>NC_045625.1:56207595-58607595 GCF_009829155.1 Mustela erminea
ACTGAATAGGAATCAAAGGAGGATAAGCAGCAAAAATGTTTGGCCAGGATCTTGCCATTATTATCTGATGCTAATACTGCTGATGAGAATCTAATATTGCCATCTATTTATTAAAAAAAAATAAATACTTGTTCAACAAAATCCCAGTTGGGGATCCACCTGGCCAAGTTTAACTAATGTTCCTATGTTTCAACACTCATAGAAAATCCTTGGTTTGCCTCCCTTACTTCAATGTGCAAAGGCAGATATCAATGAAATGTAGCATTCCTAAAAACCAAGAAGGAAATTTGGATATGGCATTGAGAAAAGTTAACAAGTGATCATTATAATCAGTTTATCAATATATTGCATTAAAGATATATTTTTAGAGTAGTGTTTATACTAAGGTATACAAGGGAATTAGGGATACTTCTACATATATCTTTACATATATCACAAACTGTAAAGGTTACAGTTAGTCTTTAATATCCCCCAGTTCTCTTAGATAAACACACACTTTAATTTTTAATTAAAATTGTAGGTTCCAAGAATATATTGGGTAGGTTGGGAGAAATGGAGGGAAAGAAAAACACATTTTTATGGTGTGATATATTTTAGAATTTACAAAGGCATACCAAGCATAATGGCTTTGTGAAACTAATAACATCTAAGTAATACTTCAGTTTTGGAAGTAACATATCTAACCATGCAGACAGGTTTGAATGTAACCACACCTTCTTCTCTGTAATTTGACTTTTTCTTTTATGGTCTATTGTTCAGTATCCCCTATATGCATGCCTATAAATTTAAATAAAGAGACATGTAGCTGTAGTTTGGGGAGAATTTTTCTAAAACAGTAGTTATATTAGATGATAGCACTCTGCTTTTGCTTCTAAATATATACACATCTATATATTTGGAATTGTTCCTGTAGCTTGAAATATGATAATTTATTGTTTTTCTTACCTGTAAATCAAAACATATTTTAAAAATTGAGTGATGTGAGGAATTTCAAAGTAATTCTAAAAGTCTTTGATGAGAATCTTTTTTCCTCTTTGTTATAATGTTTACTTAAGGATAAACTTTTCAGTTATGGATATCACTAGTTGTAATGACCATGCTTTATTCAGAACATTTTGTTATACTTCTATTTAAAATAATAATGTATTCTATGTCTGAAAGATTGTTTCATGGGACCACTCTCTTAAAAACATGATCCAGACATATTTGCTGTTCTTTCTTTTTTATATTAAGTAATGCTTAGATCTAGGTAAGATAAATTATGCTGTTGTAATGAACAAACTTCAAATCTTACTTGGAATGAAAAGGAAGAAGTCAAATTATCACTCTTCGCAGATGATATGATACTATATGTGGAAAACCCAAAAGACTCTACTCCAAAACTGCTAAAACATGTACAGGAATTCAGTAAAGTGTCAGGATATAAAATCAATGCACAGAAATCAGTTGCATTTCTCTACACCAACAGCAAGACAGAAGAAAGAGAAATTAAGGAGTCCATCCCATTTACAATTGCACCCAAAACCATAAGATACCTAGGAATAAACCTAACCAAAGAGGCACAGAATCTATACTCAGAAAACTATAAAGTACTCATGAAAGAAATTGAGGAAGACACAAAGAAATGGAAAAATGTTCCATGCTCCTGGATTGGAAGAATAAATATTGTGAAAATGTCTATGCTACCTAAAGCAATCTACACATTTAATGCAATTCCTATCAAAGTACCATCCATCTTTTTCAAAGAAATGGAACAAATAATTCTAAAATTTATATGGAACCAGAAAAGACCTTGAATAGCCAAAGGGATATTGAAAAAGAAAGCCAAAGTTGGTAGCATCACAATTCTGGACTTCAAGCTCTATTACAAAGCTGTCATCATCAAGACAGCATGGTACTGGCAGAAAAACAGACACACAGATCAATGAACAGAATAGAGAGCCCAGAAATAGACCCTCAACTCTTTGGTCACCTAATCTTCGACAAAGCAGGAAAGAATGTCCAATGGAAAAAAGACAGCCTCTTCAATAAATGGTGCTGGGAAAATTGGACAGCCACATGCAGAAAAATGAAATTGGACCATTTCCTTACACCGCACACAAAAATAGACTCAAAATGGATAAAGGACCTCAATGTGCGAAAGGAATCCATCAAAATCCTTGAGGAGAACACAGGCAGCAACCTCTTCGACCTCAGCCGCAGCAATATCTTCCTAGGAACAATGCCAAAGGCAAGGGAAGCAAGGGCAAAAATGAACTATTGGGATTTCATCAAGATCAAAAGCTTTTGCACAGCAAAGGAAACAGTTAACAAAATCAAAAGACAACTGACAGAATGGGAGAAGATATTTGCAAACGACATATCAGATAAAGGACTAGTGTCCAGAATCTATAAAGAACTTAGCAAACTCAACACCCAAAGAACAAATAATCCAATCAAGAAATGGGCAGAGGACATGAACAGACATTTCTGCAAAGAAGACATCCAGATGGCCAACAGACACATGAAAAAGTGCTCCATATCACTCGGCATCAGGGAAATACAAATCAAAACCACAATGAGATATCACCTCACACCAGTCAGAATGGCTAAAATCAACAAGTCAGGAAATGACAGATGCTGGCGAGGATGCGGAGAAAGGGGAACCCTCCTACACTGTTGGTGGGAATGCAAGCTGGTGCAGCCACTCTGGAAAACAGCATGGAGGTTCCTCAAAATGTTGAAAATAGAACTGCCCTATGACCCAGCAATTGCACTTTGGGGTATTTACCCTAAAGATACAAACGTAGTGATCCAAAGGGGCACGTGCACCCGAATGTTTATAGCAGCAATGTCCACAATAGCCAAACTATGGAAAGAACCTAGATGTCCATCAACAGATGAATGGATCCAGAAGATGTGGTATATATACACAATGGAATACTATGCAGCCATCAAAAGAAATGAAATCTTGCCATTTGCGACAACATGGATGGAACTAGAGCGTATCATGCTTAGCGAAATAAGTCAAGCAGAGAAAGACAACTATCATATGATCTCCCTGATATGAGGAAGTGGTGATGCAACATGGGGGTTTAAGTGGGTAGGAGAAGAATCAATGAAACAAGATGGGATTGGGAGGGAGACAAACCATAAGTGACTCTTAATCTCACAAAACAAACTGAGGGTTGGTGGGGGGAGGGGGTTTGGGAGTAGGGGGTGGGATTATGGACATTGGGGAGGGTATGTGCTTTGGTGAGTGCTGTGAAGTGTGTAAACCTGGTGATTCACAGACCTGTACCCCTGGGGATAAAAACATATGTTTATAAAAAATAAAAAATAAAAGAATTAATAAAATTGATAAACCCCTGGCCCAACTTATCAAAAAGAAAAGAGAAAGGACCCAAATAAATAAAATCATGAATGAAAGAGGAGAGATCACAACTAACACCAAAGAAATACAAACTATCATAAGAACATACTATGAGCAACTGTTTGCCAACAAATTTGACAATCTGGAAGAAATGGATGCATTCCTAGAAACATATAAACTACCACAACTGAACCAGGAAGAAATAGAAAGCCTGAACAGACCCATAACCAGTAAGGAGATTGAAACAGTCATTAAAAATCTCCAAACAAACAAAAGCCCAGGGCCAGACGGCTTCCCGGGGGAATTCTACCAAACGTTTAAAGAAGAACTAATTCCTATTCTCCTGAAACTGTTCCAAAAAATAGAAATGGAAGGAAAACTTCCAAACTCATTTTATGAGGCCAGCATCACCTTGATCCCAAAACCAGACAAGGATCCCATCAAAAAAGAGAGCTATAGACCAATATCCTTGATGAACACAGATGCCAAAATACTCAACAAAATACTAGCCAATAGGATTCAACAATACAGTAAAAGGATTATTCACTACGACCAAGTGGGATTTATTCCAGGGCTGCAAGGTTGGTTTATTTTTATTTTTTAAAGATTTTATTTATTTATTGACAGACAGAGATCACAAGTAGGCAGAGAGGCAGGCAGAGAGAGAGAGGAGGAAGCAGGCTCTCCGCTGAGCAGAGAGCCCAATGTGGGGCTCGATCCCAGGACCCTGGTATCATGACCTGAGCTGAAGGCAGAGGCTTTAACCCACTGAGCCACCCAGGCGCCCCACCTTTATATTTCTTAAATTTGGACTTTTTTTCTTTATTGAGCTTAGAATAACTTATGTAACTCATCCAATCCTTTATAGATTCAGTCAATTACAATCCATATATACAATTAGACTTCTGTTTTCCAATCTTTTCCCTTTGAGGTGTTCACTAACTATATTAAATGCCTTCCATGTTACCAAAGGTGGCGTTTTGACCAAATATTTCTCTTTTTAATTTTTTTTATTATGTTATGTTAGTCACCATGCAGTACATCATTATTTTTTATGTAGTGTTCAAAGATTCATTGTTTGCATTAAACACCCAGAGATCCATGCAATACTTGCCCTCCTTAATATCCATCACCAGGCTAACCCATCCCCCTAACCCTCTGTCCTGTAAAAATCTCAGTTTCTTGGAGTCCATAGGAGTAGCATGGAGAGCATTAGGAAAAGGAAGGGAAAAATGAAGGGGAGGATCAGAAGGTAAACAAATCATGAGATACTATTAACCAAAATATCTTATAACTATATAACATAGATAGCTATTCTGTTGTCCATCAAAAATACCCTTCTCTGGTCACTATCACACTTCTTGCCAATGCTACATTCTGTAGAGTTTTCCTGTTATTAGCAGTGCTACAATTCTAGTATTAATCAACCAAGGCTTATAGGTTATGTGTCAATAATAAACAATCCCAAGATTTATTATTTATTTATTTATTTATTTTATTTTTTTTGTTGCTGGGATCATGACCTGAGCTGAAGGCAGCCGCCCAACCATCTGAGCCACCCAGGCATCCCAACAATCCCCAGATCTTATTGGTTTAAAGTAGAGTCTGTTTCTTGGTTGCATTACCTTTTCATTTTGGGTCTCCCAGAGACTCTAGTATACATCTTCTTAACCTAGAACAAGTAGAGTGGCAAAAGAAAAGAGAGTTTTGACATGTCTCATACTAACATTGAGTATCCAAGTTGAAAATGGCAGGTACTACTGTACTCATAAGCCATGGTCCAGAACCAAGGTTGTAACTGCTTCTAAATACAAGGGAGCTGTTTAAAGCAATTCTACACTACAAGTGGAGGAGGAATAATAAAAGTATATGGTAAAATCTATTTTTGATTACTAACATAACTTCACTTTTCTGACTCTTGTCGCTCTGCTCCCCAAATGAGTAGAATATGATAAATGCATTTCTATCAAAATATCATTTTCATCCAATATTTTATTAGCCAAATAAATAGATAAATTTACTATGCCAAAATCAGCATTACTTGAAATGGAAACTCTAGACTTTATATTCTGACTTTTAACAATCTAAATTAAAAAAACATACAATAGAAATTAATCATTGAAGTACTTCTGTGTTAATTTTTCATGTACAAACTATAAACTTGTTTTAAGTTACAGATGCTTGGTCTGGCACCATAATACACAGTGAGTTGTTTTGGATAAAGTAATAGAGTCAAATCTGGTATAATACAATGCATTAGCACTGCTGTTGCATTAGGAGTACGAATGAAACTTCTAAATTCCAATGTAGAGGTATTTTCAATTGAAAGTGAGCCTGTTTGGATGGATGTTAAATCCATCCAAAAATGGATTTAAGATTCTTTCTTCTGCTTCCATTCTTAAACACATATCTAAAAATGTGATTCTATACATCTGTCATCAGGCTCAAAGCTAGAGGAAGATGGACTTCTAATATCAGATGTACTAAAACATGATCTCCATTTTGGTAGCTCAGGATAAATTTTATCAGAGATTTCAGGGCTATGACAAGTCATATCTGTTATGGTTGACTAACTGGGATTTCCATAAATTTCATCTTTAGAGTGTGTATGAGATAATACAAGTACAAATTCATTCTAAGTATAATCTGAAATATATTATATATAGATATAAGATATATAAATATATAATCTGAGTATAATCTGAAAAACTAAAACATGTTAAAATAAAATATTATGTAGAATGCTTTTCCATCTCTTTAAGAAAACTTTATATGTGCACTCTTAGGTGATAGGATTTTGTTTTAAACAGTGTCAATATTCATTTCAGAGAACATCTTTTGATTAAAATGTAGGTTTAATATGAAAAATAAAAATAGGAAATTCTTCTGATTAATCAAATTATACTTTTGTATGCAACTTGCCTAACATAGTACTAAGACATGTTAACTTTTTAATATTGACTCTTTTGGGGTTCAAATTCATCAAAACAGGCAAAACAGATGCAATATTGTTTATGTTATCCAACAAGACATATAGTAGGCATGAGTTTGTTTTACTATATTAGTTAAAATTCCATATCCATCTTTGGTGTGCATTACAACCTAGGACAAAAAGTCGTTGTGTGAGTAACAGAAAAACATTGTTTACGCCTCATGTATGATGTGAAGTACATAATCTTCATTCTAGTTAAACATGCTACACTTATCTAGCACTTTTCAGTATAAAATATACTTCTACATTATTTTATTTTGTCACCATTAAAATTTTGTAAGTTCTAGAAATACCTTTGCTGATAAGAAATAGCTGCTCCAAGGATATAAATCACTTTTTGAAATTTGGATGTCTTGCATCATGAAATAAGTCCCATTTTCCTGACTCTAGCTTCATGATTCCTTCCATTTTACCATAGAATATTGTACTTTTTAGGGCATCCACTGATCAACACATGGTTTGAGTCTCCTGATAAACATTAATTCAGGGAATCCAAGTCAGATAGTTAGGACTCAGAAATGCTAATGTATTTGATTATATATATTTCTTGTATTTTATTACATGAACAATTTAAGTAACCATTTTTCACTTGGTCATAATTAGGATATAAGGGTGACTTATAACTAATACTTCTGGGCAAAGCTCATGAGGTAATTTAAAATCATAAAATCATTTTCCCAAAATATACCTACTTCTTGCTATTGAAATTCTCACCATCAAAACAGTTTCTATAACTTTTTTTTCTTTAAAATTGAATATGTGAATAAAAACTCTGCTATAATCAAGCCACATGCATTCCAGGAGTGCAACATGCTTTAGATAAGTTCACAAATAGAACATGCAGAGGGCTCTGCAGTTACTTCTCAGCTTTTTCTCAGGAAGCTTCCATTTGCTGTTCATGCCATTTAAATGTATCACCCACCTGGGTGGCTCAGTGGGTGAATCCTCTGCCTTCAACTGGGGTCATGATCTGGGGGTCCTGGAATTGAGGCCCACATTAAGCTCTCTGCTCGGTCAGGAGCCTGTTTCCCCCTCTCTCTCTGCCTCTCGGTCTACTTGTGATCACTCTCTGTGTCAAATAAATAAAATCTTTAAAAAAGTGTATCATGCATTTATTATTATGATCTTCCCCAACTTTTTCTTGAGAGTTAGCCTCTCATAGATCCCAAAATGTAATTCTGCTAGACACTGGGGAAATATCAACCAATACTCAATGAAGACTGTATTTTTAGTAATACTAATATTTTTCATTTTTTATAGTACATGATTATTGTTATGCAAATGAAAATAACAATTTACATTTGATAATGTACAAGATCATTGTACACTACAAACAAACATAGTCATTAATGAGTTCCTTAAATGTTAAATAATTGGGTTACAGCTCTTTTTTTTTTTTTACAGCTCTTTTAAATGTTTTATGTTATGCTGAAATAGAACAATTTTTAATCTAAAGTTTTCTGTCCTCTTAGGTTGCCCCTTTCTTCATCTTTTAGCTAGTGAAAATACAGTTTGTTGAGGCTTTTTTTTCCCCCTTTGGTCTGCACTATTTCTAGGTTGCCAGCTTCTTCATCTCCAGTTTTGAGATACATGAGACAAAAAAAATCTGAAGGAAATCACAATTATATTATTCCTTGGATCCTGAAGTCATTAACCTGTCTTTTTCTCTTCACCTTTCAGGGTCTTATTAGTGTGTGTGTATGTGTGTGTGTGTGTATTATTATATTATTAGTATTGGTATTATGTATAGATAACTACAATTAGCATTAGTATTATTATTAGTATTATTAGTATATTATATATATTAGTATCATATATATATAATGTCCAGTGTGTATGTATATATGTATGTGTGTGTGTATGTGTGTGTATATATATATATATGCATATATACATTGTGTGTATGTGTGTGTGTGTGTGTGTGTGTGTGTATTTTTTTTTGATGTATGGGTATTTAATTGTACTTAGGTAGGGAAAAAGGAAAAGTATGTCTTCTCCAAATTCCCATAATTGGAAGTCCTATAGCATCATTTTATTTTGTTCTTTTTGTAGGGTAAAACTGAAAATAACTGAAAAAATATTTCAGTTAACAATGGAATAAATAGAGGTGCTTCAGTTGGTCAGTCAGTTAAGCATCCAGTTCTTGATTTCAGCTTAGGTCATGATCTCAGTGGGTCAGTCAGTTAAGCATCCAGTTCTTGATTTCAGCTTAGGTCATGATCTCAGTGGGTCAGTCAGTTAAGCATCCAGTTCTTGATTTCAGCTTAGGTCATGATCTCAGTGGGTCAGTCAGTTAAGCATCCAGTTATTGATTTCAGCTTAGGTCATGATCTCCGAGTTGTAAGATCAAGCTCTGCATCAGGCTGCACACTGGGAATGGAGCCTGCTTAAGATTCTCTCTCTCCATCTGTCACTCCCTCTCTCTCTCTAAACAAAACAAAACAAAACAAAACACCCCTAAAACACAATGTAATTAATAAAATATGATAGATTCATATTATAGAGGACTATACTAAAATGAAGGAGAGTGAAATAAGAAGTATGTGACAACATGGGTGACTCAGATAGACATAATATTGAGGAAAACAGCCAAAACATAAATGAATATATAGTGGATGATTCTACATGTATAAATGTCAAAAAATGTGTTCCATTTAGGGAATTGTAAAGATAGCATGAGGAGGCTTTTGGAATCTAAAAATATTCTATCTCTTGAATTATTAGATTACCTATACAAATGTATTCACTTTGTAACCATTCATGATGATGTTCTTTATACACACACACATATATTACATATATATGGTTTTACATATTATATATATATATATATAGCCAATCATATGTATTATATAATTACATAGAGTTATAATAAAATATTTCCAAAAAATATAACACAGACATTATACTTAGTTTTGACTAATAGTCTTTTCTCCTAGAAAGTTGATACAAGAGAATGGAACCTGACATTTCCACTTGTATTAGTCATTTTAGCAAAGATTATAACCAATGTAAATAGCAAGAGGGAAGAGTAAAAGATAATAAATGGAGAGGGGCACCTGGGAAGCTCAGTCAGTTAAGCTGATCATAGCTCATGTTTTGACCTCACGGTTCTGGATTCAAACCCCATGTTGGGCTTCATGTTGAGCATGGAGCCTACTTAAAACATACATACATACATACATACATACATACATACATACATATATACATACATAAAATGGAGAGGAAGAAATTAAAGGATAATTATTAGAAAATGATAGGGCTGCTTGCAAAAAAATTAGCATTTTATGAAGTTTGAACTTGTTAAACTAAAAGAATGGTCAAATTATTAATTATTCATTCTAAATATGAAATTATAGTTTGTAAAACCACAGTTGCAGAATGGCCAAATCACCCAGTTTTCTCTGTTTCAAGTCTACTGATCACCTCCTCCTTCCAACTGGTTGTTATTATTCCACAGAAATAGTCTTCTTAGCTTCCCACTCTTGCATCCCATGAGCTTAGAACATCTATAGCAATAGTTTTCTGTCTCTCACATAAATGGAAAGACATTACTAGCAGTGCTTGCATCTGGTCTGGTGGCTAGATTGCATCACCAAGTGTGAATATTACTCTGTACTTAGATTCTCTCTTATATCCTCTTTCATTCTTTAGGTTTTCTCAGTGTTCTACACTGTATCATGAGCAGGAACCCTTGAATTTAAATCCAGAAGGTACAAGTGAGTAGTTTCTAAAATGAACTTCATTGTAGAGTTGTGCAAGCAGATCCAAAATGACTTCCCCAAAGGCATTGTGTTGGTTAGACAAAGAGCTAATGTTAATAATTGAGATTTTTTAAATTCTCTTTCTGTAAGGCTTTTAGGATTTCCCTTATCTCTTTGTCTACTATACATCCATGAAATTTATTCTGGGTTCCTAGCCATAAACTGGTAAACTGGTAGTGATATTTTAATGCCTAGCAGTAGACAATAAGGAAAACTTAAAATCATTACTAATTTGCTAATCTATAAATATATGCTCAAAATTTGACTACATGCTCAAAAGTATCAAGTATAAATATAAGTATATTATACCTAATAGAGCTTATCCAAATGCTAGATTGTAACTATTTAATTTATTTTACATTATCCCTACTGGGTCGTTAAAGTGGCTTTTTATTTGAGTTCCATACATGTTTCTCTTTAATATATGATTTACTAATGTCACTAGTAATTTATAAGGATAATTTTTTTCTGGGATAGATAGCTGCCCATATATATATTAAATTAAATGCCCTGATACATATTAAATTCAGTGTATTAGTCCCACAGTAATATGTAATGGCAAGAGTAATAAATTTTCTATCTTGATTTTTAAAAGTGGACTAAGCCACTCTAAGTTTCAAAAGAGCATTCTTAGTTTTTCTCCTAGCAGAGAAAAGCAGAGGATGGAAGGTATTGAATGCAAAGCTCAAATAAGTATAAGACCAGAAATTGCAGAGCTGTTCTTTTGAAGATTCTCGCTTAAAAGGGAGACCAAAGAAGCACTAGTATCAAAGATGTAAAGTTTTAATTGATGCTGTAGGGTATATGGAATTTTGTCCCACAGATAAATTTTAAGGTACACTGAGAAAAAAAATAATGCTTAGAACTTTACACTGAATTTTTAAGTTGATACTGTTTTACAAAAATTAGTAAATTCTGATTACATCTCTTTGAGGTGGGTGAGTGTTATTAAACACTGCAGGTGAGAACTGCATTACATCAAGTGATAATAGTTATTGCCATAGTAACATGGACATCACAGGCACAATACCAAAATCCTTACCAGTGCAAAATGTTCAGTGGTTTTAATGAGAATTCTCTGTGAACCCAGTGTGCCCCATGTGCTCATTTCTTTGGGAAATGTTTGAACTCAGTATTGCTTTATTCTTGTTAACTATGTATAGTATAGCCTATGTGAGTCACCCAAAACAGCATGGAGTGATTTAGGCTGATACCTCAAATTACATTTAGACTTCACCATCTGGGTCAAGCAAATGAATTACAAATAAGTCTGGTCCCTAATGAAAGATGATTTTGTCTAACAAAGAATAAAGGCAGGGAAGTCACTTAAACTTGTGCTTTTGTTGACTGCTGTTCAATGAGTACCCCTTTGGTTTCTATGCAATATTAGAAAATATTATCCTGTCATAGCTGGATGAGTGCTTTAACTTTCAGTTAGACACTCCACTGGAGAATCATCCTTGGACATTTTCATAGACTTATGTACAAGCCATCTTCCCAAACTAAATTCAAGTACAAAACTGCCGATTTTATAAATATTACAATAATCATCATGAGAAATGCAACCTGAATAATCTGAGTAATAACACATGATACACATCTTAAATTTTACATAATTTCTGTTATACATGATCTAATTTATTCATATAGCAAACTATTAAATAGTTAGAGCAGCAATTATTTTCAACACAGTTTTGAAAGTACAACTCCGGTCTAATGCCTGGGAAGTAAAACAAACAAAAGACACACAGGCACACACACACACACACACACACACACACACACACACACACACGAAAAATATCATGTGATTTGAAATTGGAACAAACTAAAAATTGTGTTCAAATCACTGAAACTCTTTCAGTCTCAGCTTTTTTGTCTGTAAAATATGGATGATAACAGGTATTTCTAGTTCAAACAGCCCAGACTTACAGTGGCTTGACTTAAAATTTTTTTTTAAATTCATAATGGCACAAAAATGATATACATTAAGTCTAAACTTTACTTAAGATTTTGAATTTTGATCTTTTCCCAGGTTAGCGACATGCAGTAGGATACCCTTTTATGATACTGCACAGTGACAGCAAGTCTCAGCTTCCAGTTGGCCATAGGATCACAAGGGTGTACAACCAATACAGTTATAACCATTCTAGACCAATATGAGCATTCTTTTTTCACTTTCAATACAATATTCAATAAATTACATGAGGTATTCAATACTTTATTATGAAATAATATAAATGATATAAATAAAGATGATTTTGCCCAACTATAAGCTAATGTAAGTGTTCTAAACATGTTTAAGATATGCTAGACTAAGATACGATGTTTGATAGGTGAGGTGTAGTAAATGCATTTCAACTTAGGATATTTTCAACTTACAATGAGTTTATTGGAACTAACCACATCATAAGTTGAGGAAGATTTGTATACTTGTAGAGAAAGTTAGCTAACATGTATTAGTTACTTTTAATTAAAGTCAACCACACAGGTTCAATTTTTGAGGATAACAACTCAAATAATATTTAATTTTCAAATAGGTAACAGAATATGATATTTAAAAATAAATACTTTAACTTATACAAATAAGATGGATTTTTTAACCCCAGATTGTTATTTATTTATGTATTTTTTCAAGTATTTTTGTTAAAGATTTTAATAATTTATTTGATACACAGAGCTAGAATAAGCAGGGGTGGAAGAAGGGGCAGATAGAGAGAAGGAAGCAGAAAAACAGGGAGCCCCACACAGGGCTGGAACCTAGGACCCTGAGATGATAACCTGAGCTGAAGGCAGATACCTAACCAACGGAGCCACCCAGGCGACCTGGCCAAGGCATTTTTAAAATTTAATTTTATTTATTGTTTGGGATAGATAGATAGTAGTGCAACTTATAGATCCTAGGATGATTCTAATTTTAACTTTTTGAGAAACTTCCATAATGTTTTCCAGAATGACTACACCATTTTGCTTTCTCACCAATAGTGGAAGAGTGGTCCCTTTTCTCTGCAACCTCCCCAATACCTGTTGCTACCTGTGTCATTTATTTTAGCTATTTTGACAGGTGTGAAGTGATGTTTCCCTGTCTATTTGATTTGTATTTCCCAGATGATGGATCATCTTTTTATGTGTCATGTCTTCTGCCCATTTTTAAGGGATTAGTTGTTTTTGGGTATTGAGTTTTATAAATTCTTTACATATTTTGGATATTTATATATTTATCTAATGTGTCATTTGCATATATCTTCTCCGAGTCAGTAGGCTGATTTTCAGTTTTGCTGATTGTTTCCTTTGCTGGACAAAAACTTTTTATTTTGATGAAGTCTTAATAGTTTATTTTTGCTTTTGTTTCCCTCAATTTAGACAAATCTAGCAAGAAGTGAGTAATCTGATATCAAACAGATTACTGCCTCTCTTCTCTTCTAGGATTTTATTGGTTCCTTGTTTCACATTCAGGTCTTTCATCTATTTTGAATTCATTTTTGTTTATGCTGTAAAAAAGTGTTCCAGTTTCAATCTTTTGAATGCTTCTGTCAAGTTCTTCCAAAACCGCTTGTTAAAGAGACGTTTTATCCACTGCACATTCTTTGTTGCTTTGTTGAACTGAACACTTGTGGGATCATTTCTAGGTTTTTCTCTTAAGTTCTACTGAGCTATGTGTCTATTTTTTGTGCCAGGACTATGTTGTCTTGATCACTACAGCTTTGTAATGTAACTTAAAGTCTGGAATTGAGATGACTCCAAGTCTGGAATTGAGATGACTCCACTCTGCTTTTGTTTTTCAATATTGTTTTTGTTATTTGGATATTGTGGTTCTATACAATTTATAAAACTGTTCTGGCTCTGTGAAAAACATTGTTGGTATTTTGATAGGGGTTGCATTAAATGTGTAGATTGATTTGGATAATATAGACATTTTAACAATATTTGGTTTTCCAATCCATGAGCATGGAAGGTTTTTCCATTTCTTTGAATCATCTTTACTTACTTTCATCATTATTTTATAGTTTTCAGAGTATAGATCTTTTACCTCTTTGGTTTGGTTTATTCTAGGTATCTTATTGGTTTTGGTGAAATTGTAAATGAAATTAATTCCTTGATTACTCTCTGCTGTTTAATTATTGATATATAGAAATGCAACACATTTCTGTACATTGATTTTGTATCTTTTGACATTATTGAACTCATGTATCAGGTCTAGCAATATTTTGGTAGAGTTGGATTTTCTATATAGAGTATCAGGTCATCTGGCAAATAGTGAAAACTTGACTTCTTCCTTGCTGATTTGGATGCCTTTTATTTATTTTTATTATCTGATTGCTGTAGGTAGGACTTCTACTACTATGTTAAATAACAAGGGGTGAGAGTGGACATCCCTGTTTTGTTCCTGACTACAGAGGAAAAGCTCTATTTTTCCCCATTGCAGATATTAGCTGTGGTTTTTCATATGTGGCTTTTATTATGTTGAGGTATGTTCCCTCTAACCCTATTTTGCTGAGGGTTTTGATCATGGATGGGTGTTGTACTTTGTCATATGCTTTTTTCTGCATCTATTTAAATGATTTTTGTTGATTCTCTTTCACCTATTGAACCACACTTGCAGTCCAGTAATAAATCACACTTGATCATGATGAATGATTCTTTTAATGTACTGTTGTATTTGATTTGCTAGTATTTTTTTAAAAGATTTTATTTATGTATTTGACAGATAAAGAGAGACCACAAGGAGGCAGAGAGGCAGATGGGGGTGGTGAGAAGCAGGTTTTCCAGTGAGCAGAAAGCCCAATGAGGGGCTTGTTCCCAGGACCCTGAAATCATGACCTGACCCAAAGGCAGAGGCTTAACCCACTGAGCCATCCGGGCACCCCTGATTTGCTAGTATTTTATTGAAAATTTTTGCATCCATATTCATCAGGGTGGCCTATAATTCTGTTTTTAGTGGACTCTTTTTCTGGTTTTGTTATCAGAGTACTGCTGTCATGGAATGAATTTGGAAGGTTTTTTTCCATTTCTATATTTTGGAATAGTTTGAAAAGAATAGGTATGACTTCTTTAAATATTTGGTAGAATTTGCTTATGAAGCCATCTGGCCCTAGACTTTTGTTTATTGGGAGATTTTTGATTACTGATTCATTTCCTTTACTGGTTATTGATCTTGTCATGTTTTCTATTTCTTTCTGTTTCAGTTTTGGTAGTTTATATGTTTCTAGGAATTTCTCTATTTCTTTCAGGTTGTTCAATTTGTTAACATGTAGATTTTCATAATCATCCAGTTGTTTGTATTTCTATAGTATTGGTTGTTATTTTTCCTCTCTCATTTGTGATGCTATTTATTTGGGTCCTTTTTCTTTTCTTTTTTTATAAGTCTGGCTAAGGGCTTATCAATTTTATTTATTTATTTTTCAAATCACGATTTCCTGGTTTCATGGATCTGTTATTTTTTAGTTTTTTGTTTGTTTGTTTGTTTTGTTTTTCAGGGGGTAGTGTTTCTATATCATTTATTTCTGCTTTAAATTTTATTATTCCCTTCCTTTTACTGTCTTCCAGCTTTGTTTGTGGTTATTTTTCTAGACACTTTAGGTGTAAGTTTGGGTTGTTTATTTGAGATTTTTCTTATTTCTTAAGGTAAGTCTGTATTGTTATAAACTTTCTTCTTAGGACCGCTTTTGCTGCATCCACAAAATTTTGGGACCATAATGTTTTCATTTTCAATTTTCCATCTATTTGTTGATTTCTTTTTTGATTTCCTAATTGTCCCATTCATTGTTGAGTAGCCTGTTTTTAACCTCCAAGTATTTGTGGTCTTTCCAATTGTTTTCTTGTGGCTGACTACAAGCATCATATAGTTTTGGTCAGAAAATGTGCATGGTATATCAATGTTTTTGTACATTTTTTTTTCCAGCATAACAGTATTCATTATTTTTGCACCACACCCCGTGCTCCATGCAATCCGTGCGCTCTATAATACCCACCACCTGGTACCCCAACCTCCCACCCCCCGTCCCTTCAAAACCCTCAGA
Organism: Mustela erminea; assembly: GCF_009829155.1. Taxonomy (NCBI): domain Eukaryota; kingdom Metazoa; phylum Chordata; class Mammalia; order Carnivora; family Mustelidae; genus Mustela; species Mustela erminea. Next base: position 56,223,727 of record NC_045625.1, read on the forward strand.
TTGTTTTTCAGAGTCCATAGTCTCTCATGGTTCACCTCCCCTTCCAATTTCCCCCAACTCCCTTCTCCACTCTAAGTCCCCATGTCCTCCATGCTATTTGTTATGCTCCACAAATAAGTGAAACCATATGATAATTGACTCTCTCTGCTTGACTTATTTCACTCAGCATAATCTCTTCCAGTCCCATCCATGTTGCTACAAAAGTTGGGTATTCATCCTTTCTGATGGAGGCATAATACTCTATCCCCAGGGGTACAGGTCTGTGAATCACCAGGTTTACACACTTCACAGCACTCACCAAAGCACATACCCTCCCCAATGTCCATAATCCCACCCCCTTCTCCCAAACCCCCTCCCCCCAGCAACCCTCAGTTTGTTTTGTGAGATTAAAAGTCACTTATGGTTTGTCTCCCTCCCAATCCCATCTTGTTTCATTTATTCTTCTCCTACCCACTTAAGCCCCCATGTTGCATCACCACTTCCTCATATCAGGGAGATCATATGATAGTTGTCTTTCTCTGCTTGACTTATTTCGCTAAGCATGATACGCTCTAGTTCCATCCATGTTGTCGCAAATGGCAAGATTTCATTTCTTTTGATGGCTGCATAGTATTCCATTGTGTATATATACCACATCTTCTGGATCCATTCATCTGTTGATGGACATCTAGGTTCTTTCCATAGTTTGGCTATTGTGGACATTGCTGCTATAAACATTCGGGTGCATGTGCCCCTTTGGATCACTACGTTTGTATCCTTAGGGTAAATACCCCAAAGTGCAATTGCTGGGTCATAGGGCAGTTCTATTTTCAACATTTTGAGGAACCTCCATGCTGTTTTCCAGAGTGGATGCACCAGCTTGCATTCCCACCAACAGTGTAGGAGGGTTCCCCTTTCTCCGCATCCTCGCCAGCATCTGTCATTTCCTGACTTGTTGATTTTAGCAATTCTGACTGGTGTGAGGTGATATCTCACTGTGGTTTTGATTTGTATTTCCCTGATGCCGAGTGATATGGAGCACTTTTTCATGTGTCTGTTGGCCATCTGGATGTCTTCTTTGCAGAAATGTCTGTTCATGTCCTCTGCCCATTTCTTGATTGGATTATTTGTTCTTTGGGTGTTGAGTTTGCTAAGTTCTTTATAGATTCTGGACACTAGTCCTTTATCTGATATGTCGTTTGCAAATATCTTCTCCCATTCTGTCAGTTGTCTTTTGATTTTGTTAACTGTTTCCTTTGCTGTGCAAAAGCTTTTGATCTTGATGAAATCCCAATAGTTCATTTTTGCCCTTGCTTCCCTTGCCTTTTGCGTTGTTCCTAGGAAGATGTTGCTGCGGTTGAGGTCTAAGAGGTTGCTGCCTGTGTTCTCCTCAAGGATTTTGATGGATTCCTTTCGCACATTGAGGTCCTTCATCCATTTTGAGTCTATTTTTGTGTGTGGTGTAAGGAAATGGTCCAATTTCATTTTTCTGCATGTGGCTGTCCAATTTTCCCAGCACCATTTATTGAAGAGGCTGTCTTTTTGCCATTGGACATTCTTTCCTGCTTTGTCGAAGATTAGTTGACCATAGAGTTGAGGGTCTATTTCTGGGCTCTCTATTCTGTTCCATTGATCTATGTGTCTGTTTTTGTGCCAGTACCATGCTGTCTTGATGACGACAGCTTTGTAATAGAGCTTGAGGTCCGGGATTGTGATGCTACCAACGTTGGCTTTCTTTTTCAATATCCCTTTGGCTATTCAAGGTCTTTTCTGGTTCCATATAAATTTTAGCATTATTTGTTCCATTTCTTTGAAAAAGATGGATGGTACTTTGATAGGAATTGCATTAAATGTGTAGATTGCTTTAGGTAGCATAGACATTTTCACAATATTTATTCTTCCAATCCAGGAGCATGGAACATTTTTCCATTTCTTTGTGTCTTCCTCAGTTTCTTTCATGAGTACTTTATAGTTTTCTGAGTATAGATTCTGTGCCTCTTTGGTTAGGTTTATTCCTAGGTATCTTATGGATTTGGGTGCAATTGTAAATGGGATGGACTCCTTAATTTCTCTTTCTTCTGTCTTGCTGTTGGTGTAGAGAAATGCAACTGATTTCTGTGCATTGATTTTATATCCTGACACTTTACTGAATTCCTGTATAAGTTCTAGCAGTTTTGGAGTGGAGTCCTTTGGGTTTTCCACATATAGTATCATATCATCTGCCAAGAGTGATAATTTGACTTCTTCTTTGCCGATTTGGATGCCTTTAATTTCCTTTTGTTGTCTGATTGCTGAGGCTAGGACCTCTAGTACTATGTTGAATAGCAGTGGTGATAATGGACATCCCTGCCGTGTTCCTGACCTTAGCGGAAAAGCTTTCAGTTTTTCTCCATTGAGAATGATATTTGCGGTGGGTTTTTCATAGATGGATTTGATGATATTGAGGTATGTGCCCTCTATCCCTACACTTTGAAGAGTTTTGATCAGGAAGGGATGCTGTACTTTGTCAAATGCTTTTTCAGCATCTATTGAGAGTATCATATGGTTCTTGTTCTTTCTTTTATTGATGTGTTGTATCACATTGACTGATTTGCGGATGTTGAACCAACCTTGCAGCCCTGGAATAAATCCTATTTGGTCGTGGTGAATAATCTTTTTAATGTACTGTTGAATCCTATTGGCTAGTATTTTGTTGAGTATTTTCGCATCTGTGTTCATCAAGGATATCGGTCTATAGCTCTCTTTTTTGGTGGGATCCTTGTCTGGTTTTAGGATCAAGGTGATGCTGGCCTCATAAAATGAGTTTGGAAGTTTTCCTTCCATTTCTATTTTTTGGAACAGTTTCAGGAGAATAGGAATTAGTTCTTCTTTAAATGTTTGGTAGAATTCTCCCGGGAAGCCGTCTGGCCCTGGGCTTTTGTTTGTTTGGAGATTTTTAATGACTGTTTCAATCTCCTTACTGGTTATGGGTCTGTTCAGGCTTTCTATTTCTTCCTGGTTCAGTTGTGGTAGTTTATATGTTTCTAGGAATGCATCCATTTCTTCCAGATTGTCAAATTTATTGGCGTAGAGTTGCTCATAGTATGTTCTTATAATAGTTTGTATTTCTTTGATGTTAGTTGTGATCTCTCCTCTTTCATTCATGATTTTATTTATTTGGGTCCTTTCTCTTTTCTTTTTGATAAGTCGGGCCAGGGGTTTATCAATTTTATTAATTCTTTCAAAGAACCAGCTCCTAGTTTCGTTGATTTGTTCTATTGTCTTTTTGGTTTCTATTTCATTGATTTCTGCTCTGATCTTTATGATTTCTCTCCTCCTGCTGGGCTTAGGGTTTCTTTCTTGTTCTTTCTCCAACTCCTTTAGGTGTAGGGTTAGGTTGTGTACCTGAGACGTTTCTTGTTTCTTGAGAAAGGCTTGTACCGCTATATATTTTCCTCTCAGGACTTCCTTTGTTGTGTCCCACAGATTTTGAACCGTTGTATTTTCATTATCATTTGTTTCCATGATTTTTTTCAATTCTTCTTTAATTTCCCGGTTGACCCATTCATTCTTTAGAAGGATGCTGTTTAGTCTCCATGTATTTGGGTTCTTTCCAAACTTCCTTTTTTGGTTGAGTTCTAGCTTTAGAGCATTGTGGTCTGAAAATATGCAGGGAATGATCCCAATCTTTTGATACCGGTTGAGTCCTGATTTAGGACCGAGGATGTGATCTATTCTGGAGTATGTTCCATGTGCACTAGAGAAGAATGTGTATTCTGTTGCTTTGGGATGAAATGTTCTGAATATATCTGTGATGTCCATCTGGTCCAGTGTGTCGTTTAAGGCCTTTATTTCCTTGCTGATCTTTTGCTTGGATGATCTGTCCATTTCAGTGAGGGGAGTGTTAAAGTCCCCTACTATTATTGTATTATTGTTGATGTGTTTCTTTGATTTTGTTATTAATTGGTTTATATAGTTGGCTGCTCCCACGTTGGGGGCATAGATATTTAAAATTGTTAGATCTTCTTGTTGGACAGACCCTTTGAGTATGATATAGTGTCCTTCCTCATCTCTTATTATAGTCTTTGGCTTAAAATCTAATTGATCTGATATAAAGATTGCCACTCCTGCTTTCTTCTGATGTCCATTAGCATGGTAAATTCTTTTCCACCCCCTCACTTTAAATCTGGAGGTGTCTTCGGGCTTAAAATGAGTTTCTTGGAGGCAACATATAGATGGGTTTTGTTTTTTTATCCATTCTGATACCCTGTGTCTTTTGACAGGGGCATTTAGCCCATTAACATTCAGGGTAACTATTGAGAGATATGAATTTAGTACCATTGTATTGCCTGTAAGGTGACTGTTACTGTATATGGTCTCTGTTCCTTTCTGATCTACCACTTGTAGGCTCTCTCTTTGCTTAGAGGACCCCTTTCAATATTTCCTGTAGAGCTGGTTTGGTGTTTGCAAATTCTTTCAGTTTTTGTTTGTCCTGGAAGATTTTAATCTCTCCTTCTATTTTCAATGATAGCCTAGCTGGATATAGTATTCTTGGCTGCATGTTTTTCTCGTTTAGTGCTCTGAAAATATCATGCCAGCTCTTTCTGGCCTGCCAGGTCTCTGTGGATAAGTCAGCTGCCAATCTAATATTTTTACCATTGTATGTTACAGACTTCTTTTCCCGGGCTGCTTTCAGGATTTTCTCTTTGTCACTGAGACTTGTAAATTTTACTATTAGGTGACGGGGTGTGGGCCTATTCCTATTGATTTTGAGGGGCGTTCTCTGAACCTCCTGAATTTTGATGCTCGTTCCCTTTGCCATATTGGGGAAATTCTCCCCAATAATTCTCTCCAGTATACCTTCTGCTCCCCTCTCTCTTTCTTCTTCTTCTGGAATCCCAATTATTCTAATGTTGTTTCGTCTTATGGTGTCACTTATCTCTCGAATTCTCCCCTCGTGGTCCAGTAGCTGTTTGTCCCTCTTTTGCTCAGCTTCTTTATTCTCTGTCATTTGGTCTTCTATATCACTAATTCTTTCTTCTGCCTCATTTATCCTAGCAGTGAGAGCCTCCATTTTTGATTGCACCTCATTAATAGCTTTTTTGATTTCAACTTGGTTAGATTTTAGTTCTTTTATTTCTCCAGAAAGGGCTTTTATATCTCTCGAGAGGGTTTCTCTAATATCTTCCATGCCTTTTTCGAGCCCGGCTAGAACCTTGAGAATTGTCATTCTGAACTCTAGATCTGACATATTACCAATATCTGTATTGATTAGGTCCCTAGCCTTCGGTACTGCCTCTTGTTCTTTTTTTTGTGTTGAATTTTTCCGTCTTGTCATTTTGTCCAGATAAGTGTATATGAAGGGGCAAGTAAAATACTAAAAGGGTGGCAACAACCCCAGGAAAAAATGCTTTAACCAAATTAGAAGAGATCCAAAATCGTGAGGGGGGAGAAACGGGATAAAAAGAGGTTCAAAAAGGAAGAAAGATAAAAAAAGAAAAAAGAAAAAAAAAAAAAGAAAAGAAAAGAATTAAAAAAAAAAAGGAAAACACCTAAGAAATATGTAAAAAAGAAAAAATATATATATTAGATAAACTAGTAAAAAATCGTTAAAAAAGAAAAAGGTAACAGTTAAAAAAAAAAAATTTTACCCGAAGGCGAGGAAAAAAAAAAACAAAAAATGAAAAAGAAAAAATTAAATTAACTGCAAGACTAAAAAAAAAATCACAGGGAAAAAGCCATGAGTTCCGTGCTTGGCTTTCTCCTCCTCTGGAATTCTGCTGCTCTCCTTCGTATTGAAACCGCACTCCTTGTTTTGTGAACTTGGTCTCGGCTGGATTTCTTGTTGATCTTCTGGGGGAGGGGCCTGTTGTAGTGATTCTCAAGTGTCTTTGCTCCAGGCGGAATTACACCGCCCTTACCCGGGGCCGGGGTGAGTAATCCGCTCGGGTTTGCTTTCAGGAGCTTTTGTTCCCTGAGCGCTTTCCGTAGAGTTCCGGAGGACGGGAATACAAATGGCGGCCTCCTGGTCTCCGGCCCGGAGGAGCCGAGAGCTCAGGGCCGCACTCCTCAGTGCGCCCTCAGAGAACAGCGCCCAGTTACTCCTGTATGCCTGACCTCTGGCCGCGCTCCGAGCTCACCTAGCCTGCGACCAGTTCAAGGTCACACCGAGCTGTGAGCTTACTGTCGGCTCTGTCTCTGTAGCCAGCTTTCCCGTTCCAATACCCGCAAGGTCTGCGACACTCAGACACCCCTGATCCTTCTGTGACCCTGCGGGACCTGAGGCCACGCTGAACCAACGTGGGCTTCGCCCCGGTTTAGCCTCTGGAGCGATGTCCCTCAGCAGAACAGACTTTTAAAAGTCCTGATTTTGTGCGCCGTTGCTCCGCCGCTTGCCGGGAGCCGGCCCCTCCCCCTGGGGTCTATCTTCCCGTCGCTTTGGATTCACTTCTCCGCCGGTCCTACCTTTCAGAAAGTGGTTGTTTTTCTGTTTCCAGAATTGCTGTTCTTCTTCTCTTCAATCTGCTGATGGATTTTCAGGTGTTTGCAATCTTTAGATAAGCTATCTAGCTGATCTCCGGCTAGCTGAAACAGTCTCAGCCTGCTACTTCTCCACCATCTTGACTCCTCCTTCTGTTTTTGTACATTTTGAGGCTTGATTTATGATCTTGTATGTGATCTATTCTAGTCCCATGTGCATCTGAAAATATGTGTAATGTGTATTATGATGTTTTAGGATGAAATATTCTAAATATATCTGTTAAGTCCTTCTGGTCCAATGTGTCATTCAAAGCTATTGCTTCCTTGTTGATTTTCTGCTGAGATGATCTGTCCCATCATGTAAGTTGGGTGTTAAATTCCCCTACTATTATTGTAGTATTATCATTTAGTTACTCTATGTTAGGTGTGCTGAGGGTCAACAAGTGACAATGAGGAGAGGAAAAAAAAATTTTTGTGTGTGCTTCCATGTTAGGTGTATAAATATTTAAAAGTGTTTGTTTTTCTTATTGGATAGACCCCTTTATAATTATATAAAGCCCTTCGTCTCTGTTACAGACTTTGGTTTAAAATCTATTTTGTCTGATATAATAAGTATTGCTATTCATGCTTTCTTTTGACATACATTTGCATTACAAATGTTTCTCCATCCTCTCACTTTTAATCTGCAGGTGTCTTTAAGTCTAAAATGAGTCTCTTGTAGGCAGCATATAGATGGGTCCCCCCCAATCCATTCTGACACTCTGTCTTTGGGTTAGATTGTTTAGTCCATTGGTATTCCAAGTTATTTGATAGATATATATTTAGTAACATTTTATTACTTGTTCTTTCATTATTTCTGGAGATTTTCTCTGTTCCTTTCTAGTCTTTGTCACTTTTGGTCTCTCTTTTCCACTCATAAATTCCCCTTTAATGTTGCTTGCAGGGATGGTTTAGTGATCATGAATTACATTAGTTTTTGTTTTTCTGGGAAACTCTTTATTTCTCCCATTCTGAATGATAGCCTTGCTGGATAGAGTATTGTTGACTGTAGATTGTTCCCATCCAGAATGTTGAATATATCATGCCACTCTCTTCTTGCTTGCCAAGTTTCTGTGGATACATCTGCCGCTAGACTTTGGGTCTTCCCTTGTAAGTTAGAGACATCTTTTGTCTTGCTGCTTTAGGAGGTGTTTTTTGTTTTTGTTTTGCTTTGTTTTCTTTTATTGGTATATTTTGCAAATTTAATTACAATATGTCTTGATGTTGACCTTCTTGTGTTGATTTTGGTGAGAGTTCTCTGTGCCATCTGGATCAGGATATCTGTTTCCTTCCCCAGATTAGGAATGCTTTCTGCTATTATTTCTTTAAATAACTTTTCTGCACCCTTACCTCTCTTTTTCTTCTGGGACAGCTACAATATGAAAATTATTATGTTTGATGGACTCAATGAGTTCCCTAAATCTGTTCTTGTGTTCCATAATCCTTTTATTCACTTTTGTTCAGCTGCATTATTTTCTATTATCTTATCTCCTATATCTCTTTTTATTCCTCTGCTTCTTCTATTGTTGTTTCATTGCATCAGGACTGTTTTGAATCTCATTATTGTATTTTTCATTTCTAAGTGATTTTTTTTTTTTAAACTTTCATCTCTGTGGTAAGGGCCTCTATGAAGTCTTCCATTCTCTTCTCAAGTCCAGTGAGATTGTTGCTTAAAATTTTCCATCAGGCATGTTACTTATATCTATTTTTCTTAGCTTTCTGGCTGTGACCTGATCTTTTTCTTTCATTTCAGATGAATTCCTCTGTCTTGGTTTTTTGTTTAAGTCTCTGTGTTCCTCTGTATGTTAGAAAAGCCTATTATGTTTCCTGTTCCTAAGAGTCATGCTCTTCTAAAGAAGAGGTCATATAGTTTCCAGGGCCTGATGCTTCAGGGATTGTCTCTGGTGTGTCCTGCATGCACTCTGCTGTTGTGCTTTGGCTGCTCTATCCTTCAGCGCAGTGGTCTGCAGACACTCTCCTTGCCTTTAGTGAGCAGTGTTTGCTCTTTGGCTAGAATGTGGCAAGTTTTAACTAGGTGTGCTCTGGTCTGCTTGTTAAATGAGACCTGATACAATTTCTACCAGAATGAAACCCTATAGAACTCTGATTTTGAATATGATGTAGGCAGGAGTTTCTGTTGGTCTTCTGGGAAAGGAGCCTGTTGTGTAGGGACTGAGTCAAATTTAATCAAGAAGGTCAGCATAACCAGAGCACAGGGGAACTTGGTGTAGCAAGTTAGACATTCTATATTGGCACTGTGTTATTTATTTCAGGTGTCTCTGTTTATGCTGAGGAGCAAGGGAGGGAAATCATGCCAACCAAGAACTTTGTCCCCAGAGAAAGTTCTTTATCCTGCTGTTCTGAGGAAAACACTCTGAGAGGAGCAAATAATCTCCCTTCTCTGGTCCCAGGAATTTTTCAGATTTCTTTTTCCACACTGTTTGCCTCCCAGTTGTTTGCCTGCCATCTTTCCAGAAGCAGGGCAATGCCCTCATGGCTCTATCACAGACAAGCCTGCTGATCTTTAAATCCAGTCTTCAAACACTGTTGGTTGTAAGAACTCACGAAAACCCACTCCTTTTATATTCCCAGCCAATGGCTTTAGGCAAGTGTTTTCCTTGTGTGTTTCCTTGTGCACTCTTGATATTCTCCACCACCAGGAGTCTCTCCCCTCTGTAATATCAGAGAGTCACTTCTCCACCAAACCATATCTATACCCTCCTACCTTCTTTGATATGACATTTTCTCACCCTCTAGTTGTGGAATTTGTTCTGTCAGTCGTCAGTTTAATGTTAAAGGTACTCAAAATGTTTTGATAGTTATTAGTTGTGCTCCAGGGATGAGACTAGCCAAGGTCCTCCTACTTTTCCACTATCTTATCTTACCTTCTCTTATACCAAATTTTTCAGATGTACTGATGTGAAGGTAAGTTATATTATATGGATTTTAAAAAGAAATGTAGCAAAAATATGACAGAGACATGAAAGGCAATGATAGAAATAATCCAAATATATTAATATAAAATAAACTAATAAATTATTAGTTTATTTATTTTATTAATTAGTTTATTTTATTATTTTATTAATATAAAATAAACTAATATAAAGTAAAATAATTTCATTAATTTATATAAAAAATTCATCCAAATACTATATAAGACACACAGTAGAATGGTTAATTTTATATGTCAATTTGGTTTAGCCAAAGAATATCCAGGTGTTAGATCAAACATTATTCTTGTTGTCTTCAGTTGTGAAGGTGTTTTTGGATGAGATGAACATTTAAATTGGCAGACTAAGTAAACCAGATTTCCTCCCTTAACATAGAAGGCCTTCATCTATTGAGTTGAATAATAGAATAGAACAAAAATCATTACCCTTCCATAAGCAAGGGGATACTCTTTCTGCTGGAGTGCATGAGTTGGATATTGATCTCATTCTGCCTCCAGAACTCAAACTGAAGCATTGGCTCTTCTTGGATATCCAGTCATTAACTTTAGGACTGGAGCTACATGAGCTCTCCTATGTCTCCAGATTGCTGACTGCAGATCTTGAGATGTCTAGGCTTCCATAATTGTGTGAATTATGTGTGTATATGGAAACATAAATATGTATTTATATTTCTATATATGGAAATACATTCTAGGCCATTTAAATTGAACAAAGTTATTAAACTCAAATTAAATAAACTTTATAGCAAAAATAATTATTAAGTTTAAAGAATAGAATTCTAATTAAGTTCATATCCATGCAATCTTCATAATATAACTTCAAATTATATGATATAAAAAGTGACAGGATTAAAAGAGCTATTGACAAAGTAATAAATATAACTGAATAATTCAACACTCATCTCTTCTTAAAATAATAGACTTCAAAGATAAAATATTGCTAAATATGTATAAAATATATGTAATACACCTCCTTCAACAATTAGGTAGGAAATGCATATTTACTTTTCTCAAGTATGCATGGACATTTATGAAAGTTTAACATATGGTAGTCTGTAAAGCAAGCATTTACATATTTCAGACAGTTGGTAACATACAGGATACTTGGAGCACCATGTAAATGGCAAAAACTTGTGGAAAAAAAATACATATAATGAACACAGCCAGAAAAGTGGAAATTAAGAACATATGGGCTAAAGAAATCATAATAGGTATTAGGGAATAAACTTTAAAATAAGCCAAACATATCATATCAAAATTCGTAGATATATAATTGATAAATAGGCAGAGAACATGAACAGATATTTTTTTCTCCCAAAGAAGGTATGCAGATGACCAAAAAGATACATGAAAAATGCTCAACATCACTAATCATCAGGGAAATGCAAATCAAAACAATGATAAGACACCACACCAGAAGAATGGTTAAAATATAAAAGACAAAAAATAACAAGTATTGGCAAGGATGTGAAGAAAAAAGAGCTCTCCAACACTGTTGATGGGAATGTAAATAGGTGCAGACACTGAGGAAAACAGTATGGAGTTTCCTTAAAATTCAAAATAGAAATGTCATATGACCGACAGTTTTTCTACTGGGTGTTTGCCCAAAGAAAATGAAAACACTAATTCAAACAATATATGCATGCTTTGTTACAGCATTATTTACCATAGCCAAAATATGGAAACAAACTCATAGCTCATCAATAAAGGAAAGGATATGAAGGTACAGTATCTATCATCTATCTATCTATCTATCTATCTACATAGATATATATGTATGTATGCAGCCATAAAAAGGATAAGATCAGGCTATTTGTGAAAATATGAATGGACCTAGTGGGTATTATGCTAAGTGAAATTAATCAGCCTGAGAAAGACAAATATCATATGATCTCACCCATATATGAAATCTTAAAACAAACAAACAAGAAAAGGATTAACCAAACAGAAAAGCAGAAATAGACCCATCAACACAGAGAACAAACTGCTGGTTGTAGAGGAGAAGGTGGTTGGAAAAATAAGCAAAATGCGTGATGGGGAGTGGGACGTAAAAGCTTCCAGTTAGACGGTAGCTATACTTATGTTGAGTAAGTATAATGTTTAAAGTTGTCAAATCACCATGCCATATACCTGAAATTAATGTAACATTGTGTAATAACTGCACTCAAACAAAAATAATCATAAAAAATTGTGGGATATAGATAGAACAGTATACCTATCCTAAAATTCTTACATTATTAAAAAAGTAAACATGGGGGCTTAAGTGGGTAGGAGAAGAATCAATGAAACAAGATGGGATTGGGAGGGAGACAAACCATAAGTGACTCTTAATCTCACAAAAGAAACTGAGGGTTGCTGGGGGGAGGGGGGTTGGGAGAAGGGGGGGTAGGGTTATGGACACTGGGGAGGGTATGTGCTTTGGTGAGTGCTGTGAAGTGTGTAAACCTGGCGATTCACAGACCTGTACCCCTGGGGATAAAAATACATGTTTATAAAAAATAAAAAAATAAAAAATAAAAAATAAATAAATAAATAAATAAATATTTATAGGCTCATAATTCAACTTAAGAAGACAGGAAAATATCCACCAAATTAAAAAAAAAAAGTAGAAAGATAAATAACCAAAAGTAGATTTTAATGCAATCAAATTTAAAGATATGATAGAGATCAGCAAAGCCAAAAGACGGTTCTATGAAAAAGGTAGTAACTTAAACAAGTAGCTTACAAAATATATTGAGGAAAGAAAGAAAAAAGAGAGAGAGCAAAAAAGAAAATCAATAATGGTGGGAACAGAAAAAAAGTGCATAACTTAAAAAAATGGGATTTTTTTTAAAGTAAGATAGTATTTTAAACATAACATTATGTTTATAATGTCAATGAATTTGTATGTGTGCATGAAATATTTCTCCCCAAAATATATCTCACAAATATAAACAAAAAGAAAAAAATAGCCTTCAGTTAAAAAACAAGAGAATGGGGCACCTGGGTGGCTCAGTGAGTTAAAGCCTCTGCCTTCGGCTCAGGTCATGATCCCAAGGTCCTGGGATGGAGCCCCACATTGGGTTCTCTGCTCAGCGGGGAGCCTGCTTCCCCCTCTGAGAAGGCCTGCTTCCCCCTCTGAGAAGGCAGGCCTTCTTCCTGCCTCTCTGCCTACTTGTGATTTCTGTCTGTCAAATAAATAAATAAAATCGTAAAAAAAAAAAAAAGAGCAAAACCAAAAAAAAAAAAAATCTGCAAACTCCTGTTTAGTTCTTTTAGTTTTTAGTATTGCTTGAAGGACTCAGAATAAAATTATTACATATGTATATAATGAATAAGGAATATAAACATTGTGAGTACATTATGAAAAAACGTCTTTTGTGTACTTTTATTATTTTTTAAAATTTCAGTGTTTTAAATTAAGGGCTGTCACATAAAGGGAAGCTAAACAGATAACAAATAAATGCATTACTTTGGATTGGACCAGAAATCAATAAAATATTACAAAATATATCACTAGGAACTTGGGGGAATTTGAATATAAGTTGCACATTAAGTAATTGTATTTTATCTAACACTAAATTTCTTGATTTTAATAATTATATTGTAGTTATTTGATAGAATATCCTTGTTTTCATATTATGTAGAAGCAAAGATGTTAAAAATACTTATAAATGGCTAATTACAAAAATAAGAAAATACTTCTCAGTTGGAGAAGGTAATTTGTAGATGTTTGTAGTCATAATACAAGAACTTTGGATGAGTGTTATATTTGAGAAAAGTACTGAATTAAAGAAGTTACATTAATGATTGGCTATGTCATTCAGTCAGCCCTTTGTTAAAGAGACTCCTTGTACAGTTTGTTTCATGGAACAGGATTTGTACACCTGCATTACACAACTGGAACATTATTTTCTTTGACTTCTGATAAAGGAAATACCATTCTTGAGTGATTTAACACTGTTAGGAGAACAGTGCCAAACTGATAAAATTCTCTTAGAGGGATTTTTTAAATAAATTATTGTCCATGGATAGGATAAATGGTGCATTCTTTTTATGAACACTATCCACAATAAAAATGTTAAAGCATTTAAGAAGAAACACAAAATAAATTTCAAAGAAAGAATAATTTTGGTGAGAATCAAACATAAAAATGAAATTTTAAAAGATTTTATTCATTTATTTGAAAGATAGAAGAGAAAGAGACCATGAGCTGGGGAGTGGGAGAGCAGAGGGAGAGGTTGAGGAAGAAGCAGACTCCCTGCTGAGCAGGGATCCTGATGTGGGCTTGAGCTCTGACCCTAGGATCATGACCTGAGCCTAAGACAGACACTTAACTGAGGCACCCAGGCATCCCAAAAGGAATTATTTAAAAATTTAATAATTTAAAAAATTAATAAAAAAGGGAATATTTAATAAACTGGAAACACATAGAAAATTTCAAAGCTGTGCTTTCAATATGCTGTAGGATATACACACACATACACAATCACACATACCATTTCATCACCCCTGTTTGCAAGACTTTTGACTACAGAGAAGAATAGGGACTATACAAGGAGTATATTCAAGGTTTTCTAACCACTTGGGAAAGAGTAAGCAAAAAAAACCTCACTGGATCACAAAATTAGAAAAATAAAATAAAATATATGTAAGGAGTGAGTAGAGAGACAGAGAAAACTGTTGAGAGATCCATGAGAAAATCAATCAAGTCCTTACGGCAAACACTCCTCGGACTGCAGAGAGTGCCTGAGGGTCCCAAAGATTATTCCTGTTGTCTTAATGTATCAGGAAGAATAAACCAAGGCTGTTTGAAGTTACATGAGAAAAAGGAAGACAAGCAATCAAGACTATTTGAAACTATAATATAAGTTAATAAAGTGCTTAATTTTGCTCCAATGGATATGATTCAGTAAATCTAATATGTAAAGTTTTAGAAGATACAGCTTTTTTCAAAAAATATACTTATATTTTTAGATGTTATGTTTTCTTTATTACTTCGTTATCTAATTTCTTTTTTGTTATCAAATTGCTATAATAAATATGTATTTTTGTAGAATATGATACAGCATACTGTAAGAAGAGATCTAGTAGTGGTGAACTAGAAAACCTAGGGATCATTGCCTAAAGATTGAAATTTATACCCTCTTACATGAAAGTCATAGTGAATTTGCTTTTTCTTCCATATCAGCCTTGAGCTTTTGTGACTATATCATTTAAATAGTGATTAATATAAAGATATGGTATATATTCATAAAATAATGCACATTCAAGGGAATATAGTTATAATACTATACTGAAATAATTCTTGTGTGTCACTTTCTTGCTGTTTTACTTTGTATTATTTTCAAATTCATCCAATGCACGTTAAGGACATGCCATGTTTCACTTGTTATAATTAGATATTATTTATTTTATATTTAATATTTATGTTGTCAGTCCATTATGTCACCTTACATAAATACTTAAAATATCTCTATGTACAGTGGAACTCAGCTGGTTCTTCTCTAATTCTTACAAAACTGAAATCATGGTATTGGCAAGACCACCTTCTTTCTTCTGGAGAAGAATTTGCTTTCAAGCTAGCTCATTCAGTTTGTTGGCAGAACTCAGAAATTTTTGATGTAAAGTTGAAAGACTGAGATCTCCATTTCCTTTCCAGCTTTCAGCCATGGGCTGATTTCAGCTCCTAAAAGATGCCTCCCACTCCTTGCACGTGGCCCTCTCCTTCACAGAACCAGCTATGATACTTGGAACCAATCTGACTAGTGCAATTTCCTTGACTCGTCTGTCTGCTATGTCTTGCCATACTTTTCTGCTGTATTTTACTGATTTCTTCCTTTTCTAGCTGCTTTTAGAGCTTCATGTTTAGGTTGAACCCACTAGTAGTGGCCAGGCTACTCTCCCTGTTGTAAAGTGCTTAAACCTAATTACACCTGAAAAGTCCCTTCACCATGTAAAGTATTATTTTCACAACTTCTTCAAATCAAGCCATAGACATCTTTGTCAATAGTTAACTACCTACTATCAAGAATACCCAAGCCCACAAATGTCAAATTATTTATTTAAAACAAGATTTCTGAAAGATTTTGAGGCACCTATGTTTCTCTCTCTCTCTCTCTCTTTAATCAAAATAAGCTTGTCACGAAATAGTAGATGTTATATATTACTATATTTATATTTAGATGGCAACATATCATTGGCAAGTCCAAGAATCATAAAAATGTACTAGCTACTTGGTCATTTATTGTGTGTATCTCATGAGTTGATACTGAGTACTGTTTCCCAGGGAAGAAATGAGTGAAGACGTATTATTTCACTATTTTCTGTTCAGTCAAATACCAAATTCATAAACATTCTGAATCCATCTGATACCTTGTAATAAGTTCTACAGATTTTTGAATGTAAATGTACTACTTTATGGCACTGGTTTAAAGAAAGTCAGGCACCTAGGTGGCTCAGTGATTTAAGCCTCTGCCTTTAGCTCAGGTCATGATCCCAGGGCCCTGGGATTGAGTCCTGTATTGGGCTCTCTGCTCAGCAGGGAGCCTGCTCCCACCCCCAACTCTGTCTCTCTGCCTACTTGTGATCTCGCTTTCTGTCAAACAAACAAATAAATAAATAAATAAGCAAGTCATTTAGCAATTTGCTCATGTTCAAATTTTTAGCATTTGTTTGCTTCACAGATAATTATTAAAAAGCTACTTTCTATTACACTGTTTTTAAATTGTGATCATGTGGCATAGAGCTAATCAAAATTGCACAATACTTTATTAAAATCATATATATTTTAATCTGAATGATAATCTCAGCAGGAAGATAATAATCAGATAATAAATATTCTGATGATATGTAATAAGCAGAAAAATAGGAATTTTGCTTTGTTATATCTTTTGTTATGCAGTTATTGCTATTGCTGCTTTTAATGAGTGTGAGAATAGAAGATTCAGTAGCATACAACTCTTTATGGAAGAAAATTGGGACAATCCAAGAGAAATAGCCCATATATTATGACTGATGAGAATATTAAGTTTAGATGAAAGGAAAGTTGGAATGAACATATAAACTTATAAGCAAAAAGAGCCATTAACTAGGAACATTTCTGAGATAATGTATTTTACCACAGATTAAAAATATTTGCTTCACTTATCTAAATTCTCAGAATTCTGAGTAAATTGTTGAGCTCCTAGGAAAATCCTAAAGGTGCTTAACCTCTAGCATTTATCACCATGAAATTCCTTAAAAGGGTTTCCAGTGTGCAACTTGCAATATTCTTCTCATAATCAGTTTTACACACTGGCCTCAGTGGAGTGCCACACCAGTCTTTTTGGTCACTGGCCAATGAAAGAGCCAAAATTAATGCTTATCTAAGAGGAAAGAAAATAATGATTCCCCAGACACTTGGACTTTATCATTAAAATTCCATTCTTTCTCTTTTAGAATTTTAGAAAGCCAGGGGTGCCTGGGTATCTCTGTGGGTTAAGCCTCTGCCTTTGGCTTTTGTCATGGTCTCAGGGTCCTGGGATTGGGCCCCACACCAGGCTCTCTGCTCAGCAGGGAGCCTGCTTCCCTCTCTCTCTCTGGCTGCTTCTCTACCTACTTGCAATCTCTTGCTCTCTGTCAAATAAATAAAATCTTAAAAAAAAAAGAATTTTAGAAGACCAAAAGCACAACATTTAAATTTAGTTGATCTATATCAGGACGAGTAAATTATGAGCATTAATGACTTCTATATGTTTCCATTTTTATACTATGAGAAATACATATAATTTCCCAAATCGGTATATTATTTTTTAAAGATTTTATTTATTTATTTGACAGAGATCACAAGTAGGTGGGAGGGGAGCAGGCCCCCCGATGAGCAGAGAGCCTAATGTGGGGCTCAATCTCAGGACCCTGGGATCATGACCCAAGGCAGAGGCTTTAACCCACTGAGCCCCCCAGGCGCCCCTGTTATTTTTTTTTTAAAGATTTTATTTATTAATTTGACAGACAGAAATCACAAGTAGGCAGAGAGGCAGGCAGAGAGAGAGGAGCAAGCAGGCTCCCTGCCAAGCAGAGAGCCCGATGCGGGACTCGATCCCAGGACCCTGAGATCATGACCCGAGCCGAAGGCAGAGGCTTTAACCCACTGAGCCACCCAGGCGCCCCTGTTATTTTTAAAGTCTTTTTTAGATGTTAAAATTTCTTCATTTTCAGTGCCATTGTCACTGAGAAAGTTTTCTCTTAGTAAAATGGGAATAGGGGATCTTAAAATTGTTTTGAATATTCAATTTATCTTGGCAAGATTACTTTGGAGTGACAGAGGAGAGCATCCCTTAGGAAAGCAATAAATATTATAATTAATCCCAGTTGTTCTGAGTGAAGATTAAATAATCAGATCTTTTGTGTTTTGATGAGAACAAGACCAACCAAACTAAATTGACCCTACTCACTTGCCCTAAGAACCAAGCAAACAAACAACATCAACAGTAAATAAATCTCATGCTATAATGCTATAATGTAATTGAACAGGAAGGACGGAAGGGTGTACTGAGTGGTTAATTGTTCTAAAAAGCCTCGTTTAGGGGCACCTGGATGGCTATTGGTTAATTGTCCTACTTCAACTCAGGTCATGATCTTAGGGTCCCAGGATAGAGTCCTTCATAGAGCTCCACACTCAGCTGGGAGTCTGCTTCTTCCTCTCCCTCTCCAACTCCCCCTGCTAGTATGCACTTGTGTGCTCTCTCTCTCTCTCTCAAATAAATAAATAAATAAATAAATAAAGTCGTTAAAAAAATAATAAAAGGCCTTATTTAAGGGGCTTAGATTTCACCTCAAGATGTAGTTTGTAGATTTCAAAAAAAAAAAAAAAAAGACATGATTTACGGGGCATCTGATTGGCTCAGTGAGTTAAGGGTCTGACTTTGTCTCCAGTCATGATCTCAGATTGCTGAGATGGATCCCCATGTCGAGATCCCTGCTCCACTGGGAGTCTGTTTCTTCCTCTCCCTCTGCCCCTCCTCCCTCACTTGTGCTTTCTTTCTCTCTCAAATAAGTAAAATCTAAACAAACAAACAAACAAACAAAAGCCAGAAACAAACAAGCAAAAAGAACCAAAAAAAAAAAAACCCCAAAATACAAGGTCGTATATTGATAAGTTGACAAAAAGTTTGTGTCCACAGTTCATGAGAACCTAGTCCTTGATTTTCCTTCTAGAATCAGTATTTTAGTACTTGCTAATTCAGTGTTCAAGCCAACTTTATAGAATATAATTACAGCAAACCATGAAGTTTGACTTTGTATATGTTTTTGTACTTTATTTTTTAGGTATAATTTTCATACAGTAAAATATCTTGATCTTAAAAAATATAATTCAGTAAGTCTTGACAGTGGTATGCTATTTGTCCACTCTACAAAAACTACATATATATATGAGTAGATATATTCACCATAGAATATGCTCTTGTGTTTCATTTTGGTCAATTTTTTGTAGGATAATTCTGTTACTGAATACTGTCTCTACCTCTTTTTGGAATTCAGCAATGAGCACATACATTTTGGATTCTTTATCTGTTTTGTTGCACAAAGCATGTTGGTTTGTGATTCACCCATGTCTTTGTATGTATAAATAGTTCAGTCCTTTTTTTAATCAATAGTAGTCCATTACATTAATGTGTTGCAAAAATGTTGTGCCTTATTAATTACTATTTACTTTGTACCAAATTACTTACTATTTTTATTTGAAATTCTTGTAGACTAATTATTTTGAGCAATTTTCATGAATCTATTACTCAATTCTAGTGTGTGTGTGTGTGTGTGTGTGTGTGTGTGTGTGTGTGTGTGTCCAGTGTTAGTTCAGGTATTTTTGTACATATTTTATTTTTTGCTATTGACTCATAGCTCTGTATATACTAAATATGTCCTCTAAGAGATGTATGTATTGTTAATGTTTTGATCCAAATTATTGCACACATCATCTTCTTCATGAAGTCTTTTGATAAAAATAAATTACCAATTTTTATTGTTTAGTTTAACAGTTTTTATTTGTTTAATCCCTTCTGTGTCTTGAATAAGAAAATTTTTTTCAAACTTTAGGAAATATTTCTTCTTACAATCTCTGTGCTTCTGACTCTTAAGATTAGGTCTACAATACACATCCAGTTAATTTTTATATATGAAATGAGTAATGAGCAAATTTTTTTCCCACAATGATATCCAGTTTCAAGTGCCATTTTTAAAAGCAAACTTTATTTTCTCTGTTGAGTTGGACTGTCTCTTTTTTAAAATATCAGTAGATCATTGGCCAATTTTGGACTCTCGATTTTGTTCCATTGATCTGATTGCTCATACTTTATGTCAATAAAACACTGTGTTGATTACTGAGACTTATGATCTTGAAATCTTGAAATATAATATATTTTCTAACTCTTCTTTTCCAAGGCTAGTTTTGGCTATTTTAAATTCTATACATTAACATAAAAGGTTTGGGATCAGATTTCCAATTTTCTCCCAAAGCTTCTCTAACGATTTCGATTGTTGTTGCAATTATTTACAGATCAGTGGGGAGGTGAACAATTTTACAGTATTAAAACTTCTCACTCATGAATGCAATATGTCTCACAATTTTTAATGTCATTTTTTTCAGCAAGATTTTGTACTTGTCAATGTGCTTTCATACGTACCTTCTCTGATATCATTTTTTTTAATTTCACATTTTTAACAACATTGCAACATTTACATACTTTCTCCCATTT
This sequence comes from Mustela erminea, assembly GCF_009829155.1. Taxonomy (NCBI): domain Eukaryota; kingdom Metazoa; phylum Chordata; class Mammalia; order Carnivora; family Mustelidae; genus Mustela; species Mustela erminea. Next base: position 56,243,869 of record NC_045625.1, read on the forward strand.
TTTCATTGCAATAATAATGGAACAGTATTTATTCTTGTATACTGTCTTTGTATTGAGCAGCACTTCCTAAATTCATGTATCAGTTCTAGTTGATTTAAGATTCCAATGGTTTTCAATGAATCTATAATAGTCTAACTCAATTTTTCTGTTTGCTGATAGCCTTCAAATCTGCCACCATCAGCCTTTTTCGTCTGCCTATATCAGAGCAAGCTGAATAGAAAATTTCAGAGTTCCTCTCTCGGTACTGGTGGGAGTTGAAGCCATGCAAACTCCTGCCAGTGCACGGAAATCCCTTCCCCAGCCCCACTAATTAACCATAATTAAAAAATCTAACAAAACAAAACATAAACAGTCTCTTCTCTCAGCTCTCTCAAGATATTTAGGCCCTGCTTGGGAATCTTCTCTGGTCTTCCCACAAAGACTCCTTATGTGACTAATAAATATTTTAATTCACATAATTTTACAGCATGCGTGGGATCATCAATCTTAACATCCAAACAAAATTTGGGATGGGGTGTTAATCCTGCCTTCTCTGAGGCAATAATGACAGTTTCATTTCTTTCTTCTCAAATGTTATGTTTATTATTTCATTTCATTGTTCTAATGTACTAGCTAGGACTTCAGTATAATATTGAATAGAAGGACCTATAGTGGTCTTCCTTACTTTGTTTACAATCTCGTCTACGGCCATACCACCCTGAACGCGCCCGATCTCGTCTGTTTACAATCTCAAGAGAAATTGGTCAATATTTCCATATTAAATATGATTTTACCTGAATGTTTTAATAGATGCCATTTAAAAAATTGCTAAAATGTCATTCTATTCCAAATTTTCTGAGGTATTCTATCTTAAATAGATGTTAAATTTGTTAAATGTATTTGAGGCACCTATTGAAATAACTGTTTTAGGTCTGATCTGTTTTATAAATGACTTTTTACATTTTGTTTGCTATTTTTAGTAGTTGCTCTACAGATTATATTCTGTAACTGTTTTTAATCACAGTTGATAATTAATAGTAAGAATCTTATAATAGCAAATAGATATAACTTCCATGAACTTTGTCCTATTATTGTTGTGTGTTTAACTTATGCTACAACCCTGCAATACATTGTCATTATTTTGCTCTAAACAATCAGTAATCATACATAGTTGCACATATGCATGCATATATGTTTACTAGCATAATATTATATACATCAATATTACACACACATATAGCATGTAAGTATATATGTACACACATCTATGTATATGGGTGCATATTTTCATTAGTTTAATATTGTGTATGTGAATTATCCTCATGCATATGTATCACACGAACATAAATATAGATCATGTAATTTTATATATTTGTGCTTTGTCATGTTTTTATTTCTTTTTTTTTAAGATTTTGTTTATTTATTTGACAGACAGAGATCACAAGTAGGCAGAGAGGCAGGCAGAAAGGTGGGGGGAGCAGGCAATAATGACAGTTTCATTTCTTTCTTCTCAAATGTTATGTTTATTATTTCATTTCATTGTTCTAATGTACTAGCTAGGACTTCAGTATAATATTGAATATAATATTTTTATTGAGAAGAGAGCCTGATGTGGGGCTCGATTCCAGGACCTGGGATCATGACCTGATCTGAAGGTAGAGGCTTTAACCCACTGAGCCAGAGAGAGAGATCACAAGTAGGCAGAGAGGCAAGCAGAAAGAGAGAGGGAAACAGGCTCCCCACTTAGCAGAGAGCCTGATCCCAGGACCCTGAGACCATGACAAGAGACAGAGGCAGAGGCTTAACCAACTGAGCCACCCGGGGACCCCACACCTGCACAAATCCTTTAAATACTTATTGCCATGTAGTCTTGTTGTATATGAATTTTCCCAGCTTCCCAGGTTTAACTGCCTAAAGTTGTCTTACTTTGCTTCCAATTTTGGAGATTTTTTTCTTGGGTTTAGAATTGTATGCTAAATCTTTCATGCATTTTAATGATGTTGTCCCACATTTTTTCTATTTATTCTACTTGAGTTTGGTGTACTTCTTGGATCTCCTGGTTAAGAGTTCATTCTAACTTTGGAAAAATCTTGATAATTATCTCTTCAAATATTTCTTCTGTCCCATTCTTTTTCATCTTCTTTGACAGTCTGGTAAGCCAATATTAGATTAATTGATATTAAATATTAGATATATAATATTAGACATTTAGATTATCTAACATTAGAATATCTAATATTAGATATTTTCTAATATTTTTAATATCTAATATTAGGTAATTTCTTTCAGAGGTTGAAAATTCTATTCCATTTATTCACTCTTAGTTGTTTGTGTGTGTGCTTCAGGTTAGGTAATTTCTGTTGAATTTCATTGAAAGTTTTGGTGCTCTTCTCTTTTCAATTCTTCTATGAAATCCTTCAAGTGAATTGTTCATTTATAACATTCCATTAGATTATTTTTAATAGTTTCAATCTCTTTTCTATGATTTACTGTTTCTCCATGTATGCTTTCCAGTGTTTTGTTATACATTTTAGTAAACCATTTTTATAGTTACGTTAAAATCCCTAATGAGTAACTCTGACAACTGGGTCATCTTTGCATCTCTATTCATTTTTTTTTCTTTTATTGAATATTGATTATTTATAACCAGGCAACTGCAACTATCTCATACATTTTTAGAATTATACATTGGACATTGTGTTGAAGAGGACAGTAAAGGGGAGCCAGGGTGTCTCGGTTGGTTAAGCATCTGCCTTCAGGTCAGGTCATGATCCCAGGGTCCTGGGATCAAACTGCACATCGGTCTCCTTGCTCAGAGGGGAGAATGCTTCTCCCTCTTCCTGGATCTCCCTCTGCCTGCCACCCCTCCTGCTTGTGCTTTCTCTGTCAAATAAATAACTAAATAAAATCTTTAAAAAAATAAAAAAGAAAAGGACAGTAAAATTAAGCTCTATTTTTTTAATTAAAACTTTAAAATAGCTATCCTTAGAAAATGTTGCTTATACTGTCAGTCCACTTGCATGGGGATCCAAGTCATTCTAATCTGCAACTGAGAAAGTTGTGCTTAGTTTCAGTTAAATTCACCAAAAGCTTTAAATATTTTGTGTGACAGAGGTATGTCTCCAACATATCTTGGGATCTGAGAAAGATGCCAGAGATGTTCTATGGTTTTATAGCACAGATACTAGCTTTCTGAATAATGGAAGATCTCTTTTCTTTTCTTTCCTGTCACCCCAACTTCCCTCTTTCCCTCCTTTTCTCTCTTTCTCCCTTCCTCCCCTCTCCTTTAGTGTTAAGCTACCCATATTTTGAGTTCTTGAGTTTTTCTCTTTAATCATGAATTCCTGCACATTAGGAGATTTATTTCATACTTTGGAAGGCAGTTGTAACACAGAGAGTGAAGATTCAGTTTTCTTCAAATGTACATATCTCAGTGTATTAGTTTTTTAGAGCTGCCATAAAAAAGTACCACGAACTGGGTGACTTAAACAACAGAAAATTATTATCTTACAGTTCTGAAGTCCAGAAATCTGAGATCAAAGTGTTAGCAGAGGTAGTTCCTTCTGAGGACTGTGAAGCAGAGTATGTTCCATCTCTCTCCCAGCTTCCTATGGATTGTTGGAAATCTTTGTCATTCCTTCCCTTATGGACACATCACCCCAATCTTTTCCTCATATTCATATGACATTCTGTGTGTGCATGTATGTGTGCATGTTTGTATGTATGCATGCCTGTGTCCAACTCCCCCCCCTTTTTTTTTGCAAAGATGCTGATCATATTGGATTGGAGGCTCATTCTACTCCAGTATGATCTCATCATGTTAACTAAATATAGCTGCAGTGTCTCTATTTCCAAATAACTGTATATTCTAAGATTTTGAGATGGGGTTAGGACTTCAACATAATAAGTTGGTGGGAAAAAATAATAATTTGATGGGAAAGGAGAGCACAACTTAAGGCACAACACTCAACTTTCCTGTCACAGAGTATTCCTTCACAGAACTGCTGTAAGGTACTCACTGCAGACATGTAGAGATTTGAAGAATTTCCTCCAGCACTCTCGCTCTGTCCCCATCTTTTGGGGACAAAAAGCCATTGCCTTTTCATTAGATGAGCACCCCCCCAACATAACTATTAGGATGGTATTTCTGTTATTTCTCTTACCCTCCTCCAGGATTCAATGGATAGATGCTTGCATTTTAAAAAGCGGTCTGCTTTCCCTTTAGGATATAGTCATGTGCCTTGGAGTGACATCTTGCCCTGTGCCTGTCCACCTTAGAAGATACGACCTTCCACTTGTTTAAAATTTTGTGTGCATTGGAATGTGGGAACTATCTGCCATATGCCTCCAGGACCCAGTATCCCATCCTTAGCCACAGCAAGGAAGTCCATGGGAATGCTGACAGAAAGTTTCAGACTTGCATTGTAACTGGGATTCACTGGGATTTGAATAAATAATTCCTGCCATGCATGGACATTACAAATTTATTACTACTTGGCTTATTTCTCCTTATCTTATTTATGGTGAGTTCCTCCTCATTTTGATACTCTACTAGGAATAATACCAGCCATGAATATCTTTTCTCTCAGGAAGGACATGCTATGTTCTGGAAATTAATTCACTCAGGGTTTTTTTTTTGTTTGTTTGTTTTCTTTTTACCTTCAACTCTGATTTTTATAAACTTGTTTGGTTTATTTTTTTCCCTCATATATCTTGTTATAAGGGTGGTAGCAACATTCTGTTATGACTTTCTACTATCCTAATCAGTAATTAAGTCCCACAATCATGTCTGTCTTGAAAAGCCTCACATAGAAAATGTGAGGTTGCTGTGCTATACAACTTCAGTGGATGCCATACCCATTATAGTCTATATGAACATTATGTCCTGGAACTGAACAGTTCTCAAAATACATGGCTGGACATAGTATACATTCAATATAAACAGCACTCATTCAAGAAAGCCTGAATCATTTCTGCATAGTACCTATGAGCTGAGAGAGAACTGAAGAGATTTATTTCAGTATTAATGGCTTGGGTATTCTTTCTGGGGTACTTTCCCAGGGTGGAAAAATAAAAACTACTTTATTCTGATAGGCTCTGGTGTGTTTACTTGAGAGTATCTCACATGACATAATACTGACTGATGGGAACCTACCACCAAATGCTGAACTTCTGGAGTGAACATATCCCTACAAATGAAAGACAGTTATGGTCATCAACAATTTTAATTCAACTTCTATGGAGGAGAAAACCAAGTTTAGTTTCTTCACAATCATCAGTTTTCTTCAGTTCTTTTTTTTTTTTTTTAAGATTTTATTTATTTGACAGAGAGAGATCACAAGTAGGCAGAGAGGCAGACAGAGAGAGAAGGGAAAGCAGGCTCCCTGCTGAGCAGAGAGCCAGATGTGGGGCTCGATCCTGGTACCCTGAGATCATGACCTGAAGGCAGAGACACAACCCACTGAGCCACCCAGGTGCCATAGTTTTCTTTAGTTTGACAGAGATAAGGTCAAGAAGACATGAATTCTCTTTTAAGTTTCCCTTAAACAATAAAATTGCTTACATGGAAGATGTATCAGATGGTAGATTAAAGACATGTAACAGAGTAATTTGAACTTTTAAACTTCTTTACTTTTCAATATCTTAGGATCAAAGCACTTACCTTCTTAAATTGGACCATGATATATCATTTGCACTGCCAAAATTTATGTAGGAATACCCTGGACCTATAATAATTTAGAAAATTAAACAATATATAAGCTTTTGTTTTTTCACTCTGGTATTCAATAAAAGCAGTTATTCTTTTTTTTCCTTTAAGAATTCAATTTTGCAAAAGAAAAAAAATCATTTTATACTCCATACTGATTTGATAACAAGAATAATATTTTATTTTATTTATTATTTTTTTAATTTTTTATTTTTTATAAACATATATTTTTATCCCCAGGGGTACAGGTCTGTGAATCACCAGGTTTACACACTTCACAGCACTCACCAAAGCACATACCCTCCCCAATGTCCATAATCCCACCCCCTTCTCCCAAACCCCCTCCCCCCAGCAACCCTCAGTTTGTTTTGTGAGATTAAGAGTCACTTATGGTTTGTCTCCCTCCCAATCCCATCTTGTTTCATTGATTCTTCTCCTACCGACTTAAGCCCCCATGTTGCATCACCACTTTCTCATATCAGGGAGATCATATGATAGTTGTCTTTCTCTGCTTGACTTATTTCAGCTAAGCATGATACGCTCTAGTTCCATCCATGTTGTCGCAAATGGCAAGATTTCATTTCTTTTGATGGCTGCATAGTATTCCATTGTGTATATATACCACATCTTCTGGATCCATTCATCTGTTGATGGACATCTAGGTTCTTTCCATAGTTTGGCTATTGTGGACATTGCTGCTATAAACATTCGGGTGTACGTGCCCCTTTGGATCACTATGTTTGTATCTTTAGGGTAAATACCCAATAGTGCAATTGCTGGGTCATAGGGCAGTTCTATTTTCAACATTTTGAGGAACCTCCATGCTGTTTTCCAGAGTGGCTGCACCAGCTGGCATTCCCACCAACAGTGTAGGAGGGTTCCCCTTTCTCCGCATCCTCGCCAGCATCTGTCATTTCCTGACTTGTGGATTTTAGCCATTCTGACTGGTGTGAGGTGATATCTCATTGTGGTTTTGATTTGTATTTCCCTGATGCCGAGTGATATGGAGCACTTTTTCATGTGTCTGTTGGCCATCTGGATGTCTTCTTTGCAGAAATGTCTGTTCATGTCCTCTGCCCATTTCTTGATTGGATTATTTGTTCTTTGGGTGTTGAGTTTGCTAAGTTCTTTATAGATTCTGGACACTAGTCCTTTATCTGATATGTCGTTTGCAAATATCTTCTCCCATTCTGTCAGTTGTCTTTTGATTTTGTTAACTGTTTCCTTTGCTGTGCCGAAGCTTTTGATCTTGATGAAATCCCAATAGTTCATTTTTGCCCTTGCTTCCCTTGCCTTTGGCGTTGTTCCTAGGAAGATATTGCTGCGGCTGAGGTCGAAGAGGTTGCTGCCTGTGTTCTCCTCAAGGATTTTGATGGATTCCTTTTGCACATTGAGGTCCTTTATCCATTTTGAGTCTATTTTTGTGTGTGGTGTAAGGAAATGGTCCAATTTCATTTTTCTGCATGTGGCTGTCCAGTTTTCCCAGCACCATTTATTGAAGAGGCTGTCTTTTTTCCATTGGACATTCTTTCCTGCTTTGTCGAAGATTAGTTGACCATAGAGTTGAGGGTCTATTTCTGGGCTCTCTATTCTGTTCCATTGATCTATGTGTCTGTTTTTGTGCCAGTACCATGCTGTCTTGATGATGACAGCTTTGTAATAGAGCTTGAAGTCCGGAATTGTGATGCCACCAACGTTGGCTTTCTTTTTCAATATCCCTTTGGCTATTCAAGGTCTTTTCTGGTTCCATATAAATTTTAGAATTATTTGTTCCATTTCTTTGAAAAAGATGGATGGTACTTTGATAGGAATTGCATTAAATGTGTAGATTGCTTTAGGAAGCATAGACATTTTCACAATATTTATTCTTCCTATCCAGGAGCATGGAACATTTAAGAATAATATTTTAAAAAGCTAAAGTTGGGGTGCATGGGTGGCTCAGAAGGTTAAGCCTCTGCCTTCAGCTTAGGGCATGATCCCACGGTCCTGGGATTGAGCCCCACATTGAGCTCTATTCTCAGTGGGGAGCTTGCTTCCCCCTCTCTCTCTACCTGTGATCTCTCTTGTGATCTTTACTTGTGATCTCTCTCTGCCAAATAAATAAAAAAAAAACTTAAAAAAAATAAAAAAATAAAAGGCTAAATTTATTAGTATGGTAATAATTGATTCTAATCTCTATAAATAAATACTATTTGTCTTCTTTTATAAACATTTAAAACATTTATAATCATTTAAACATTTAAAAACATTTAAACATTTAAAAACAATTAAAATTCAAATATTTATTGTTATCTGTTTTCAAAAAGTGTATTATTAAAAAATTCAAAGTAATTAAGATGATATTTTACAGCCTATGTATCATTTCACCTTTTCCACATTGGTACTGCTCAAAATTCTGCCAAAACAAAGCATTATAAATCTTCAGAAAAAAAATGAAAGAAGTGTATTAATAAATATATACAAAGATTGGGGCACCTGAGTTGCTCAGTCGGTTAAGCATCTGACTTCTGCTCAGGTCATGCGCCCAGGGTCCTGGGATCAAGCACTGCATCAGGCTCCCTGCTCTGTGGGGAGTCTGCTTCTCCCTCCTCCTCTGCCTGCTTGTATTCTCTCTCTGTGTGTCAAATAAATAAACAAAATCTTTAAAAAAAGATAAGCAAATATATTGCCCTGAGATCTGATGAGAAAATAAAGCCCTAAAATGTAAATATATTCTTTGTATATTCTATGTTTCATATCTCTAAAGAGTAATATACACATTTTAAAGCCAAAGTTTACATATGGTTGCCCTTTTTCAGCAGATCTACAAGCAGATCTAAGAAATTAGGTGTAAACTATTGACCGATGTCTGAATTATGTAGGAAGAAAAAAACAATATAACTTCATATTTTTACATTTTTAAACTTCTGGGACACACACACATATACACACACTTAAGTACACAAAGATCTAATACCAGATTCTATGGCCAATTAATTAAAACTAAAGATAAAGGATATTAGTTAGAATGATAACCCATTTAAATTGCAATATTATATTTTTCTCAATACCAAGGTCTTTTTTTGACACTTCTGGGTTTTACTAAATGTACATGTTTGTATTATTCTAAAGATTCAAACTTTTAGTGTAATTTGCTAATAATAGTGAAATAAACAATATATGTTATAAAAAGCAGTCAAACTACTAACAAATTACTTAAAACATACAAAATTTCCTTTTTTAATGGGATGTAGTTAACCACTATTCTTTTTATAGAGCTGAATTTTATTATTATTCTTTTCATGTCTTAAATAATATTTTATTACTGTTATTTTCACATATTAAAGAAAGATTGATGCATGACAAATTGTTCTTGTGCTGGAATTTGGCACTGACCATAGATTATTACAAATGATTGCTAAATTTGTGGGAAATTATATTATACAGCACATCAATTAGTGTGTGAAACTCATGTTTTAATTCACTCTGCAGAACACAGATATCACTTAAGTTTTTTATATTCTATCTTTACCTTTCAGCATAAATAAAATAAATCACTTTTCAAATTGTTGAAGCAGTAATATAAATTGCTATGAAACAGGCTATAAACATTACTATGGGACATTCTGACTCTGAATTGTTTTCTAGGGAAATGCAGATGTTTATTTTGCAATGTGAATGTATGTTAATGTTGATCTTGAATTTACTTCCAGGAGTGAACCAAAGCTTTCATTTTCTGAAGTATCATGAGTGTATTATTTCTATCCATGAGGTTTATCATTTTATACATTGCAATATGCATTCTCTTCACTGTCCATAGAGAGTAAATCCTCACATTGCTTGCATTTAAATTCTAAATAATCCTTTTGGGCACTCTATTCAACTTTGATATACTTTTTCTTAACACTTTTGGATTTTGATTTTGTGAAGAACAAAACACAATAAAAACATCTGTCTGGAATGCATCCTTTTTAAAACAATGTGTAAACTTCTCTCCATTTTCAAAAGAAAATGAAATTATGCTCTCATTTAATTTTATTATGCTTACTGAGACCCATTATTCCACTGTACATATTCTAATAGGTTATTCATTAAAAGTTTATTTAATTGAAATTAGCCTAATTACATCAAAGTTTCTATCTACTCTGTTTTTTCCTTTCTGAATCCCAAAGATCAGAATGATTTTAATTAATTTGTGATTATTGTCATCAGCTAAGTGCTGTAGAGTAACAATAGGCAAGAGTATCAAAGGGCCATTGACTGATGAAATTGTAAATAATAAATTCCTTTTCCAAAAACATCAAAATACTTCAAAAATGATTATAGATGAGGTGAAATCTCTTATTTTCATTCAGAAAATGAGTAAAATCTGTTCATTCCCTTCTCTTATTTCCATTGTTTATGTTCCAAAATTTATTGCTTATACTCCACACCTGGTTCTCCATGCAATATGTGCCCTTCTTAATACCCACCACCAGGCTCACCCGTTCCCTGACTCCTCTCTCCTCCCAAACCCTCAGTTTATTTCTCAGAGTCCACAGTCTTTCATGCTTCATCTCTTCCTCCAATTTATCCCAATTCACTTTTCTTTTCCTTCTCCTAATGTCCTCCATGTTATTCCTTATGCTCCACAAGTAAGTGAAACCATATGATCATTGACTTTCTGTGCTTGACTTATTTCATTCAGCATAATCTCTTCTAGTTCTATCCATGTTGATACAAAAGTTGGGTATTCATTCTTTCTGAAGGCTATGTAATATTTCATTGTATATATGGTCTATATCTTCTTTGTCCATTCATCTGTTGAAAGGGATCTTGTCTCTTTCCAAGTTTGGTGATTTTGGACATTTCTGTTATGAACATTGGGGTACAGATGGCCCTTCTTTTCATTACATCTATATCTTTGGGGTAAATACCTAGTAGTGCAATTGCAGGGTCATAGGGTAGCTCTATTTATCATTCTCAATGGGAGATCATTGTTTTTAACACACAGCTGAAATTATCAAAATCAGAGAAAACAAATTATATCATAAATAGTGTTCACAGAAAGAAAACTCAGAATTAAGTAACAGGGAGTTAACCTGTATCACCTAGGTCTTTCTTATGTTTTTAAACACTGATGATAAATAAGTTGTTAAATAGGTTTTAATGTATTCGTATACAACTGAATTGGGCCGAGCACCCTGTTTCAAACTTCAGAGACAAAATTAATAGAGTTCCTGCATATATGCTTACTATACTCTCATATAATTCTCACAAAACCCTTGTTAGATGTATGTATATTATTGCGTATTAGTATGCTATGGTTGCTGCAACAAGGTAACCTAAATTGGGTGGTTTAAACAACAGGAATTTTTCATCTCACAGTTCTGGACCTTGAAGTCTATAATCAAGTTATCAAAAGGCTTGGTTCATTAAAGGGGCTGTGAAAAAGACCATGTTCCATGTCTCTCCTTTAGCTTCTGGGAATTCATTGGGATGATATGATCTCTAGCCACGTGTATTTGCTAATTGGCTTTACCCAAAAGAAAAGTAAAGTTTTTAGTATCTTCATGACTGCAGATAGTTTTATAACTTAGAGAAGTGTCCCAGAAGTTAGGATCCTAGCTTCGTCCCAGGGAGTAGGAAATAGGGTGCTATTTTCCTTGGTGATTGCATTTTAAAGGGATAGCCCTGGTCTTTGAGAAAAGTATTCTGATTGTAAAACTAGCAAGAGGCTTTTCAAAAGATTTACATTTCTAAAGGGCTGACAAAGAATTTACAATTATAAGTTTTCCAAAGTAAATGTTCTAAAGGAAGGGAGACCTCTGCCTTAAGGCAGAAAGAAGCCATGTCTCAAGTTTAATCAAGCTGAGAATAATTTTAAGATTCTCTTGGTCTTTATTTGGTATTATTATAGTGTAATCTCCAACAAAAAAACTCATTGTAGGAAAGAATTTTGTCTATCTTGTATAAGAATTCTTCCAGAGGACATAGCACATTATTTGGCTCAAAAACAAAACAACAACAACAACATTAAAAGCACTGTTGGATGAATGAATCCAATACATAAATAATAGTGCTTTCTAGGAGTAAGCTTCCAGTTCACATTCACAAAAGAACAAATGAAGGTTTCTAGGTATTTGGAGTAAGAGAGAAGTTGTGGTTCTTGTTTAGTTTGGATTTCTCTTATTTCAGTATGATTGAGTTTCTACTCTAAGAGAACTCTTCTGCAATGATATTTTCTTGCAACAAAAAACTTAACCTCTGAGTCCTTATTTAAATTAGAAGAGAGATGTGTTTTGTAAGTTGCTCCTTTTTGTTATTTGCTTCAGACTACTTTACACTAATTTGTTGCTTGGTGACATTGTTTCTTTTCATTTAGTCTCTGTTCTCCAGATGCCACAACTAATATTTATAAATTAAATATTTTGTGTACTTTGTAACCATTGTTTCTCATTTTGCATTTTTCTTGGTATGAAGTGAAGGGATTATTTTTCTATTTCTTTTAGGCTTAAGGTGAAATATGGATTTAAAAATAACACAGGGCCCAAACTCTTTGTATTAGAATTCAGTTGTGTTCCCAGTAATTTGTTCTGTATGGCCAATTTGTGCCCATGACACATGGGCTGCATATGCATTCTTGCAAATTGAATATATAATCACTCTAATTGTGCTGTCTAGTTGAGCAGCATATAAGAGAAATTAGGATTTTTTTTTTACCTCCTGTGAAGTGACTGTGATGCTATGTGTATTATATTGAAATACCATGTTATTTTTTAAAAAACTCCCAGATAAATTGTTAGTTGTTTTCAGTTATTTATTTATTTATTCATTTTTCTTCAGTAATTGTGCTATGCTATTCAACCTGACTCCTTTCTGTCTTCAATTCTTCCTTTTCCCCACCCATGGACAGATAATGAAAGTAATGAGTGGCAGCTATTGTCTGTCTTAGAAAATGAATTTGCAAGACAGGAAATAAGAATTTATTTTTCCTGATTGACAGGAGTTTCTCATAGCTTTTTTTTTTAATGTATATATAACTTGTGTTTTACATCTTTTTGATTGCAATATTTAGTTAACATTTGGAGCTAAATGTTGCTATTGCTTTCTTTGTTGTGCTGTCAGACATGTGGTTGTAGTGACTAAGATGAAGGAAGATGCATGTGAGGACAGGGAAAGCAATGATTCCACTCTGGTAGAACAGCAGTTATGGGAAAACTACAAAAAAGGAAAAAGAATATAGCTGCTTGCAATTCCAATCTCTGCTGCTCAACCAAGCAGACCGAAGGTAACCACTGGCTGTGAAAGTAGCCTCTAGCTATCTCACTTTGAGACACCAAGAGGGAATCATCCTTTTGAAAAAAAAAAAAAAAAAAAAAAAAAAAGGAAATAAGAGAAATTGCTTTGAGGGCTTGGAAAGGAGAAACAATAATACAAGTATCAGTTGCTATATAAAAAAAGAATAGTCGTACAATAAAAGTTACTTTTAATGAGACTATAGCTAATCATAATTCTTATGAAACTGACTTTATTTTTGTTAAATGAAAATACAATAATGAAATGAAATACCAAATGTAGTTTCTATTCAATAATTTTATAGGACTTAAGTAAGATATTTTTAAAAAGCTCTAATAAATACAACAGCATTTCTTTTTCTCTTTCTCTCTGCATGAATTCTAACAAATCCTCTGCTATGCATTTTTCATTTCTAATATTATTCATTACCTTTTCTGTGTTGGCTTTTCTAACCCTAAAAGGCAAATTTCCAATAGACCTTGACACATTTTCACTTTCATTTAAGGAGGATAAATGCTCCAGCATGCACACTGATGGAAATTAATTTCATCTAAATGCTCTTAGGCTAGCTATCTGGATATGTAAATACTCCTACTGCAAATTTTGTTGCCAAAGGTTTTTCATTACTAGCAGGACTAGCAGGAGCCCTGACCAGATTGTGATAAAGCAGCAAAGTCCTAAAAAAAAAAAAAAAAAAAAAAGTAATCTGCTTTCTTTATCAAATTATCCATGAGTATCCTATGCATCATTACATTAACAGGGATATCTATCCACTTTCCACAAAGGTTTCCTCTGTAGTTTTGCACTAATGTCAAGTGATGGAAAGATGATCACATTTGATGAGTAAGTTTAAGCCCCAGAATGAAGTCTATGAATGATGATGAGTATCGTGCATCCAGCAGGGAACTCACAACTGCAAAGTTAAACATGCAACATAGTTTGTCACTTGTCAAGAAATAGACAAAACAAAAGCTACAGATTTTTAATATATAAACTTTTATGACCAACTCCATATGACCTATGTCATCTATTTTGATGTCTAGTCTATATCACAACATCTAGCACTTAATCTATTTTATTGTCATATGAGTTATATAGATAAGATACACCAGTTTCCCTGTGCATTCTGGCAAGTATATAAACTTATGTGGCCACCATCTCAACCGTTTTATAAAACATCCATACATCTAAAAATTTCCATTGTGTCTCAGCAGAGTCAACCCCATCTCACCAGCAAAGGCAAATACCAACCTGTAGTCTGCCTTTATGAACTTGTTTTCCCCCTTTTCAGCATATTATAGAAACAGAAACTTTAACTTCTGGCTTTGTACACATAATACATTGTTTTGGAGATTCATAAAAAGAACTCCATAAATGAATAATGTGCTTATTTTTATTGTCAGCCCATATTCTATCATACTAATACACAACAATGTGTTCATGCACCTACTTGTTGATGGGCATTTGTGCCCTCTTCAGTTTGGATTAACATGAATAAAATTGTTACAGGCATTTGTGTACAGGTTTTCATTTTCCTTGGGTAAATCTTAGACATGGAATCAGTGGTTCATATAGCAAGTGTAACTTTAACATATAAAATGTTTTAAAATTGTTTTCCAAAAATAAAACCAGCAATGCATGAGAATTACAATTGCTCCACACCCACTCTAATACTTTGAACTGACAGACTCTAAGAACTATTAGCCACTATGGGTATGTAGGGAGGGTCTAGATGTACCTTGTTGTATTTGCATATCCTTGATGACTAATGATACTGAGCAACTTTTCATGTGATTATTTGATTTTTTAAAATACTTTTCATGTGAAGTGTCTGTTGTATTTCTTTTTTGAAAAAAAAAATGGGTTGCTTGTTAGCCATCCTACTTTTGATTTTGTAAGAGTTCTTTAAAATTATGAATATATAATTCCTCTCACATATATATGTATTAAAAATGTATTTTTATAGTTTTTGGTGTTCCTTTTTATACTCTTTTTAATGTAACAAACAATTTTTAATCATTTAAACAGTATCAAATTCACAGCAAAATTGCAAACAGAAGTGTAAAAAAACTCTTTTTCAAATCGATTTGGAACAATTTGCTGACCTAGTGTGTATTTTCTATAAACAGGAACGTCCCCTGCATAACCAAAACAGGAACCTCAAAATAGGGACATTAACAGTTACATATTAGTGATACGTATATTTCTCTGACTCCATTCACATTACCCTCACATTTTTTATAGTAAAATAATCCAATAAAGAATCATCACTGCATTCAGTTGACATACATCTTTAATCAAACTTCATCTGGAAAAGTTTCTCAGTCTTTCATTGAATTTTATGGTCTTGGTATGTATTAAAGATTATACAATGGTGATTTATAGTGAGTCACTTTTAAAGATTTCTTCACTATGAGATTCAAGGTTTTGTGAAACTTCAAGTGAGATATCATAGAATAATAGTGGATTCTTCTCATTGTACCCTACCAGGATACAATTTGTCCCAATGCAGATAGAATTCACTTTGATCACTTGATTAAGGTATTGTCTTCCAGGATTCTCCATTGCATTCAAAAGATACCCTTTTATAGTCTATAAATAGCTTGTATTCTTAGAGAGGTATTTGAAAATATGTATATATTTTATGCCTCATTAATCTTTAAATTTATTGATTGAGTTATATAAATATGGATGGATTATTTCCTGTTTAATTTGTTGGGTAATAATATAATACTAACTATATTTATTCTGAGGCTGAAATTATTCCATATATATGTATATATATATATATATATATATTCCATATACATATATATATATATTTCCCCCTTTGGAAGTCCTCCCTTTCAAGCTTACTTCTATATGGCTGTGGCATACTCAGATCATATATTTTTTTTTTTTAAGATTTTATTTGTTTGACACAGAGAGAGAGAGAGATCACAAGTAGGCAGAGAAGCAGGCAGAGAGAGAAGGGGAAGCAGGCTCCCCACTGAGCAGAGAGCCCAATGCGGGGCTCAATCCCAGGACCCCAGGATCATGACCTGAGCTGAAGGCAGAGACTTTAACCCACTGAGCCACCCAGGTACCCCCTCAGATCATCTTTTAAACACACCCTTGCTTCTAGCATAGAAACATATTCTAAGCTCATCTTGTATTTCCTAATTTCAACCCTTGTATTAGGCAATTGTGCCAGGACTTGTGATTCCTTATACCATGTCATGGTGTTCAGAAACCAACCTCAACGTGAGACAGGAATTCATCAGAATCCTAGAAGAGAACATAGGCAGTAATCTCTTCGATATCAGCCACAGCAACTTCTTTCAAAATATGTCTCTAAAGGCAAAGGAAACAAAAGTGAAAATAAACTTTTGGGACCCATCAAAATCAAAAGCTTCTGCACAGCAAAGAAAACAGTCAAAAAAAAAACAAAGAGGCAACCCACAGAATGGGAGAAGATATTTGCAAATGACAGTACAGACAAAAGGTTGATATCCAGGATCTATAATGAACTCCTCAAATTCAACACACATGAAACAGGCAAACATATCAAAAAATGGGCAGAAGATATGAGCAGACACTTCTCCAATCAAGACATACAAATGGCTATCAGACACATGAAAACATGTTCATCATCACTAGCCCTCAGGGAGATTCAAATTAAAACCACATTGAGATATCACCTTACACCAGTTAGAATGGCCAAAATTAACAAAACAGGAAACAACATGTGTTGGAGAGGATGTAGAGAAAGGGGAACCCTCTTCCACTGTTGGTGGGAATGCAAGTTGGTGCAGCCTCTTTGGAGAACAGTGTGGAGATTCCTCAAGAAATTAAAAATAGAACTTCCCTATGACCCTGCAACTGCATTCCTGCATACTTACCCCAAAGATACAGATGTCGTGAAAAGAAGGGTCATCTGTACCTCAATGTTTATAGCAGCAATGGCTATGGTTACCAAACTATGGAAAGAAACAAGATGCCCTTCAACGGACGAATGAATAAGGAAGATATGGTTCATATACACTATGGAATATTATGCCTCCATCAGAAAGGATGAATACCCAACTTTTGTAGCAACATGCACTGGACTGGAAGAGATTATGCTGAGTGAAATAAGTCAAGCTGAGAGAGTCAATAATCATATCGTTTCACTTATTTATGGAGCATAACAAATATCATGGAGGACAAGGGGTGTTAGAGAGGAGAAGGGAGTTGGGGTAAATTGGAAGGGGAGGTGAATCATGAGAGACTATGGACTCTGAAAAACAATCTGAGGGGTTTGAAGTGGCGGGGGGGTGGGAGGTTGGGGTACCAGGTGGTGGGTATTATAGAGGGCACAGATTGCATGGAGCACTGGGTGTGGTGAAAAAATAATGAATACTGTTTTTCTGAAAATAAATTAATTAATTTAATAAAAAAACAAAAAACAAAAAACTAAAACAAAAACAAAACAAAACAAACAAACAAACAAACAAAAGAAACCAACCTAACCGTCCGTTGAGATGGCTTTGGAGCAGGGACACTCTAATAGCAATAGGCATCTGTATTTGTTTTCTATTTCTGTGCAGCATATTACCAAAAAATGTGTGTCTTAAACCCACACAATATACTATTTTATAATTTTATTAGGTCAGATGTCTAGGTATGGGTTAGGATGGGCCTCTTTTCAGGGATTCGCCAAGCTGAAATCAAGGTGTCAGTTGGTGCTCTGATTCTCAGCTGAGGTTCAGGAACCACTGAAACTCACTGATTGTTTGTAGCATTCATTTCCTTGTAACTGTATGATTAAAGTGTTTGGATCCAGGCTAGCTTTTAGCCAGATACTACGCTTAGATCCTAGAGGTTGCAGTTCCTTACCACATGGCCCCATAGACAATTCACAATATGGCTCTTTGCTTCCTTCTGGGCCATCAAGAACTCCTTTCTCTGACTCTTCATGTTCTTTTAAGCCTCATCTGACTAGTCCAGGCTCACCCAGAATAATCTTTTAATTAACTCAAACTCAGCTAATCTGTATTCTTATACCAAAAATTATATACCATTCTATTTATAGATCTCACCACACTACAGGGGAGAATTTATACATGGTGTGTACAATAGGGAGCAGGAATCTTGGGGCTTATCTTAAAACTCTGACCATCACAGAACTTCATGGACACATCTTAATTTCTTTTACTTCCTTTTTCCATCCCTATTCCATTCACATTTTTCAATCCTTATGTATATTTATTATAATTGTTATTTTTAACTTTTTTAATGAAAAATTTCAAATATAGAGCACAGTTGAAAGAATTTTACCATAAATACTCATATCCACCACTTTCTATTAACACACTACATTAATATATCTATACATCTATTTTCCTTTTATTTATCCAAAATTCCATCATCATTTGTAATGCACCTCAAAGGAATTTTCAGTTATTAGTGCACTTTACTCTAAATAATTAACAGGAATAGCACTAACTAGAGCTTGGTATTTGTTTAAAAGTTTGGGTTTCTTTTCATATAAAATCAACAAATAATGTTATTCATATCTTTTAACTATGAATTATCTGAGTTTGATGAATGCGAGCACCTGTGATGTCCAGAAGGACAGCTGAGGTGTATAGGACTGTAGTAATTATTATTTGTGGGGCACCTTTCTATAAACAAATTTAATCATTCTAAACCATTATGTTTGAAACATTCAAACTGTTCAATTTTATGCAATTATATGAAAGAAATACCTCTCTGGTAAGTAGGACAATTTGCACACCTTGTTACAGGTCCACAGGGCTTTAAGAGAATTACATTGTCCAAGTCAGCAAGAGACTGTTGGGCTATCAATTCTATCTCACATGTCAGTAGAGGATTGTAAGGCACAGCCCCTCTCCCCCGTCCCCCAACCCCCCCCCCACCAAACCCACCAAATAAAAACAAAGTTCAACACAGATGCAGAATGAGGTTTGGATCACCTTACTCAGATGGTACAGCTAGACCCATGGTATCCAGAAAATTTTTAAAAGGGTACCCCAAAGTGTGAGTGTACTGAGGTATGGAGTCTGAGGGAGGGACCTGCTTACCCAGTGCAGGGATGGTACTGGTACCCCAAATCCTTATAAAAAAATAACATTTTTTTTTTATACCTAAGAAATCTCTCTCTAGTGCTTTATACGTATTCCCCACCTTACCCTAGAGAAGCATTTGCTTTTCTGGTGTTTTTTCACAAAGGTTTAGTTTCATTTGTTCTTTACTTAATATAAACAGAATCATATGCTGTCTACACTTTTGTATAGGCCTTCTTGCATGCAGCAAAATATTTTAGAGATTTATTCAAGTAGCTGTATGCATGAATATATGAATACATCACATTTTTAAAACGTTTTTTTTAGTGGACATCTGAGATATTTTTAGTTTCTTGAAATTGTAAATAAACCTACTATCAGCATTCTTATACAGTTTTTGTTTTGTAAACCTATGTCTTCATTTTCTTAAATAAATGCTGAGGAGAGGAATTGCTTTTGGTTATAGGGTAATGTATATTTAGTTTGAAAAAAAATGGCAAGAACTCTTTCCAAACTTCTTGTTCTGATTTTTAAATTTTAAAATTTAATTCAAATATGTGTTATGTTAGTTTCAGGTGTATGATGCAGTGATTCAACGGTCCCCAACATCATCCTGTGGTGATCACAAGTACCCTCCTTAATCCCTATGATCTATTCCACCAATCTCCCCACCCTCTTCCCCTCTGATAAACATCAGATTGTTCTCTATATCTTTAAGAGCCTGTTTCTTGGTTTGTCTCTCTCTCTCTCTCTTTTTTTTCCCCTTGTTTCTTTGCTTTGTTTCTTAAATTCCAAATAAGAGTAAAATCATATGGCATTTGTTTTTCTCTGACTTATTTTGCTTAGCATTATACGCACTAGCTCCATCAATGACATTGCAAAAGGCAAGATTTCATTCATTATATGTTTGAATAATATTCCATTGTATACATACACGACTTCTTTTTTATCCATTCATCAATCGATGGGCACTTGGACCACTTCCATAATTAAGCTATTGTAAATAATGTTGCTATAAAATACAGGTATGCATATTGCTTTGAATGAGTGTTTTTGGAGTTTTGGGGTAAATACCCAGTAATATGATTACTGGATTGTTCAGTAGTTCTATTTTTAACTCTATAAGGAATTTTGAGACTATTTTCCCCAGTGACTGTACACATTTGCATTCTCAAAAACTGGAGAATTCCTTTTCTCCACATCCTTGTGAATGCATTGATTTTGTGTTTTTTATTTTAGCCATTCTGACAAGTGTGAGAAATTTCATTGTAGTTTTGATTTGCATTTCCCTGATGATAACTGATGTTTGGTGCTTTTTCTTGTGTTTGCCTTCTGGATGTATTTTTAGAGAAATTTCTGTTCATACCTTCTGCTTATTTTTTTTAATTAATTAATTAATTTATTTATTTATTTATTTTTAATTTCTAGCATAACAGTATTCATTATTTTTGCACCACACCCCGTGCTCCATGCAATCCGTGCCCTCTATAATACCCAAAACCTGGTACCCCAACCTCCCACCCCCCGTCCCTTCAAAACCCTCAGATTGTTTTTCAGAGTCCATAGTCTCTCATGGTTCACCTCCGCTTCCAATTTCCCTCAACTCCCTTCTCCACTCTAAGTCCCCATGTCCTCCATGCTATTTGTTATGCTCCACAAATAAGTGAAACCATATGATAATTGACTCTCTCTGCTTGACTTATTTCACTCAGCATAATCTCTTCCAGTCCCGTCCATGTTGCTACAAAAGTTGGGTATTCATCCTTTCTGATGGAGGCATAATACTCTATCCCCAGGGGTACAGGTCTGTGAATCACCAGGTTTACACACTTCACAGCACTCACCAAAGCACATACCCTCCCCAATGTCCATAATCCCACCCCCTTCTCCCAAACCCCCTCCCCCCAGCAACCCTCAGTTTGTTTTGTGAGATTAAAAGTCACTTATGGTTTGTCTCCCTCCCAATCCCATCTTGTTTCATTTATTCTTCTCCTACCCACTTAAGCCCCCATGTTGCATCACCACTTCCTCATATCAGGGAGATCATATGATAGTTGTCTTTCTCTGCTTGACTTATTTCGCTAAGCATGATACGCTCTAGTTCCATCCATGTTGTCGCAAATGGCAAGATTTCATTTCTTTTGATGGCTGGAAGAAATGGATGCATTCCTAGAAACATATAAACTACCACAACTGAACCAGGAAGAAATAGAAAGCCTGAACAGACCCATAACCAGTAAGGAGATTGAAACAGTCATTAAAAATCTCCAAACAAACAAAAGCCCAGGGCCAGACGGCTTCCCGGGGGAATTCTACCAAACATTTAAAGAAGAACTAATTCCTATTCTCCTGAAACTGTTCCAAAAAATAGAAATGGAAGGAAAACTTCCAAACTCATTTTATGAGGCCAGCATCACCTTGATCCCAAAACCAGACAAGGATCCCACCAAAAAAGAGAGCTATAGACCAATATCCTTGATGAACACAGATGCGAAAATACTCAACAAAATACTAGCCAATAGGATTCAACAGTACATTAAAAAGATTATTCACCACGACCAAGTGGGATTTATTCCAGGGCTGCAAGGTTGGTTCAACATCCGCAAATCAGTCAATGTGATACAACACATCAATAAAAGAAAGAACAAGAACCATATGATACTCTCAATAGATGCTGAAAAAGCATTTGACAAAGTACAGCATCCCTTCCTGATCAAAACTCTTCAAAGTGTAGGGATAGAGGGCACATACCTCAATATCATCAAAGCCATCTATGAAAAACCCACCGCAAATATCATTCTCAATGGAGAAAAACTGAAAGCTTTTCCGCTAAGGTCAGGAACACGGCAGGGATGTCCATTATCACCACTGCTATTCAACATAGTACTAGAGGTCCTAGCCTCAGCAATCAGACAACAAAAGGAAATTAAAGGCATCCAAATTGGCAAAGAAGAAGCCAAATTATCACTCTTCGCAGATGATATGATACTATATGTGGAAAACCCAAAAGACTCCACTCCAAAACTGCTAGAACTTATACAGGAATTCAGTAAAGTGTCAGGATATAAAATCAATGCACAGAAATCAGTTGCATTTCTCTACACCAACAGCAAGACAGAAGAAAGAGAAATTAAGGAGTCAATCCCATTTACAATTGCACCCAAAACCATAAGATACCTAGGAATAAACCTAACCAAAGAGACACAGAATCTATACTCAGAAAACTATAAAGTACTCATGAAAGAAATTGAGGAAGACACAAAGAAATGGAAAAATGTTCCATGCTCCTGGATTGGAAGAATAAATATTGTGAAAATGTCTATGCTACCTAAAGCAATCTACACATTTAATGCAATTCCTATCAAAGTACCATCCATCTTTTTCAAAGAAATGGAACAAATAATGCTAAAATTTATATGGAACCAGAAAAGACCTCGAATATTCTTCTGCTTATTTTTAAATTGGATTATTTGTTTTTGGTTGTTGATTTGTATCACTTCTCCATATATTTTAGATATGAGCCCATTATCAGACAAGTCATTTGCAAATATCTTCCTCCGTTCATTACACTGCCTTTCAGTTTGGTTGACCATTTCCCTCACTGTATAGAAACTATTTACTTTAATGTAGTAACAATGTTTTTGTCTTTGTTTCTCTTGCCTCAGAAGACATAGCTAGAAAAAATGTTACTATGACTAATGTCAGGGATATTTCTGCTTGTGCTCTCTTTTAGAATTTTTATAGTTCCAAGTCTTACATTTAGGTCTTTCAACCATTTTGAATTTATTATTGTGTATGGTGTAAGAAAGTGGTAGTTTCATTTTTTGCATGTAGCTGACCAGTTTTTCCAACACCGCTTTTTTTTTTTAATATTTATTTATTTGAAAGAAAGAGGGAGTGGAGGAGGGGCAGAGGGAGAGTATCTTCAAGCAGACTCCCCACTGAGCATGGAGCCCAAAGTGGGACTCAATCTCATGACCTATCATATCATGACCTGAGCCAAAACCTAAAGTTGGACACTTGACTGAGCCACCGAGGCCCCCTTCCAACACCATTTGTTGAAAAGACTGCCTTCTTCCCACTCGATATTATTTCCTGCTTTGTTAATGATTAACTGACTGATCTTTATTAAAGATTAACTAGTTTACTTCTGGGTTTTCTTTTCTGTTCTATTGATTTATGTGTCCATTTTTGTGCCTGTACCAAACTGTATTGATTGCTACCACTTTGTAATATAACTTAAAGTCTGGAATTATGATACCTTCAGGTTTGCTTTTCTTCTTCAAAATTGTTTTAACTACTTGGGGTCTTTTGTCATTCCGTACAAATTTTAGGATTGCTTATTCTAGGTTTGTGAAAAATGTTACTTGTATTTTGATAGGAATTGCATTAAAAGTATAGATTGCTTTGGGTAACACAGATATTTTAACAATATCTGTTCTTCCAATAAATGAGCATGAAATATCTTTCCATTTCTTTCTGTCACCTTTAATTTCTTTCATCATCGTTTTATAGTTTTCAGAGAACAGGTCTTTTACCTCTTCAGTTAGGTTAATTCCTAGGTATCTTATTGTTTTTTGGTGCAATTGTAAATGTGATTATTTTCTTAATTTCTCTTTCTGCTGCTTCATTATTAGTGTATAAAAATGTAACATATTCTGCACATTGATTTTAGTGTCCTATGACTTTATTAAGTTTATTTATCTGTTCCACTAGTTTTTTGGGGAGGAGTATTTCATGTTTTCTATATAAACATATCGTGTCATCCAGAAATAGTGAAAGTTTTACTTTTTCCTTACCAATTTGGATATTTATGTTTCTTTTGTCATCTAATTGCTGTGGCTAAGACTTCCAGTACTATGTTGAATAAAAGTGGTGAGAGTAGACACTGTTGTCTTCTTCCTGATCTTAGGGAGAAAGCTCTTAGTTTTTTTCCCCTTAAGTGTGATGTTTGCTGTGGGTTTTTCATATATGGCCTTTATTATGTTGAAGAATGTTTCCTCTACACCTATTTTATTGAGGGTGTTTATCAAGAAGGGTGTTGTACTTTGTTAAATGCTTCTTAAAATGTTCATATTGTTTTTATCCTTTCTCTTACTGATGTGATTTATCACACTGATTAATTTATCAATATTGGACCACCCCTGCATTTCAGGAATAAATCCAACTTGAGTGTGGTGAATTATTTTTTTAATGTGTCATTGGGTTCTATTTCCTAGTATTTTGTTGAGGATATTTATTTATTTATTTATTTATTTATAAACATATATTTTTATCCCCAGGGGTACAGGTCTGTGAATCCCCAGGTTTACACACTTCACAGCACTCACCAAAGCACATACCCTCCCCAATACCAATAGCCCCACCCCCCTTCTCCCAACCCCCCTCCCCCCAGCAACCCTCAGTTTGTTTTGTGAGATTAAGAGTCACTTATGGTTTGTCTCCCTCCCAATCCCATCTTGTTTCATTGATTCTTCTCCTACCCACTTAAGCCCCCATGTTGCATCACCACTTTCTCATATCAGGGAGATCATATGATGGTTGTCTTTCTCTGCTTGACTTATTGCGCTAAGCATGATACGCTCTAGTTCCATCCATGTTGTCGCAAATGGCAAGATTTCATTTCTTTTGATGGCTGCATAGTATTCCATTGTGTATATATACCACATCTTCTTTATCCACTCATCTGTTGATGGACATTTAGGTTCTTTCCATAGTTTGGCTATTGTGGACATTGCTGCTATAAATATTCGGGTGCACATGCCCCTTTGGATCACTACGTTTGTATCTTTAGGGTAAATACCCAGTAGTGCAATTGCTGAGTCATAGAGTAGTTCTATTTTCAACATTTTGAAGAACCTCCATGCTGTTTTCCAGAGTGGTTGCACCAGCTTGCATTCCCACTGACAATGTAGGAGGGTTCCCCTTTCTCCGCATCCTTGCCAGCATCTGTTGAGGAATTTTTCAGTAAAGATGTTGGGCTGTGGATTTGTGTGTGTGTGTGTGTGGTCTCTATTTGATTTTGGTATCAGGGTGATACTCACCTCATAAAATGAATTTGGAAGTTTTCCTTCTACTTTTTTGGAATACTTTGAAAAATAGGTATTAATTCTTCTTTACATATTTGGTAGATTTCATTGTGAAGCCATTTGGTCCTGGACTTTTGTTGTTGGGAATTTTTTGATTCAATCTTCTTGCTTATGATCAGACTGCTCAAATATTCTGTTTCTTTCTGCTTCAGTTTTGGTAGGTTGTATGTTTTTAGGAAATTACTAACTTCTTCTAGGTTGTCTACTTATTGGCATATGGTTTTTCATAATATTCTGTTACAATTATTTATATTTTGGGGATGTTGATTATTTCTCTTTCATTTGTGATTTTGAGTTCTCTCTCTCTCTCTCTCTCTCTCTCTCTGATTCTGGCCAGAGGTTTATGAGTTTCATTGATCTTTTAAAATAGCCAGCTCTTGGTCTCATTGATTTGGGCTATTGCTTTATTTTATTTTGTTTTTGTTTCTTTGTCATTTATTTCTGTTCTAATCTTTATTATATCTTTCCTCTGTTGCTTTTGACTTGTTACTCTTTTTCTAGCTCTTTTAGATATAAGAATAGGTTGTTTATTTGAGATTTTTCTTACTTCTTGAGGTAAGCTTGCATTGCTATAGACTTACCTCTTTGAACTGCTTTTGCTGTATCCCAAAGATTTTGGACCATTGTGTTTCTGTTTTCATTTTCATTTGTTCTTCATGTACTTTTTTATTTCATCTTTGATTTCTTTGTTGATCCACTCATTGCTTAGTAGCATGTAATTTTTTCTCCATGTATTTTATGGTCTTTCTAGATTCCTTCTTTTTTTTTTTTTTTAAAGATTTTATTTATTTATTTGACAGAGAGAAATCACAAGTAGATGGAGAGGCAGGCAGAGAGAGGGAGAGAGAGAGGGAAGCAGGCTCCCTGCTGAGCAGAGAGCCCGATGTGGGACTCGATCCCAGGACCCTGAGATCATGACCTGAGCTGAAGGCAGCGGCTTAACCCACTGAGCCACCCAGGCGCCCTCTAGATTCCTTCTTGTGGTTGATTTCCAGTTTCATAATGTTGTGATCCGGAAAGATGGTATGACTTCAGTCTTCTTGAATTTATTGAGCCTTGTTTTATGGCTTAATATGTGATCTATTCTGGAGAATTATCCATGTGTTTTGAAAAGAATATGTATTCTATTTTAGGATAAAATATTCTGAATATATCTGTTAAATCCATCTGTTTCAGTGTGCATTCAAAGTCACTGTTGCCTTGTTGATTTTCTTTTTGATGATCTGTCCAACAAGGAATTATTATACTAGTATTGTATTATCATCAATTAATTCCTCTATGTTTGTTATTAACTATTGTATGAATTTGGGTGCTCCCATGTTGGGTTCATAAATGTTTAAAATTGTTATTTCTTATCTTCTTGTTGGATTGTCCCCTTTATTACATAGTGTCCATTTTTGCCTCCACTTACAATCTTTGTTTTAAAGTCCACTTTGTCTGATACAAGTATTGCTACTCTGGTTTTCTTTTGACATTATTTTATGATAAATGTTTCTCCATTCCCTCACTTTCCATCTGTGTGTATCTTTAGGTCTGAAATAAGTCTTTTGTAGGCAGTATTTAAATGGGTCTTGTTTTTTCATCCACTCTGTTACCCTATATAATTTGATTAACACATTTAGTTCATTTACATTCAAACTTATTGTTGATAAATATGTATTTATTGACATTTTGTTACTTTCTTTGTGGTTATTCTATAGCTTTTCTCTGATCCTTTCTTCTTTTCCTCTCTTTCATGGTTTGCTGGATTTCTTTAGTGATATACTTGGGTTTTTATTCTTTATTTTTTGCATATTATTATTGTTTTTTGATTTGTGGCTATCATTTGGTTTATATATAACATCTTCTGCATATAGCAGTCTATATTAAGCTGATGGTCACTAAAGTTTAAACTCATTTTTTAATCATCTCCACTCCAATGTTTCAGAAATCTGGTACATATTTTACCTTTTTTTTTTTTTTTGTGTGTGTGTGTGTGTTCCTCTGGGCAGATTTTTACAGGTGTGCTCAGGTTTACTTATTTATAGGTTTTTATAATATATATATCTTACTTATGGTTCTTATTTTAGACTCATAGAGTTCCCCTTAACATTTCTTGTATGGTTTATTTAGTGGTTATGAATTCTTTAAATTTTGTTTATCTGAGAAATCCTTTATTTCGCCTTCTCTTCAGAATGATAACCTTGCTGAAAGGAGTATTCTTGGCTGAAGATTTTTCTTTCTCAGCACTTTTAATATATCGTGCCATTCTTTTCTGACTTACAGAGTTTCTGCTGAAAAATCATCTGATAACCTTATGGGATTTCTTTTGTGTGCAACTGTGTTCTTTTTTCTTATAATTCTTATTTATCACTAATTATTGCCATTTTCATTATTATATGCTTTGGTGTTGAATTTATTGGAAGATCTCTGTGCCTTCTGAATTTGGATCTCTGGTTTTCTCCCCAGATTAAGGAAGTTTTCAGCATTATCTCTTCAAATATATTTTCTGTCTCTCTTTTTCTGGGGAGAGTAGATGGACCCCTATAATGTGAATGTTATTACCCTTGATCATATCACTGAGTCCTCTAAGTTATTTTAATGCAGTATTTGTTTCTCTCTCACCTATTCAGCTTGATTTCTTTCCATTGCTCTACCTCCAGGTCACTGATACATTCCTCTGCTTCCTGTAGCCACCTATATATTTCATGTATTGTGTTTTTTAAATTTCACTTAATGAGTTCTTCATCTCTGAAATGTTATTTTTGTATCCTTTTGTCAAGGGTCTCACTGATGCTTTCCACCCTTTCTGAAGCGCAGTATCCTTATGATCATTACTTTAAATTCTCTATCAGCCATATTACTTATTTCTGTTTCACTAACAACTCCTACTGTGATTTTGTCCTATTCATTCATTTGGCACATATCCCTCCAACTCCTCATTTGTCTATAGCTCCTTGTCAGTTTCTCTGTTAGGAAAGTTATCTCTGTCTTCTATTACTCTTGAAAGTAATAGGCTTCTGAAGAAGAGGTCCTGTAGTACCCTGCAGTGAGTGCAGTGTCCTCTGTTCACCAGAACATGGCACTTCTAGGGAGTCTCTTTTGTATGTTGTTTATGCCCAACTCTTCTGTTTGAGTTAATTTTTCTCTCTGTACAGTTATCTGCACTGACTCTTTGCTAGTTGTGGGCTGTGCTTCCTCTCTGTAGTGTCATTGAGACCTGGATAGGCTGCCTCTGAAGGCTCAGGAGTATGGCAGTGGTGTGAGAAAAATTTATGCTGAGCTACTAGGGCTAAGATCAGATTGCCAAAGTATGGTGGCCTCTAGTGGTGTGGTGTGTGGTGGTGCCCAGGGGCATGAGTTCTTAAATGAGTAATGAGTTTATAGTCTCGCCAAGAATGGGTAAGTTATTGAACCAGTCTATAGTCTCACCAAGAATAGCTAACAATTCTGGTTGTTCCACATCCTCACCAACATTTGGTGATGTCATCCATCTTTAATTTTAAATTTTAGCCATACCCTGAAAGTTTTTGGAATGCTCTATTTGTTCTTTTACAGAGTTGTTGTTGATGTTCTTGTTCATTTTAATAGTATTTTAGGGTTGTTCTTTTGCTTTTCACTATATCCATGCTTACTCTTTTTAAATTTTTAAGATTTTATTCATTTATTTATTTATTTATTTATTTATTTATGTATTTGGGAGAGAGAGAGCATGAGCATGGAGAGGGGCAAAGGGAGAGGAAGAGAATCTCAAACAGATTGACCTAAGCATAGAGCCTGAGGCAGATCTCTATCCCATGCCCTTAAGATCATGACCTGAGACAAAACCAAGACTCAAATGCCCAACCGACAGAGTCTTGCAGGCAGCCCCATGCTTACTTTAAATTGCTAAGAAATATTTTAATAAGCGTGTTTAATTATTTTCTGCAAAGCTATTATTTCTGTCACCTCTGTCTCTGTTTCTGTTGACTAATATTCCTCCTGGTTATAGGCTATATCTAGTATTTACATATTTGGTAGTATTTGATTGGATGATGGCATTGGGAATTATGTATTTCTTAATATCTGGATTTTTTTTCCTTCCTATAAATAGTGACAGAATTTTCCTCACAAGGAAGTTAAATTACTTGCAGATAATTTCAATCTTCTTAAGAATCGTTTTTGTTTTTGTTTGTTTCTTTTGTTTTTAAAACTTGTTAAGAGTAACCTTAACCCTAGCATTAATGCTAATATACGGTTCTTCTGCCAAATTGCATTGGATGTCAGAGGTGTTCAATAAGATCTCTCAACTTTGGCTGTTTGAAGTTTGAATTCTCTTCATTCTGTGTAAACCCTGAGAATAATATATCTTACTCTGAAGCCATTGTTCCTTGCTAAGCTCATGAAATTTTGTCCTATGTATGTGTAGGTTGGTATTGAGGAACAGACTCATGATGGCAGATGCAGATTTCAGTAGATATTTTTCGTGTAGTTTCTGCCATTTCATTGCTCTGTCCTGAGAATTCCAAATGTCTCAAATTCCTTCAGCTTCTGTTTGTGTTTCTTTAACTCAGCAAGGTCCATCTTCTCAGCTTGGGTTCACCACTCAGCATCACATCTAGAAAGTGCCTCCAAAGAGAAATACAAGGCAATGATAGAACTCATATATTTTCTCAATAATTGAAGTTCTTTGTGGCCTGTTCATTCTCTGAAACTGGCTTTTTCATGCATTTTCACTGTTTTTCTGTTTTTTGACAGCAGAGAGACATTGAATATCAGAAATTCTTTCAAGGTTAGAAATGTAAATAGGGCATTCCCCCCCCCCCCAAGAAAGTTCTAAATAGTTCATATTTAAATAATTATGTGTAGAGGCACCAGAGTGGCTGAGTTGGGTAGGTGTCTGACTGATGGCTTCAGCTCAGGTCAAATTCTCAGGGTCATGAGACTGAGGCCTGTGTTGGGTGGACTCTGCACTGGGTGTGGAGCCTTTCTCTCTCTTGGGGTGTCTGGGTAGCTCGGTCATTAAAGTGTCTGCCTTCTGCTTAGGTTGTGATCTCAGCATCCTAAGGTCAAGCCCCACATTGGATTCCCTCCTCAGCAGGAAGTCTGCTTCTCCCTCTCCATCTGTGCCTCCCTTCACTCATGCTCGTTCTCAAATAAATACAATCTTTAAAATAAATTAAAAAAAAAAAAGATTATCTCTTCCTTTCCCTTTGCCCCTCCCTAATTGCTTAGGCTTTCTCTCTCAAATTAATTAATTGATTAATCAAAAAATTGAATAAATAAATGAATAATTATATGTAAATTATAAATGAATGAACTATGCAGCCCTGACTTGTTTCAGCTCTTTATTTGCATAACTTTTTTCAGTATTTATATCACTGTTGGATTTTATTTGTCAGTTTAACTCCAGTTATAATTTTGATGAAAATACTTTGTAATTTTTCATTTATATAGTGTGTAGTGACATCACTAGTAAAAGCACTTTTTGCCACAATAATAGATAAAAAGCTTCCCAGCTTAAAACTTAGGAGAAAATCTATTATAAATATTATATATTTTATAATTAAATATTATAATATACATTTATTATAAATATATAATATATTCTATATAACTATAAATTATATAATATATATGAATTGTATGTATAAAATATATAAATATAAATGAAAATGTACCTCATAAAACTAAACAGAAAATATTCTGTCAGATCACAGGTATGAGCTCTATATTACCCAGAAGTTTCCTGTCTCGGTGTTATCACAGTTTTACTTTTCTCTCATTTTGGCTTTCTATGTGTTCCAAGTTCATTTAGCACACCAAGAATATGATCAATTTCATGTTTCTGGAGGATTATCTCTGAATGACTTTTCTTAAGTAGGAGGCCTTTGCTAAATCAAAATCCTATGAACAGATATGTCAGGTCACATTAATAAACCTGAATATTGCTTTATAACCACATGGACATTTGATGAGTTAATTGTAAGAGAATTTTCTGGAAAATTGTGGTACAAAATATAGGTATCTAATTTCCAGGGTGAAATTGAAGGCTAAGAGAGAATTGTATCACAATTGCAAAATTTGTGTCCTATCACATGTTATGTTTTTGTTTTGGGGCTCTGGGTTTTTTTGTTTGTTTGTTTTTGTATTTTTCTTTTCAAATTTTAACTAATAAGCTTAAATATTTTGAGAATGATGACATTGAAATTAAGACAGTAAGTAATCCGAGAAGAGAATATTTAGGGTTAGTTTGTTCTTTAAACGTACAAGGGAATATTGCCTGAAAGTCATATGAATACATGCTCTGGGATGTCTGGACACATGAATATAGGCAATATAACTTTTTTTTTTTAAGAGTTTATTTATTTATTTGAGAGGTAGAGTGAAAGTGAGAGTCAGAGAGAGAGCACAAGTAGGGGAAGCATCAGAGCGGGAGGGAGAAGCAAACTCCGCCCTGAACAGGGTACCCCACAGGGACTTGATCCCAGGACCCTGAGATCATGACCTGAGCTGAAGGCAGACGCTTATCTGACAAAGCCACCTAGATGCCCCAGACAATAGGACTTAAATTTATTGCCCTTGCTAGGAAAAATAAATTAAATAAATAAATAAATAAATAATTTTTAAAAATTACATGATCTTTATCATGATGGTATATTAAGAAAATCACCTCTCTATATTTAGATTTACATAGTACATATCCTTTTATAAAAATTAGTTAATTATTTAAATTCCACCAACATTGTCATATAGTTTCAAGTGTGCAATATAGTAATTCAACAATTCTATACATTACTGTGTGCATGTAGGATGTGTACCCTTAATTCTCTTCACTTCCCTTCACTTTGGTCATCCCCCACCCACCTCCCCTCTGGTAACCACCAATTTGTTCTCTATATTTAAGCCACTATTTTTTGGTTTCTCTCTTTTTTTTCTTTAATTCTACATATGAGTGAAGTCATGTGGTATTTTTCTTTCTCTGACATATTTCAGTTAGCATTATGCCCACTAGATCCATCCATAGTGTTGCAAATGGCAAGATCTTATTCTTTCTTATGACTGATTAATACCCATTATATATTATATTATATATTACATTATATTATATATATTTTATATATGCAAATATATACATCATATATATATATCTCCTTGTGATATATGGATATCTATGTGGCATATTATATATGGATATCTACCGATCTATAGATTTCTAGAGATCTCTATTGATCTATCTATCGATCTATAGATCTATCTATAGATCTCTATAGAGAAATCTATATGGATAGATATCTATATGGATATAGAACATAGATATCTATATAATATAATATATATAATATATATAGAGAGATCTATATATAGATCTATAGATGGATATATATATATAATATTTCTCTATTCATCTATCAATGTACACTTGAGTAGCTTATATATTTCACTTCTTTAAATGAAAATATTTACTGAACCCAGGTTTCTGCTCCTAAAAATATCTCCTTACTTTCTGCTATAACAATCCAACCTGATGGTCCCTCTGCCAATCAAGTAAGGCCTACTCTTTTGATAGCTTCCATAACTGAATAGCCCATGGATTATTGAACAAGAGGTTAATTTAAAGAGCTTAAATATTTTGTTCATGTAAACATTATTATTGTTTAGTAGTCTCAACCATTAGATATTGGGATAGGGATCCAATTTTATAATCACTATATTCTATAGTGGGCTGTGGGTTTATTTTTTATCCTTGGTGGAAACTTGACACAGATAAATTAAAAGCATTATGAGTAAAGAACTGAGGATATAGGCGAAGTGTGGATTCACAAAACTGGGTGTACTCTGATGTCTGCATGAAATCAAGGAAGCAACCAGCTTTTTTTTTAAAGATTTTATTTTTTTATTTGACACAGAGGGAGTGTGGGAGGGGCAGAGGGAGAAGCAGACTCCCCACCTAGGAGGGAGACCAATGTGGGGCTCAATCCCAGGATCATGACCTGAGCCGAAAGCAGACGCTTAACCAACTGAGCCACCCAGACACCCTGGAAGCAACCACTTATTTTAATCGAGTTAGAAATGAGAAAATACCTTAGAGTATTACAAGATTTTGTTTTTTAATTAATTCTAAGGAGATAAATAAGGCATTCTTATTTTTCCAGATTCTTTCTATTTTAAATACACAGGCTTACTTAATTCTCTGAATCTCTGAGCAAGAAAGTAGGAATGACCAGTGAAAATACAAAATAAGTAAATAACTCTCTAATGGACATAAAATGAACAAAGGATACAGTTTGTAATCACAGAGAGGTAGTTTAAGATATAACTAAAATAGTCATCCTCCTTGCAATAAAGTCTAGTAAAGTAAAAATTATTTACTTTTCAGATTAGTGAATAGCATCTGTTGGTTCCTCGTTTGAAAAATGTAGTGTTATCTAACTTACAATGTTGGAAACAAACTAACAAACAAACTAAAAATACTCCTGAATTTTATATTTTATGTTTATTTTTGAAAAGTTAATATATAAAGTTACATATAGCTTTATGTAATTTACATTATATATGTTTGTATGTATTATATATAGGCAATAGCTCTGTGCATATTTCTATTTTTATATTTTTATATTTATATATTTCTTTGTTCATTCATCTAATTATTCTGGTTGACCCAAACTGCATATAGCCACTTTGTTTATATAATGAATAAAAATTGTGAATTTTCTTTCCTTTTTAAGTAAAACAAAAACACTTTGTAATTTAACTCATGGCATAATTGTAATATTTGAATCAGGGGGTCTCTTTAATGTATTTTTGAAAATAGTAGAAAAAATTTTACGTATTTTTATCCTGAAATTTCCAGACACATGGTGCCTTTATATTTGTGTTACCTTTATTTCAAAGTGAAATATATATTAAATATTATATTATCATTACAACCAAAAGCTGCATAATACTTTACTTGGAAAATATTTTTAACTATTCAATGAATATTAACTAATTTGGTACTTACAGTCCTTCATTGCAAAAATTATTTATTTTAGCATCTCTCACATTTTAATTTTTGACAAGTTAGCATAATATAAAGAAAAAACCAAAAATCAAAAGCACTGTCTACTTTACCACACAGTCACTGATGATTGTTTGTTACAATAGTAGAATATAGTCCATACTAACTCATTTATATTATATAAATTTGTCATGATAAAAAATCTTTGGAAAAAATTGCAGTTAGAGTTCACTGACTTATACGGATATTTAAATTTCAAAAAGAGTAATCTGACTCTATTAACTGCTATTTTAGCTAATTTGAAAAAAAAGTCTCTCTCACTCACTCTCAATCTCTCTCAAATAAATGAATACAACCTTTTTAAAAAGTGAGCTTTTTTAAAAGGTTGTATCTATTTATTTGGCACAAAGAGAGAGATATCACAAGTAGGCAGAGAGACAGACGGGGGGGGGGGGTGTTGGGCTCAATCCCAGGACCCTGAGCCAAAGGCAGCAGCTTAACTCACTGAGCCACCTAGCTCCTGCCCCCCCCCAAATGCGAGTTTTTAATGATTGTGAAAATCAGCCATAATTTTTTGACATTTTAATTTAATTTATTTTTTTCAGTTTTCCAAGATTTATTGTTTATGCACCATACCCAGTACTCCATGCAATATATGCCTTACTTAATACCTACCACCAGGTTCACCCAACCCCGCACCCACCTCCCCTCCACAACCCTCAGTTTGTTTCTCAAAGTACACAGTCTATCATGGTTCATCTCCCCTTCTGATTTCCCCCAACTCCCTTCTCCTCTCCAACTCCCAATGTCCTCTATATTATTCCTTATGCTCCATAAGTAAGTAAAACCATATGATAATTGACTGCTTGACTTATTTCATTCAGCATAATCCCCTCCAATCCTGTCCATGTTGATACAAAAGTTGGGTAGTCCTCCTTTCTGATGGAGGCATAATATTCCATAGTATATATGTACCATATCTTCTTTATCCACTTGTCCGTTGAAGGGCATCTTGGCCCTTCCTACAGTTTGGCAACTGTGGCCATTGCTGTAATGAACACTGGGGTACAGATGGCCCTCCTTTTTACCACATCAGTATCTTTGGGGTAAATTCCCAGTAGTGCAACTGCACGGTCATAGGGTAGCTCTATTTTTACTTTCTTAAGGAATCTCCATCTGTTGTCCAAAGTGGCTGCACCAACTTGAATTCCCACCAATAGTGTGAGAGGGTTCCCCTTTCTCCACATCCTCTCCAACACATGTTGTTTACTGTATTATTAATTTGGGCCATTCTAACTAGAGTAAAGTGGTATCTCAATGTGGTTTTGTTTTGAATCTCCCTGAGGGTTAAAGATGATGAACATTTTTTCATGTGTCTATTCGCCATTTGTATGTCTTCTTTGGAGAAGTGTCTGTTCATGTCTTCTGCCCATAATCAGCCATAACTTTTTAATATGAAGAATTGTTAATATAAAAATTTACATTTTACTGTACTAGAAGAAATTATAGGTACATTATAAAGTTGTCATTAAACAAAAATATAACTATTTTGCCACAAAGGAGGTAATGGAATTTTAGAGTTTTCAGTGATTTAAAATTTCTTATTTACCAATTATTTTTTAGACAAAATCGTCCTTACTCTAAAATGTGTTCATCTCATTTGAAAATCTTACTTAAATTTACTCAATTACTTATTTTTTAACAAAACTAGCATATCATGAATTATCATTATACTTTTTTTTTAAGATTTTATTTATTATTTATTTGACAGAGAGAGATAACAAGTAGGCAGAGAGGCAGGCAGAGAGAGAGAGGAGGAAGCAGACTCCCTGCTGAGCAGAGAGCCCGATGCGGGACTCCATCCCAGGACCCTGAGATCATGACCTGAGCCGAAGGCAGCAGCTTAACCCACTGAGCCACCCAGGCGCCCTATACTTTATTTTTTTAAAGATTTTATTTATTTATTTGAAAGAGAGAGAGTGAGAGAGAGCATGAGTGGAATGAGAAGCAGAGGGAGAAACACACTGCCCTGCTGATCAGGGAGCCAGATGCAGGGCTAAAAAGGAACTCCGGGATCATGACCTGAGTTGAAGGCCGATGCTTAGCCAACTGAGCCACTGAAGTAGCTATTGAATAATATACTTGAGATCACTATACTTGAGACACTCTCATACATACATACATACAGATATACACACATACATATAAATTTCAATATAGAACTATATATTTATTTTCATATGTATAAAATATGTGTATATATGTTTGTATTCATAAGTATTTACGTAAAATTAAATGACTTACTTACATATACCATATATATATATACATGATTAATCTTCTTTTGATGACCTTGACTGTGCGTGGAGTGTTGGTCAAGTATTTTGTTTTATGTCCCTCAGTTGAGACTTGGCTGACATTTTCTCATGATTAGAATGGGATTGTGAGATTTTTGGAGAAAGATCATCACAGAATTAAGCTGCCACTTTCATCAAATAAAATCAAGTGCATATACTGTTAACATGATTTCACTGAATATGTTAACCTTGATTACCTGGCTGAAGAAGCATTTGTCAGGTTTTTCCAGGATAAAGTTGTGTTGGGGGTAGCCCAGACATAAGGAAGGGAAGTTATGTTCCACCACCTTGTGGACTGAGTATTATATATATAGATAGATAGATAGATATAGATATAGTTTTGAAACCTCTTGCATGAGACTTCTATCTTAATTTATTCTTCTACTTATATATGCATTTACTCATTTACTTTTCTATCTATATAGGTATGTATGTAATCCTTTCAAGGGCTATAATCCAATACTCTATGTTATTGTTTCACCCATATTGTTCCAGGCTTAACTGTTGGGAGCTTTTTCATTTGCTCCTGTGACTCTTTAGCATACCCCATCATTGTGTGTATGTGTGTGTGTGTGTGTGTGTGTGTGTGTGTGTTGTGTGTATGTGTTTGTCTTTTTTACCTTTTTTTTAAAGGTTTTCCTTACATCCCCTTATAATACACTCCAAGCTTATCTTGCATATTCACTGCTAGTCCTAAAATCAGTCCATGAACCCTACTTCCTTTTATAAGTAAATGATATTAGAAACTAATATCTGGCCATTAGATAAGCTCATTCTTATTGGAATGTTTGCTTTGATACTCTCAATTGATATAGCAAAGAAATTCATGTATGCATGTATGTATGCTAAACTCTGCATTACATGTATCTATAAATATTTAATATGTATTTAATATAAATATGTAACCACACATAATTATATTAATAATGCTAAATTTTGTTCATGCTGACACCTCCAGCTGAAAGTCATTACCATATATGTCATTCTGGTCTCCTCCCCATGTTTACCTATAACTCCATTCCAACAACTAAACTTAACCATCTATTTACTTAATTGTCAATTTCAGTATACATATAAAATAGTTTCATAACTGCTAACCTGTACACTCTTGGGAACAACTATATCAACTAGAATATTTTGACTATAAACATATATTTTTACATTTATTCTTACAGACTCCATTAATTTCTGAAGTTACTTAGAACCATAACTTTTCTCTTCACTGCCCTCACTGAGGTTGTTTCCTATGTTTGAAATACAGTTGAATGCTTCTGGCATATTCTCCATTCCATCCTGGGATACTTTGACCAAGTAAGTGATTTTGTTAAAAATTGGTAAATCTTAAAGTCCATTCTGTACAGTCAGATTATCCTGGTTTGCGACAAATGCATAGTGTTGCATGTACACTATTCCAGTATCACCCAGAATAGTTTCTCCACCTCTAAAATTTCCCTTCTACAATAACTTCTCTACAAACCTTGGTCAACCTCTGATCTGTTTACCATCTCTATAGTTTTGTGTTTTCCAGAGGTCATCTAAATTGAGTCATACGGTGTACAGCCTTTAAAACTGGTTTCTTGTACTTATCAATATGTATTTAAGACATATCTATGTTCTCGAGTGGCTTGAGAACCCATTTCACTTTATTTCAAATAGTATTTCATTAAATGGATACAACTCAGTTTGTTTACCTGTTCACCTACCAAAGAACATCTTATTTGCTTCCAGTTATTGGTGATTAAAAAGCTACCACTATAAACATTTTCTTGATGGTTTTTTGGTGTAGCATAATTTTTCAACCTAGTTGGGTAGTTATGTAATTGTACAATTGCTGAATTATAGAGTAAGATTTTGATTAATTTTGTAAGATGCTGTCTTCCAGTGTCTCTCTATCAATTTGTACTTCCACTGGCAAGTAATGAGAACTTCTGTTGTACTATATTCTTGTCACAAAGTTATATCATCAGGTTTTGGATTTCAACCAATTTAATCAATGTGTAAGGGTGCCTCATTTTAATTTGCAACTTCTAAGTGACAAATTAAAGTGAACATCTTTCACATGTTTATACATCAGATATCATTTGATGAGATGTCTATTTAGATCTTTTGCCCATTAATTATTGTGTTGAATCTTGTAATCATTGAGTTTTATGAATCATTCTTTATTAGATACGTGTTTTGCAAACAATTTTCTTCCAGTCTATGACTTGTCTTTTCATCTTCTTCATAACGACTTTGGCAGATCCCATGTTTTTAATTTTAGTACAATCCAACATACCTTTTTTTGTTTTTCTTCCATGGGTCATGCTTTTGATGTTGTCTCTAAAATCTTGTCACCAAACCCTAGTTTTCTCTGGTGTTTTCTTCTAGAAGTTTTATATTTTAGCATTTTTAAAGAAATTTATTTATTTATTTATGTATTTGAGAGAAAGAAAGAGAGAGAGAGACAACATGAGTGGGAGGAGAGGGAAAAGGGAGAGAAGAAAGCAGCTCCTCGCTGAGCAGGGAGCCCCCATTCAGGACTCAATCCCAGGACCCTGAGGTCATGACCTAAGCTGAAGGCACAAGCTTAACCAACTAGCCACTGAGGAACCCCTATTTTAACATTCTAAATTTTGATCCATGATCCATATTGAATTAATTTTCATTAATAGTCTAATCTCTGTATCTAGGTTTTTACTTTTAACACATAGTCACACAATTTTTCTAGGACATTTGTTGAATAAATGAAATGGTATTTTTGGATAAATGTCCTCTGCATTTAAAATCTCTATCTCATTTCCACATCACCCACCTTTCCAGAAAACTAAAACTACCCATCACTCTACCATATCTCAATTCATCATAATTTGGCCTCTGTTCCCTTATTCCAACAAGTTTACTCTAACTAAGTCATTGATGTTAAAGTAGCATATACTGTTGGGATATTCTATAATTTATGACTTTAGTTTAAAATAGAAAGCAGTTTCTTTCTTTCTTTTTTTTTTTTTTTTAGAAAGCGGTTTCTTGATGCAGTTAATTGATTATGGATAAGTGATATTAGCAAAAACAATGACTTTAGTTAATCACTGTTTTGAGGCTAAAAACTCCTGAAAGTGAGAGCTCACTTGATCTTAGTGTGTCCACATCTTGTTTCATAATTTTTAATCTATTTTAGTCAGACACTCTGACCACAGAGAAGAAGAAGAGGGGCCCTAACCCATGGGCCAAGTAATTCCTTAGTTGGAACAATTTTTCTAAGATAAATTCCTTCTCACTGGTCAGTGATTTGTTTCTTTTTTTCTTTTTATTTAGATTTTATTTGTTTATTTGACAGAGAAAGATCACAAGTAGGCAGAGAGGAAGGCAGAGAGAGAGAGAAGCAGGCTCCCCGTTGAGCAAGGAGCCCAATGCGGGACTTGATCCCAGGACCTTGAGATCATGACCTGAGCCAAAGGCAGCAGCTCAACCCACTAAGCCACCCAGGTGCCCCTAGTTAGTGATTTCTGATTATGATTCTAATTAGCCTATGTATTATAAGGTAAGTAATTAGATATAATTTGGGGTTAAGAATTCTTTCTTACGCAGGTCTTAACAGAGAATATTTTATTAGGTTGAAGCTTGGTGAAATCTGATCTATACATCTAGTTAAACTTGGATATTACTTATCTAACAATCCTTGGACTAACAGCTTACTATGTGCATGGAATAGTCACATTTTATTCTGTGCTAATATTGCAACATTCTTAAAAATTTTCTGACATTGATTTTGAATTTTTGTATTTTTAAGATTTATTTATTTATCAGAGAGAGAGCGAGAGAGAGAGAGAGCGAGAGCACGCTCACAGCAAGGAGAAGAGCAGGCAGAAGGAGAAGCAGGCTCTCTGTTAAGCAAGGAGCCCAATGTGTGTCTCAATTCCAGGACTCTGGAATCATGACCTGAGCCAAAGCCAGATGCTTAACTGGCTGAGCCACCCAGGTGTCCGTGATTTTGTATTTAAAAAAAAAAAAAAAAAACCCTCTCCCCTATGATAATATTTAATGTTATTTAATATAAAATTTAAAATGTAAAATATTTAAAATAAATATCTGCTTACTTTGTATTTAAATCAAATAACATTTATTTAAATAAAGATAGTATTTAAAATAAATATATAAAATAATATTGATATTTAATGATAAATTTAAAGATTTAAAGTAATATTTAATATTTTATATTTAAATAATGTTTAAAGTAAATAAAATTGAACTTATTCTCAACCACTTAAACTAAATAGAATTTTTCCACAAAATTATTTGAAATTTAGAAATTAGTAACCCATTATTTCAATTTATACTTGTCCATTATTAATATTTTTTTGTACATTCTTGCCTAGGTAATGCATCATTTCTGAATAACTCAGTCTGGGAAATCATCAGCTCAGTTAACCATTGACCAATATCAGCCTCATACTCTTCATAGACTTTGGATTCTCTCTTCAAAGTTCTGATAAAATTGCTTTACGTTTATACGTAAATATTATATTCCTGGTCCAAAAAATTGTCAGATGAGATGTATATATAATTCAAACAGAAATTAAGATTAATGCTATTATGTGATGATATTTACATTTATTATTCATATTTATATTTAACTTTATATTTCAATTTCTTGAGAAGAAAAGTGATTTTAACAAAATTTAAAAATTAATAACTATACACTTGTATTCAATTTTTATTTTTATTAGTTATATACTATTGAGTAGAAATTGTAATCCCTGGTATTGAGGATAATGGGTGTCCATATTTATTTGTGGGATGACCTCAAACACTGAACATAAGTATATGATAGATATAGATAAAGGAAAACAGGAAACACATGGAATTATACTATTATTAAATCTATGTAATATCATTTCAATCATATCTAAATGGTTTCTTAGTACTTGATACTGTCAAACTGACTTCTATGTACAAATAGAAGTTAAAATTGATTAAGTACTCTTTAATTCTGATTTTATTTGATCTGTTCCTTCTGACTTTGTGTTTAGTGACAAGAGCTGCACATATGCTAGACAATTCTTAGTGTCAAGAAAGTCAAAATCATATCTTTTCCACTTGCTCAAATATTTCTGCAAATAAATTCACTCCATCTGTTCTTCATGCTCACAGATAAGCTACAGTTTTCATAATGGCGTTTGAAAACATGTCCTAGTAATGAAAGATTGGCCTGAACAAACTTTTAAGAGGAAATGAATATAAATTTAATGATCACTTTAGTGCTAATTACTATTGTACTACGGAACCTGAATTCATTTCAAGGGTAATGTTTTCCTCATATAAAAATATTTTATTCCTTAACTATCAACTAAATCTAAATCTTGACATACTTAATTTTTATCATGACATCTAAAGATGCACACTTTATGTCACTTTTCTGCCTTAAGGAGAACAGATGCTATTATTAAAATGCAACTGTTTTCACCCATTACTACTCAGTGCTTCATCAAGGTTCACATTACCACACATTGTTGACCAGCCTCATTCTGTATTTCGAAGTGGGAGACAAACTTGGATGTAATAATAGCAAAGGAGAGAAATTCACTGTTAGCTGACACACAGAATTTTCTACCCTCAGCATTAGCTATGCAATATAGTGGCTGAGATGGCAGAAGAGAGAGAAGTGAGAGCAATCAGCTGGCTTTCATTCAGGGAGATGGAAGACCCTGTCAAAGACACCAACAACTAATCAGCTGCTGACACTGATTGATGCTTTTGCTTGCATTCAAATCTATCACAGTGACCAAGGAATGTCTACCATTTACCCAGTGGATGGATAAACTAGAGCTAATATATGGCTTCTAAGCAAATAGGTCATTAATTCTTCTTAATAGGTGAGAGCTAAAGTTTAAATTTTCTTCCCAACAGCAACTTTCCCTTAATGGGGGGCAAGTTATAGTCAACTAAGCAATAATGATATTTTTACAAGTGACAAATTTGCTGTGTTAGATTTTATTTCAGCTTGCACTTTGCAATTGTCACTTGCTATTAAATCTATCAAGAATTTATTAACATGTTAATTAAAATGGCTGAAGAAGATAAAAATTGACAGACTGAAGGAGTCAGAGAATTGCTTTTTGTACATTCTTTCCTGGAGTGAAAATTATATTTCTTCATCTGACTTTATGTTAATTTTTTTCTTTTCATGAGATTATTTTTTTTAAACTTGTAGTCATTGAGTTAATTGCATTTTATTATTACTTGGCTTCTAATTAATTGCAGGGCATATCATAAAATGGCTTCTTAATGGCTTATAAATTCAACATTTTTCACCAATCAGCATCAAAGAAAGATGGTTTGAAACACGAATTGTCAATTGATAATTTAAGGCATAATTAAAAGATATACCATGGTTTCTATTAAAGTAAGTCAAATCTGACTAACTAGGACAAGTAGAAAGAGGTATGCTTTCAAAAGTTTCGTGAGACAGCTAAGAGTGTTTTCTTAATGGTGAGTGCTAGGAAGTATTTAAACCTGACGATTCACAGACCTGTACCCCTGGGCCAACAATACATAATATGCTAATTTAAAAAAAGGTAATAAAAAAAGAGTATTTTGTTAAGCATCAAACTTTTCAGGTATCGGGGTTAATAAAGTAATTTGCTCCAAAATACTTATTTAGGAATCTCTGCAGAAAGAATTTAAGTGATAAAAGTGAAACTCAAGTGAATTTACATTATGTTAATGATAATAAATACAGCTTTTGAATTACTTTGGGTCATTCATCTGGAATATAGTTAGATATTACTTAATTTATAAGATTCAAAATTCATGTGGTGTATTTTATAAATGATTCATATAAAGTAACTCTAGAATATTTTTATAATATGCCTCATACAGATAGCCTAAAATTTGTAAAATATCTAAATTTTAAAAAATCAAGACTTCTATGAAATAGAAATAAAATTAGTTTGTTTAGAAAATGCTCTTTTTGTGCAATGAGTTAAATTTCTTCTGCTTTGCTACATCTTTACATTGTATCCAAACTATTTTAAAAAAATGTATAAACTAAAGTTATTTGAGCTTTCATGACATTATATCATCCTGTTATCTAAATGATTATTACACAAAGTCAAAGAAATCATTAATTTGGTGTTAAGACTAGGATATGAAATATCTAATCTTAAGAAAAACATTACTCAATGACAAATACTTGAGCTTTATTAGAAGCCAACAACAAAGAGAGTTCTGCTTACTAATGCTATCTTTATATTTTAATGTACCATAACAAACATCTTTGGAATTATTGATTGCCATAATAATGAATATGGAAAACCAGATATTAATAAACATCAGACTTTTCACTTAAAAAGATAAAGGAGGGTGGGGCGCCTGGGTGGCTCAGTGGGTTAAGCCGCTGCCTTCGGCTCAGGTCATGATCTCAGGGTCCTGGGATCGAGTCCCACATCAGGCTCTCTGCTCAGCAGGGAGCCTGCTTCCCTCTCTCTCTCTGCCTGCCTCTCTGCCTACTTGTGATCTCTCTCTGTCAAATAAATAAATAAAATCTTAAAAAAAAAAGATAAAGGAGGGAAACAAATGT
Source organism: Mustela erminea (assembly GCF_009829155.1). NCBI lineage: Eukaryota > Metazoa > Chordata > Mammalia > Carnivora > Mustelidae > Mustela > Mustela erminea. The sequence continues at coordinate 56,287,822 of NC_045625.1, forward strand.
TTATAAACTATATGTGGGAATGGATGGAAACCTATATTACCAGTAATCAAAATAAATGAACTCAGACTCAAACTTATGGTAGCATGTATACATTATAAAGTACAGTGTGAAATATAACAGAGACCTGGTATATAAACTTGGCCATCTAAATTAACATTACTTGGGCCCAAGAAATAAGAGATATTAATAGTACATCATTCTTATAAAATTAAGTATTAAGAATTATCTTTGGATGGTGGGGATATGGGGTGTTTTTTTCTTCCTTCTTTCTAGATTCTCTATTAATCAAAATTTATAATGAATATTTACCTTTTGCATTGATGGGGAAAATATATTTGAGAGAAAGAGAATTTCATTATAGACTAGATCTGTTGGCAACATAATTCAATATGCTTTCAGTTTTTTTTGGCCTTCTAACATCCCTTTTCTCATCTCTGGATTATATCCAAGTCTGTTATGTTTGTAATTTACCTATGTCTACAACAAGCTTATACTCTCCATGTGTCTCCAACTGCAGCATAAACTGGGCTATAAGCTATAGTTGGGCTATACAGAAGAATTTAGAGACCATTATACTAAAAGGTAAAAAATCTGATAGAAGTTCTGAAAATCTTTATGAATTATGCCAGGACTTGATAAACCCTTTCATCTGAAGAAGCAGAGGAAAGTCCTGATAGTCTCCAGGAAACTGATCTGGAAGGAGCTAAATGATGTAAGGCTGATTGTCCATTTAGAAAAATGCTTCTGTTGATAAGAATGATTGCCAATTAGATACATTTTCTCATTTGTCAAAAGTAGTCAAAAGCAAAACAAAACAAACATTATTTCAAAAAAGAAACATTTCCACTTAATATTGGCAGGCCAGAATTAGAGGAAGAATTGATGAATAATATCTATTTAATTATGAGCTACCTCATCTTAGGCACATAGAGAAAAACCAATACTATAATTCAACAATGAAAAACATCCATGACAATAAATCAGGTACTTAATTTGGTAAGTAAATAAATTAATAAATACATGTGGGTTAAGAACAAATAGAATATAAATTTAATTTAAAAACAAAGGTAAAGGGGGAGAAGTCAAGATGGCAGAGAAGTAGCAGGCTGAGACTACTTCAGGTAGCCAGAGATCAGCTAGATAGCTTATCTAAAGATTGCAAACACCTGAAAATCCATCCGCAGATCGAAGAGAAGAAGAACAGCAATTCTGGAAACAGAAAAACAACCACTTTCTGAAAGGTAGGACCGGTGGAGAAGTGAATCCAAAGCGACGGGAAGATAGACCCCCAGGGGAGGGGTCGGCTCCCGGCAAGCGGCGGAGCAACGGCACACAAAATCAGGACTTTTAAAAGTCTGTTCTGCTGAGGGACATCGCTCCAGAGGCTAAACCGGGGTGAAGCCCATGCGGGATCAGCGTGGCCTCAGGTCCCGCAGGGTCACAGAAGGATCGGGGGTGTCTGAGTGTCGCAGAGCTTGCGGGTATTGGAACAGGAAAGCCGGCTACAGAGACAGAGCCGGCAGTAAGCTCACAGCTCGGTGTTACCTTGAACCGGTCACAGGCTCGGAGAGCTCGGAGCGCGGCCGGAGGTCAGGCAGACGGGAGTAACTGGGCGCTGTTCTCTGAGGGCGCACGGAGGAGTGGGGCCCTGGGCTCTCGGCTCCTCCATGCCAGAGACCAGGAGGCCGCCATTTGTATTCCCGTCCTCCGGAACTCTACGGAAAGCGCTCAGGGAACAAAAGCTCCTGAAAGCAAACCCGAGCGGATTACTCACCCCGGCCCCTGATAAGGGCGGTGCATTCTGCCTGGGGCAAAGACACTTGAGAATCACTACAACAGGCCCCTCCCCCAGAAGATCATCAAGAAATCCAGCCGAGACCAAGTTCACCTACCAAGGAGTGCGGTTTCAATACCAAGGAGAGCAGCAGAATTCCAGAGGAGGAGAAAGCAAAGCACGGATCTCATGGCTTTTTCCGTGTGATTTTTTTTAGTCTTGAAGTTAATTTAATTTTTTTCTTTTTCATTTTTTGCTTTTTTTCTTGCCTTCTGGTAAAATTTTTTTTTTAACTTTTACCTTTTTCTTTTTTAACGTTTTTTAACCAGTTGATCTAATATATATATTTTTTCTTTTTTATATTTTTCTTATTTTTTTTTAAATTCTTTCTTTTTTTTTGTTTCTTTTTTCTTTTATTTTTCTTTCTTCCTTTTTGAACCTCTTTTTATCCCCTTTGACCCCCTCACGATTTGGGATCTCTTCTAATTTGGTTAAAGCATATTTTCCTGGGGTTGTTGCCACCCTTTTAGAATTTTACTCGCTCCTTCATATACTCTCATCTGGACAAAATGACAAGAAGGAAAAATTCAACACAAAAAAAAAAAGAACAAGAGGCAGTACCAAAGGCTAGGGACCTAATCAATATAGACATTGGTAATATGTCAGATCTAGATTTCAGAATGACAATTCTCAAGGTTCTAGCCGGGCTCGAAAAAGGCATGGAAGATATTAGAGAAACCCTCTCGAGAGATATAAAAGCCCTTTCTGGAGAAATAAAAGAACTAAAATCTAACCAAGTTGAAATCAAAAAAGCTATTAATGAGGTGCAATCAAAAATGGAGGCTCTCACTGCTAGGATAAATGAGGCAGAAGAATTAGTGGTATAGAAGACCAAATGACAGAGAATAAAGAAGCTGAGCAAAAGAGGGACAAACAGCTACTGGACCACGAGGGGAGAATTCGAGAGATAAGTGACACCATAAGACGAAACAACATTAGAATAATTGGGATTCCAGAAGAAGAAAAAAGAGAGAGGGGAGCAGAAGGTATACTGGAGAGAATTATTGGGGAGAATTTCCCCAATATGGCAAAGGGAACGAGCATCAAAATTCAGGAGGTTCAGAGAATGCCCCTCAAAATCAATAAGAATAGGCCCACACCCTGTCATCTAATAGTAAAATTTACAAGTCTCAGTGACAAAGAGAAAATCCTGAAAGCAGCCCGGGAAAAGAAGTCTGTAACATACAATAGTAAAAATATTAGATTGGCAGCTGACTTATCCACAGAGACCTGGCAGGCCAGAAAGAGCTGGCATGATATTTTCAGAGCACTAAACGAGAAAAACATGCAGCCAAGAATACTATATCCAGCTAGGCTATCGTTGAAAATAGAAGGAGAGATTAAAAGCTTCGAGGACAAACAAAAACTGAAAGAATTTGCAAACACCAAACCAGCTCTACAGGAAATATTGAGAGGGGTCCTCTAAGCAAAGAGAGAGCCTACAAGTGGTAGATCAGAAAGGAACAGAGACCATATACAGTAACAGTCAGCTTACAGGCAATACAATGGCACTAAATTCATATCTCTCAATAGTTACCCTGAATGTTAATGGGCTAAATGCCCCTGTCAAAAGACACAGGGTATCAGAATGGATAAAAAAACAAAACCCATCTATATGTTGCCTCCAAGAAACTCATTTTAAGCCCGAAGACACCTCCAGATTTAAAGTGAGGGGGTGGAAAAGAATTTACCATGCTAATGGACATCAGAAGAAAGCAGGAGTGGCAATCCTTATATCAGATCAATTAGATTTTAAGCCAAAGACTATAATAAGAGATGAGGAAGGACACAATATCATACTCAAAGGGTCTGTGTAACAGGAAGATCTAACAATTTTAAATATCTATGCCCCCAACGTGGGAGCAGCCAACTATATAAACCAATTAATAACAAAATCAAAGAAACACATCAACAATAATACAATAATAGTAGGGGACTTTAACACTCCCCTCACTGAAATGGACAGGTCATCCAAGCAAAAGATCACCAAGGAAATAAAGGCCTTAAACGACACACTGGACCAGATGGACATCACAGATATATTCAGAACATTTCATCCCAAAGCAACAGAATACACATTCTTCTCTAGTGCACATGGAACATTCTCCAGAATACATCACATCCTCAGTCCTAAATCAGGACTCAACTGGTATCAAAAGATTGGGATCATTCCCTGCATATTTTCAGACCACAATGCTCTAAGGCTAGAACTCAACCACAAAAGGAAGTTTGAAAAGAACCCAAATATATGGAGACTAAACAGCATCCTTCTAAAGAATGAATGGGTCAACCGGGAAATTAAAGAAGAATTGAAAAAAATCATGGAAACAAATGATAATGAAAACACAATTGTTCAAAATCTGTGGGACACAACAAAGGCAGTCCTGAGAGGAAAATATATAGCGGTTCAAGCCTTTCTCAAGAAACAAGAAAGGTCTCAGGTACACAACCTAACCCTACACCTAAAGGAGCTGGAGAAAGAACAAGAAAGAAACCCTAAGCCCAGCAGGAGAAGAGAAATCATAAAGATCAGAGCAGAAATCAATGAAATAGAATCAAAAAAAAAACAATAGAACAAATCAATGAAACTAGGAGCTGGTTCTTTGAAAGAATTAATAAAATTGATAAACCCCTGGCCCGACTTATCAAAAAGAAAAGAGAAAGGACCCAAATAAATAAAATCATGAATGAAAGAGGAGAGATCACAACTAACACCAAAGAAATACAAACTATTATAAGAACATACCATGAGCAACTCTAAGCCAACAAATTTGACAATCTGGAAGAAATGGATGCATTCCTAGAAACATATAAACTACCACAAATGAACCAGGAAGAAATAGAAAGCCTGAACAGACTCATAACCAGTAAGGAGATTGAAACAGTCATTAAAAATCTCCAAACAAACAAAAGCCCAGGGCCAGACGGCTTCCCGGGGGAATTCTACCAAACATTTAAAGAAGAACTAATTCCTATTCTCCTGAAACTGTTCCAAAAAAATAGAAGTGGAAGGAAAACTTCCAAACTCATTTTATGAGGCCAGCATCACCTTGATCCCCAAACCAGACAAGGATCCCATCAAAAAAGAGAGCTATAGACCAATATCCTTGATGAACACAGATGCGAAAATACTCAACAAAATACTAGCCAATAGGATTCAACAGTCCATTAAAAGGATTATTCACCACGACCAAGTGGGATTTATTCCAGGGCTGCAAGGTTGTTTCAACATCCGCAAATCAGTCAATGTGATACAACACATCAATAAAAGAAAGAACAAGAACCATATGGTACTCTCAATAGATGCTGAAAAAGCATTTGACAAAGTACAGCATCCCTTCCTGATCAAAACTCTTCAAAGTGTAGGGATAGAGGGCACATACCTCAATATCATCAAAGCCATCTATGAAAAACCCATCGCAAATATCATTCTCAATGGAGAAAAACTGAAAGCTTTTCCGCTAAGGTCAGGAACACGGCAGGGATGTCCATTATCACCACTGCTATTCAACATAGTACTAGAGGTCCTAGCCTCAGCAATCAGACAACAAAAGGAAATTAAAGGCATCCAAATTGGCAAAGAAGAAGCCAAATTATCACTCTTCGCAGATGATATGATACTATATGTGGAAAACCGAAAAGACTCCACTCCAAAACTGCTAGAACTTATACAGGAATTCAGTAAAGTGTCAGGATATAAAATCAATGCACAGAAATCAGTTGCATTTCTCTACACCAACAGCAAGACAGAAGAAAGAGAAATTAAGGAGTCCATCCCATTTACAATTGCACCCAAAACCATAAGATACCTAGGAATAAACCTAACCAAAGAGGCACAGGATCTATACTCAGAAAACTATAAAGTACTCATGAAAGAAATTGAGGAAGACACAAAGAAATGGAAAAATGTTCCATGCTCCTGGATTGGAAGAATAAATATTGTGAAAATGTCTATGCTACCTAAAGCAATCTACACATTTAATGCAGTTCCTATCAAAGTACCATCCATCTTTTTCAAAGAAATGGAACAAATAATTCTAAAATTTCTATGGAACCAGAAAAGACCTCGAATAGCCAAAGGGATATTGAAAAAGAAAGCCAACGTTGGTGGCATCACAATTCCGGACTTCAAGCCCAATTACAAAGCTGTCATCATCAAGACAGCATGGTACTGGCACAAAAACAGACACATAGATCAATGGAACAGAATAGAGAGCCCAGAAATAGACCCTCAACTCTACAGTCAACTAATCTTCGACAAAGCAGGAAAGAATGTCCAATGGAAAAAAGACAGCCTCTTCAAAAAATGGTGTTGGGAAAATTGGACAGCCACATGCAGAAAAATGAAATTGGACCATTTCCTTACACCACACACAAAAATCGTCTCAAAATGGATAAAGGACCTCAATGTGCGAAAGGAATCCATCAAAATCCTTGAGGAGAACACAGGCAGCAACCTCTTCGACCTCAGCCGTAGCAATATCTTCCTAGGAACAACGCCAAAGGCAAGGGAAGCAAGGGCAAAAATGAACTATTGGGATTTCATCAAGATCAAAAGCTTTTGTACAGCAAAGGAAACAGTTAACAGAATCAAAAGACAACTGACAGAATGGGAGAAGGTATTTGCAAACGACATATCAGATAAAGGACTAGTGTCCAGAATCTATAAAGAACTTAGCAAACTCAACACCCAAAGAACAAATAATCCAATCAAGAAATGGGCAGAGGACATGAACAGACATTTCTGCAAAGAAGACATCCAGATGGCCAACAGACACATGAAAAAGTGCTCCGTATCACTCGGCATCAGGGAAATACAAATCAAAACCACAATGAGATATCACCTCACACCAGTCAGAATGGCTAAAATCAACAAGTCAGGAAATGACAGATGCTGGCGAGGATGCGGAGAAAGGGGAACTCTCCTACACTGTTGGTGGGAATGCAAGCTGGTGCAGCCACTCTGGAAAACAGCTTGGAGGTTCCTCAGAATGTTGAAAATAGAACTGCCCTATGACCCAGCAATTGCACTTTGGGGTATTTACCCTAAAGATACAAACGTAGTGATCCAAAGGGGCACGTGCACCTGAATGTTTATAGCAGCAATGTCCACAATAGCCAAACTATGGAAAGAACCTAGATGTCCATCAACAGATGAATGGATCCAGAAGATGTGGTATATATACACAATGGAATACTATGCAGCCATCAAAAGAAATGAAATCTTGCCATTTGCGACAACATGGATGGAACTAGAGCGTATCATGCTTAGCGAAATAAGTCAAGCAGAGAAAGACAACTATCATATGATCTCCCTGATATGAGAAAGTGGTGATGCAACATGGGGGCTTAAGTCGGTAGGAGAAGAATCAATGAAACAAGATGGGATTGGGAGGGAGACAAACCATAAGTGACTCTTAATCTCACAAAACAAACTGAGGGTTGCTGGGGGGAGAGGGTTTGGGAGAAGGGGGTGGGATTATGGACATTGGGGAGGGTATGTGCTTTGGTGAGTGCTGTGAAGTGTGTAAACCTGGTGATTCACAGACGTGTACCCCTGGGGATAAAAACATATGTTTATAAAAAATAAAAAATTAAAGAAAAAAAAAACAAAGGTAAAATTACTATTTAAGAAAGTTTTACATAAAATTATGTACAATTTCTAAAGGAAGGCAGCAGCAACTGTTGCTCTGAGCTTGCCTGTAGTCAAAACAAGGAAGAGGGGTGACTGGGTGGCTCAGTGGGTTAAATTCTCTGCCTTTAGCTCAGGTCATGATCCCAGTGTCCTGGGATCGAGCCCCCGCATCGAGCCCCACATTGGGCTCTCTGCTCAGCAGAGAGCCTGCTTTCCTTCCTCTCTCTCTGCCTGCTTCTATACCTACTTGTGATCTTTGTCTGTCAAACAAATAAATAAAATTAAAAAAGAAAAAAAAAAGGAAGAAAACAAAAGATCCATTATATCCCTGAGAAAATAAACCAAGAACTCAGAAGAAACACACCTCTTCAGGCACCCGTCTACTTAGAAGTTACCCCTGCATTGAATCACCAATGGTAGGTGCAGTGCGAATCTCTGTCTCTGAGAGCATGAAGATGGTCATAGCATCAGGAGCTGTGAACATATTAACCAGTATGTAGAATAAATTCTGTAAAATTATCATACCCTTGACTTTTAATATCTGAACATTTTACCATATAAAGGAGATAAAAATCCTATGAAAACTTCTATACTGCTCTTCATGGTAAATGAAATGATAGGGGCACCTGTGTGGCTCAGTGGGTTAAGCCTCTGCCTTTGGCTCAGGTCATGATCCCAAGGTCCTGGGATCAAGCCCCACATTGGGCTCTCTGCTCAGCAGGGAGTCTGCTCCCTCCTCTCTCTCTCTGCCTTTCTTCCTACTTGAGATCTCTCTCTCTCTCTGTTAAATAAATAAATAAAATCTTAAAAAAATGAAGTGATACTACATTTTACTTGGTTTTATTTAGCATATGTCAAAATATTTATATTCAGCATTATATTCATTACTTTATATTCATCAGCACAATTAAGAACATGGAATTTAGAGTTACAGCACCTGGCTTTGAATTATATCTTTGTCTGTAATACCTCCGTAACAACAGAAAAACAACATTATTTTTATATTATTATGTTTTTTCATTGATGGACATATTCATAACTCTACCTCTTAGGTTTTTTTTATGATTAATTAAGATGATACCAATAAAATGCTTGAAATATCTGAAATTTGTAATTTTTTAAAAATGTCTTCAGTATTTTTTTTTTTAATGTAGGCTCCACATCCAATGCAACTTTAATCTCCACTTAAAGGCTCCACATCCAATGAGACTTAAACTCACAACCCTAAGATCAAGAGTCACGTGCTCTACCAACTAATCCTGCTGGGTGCCTCATATCTGAAATATTTTAAGAGTTCAATAAGTAATAGGTTAACATAATAATAATGATGACTTTTTTAATTGCTATAAAGTCAGTGGTTAGTTTTCACAATATCTCTGTACAGGAATGTGGATAGGAGAGTCATTCTTTTTGTGTTACCAAATAAAGAAACAAAGACTTATATAACTATGTGTTGCTCAAAGTGGCACTTGAATTAATATCAGGAATAGACAAGAGTCAATGGCAATTCATGGTAGATTTGCTCCTACCTTTTTGAAGGTCTTGCATTACCAAAACATGTTTTCTTTCTTATACAACGTAGTGCTGGTTACCAAGAACCCAGCAAGACCTCTTGAGAGCGCATTAACCCCTATTCCCAGGAGGCAGTGGCGCAAGCAATCAGTGGTGTTGTGGCTGCAATTGATTGGTATGTGTAACTCACTGCTCATGTTGGCTGTCTTCTCCTGCTACTCCCATTCTCTAATCTTTACTCTAGTAGTCCTTTTCCAGTCCATTTTTTCCTCCCTTCGCACAGGTCTCAGAACCTGTAACTAAATGTCTTCCTGATGAAAAACTACAACCCAGGCAAGGGGCTACTCCACAGCAGTGGCTGGGACAGAGTTGTTCTGTCAAAGTTATATCCCCAGATTCTAGCTCAGTGAAATTATCTAACCACTCACTATTCCCACTTAACCCAGGGAAAGAGCAAGGTCTATAAATGGGAACTTCTCCACTCAGTCTGGCCACTCAGTCCAGGTTCAGCTTCTCCCCGTCCCCCCACTGCCTAGGTTAAATAACCACTAGTATAAGCTCTCCTGCTTTTCTCAAATTCACTTTCCATTTTCTAGCATGGAGCTCAAAGTATGCTTTATATTTAATATATTCTGCATGAATACATGCATATTTGAATCAGCATGATGAACTGTGTAACTAAAACCTGCTGGTCTCAATTTCTGCTTAGCACAGAATGGAACATGTCTGAAAGAGGAAGGGATGGGGAGATGAATGTGGCACTTGAACCATTCTGGCTCTAAAGAGCCTTAACAAAGGTTGTTAACCTTTATTCCTGCCTATTAAAATTATCCTTGCCAAATGATTATTTTAGAAGCCTAGTGGTAGGTGTATTGCTTCTAGCTCACTGATCCTGCAGGGAAACCCACCATCCCACAGCTGGCTTTGCGACTTGTACCATAGATTAAATTGCTTGGTTAGAGGGGAAATCAATTGCTATTTTTACAAAAACTTCACAAAATGCTTGCAATCTACAATCTAATCAAAATCTAAAAGCTCCTTGTAGATTAGTTTTATTGGCTTGCTTTATACTGCAGAACTGATGACATTTCTCACAAAACCCTGTACTGCCTCATTTCTTTCAACTACAGGGCTGATGTTCCTGATACTTACTGGGAGGAAATGAGTCCTTGAGCAGTTGCTCATCTTCAGGGTATTATTTTTTTATCTTTTTTTTTTTTTTTTAACGCAGCCAAATTATTGTTTCCTATATGCAACATTCTATTTCTATATCCATTTACCCAAATTTATTCATGGCAGTGGATAGAAACAGCAAGTCACCTATCAGCAAAAATAATTTTCTACCACTCTGGAATCACTTTTAAAAGGGTACCAAACATTCATTCAATAAATATTTACTGAATACCTACTTTGTGTTAGAAAAATGCATAATGGATTATGGGAGCTGAAGAAAATGGATAAAAACTTACTTCTAGACTGTCAAAAAGAGATTCAATCCATGTGCTGTCTTCCTCCAAATATTTGCATGACATATATATATATACACATATATGTCATATATATATATATATACAGAGAGAGATTTATATATGCATGCACATAACATATATATTACATAATATCATATCTACTATATATTATATTATATATTCAAATTACATATAATGCATTGACTTGTTAATGAATTATTTAATAATTAATTACAACTCACCAAATGGGGACTACCTCTTCATCCTCCCACTCACTCACGTGAATGTGCACACTGTGGTAGTCAAAGAACTTACACTCCCTTACTCCATATCCTTCAGTGACTTTTTAAATAACAAATGGGTTCTATTCATACTACATGAAATTTTAGAAGTGAGATTGTTTTATTTTGTGTTAATATAAACATGTTTTGTCCTAAGCTTCAGGGCATTTTAAAACAACTTCCTTTTAAGTCCAGGCAACATTCAGAGTGTTGGCATATCCATTACTGACCAGGGCCAGATTTAATTTAGATACTTTTAAAGTTGAGTTAATAGGAACTTCCTGCTTCTGTATTTCAATGTCAGCACTCATAGCCAACTGATTGAATTATAAACGACTGAAGAAGGTACAAGCATTGCAAACATCTATTTGAAATGTAAATATCTTTCTTTGAAATGTCTTCTTTCCATGACAGAAATAAACTTCAAACAAAGCTTTATGCATGTACTACTATGGAAGGATATTTTAAATACTGAGTCTTGATGTGATTAATTTAGTGATTGTTTCCAAATCACAAAATTATAATGATGACAAAGAAAAAAATCAATGAATGACTGACATGTGTGGCAGGAAGACTAAAGAGACAGATGGTTTCTGTAAAATGACCAAAAAATTTAGAGTCCTTGTTCTAGTCTGAGAGTTTTCTGCTGAGTTAAAGCATTGTGAGATTTTAGGTTCTATTTAGAACCTAAGTCTCCTCTGTTGTTACTTATTTAATACTTAACTTCCTTTAGCAGAAAACTTTGCCTGTTTTTCTTGAAATAACACTTTTAGTTTTTGTGTCATATAGATAAAGCTGCATTAAAATGTTGAGTTTGAGAACAGTTCTAAACATTTCCTCAACTTTTCACTAATTTAGGAGTCCAGGGAAACAGGCAAATTTTGTTTTGGTATTACTACCTCATTCAGGCCCTCTCTGTTACTCCCAGTCACCCAGCATGATGATAATGATACCCTTTTTGGTGTACAAAATCATCATTAATTGATAGCCCACCACACCACACCACTTGTCCCTCTATCTTTGGAACAACCTTAGAATCTCTATATCATCATGTCTATTTTTACAGCTTGACTTTTAATGTTCAGGGAAATTAAACAATGTTCTGATAGTAAATAAGACTAAGTAAAGAAACTAATAATTAACTCTAAATCATTTTGCTTCAGGAATCTGAATCTTTACCAAAAGATACTTATGTATGCTTTTATTGAATATTTAATACCTTGCTCGGCCTATGGTTTGCTTTAGTAATATAATGGTGAGCAAAACAGGCCCTAAGCACCCATAAAGTTAGAGTAAATTTATTATTCTTCCAATTGGCATTTTTATTTCATATGATTTCTTAAGGTACTATTCTATCAGAATATATTATATCTGGAAAAGCACAATTTTAACCTCTACGGAACATAAAAAAAAAAAAAAAGGGGAATTTTTCGGTTGCTGTTTATTTGTTAGATCTAAATTCAAATCACAAATTATTGTTTATTCTGCCTTTTGTTCAAGATTATTCTTGCTGGATTTGTTCAACAATGTGGAAAAAGTAGATCAACCTCTTGTAATGTAAGAGGCATAGTTTTCCTATTATCATACCAGAGGCTCTCCAACTGGAAGATTGATCAGGTTCTTATAATCTTTTGAAGGGCCATTTATTACAGTTATGTTTCTTTTCTTTTAACCAATTAATATATTTATACTACATAAACCTTTAGTAAAGCATAGAAAAACCTGAAAGTCAATCCTGAACCCTATAATTCTCTTATAAATAAAAACTCATTCATATTTTACTTGATGTGGCATTATGTTCTATATGATGTCTAAGTGTAAGCCTATTTATCATGAATGATTCACCTAATTATTCTCATACTAAAACAGTACAAAGAACAGCAGCTACCATATTTTTTTTCAAATTTGGATGCATAAATGAAAATTTTACCAAAAAATATTTTTGGGATTCAAAGTCGTGTTAAACTCTTAAGAGCAGTAGAATAGTTGCTGAAACAGAATGACGTCTTCCTATTTGCACATTCTCAATCTTCAGATACAGCAAATATTAAGGGGACAGCCTCATTATGGATGTGTATGTGAGTGTGTGTTTCTGGTGGTGGGGACTACCTAGAGTACAGGTACTTCAGATATTACCATGTGAATACACACAACATATATTTCTGTTTGTGAAGTGTGGGGTGATTCATAATATTGTGTTATCTGTAATTCAAAAAATTATATTTGTCCAGGACCAAAAAGCCAAAGTTAGAGATGAATAAGTAAGTAAATGAATATCTTCACAACACATACAAATAATCACACTTTAAGAATTCAAGTCCAAACACCTGTACAGATCATTCTATCTTATAATAAGTTATTCTGTCTGTTAAAAAGAATAATCAATGTTTACATGAAACTAGTATAAAGTTTAATCAAGCATTTTGCTAATTTATCATAATCACATTTTAGTAAAAAACTAATGAACTTCAGTATACAGTTAAAATACACATTGTGTATTATATATAAATAGTCTTATTTAGAACAATACACATTTAGAATAATCACAGATAAAGAAAAGTGCATCTTCTAAAATTTTTTATAAACATTTAATATATTTTTATCCCCCAGGGTACAGGTATGTGAATCACCAGGTTTACATACTTCACAGCACTCACCATAGTACATACACTCCACAACCCCACCCATAACCCCATAACCCCACCCCCCTTCTCCCAACCCCCCTCCCCCCAGCAACCCTCAGTTTGTTTTGTGAGATTAAGAGTCACTTATGGTTTGTCTCCTTCCCAATCCCATCTTGTTTCACTTATTCTTCTCCTATACCCTTAACCACCCTGTTACATCTCCACTTCCTCATATCAGGGAGATCATATGATAGTTGTCTTTCTCTGCTTGACTTATTTCGCTAAGCATGATACGCTCTAGTTCCATCCATGTTGTCGCAAATGGCAAGATTTCATTTCTTTTGATGGCTGCATAGTATTCCATTGTGTATATATACCACATCTTCTTTATCCACTCATCTGTTGATGGACATCTAGGTTCTTTCCATAGTTTGGCTATTGTGGACATTGCTGCTATAAACATTCAGGTGCACGTGCCCCTTTGGATCACTACGTTTGTATCTTTAGGGTAAATACCCAGTAGAGCATTGCTGGGTCATAGGGTAGTTCTATTTTCAACATTTTGATGAACCTCCAAGCTGTTTTCCAGAGTGGCTGCACCAGCTTGCATTCCCACCAACAGTGTAGGAGGGTTCCCCTTTCTCCGCATCCTCGCCAGCATCTGTCATTTCCTGACTTGTGGATTTTAGCCATTCTGACTGGTGAGAGGTGATATCTCATTGTGGTTTTGATTTGTATTGATATGGGGCACTTTTTCATTTGTCTGTTGGCCATCTGGATGTCTTCTTTGCAGAAATGTCTGTTCATGTCCTCTGCCCATTTCTTGATTGGATTATTTGGTCTTTGGGTGTTGAGTTTGCTAAGTTCTTTATAGATTTTGGACAGTAGCTCTTTATCTGATATGTCGTTTGCAAATATCTTCTCCCATTCTGTCAGTTCTCTTTTGGTTTTGTTAACTGTTTCCTTTGCTGTGCAAAAGCTTTTGATCTTGATAAAATCCCAATAGTTCATTTTTGCCCTCCCTTCCCTTCCCTTGGCGATGTTCCTAGGAAAATGTTGCTGCAGCTGAGGTCAAAGAGGTTGCTGCCTGTGTTCTCCTCAAGGATTTTGATGGATTCCTTTCTCACATTGAGGTCCTTCATCCATTTTGATCCATTTTTGTGTGTGGTGTAAGGAAATGGTCCAATTTCATTTTTCTGCATGTGGCTATCCAGTTTTCCCAACACCATTTATTGAAGAGGCTGTCTTTTTTCCATTGGACATTCTTTCCTTCTTTGTCAAAGATTAGTTGACCATAGAGTTGAGGGTCTATTTCTGGGCTCTCTATTCTGTTCCATTGATCTATGTGTCTGTTTTTGTGCCAGTACCATGCTGTCTTGATGATGACAGCTTTGTAATAGGGCTTGAAGTCCGGAATTGTGATGCCACCAACGTTGGCTTTCTTTTTCAATATCCCTTTGGCTATTCGAGGTCTTTTCTGGTTCCATATAAATTTTAGAATTATTTGTTCCATTTCTTTGAAAAAGATGGATGGTACTTTGATAGGAATTGCATTAAATGTGTAGATTGCTTTAGGTAGCATAGACATTTTCACAATATTTATTCTTCCAATCCAGGAGCATGGAACATTTTTCCATTTCTTTGTGTCTTCCTCAATTTCTTTCATGAGTACTTTATAGTTTTCTGAGTATAGATTCTGTGCCTCTTTGGTTAGGTTTATTCCTAGGTTTCTTATGGTTTCGGGTGCAATTGGAAATGGGATTGACTCCTTAATTTCTCTTTCGTCTGTCTTGTTGTTGGTGTAGAGAAATGCAACTGATTATTGTGCATTGATTTTATATCCTGACACTTTACTGAATTCCTGTACAAGTTCTAGCAGTTTATGAGTGGAGTCTTTTGGGTTTTCCACATATAGTACCATATCATCTGAGAAGAGTGATACTTTGACTTCTTCTTTGCCAATTTGGATGCCTTTAATTTCCTTTTGTTGTCTGATTGCTGAGGCTAGGACTTCTAGTACTATGTTGAATAGCAGTGGTGATAATGGACATCCCTCCCGTGTTCCTGACCTTAGCAGAAAAGCTTTCAGTTTTTCTCCATTGAGAATGATAATTGAGGTGGCTTTCATAAATGGCTTTGATGATATTGAGGTATGTGCCCTCTATCCCTACACTTTGAAGAGTTTTGATCAGGAAGGGATGCTGTACTTTGTCAAATGCTTTTTCAGCATCTATTGAGAGTACCATATGGTTCTTGTTCTTTCTTTTATTGATGTGTTGTATCACATTGACTGATTTGCGGATGTTGAACCAACCTTGCAGCTCTGGAATAAATCCCACTTGGTCGTGGTGAATAATCCTTTTAATGTACTGTTGAATCCTACTGGCTAGTATTTTGTTGAGAATTTTCGCATCTGTGTTCATCAAGGATATTGGTCTGTAGTTCTCTTTTTTGATGGGATCCTTGTCTGGTTTTGGGACCAAGGTGATGCTGGCCTCATAAAATGAGTTTGAAAGTTTTCCTTCCATTTCTATTTTTTGGATCAGTTTCAGGAGAATAGGAATTAGTTCTTCTTTAAATGTTTGGTAGAATTCCCCCGGGAAGCCGTCTGATCCTGGGCTTTTGTTTGTTTGGAGATTTTTAATGACTGTTTCAATCTCCTTACTGGTTATGGGTCTGTTCAGGCTTTCTATTTCTTCCTGATTCAGTTGTGGTAGTTTATATGTCTCTAGGAATGCATTCATTTTTTCCAGATTGTCAAATTTGTTGGCGTAGAGTTCCTCATAGTATGTTCTTATAATGGTCTCTATTTCTTTGGTGTTCGTTGTGATCTCTCCTCTTTAATTCATGATTTTATTTATTTGGGTCCTTTCTCTTTTATTCTTGATAAGTCTGGTCAGGGGTTTATCAATCTTATTAATTCTTTCAAAGAACCAGCTCCTAGTTTCGTTGATTTGTTCTATTGTTTTTTTGGTTTCTATTTCATTGATTTCTGCTCTGATCTTTATGATTTTCTTCTCCTTCTGGGCTTAGGGTTTCTTTCTTGTTCTTTCTCCAGCTCCTTTAGGTATAGTGTACCTGAGACCTTTCTTGTTTCTTGAGAAAGGCTTGTACTGCTATATATTTTCCTCTCAGGACTGCCTTTGTTGTATCCCACAGATTTTGAACCATTGTATTTTCATTATCATTTGTTTCCATGATTTTTTTTCAATTTTTCTTTAATTTTCCGGTTGACCCATTCATTCTTTAGAATTATGCTGTTTAGTCTCCATGTATTTGGGTTCTTTCCAAACTTCCTCTTGTGGTTGAGTTCTAGCTTCAGAGCATTGTGGTCTGAAAATATGCAGGGAATGATCCCAATCTTTTGATACCAGTTGAGTCCTGATTTAGGACGGAGGATGTGATCCATTCTGGAGAATGTGCCATGTGCCGTAGAGAAGAATGTGTATTCTGCTGCTTTGGGATGAAATGTTCTGAATATATCTGTGATGTCCATCTGGTCCTGTGTGTCATTTAAGGCCTTTATTTCCTTGTTGGTCTTTTGCTTGGATGTTCTGTCCGTTTCAGTGAGGGGAGTGTTAAAGTCCCCTACTATTATTGTATTATTGTTGATGTGTTTCTTTGATTTTGTTATTAATTGGTTTATATAGTTGGCTGCTCCCACGTTGGGGGCATAGATATTTAAAATTGTTAAATCTTCTTGTTGGACAGACCCCTTGAGTATGATACAGTATCCTTCCTCATCTCTTATTATAGTCTTTGGCTTAAAATCTAATTGATCTCATATAAGGATTGCCTCTCCTGCTTTCTTCTGATGTCCATTAGCATGGTAAATTCTTTTCCACCCCCTCACTTTAAATCTGGAGGTGTCTTCAGGTTTAAAATGAGTTTCTTGTAGGCAACATATAGATGGGTTTTGGTTTTTTATCCATTCTGATACCCTGTGTCTTTTGACAGGGGCATTTAGCCCATTAACATTCAGGGTAACTTTGAGAGATATGAATTTAGTGCCATTGTATTGCCTGTAAGGTGACTGTTACTGTTTATTGTCTCTGTTCCTTTCTGATCTACCACTTGTAGGCTCTCTCTTTGCTTAGAGGACCCCTTTCAATATTTCCTGTAGAGCTGGTTTGGTGTTTGCAAATTCTTTCAGTTTTTGTTTGTCCTCGAAGCTTTTAATCTCTCCTTCTATTTTCAATGATAGCCTAGCTGGATATAGTATTCTTGGCTGCATGTTTTTCTCGTTTAGTGCTCTGAAAATATCATGCCAGCTCTTTCTGGCCTGCCAGGTCTCTGTGGATAAGTTAGCTGCCAATCTAATATTTTTACCATTGTATGTTACAGACTTCTTTTCCCGGGCTGCTTTCAGGATTTTCTCTTTGTCACTAAGACTTGTGAATTTTACTATTAGGTGACGGGGTGTGGGCCTATTCTTATTGATTTTGAGGGGCGTTCTCTGAACCTCCTGAATTTTGATGCTCGTTCCCTTTGCCATATTGGGGAAATTCTCCCCAATAATTCTCTCCAGTATACCTTCTGCTCCCCTCTCTCTTTCTTCTTCTACTGGAATCCCAATTATTCTAATGTTGTTTCGTCTTATGGTGTCACTTATCTCTCGAATTCTCCCCTCGTGGTCCAGTAGCTGTTTGTCTCTCTTGTGCTCAGCTTCTTTATTCTCTGTCATTTGGTCTTCTATATCACTAATTCTTTCTTCTGCCTCATTTATCCTAGCAGTGAGAGCCTCCATTTTTGATTGCACCTCATTAATAGCTTTTTTGATTTCAACTTGGTTAGATTTTAGTTCTTTTATTTCTCCCGAAAGGGCTTTTAGATCTCCCAAGAAAGTTTCTCTAATATCTTCCATGCCTTTTTCGAGCCCGGCTATAACCTTGAGAATTGTCATTCTGAAGTCTAGATCTGACATATTACCAATGTCTGTCTTGATTAGGTCCCTAGCCTTCAGTACTGCGTCTTGTTCTTTTTTTCTTTTTGTGGTGAATTTTTCCGTCTTGTCATTTTGTCCAGATAAGAGCATATGAAGGAGCAAGTAAAATACTAAAAGGGTGGCAACAACCCCAGGAAAATATGCTTTTACTAAATCAGAAGAGGTTCCAAATCATGAGGGGGGAGAAAGGGGATAAAAAGAGGTTCAGAAAGAAAGAAAGAAAAAGAAAAAAAAAAAGAGAAGAAATTTAAAAAGAAAACAAATAAAGAAAAGTATAAAAAAGAAAATATATATATATTAGATAAAGTAGTTAAAAAACATTAAAAAAGAAAAGGGTAAAAGTTAAAAAAATTTAGCAGAAGAAGAGTAAAAAATATGAAAAAGAAAAAACAATTCAATGAACTGCACGTGTAAAAAAATCACAGGGAGAAAACCATGAGCTCCATGCTTTGCCTTCTCCTCCTCTGGAATTCTGTTGCTCTCCTTGGTATTGAAACCGCACTCCTTGGTAGGTGAACTTGGTCTTGGCTGGATTTCTTGTTTATCTTCTGTGGGAGGGGCCTGTTGTAGTGATTCTCAAATGTCTTTGCCCCAGGCCGAATTGCACCACCCTTACTGGGGGCTGGGCTGAGTAATCCGCTGGGGTTTGCTTTCAGGAGCTTTTGTTCCCTGAGTGCTTTTTGTAGAGTTCCGGAGGCCAGGAATACAAATGGCGGCCTCCTGGTCTCCAGCACGGAGGAGCCGAGAGCCCGGGGCCCCATTCCTCAGTCGCCCTCAGAGAACAGTGCCCATTATCTCCCATCTGCCTGACCTCTGGCCGCGCTCTGAGCTCACCGTGCCTGTGACCGGTTCAAAGTTACCCCCAGCCATGAGCTTACTGTCAGCTCTGTCTCTGTAGCCGGCTTTCCCGTTCCAATACCCGCAAGCTCTGCGACACTCAGACACCCTCGATCCTTCTGTGACCCTGCAGGACCTGAGGCCACGCTGACCCCGAGTGGGCTTCTCCCCGGTTTAGCCTCTGGAGCGATGTCCTTCAGTGGAACAGACTTTTAAAATGTCCTGATTTTGTGCTCCGTTGCTCCGCAGCTTGCCGGGAGCCGGCCCCTCCCCCCGGAGTCTATCTTCCTGTCGCTTTGGATTCACTTCTCCGCCAGTCCTACCTTTCAGATAGTGGTTGTTTTTCTGTTTCCAGAATTGCTGTTCTTCTCTTCGATCTGCAGATGGATTTTCAGGTGTTTGCAATCTTTAGATAAGCTATCTAGCTGAACTCCTGCTAGCTGAAGTAGTCTCAGCCTGCTACTTCTCTGCCATCTTGACTTCTCCTCATTTGCATTTTCTGAATATCTAGTAATGATGAGCATTTTTTGGTGATTACAGGCCATGTGTATATCTTCTTTAGAGAGATGTCCATTCAAGTCTTTTGCTCACTTCTGAACTGGGTTTTTGTTGTTGAGTTTTAGGAGTTTGCTATCTATTTGCATATTAATCCTTTTATAATCTCTGATTCACAAATATTTTCTCTCATTCTGTGGGTTGGCTTTTTACTCTGATAGTGCCTTTTGGTGCACACAATTTCAATATTTTCATGAAGTCTAATTTGTCTATTTTTTTTTTCCTTTGTTGCCTGTGACTTTGCTATCATATCTAAGAAATTATTGCCAGGTCTAATATCATGAGGATTTTACAGTAATGATTTCTTCTAAGCATTTTATGGTTTAAGTTGTAATTTAAGCGTTAGGTGATTTTGAGTTAAGTTTTGTATTCAGTATTTGATAAGGGTGCAAATTATTTCTTTTTCAAGAAGATATCCAGTTTTCCCAGCACCACTGTTGGAAAGATGGTGCTTTCCTCATTGAATATTCTTGGATCCTTTGTCAAAAATTATTTGAACATAGATGTGAGGGTTTATTCCTGTGCTATCTATTCCATTCCATTGGTCCATATATCTACTTTTATGGTGGAACCACACTGTTTTGATACTCCAGCTTTGCAATAAGTTTTGAAATCAGGAAGTATAAATCATTTCACTTTTTTGTTGTTGTTGTTGTTTGTTTTTGCTCCTTTTTTTTCAAAATTTTTTTGAATATTTGGAGTCTCTTGAGGTTATATGTAAATTTTAGAATGAGTTTTTCTATTTCTGCAAAAAATGTCATGAGATTTTGAGAGGGATTGCATCACATCTATAGATCACAATACTATCTTCTAATCCATAAACATAAGATATGTTGCAATTTAATATATATTTTTATGACTTTCAGCAATATTTTGTGGCATTCAGTGTTCAAATTTTGACAACCTTTGTTAAATTAATTCACAATTTTATTCTTTTTGATACTATTATAAATAGAATTGTTTCCATAATTTCCTTTCCAGATTGTTCACTATTAGTGTATAGAAATTCAGTTGATTTTTGTGTGTTGACTTTGTACCCTGATACTTTGCTGAGTAAATTTGTTAGTTATAACAGTTTTTTTTTTTTAATCTTAGGGGTTTTCTACATATAAGATCATATTGTCTGCAAATGGGGACAATTTTACTTTTTCCTTTCCAATTTGGATACATTTCTTCCTTCTTTCCTTCCTTCCTTATTTTTTCCCCTTCCTTCTTTCCTTCCTTTTTTTCCCCCTTTTTTGTCTAAATTTCCTCATTAGAACTTCCAATACTATGTTGAATAGAAGTAGTAGAAGCATACCAGATCTTAGAAGAAAATCTTAAATTGAGTATGATGTTTGCTGTGCTTTTTTTATTTTTCATATAAAGTTTTTACTGTTAACTTAATTTCCTTTTATTTCTAGGTGACTTTAGTGTTTTGATCATGAAAGTTTTGGATGAATTTGTGTTGAAATTCTCCATGATTTCATCTATTTTGTTGATATATTTCTTTACTTTATATAACATAAATGATTGTTTTAAGACCTTGTGTGATAAAAGAGATCAAATATTTTTTTAATATTTTCCTCCCTTTCATATGTTTAGTAATGGTTAATATTTAGCTGGATGTTTTTCTTTTATAAAATAGCTGCAAACATTCTGGATGACATCTTCAGACAAAGAAGATTCTCATTTGTGTCTGTCAGAAATGGTGAAGAACTGATTCCTTCAAGATACGAGTTGAGCTGGGCTTTATTAAAATTTTAATCTCTTCATCACTTTTTATACTATTTATTTATTTTTATTATCTTAATGTTTATTTCTAGTCTCCTAATTAAGAGTTGGTGGATCTTTTTATCTTCAACTTGAAAGACTGTGGAATATTCACCTCTGTCTGGTGGAAAATTTAACCTTAACTCGTTAAATTCCTGACTTTAATTTTGTGTTTGAATTGAAGAATGTTTCTCCTTCCAACAACATATTATCATCTAAGCATTGCAGACTAGTTTCAGTTTGACTTTAGAAAGCCTTAGCCTATAGGGCACCTATAGATGTTGGTTAAACATCTGCTTTCTGGGGCGTCTAGGTGGTTCAGTGGGTTAAATCCTCTGCCTTTGGCTCAGGTCATGATCTCAGAGTCCTGGGATCGAGCCTTGTATTAAGCTCTCTACCCAGTGAGGGGGGGGCCTCTTTCCCCTCTTCTCTCTGCCTGCCTCTCTGCCTACTTGTGATCTCTCTGTCAAATTAATAAATAAAATCTTTTAAAAAAAAAAAAAAAGAAAAAAAAAGCCTCTGCGTTCCACTCAGATCATGATTTCAGGGTCCTGGAATTCAGTCTCCAAACAAATCAGACTCCTTGCTCAGTGGGAAGTCTTCTTCTCCCACTCCCTCTTACCACTCATCTGACTTTTCCTCTCATTCTATCTATTGATTGATTGATTGATCTAATCCATCATCCATCTATCTAATTATCATCATTATCTATCCATCTCAAATTAAAAAAAAAAAAAAAGCCTTGACCAGGGCACCTGGGTGGCTCTGCCTTCGGCTCAGGTCAAGATCTCAGGGTCCTGAGATTGAGTCCCACATCGGGATCTTTGTTCAGAAGGGAGTCTTCTTCCTCTTCCTCTGCCTGCTGCTCTTCCTGCTTGTGCTCTCTCTCTGTGTCAAATAAATAAATAAAAAACTTAAAAAAAAAGAAAGAAAGCATTGGCCTAGTCCTCTACATGTTCTGATATATAACCCCAAACTTAGCATATATTTCATGAGGTGATAAAAATGTTTCTGTAACATTCCCCACCAAGTTTCCAGATCAGACAAACCCCATACAACTACTAAAGTTCTCCCTGATTGTTTTCCCACTGAGAACTCCTTTGAGTGAGAAAACCAAATCTTCAGCCTGCACCCAGAATCAACACATTCTTCCAATCAGAAAATTGACAGTGATTATTTGCACATCTCATAACAATTTTCCTGGTTCTGGAATTCCAATTATCTTGTCCTCATTGCTTTCATAAATCTCTAATAACTTTAAAGTAAGATTTTGTAATTTATCTTTACTTCTCAGTATGACAGCATAGAGTTGGCATATCTTCCCACATTCTACCTAGAACCCAAAATCCATAAACTTGATCATTTTAAAATATGTTATATATGTGATTTTTTGTTTATTCTGAATTTTTTTGCATAATTTATCTCTTCCTCTTTCTCTAATAAATCAATATTTCCAAATTTCTGTGTTTGTAAATCTTTTTAAAAATCTTTTGTATCAGGGAAATACAAATTAAAAAATCTTTTGTATCAGGGAAATACAAATTAAAATTATAATGCATATTACCTCATACCTGTCAGAATAGCTAAAATTAACAACACAGGAAACAACAGGTTCTGGGAAAGATGCAAAGGAGAGCCCTCTTATAGTTTTGTTGGGATTGCAAACTCATTGTAGCCACTTTCAAAAACAGTACGGAGTTCCCCAAAAACTTAAAAATAGAACTACGGTCTCATCTAGCAATTGCACTATAATGTATTTACTCAAATGATACAAAAGTAATACTTTGAAGGGACACATGCAACCTGGTGTTTGTAGGAGCATTATCTACAATGACCAAATTAGGGAAAGAGCCCAAATGCCCATTGACTAATGAATTACTAAAGAAGAAATATTTATATTTCTTCAATAGAATATTACTCTACCATAAAAAAGAATGAAAAATATAGTCATCTCCCAAGCCTTCAAACAAATATTAAATATCATGAGTTTTTCATTTCTTTATATTTTTTCCAGTCACTTAAAATATTATATAAATTGAATTGAATAGTTTTTTAGTGCCATCAATTTTTAAAACCCATATAGATCACTTTTTATCCCTATGTTAGCATAGATTGTATTCTGATTTCAGAAATTGCTGATTTTGAATATATCCAGATATTTTCATACAATCATCATAAAATGAGGAAAATCATGATTTCAAGACCCATATTACCATTTTTCACACAAAAAGAAATTCAAGCAGGTTTAATTGAGTGTCTAATATATGCTACAGAGATATGTTAGATGCTGGAGCATTATATTTCCATGTTATACACTTGACATTAGCATTTTCTTTTTCTTTCCTTTTTTTATTTGTTTGTTTTCAGGTGTACAAATTAATGATTCAACGTTTATATACAACACCCAGTGCTCATCACAGTAACTACACTCCTTAATACCCATATCCCTCCCCAAATCCCTTTTGCTAACCATCAGTTTGTCCTCTATCATTAAGAATCTGTTTCCTGTTTTGCCTATCTCCGTTTTTCCCCTATGATTGTTTGTTTGTTTGTTTTAATTACACATATGAGTGAAATTATATGGTATTTTTCTTTCTCTGTCTGACTTATTTCACTTAGCATGATACTCTAGCTCCATCCAGGTCATTGCAAATAGCAAGATTTCATTCTTTTTTATGGCTGAGTAATATTTATATTAATATTAATACTGTATTAGTATAGTAATATAGCTAAGTCATAATTATATATATGAAATAGTGTGTATGCTATCAAAATTTATGCTGCTTTTTAAGATACACACACACACACACACACACACACACACACACACACACACACACCCCACTTCTTTATCCATTCATCAGTTGATGGACATTTGGGCTCTTTTCATAATTTACCTATTGTTGACAATGCTGCTATAAAGATAGAGGTGTATGTATCTTTTCACATGGTTATTTTTTAATCCTTTGGGCAAATATGTAGTAGTGCAATTGCTGGATGAGAGGTTGGTTTTATTTTTAAGATTTTAAGGAAACTCCACACTATTTCCCAGACTGGGTGCATAAGTTTGCTGTCATTCCAACAGCATAAGGGGGTTGCCCTTTCTCCTCATCTTCACCAGCACCTACTATTTCTTGTATTGTTGATTTTAGTCATTCTGACTAGTGTGAAGTGATATCTCTTTGTAGATTTGATTGGTATTTCCCTGATGATCAGTGATGTTGAGCATCTTTTCATGTGTCTGTTGGCCATCTGGATATCTTCTTTGGAAAAATGTCTATTCATGTCTTCTGCCCATTTTTAACTGAATTACTTGTTTTTTGGATGTTGAGTTTTGTAAATTTTCTATACTTTAGAGACTAACTTTTTATCTAATATGTCATTTGTAAATATATTCTCCTATTCTGTGGGTTGCCTTTTGGTTTTGTTTGTTGTTTCCTTCACTGTGCATAAGCTTCTTATCTTTTTTTAAAATATTTAATTTATTTATTTGACAGAGAGAGATCACAAGTAGGCAGAGAGGCAGGCAGAGAGAGTGGAGGAAGAAGGCTCCCTGCTGAGCAGAGAGGCCAATGAGGCCTCGATCCCAGGACCCTGAGGTCATGCATGACCTGAGTCAAAGGTAGAGGCTTAACACACATCTAGGTACCCCAGCTATTTATCATGATGAAGTCCCAATAGTTTATTTTTGCTTTTGTTTCCATTGCTTCTGGGACTTACCTAGGAAAAAAAGAAAATTGCAAGGCCAATGTCAAAGAGTAACTGCCTGTGTTCTCCTCTAGGATTTTGATGGTTTCCTATCTCATATTTAGGTCTTTCATCCATTTTGAATTTATTTTTGTGTATGGTGTAGTAAAGTCATCCAGTTTTATTCTTTTCCATGTTACTGTCTAGTTTTCCAAGCACCATTTGTTGAAGAGATTGTCTTTCTTCCATTGGATATTCTTTCCTCTTTTGTCAATAGTCCATTGACCATAAAACGGTGGGTTCATCTCTGGGTTTTCTGCTTTATTCCATTGATCTAGCTGTCTTTTTCTGTGCAAGTACTGTGTTGCACTTTTTCTGTGCTAAAAGCTTAATTCTTCAATATATAAGTAAATGACTATTTTAATTAAACAGGTAAGATTTTTATATTTTATATTAACATTTTGACAATCACTAATTCTTTTTCTTCTATTTAACCACTAATTCATTTCAGTTCATATGTATTTTTGTATATAAATAAAGTGTAGTAGAATTGCTCTACAAACTCAAAGCATCATATATGGTCTACAGGATAAAAAGCCCCTTTCAATAGTAAAGGAGTCACATCTGGCAACTATGTTCTGTTTTGATTATATATATATATATATATATATATATATATATAGAGAGAGAGAGAGAGAGAGAGAAGGAAAATAAAATCAAATGCCTACAACTGCTTCTGTATTTATTTTGAGCTTTAGATATTTTTTCTGAAACTTAACCAAATAAATAGTTTATTGAGCTCCCTGCTCTAAAAACCCCAAAAGGATCTTTCTATTATTAACTGCCAGGGTCAGCTTTTTTAGCCCTGGTTGACTTTTGAGTTCATTTTTCTGTCTTATTCAAAGCCTCTGGGACTCACTCTGCTTCCTTTTCTCTTTATTACTGTCACCTTCCACTCTATACATTGGCATGTCTAACTACCAGGACCAGCTATAATATAGGAATATATCTCCTATTTTGGCAGTGTTTGTGTGTTGTTGTTGTTGTGAGAAAAGAATTGTGGAATAACTTACTTGGCAAAAATATAACATCCTCTAATTTGCTAAAATATAATATATGAGAGGGAAAGGGCAAGATGACAGAAGAGTGGGGGACCCTTTTTCAACCAGTCCTCTGAATTGAGCTAAATATCTACCAGTGCACTCTGGAAACCCATGAAATCAGTCTGAGATGTAAGGCTATACATATCTGGATCTCTACAAGGGTAGAGGATCATCAGTGGAGAGGTACAGAGGAGTTGGGAGTGCTTAGACAGATATCAAAGGATAAACAGAAGGGGGAGGGAGCCACCAGAAGTGAGACATTAGAAAGTAATACCTTAGTATGAAGGTGCCCTGCACTTGGGGACCAGCGATAACTTGGAGTCTGGTGGCTGTGTGATGGTAAGGGACTGATAACAGCACTCAAATAGAACAAAGGGACTTAATGGACAAGTGTGGGACTAGGCAGCAGCAAGTGTAGACCTAATCCCATGGTCCCAGGACCAGCCACAGCCACTGCCTTCCTGTGTCTGAGAGGACATGGAACAAACTTGAATCAGCAGTCCCTAGGGCTTGTGGCTGCCACCTCTACCACAGCAGCACCTCTGCCTCTGATGTGGCTGAGAGGACTTGGCATGGACTTGAGTCCATGGTCCTGGGAACAGCAGCTTCCAGGACTGGGCTTGCCCAGAACAGTATCACTCATTGTTTTGGTGGCATGGGGGTACACAGACAAGCAGAGGCTTCTAGTGACCACTGAGATGGTGGCTGGGGGTGCACACCACTTGTGGGAGGCTGTGGTATTCAATGGGGCTTGCAGAGCGGGAGTTTGTGTTTTCTGGACCACTCAGAGAGGAGCAGACTGTGGCTTATCTATGAGGTGGAGGCCTGGTGCTGACAGTTTACTTTGCTCTGACCCTCTGAAAAGGCACAGAAAAGCCACCAGAAAACAAAAGCTCCAGAGAACAAAAGACCAAAAAACTGGCTTCCATGGAGCCCAACCCCTTAAAACCTGGCAGGGCAACTCCACCCAAGCAGGATTCACTGAAAAACAATGTGGCAGGCCAGAATACAAGCTGAAAGAACAAGAGGACAACAACCACAGGGTCCCCATAAAACTGTAAAACCCCAACACCATGGGAAAACAGTATATTAAGCTCTTAGTACTGCCTCACAGCCTGTGTATTTCTTAAACACAATTCTCTATCTCTTTTTAATTCTTTTTCATAATTCTTCCTCTTTTATTTTTTTTACCTACTTGTATTTCAACTAGCTGTTTAATACAACATATTCCGTAGTAACTATTTTATTTGAATTTTTTTATCCATATAGTTTTTTGTTTTCTTTTTTGATAAATATACATAATATGTATATGTGTGTGTGTGTGTGTGTGTGTGTGTGTGTGTGTATACACACATAGTCCTTTTCTGCCTGTTCAATATTGCCTTTATAAACATACCAGTTTTAATTTCCCTGTATCTCTGGAAAGTTGAGTCCTCTAACAAAGATAACAAGATACACCTAGGAAATACTGAAATACACTTCCTCGCTCACATTGAAGGATTATAACCTCCTTCCTGTCACTCCCCCTTTTTATTTTATTTTTTCTTTTTCCTTTGTCAGTCTTTTTGTTTGTTAGTGTGTTTTAGTTTTTGTAGTTTACAAATCTTACTCATGGGGCTCATTTTGACTGAGTGTCTTTTCTTGTTTTCTTTTCTTTTCTTTCTTTTTGGCAATGACTTCCAGTTGCTCCAAAACTTCCCAGGGTTCACCTTGTCTGGATT
The DNA here is from genome assembly GCF_009829155.1 of Mustela erminea. Lineage (NCBI taxonomy): Eukaryota > Metazoa > Chordata > Mammalia > Carnivora > Mustelidae > Mustela > Mustela erminea. The sequence goes on from NC_045625.1 coordinate 56,315,777, forward strand.
GTGGTTGATATTTTCAGCTACACATCCCCTCAAACACAACTCAACAGAATGACAAGGAGGTGGAATTTCCAACAAAGAAAACATGCAGAGACGATGGCTTCTCCAACAGATCCAATGGATACAGATCTAAGGAAAATGGCAGAAATAGACTTTGGGGTAATAGTTATGAAGACAATAGTCAGGCTAGAGAAAACTATTAATGGCAATATAGATTTGTTAAGGACAGAGTGAGAGCAAATCTGGCAGAACTTAAAAATGTTATCAATGAGATCCAATCTAATCTAGATACTCTGACACTTAAGGTAAATGAGGCAAAAGATCAAGCTAGTGATCTAGAAGACAAACTGATAGAAAAGAACGATCAGGAGGGGGCCTGGAACAAGCAGTTTAGAACCCATAAAAACAGAAATAGAGAAATAAATTATGCCATGAAACATTCCAATGTCAGAATTATGGGAATCCCTGAGGGGATGGAGAGAGAGAGAGAGGCCTAGAAGATAGATTTGACTAAATCCTAGTAAGAATTTCCCTAATCTGGGAAATGGAACAAACGTTCATGTCCTAGAGTCAGAAAGGACACATGCAATATCAATGAGGGTAAACCAACCCCCCAGAATGTTAAAGTGAAAGTTCCCTATCTTAGAACCAAGGAAACCATTTTAAGGGCAGCCAGAGGGAAGAGATTCTTTACATAGAGAGGGAAGAACATCAGAATAATATCAGACCTGTCCAAAGAGACCTGGCAAGTCAGAAAGGTTTGGCAAAACATATTCAGGGCACTAAATGAGAAGAACAGGCATCCAGGAATTCTTTATATGACAAGGATGTCATTCAGAATAGATGAAGAGATAAGAAACTTCCAGGATGGCAGACTGAAAGAATATGTGACCACTAAGCTGGCCATGTAAGAAGTATTAAGGGGAGGATTCTATAAAAAGAGACCCCAAGAGTGATACAGAATAGAGACATATAGAGACAATCCATAGAAACAAGGACTTCACAGTCACCATGATGACAATAAAGTCTTATCTGTCAATAATCACTCTCAATATGAATGGCCTAAAAGCTCCCATAAAATGGCACAGTTTTGCACTTTTAAAAACTCAGGACCCATTCATATCCTGTCTACAAGACACTCATTTTGAACCTAAAGATAAATCCAGACTGAAAGTGATGGGATGGAGAGTCATCTTTAATGCCAATGGACCTCAAAAGAAAAATGGGGTAGTAATTCTCATATCAGACAATTTATATTTTAAGCTGAAGGCTGTAGTTAAAGATGCAGAAAGACACTATCATTTTTAAGTGGTCTATCCAACAATAATATCTAACAATTGTAAATAGCAATGCCCCCAACATGGGAGCAGCCAACTACATAAGCCAGCTGTTAACAAAAATAAAGGGACATATTGATAATAATTCCTTAATTGTAGGGGATCTTAACATGCCACTCTCAACAACAGACAGATCATCTAAGTAGATAATCAACAAAGAAACAATAGCTTTGAATGAAACACTGAACCAGATGGACCTCACAGATATATACAGAACATTCCACCCTAAAACAACAGAATACTTATTCTTGTTAAGTGCACATGGAACTTTTTCCAGAATAGACCATATACTGGGTCACAAATAAGGTCTCAAATGATAGCAAATTATTGAGTTTATTTCCTGCATATTTTCAGATGTTTGGGAACTGGTACTCAACCACAAGATAGTTTGGAAGAAATTCAAATAGTTGAAAGCTAAAGACTGTCCTCCTTGAGAAAGATTAGATCAACTAGAAAGTCAGAGAAGAACTTAAACAATTCATGGAAACCAATAAGAATGAAGGCACATTGGTCGAATACCTAAGGGATACGACAAAAGTGGTCCTAATGGGGAAATACATAGCCTCCAAGCCTCACTCAAAAAAATGAAAAATTCCTAATACACAAACTCTCTTTACACCTCACATAACTGAACAATTAAAAACAAATTAACACTACCCATGCACAAGAAGAGAAATAATTAAGATTAGAGCAGAAATCAATAAATTAAAAACCAGAGACACAGTAGAACACATCAATAAAACTAGAAGCTGATTCTTTGAAAGAATTAATAAGATTGATAAACTACTGTCCAACCTAATCCAAAAGAAAAGAGAAAGGACCCAAATTAATACAATTTATGAATAAAGAGGGAGAGATCATGACTAACACCAAGGAAATAGAAACAGTAATCAGAAATTACTATCAACAGCTGTATACCAGTAAGTTAAGCAAACTAGAGGAAATAGATGAATTCCTGGAAACATATAAACTTTGAAGACTGAAACAGGAAGAAATTGTCAACCTGAATAGACCAGCATCTAATAATGAGATTGAAGCAATGATCAAAAAATCCCCAAAAAACAGGAGTCCAGGATTTGATGGGTTCCCTGGGGAATTCTATCAAACATTCAAAGAAGAAATAATTCCTGAAGCTTTTTCCAAAAATAGAAACAGTAGAAAAACGTTCTGAGGCCAGCATCACCTTGATCCCCAAACCAGGCAAAGACCCTTTCAAAAAAATAGAATTTCAGACCAATATCCCTAATGAATATAGATGCCAAGTTTCTTGATATGATCCTAGCTAATAGGATCCAACAGTACATTAAAAGGATTGTCCACCATGACCAGGTGGGATTTATCCCTGGGATACAAGCATGGTTCAACATTCACAAATCAATCAATGTGATAGAACAAACCGGTAAGAGAAGAGAAAAGAGCCACATGGTCCTCTCAATTGATGCCGAAAAAGCATTTGACAAAATACAGCATCCTTTCCTAATTAAAACTCTTCAGAGTACAGGGATAGAAGGAACATTCCTCGATTTCATAAAATACTTCTATGAAAAACCCACAGCAAATATCATTCTCAATGGGGAAAAGCTGAGAATTGTCCCTTAAGATCAGGAACATGGCAAAGATGCCCATTCTCACCACTATGTTCAACATAGTACTAAAAGTCCTAGCAAAAGCAATCAAACAACAACATCAAATAAATAAAAGATTCAAATTGGCAAAGAAGAAGTCAAACTCTCTCTCTTCACAGATGATATGATACTTTATGTGGAAAACCCAAAAGGCTCCACTGACAAATTTCTAGAACTTATACAGCAATTCAGTAATGTGGCAGGGTACAAAATCAATGCACAGAAATCAGTTTCTTTTTTTTCTTTTTTAAGATTTTATTTATTGGGACACCTGCGTGGCTCAGTGGGTTAAAGCCTCTGCCTTCTGCTCAGGTCATGATTGCAGGGTCCTGGGATAGAGCCCCACATAGGGCTCTCTGCTCAGTGGGGAGCCTGCTTCCCTCTACCCCCCTCTCTCTGCCTACTTGTGATTTGTCTGTCAAATAAATAAATAAAATCTTTAAAAAAAGATTTTATTTATCTATTTGGCAGAGAGAGAGAGAGAGATCACAAGTAGACAGAGCAGCAGGCAGAGAGAGGGGGGATTCAGCCTCTCCTCTGAGCAGAGAGCCCAATATGGGGCCAGATCCTAGGACACTGAGATCATGACCTGAGCCAAAGGCAGAGGCTTAATTCACTGAGTCACCCAGGTGCCCCATCAGTTGCTCTCTAATACACTAAATGAAACTGTAGAAAGGGAAACTAAAGAAATTGATTGCATTTACAATAGAACCAAAACCTATGAGATACATTGGAATAAACATAACCAAGAAGGCAAAGAATCTATACTCTAGGAACTATAGAACACTCATGAGAGAAATTGAAGACACAAAAAGATGGAAAATACATTCCATGTTCATGGATCAGAAGAATAAACATTGTTAAAATGTATATGCTGCCCAGAGCAATCTATACTTTCAACACCATCCTAATCAAAATATCCTTGGCATTTTTCAATGTGCTGGAACAAACAATTAAAAAAAAATTGTATAGAATCAGAAAAGACCCCAAATCTCCAAGAAATTTTGAAAAAGATAAAAAGCTGGGGCATCACATTGCCTGACTTAAAGCTTTATTACAAACCTGTGGTCATCAAGACAGCATTGTACTGGCACAAACACAGACACAAAGACCAATGGAACAGAGTATAAAGCCTAGATATGGACCCTCAACTCTATGGCCAAATAATCTTTGAGAAAGCAGGAAAAAATATCCAATGGAAAAAAAAACAGTGTCTTCAATAAATGCTGCTAGGAAATTGGATAGCTATACACAGAAGAATGATACTAGACCATTCTCTTACACCATACACAAAGATAAACTCAAAATGGCTGAAAGACCTCAATATGAGACAGGAATCCATCAACATCCTGGGGGGGGAACATAGGCACTAACCTCTTTAACATAGGCCACAGCAACATCCTTAAAGACATGTCTCCAAAGGCAAGGGGGAAAAAAAAAAAAAGCAAAAATGAAGTTTTGGGACTTAAGATAAAAAGCTTCTGTACAACAAAGGAAAAAGACAACAAAACAAAGAGGCAATCCACAGAATGAGAAAAGATATTTGCCAGTGACACTACAGACAAAGCGCTGATATCCAAGATCTATAAATAATTTCACAAACTCAACACCTACAAAACAGATAATCACATTTAAAAAAATGGGCAGAAGACATAAACAGACACCAAACAATACATACAAATGGCTAACAGACACATGAAAAAATGTTCATCATCAGTAGCCATCAGGGAAATTCAAATCAAAACCACATTGAGATACCACCATACACCAGTTAGAAAAGGAAACATTAACAAGGCAAGAAACAAGTGAGATTGGACTGAATGTGGAGAAAGGGGAACCCTCTTACACTGTTGGTGGGAATGCATGTTGGTGCAGTCACTTTGGAAAACAACCAAAAAATTAAAAATAGAACTATCCTATGACCTGGCAATGGCTCTACTGGGTATTTACCCCAAAGACATAGATGTAATGAAAAGAAGAGCCATATGGACCCCAATGTTCATAGCAACAGTGTCCATGAGAGCCAAACTGTGGAAAGAGCTGAGATGCACTTCAAGGGATGAATGGATAAAGAAGATGTCTTCCATATATATAATGGAACATTACTCAGGCAATAGAAATGATGAATACCCAACAACTTTTGCATCAACATGGATGGGACTAGAGGAGATTATGCTGAGTGAAATAAGTTAAGCAGAGAAAATCAATTATTATATGTTTTACTTACTTGTAGAACATAAGGAATAACATGGAGGATATTAGGAGGAGGAAGAGAAAAATGAAGAGGGGGTTGCCGGGGAAGACAAACAATGAAAGCCCATGGACTCCAAGAAACAAACATAGGGTTTTAGAGAGGGGGTGAATGGGGGGATGTGTTGGCCCAGTGATGGGTATATACGTATTGTGTGGAGCACTGTTTATGTATTGTTATACATAAACAATGAATCTTGGAATACTACATCAAAAACTAATGACATACTATATGGTGATTAACATGACATAATAAAAAATACAATTTAAATAAATAAATAAATGAATAAATAAAATAAAATATGATTTATGAGATAATGTATAAAAATGAAGACTAAGAGCTAGGCTTTGGAGAGAGAGTGTCTAAGATAAAATTCCACTTTTGCCTCTGACTAGATATATGATCTTCAAAAGATTTTTTTACACTATTTTAGGCCTATATTTTTGTAATTGTGAGAAACTAATGATATAAACAATAAATGTTTAATTCGTTATTGTCAGCAGAACTGATGTGATGGTTAGAAATATCTGATATACAGCCACTGTTCCTGAAAATTAAGCGGGCTTTAGTAAAGTGAAAATGAAATAAAATCCATTTTGAATTTCAAACATCTGATTTGTTTTTAGAATCAAATTAGGTAGTACTTCACATTTCCAAAATATACTAACTTCCTCCATGAAATTCCCTTTCAGGCCAGTGATGCAATCAGAAAAAATCATTACTTTTTTTTTTTTAAGATTTTATTTATTTATTTGACAGACAGAGATCACAAGAAGGTTAGATGCATTATTTCAATCTGTCCTCTTCCTCTTTCTTCATATGACATCTGCCTGTGTGTCTCTGTATATTCACATGGTCAAATTCTTATAAGGACACCAGTCATACTGGATTGAGGTGCTACCCTATTTTAGTATGACCTAGTTTTAATTTGACTAATTATATCTACAAAGACTTTATAGCCAAATAAGATCACATTTTGAGGTACTGAAGCATATTTTTGGGAGACATAAATCACCTATAACCTATAATACCATAACATAATCATACAGATATATGTCCTATGGTGATTTTTAAGCACTATTATATTTTATAATATGGCTGAAGCATCACTTGGACTTTTGGATTTTTTGAAACTCTATATACCTAACATGTATAGCCTAACATGTAGGTAAGAAACCCAAGCTATATATTAATACAGTCCAATCTTATGTGAGAGCCCCATATATTAATGTGAGGTACAATTTATATGTCTAATTTATATATAATTTCCCTATCCCTATAATGGCATAAATGACTTCTTTCAAAGTGGTTATACTAGAAAATCCTTACTTTGTTTTCTACCATATAGGAAAAAAATGTTAGAGACACATGTTGTCTGGAGTTTAATGAATACTGTTTCATCAACTTTTATTACAGAGTCTTTCTGGATCATTTCTAAAAGTCATTTAAACAGACCATGTTGAACTGTCCTTCCAGTCTATAGTCTCTCAGTTTCAAAAACTTCCCCTTGATTACACTTGGCTAGCAATTCTCATATTTATATCAAGAACCTATCCTTACCAGTAAATACGCCATTTCTAAAATCTGCTTTAAAAATCTCACCCTCTCCAATCATCACCTCTGCTTCCAATTAATTTACTTTAGACACACCTATAGACATTTTAACAATGTTTATTCTTCCAATCCAAAAGCATCGAATGGTCTTCCATCTTTTTGTGTCTTCTTCAATTTCTTTCATGAGTGTTCTGTAGTTCCTAGAGTACAGATCCTTTACCTCTTTGGTTAGGTTTATTCCCAGGTATCTTATGGTTCTTGGTGCTATAGTAAATGGAATCAATTCTTTAATTTCCATTTCTGTATTTTCATTGTTAGTGTATAAGACACACCTGGGCATAATTATTGGCTTTATGAACATATTCATGGTGTTGTCTTTCTGGCCACTGAACAAAACTCCCTGCCTTCCCAGCCTGAACAAAACTCCCAAGCATTACTAGAACCAACTACTCACTCCACTGGCACTGCTCTTAAATAGTTAAGTGTTACTAAGGAAAATAATAAAAATTGATTGAATTATAATACTGTAACTTCATGATCAAAAGCCTCAAATGGGTATTGAACACCGCACAGTAGTTTGATACTGTTTTCTTCTTAAGTTCACATTCCCACTCTCTGAGATGTCTACTATGCTAATTCTCCTTTCTCCTCAACCTATCTATACTTCTTTTCAACCACATTCTCAGTTTATGGCCTCTCCTCGTACTCCACTAGTGATGTGGAATCCACCTGATGGAATTTTTTTCCTTTTTCCATTTCCAAATCCACAAGCCAACTTCTATCAGTAGCATTGTATCAGTATTCCTATCTGATTCTGATCTATTTTATTCTCAAATGACCTTCAATTTCTGTGCCTCTACAAGATCATTCTCTTTCACATAAAAACCTGTCCTAAAACTTACTTTCTAGATGAAAAGGGAAGTAAAAATGAAAAAAAAAATTGCAAAAGGAAACAAGGAAACATCAAGAAAACAATTCTACCTTAACTTCATATCTGTTTCCATGTACTCTATTCTTTTTTATCTTCTGAAACAAATTATCAATATGATCCTCTATTCTTTTTTATCTTCTGAAACAAATTATCAATATGATCTCAAAATTCTCATTTTTCATTCAACATTTGAACAAACAAAATGAAACAAAACATTTCGGGTGCCTGGGTGGCTCACTGGGTTAAAGCTTCTGCCTTTGGCTCAGGTCATGATGGGATCAAGCCCCATGTTGGGCTCTCTACTCAGCAGGGAGACTACTTTCCTTCCTTTCTCTCTCTGCCAACCTCTCTGCCTACTTGTGATCTCTGTCTGTCAATAAATAAATATAATTGGGAAAAAAAAAGAAAAAAATATATTTTTTTTAACTTAAAAACAATATCTATTTTTTGAAACATGGTTATAAAGACTCTTATCATTACCAAATATTCTCTTAGCAACTGCGTGGAAGAGACTTGTAAATATTTTCTGGCTGTTCATTAGAAGGGAATAAAATTAGTTTCTGTGGCCACTTTTTGCCACACCAGCTTGTTGAAAGTTCATGTATATGAACACTGGAATCATAGGTATAAACCTATGAAAGAACAATGTTACAAAGCTAAACTGAGCCAAGGTCTAGCATGTTCAAAAAGAAGGGACCTGGAATTCTGTATGCTATTACATTAAGGAGCAATAAAACATGGAAGAATCTAATATTCAAAGTTTTGTGCTTTTAAGCAAAGGTGGGAGGATGCCGAGTTTGAAAAATAAAAGGATGCCAAACTCAACATTAAGCCCAAATTTCAAGAGATATATAAAAAAAAATGTCATCACTTGGAGGAGGAAGGCTATAACTAAAACAGTGATTTTTTTTTTTTAAGAATTTATTTATTTATTTGGCAGAGATCACAAGTAGGCAGAGAGGCAGGCAGAGAGAGAGAGGAGGAAGCAGGCTCCCTGCTGAGCAGAGAGCCCAATGTGGGGCTCAAACCCAGGACCCTGGGATCATGACCTGAGCTTAAGGCAGAGGCTTTAACCCACTGAACCACCCAGGTGTGCCTAAAACAGTGATCTTAAAAATAGTGGTAGGCTTCTGTTAGAATGTGAATGGGAAAGAAGGGGTGCCTAGGTGGCTCAATCATTGAGTATCTCCCTTCTGCTTAGGTCATGATCCCAGGTTTCTGGGATCAAACCCTGAATTGGGCGTCCTGTTCAGAAGCAAACCTGCGTCTTCCTCTCCCACTCTCCCTGCTTGTGTTCCCTCTCTCACTGTATCTCTCTCTGTCAAATAAATAAATAAATAAATAAATAAATAAATAAATATTTTAAAAAAATGAGTGGGAAAGAAAAATTAGAAAAATTTGAAGATATGGGCAAGTTCTCAATATGGAGAATGTTGGGGGGAGGTGTTAGAATGGGATATGTATAGTCCCCTAAATGGGGACTAGGGTAAGTACAGAGCTCATGGTTATATGGTGGGTTTGTAGAGGAAGGTGTGAATGAGGAATAACCTAAGAGACCTAGGCATCTTTTTGATGTTTTATAAAAGGAGGGAAAAAATGTTGAAATTATTCCTAATATCTTTGAGTATCTTTGAGGCAGAATATGAGGCACTGGAGAAGTAAGTGTCTTGATAGGTTATGCAGTATCCACCCTGTCTTCTCCTTAGCTTCTGTTGATAAAGGTCTCCAGGTTACAACATGGATGATACAACTAAACATCAGGGCCCACTCTTTGACTCTTACTAGTAAAAGCATCAACTACATATTTTCCATTTAATTTATTGATTTAGATAAACTAAAATAATACTGCCTGTTCTAAACAGATAGTGAAGCAGTAGAGAAGAAATTAAGAAAATGATCTAATTTGTAATTGCACCAAAATAGTAAGATATGTAGAAATAAACCTAATCAAAGAGGTGAAAGACCTATACTCTGAAATCTATAAAATACTAACAAAAGAAATTGAAGATGACACAAAGAAATGGAAAGATATTCTATGCTTATTGATTGGGAGAATAAATATTGTTTTTTTTTAATATTTTATCTATTTGACAGACATTACAAGTAGGCGGGGGGGAGGGGAAGGCTCCCTGTTGAGCAAAGAGACAGAAGCGGGGCTCGACCCCAGGACCCTAGGGTCATGACCTTAGTTGAAGTCAGAGGCTTTAACCCACTGAGCCACCCAGGCACCCTGGAAGAACAAATATTGTTAAAATGTCTGTATTACCCAAAGAAATCTACACATTTTGCATAATCCCTATCAAAATATCATCAGCATTTTTCACAGAACTAGAAGAAACAATGCTAAAATTTATATGGAACCACAGAAGAACGCAAGTGGCCAAAGCAGTTTGTAAAAGAAAAGCAAAGCTGAAGGCATCACAATTCCAGGCTTCAAGTTATATTACAAACCTGTAGTTATCAAAACTGTGATACTGGCACAAAAACAGACACATAGATCAATGAAACAGAATAGAAAACCCAGAAATAAACCCACCATTACATGGTCAACTAACTTTCAACAAAGCAGGAAAGAATATCCAATGGAAAAAAAAAGATAGTTTCTTCAATGAATAATGTTGGGAAAACTAGAGAGCCACATGCAAAAGATTGAAATTTGGCCACTTTTTTTTATACTATACCCAAAAATAATTCAAAATGGGTGAAAGACCTAAATTTGGGACAGGAAATCATCAAAATCCTGAAAGAAAGAACAGGCAGTAACTTCTCTGACATTGGTCATGACAACTTTTTTTTTTTTTTTTCCCCTAAATAAGTCTCCAGAGGCAAGGAAAACAAAAGCAAAAATGAACTATTGGGATTTCACCAAGGTTAAAAATAACAACAACAACAACAACAAACTTATGCATAGAGAAGGAAATAATCAACAAAACTAAAGTCAACTTACAGAATGGGAGAAGATTTTTGCAAATGACATATTTGTTAAAGGGTTAGTATCAAAATATATGAAGAACTTATAGAACTCAACATCCCCAAAACAATCCAATGAAAAAATGGGTAGAAAACATGAACGGATATTTCTCCAAAGAAGACATCCAGATGGCCAATAAACACATGAACAGATGTTGAACATCATTTATTATCAGAGAAATGCAAATCAAAACTACAATGAGATATCACCTCACATCTGCCAAAATAGATAAAATCAACAACACAAGAAGAAGAAACAGGTGTTGGCAAAGGTATGGAGAAATGCAAAAGCCCTCTAGAAAACAGTACAGAGTGTCTACAAAAGGTTAAAAACAAACAAACAAACAAACAAACAAACAAAACTCCCCTATGATCCAGCAATCACACTACTGGGTATTTACTCAAAGAATACAAAACACTAATTCAAAGAGATACATGCCGTATTATCAACTGCAGTATTATCAACAATAGCCAAATTATAGTAGCAACCCAAGGGTTTATTGACCGATGAATGGATTAAAGATATGGTATATATATTAATGGAACCTTATTCAACCATAATAAAGAATGACATTTTGCTATTTCAGTGGCATGGTTGGAGCTAGAGAGTATTATGCTAAGCAAAATAAGTCCATCAGAGAAAGATAAATAGTACATGATCTTACACATATGTGGAATTTAAGAAATAAAACAAATAAACAGAAAAAAGAGAGTGAAAGAGAGAAAGAAACCGTGAAACAGATTCTAGCTAAGGAGAACAAACTGATTGTTAACAGATGAAGGGATGAGTTAAATCAGTGATGGGTATTAAGGAGAACACCCGTGATGCATAGAAGTTGATGTATGGAATTTTTGAATCACTATATTGTACACCTGAAACTAATAAAACACTGTATGTTAACTAGAATTAAACAACAACAACAAAAACAAGCTTTGTGGATTAGACCACATTTCCTTTTAATATTTGTTGTTATCCCATAGACAGTGATATAGTTTTCCCTAGCTAGAAAGTAATATATATATTTTTTCCTTCACTTTATTTTGATAAAGTGCTTATGTAGGAACTTGGTTGAGATTTTTTTGTGGAGATATATACATATATAAATTTTTACTGCATTATGATTAGAAAATACGGTTTCCAAAATTTCTATATTTAAAATATTCTTCAGGTTTTTGGTTTTTTTTTTTTTTTTTTTGGTATGGAAACAAACAAAGAAAAACCAAAAACTATCCATGAGTAATGCTTTTACATGTCTATATATTTAATGAAATCTGTTGATTTGGGGATTATTTGCTACTTTTATTTTTGTACTTACCAAATCTATTTGATTTTAAATAACATATGGATAATTATATATATAATTGCATTTTATCTAATTTTCATTGACTTCTGACAAATTTAGCAATATATAATGTGTAGTCATGTTATCCATGGATATTTACTTATGGCAATTGCATATTCATAAAGGTGTATCTATTATTTTACAAAACATTTTTTTCTTTCTGAGAATTTTTAACCTGTAATGGCACTCTATTTGATCCAAATATTGCTAACCCTAGTTTTGTGATATTTTCATTTGTCTGGAAACTCTTTAATTCATACACTAGTTTCAACTTTATTCTTTTAAATATATTTTATATAAATTTAACACTTTCTTTTATAATGCTTAATTGCTTATGTTTCATAAACCAAATGAACAAAACTTCATTGTTTTCATTTTATTATTTTTTATTTATTTCCAAATCTGTAACTAATTTGATTAAGTTGGTATGTATTTTTTCCCTTCTGTAGAAGTTTTTTTTTTCTACTTTTGCACTTTATCAGTTAACATTATTATGCAATTTCATGGTGCATCTTAACAAACAAAACATATGTGTATTACATGAGGACATAGCAATTGTTCTCTCACTGTTTCCACTCACCAAGTAAATTGAAGCCTTTGAACAGTTGCATGCTTCCAGTATCTTCCACTCTAGTTGCATGCAATAACAACAGCTAGCATTATAGAAGACTGAATGCAGGTCAAGCTCTGGTCTCTGAACTTTACATATAATAACACATTCAATAATCACCAAAGCCCTAAGAAATGGACTCTGTCATTATCCATAGTAAAATTAAAACTTAATGACAGCATGGGTTTCTGTTGTTTTGTTTAGAAATATATGCTAAGTACTGGAACAGTGACTGGTATATAGTTAGGTTAAAAAAATATTGCTTTAAATAAACACATCCACAATTTTACTAATGTGGAGAACGATAGAACAAAGAGGTTTCATGATTATTAATTTCACCACCAGTAATTAGTAGAACCTAGACTGAAGACCAGCAACTTTTGTGTTAAGAGTCTATGCTCTTAGTCATTATAACTTTTTTTTTTTTAAGATTTTATTTATTTGACAGAGAAAGAAAGATAGCACAAGCAAGCAAAGGGAGAGGGAGAAGCAGGCTCAGCAGGGACTCCCACTGGGGGCTTGAGCCTAGGACCCTGAGATCATGACTTGAACTGAAGGCAGATTCTTAACTGACTGAGACACTCAGAAGCCCACCATTATATTTTTGGAAGAGTCTTGTTTTTTTTTTTTTATTATTTTTTGTTTGTTTGTTTGTTTGTTTTTTAGTTTTTTTCCTCTCCCATAAACAAAAGGCAATGTTTTCTCAAAATAGTTTAAAAATTTTACTTTCAGAATGTCTATTCTCTTCCAAAACACCATTTTTATCCAGTAATATTATATATTCCCAGTCAATGTATCAGTATCAAGACCTTTCCTAGGACCCACTGCTTTCTTGTCACTGCTCTCAAGGGTCTCTTTACATCCAGCCTAAGTGCACCTGAGGTCTTGGAAGAAATGGATGGCTTGGTGCTGTAATTGATTTAAGTGGAGTGTGGAATTACTGTTAGAAAATGTACTGTAAACCCTAGGAGTGATTGTGGGAGTAACCTAAATATCAGCAGCATTCCTGTTTTCAGGCTGTTGAATGCAATGTCCCAATAGGAACAGGATCACATCATATCATGGGGCAGGGCATAGAGAAGGAGCTATGAAAGAAAGCAAGCCTCAACTTCCCTTCCTAACTCCAGCAATTGCTAGCACAGACATTCCTTTCATCCCTTATCCCATTATTGCCTCTCTGTGTGCCCATCAATAGGGGAAGGTGCAGGCCTGCTTTCTGGCTTCGAGATAATGACCATCTCTTGTTATTCCTTTCCCATGTTTTGATACATTTGTCCTTGCTTTGCTGATATAAATAAATAAATAAATAATAACTAGCTATGTGTAGAATTCAGCTGTTGTTACTCTCCCTTATAGAGGCAGCCCAGCATGGCCCCTCAGATTGGTGTCTGAGAGTATCATTTCTGTGCACAAAAACAGTGGACGGTTTTCACCACCACTTCTATTCTCTTCTCAAGCCTCCTGGGTATGGGCAAAAATAGGGACCAAAGAGATAGTTCAAAGGAAATATCTAACCCATAAAGGCTAGGGAGAGTGAAAAAACTGGACCCTGGGCCAAAAGATTGCAACCAATCTACACAAAAATGATTGAGAAGGGTGAAAAGAGGGTTGAAAAATAAAGTTTCTCTGAAGAAAAAAATAGAAATGCATGTACAATTTTCTCTCTTTTTAAAAAGACTTTATTTTTTCTAAAGCAGTTTTAGATTTACAGCAAAATTGAGAGGAATGCACCCTCCAAACTTTCAAAACCTCCCTCATTAACAAAATCTCCCACCAGAGTGGTGCATGAATATTTGCTGCCACACCGCTATCATCTAGTCTATTGTTTACATTAAGGTTCACTCTTGGTGTTGTGCATTCTATGCATCGAGGAGATGTGTAGTGACATGTATTCATTATTATAGCATCATACAGAATAGTTTCACTGCCCTAAATATTTCGTGCTTCACTTCTTCACATAGCCCCTCACAACAACTGTCTCCATAGTTTTGTCTTTTCCAGAATGTCATATAGTTGGAATCATACAGCATGTAGCCTTTTCAGATTGGCTTCCTTCACTTAATAGATTGTCTTTAAGTTTCCTCCATGTCTTTTCATAGCTTGATAGCTCATTTCTTTTTAGCATTGAATTAAATTTTCTTTTTAGGAAGAGATTAGAAGTCTGTCCTTGAAACTAGATCCACAATTAAAGGTATTATGCTCATTGAACACCCTATATCACAGGTGGAGAATGTGAGTTCCATCTCATATCTTGAGTGGGTTACTTAATACCCTCAAAGGAATTTCAAATGTAAGTGGAAAACTCCTAGACTGCTTATTTAGATCATTTTCTTTCTATTATACCATGCATCATTTCTGACCATAACCTCCTTCTCAAATTATATGTGTGGTATATTTTAATGTCATATAATAATATTTAAGAGTAAGAATGTATATACCGAGACAAAAGAGGGGAAGTCTGACTGGAGTAGAGACGAGTGAAAATCAAGGCCAAATTTCATGAAGTCAATCATCCTTGAAGAGAATTCTTTAAACTCAAAGACATCAATAGGACTGTGGTAAGGATTGAGGTAGGTTGGTACTCCCTAGAAAGAGAAGTTTGTATAAACTGAATAGATTTGAGAGAGATATGCCCAGGCAAAGAGCAATGCTGAAAAACACATAAAGACATAGTTGTTAAAGGATATATATCATTAAGTAATGCTATCTTTCTCTGAAGCTGAGATTTTTGTGTGTTCCAGAAAACATAGCAATGTGAGATGTCCTTCAGTCACTTGGACAAATCAGGCAGATTTTACTCCAAGCCTTAATATCACATTTGGTACCAATGTTTAATACCCACCTCAGATTATGCGCTTATTACCAAGCGAAAACAGATTATCCTGCTGTTTAACACAGCTTGAAATTGCTATCTGCCTTAGAATTGTATCTCTTTACAGGCTTTATGGTCTTTTCTGTTTTGTTTTATCTTTCTTGTTTATTTATCTTTTCTATCATAACTATATGTATTTTTTGACTAGCAAATTCAACTTTCCCAGAAAACTTATTGTATTACATTACAAACCAGATTACACCAATGAAAGTAGATTTATAAAGCAAAGCAAAAAAAGAAAAAATGAAAAGAGAAAAAGGATCAACAAACAAAAATGGAAAAATTGGTATCTCTAAACTTTCCCATACACTGACATACTTTGCATTATTCTATTCTGGAAAGAAAATAGCATTTTAGTTTGAAATCTTACATTCACATAATTTGCACTAAATTAAGAACTGTCTGAATGCTGAAAAGTTATGCTGAAAAATTAATTATTATGCAACATAATTAAATCGTGGCTCTATTTTTGGGTATCAGTAAAATAATATGAAATAATTAATATTATAAACCACAGCCTTTGTCATGATTTAGCACTGTGTGCTAAAACTTTTTCTGGGTGCCCACAGGGAATAGGGATCTCTTCAGAACTTCTCTATAGACCTAGGATTACAGAGTTTGAAGATCAGCTCTGGGATGATGAACAGTAGGCAAAGCTGATAAAGGTAAACTTAGAGCAGAACCATTAGCCATGTGGCCAGAATTCATCATGAGAAGTAATGAAAAGTAAAGTAAGAGGGATAATTAATGACAGGCATAGAGCAGTGCAAGTTCAGCTGTGTGACTGCAAAATATTCCACTTTGAAGGTTTATGACTGGGCCCTGTGGTTTCTAATGCTCTTAAATGAATGGAAAGAATACCATGTCATCATATTATAGAGTTCTAACATAGTTTTTAACATTTTAGCATTCATTCACTATATATTTATTTATGAGATTAAAAATAATTATAATATTTATTTCATATTTTATCATAACTCTTCTAAAATTTCCCCCTTTGTATTTGAAAATGTTTAGAATATGGTAAGCACTATAATAGACTTTTTAAAAGAATGCTATCCTTACCTAGTATTGAGCCACTGACTGAAGTCTGGTCAATTCTCCTTCTTGAGCAGCCTATTAAATTCACATTCCAGATACTTCCATCATGGTCATGGGGTTCACACTCTTCAGGCCACCATGCAGCAGTCTTAAGAGCCCCAGGCCAGGTAGCAGAAAACTAGTGCCAGTCACTATCCCCCTCTTCCAGAAATTATTCAAATCAGCTAATCCATAGGAAGCTCACAAAACCTACTTAAGCCCACCCCACTTGTTACACATAAAAGCCCTCTACAGTTGCAACTTGACATTGTCTTGTCCCCAGATCAATTTAGTGTGTGGCCCTGCCTGGAAGCCTTCTCTCCTCTGGGATATATCAAAAAATTGTGTCTTTCTTCCATTCAAATGTCATTGTTATGTACTCCTATCAAAATAAATAAATAAATAAATAAATAAGTAAATCCTATAAAATAAGCACACCTTCCACATTTGTGGAATTAATTCATGAATGATGACCTGTGATTTTTCAGCCCTGAGGCAAGTTCCTAGAATAATGGCCAGTTTTGAGGTATCATGTGTAAATACAGAGTCTATAGTATCTGAGAAGCAAGTGTGGAAATAATAGCATTTGGTTTTCAAATGACATTGAAGTTAAAAACAAACAAACAAACAAACAAACAAAAATACACTATATTCTCTTACCATAACCACTTTGCAACCACTTTGCAACCATCACTACCCAAGAACAAAAGTTCCAAAGACTAAGAGTCTCTTATGGGTTTGTCTCCCTCCCAATCCCATCTTGTTTCATTATTTCCTTCCCTACCCCCCAGATCCCTCACTCTGCCTCTCAGATCCCTTTCACCCATATCTTTGCCAGCACTTGTAATCTCTGTGTGTGTGTGTGTGTGTGTGTGTGTGTGTGTGTGAATAACCATTCTAACTGGTGTGAGATGTTATCTCATTGTGATTTGGATTTGCTTTCCTCTGAGGATTAGTGATATTGAGCAACTTTTGTGTACTTGTTCGCCATTTGTATGTTTTCTTTAGAAAAATACATATTCATATGCCCATTTAAAAAAAAAAAAAAAAGTTCCAAAGACTGACCAGTTACTTAGGGCTTTCACAACTTCACAATAGCTTTCCATTTTGCAATCCTGGTCCCATGGGCTTCATCCACCAACCTACAAATCTACACATACATTTTCAAAGACTTTTCAAAATATCATATTTAATATTTTCAGGTGGCAGATTTCCCTTTCTTTTGATTTCCTTTCTTTATAATTAGAAAGAATTTTTCAGGACATTTAGTTCACCATGTTGAGAGAATTTATGTTTACTAATATAATCTTAATAACCATACATATCCAGAAGATAGAAAGGGCCCAGGACTCTATAATACACTGATCAAGCTCTACTCTAGGAACATTACCAAACCTGGACAGCACTACAATTACAATGTAAGGTAACACATTCTTAAGGAAAGTTTGGTATAGCTAGCAATGAGGAGTAAACTCAAAGGGGACATTATGGCCAGTATGAGCCTTTTGAAAGAGTAATTGTAAAAAGAGTTGCTTGCTCTGCTTCTGTTTTCTAATTATTTCTAAATGGCATGTGATTTGGACCATTAGAAGGAACAGTATTTCCTACATACTATATTTCTTACAACATGTAATAATATATGTTGGGGAACATTACCAAAAAGAAGTGACTGTCAATTTACTCTTGAGCTAGACCTGGGCACTCAGAGGTTCCTTGCCCCTTCCTTACAATGTGAATTCTGCTTACCTTTCCACTCCTAGAGGCTGCTCCACTCCAAAAACATAGTCTCGAGGTCGTGTTGAAAACACCTGCATGGTATATGTGACTAAACACAGATAGGGCCTCTACATACATTTAAGACTGGGAGGAGAGGTGCAGGGACCCATTCATCTTACTACCACCCAAGACAAGAATAGTATGTAAGTTCCTTCTTCTATTATTAAAACTGCCATTTACCAACCTGGACTGGCCAGCCTCTTTCTTATGTCTCTCTTTGTCCTCTGAGTACAGGGATCAGTTTCAGGTTATATCAGGAAAGCTCCTGCCATGGTTGCAAACCAGCAAGTACATAATCTTCAAAAGCATAGAGGGCACCACACTTGATCATCCTTATGAAAAATCGGGTTTCACCTTTAAGAGTCATTCACCTTGGACTGTATTATACAAACCTTTAATCTGACTGGCAGTGTTTGTGTTGTTTTGCTTTGTTATTATCATTTGCTTTTTCTTTTTTTTTTCTTTGTTTTTGGGTGTTTTATTTTTTGCATTTAATATAATAAGTCTGCTTTTGTTTCTAGTAATGATTACTCTTGCTACAGCACCTATGATACAGATTCTCTTTACTATGTAAACAATAGAAATTCCAAAAAAGAATATGTCTAGTCAAGTCATGTTTTCAACATGATACTGTCAATAAAATGTCCTATATGTAATACTGAATCTGTAGAGCACACATAAACTGTCTTGGTTACAAAACTCAAGAAAGTACTTTCTTCCCTGCCAGCTGGCATCCATTCCAAAGAAAACCTGTTTAAATGTGCTGTTGTCTACATACAATCTTTTTTAATGCACCCCAAAGTCCACTTTTATAACAAGCTTTGTTCGTGAGGTTGTTTCATTGGAGCGATATGTACTGGAAGTCATAAAAGAGAATTAGTAATGTAGACACAGAACAAAAAAACAGAATTCATTTGTTTGTAAATTGTGCCTTATCTGGCTGAGGTATATATTTATGAATGATTTGTTAGATTTACGTGTGATGTCCTGGGAGACAGCTGTGTAGGAGCTTGTATTAGAAGCAAACTATGTTTTCATATTTTACTTATTATCCAGTCATCCTCAATTTAATCTTTTAAACACCTTCCCTGACCTCAGGTGTGACACAAATCATTTCTCTATGTTTTAAAAAAATGGAAGTACACTTATCTGTGTATTGCAGGAATGATTTTCTGAAACAAGTGCAGATGTCCAGGATATCATGAGAGCAAACTGCTATTACATTGTAATATGATAAACAAACATGAATACAGCCTCCTTTCTTTCTTATTCATAAGTATTATAGATGCTAACTGTTTATCAGGTCATGATGTAAACCCTCTGTTGGGATTCATTTTCTTTAGTAATTTGCTATTTTTTTTTTAATGAATGAAACTGAGTTTTCTTCAGTATTGCATGGGGAGATAATTTCAACATTTAACTAGTTGTAATTTCAGCTGTCCCTGAAATTCTAGTGGACTTCTTCTTCCCTTGACCCCAGATGAAAATTCTTATAATATTCATGATTTTTATGTTCACTGTTAGGTATAATTTAAAGGCTTTAATCCTTTAAGTAAGAGAACACAGTCTTACATTTAAAAAAAGAAAAAGAAAAAGAAAAAGAAATGACAAGACCCATATAATAGTCTACTGTTCATTTTTTATTCAAAGAAAACTTTTCTCCCCTCTCCTTTTCAAAGACCTTCTGTAGTCAGGAAGCATCATAAAAGGGAACTTAATTGGCTTTTTCTTCTTTAATACTGTATCTCTTCCTCCATCCCTATTAAGGATGAAGTGAGACAAGATTTTAATCTGATAAAAGAAATTCTGATTGACTTTGCTTTATAAGCTCTGGCCTGGCAATGTACCTAAAAATAAATTCATTCTCTCAATAAGTACTTTTGAAGCTTCTTCTGGTATTATTTTTATTTTTGAATTGTATCCTCTATAACTAGGGTTTGCCCTGTAATGTCCTTGGGTGATATTGTGTTTATCACTCCTTCCTTACTCCTTTTGCTACATACAGGAATGCCAAAAGAACATTACAGGTGGAGACAAGATGGCAGGGAAATAGGAGAAGGCGCCTTTTCAACCTGTACCCTAAAGTGAGCTGATTACCTACCAAAAAATACCGATCACCGATGAGAACAGCCTGAGATCAGAATTACACGTCTGGATCTCTGCAGGGGCAGAAGATGCCAGTGGGCAGGTAAAGTGGAGTGGGAACTTCAGACTGATATCAGAAGATAAACAAAAGGGAGAGTGAGCCACCAGAGGAGACCGATTAGAAAGTAATACCCCAATCCGAGAGTGCCCTGCATCTGGGGACCAGCATTAACTTGGAGTCTGGTTGAAAGCACTCAAAGAGAGCAAAGGATCACGGGGGAAATTGCGGAATCAGGGCAGCTAGGGACAGGGGCTTAAGTCCCCAGACCCAGGACAGCCTCTCCTGGCGCTGAGCCAGAGAGAGTGCGGCGGAGAAACCAGGTCTTTGTCTTGAGCTGCCAGTGCACCCGAGATCACATGGGGTCCGGCTCCTATGAGGGGTTCGAGCTTCACCAGAAGGCAGAGGCTCCAGAGCCAGAGGGCAGGTGCTACAGAGCCTGAGATGCCCCCCCGCCCCTCCACGCGCTCTTAGACCTGCATCATTCCACCAGAGCCTGAGAGCACCCGCACCCCCACACTCCCCTGAGAGAGGTACGTGCAAGCCCTGTGCTCTTAGACCCAGAAAGACCAGGCACTCCCAGCCCAGGCCAGCAGGAAAATCTCAATGTGCAATCACTGCTTGGAACCTCTCTGGTGGTCTGGAGCTGCCCAGACAGCCGCCACTGCTGTGGTTTGGGGTACAAACAGAAGATCCTGCATCCGTAGGGACTGCGACTGGGAACCTACTCTGTCAGTAGCCAAGGGGGAATTTATCTGGGCTCTGAAGCCAGACGGAGTCTTCTCTCTGAGAGGGAGGTCAGGGTGCAGTTTGCTTTCCTCTAATCCTACAAAAACCATCAAAAGCAGTCAAGGCAAGGGGAAAAAAAAAGTGAACAAACATAAAAACCTCCAGAGAACAAAAGCCTGAAAAAACCAGTTTACTCAGATACTCAGAGCCCACACCCTTGAGGGGGGCGGGAGGACTTAACTCAGGGAATGTCATTGACTGACAACTCACGTGGCAGGCCCCTCCCCCAGAAAACCAACTAGGAAAGGAAAAAAAAAAAAAAAAGATAAGAGAACAACCACCACTACGTCATAGGACAACTTTTATTTTTAACTCATTCCCACTATTTTGGTTCTTTTTTTTTTTTATATACGTAATTTTTTAACCTATTTGCCATCACAGTGAGATGTCCAGTACATCAAATTCCATAGTAACCTTCTAACCTGAACTTTTTGATTCATACACCTGTGTTTTTCTTTTGCATTTCTATTTTTTAATTTTTTTTTAAATTTTAGTTTAGTTTAGTCCAGTTTATTCCTTTTTTATTTTTATTTCCTAATATTCATATAGAGTTAAACTTCAAGGTAATCCCCTTCCCCCAATCAATGCTACCCCTATAGGTAAACCAATTTTTAATCCCCCTTTATCTTAGGAAAGTTGAGTCCTTTAACAAAGATATCAAGATACACCCAGGAAGAATCAAAACAACCTTCCTCGCCCACACTGAAAATTTATTACCACTCTCCCATCTTTTTATTCCGCCAGTGTTTCTGTGTATTTCTGTTTGTTCTGGTACTATATAAATCTTATACTTGGGGTTATTTTTGATGAGGTTCTTCCTTTATTTGCATATAGATAGATATAGATATAGATATAGATATAGATATAGATATAGATATTTTTTTCTCTCTTGTCTTGTACTTTTATCAGTCTTTTTGTTTGTCTGTTTTTGTTTGTATACTTCCTAAATCTTACCTTGGGGCCCATTTGGGCTGAATGTTCTCTTTTCTCTTCCCTTTCTTTCCTTTCTCTCTCTCTCTTTTTATCTTTTTCTTTCTTTTTTTCTCTCATTTGGGTGTGGAATCCTGATTGCTCAGAAGCATTCCAGGTTGCACCTTGACTGCACCACGGTCGATACATCCAGCTACATCCGTTCAGTCATCTCTCACCAAAATGACTAGGAGGAGGAATGCCCAACAGAAGAAAAACACAGAGGATGGGCCTTCTGCAACAGAGCTAACAGCTATCAACATAGACAATATGTTGGAAAGAGAATTCAGGTTAACAATTATCCAGGCAATAGCTAGGTTGGAGAAAGCCATGGATGACCAAATGGAATTGATTAGGGCAGAACTGAAAGTGACCAGGAAAGATGTTCACAATGTTAGGGCTGAGCTGAAAGCTACCAGGGAAGAGGTTCACAAAGCTCTCAATGAGCTCCAATCTAATCTAAATTCTCTCAAAGCTAGGGTAACTGAGACAGAAGATAGAATTAGTGATCTGGAGGACAAACAAATAGAGAGAAAGGATCAGGAGGAAGCCTGGAACAAGCAGCTTAGAAGCCAAGAAAACAGAATCAGGGAAATAAATGATGCCATGAAACGTTCCAATGTCAGAATTATTGGAATCCCTGAAGGGGAGTAGAAAGAAAGAAGTCTAGAAGATATAGTGGAACAAGTTCTTCATGAAAATTTTCCCAATCTCATGAATGGAACCAGCGTTCATGTACTAGAGACCAAACGGTCTCCACCCAAGATTATAGATTCCAGAAAAACGTCAAGGCACCTGATAGTCAAATTGAGGAATCATAATTGTAGATATAATCTCTTGAAAACCACTAGGACAAAGAGGCTCCTTACTTACAGAGGAAAGCCCATCAGATTAGACCTGTCCACAGAGACCTGGCAAGCCAGAAAGGGCTGGCAAGATATATCCAAGCACTAAATGAGAAGAACATGCAACCAAGAATACTTTATCCAGCAAGACTGACATTCAAAATGGATGGAGAGATAAAGAGTTTCCAAGACTGGCAAGGCTTAAAGGACTATGCAACCACCAAGCCAACACTGCAGGAAATATTAAGGGGGGCTCTATAAAAGAGGAAAAAAATCTTAAGAATAGCATTGATCAGAAATATAGAGACAATCTACAGAAAGAAAGACTTCAAAGGTAACATGATATCAATAAAAACGTATCTATCAATAATCATTCTCAATGTGAATGGCCTAAATGCGCCCATAAAATGACACAGGGCTGCAGATTGGATAAAACGACAGGACCCATCCATATGTTGTCTACAAGAGACCCATTTTGAACCTAAAGATACACTGAGAATGAAAGTAAAGGGATGGAGAAGAATCTTTCATGCCAATGGGCCTCAAAGAAGGCCAGGGAAGCAATTCTCATATCAGACAAATTAGATTTTAAACTAAAGACTGTAGTCAGAGATACAGAAGGACACTACATAATTCTTAAAGGGACTATCCACCAAGATGATCTAACAATTGTAAATATCTATGCCCCCAATATGGGAGCAGCCAATTACATAAGAAAACTGTTAATCAAGATAAAGAGTCATATTGATATGAATACATTAATAGTAGGAGATCTTAACATGCCTCTCTCAGAAATAGACAGATAATTGAAGCAGAAAATCAATAAACAAACAAGAGTGTTGAATGACACACTGGACCAGATGGACCTCATAGATATATACAGAACATTCCACCTTAAAACAACAGAATACTCATTCTTCTCAAGTGTACATGGAACCTTCTTAAGAATAGACCACGTAATGGGTCACAAATCAGGACTCGACCGATACCAAAAGACTCAGATTATTCCCTGCATATTCTCAGATCACAATGCTTTGAATCTGGAGCTCAATCACAAGGGAAAGTTCGGAAGGAACTCAAACACCTGGAAGCTAAAGACCACCTTGCTTAAGAATACTTGGATCAACCAGGAGATCAAAGAAAAACTGAAACAATCCATGGAAACCAATGAGAATGAAGACACTTTGGTCCAAAACCTATGGGATACAGCAAAGGCAGTCCTAAGGGGGAAATACATAGCCATCCAAGCCTCCCTCAAAAAAAATGAAAAATCCAGAACACAGCAGCTGTCTCGACACCTTAAAGAACTGGAGAATCAACAACAAATCAATCCAACTCCACACATAAGAAGGGAAATCATCAAGATTAGAGCAGAGATCAATGAGGTAGAAACCAGAGATACAGTAGAACGTATCCATGAAACTAGAAGCTGGTTTTTTGAAAGAATCAATAAGATCGATAAACCACTGGCCACACTCATCCAAAAGAAAAGAGAGAAAGCCCAAATTCATAAAATTATGAATGAAAAGGGAGAGATCACAACACCAAGGAAGTAGAAACAATAATCAGAAGTTGTTATCAACAGTTATATGCCAATAAGCTAAGCAACCTAGATGAAATGGATGCATTCCTGGAAAACTATAAACTCCCAAAATTGAACCAGGAAGAAATCGACAACCTGAATAGACCAATATCTAGTAACGAGATTGAAGCAATGATCAAAAACTTCCCAAAAAACAAGAGCCCAGGACCTGATGGATTCCCTGGGGAATTCTACCAAACTTTCAAAAAAGAAATAACACCTCTTCTCCTGAATCTGTTTCAAAAAATTGAGGCAGAAGGAAAACTTCCTGACTCTTTCTATGAAGCCAGCATTACCCTGATCACCAAACCAGGCAAAGACCCTACCAGAAAGGAGAATTTCAGACCAATAACACTGATGAATATGTATGCTAAGATTCTCAAAAAGATCCTAGCAAATAGGATCCAAGAGCACAGTAAAAAGTTTATCCACCATGACCAGATATGATTCATCCCTGGGCTACAAGGATGGTTCAACATTCGCAAATCAATAACACAGAGGCAATAATCGAACCCTTCTGAGTATCTATCACTTCCAGTATCTGAGTTTCTACTTCTCACAAAGTTTGAACCCCTTTCTTTGTCCTCTTTTGCTACCTCCAGCTTAGCTGGTAACATTGATTTAAAACCCAGACATCAGGAAATGTGATAAAGCAAATCAATTAGAGAAGAGAAAAGAACCACATGGCCCTCTCAATTGATGCAGAAAAAGCATTTGACAAAATCCAGCATCTGTTCCTGATTAAAACATTTCAAAGTATAGGGATAGAGGGAACATTCCTGAACTTTATCAAATCTATCTATGAAAGACCCACAGCAAATATCATCATCAATGGGAAAACCTTGCAGCCTTCCCGTTGAGATCAGGAACACAACAAGGATGCCCACTCTCACCACTCTTGTTCAACATAGTATTAGAAGTCCTAGAAACAGCAATCAGACTAGAAAGAGAAATAAAAGGTATCCAAATTGGCAATGAAGAAGTCAAACTCTCTCTCTTCGCAGATGACATGATTCTTTATATGGAAAACCCAAAAGACTCCACCCCCAAACTACTAGAACTGATACAGCAATTCAGTAATGTGGCAGGATACAAAGTCAATGTACAGAAATCAGTGGCTTTTTTATACACTAACAATAAAACACAGAAGGGAAATTAGAGAATTCATTCCATTTACTATAGCACCAAGAACCATAAGATACCTGGGAATAAACCTAACCAAAGAGGTAAAGGATCTGTACTCGAGGAACAACAGAACACTCGTGAAAGAAATTGAAGAAGACACAAAAAGATGGAAGACCATTCCATGCTCTTGGACAGAAGAATAAACCTTGTTAAAATGTCTATACTGCCTAGAGAAATCTATACTTTTAATGCCATTCCGATCAAAATTCCACTGGTATTTATCAGAGAGCTGGAGCAAACAGTCCTAAAATTTGTATGGAACCAGAAGATACCTGGAATTGCTAAGGAAATGTTGAAAAACAAAAATAAAATCATGCTACCTGATTTCAAGCTTTACTACAAAGCTTTGATCACCAAGACAGCATGGTACTGGCATAAAAACAGACACATAGACCAGTGGAACAGAGTAGACAGCCCAGATATGGACCCTCAACTCTATGGGGAAATAATCTTCGACAAAGCAGGAAAAAATATACAGTGGAAAAAAGACAGTCTCTTCAATAAATGGT
Organism: Mustela erminea; assembly: GCF_009829155.1. Lineage (NCBI taxonomy): Eukaryota > Metazoa > Chordata > Mammalia > Carnivora > Mustelidae > Mustela > Mustela erminea. Next base: position 56,342,145 of record NC_045625.1, read on the forward strand.
GCTGGGAAAACTGTGCAGCTATATGTAGAAGAATGAAACTTGACCATTCTCTTACACCGTACACAAAGGTAAACTCAAAATGGATAAAAGACCTCAATGTGAGACAGGAATCCATTAGAATCCTAGAGGAGAACATAGGCTGTAACCTCTTTGATATCAGCCACAGCAACTTCTTTCAAGATATGTCTCCAAAGGCAAAGGAAACAAAAGCGAAGATGAACTTTTGGGACTTCATCAAAATCAAAAGCTTCTGCACAGCAAAGGAAACAGTCAAAAAAACAAAGAGGTAACCCACGGAATGGGAGAAGATATTTGCAAATGAAAGTACAGACAAAAGGTTGATATCCAGGATCTATAAAGAACTCCTCAAACTCAACACACACAAAACAGACAATCATATCAAAAAATGGACAGAAGATACGAACAGACACTTCTCCAGTGAAGACATACAAATGGCTATCAGACACATGAAAAAATGTTCATCATCACTAACCATCAGGGAGATTTAAATTAAAACCACATTGAGATACCACTTTACACCAGTTAGAATGGCCAAAATTAGCAAGACAGGAAACACCATGTGTTGGAGAGGATGTAGAGAAAAGGGAACCCTCTTACACTGTTGGTGGGAATGCAAGTTGGTGCAGCCACTTTGGAGAACAGTGTGGAGATTCCTCAAGAAATTAAAAATAGAGCTTCCTTATGACCCTGCCATTGCACTACTGGGTATTTACCCCAAAGATACAGATGTAGTGAAAAGAAGGGCCATCTGTACCCCCAATGTTTATAGCAGCAATGGCCACAGTTGCCAAACTGTGGAAAGAACCAAGATGCCCTTCAACAGACGAATGGATAAGGAAGATGTAGTCCATATACACTATGGAGTATTATGCCTCCATCAGAAAGGATGAATACCCAACTTTTGTAGCAACATGGACAGGACTGGAAGAGATTATGCTGAGTGAAATAAGTCAAGCAAAGAAAGTCAATTATCAGATGGTTTCACTTATTTGTGGGACATAACAAATAGTATGGAGGACAAGGGGAGATGTTGAGGAGAAGGGAGTTGAGGGAAATTGGAAAGGGAGGTGAACCATGAGAAACTATGGACTCTGAAAAACAATCTGAGAGTTTTGAAGGGGCAGGGGGTAGGAGGTTGGGGGATCCAGGTGACGGGTATTGGAGAGGGCACGGATTGCATGGAGCACTGGGTGTGGTGCGAAAATAATGAATACTGTTATGCTGAAAAAATAAAAAATTTAAAAAACTAAAAAAAGTTGAAAAACAAAACAAAACAAAACATTACAGGTGTAACTCATTTTCTTGAGTTTCACTTTATTGCAATTTACTGACATAGTGTGTTTTTTTGTTTTGTTTTGTTTTACAAACTGAAAGATTGTGGCTACCCTGTGTTGAATGATTCTATTGACACTCACTGCTTTTTTCACCCGAATTTGCTCACGTCTAGTCTCTGTGTCAGTCATAGTTTGGTAATTCTCACAATATTTCAAACTTTCTCAGTATTGCTATATTTGTTAGGGTGATGTGTGATCAGAGATTATGACTCACTAAAAGCTCAGATGATGGTTAGCATTTTTTTTTTTGGCAAAATGTATTTTTACTGAAGGTACATACAGTTTTGGTTTTTTTTTTTAAAGACATAATGCTATTACACACTTAGTAAACCACAGTATAGGGTAAACATAACTTTTGTTTGCACTGGGAAATGAAAAAAAATCATTTAACTCATTTTATTGTGACATTTACTTTATCACAGTAGTCTGGAATGAACCCACAATATCTGCAAGGTATGCTTGCACCCTGCCAAGCCAGTTTTGTTCCTGGTGGCCCTATTCTAAAGAATGAAAGAGAGCCACTTAGGGTGCTATCCTTATTCTTGGCCACATATGCCTTATAAGAACCACCAATATATCCTGAGTCCCCAAAATAGCCTCTGGTGAGTCCGTCTTCAGTTGGCTTACCTATATCACAATATTTGGATTTTTCAAATCAGATACATAAATTAATTCTTTCCTCCCACATATCAATTATTCTATTTAAGTTACACCTTCAAGGCTGAAGTAAGTGTGGGTAACTATCCCTGCTCCCTAAGTAGTTATCTACAATTTCTCTTCTAAAATAGTCACTCTCTTGACCATGTTATATCCTCAAACTGGTTAATTTAAGAGCCAACTAATTAATTTTTGTCACCTATTTTGAAACATCTTCATGGTGAACTTTTGGAATATAACAGCTATTATCTTTACTCATCAGGCCATAGGTATGATAGGAAGCATTAACTCTTAACATCAAATTAGATAAAGTAAGGATTAGAAATAAAGTATGGCATTGTGTGGAGTACTGGGTGTGGTGCACAATGAATCTTGGAACACTGAAAAAATTAAATTAAAATATAAAATTTGGGTAGTAATAGCTTCTTATATTACAGTGTGTTATGTGTGAAAATCATTTTCAGATTTCTTACCTTACTTAGGCTGGCAAACCTGTATCAAGCTCAGTTTGATAGAGCATTTAACAACATAGGAATCATGTGCCCTACATAATTGCCAATGAGAGTAATCCAAAATCACTTCTCCTTGATACCTGCAAAATGGTTGAGAGAATCATAGCTATGATTCTACGATAGGTATGATAGACTCTGAGGGTGTGCAGTCGAACATTTCCTTACAGCAGTTTTTCTTGGATTCTCTACAATGCTTATTCATTCTCTAATCTGTAAAAAACACTAGAGAAGATCTGTCAGTGTTTACTTTTTATAGTTTATTTTTACAATGATCTGATTATTAAATATGTGTTTTCAAAACACACTGTCCCTTGGGGATTATGATAAATAGCCACACGCTCCTCAAGATGAACACTGTAGCCATGGAATATTTAAAATCTCTCCTTAGATTAGGGATTATCATCAGATAGCTGCAAAATATAGGCTGTGTGGATTGATCCCTGGTATAGAATAGAATTTTGCTTTGATGTACCCTAAGACTAACAATAAGAGATAGTACAAGGTTTGCCTGTAGGAAACCCTTACACCCATTATATCTATATAATAATAATAATCACCATTATTGCTTATTTTACAGTAATTCTTTTATGAAATATTCTTTAAATATTTATTTTTAAAAGATTTCATCTATTTATTTGTCATAGAGAGAAAGAGACCATGAGCACAAGTAGGGGGAGCAGCAGACAGAGGGAGAAGCAGGCTCCCCACTGAGCAAGGAGCCTAATGAGGGACTTGATCCCAGCTGGGATCATGACCTGAGCCAAAGACAGAAGCTTAGCTGACAGAGCCACCTAGTTGTCTTCCTTTAACTATTCCTTTCGGACTTTGGAAGTAACTGTTGTACTTATATTGAGTAATCTGTATTGTATTATTTGTTTATGTATTATTTATATGTATTTATTTGTATTATTATTATGCATTATTTGTGTGATTGGTTAATCTTCATCTCCTGCTGCATTAGCTCTCTGTTCTGAAATTACAGATAATGTAATTTACCAGGCTTCCATTTTTGAATTGTATTCTAGAATGTTCAGAATATAATTTTGAGAATCTACATATAACATATATAACAAGATATCAAGACAATCCCTTTCTACTTTAATATCATTTTAAGGGTTATTTTATTTTCACAACTTACATTTTCATCTTTTTCATTTTTTCTGTTCATTGTATTGCATGAATTTTTCATAATTTGTTATACATCTTTTCTGGAATATAATTGAATGTATTTAAAGAAGTAATTATGCTTATTGTTTCACAACTGTGGTATAAAATGAGAAATTATTAAGCACATTGTAATGGAGCTAAATCCAAGAAACTCTAGCCACCTATGACTATTATATATTTTTTTCCCAGAGAAATAGTCACAGAGGAAAGTCTGCATATTTTTGTTTATGTATGTCATGTGACTCTGCTACCTTCATCTCTACTAATATGATGAAGTAATAATGTCCAAACCACAACAACAAAATCGATAGATTTTTATGGTGTCCAGGGATCTGTAAGTTGTGTGACACCAAAACTTCATTCAATAGGAGTCTTTCATTTTGAAAATACAGTGGATTTGATAGTGGATTCAAATTTGAATACCTTTCTCATGCTTAGGGAATCTCACAAAGAAACATGTATGGCAGAGGACCCATTCTGTTGTGGGGGCTAACAGATAGATCTGTCTCAGTGGTAGTGGTTTGAAAGCATCCTCCATTGTTCAGACTATCATGGCCCCCAAGGTACTGGGGGACTATTAACTTAGTCCTGTGCAGGTAATTTGAGCACTGTTTCTGTCTTCCTTACTCCATGGCTGATTCTCTGCTCTCTCCTGTATGTATTGTGTAAAATAATTAAAATATTTAGAGTGAACACTGTTACTCATAAATAAAACCCTAAAAGATACAGTTGTTTTATAAGTAACCCAAATCTCTCTTTTGCAGAATTAAGACAATGATAGAATGGCGGAAGTCAGCAGAATCAGAAGCAAAGTCAGAGAACTGGTGGAGCAAAGAGAGACAGCCTTAGATCCACTAGAGAAAAGAGTAGGGGATACTGATTTCTGAGGCACAACTAAAGTGGTTGGACCACATGAGAGAATCTGTGGCTCATTATAGTTGTTGCACCCTCTTATCCAAGAGTCATCTATTATTGCATTACTTCAACTGACCTCTGAGTTCCCATCTAAATGTATATTTTTGTTGGAAAATCCTGTACTCAAAAGTTTTGATAGATTGCAAATTATTCCCATCTCATTTTGTGCTACACACACACACACACACACACACACACACACACGCAATTACTTCCCTCATGTTCTTATTTTCCCTTTCTTTTTCTATAATTTGAAATGATAGAAGTGTTTCTGATAGCTGGCCAGGGAACATAAGGACAGCATTTACTTATTCAGATTAGCAAACTTCTCTAGTGAAAGAGCTGATTTTTTCCCTCTTTATTTATAGAAATGAAAGTCTTTCTAAAGAAATGTGAACCTTAAAATGATACCTAATGCCATTTGTATTGTTTATTATCCCAGTTTTCCATCTCCTGCTGCATTAGCTCTCTGTACTGAAATATTTTTTTAATACTTGTCTACAGAGCTTTCTTTTTGCTGTCTTCAACAAATCTCTTTCCCTATGAGGTTTTCTTTGGTTAATAACACTCCGTAAGTACTTAATGTGGCATTATGATTTGTTGCAAAGGTAGCCTGAACAGTGCTTGACCTCACATAGTTCCATAGATCACTATTGATTTAAAGTGACAGCCTAAATTCTCCACATTAGCCTGCACCACATTTTTAATACACCAATAAAACAGAATTACTTCAAAGGAAACAATTTTGTCAGTGGCTCTAAAGCAGGAAACAGAATGCAAATATCAGGGTGCTTTTCTAAGTTATAGAGCATAAACATCTACAAACCTAACTGTGCATCACAGAAATTCATTACCTTGTACGATATTTTGTACAGAAAGAAAAAAGCATTAGCTTTCATGTCAGGGAACTATTTAATGATGCAAAATATATCTAAACTGATTTAAAATAACATTTTTTGGTTTTGGTGAAGGGTATACGTGTATTTAATTTCCTCTTAACCAAGAGCTGCACACCCTGTAGAATGTTTTATAGTGTATTTAAACCCATCTCTACATTTTTTTCAATTGCAGAAGTACCAAGACAGGCACCCCACAAACTGCTGGATTTCCATTTCATTGCTTCTTTTTAGATTAAATTCTCAGACCAGCCACTGTACTTGACAAGTGGGGACATTTCTCATTTTGAATTTATAATACTGCTCCTTCTACTTAGTCATTCCTTCAACCCTAATGCATTTTTTTATTTAGCATATGCACTCTATTTAGATGGACAACATATTTTAACTACAGATTAAAGAGATTATGGATTCTTACTAAATTTAGTATAGTTTAATTAAACTCCAGTCTACATTTGCAGATATTGGAATATTAACTCTTGTTTGATCATCATTCCTTTCTGTTATATTCCTTTATCTGGATCCCATAACTATTTTTTAATACTTTGTTTTCAGAATTCTGATTTATTTCTCTGTTGTTCACTGCACACATCCCCCCACCCCCCAGGTTTGGTAATCTTGGTAATCTATTTATCTATACATGTATTTTTTTCTTAAAAGTTTCATTAATGCCACTCCATTCCATGCCTGTATATAAAACTTCATATTTTTTTCCATTATAATAAACTTTTTTTTTTCTGGATGTGCAAGAATCATTGTTGGAAATCAAATTCTTCTTTCATGAAATCATCACCTTGAAAATGACCTGTCTTAACAATTCAGCATAGCTGGCTCAATTGGAAGAGCATGTAACTGTTGATCTCAAATGAGTTTGAGTCCCACACAGGATATAGAGATTACAAGGAAAAAAAAAAAAAACCTTAACAAAATTCAGCTGATGTCACCCTGGATGCTCCCCTAGATTGTCCTAACCATCATGCTCTCATAGGAATGCAATAGTTAACTCCCTTTCTCTGAAATTAATGAACTTGTTCAATCACAATCTATCCATTAGCTCAACAAATGTGAACTGAATTCCTATAGCCAACCATTTTCTCTATTTAGAAGAATCAGTGTGTCAGACTTTATTACAATTACTAGTTTCTATATCTATTTTCCCATGTCTATGAGCTCCTTGAGTCTAGAAACTATATATATCTTTCTTTTATTTACAGTACCAAGGATATATTTCACATAGGTAATTTGAAAAAAAAAAGGTTTAATGCATAATTAATTTTGTAGAATAAGTGTGGTATTTACCACAATATGCTAGATATACTAAGAATTCTCTATTTAAAAGCACATGCCCTGGGGCGCCTGGGTGGCTCAGTGGGTTAAGCTGCTGCCTTCAGCTCAGGTCATGATCTCAGGGTCCTGGGATCGAGTCCCGCATGGGGCTCTCTGCTCGGCGGGGAGCCTGCTTCTCTCTCTCTCTCTCTCTCTTTCTGCCAGCCTCTCTACCTACCTGTGATCTCTCTCTGTCAAATAAATAAATAAAAATCTTAAAAAAAAAAAAAGCACATGCCCTATGCAAAATATTGTGAAAGAAGAAATGGGATGAGGTTACATGTAAGGTAAAATAATGAAGATAAAGTGAGTGACAAAGCACATTTTTAATAACTTGTTCCTTCACAGTATCTATCAATAGTCACTATACACTTCATATTTCTTTATTTTTAGATCCTAATCTCTTTGCCATTGTCTAGGATATATCTTTTAATCTATGCACTAGTTTGTGTAAGTCTGTATTTCTCCTTTAATCTTGTGGCAAATCCTCAAAATTGATAATATACATATACAGTTCAGTTAAGTAATTTGAACAAGGTCATTTAGTGTGGAAGAGAACAAAAATGACAACAAAATTGACCCATCCCTGTATGCACAGCTCCCTTATCACTTTGCCACTCCTCCCACCAATCAATTCTCCACCCTTCACACCTGGGCTTCACAACTGGTCTTTACCAAATGGCACATTAGCAAATACTACCTGAAGAGAGTGTTGAAAAACTTGTCCACTGGAGCTTTCCTTCTTAATGTTATTTGGAATCCTGGCATTGCTCATGTAATGGAAAGCCTAGAACGGGCCACTGGGGTAGCGGAAACCACATGGAGCCAATTCAAACTCTTCCATCTGAATTCTTTTAGACAAAGCAGCCTAGCTACAGCTATATGTGTGAGTGAGTCATCCTGAGTTGTCGACCACACCCAAGTTCAAGAATAATAAACTCTTATAAGTAGCAGAATTATAAGGAAAAAAAATGTTGCTTTAAGCAAAAAAGTTTTCTTGACTTAAACCATTTTCCTCAACTAAGTAAATGAATTCAGTTACTAAGTAGACAATCCAAGAAAGTAAAACAGAACCCTTTATATCAATCAGTTTTATTATGCTACTGTTCATTTACTAATTTGGACAATATTACAAACGTTTTCCAATGGCATTTGATTCTGTGCTGGATGTTAAAATTTATTATGAGGTTAATTCCCAAAGAGAAATCGACATTAGATTGTGCAGAGTGTTTCTGGTAAGTAAAAATTTTGAAAAATATGGTATCAGTCTTTTCTCTTCAACTTAGAACCAGGTCTTTAGTTTTCTAAATGTCTTTAGTAAAAGACAGTTTAGATAAAATTTAAAAGATCATTATTTTTCCAGTTACTAAGGCTTTTCTTAATACAGTCAAATATTATTAAAACAGTTATTGCAAAAGCACTTTAACTACCACTTGATACCATGATACATGATACTACACGATAACCAAGGATTATGCTGATTTATATATCCTAGCTAATTTAATTATTACAGTAGTATCTCCAATAACACATAGGAAAATGCCGATTAAGTAATTTATCAAATACCATGTCATCATTGAGATGTATACCTAAGGTTTGAACCATGCCTGTGTTCTTAACTGTAATATGTCTTCTGGTTCTCATTTATAGTATGCTTACTGTTAAATGTATTCTGAAAGCAAAAATGAACATGCCTTTATTCATTTCCTGAAAATACATTTTTTTTTTTTTTGGTCAGAGTTGTTTTAATGATTGCCACACAACAGCATAAAATCTGATGAAGATTCTTCTGCAGTAAGTCAAATGTCCTCAGCATCAGAGATGATGCAGTGTTGAGGCAAATGAATGACTAACAAAAAGTCCCCAAACTTTGGGCCATCTTGGTGTCCATTCTTCTTATTTTGACATCTTTTGTCTGTATTTCATCCATTACTACTTACATTAATAATTAAATGTGTATTAATTATATTAATGTAACATTATCTTTATAATGTGGGAAATGAGCTGGAAAACAAGGAAACTAATACACAGTTTAGAAACTTGTCTGAGATTACTTACAAGTAGATATTAAATCTTTAACCTCTTGTGATCAAAGAAATGTTCTTCCTGTTTTTCCAGAAAAAAAAAAATGTTTCATGAAGGGTTGTTAAAGCATGTTAATTATGGGATGGCCTATGGAATGAATAAAATATGTTTTGAAGTTAATTCTGCTATTTATTAACTTTGTTATACTAGTTATTACATATTATATTAAACTCAATTATATTATGATATATTGATTATAATTTCTTATAAAATAGGAACACTGCATCAAAGACCAATGATGTATTTTATGATGACTAACATAACACAATAAAAGAAAAAATTCTATAAAATAAAAGATACTTATCTTGCAGACTTAAAGATTATTTATAGAACAATCCTAATAATATAGAAATTAATTAATTATAACTATTGTTATCAATAAGCCATGTTTAAAAAAATGCTCCCCTTTGCACCTTTATGGATAAATGAAAGAAAACCTGGCATTCTAGCATAAAGAAGAGAAAGAACCAGATTATCTTTGGAAATGTGTCTATTCATTAGCATAAACATTTTATTTATATTGGAAAACTTACAGACTACATGCTCGTTAAGGGGAGATTTTTATTCCGTATTTGTCAAAGTCACCTGTGAGGATGGTGATGCTTCTGATGATTATAGATTAAAATCTCTTCTACAATCAATGCAAATATAGCCAATATGATCAAAATTAATCTAGTAATTAAACTTAATTGATGTTTTAAAGTCAATTAAGTGATAAAAATAATAGCTGAAATATATTATCCAATATTATAATCTCAATAGACTATTTAAATCTAATCATTTGTCTACTGACTGGTCTAAAAAATCCAACTCTGACCTTTTAAATATACCACCATAATTTATCAAAAGTTCCACTATCTTTAGTAGTGCCATTTTGTCAAATTGACTGACTGACTTTTGGAAACCCATTTGGATTGAATTTCAAACCATTCATTTAATATTTGAGAAATATATCTTGTGGAATAGTGTTTAAAATCTAGAGGTAGAGGGAACCTTAGACCTTACCTCTACCATTAGTTTTATAGATAAGGAAATTCAATTCTATAGATGTAAAATTATTTGTCCCAGGTCATAATACTTAGTATAAGAAAGTGTAAGCCATCTTTCAGAATTGGAGAGATTTTAAAATTTTCCTATAGTAGAAGAATATTTACATCTATTAGAACTCTATTGAATTCTAAAGTAAGAATTCTAGCATTTTCAAGGTTCCTGGCAGCCCCAATCGGTAAAGCATGTAACTCTTAATTTTGGGAGTTTGAGTTTAAGAGCCACATTGGGCAGGGAGTCTACTTTAAAAAAAAAAAAAATCTCGTATTTTCAAATACTAAAAAATGAAATATAAACTTATATCTTGACTGCTTCTATGCAAATCATAAACTAAACCAAGATTTCTATTGATTAAAAATTGTTTTTCTTTTATATTCTGTCATATTTTAATAAATTGGGCTTTTAAAATACATTTTGAAAATCATTTGTTTTTCCAAAAGTGTTTTTACTGGCTCTTGAACCTATTATATGAGGACCCCAAGATCTTGCAATGTTCTTTTTTCTACACGGTGTATTTCAGTCTCACCAAGAAGTTAGTTACAGTGTGCTAGGGACCTGTGATTTGTGTTCCTCTTTCCAGCTTAGGTAGCTCTTGTCTAGGCATGGGTGCCCTTATTCTTAGTGCCTGTATTTCCACTTAGAAATGTGCCACCACTCCTTAGTGTATGTATCATCCCTGATGCTCTGCAACAGTCATTGTGATTTTTTTTTTTTCCGGAAAAATAAGAAGATAGCTTCCTGGTAGCCTGATGTGAGAGACATTTGAATGTTTACTCACCTGTGGGTTATGTTCCTTGGGGAAGACTTGAAAGCTGCATTGCTATGTCTCAAAATCTAACAGAGACTTTATTTCAGTATGATGCTTCCTTCATATTTTGTCTATGCTGCAATAAATCTCCTAGGAGAAAACTGAGCTAAAAGAAGATTGCTTGAACAAGCTTAAGCAAGTTATCTTGGACTCAGAGCAGGGAAAAGCATGACACATTTTATTCTGTATACCACCTGTCCAATCCCTCCTTGAACTGGGTCTGAGTTTAAGCAATACAATGACATCCCAGAAAGGGAAGCTAGAGATATCCTCTGCAGAATAAAAATGTATGTTAATTTTTATTTATTTTTAAAAGAATATAGTTTAGATTAGAGAAATAAATACAGTTGTGTTTTTTTTCTTTTCATACAACTGTCTATGAATACACACACATGCACGGTGTACAAGGAATTATTTTAAGTCATGAATTTTAAACAGAACTTCCTCAGAGAGATGAGAACAGATTTATAACCAGCTGGTGTCAGGCTATACTTGGCATGTGGTACCTCGATTTAGTTATCATCTTCAAAGCCCACGAATACCATTCGAACACTATTGTGCACCTAGGACAAATGGTCAGGGAATTCCTTTAAGCAATCTCAGGCTAGGAGAATAAGGTCAAATGTCACCACAATGCACTGAATTTGCTGAGGCCTGAGTCCCTAAATAGGTTTTTTGAGGCAGCTGGAGCTGTCAGAGCTGCAGAGGAAGCCAATGGTATTTTGAAGGATGTGTTTTCTGTATTTTTGTATGCCAGTATAGACACAGGGTTTTGTTAAATGCAAATATATTAAAGATGTTAAGTTCTGAGCACCAGACTACTGGGGTAGAGTTGGGTGCCTATCTTTCCTTCCCCAAAAGTCATCAACATATCCTTAGTGCATCTACTCATAAAGAGGCCACTGTGCTCACAGCTGAATAGATAATGAGTTCCTCTGAGTCAGCATTCTTCATCAAAATACCCACACCCTCTATCTCCCATCTCAGTAGGACTTACCATCAAGAAAACGGATTTTCTTCTGTACCCTGGTAGGGAATCCCAATGTTTCATACTAACTTCTCCAAGAAATACTTATCCCACTCAGCTCTGCCTCCTACTCCTCTCTCAGAAAGTCTCCCCCCATTGCTTCCTTCTGCTACACAGCCAGTTCTGCAGCTGATCAGGCCAGAGACAGACCTCTGATCCAACCTGAGCCACACAGATTCACTCTCTCAGAAATTTGGATTTAGGGCCCCCAAATTTAGCTTGTTCCTAATGAAATCTGGGAATTTAAATTTGAGGTTGAAAGGGCCACATTGAGCATTTGTTCAAGCTCAACAGAGAATGAGGGGCAGTTGGCTCCAGCTCCTTCTAGAAGCTTGGTGTGCCTCCTATGGCTTCTGTATGACTGTCCTCTTGTGCTTTTCAAGCTCATGTGCCTCCTCTTTTACTTCCCTCAGCTTGAGTAGGTTCTCTGTCTTGCACTCAACTATGTCCTGAAAAACACCTGGAGAGATCAGCGTCTGTTGAACAAAAGTAAAGTTTTAGGGTCTGCCTAGTCAGAGTGACCAGACCTTCTACAACCCAGATCCTGCCCCTTATTATGCACAACACTCTTGTTTTATTGCCCCTGTGAAGTAAGAGATCCATCACAACACCAGTGCATCCACAGGAATTATATTCTGAGGGGAGACACAGAGACTGTTTTGAGCTTCACTCCATTGTGAGCTTTATATGTGAAGTCATGCATGGTTTATAATTTTTCTTGAAGATTTATCCTTTAAAGAATGCATTTGAATCCAAATGATACATTTTTACATCATTACTGTATTTTTAAAATTTATGTTAATCCTATTCGTAAGATTCATTGTTGACTGAAATGTGTTATACAAAAGCTTAATGATATTTCTTATATGGGTGTGGCTTTTTAGATAGAGCTATTCTTATGAAATCATGGGCTATTATTTTTATACCCTTGCATTCTTAGTTTCTGTCACCAAACACCAATTGTTTTTGTTTTTATTTTCATTTTTGTTTTTCAGCTAGCTATACAGCTCAGTTGAACAAAAGATTAATGTCCTACTTGTTTTCAAATGTTTGGAATGCAATTGTTTTATAGAAAAATACATATGGAATGCCATTAACAACTGCCCTGGCTAGGTAAAGCCAAAACTTCTCTGAAAAGGGTTTTGTGTGAATAAATTTGGGTCCATCTTCTTACAAATAAAAGTTCAATTTTTAACTACATGTCATTAAAATTGTAAATATTCTTGCAGAAAAAAAAGTCTTTGCAGGTGGTTGAAAAAATCATTTAAACTGTTCTTAAAAGAAAGGAAAAACAATGCCTGTGCATAAATCAAATGCTGACTCTGCCAAATTCTCTGGTATCTTTTCTTGCATTCCTTTTCTTTTGGAAGAAAGGACACCATAGCAACCAGTTTTTAATGATTAAGAAAGGATACTTTAACTGGTTCCTTATTTTTTACCGTAAGATGAACTATTTCCCCTTAAGCTCACTTTTCAATATCCTCTGAAACCACGTAACCAACCCTCTGGAATACTTTACTGTCAGAGAGAAAAGATACTATATTATAATAAAACATTTATAAAATAAAGACCTGTGTGAGAAAAATGTGTGTGTATGTGTGCATGTGTGTCAATAAATGGTCTCCTCACTCCAATATTTATGATTCTATTTTATATAGCTGTCATGTACAATATTAACTATATTAGAGAATAAAGAACTAAGTAAATATCTCCAGAAGAGTTACTACTAGAAATTGAATGAGATTAAACCTCTTTTGTTTGGATAAATCATTAGATGATACTTAAGAAAAATGTTGCTAAAAATAGCCTGGATGATGGCTAATGCCAAATTATCATGTGCGTACACACACACACACACACACACACACACACACACACATGCATCTGTCTTCGTAATAGTTGTACAAATTAGACTTTCTTAGCCAGTCGGGTGAAAGGAGGTAAAATTTAAAGAGAATAGAGAAAAACATGAAAGAGTAAAAGATAATTTGATTACACATAAACCATAGCCAGATGTCACTTCAATGAGATATACTGAAATAAATTTTAAAGACAAAAAGGTTCTAAAATGCTTTTTTAAAAAGGGCTTTTATAAGATATTTTATTAGGTTAAGCAACAACTCCCACCACTGACTCTTTAGCAAAAGTATATATATTAACTAAGCATTTATGAGATTGTTTTGTCTAGGGTTGAGTTGTTAATGTTTACAAGAAATAATGAAAAGTCTCTCAATTTTTTATTGGGTAATGCTCAATTTAAAGGTCACAGATAAGAAATTACGTGGTAATAAATAAATGGGGGAGAAATAAAATAGTGTGTATATAAGTTTTCCAGGAATTAAAAGACATTTTGGAGTTGTAGGACTTGGACATGATTTGGGAGGTTTTATCCAATCCTGCAATCCCTTAAGGGTTAATGATCCTTCTATTATCTATCCCAGTCTCCAACTCTGTGTGGATTACAACCAAATTCATATAATGTCTATAGATGAGTACAGCTCTTGACTTGGAAATCTGTGCTGTATTTGTCTGAGAAACAAAATATCCTTGAGCATGTCTGGAGGACTCATGGGACATTTCTGGAAAAGAAACTTTTGGAAAAGTTCTGGAAAACGTTTTATCCCAAAGGAAGTTTTTAAATATACAAACACTGGCTTAGGACAGTGATTCAGTTTGTAGAAGGAAAGGTTATTTTGATTATCATTTATAATCCTTCTCTCAGATTGTCCCCTGACTCAGATCTGTTGACATATACTGGAGATATAGGGAGAGAAACTGACACCAACTTGTGATTACAAACTATTGAAAGCCAATTTATAAATTAGGTCCTGTGGGACATAAGCAGAGTATCACACCAGGAATAAAATAGGTTATTAAAATCCTCTATTCCAAAGAAAAACCTATGAGGCTTTGAAAAAAAATCAAAGCAGAATCAGCAGATGTGCATTGGCATTGAATCAATGATGTCTCTGAGAATGGCATGACAGTTCTAGGAAGTCACTTTTCAAGAGCTTCATACAGGCTTTTCACAGGTAACTGAACCTATGACTCAGTCCTCAGAGGTCCTAGAAATGGTACATCAGCCTTATCACAGACATTATATAAGCATCCAGATCAAGATACAACAAACTCGTTTCATGACATATTATAGTGGGAAAGATGGCTTTATGGTAGATAATGAATTACTCTGGGACTTCTAGATATGCTTTCAAAAGAACTCCATGACTAAGGGATTGCAATCTGATTGACACAAATGTATAATGCACTCTGAGTGACTATAGTGAAATTACCTTAGTTTACTATCACAATACTGGAATCCTGTTTTGTCCTGTTTGTTTCTTTGAGGAGGGATAGGGGAGGGCTGCTGTGATCTGGGAACCTGGTCTATAATCACAAATTGTATGAAAGAAATTGACAGCTCTAAGATTCTAAGATCAATAAAGGGAGACTGATTATATCAAGGTAATGTATATACTGTAAAGAAAGGCCATTATCTTGGTATTTCTGAATAGGCCCTGGTATTTAAAGACAGACTACTTTGCTTTTGAGGCTAAATCAAATATAATGGATGATGGCTGGCTCTGGGCTCATCTGATGATTGGAATCTAATATCCTAGCATTACAGATATGCTCTGAAGAATAAAGCTATGTGTGTACATGTTAAGAGTTATGAGCTACTTGTCAACATAAAATATATATCACATAGTTACATAACATGTGGACCAAAAGCATTTAAATGTATAGGTCTATAGTACTTAAATATAAAACTATGGTGGGGGTCTTCTCCCTCAAATGCCTGGAGGCACACCCCACTGTTGCTAGGAATAAAACAGGAGTTCATACTTTAATGGTTTGATTGCCAATGATACAAAAATGACATGTTGTCAGTTTTTTTGTTTGTTTGTTTGTTTGTTGCTTGTTTGTTTTGTTTTTATTTTTAAGTGGCTAAAGGGGATCATGTTTCACTAAAAAGAAAGGGACTTTTCTAATTTTTTTTTTCTGATTTTTGGTCTTCAATACAAATGGCTATACATAATTGAAATTATGGACCACATGAGACCTAGGGGAATGTTAGATTTATCAGACGGAATGAAGATCACTTAGCTTGATCAGAGGGAAGAAGAAAAACAATTTCTTTTTGATATATAGAATAGGGCACACTATCAGTGGATTTTAATACTGAAGAATATTACTTAATTCAAAGGGTAAAGTTTTCATACTGCAATTGGGTGAATCTAGTCATATTGACTATAACTACTTAAATATAGTTTTATTCCCAACATACAGAAGAAAGTATACTGTGAAAGACTTGGACTCTTTTTTTTTCTAATTTAGTGTCACTCTATGACCATTTTTGAATCCCAAATCCAAAATTCTCTTTCCATTGTTCATGAGAACAAATCCACTCTCTTCTACTCAAAGAATTCAATCTTCTTTCTCATACATCCTCATTATTTTCCTTTTGAATGAATTATTTCTATCAATGTGAAACACTGTTTTTGTCTCCTCTCTTCCAAAAACAAAATGAAGCAAACAGAAAGAAAAAAAAAGGAGAGAGAAAAAGAGAAACAAAAGCAAAAACAAAAATAAAACCCTCTAGTCTCCATTCTTCTTGTCTCAGTACAAACTTTTATATAAAATTTGTTGATTTGGGGGTCTAACTGGTATGAACTTTTTATATACAGCTTTTGAACCCAGCACTAACCTAGTATTAAAGTTTTACCATTGACACACTGAAAATCAGGGATAATGTACCTTAGTAAGATATACTAGTGGATATATGAAAATTATTATAGGGAATATGAAAGTTATTTTGTTACTTTGAAAAATTTGGGGGGTTCCTGCACATGCATATGTCCCCGTTTCTTTGCTATTCACAACAAGTTTAAAGGTGTGGGACTGAGTGGTTCCTTATCTCTTTTCTAAATGAATTAATGCTCAGTAATATGACTAAAAAATCTAGTATGTTTATATTCAGTTTTTCTATCGATAAAGATTTTTGTAGCTCTCTGAATTCAATGTCTAGATAAGTTTCAGTTCTTTCCAGAAGAATAGTATACAATAGGATGTTGTATTGTGCTGAAACATCCATATTTTCTTGCCTGGTTTCATAGCTGGGAATAAAATTTATTCTTTAAGATCAAGGAGGAATGTGTATATTTGAACATCTTTCTGACAATTTAAAAAATTACTTATCATCTTGCACTGTTTGCATGGCAGTTATAGTTAGATAAACTCAAAAATAATGCCTGTGACAGATAAGAAAGTAGTGAAGAAAATAGACACTCCTCATATAGATTCTGCCATTTTTTGTTCTTTCTTTTTTTTTAAGATTTTTATTTATTTACTTGAGAGAGAAAGGGAGAGAGAGAGAGAGAGAGCACACAAGCAAGAGGAACAGCAAGCAGAGGGAGAGGGAGAACCAGGTTGTCTGCTAAGCAGGGAGCCCCACGGGAAGCCTGGCCCCAGGACCCTGGGCATCATGACCTAACCTGAAGCCAGACATTTGACTGACCCACCCAGGCTCCCCCATTTTTTGTTGTTTTCAAATTATATTTGAAAACATTTTTCTTAGACTATTTTAAGTAGTTTTTTTGTATTGTACGAAGAAAGAAAAGAAAAGAAAAACAGTAATAAATTTGTTATAATAAATACAGTTATCACCTGTTTTATTTACTCAAGTAATCAGAAAAGGAACCAGTTTGAGGAAGTTTTATTAATGACCATTATTAGTAATAGATAAGAAACTGATCATTTTAATATGTAATGAAAATTAAGACAACTAATTAGCACTCAAAACTTTGTTGACCAAAAATGTATAGTGAACAAAAAGCAAGATTTGGATCAAATGTACTTGGGGCAGGTTTTCATTCTGATATTTAGAATCTGTCTGATATTTACTAAATTACTTCACTCTTTTTATACTATTATCTTAAATTGTAAAAAGTTATAAAAATACCATATTCCTTTCCTAGGGTTTCCGAAACAATTACCACATGATGGGTGGTTTAAATCAACAGAAATTTATTCTCTTAATGTTCTGGAAATTAGAAGACTGAAATACATCTAAGCAAGGCTATGCTCTTTCTGAAAGCTCTAGGGGATAATCTGTTCCAATCTATTTTCTTAGTTTTTACTGTTATTAGCAGTCCTCAGAGTTCTTTGCCTTATATGCACATATTTACTATGCTTATCTCTGTCATATATGGTGTGTCTGTCTCTGTCACTCCTTTTTTTCATAAGGACAAGAACCATATTGGATTAAGGACCTACCCTATTTCATGTGACCTCATATTAACTCATATCTTAAATACATCTGCAAAAACTCTATTTCCAAATAAGATAACATTCACAGGTGTCTGGTATAGGAAGTTCTACACAACTTTATTATGTGTGTGGCAGGGTAGGATAACATAGTTAACCCACAAAAATTGCTTAACTCAATTGTTTTTAGCAAAATTAAATATACTATGTAGTACACCTGCAACTAATCTAACATTGTATATGAAATATACTCCAATAAAAAAAAATAAAGAGGGCACTTGGGTGGCTCAGTGGGTTAAAGCCTCTGCCTTCAGCTCAGGTCATGATCCCAGGCTCCTGAGATCGAGCCCCACATCAGGTTCTCTGCTCAGCATTGAGCCAGTTTTCCCCTTCTCTCTGCCTGCCTCTCTGCCTACTTGTGATCTCTGCCTGTCAAAAAAATAAATAAAATCTTTAAAAAAAAAAAAGAGTGATCCTTTAAAGTTAAAAAAAAATTAAATGCAATATTATATGCACACTGATTAGCAAAGACCTTTACACTGTGGGTACTCAATGTTAGCTGCATTTCTGTTCTTTTGCCTGTATATATCATGTGAATAATGGGAACAATTCACTATAGTCAGTACAATGTCCTTTAATTTTTCACATCACTCTGCTTCTAAATTGTTTTAGAACAAATTATGAAAGATTTAATGGAAGAAATGGAATGCTAGGTATTGTTTTGTGTACACTTCCTTATCTGATTTTGTAGAGCTCTCTACTTCTCATTGTCTTGCTGCTATTTTGCAACTGTTCATATTCTAGAAAACTGCTGGTTATGCAAATGAAATTATTGTCTATAGTGATGCAAATTAATTTTGTCAGATGGAGATGAAAACTATTTCACCTGTAAGAAGGTATTTTCTATTAAATTCATTTCAACATTTTTGATTTCCTATATATGTCTGCTCTTAGGATTCTCATTTGAAATGGTTTTAAACATCTTGCTGGTTCCCCCCCTGAATTAATAAGTTAAATAAAGTCTTCATCTGTGTTCATTTTAGATTAGCATGAAAGTCATGATTTTCCTTAAAAAAAAAACTATATTATTCCATGTACATTTTGACAAAGCTTTGATGAATAAAGAAATGAAAAGATTCAGTCCTTTAAAATGTCATCTCTCAACATGATATGCAGCACCTGTGTGGGGAAGAACTGAACCCAAAAGCTTCATAACTTTTGAATTAGAGGGCAATTCTTAGGAAGAAGTCAAGAAGTATTTGGGGGGCAAAAATAGTGTTAGATAATTAAGCATTTCTTAAATAACAAGAATAAAATCTGCTTTACCATGAGACTTAATGCCTTGTAATTTAACAACCAGATTGATGATCTGGTCCATATCATGTTAGAAAGTGAAGTTTCAGAGCATAGAGGAGCTTCTGCTTTAGATAAGGCCCAGTTAAAAGGCTTTAGTCATATAAAAATAAGTGGGAGAAGTCTCTACCATTACCATACTTACCCAGTGAGCCAATTACATTGTGCTCAGGGACACATCGACTTCTTTTTCATCTGAAATATCAGAAAATCATTGTTCTTACTGAAAACAGGACCAGAATAGGAACTAACCACCAATCTTTGGTTCTGGCTGTGTGAGTGACAGCTCCATGCCATCTGAATGGGAACCAAGAACTAATTAGAAAAAGAACAAGGGCAGAGGGAAGATGGTGGCAGAGAAGGAGGCTTGTTTCATCCCACAAACACTACTATATCACTATTAAATCATCTTAAGTACCCCAGGTCATGATCTCAGGGTGGTGAGATCAAGCCCCACATGGGGTTCCTCAGTCAGCAGGGATTCTATCTGAGATTCCCTCTCCCTTTCCTCTGACCCTCCCTCTGCACATACTCTCTCTCTCTCTCTGTACAATAAGTAAATAAATCTAAAAAAAAAAAAATAGGAGAACCTTTCTCCAAATTCATTGGCTTGGTAAATGACAGGGGCTAAATTTCATAAGTTTTTGTTTGTTTGTTTGCTTGTTTGTTTTAACCAGCAAGGCTTAAAGTCTGCAGATTTAAAGGTCAGTAGGCTTGGCTCTGATAGAACCAAGAGTGCACTGTGCTGCTCCTAGAGAGAAGGCAGGCAAACAACTTGGGGGCAGATAATAAGTAAATAGTAATCTGAGAAGGTCTGGGGCACACAGTGGAGAGATTCTTCACTCCTCTCAGAGTACTTCCCTAAGAGGCAGTCTTAACAGAGATTTATCTCTAGTAACAAAGGAGCTGGCTAGTGCCATTTTCCCTTCACAGATGAAAATAAAACAAAACAAAAATAAAACAAACAAACAAACAAAAACAGTCACCTGCTGGCTGACTAATTTAGATACACTAAGCTGCACTCCCCTGTATTCTGGTGAGACTAACTCTCTCAGTCAAGTTTGCCTCAGTCCCAGTGTAGGAGATCTCTCCTCCAGAATGCCGGAATAAACGGCTCTGCACACTCTGCAACTCCTGACCAGAGAGTCCTAAAGGGCCTCAGTTCTAGTGGAGCTGGTGTCAGGTCTCATTTCACAAGCAGATCAAAGACACCTAGTTAAAAAAAAAAAAAATGCCACATGTCAAGGACCAAACACTACCCACTGCAAACAAAGAACCTCTGGAGATGAATAGCCTAAAGATAGAGAAAACAAAATACAACAGCTGAACATATGCAACACACACTAGAGACATTCCCTACAATGTCAGGTCCTAGAAACTACATTACCTCTTCTTCATAATGCTACTGCTTTCAGGAATAAGAGACATACTGGCTTTTCTAACACAGAGAAGAAGGCAGGGGCTTAGACAAAATGCTAAAGATGGATAAATTCTTCCCAGATGAAAGAACAAGATAAGTCCTGCCCAAGATCTAAGCAACAGATATAAGGACTATGTCTGATGGAGAATATATGGCAACAATCATGAGGATACTCACTGGGCTTGAGAAATGAATAGAAGACATCAGGAAGACCCTTACCACAGAGATTAAAGAGTTAAAAAAGAATCAACTGAAGATGAAGAATGATATCAAAGAGATTGGAAAGAGGCCTTATACAATGAATGCCAGGCTGGAAGAAGCAGAGGAATGATTTAGTGACCTAGAAGACAAGATAATGGAAAATAATGAAGCTGAACAAAAAAGAAAAGGAAGAATTATGGAACACAAGAGTAAACATAGGGAACTCAATGAAACAATCAAATAATAACATTTATATTATAGGAGTCCCAGAAGAAGAAGAAAGAGAAAAGTAGCAGAAAATTTATTTGAGGAAATAATAGTAGCAAACTTCCCTAATTTGGGTTAAAAAACACACATATCCAGATCCAGGAGGCAAGAGAACTCCGACAACAAAAAGTAACAAAAGCAGGCCAAAACAAAGGTATAATATTACCAAATTTTCAGACTATAGTGATAAAGGAAAAAAAAAATCCTGAAAGCAGTAAAACAAAAGAAACCCTTAATGTACAAAGGAAGACCTATAAGGCTATTTGGAGATTTCTCAACAGAAACTTGGCAAGCCAGAGGGAGTGTATGATATATTCAAAGTTCTGAATGGGAAAAATCTACAGCCAAAAATACTCTACCCAGCAAAGCTATCATTAAGAATAGAAGGAGAGGTAAAGAGTTTCCCAGACAAAAACAAAAACAAAAACAAAAACAAAAAACAAAAAACAAACAAACAAACAAAACCTAAAGGAGTTTGTGACCACTAAACAAAAAAACAAAAAACAAACAAACAAAAAAAACCTAAAGGAGTTTGTGACCACTAAACCAGACCTGTGGGAAATATTAAAGAGTGCATTGAGTGCATTGAGTGCAAAGAAAAGACCAAAAGTGATAAAGACAAGAATGGATGAGACAAAAACTCCAAAAACAATGACAAACCAAGTCAAAAAATGGCAAAAAACACAGATCTATAATAATTGCTTTGAATATAAATGGAATAAATGTTTTGATTTAAAAAATATAGGGTGTCAGAATAGATAAAAAAAATCGAAGGCCAATCTATATGTTGCCTACCAGAGACTCATTTTATTTTATGACTTTCTAAAGATTTATTTGTTTATTTTTTTATTCATTTATGTGTGTCTGTGTGTGAGAGAGAGAGAGGGAGAAATAAATGGGAGATAGAGAGAGAGCATGCAGTGGGAAAAGGCAGATGGCAAGAAAGAAAATCTTAAGCAAACTCTCCACTGAGAGCTGAGCCTGCCACAGTGCTATCTCAGTACTCTGAGATCATGACCAGAGCTGAAATCAGGATACTTAACCAACTGAGCCATCCAGGAGCCTCTGCAAGAGACTCATTTTATAACTAAAGACACCTGCAGATTTAAAACGAGGGGATGGAAAAATATTTACCATGTAAATGAATAGCAAAAGAAAGCTGCAGTAGCAATATCTGTATTGGACAAACTAGACTTTTAAATACTATAACAAGCGATAAAGAAGGGCATTATATAATCACAATAGGGATAATCCAACAGGAAGATCTAACAATTGTAAATATGCAGCCAACAGGGGAGAACTCAAATACATAAAAAAAGCTAATAACAAACATAAAGGAACTCATCAACAGGTATACAGTAATCATAGGGCACTTGAACACACTACTTTCATCAGTGAACTGATCATGTAAACAGAGCATCAACAAGGAAACAATGACTGTGAATGACACACTGGACTGGATGGACTTGACAGATGCATTCAGAACATTTCATTCTAAAGCAGCAGGATACGCATTCTTTTCAAGTGCCCATGGGACGGACGCCACCTGATCACATTTTAGGTCACATATCAGGCCTCAACAAGTACAAAAAGATTGAGATCATATCATGTGTCTTTTCTGAACAGAACACTATGAAACTAGAAGTCAACTATAAGAAAAAATGTGGAAAGACCACAAATGCATGGAAGTTAAACAAAATGTTACTAAACAATGAATAGGTCAACCAAGAAAGTAAAGGAAAAATCAAAAAGCACATGAATACAAATGAAAATCAAACTGCAATGGTCCAAAACCTTTCAGATACAGCAAAAGTGGTGCTAAGAGGCAAGTATATAGCAATATAAGCCTACTTGAGCAGCAAGAAAAAACTCAAGTACACTATAAAACCTTACACCAAAAAGGGCTATAAAAAGTACAATGAATGAAACCTAAAGCCAGCTGAAGGAAATAAATAATAGAGAAAAGAAATATATGATACAGAAACAAACAAAACAAACAAAAACAGTAGAACATATCAATGAAACAAATCAATGCTTCTTTGAGAAAATCGATAAAGTCGGTAAACCTCTAGCCAAGCTGAACAGAAAGAAAAGAGAAAGGATGTAAAAGAAAAAAAAATCACAAATCAAAGAGGAGAAATCACTACATATGCCACCAAAATACAAACTGTTATAAGAGAATATAATGCAAAACTACATACCAACAAATTGGATAACCTAGAAGAAATGGACAAATTCCTAGAAACATAAATTATAAAAACTGAAACAAGAAGAAATAGAAAACTTGAAAACACTGATCATCAGCAAAAAAATTGAATTGGTAATCAGAAAACTCCCCAAAATGAAACTGCAGGACCAGATGGCTTCATAGGTAAATTCTACCAAACATTTAAAGAAGAGTTAATACCTATTTTCGAAGTATTAAAAAAAAAGGGAGAAGAAGAAAAAGAAGAAGAAGAAGAAGAAGAAGGAGAAAAAGAAGGAAAACTTCTAAATTCATTCTATGAGGTCAGTACTACCCTGATATCAAAACCAGATAAAGAATATATGAAAAAAGAAAACTACAGGCCAATATCTCTGATGAACATGGGTGCAAAAATTCTCAATAAAATTCTAGCAAACTGAATCCCACAAGTTGCAGGATACAAAATCAATGTACAGAAACCTATTGCATTTCTATACACCAATAATGAAGCAATAGAAAGGGAATTTAAGGAGTCAATCCCATTTACAATTGTACCCTAAGCTATAATATACCTAGGAATAGACATAACCAAAGAAGTGATCTAGTCCCCAAATCATGAAATATTGATGAAAGAACCTGAAGATGGCACAAAGAAAATGAAAGATATTTCATGCTCATGGACTGCAAGAACAAATATTGTTAAAATGTCTATATTAGCCGAAGCAATCTACACGTTTAATGCAATCACATTCAAAATACCACCAGCGGGGCGCCTGGGTGGCTCAGTGGGTTAAAGCCTCTGCCTTCCGCTCAGGTCAGGATCCCAGGGTTCTGGGATCGAGCCCCGCATCGGGCTCTCTGCTCAGCCGGGAGCCTGCTTCCTCCTCTCTCTCTCTGCCTGCCTCTTCGCCTACTTGTGATTTCTGTCTGTCAAATAAATAAATAAATAAATAAATAAATAAATAAATACCACCAGCATTTTTCATAGAGCTAGAAGAAATAATCCTAAAACTGTATAGAACCACAAAGACCTCTAATAGCTAAAGCAAACTTGAAAAAGAAAACCTGGGCTAGGAGCACCTGAGTGGCTCAGTCAGTTAAAACTTCAGCTCAGGTCATGACACAAGAGTCCTAGGATCAAGCCCCTATCAGGCTCCCTGCTCCATGGGGAGACTTCTCCTTCTACTTGCTCTCTCTCTCTATCTCTCTGTCAAATAAATAAATGAAACCTTAAAAAAGAAAAGAAGAAAAGAAAACAAAAGAAAAGCAGGGCTGGAGGCATTACAAATCCAGATTCTAAGTTATTTTAGAAAGCAGTAGTGATCAGGGGCGCCTGGGTGGCTCAGTGGGTTAAAGCCTCTGCCTTTGGCTCAGTTCATGATCCCAGCGTCCTGAGATCGAGCCCTGCATCGGGCTCTCTGTTCAGCAGGGAGCCTGCTTCCCTTCCTCTCTCCCTACTTGTGATCTCTGTCTGTCAAATAAATAAATAAAAATCTTAAAAAAAAAAAAAAAGAAGAAAGCAGTAGTGATCAAAAGAGTATGGTAGTGGCACAGAAATAGACACATAGGTCAATGGAACTGAATGAAAACCAAGATATAAACCCACAATTGTATGGTCAATTAATTTTTGATGAAGCAAGAAAGAATATTCAATGGGAAAAAGAGAGTCGCTCCAACAAATGGTGTTGAGAAAACGGGACAGCAACATGCAAAAGAATGAAACTGGACCACCTTCTTACACCAAACACAAAAATAAATTCAAAATGGATTAAAGACCTATATGTGAAGCTTGAAACCTTAAAAATCTTAGAAGAGAACACTGGTAGTAACCTCTTTGATATTGGCTATAGCAGCTTCTTTCTAGATATATCTCCTGAGGCAAAGGAAAAGGAAACAGAAATAAACTACTGAGATTTCATCAAAATATAGGCTTCTTCACTGTAAAGAAAACAATCAACAAAACTGAACGGCAACCTTTGGGATCAAAGAAGATATTTGCAAATGGCATATCTGATTAATGATTTGTATCCAAAATATATAAGGAACTTATAAAACAACACACAAAAAATGAATAAACCAATTAAAAATGGGCAGAAGACACAAATAGACATTTCTCCAAAGAAGACATCCAGATGGCCAATACACACAAGAAAAGATACTCAACATCACTCGTCATTAGGAAGATACAAATCAAATTACTCTGAGCTATCTCTTTACACCTGTCAGAATGGCTAAAATTAAAAAAAATAATAATAATAATAACAAACAAACAAACAAACAAGAAACATGTGTTGGCAAGGATGTGGAAAAAGGAGAACCCTCTTTCACTGTTGGTGGGAATGCAAACTGGTGCAGCCACTGTGGAAAACAGTATGGACTTTCTTCAAAGAGTTATAAATAGAACAACCTCTGATCCAGCAACTACACACTAGGTATTTACACCCCCAAAACAAAAATACTAATTTAAAGAGATGCACATCCCCTAATGTTTGTAGCAGCATTATATGCAATAGCCAAGTTATGGAAACAGCCCAAGTGTCCATCAACTGATGAATGGATAAAGAATATATAGCATATGTATACAATGGACTATTACTCAGCCATAAAAAGGAAGAATGAAATCTTGCTGGTTGTAATGACCTGAATAGAGCAAGAGAGGGTTATGCTAACCAAAATAAGACCACTAGAGAAAGACAATTGTCACACAATTTCACTCATTTGTGGAATTTAAGAAACAAAACAAATGAACAAAATGGGGGTGGGATGAAGGAGAGAGGCAAACCAAGAAACAGACTGTTAACTATACAGAACATACTGATGGATGGGACACCTGGGTGGCTCTATCGATTAAGTATCTGCCTTCAGTTCAGGTTGTGATCCCAGGGTCTTGGGATGTAGTCCCACATTGTGGGGTGGGGGTGGGAGGGTCCTTGCTCAGCAGGGAGCCTGCTGCTTCTGCCTGCTCTGCCTGTTCTGCCTTTAGATCTCCATGCTTCTGTTCTCTCTCTGACAAATAAATAAAAATAAATAATAATTTTTAAAAAACATATTGAGGGGCACCTCAGTGGTTCAGTGGATTAAGGCCTCTGCCTCTGGCTCTGGTCATGATCTCAGGGTCCTGGGATCAAGCCCCATATCCGGCTCTCTGTTGGCAGGGAGCGTGCTTCCCCCCTCTCTCTCTCTGCCTGCCTCTCTGCCTACTTGTGATCTCTGTCTGTCAAATAAATAAATAAATAAAATCTTAAAATAAAAAAATATATATAGGTAGTTACTGGAAGGGAAATGGTGGGGGGATAGGTAAAAAAGGTGATGGGGATTAAGGAGTCCACTTGTCATGATGATTCCCCAGTGATGTATGAAATAATTGAATCAGTATATTGCACTTGAAACTAATGTCATACTGTATGTAAATTAATGTATGGAATTTCAATAAAAACAAAAAATAATTAAATGGCAATCTAATTTAGGGGAAACTGAACAATGGCAACTGAAAAATAAATAAAGGGTAATATATCTTTTAAATGCCATCTTAAATCAAAGCAAGATACTGTAAAAGGTAAATCAGCATCATTCAATAGAGCTGAGAATAAAAATAAAGAAGTCTTTGTACCACTCTTGTAACTGATAATTGATAGGAATATCTATTATTTAACATCTTAGTTTTATATTGCAGATGATGAGAAGTTAGAAATTAAATAGGCTAGTAAATATGAAACACTTCTAATCATTTCAAAATTCTATTTTAGTTTTTGTTTCTAATGTGATGGATTCAAAAATGGCATAAAACTGATAGATCCATTCTCATTGGAAGGTCTGTTTGAAATTCCTTTTGAGTCTAGATTTTATCTCACACTGGAAACCTCAGGGAAGTAGGTATTGAGAGTTAGGAAACCTCATTTTGGTTTCTGTTGCTTCATGATGCCTCAAGTTTCATTCAATACTATTCTCTTTTACATATATACCTCTTCTAAAGAATTTTGTAGAATACACTTTAAGTAAGAAATTGTTTTCCAAATAAAAAGATATTTATTAAACACTTACTATTTGCCAGTCACTGTGGTAAAAAGATGACAGGGAATACTTTATTTATTATTTACTGTATTCCATCGTCCACCACTCCTCCATCATGAGATCCTTAGGTAAGAATATTCTATCCATTTTATAAATGAAGAAAATAAGATTGAAAAAAAAAAGTCCAGGAGACTCAACTTAAATTACTTTCCCATGACTTGGGAATGTGAAGATTCAATTTTTTTTTTTTTTAAACCTGATCCTGGGTTCTTGTTTTCTTAACTACTTTAAGAATTTAGTATACTGCATGACATTTTATAAGCAGAATGAAGGTACTTCAGACTCTTGTCATAACTAAGATCAAGCTGGTTTCCAAGATAATTGCCCAGTTCCTAAGAGTTTTTACCATTCTTGAGCTCTATTAAACATATGAATATTTAATTTTTTCTTATACATTTCACAATAAATATTAGGCTAAATAACTTTTTCTCTGAGAAGCTACTATGAAATCTATGTAGATTACACACAATGCTTATTTGCACCTTATATTTATTTAATTTATTTAATTTTTAAATAATACTTGGCACATTCTGGTGGGGGCATTTTTATAGTTTATGTTAATGCTACTGTTGTGTAACTTTAAAATGTAAATCAAAGATCTTATACTAAAATAGGTCATCCCAGACTAAATTGAATATATTCTGGAATACACTTAGATACCCAAACCAAATATGTACCTTCTGCTTTGCAATTAAATTTTATATTTGTACCTAGATTGACTTATGCCTGTTATAATTTATGCCTTTTATGATTTTCTGAGATGCTTTTTCTGGCATACATACATTTTTACCAAATATTCTTACCTAACTGATCATTTTTAGGAATTTGGTGAGTGAAAAGACCATTATATTTCCTGGGCAATAGAACCCAATAATACTTAGGGGTGAAGAAATCTTTGGCCTTTCTCAATTATATATTTTTATTACCTTAACACATTGATTAGAAGGGTATGACATTTACATAATTTTTAGAAAAGACTGTAACAAGTGCTAATATGACACATTCTTCAGCTTGCACTTGTTAAACAAACATAAAACATTAAAAAGAATAATGTTCTATTCTGAATATACAAAATAATTTTTCCTAACTATCAGCAACAATTGGTAGTATTTTTTTTATTTTTTTAAAATTTTATTTATTATTTGACAGACAGAGATCACAAGTAGGCAAAGAAGCAGGCAGAGAGATAGAGGAGGAAGCAGGCTCCCTGCTGAGCAGAGAGCCCAATGCAGGGCTTGATCCCAGGACCTTGGGATCATGACCTGAGCTGAAGGCAGAGGCTTTAACCCACTGACCCACCCAGGCACCCCAATTGGTAGTATTTAAAAAAAAAAAATTTGTCATTCAACATATTACCTTACCCTTCTTTTGATTTTGAGACAGGAAAAATGAAATAGTGAAAATATATCTAAGATAATTTAACTTTATATTTCTTCAAATTGGTGAAATTGCTGTTTAGACAATATTCATTTTACTCAAAGAAAAGTGATCTACAAAGTCATCTGGTTTCAAGTGGCATGTTGACAATATCAAGCAATCAAATATTCTGAGATTACTTCCTTGAAAGAGAACTTGATCAGAACTGTGAGAATATTATGGTCTCTAGGGTAAGGACAGAAAATAACTTTCCATACATATCAATATCTAATTTATATAGCTATTAGAAAATATAATATATTATATATATTATATTTTTGGAAAACAATGGAAGATTAGGTGGTTCTCATATATATAATATAATATAATAATTTTATTATTATATTAATGAATATATATTATATTATGTACAATATAATATATATTAAATATAATATATAATATTATATAATATATAATTATATATAATCTATTAGGTGGTTCTCATATATATAATATTATATTATTAATTAATATAATAATATAATAATTATATTATATTATATATGAGAACCACCTAATAGATTATATATAATATATAATAATTTATTAATTATAAATTATAAATAATAATGTATATTATTATATATAATATATAATAATATACATAATATAATATGTATTCATTAATATAATAATATAATAATTATATTATATCATATTATATATATGAGAACCACCTAATAGATTATATAATATATTATTATATCAATAATATTGTATTAATATAATATTAATTCATAATTATAATAATATAATTTATAATATAATATGATATGATATTAATTGTATTATATATTATATATTATATATAATGTATTAGGTGGTTCTCAAATATATATAATATATTATATTATAATATAATGTAATTGTTATATTATTATATTAATTAATATATATTATATTATGATTATTATATTATGTATAATATATTATGTATAGTATTACAGTATGTATGCTATATATTATATTATGTATATTATGTATAATATATTATGTACAATTAATATATATTATATTATGTATAATAATATAATATTATATATGCATATTATATATGTATATTATATTATGTATATTATATATAATATATATATAATGTTATGTATAATATTATGTATATTAATTATATTATGTATAATATGATATGTAAGTATATTATGTATATATATTATATTATGTATAATAATAATATGTATTATGTATATTATATATACTATATTATATTATGTATAATAATAATATGTATATTATGTACATATGCATAATATTATGTATAATGTGTATATCATGTATCATAATAAATATTATATTATGTATTATATATTTTATGATATTATATATTATATAATATATTATACATAGTATAATATATATTAATTAATATAATAATTATATTTTATTATATTATAAATATATGGGAACCACCTAATCTTCCAGTGTTTTCCAAAAATATATTACATATTTATATATTATATATTATATATAATATATTATATATATTTCTAATTTCTATAATTATATGATTATAATACATTGTATTATATATTTATAATATAATATAGAACTTAGAAATTATAGATATTATACATTAAATAAAATAATTAATATAATGCATATCATATATACATTAATTAATTAATCATACATAATTAATATAATGTATATTATATATTATATCTATTAAATATATATAAATTATATATAACATTATTACAGAAAAATAAAAATATAATTAATATATTATTATATTAATTATAATATAATGTAATAAAATGATACATATTATATTATTTCAATAAATATAATATAGTATTATGTTATATACTCTATTATTTATTGTATATTATATATAATATATATTCTATATCATAATTTTATATTCTATAATATTATATTATATATATATGAGGACAACCTAATTTTCCAATTTTTTCCAAAAATATAATATATATTATGATATATTATTTTTCTAATATAATTAGATTATAATTATAATATAATAATTAAAATAAAATATAATCATTATATAATAATATAATATCATAATTAGTATGATATAATTATATATTTCTAATATAATACATAATATTTTATATATATATATATATATATATATGAGAACCACCTAATCTTCCATTGTTTTCCAAAAATATAATTGTAAAAAAACTGGAAAACTATATAGAAAGCATGTGGTGCCTTCTTTTTTGTTATAATATTAAATTTTACCTAGAATTATTGTTAATGAACTTTTTCCACTTATATCCGTTAAGCACATTAACCAATAATCCCAATAAATACCTACAAGTACTTACATTTTTACCTATATTTAAAAAATTGCTTGTTTTTTTTTTAAATTAACCTTATTTTTAGAACAAGGTTAGGTTGAGCAAATGAATAGAAAGTATCCACTGTTTCCATATGTCTCCTGCCTCCACATTTGCACTTCAATATTTCTCATATTTTCAATCCAAACTATAGTGATGATACATTTGTTTCAATTGATGAAACCAAATTGATACATCATTATCACCCAAGTCCATAGTATGCAGTGAGTTAACTCTTGATGAGGTACTTTCTATGGATTTTGACAACTGTGTCAATATGTATCCAGCATTATAGTATCATATAGAGTACTTTCATTGCTTAAAATTTTTCTCTGCTCCACCTATTCAATTCTCTTACTTTACCACTGATAATCACTGATTGTTTTACTGTCACCATACTGTTGCCTTTTTCCAGAATACCGTACAGTTGGAATCATGTAGTATGTAGTTTTTCAGGTTGACTTATTTCACTTAGTAATAAGCATTTAAGATTTCTCTGGATCGGAGCTCCTGGGTAGTTCAGTGGGTTAAAGCCTCTGCCTTCCGCTCAGGTCATGACCTCAGGGTCCTGGGATCTAGTCCCTCTTCGGGCTCTCTGCTCAGCGGGGAGCCTGCTTCCTCCTCTGCTTCTCTGCCTACTTGTGATCTCTGTCAAATAAATAAATAAAGTCTTGAAAAAATATATTTCTCTGGATCTTTCCATGTCATGATAACTCATTTAGTTATAACATAGGATGCCATTCCACTGAATGGATGAAACACACTTTATATATCTATTCACTGACTAAAAGACATCTTAGTTACTTCCCAGTTTTGACAATTATGGATAAATCTGCTATAAACATTGGTGTGCAGAGTTTTGTTTTTTTTGTTTGTAACATAAATTTTCAACTCCTTTAAGTATATACCATGGAGACAGATTGCTGGATGGTATGGGAAGAGTTTATTTATTTATTTATTTATTTATATATATATTTTTATTGATCTGAGAGAGAGGAAGAGAGAGAAAGCAGAATCAGAGAGGGAGAGGGGAAAGTGGCAGACGGAGAGGGAGAAGCAGTCTCTCTTCTGAGCAGGGAGCCTGATGTGGGACTCAATCCCAGGACCCCAGGATCATGACCTGAGCTGAAAGCAGACACTTAACTAACTGAGCCACCCAGGTGCCCTGGAGTTTATTTTGTAATTGCCAAAGCACCTTCCAAATTGGCTGAATCATTTTTAATTCCTATCAGCAATTTCTAATAGTTGCCATCTTTACCAGCATTTGGTGTTGTCAGTGTTTTGGATCTATACCATTCTAATAGGTGTATAGGGGTATCAGATTGTTGTTTGAACTTGTAACTTCCTTATGGTATAACATATTGATCTTTTTCATATTCTTATTCCCCTCTATCTGTCACCTTTGTGAAATGTCTTTTCAGATTTTTGCTCATCTTTAAATAAGATTGTTCTTTTTCTTATTATAAAGTTTTAAGATTTCTTTGTATATTTTGGATAATGGTCCTGTATCAGATGCATCTTTTGCAAATATTTTCTCTCAGTCTCATTTCTCATTGTCTTGGCATTAAACTTCACAAAACAAAAGTTTTTAATTTTAATGAAGTACAGCTTATTAATTATTTCTTTCATGATTGTGTTTTGGTATTGTATCTAAAAAGTCATCACCAAGCTCAAAGCCACCTAGAATTTCTCCTTCTCAGGTACTAGGAATTTGTAGTTTTTCATACTATGTTTAGGTTTAATATACATTTTGAGTTATTTTTGGTTAAGTGTATAAGATCTAGATTCTTTTTTTCCCCTTTGCATATGGATATCCAATTGTTTAATTGCCATCACTAAAAAGGATATCCTTTCTCTATTATATTGCTATTGCTTCTTTGTAAATCTTGGTTGACAATATTTGAGTAAATGTATTCTGGGGCTCTCTATTCTGTTTCATTGATACCACTACTATATTGTCTTGATTACTTAGTTTTAAAATAAGTCTTAAAGTTGGTAAGTATCAGTCTTCTAAGATTGTCTGTATTTACAAAAGAACTCACTAGTTTTCATTGAGATTGCAATAAATTTATAGATCAAGTTGGAAAGAACTAACATAGACAATATTGATTCTACCCAATAACATAGGATATTTCTCCATTTAGCTTATTTATTTATTTATTTAATAAGAGTTTTTTTTTTCTTTTTAAGTTTTCCTATTACAGATCTCATTTATTTCAGATATATAATTTTTTTTTCTTCAGGTGCTAATGTAAATTATGTGCTTTCGATTTCAAATTCCACTATTCACTGCTGGTATATAGGAAGTTATTGACCTTTGTGTGTTAACTGTGTATCCTGCAACCTTGATATAATCATTTCTTAGTGTCAGTAGGTGTTTTTGTTGAATCTTTTAATGTTTTCTATATAGACAATCATGACATCTGTGAACAAGACAGCTGTTTTCTTTTTTTCAACTCTGCATACATTTTATTTTCTTTTCATGTCTTATTGCATTAGCTAAGGCTTTCACTACAAATTAAAAAAAAAAAAAATGAATAGTGAGTGGGGACATCCCTACCTGATTCTCATCTTTGTGGGAAAGCTTTCATGTTATTATCATTATGTATGTTAGCTGTAGATTTTTTATAGATGTACTTTATCAAGTTGAGGAAATTCCTCTCTATTCCTACTTTACTGAACATTTTTATTATGAATGAGTTCTGAATTTTGTATTTTTTTCTTTTTTTTCTGATGGTATTTGATATGATAGTGTCATTTTTTTTCCCTATTGATGTGATTGATTACTTGATTTTGAATGATAAACCAGCCTTGATAAAGATTAGCAGACTTATTAATGAAGTTTTCTCTCACCTCACAGATCTACTGGCATTTGTAAAGAAAAAAAAAAAGTAGAATCCTTATATGGTACTAAATGAATGTATTTTGTTTTGTTTTGTTTTACAAAGATAAGATTAAGAGTGATGAATAAGCTCCCACCCCTCCTGAAATCAAAGCCAATCCAAAAACTTGGAAGGACAACAAAACTTTGGTGAATGACACACGCATAATAAGCATAGGAGGAACACCACAACACATAACCCAGGGGACACTTTGATATGAGTAGCCTAGAATCTCAGAAGTGCATCAAGTGGAGGAGCAACCTACTGCTAGCCATTATCAAGTTCCTTTTGGTTTTGGACCTGGTCATGACCAAGAACTTGCCCATTTTTTAAAAATACAAATTATATTTTTATTGGATTAAAAAAAATCAGTATTATTACCTTGGGTTTCTAGTGAATGTTAAGACCAGGAAATAGCAGATAGATCAGGCTGAGAAAGCTTGATGACTGTGACACAAGGTGACACTCTGCCCCAGCTTAATAGAGAGAAGCCATTATCTATCACTCAATTGGACCATGACCATTAAGCTAAGCATACCCCAAACCACCTTGAAACAAACAGCAAACCAACAATCCAAATCTGCCTTCTTGTATCTCCAGTGGTGGCAGTCTTAAAAATGTTGGTTCATATCAAAATGTAAATGAAAAAAAAATTTACAATTTATATTGTTCTGTAGAGAGTTATGTAAATTCATATAAAATAAAATTTATATTTTGAGATAGACATATTTAATGTGTATATAGGATTGATTTCAAAGTGGCTATGATACATACTAAAAATTAGTGTCATGATTATCTTTTCCACTTCTGTAATTCTAAATAAAGGGCTTTAAACTGTTTTAAAATTTCTCTATCCACACAAAAATTCACTATATTTTACTTAATCTAGGTTCCTACTCTTTATTATTGGTCTTGTGTGAATATTATTCACACAAAAATTAGGAAATTTAGTAAGTAAATGTGTTACATAATGAGCAAATACTTTCAGAGTACTTGATTTGTATAAAAAGAAAATATTTCTGATGTACAAAATTATTTATTTAAACAAAATTTAAATGGCTCACAAGTGAAAACATAATTCATTCATTAATTACCACAGTTCTATATGAGTAATGAGGTAATGTGAAAACTATAAGCCTATGAAAATATATTAGCTCTCCTTAATCATCATGTAATCACAAATTTCAAAATAAAATAACTAAGCTGATACAGTTTTTATTAACAGATTACACTAAGAAAATTTTAAAAAATGAATCATTTCTCTGTGGACTAAAATGTGGGAAAAGGGCAGTCTTATGGCAGTGTAGAAAACAAAACAAAACAAAACAAAAATGGAACTTCCTTCTGACCATGTAGCTTCTATGAATGTCCAAACTTAAAATGTGCATATTTCTCAACAGATATTCTATTTCTAGAAATTCAACTTGAGGAGATAATTGGGCAAACACATGAAAATGTATTTATAAGAAAATATTATTGCAGGATTAGTTAAAATTGAAAAAAAAAGAAATAAATTAAATAAGCAAATAATAAAATAAACCATTAAAATATTGTTCCTTAGGGCGTCTGGGTGGCTCAGTGGGTTAGCCGCTGCCTTCGGCTCAGGTCATGATCTCAGGGTCCTGGGATTGAGTCCCGCATCGGTCTCTCTGCTCAGCAGGGAGCCTGCTTCCTCCTCTCTCTCTGCCTGCCTCTCTGCCTACTTGTGATCTCTGTCTGTCAAATAAAATAAATAAAAAAATCTAAAAAAAAAAAAAAAGATGATGAAATCTGGGCTCCTATGTGGGTTAAGCCTTTGCCTTTGGCTCAGGTCCTGGTCTCATGGTCCTGGGATCAAGCCCTGCATTGGGCACTTTACTCAGCAGGGAACCTGCTTACCCACACTCTCTGCTTGCCTCTCTGCCTATTTGTGATCTCTCTCTCTGTCAAATAAATAAATAAAATCTTCAAAAAAAAAGATGAAATCTAAGAAGACATAACTATGTGATAATGTCCCTAATCTTTTTTTAAATGAAAAAAGCAGGTTATACAATCGCCTGTGTAATCAATACACGTAACAAATACAAATAAAATAGCATCTGACTGTGTTGTATAATATTTTACTGTATTTGAAATTTGTACATACATGTTTTTGATGCTTCACCTTTTATAAGCCATTTTCCCAATGAATGAAGTTCTCATTGAATTATCCTAGTGTATGTTGGGAGGGTTTCTTAAAAGAGGTAGGCAGTTATTCTCCAAAAAATTCAAAGCAAGCACAAGCCTGAGGGGTTGCTCATTTAGAAAACAAACAAACAAACAAACAAACAAAAAACTTATAAATTAACACTGCATATATTGAAAACCCAGTCAATACTTGCAAATCTGAGCCAAAGATAAAAGTTACTATGATAGGTAGGCTAAATCTCAGGCATGATTGCAAGGTAGCCACACTGCAAATTGTTATTTTTGTGGTGAGTCTTCTGTGAAGATTGGCAGCAGGTTTAGTTACTTGTACTAGTTACTAGTTACTTATACTAGTTACTTAATTGTCTCTCAAAGCAATGATGATGGATTGGAGAACAGGTTCATGAAGTTATATCCAAAATGTTTTCTGAATGTTTTAAATTATTCTTTCTATATCAGTTTATATTTGGAATTTCATTTAAAAAACACATGTTGAATGAATACATTAAAGGTATTTTCATTGTAATCTTCTTTTATGAGATAAGCATTCAATATAAAGCTTGAAAACAAGAAAAGTCACATTTAATAAGGTTTATAAGCCAAGATGTTCACATTTACTTTTCAAAGTATGAAATGTGCATAAGATGCGAAAAAAATTGACTAATAAAAGATATTATTCACAATCTTAAAATAACCTGTGAAATATTCCAAAGAGAAATTTGCTATAAGACATATTAATTTTAGAGTATGTTCTACAGGGAGATCAAGGAACTCTAAGAACATACTGACATATGTATGTCCTTTATCTAAAAATGTTTTGTTTGACTGACATGTTAATACATTTATATTTTTGGCATTTGGTATTCTTTAAAAATACCATTGTGAATTAGAAACTTCCATAGGTATTTGAACATTAAAATCATCCCAATTTTATTAATTTAGTATATATTTGATATTAACAAATTTAGAAAGTTTAGTATATATTTGATAAAAATATGTAACTTCTAATTTTTTCTCTTTGTGTTTATGAAAACTTGTTAGTGAATATTAATTTAATTGTTGCTTGTACCCTTTCAGAAACCTATTAAGCTATTCCTTGTAAGTGGAAATGGAACGAGATTTTTTTAAACAAGATCATTGAGTTGAGACATTTGGAATTCAAACTGTCATCCTCCTAAAATACCATTTCATATGTGTCCTTTAGAAAATTGTGTTTTTATCTCAAAAAAGAATGGTCCATAGATTTAAATTTGATATTACTCTTTATGGGACTTTAAAACTATATTTATTTACACCCTCTTCAATTTCTCCCTCACTTCTTAGACACCTTAAAAACAAAAACAAAAATAAAAACATTACATTGTTGAAGACCATATTGCCCTAAATATCAAACTTCACTGGAAGGTCTTTACTGTGTAACTATCTTTTCGCACCATCCCCTGTATATTTAATCCTGATAATTGGATTTTTTTTGGCCTAACAATCTAATAAATTTGATTGTGAAAGCAACCAATCTGGTACTATTTTTTCTTAATAATTCTATATTATGTGACATTCTTTTCTCCATTTAAAAAAATTTCTCCCTGTATAATTTTAGGTAATATGTTCAGAATATAAAATAAAGTTGGTTTCAGCTGTTTATAGAGCCATTTACCCAAAATATTGAAGTTTAGATACTTAACTTATATTCACACAGTCTCTTTTAAAATATCTGGGAAATGGAAATAAAAATAATATGTTTCACATGGGGATTTCTGTTATGATTAAGCAATAAAATGTATGAAATTTTTTTGGGCAGGGATTGGCACAGGGTAAACATTTTCTATGCTATTAGCTATTAGCTTTATTGTTATGTTGCTTGTCCTCACATCACTGTAGTTAACTCTTTGTCTCCTGGATAGCTTCTTTCCTTCCTAATGTTTCTATTTTAAAGACATCTTACAAGGTTTATTATCTAGTCTCTTTTCTTTATTATGGGCTATCTTGCTTGCAGATTCAAATATTAACATTTGTAATAGCAAATATATACTTCTGTCTTTGGCTTGTCATTGACAGTACCTAAAAATTTCTCTTTCTCTTTTTTAAAGATTTTATTTACTTATTTGAGAGAGTGGGAGAGAGCACAAGTAGAGGAAAGGGGCAGAGGGAGAGGGAGGGGGAGAAGCAGACTCCCCACTGATCAAGGATTCCTACGTAGGGCTCCACCCCAGGGCCTTGGAAACATGACCTGAGTTGACAACAGACTGAGCCACCCAGGAGCCACAGTATCTAAAAATGCCCATTGTCCTTAAAGCATTTCTGCTTTAGAAAAACTAAATTTTCCTCAGACAGACTCTCTGGCTTAGATTGACACAACTTCCCAATGATTAGATTCACTATATATATATATGTATACATATATATATGTATATATGCATTGTTCAATGGGAAAATGGAAATAAGTAGGTAAACCCAGTGTTGTGATGATTTACTGATTTGTGAAAAAAATATTTTGGAGAATTTTAGTCATCTGAAAAGAGTCAACTAATACCTAAACTATAATCATGTAACTGCAAAATAATTGTACATTTTCAGATTTAGATTAGACTAAGTTAATCTTAATTTAAAGAATTATAGAGCATACATAATCACTGATAACATTTCTTTTTTTATTTTTTTTTAATTTTACTGATCAGATTTCTAATTACTATGTTAGATTAAGAATAAGATCATAGCATTTAATAAAAATAAATAATGATGTATGAAAACACGGGCTACCAATAAAGAAAACTTTAAACTTTTACTTTCATTAATTGATTACCTACTCTTAATATTAGTGGGCATGTGACTTTTTAAAAGATAGAGCTCAGGGACACCTGGGTGGCTCAGTGGATTAAGCCTCTGCCTTCAGCTCAGGCCATGATCTCAGGGTCTTTGAAGGAGCCAGGCATCTGGCTCTCTGTTCAGCAGGGAGCAGGGAGCCTGCTTCCCCCTCTCTCTTTGCCTGCTGCTCTGTCTACTTGTGATCTCTCTCTCTGTCAAATAAATAAATAAAATCTTTTAAAGATAGAGCTTAAGGAGTTAACACTATATAAAATATGTGGTTCTCATTCAGTGAAATTTTCTTTAGACATACCTGGACCTTAGATTGCAAAAAGATTGCATACCTTGAAAAAAAAAAACAGAAAAAATAAAATACATACTGCTTAAATTACATTAAATTTTTAAACTAGGAAAGTCAGATATTTTCAGTAACAACTTTCCTAACACCTCTGATATAGTGCAGAGAGCACTTTTTCAAAACTCCTTAGTGTATCAAATAAAATAGTATATATCAAAATACTTTGAAAACCATAGCACAGTGTCAAATATTTTTGAGTGCAGAAATGATGCCTTAAGACCAGATACATGAGAAATGGAAATACACTTTGCATCCAACTTTCACTTAAAAATCTCTAAATAAATGATAAATAACATATTGTTTAATATGTTTTTAAGAATGAGACAACATATTTAAAAATCATATTTTCCTAGTGGAAAATGCATTCTGAGCTTTGGAAACATAATATGAAAGATGCAGACAGAATTGTATACACCAGGATAAGTAGAGGGTTATGATGGTAGGAGAATTAGACATGCAGTGTAACCACTTTCATGCAGATCTGTATCTAAGATACCACAATATCTCTTGTTTCTTCTGTGTGTGTGTATGTATACATGGATTTTGTACAGGTAAATATATGAAAGACTACTTGCCTTTCTGCTGCAAAAGAGAATCCCTAGGGTACTAACACAATTGATAAATGTATTCTTTTTGTAAGGGTAGAGGTTAAGGTGGTGAAACACACAGACTCCCATAAACAGTGATAGTGGTACTATCATATAAGTAATCACAGAAAACAAGGTGGTTGGCAGTTTCAAAATAAAGGTCCTCTATTTTTCACTTGAGAAAAGAGAAAATGTATCTTTTCTAGCATTAAGCCTGCTATAAAGGTGGAGGCAAGTACCATTAAGCCTTTATCAACTGCATATTTTCAAGTTAATGTGTTAGAAAAAAATGGATTTAGCTCATTTTGGAGTTATTCATTCATGTTGTCACAGAAACTGAATGAGAAGCACATTTAAAATGTGACACTTTTATTTTCTATTCTTTTCTTCTTTCTTTCTCTCTCTCATTTTTTTGTCTGTTAGCTGTCAGTTGACAAGATTTATAATAATTTTGTTTTTATATTTCAGAAGGCAAAATATGAGGGGTGTGTAGGATAAAAAATTAAGATTGTGTATGACCCTTTTTTACACTTTTGATTTTGCCAGAATCATTGAAAAGGGTTTTTGGTCCAGAAATCTGAATGATTCCTATAGAAAGAGCCTTAAACCTAGTATGGAGGACTTACAAGAAATACAAGGCATTAACCCAAACTCAAGAACTTTCTAGTGTCATCAAAGGAACAAAACCCATATAAATAAAATATAAATAATATCCAGAGATATTTTGGGAGACATCTTGAAAGAAGTTGCTGTGGCTAATATCGAAGAGATTACTGCCTATGTTCTCCTCCAGGATTCTGGTGGATTCCTGTCACGTTGAGGTTTTTTATCCATTTTGAGTTTATCTTTGTGTATGGTGTAAGAGAATGGTCGAGTTTCATTCTTCTACATATAGCTGCCCAGTTTTCCCAGCACCATTTATTGAAGAGACTGTCTTTTTTCCACTGTATATTTTTTCCTGCTTTGTCGAAGATTATTTGCCCATAGAGTTGAGGGTGCATATCTGGGCTGTCTACTCTGTTCCACTGGTCTATGTGTCTGTTTTTATGCCAGTGATATCTTGGTGATCACAGCTTTGTAGTAAAGCTTGAAATCAGGCGGCATGATGCCCCCAGTTTTATTTTTGTTTTTCAACATTTTCTTAGCAATTCCGGGTATCTTCTGGTTCCATACAAATTTTTGGAATATTTGCTCCAGCTCTTTGAAGAATACCAGTGGAATTTTGATCAGAATGGCATTAAAAGTATAGATTTCTCTAGGCAGTATAGACATTTTAACAATGTTTATTCTTCCAATCCAAGAGCATGGAATGGTCTTCCATCTTTTTGTGTCTTCTTCAATTACTTTCATGAGTGTTCTGTAGTTCCTCGAGTACAGATCCTTTACCTCTTTGGTTAGGTTTATTCCCAGGTATCTTATGGTTCTTGGTGCTATAGTAAATGGAATCGATTCTCTAATTTCACTTTCTGTATTTTCATTGTTAGTGTTATAAGAAAGCCACTGATTTCTGTACATTGACTTTGTCTCGAAAGGCAAAGGAAACAAAAGCGAAAATAAACTTTTGGGACTTCATCAAAATCAAAAGCTTCTGCACAGCAAAAGGAACAGTCAAGAAAACGAACAGGCAACACACGGAATGGGAGAAGATATTTGCAAATGACAGTACAGACAAAAGGCTGATATCCAGGATCTATAATGAACTCCTCAAACTCAACACACACAAAACAGACAATCATATCAAAAAATGGGCAGAAGATATGAACAGACACTTCTCCAATGAAGACCTAAAAATGGCTATCAGACACATGAAAAAATGTTCATCATCACTAGCCCTCAGGGAGATTCAAATTAAGATCACATTGAGATACCACCTTACACCAGTTAGAATGGCCAAAGTTAGCAAGACAGGAAACAACATGTGTTGGAGGGGATGTGGAGAAAGGGGAACCCTCTTACACTGTTGGTGGGAATGCAAGTTGGTGCAGCCACTTCGGAGAACATTGTGGAGATTCCTCAAGAAATTAAAAATAGAGCTTCCCTATGACCCTGCCATTGCACTCCTGGGTATTTACTCCAAAGATACAGATGTAGTGAAAAGAAAGGCCATCTGTACCCCAATGTTTATAGCGGCAACGGCCACGGTCGCCAAACTGTGGAAAGAACCAACATGCCCTTCAATGGACAAATGGATAAGGAAGATGTGGTCCATATACACTATGGAGTATTATGCCTCCATCAGAAAGGATGAATACCCAACTTTTGTAGCAACATGCACGGGACTGGAAGAGATGATGCTGAGTGAAATAAGTCAAGCAGAGAGTCAATTATCATATGATTTCACTTATTTGTGGAGCATAACAAATAGCATGGAGGACATGGGGAGTTAGAGAGGAGAAGGGAGTTGGGGAAAATTGGAAGGGGAGGTGAAGCATGAGAGACTATGGACTCTGAAAAACAATCTGAGGGTTTTGAAGGGGCGAGGGGTGGGAGGTTGGGGTACCAGGTGGTGGGTATTATAGAGGGCACGGATTGCATGGAGCACTGGGTGTGGTGCAAAAATAATGAATACTGTTATGCTGAAAATAAATAAAAAATAAATTTAAAAAAATATCCAGAGATATTTTTGATTTTGTGACCACTAATGTTTAAATATGCCTAGTCAGTTCTTTAACATAAAACAGTAAAATTATTAAGAACATCAAGATATGGGTTTCAATTCCAGTTATGATATTTAAGCAGGTTTTGTAACCTATCTGAGTTTTTATTGCCTTGTTCATGATTTGAACACATTAACAGAACACCTTATGCTCTTTTTTGAAATACAACACTTTAAAAGAATATATAAACTAAATATACAGGATACAAAAATATGTGGCGCAATGGATAGCGCATTGGACTTCTAGTGACAAAAATATGTGAATACCAGTGTGCCCAACAGTTCAATGAGATATTGCTTGTATTTTGAAAGGCGTATTTGCCATTGCCCACTAAATGTCTTTCCCTTGGTCATTCTTTTTTTTTTTTTATAAAAAATGATAATTAATTAAATTTTATTCATTATTCCTTTTATCTTGTATTTTCTTGCCTTTATAAAAGTAGTATCATATAGTATAAACTTGCAACCTCTAATGTATACTTTATATCTATCTGTGTTGATATATGTAGTTTAAGTGTATTTAATTTTTACTTCGATTTTTTGCTGTAAGCATATTAAAAATACAGATAACCTTTCTCCACTTCATGGACATTTAGATTGTTTTTATCCTCAGCATAGTGAAAGTAATGCTTCTATACATGTCCATGTATATACTCATGTGCAAAATGTATTCATTTTCATGTCTCTCTCATAATTTAGAGAGACACCTTGATTACAACTTCCTTTATCAAAATTCAGTTCTCTCTTTTTTTACAAAAAAAACCCTATTTTATATTCTGATTCTGCTTATTGCAATATTCATTGATTATATATTTGGATACACATGTCTGATAGTATAATTAATTGATTATATTAACTCTTACTCATGGCTTTTTCATCTATGAAGAACTTAGTTTTTTTTTAAATTGCTTTGAACTGTTTTTAAAGTATATGCTTATGAAAATATTTTGCATTTGTTTTAACAAAAGCTCAGGTATGGCATTAGTAGGCAGAAGTATTTTATACTAAATTTTAAACTTTTCAAAGATTACATAAAAATTTAACACAAGCTATTGCAAAAAAAATATATATATATATATATACAGAAAAGTGGAAATTCTCCCAGTCTATTTTTTGATGTTAGGAAAACCCCGATATAAAAAAAGGGAAAAGTATTAATAAAGAAAGGAAACTAAAACCCAGTTTAATTTCCCTCATGACAGAGCCATAACCAGTCTCCACAAAATATTAGCAATCCAATTAAGCAATATGAAATAAAGAGAATACATTATGATGAATTAGGTTTTATACCCAAAACACAAGGTAGGTGATTTTCAACAACTCACTATGTAATGAGTCCCTTATATATTTTATTAAATTTAAGAACCTTGGGGGTGCCTGATTGGCTCAATCTGTTAAGCCTTCAGTTCAGGTAATGATCCTGGAGTCTTGGGATCAAGCTCCATATCAGGCTCCCTGCTCTGTGGGGATTCTGCTTCTCCCTCTGTACCTCATCCTGCTCCCACTCTCTGTAACTCTGTCTCTCAAATAAATAGAAAAGATTTAAAAAATAAATTGGAAGGGGAGGTGAACCATGAGAGACTATGGACTCTGAAAAACAATCTGAGGGGTTTGAAGCAGTGAGGGGTGGGAGGTTGGGGGAGCCAGGTGGTGGGTATTAGAGAGGGCACGGATTGCATGGAGCACTGGTTGTGTGCAAAAACAATGAATATTGTTATGCTGGAAAAAAATATATATGTGTGCGTGTGTGCATATACATATATATGTATATGTATATATATATATATATAAATTTTTTTAAAAATAATAATCTTAACATAAAATGGTCCATACTATATATGAAGCCTAAGAGCAGTCAAAACCAATTTAATGTGACACTAATCAGAAAGTTATGGGATAAAAAGGAAACAGACTAAAAAGCATGAAGGAACTTCCATATTTTATGTGGTGAGATATGGATATAGAAAAGTGTCAACACTCACCAAACAAAAAACCAGATTTTTTTGTTGTGATCTCCATAAATTATACTTCATTGAAGAAGTAATTGGAAAATAGTGTAATAATGATAAATAAATATGTAAAAGCTGAAGTACCACTGGTCTGAAATTGTGCTCTGGAAATCACTTGAGATAGAGCATGAGAAGCAGGCAGAAAAGCCTATTGTGTTTGCAAATTCTCCTAAGAGATTTGAATTTAATCCTGTAAACTTGAGAAGCAATTTAAGGATGTTCTGTAAAGAAGTGATCCGA
This sequence comes from Mustela erminea, assembly GCF_009829155.1. NCBI lineage: Eukaryota > Metazoa > Chordata > Mammalia > Carnivora > Mustelidae > Mustela > Mustela erminea. The sequence continues at coordinate 56,387,144 of NC_045625.1, forward strand.
TGGGTTTTAACTCTTAAAAAGATCACTTGGGCATAGGACATGGTAGGAATGAAAAGATGCCGGACATAAATTAGTACTATCAGCTGTTTACTGTGGTAAGAAATAATGAGGATCTGAAGTTGAGGAGCAGCAGTGGTGATGTAAAATAAATGGGGATATTTAGAAGTCAGGAAAAATGAAAATTCATGTGACATGTTTGGAGGCTGTCAAAGCTACTTTTTGGATTTCTGAACTTAGAAGTTTCTCCAAACTTAAGATAGGACTGGAAACATTAAGAAAAAGGACTTCTTTGGAGGAGATAAATTGCTTAACATAGGCATGTTGAAATTGTCTTGCATGTAGACCATGTAAGTACAAATAGTCTAGCAAATGATGATTAAGTGAATTTTGACCTTAGGATAGAAGTTTTTGTTCAAATTATGTTATTCAGAATTCTAAACACATAGGTGGTATGTAAAACTATGGATTTCTAAGGGCTATAAGTACTGTTTAATGACTAAGAACTTGCTAAGACATTTTGAAGTATTAGGTGTTTTTGAACATCAGTTATAGTGGGATTTCCAAGGTGTATGTTTCTTTGAGGAGGGAAAGGTTCTTGAAAATACTGAGGCATACATAAGCCCATTTTAATAAATCATCATAGGTGTGATGTAATCATAGAGTTATCTGTGAAACAATTATACTTTTAACCTTTTATACTATTAAATATTTATTAAATATTTTTACATGTCTGTGAAAAAATGGCCAAGTTATAACTACAATATAAGAAGACACAAACACAAGCTAGATTCCTGCCTACATAGGTTAAGAAATATTTGTAAAGCCATAGATATGATTCAAATAATTGAAAAGTTGAATCAATGGTAAATAAGTTAGTTAAATCTAATTGAGTGGTGAAGCATCCTGAGGCAGGGTTCCTGTTATTTATCTACCTTAATTAGGTGATAAAGTCCAAAGTAGTTAAAAATGATTGAATCTTAAAGTCAAAGAATTTAGGCTGTGAAACAAACCATGGTTTTAGAAATTACATTTAAGTTCTCCACACTGACATTGAAAATATAGATGAAGTCAATCTGCCCTTTGTGATCACAGGGAACTCATGCTAGATACCTATGGCTCTAGATCCCATTACCAGACCCCAAATCTAATTTCTTGACAACTTAAGTACACTGAGAAATTCACACTAAACCATTCTGGTCTGTAATTTTAACTCCAAATTCACTTGATATTATATAATATATAAGGATTTAACACCCTGATAAAGCATACAAATAAGCTAAATCATATCTATATCTTTAGTATTTTTAAGTTTATAAATAATTGTGGATATTTGGTTATTAAGGTATAATATTTAAAATAATCTGACACTACATGATAACAGATTTTTTATTCCAACTGAAAATGTTAATTAAATAATTTATTTCAGACTAGTGATTTTAAGATGAAAGTTCAGCAAATTTTGTAAACATAAAAGAATGTTCAGAAAAACATAAATGACTGGATTTATAAATTTCAATGTAGGATTTATAGGACTATGTAAGTGACTAGGATATGTTTGTTCGTCAGAGTTAAAAATAAAATTTACATATTCATTTTATAATATTTAGAGAGAAAATTAAATTTATTTTTAAAATACTTGAGCATTTTGGTAAACAGTGGAAGTGCAGAAAGAGAATATTTATAAATGTAATTCATATTATTTACTGAAACTTACCTACCTATACAAAGTTTTTTTTAAGTAAAATTACTAAATTTTACAAACCTGACATATAATAAAATATTTAAATCAATTTTCAAAGTTAAAATATAATTAGCATTTGAATTTTTATTTTTTACAAAGTAGCATATTGATTTCTAAAAATCATGTAACTGCAAGCAATCACACACATCCTACATCCTCAGAAAACTGAATTCACACTGACAAGTGTCATTCACATCCCTCAACAAAGAGTAGATATGTTTAAATATTTAATTTATAAAACTGAAAATGATCCCCAGTAAAAAATCATTTGAACAGTGAACAACAGTACTTTTGAAGTTTGATCACCTATTATTTTTCTACTAACATAATGTATTTATGGAGTGTTTCTCACTTCTAGACTTTATTTTTTTTTAAGAAATGGTACACAAAACAAATGATCTGTCAGCCTGAATGAAACAAAATGCCACCATAACTATTGATGAAAATTACAATGAATATATTACAAATTTTCATTTATATAACAAATGAAATATTACAAATTTTTAATTTTTATCTACTGATGAAAATGACAATGAATATATGAATATTATGATAATATACCATAATTTTGGTGGGGGGAACATAGGCATATAGACAGGGTACCTCCTTTTTCCAATGAAAAACATAAAAAAGAAATGTTCCCTTAAAATAGCCCTTTAAAAATTGCAGTTTCTCTGATTTGAAATTACCAGCTATACAATGAGTTTGAGAGTATATGGTTAGAGGAGACAATATGTGAAGAAAGGAAAATGTATGAAAGACTTCTTTACAGGCAAACAGTTTATTTGATTAAAGGGATACAGTTTATGGGGTGCAAATCACCACATGAAGAAGATACTAGTATTTAATTAGAGGGGTTAAGATGATTATATTTTTGTATATTTAAACCATTCCAATAATAATGTTACCATATGATCAAGTGTATGCCAAACTATATTTAAATAAAATTAAAATGTATCAAATGACACTTTCCCTCAGCATGAAAGAAATATAACTATATAACATATAATCATATAACATTGTATAAGTTTAAGGTGTACAACAGGATGGTTTGATATATAGAAGTAATTTTAAATAATACCAGAAAATGTTAGTTAACAATCTATTACCTCACACAGTTACACTTTTGGTATGATGAAAACTTAAGATCTACTTTCATAGTAACTTTCAAGTATACAATGCAATATTGTTAACTAAAGTTACCATGCTCCACACTATATACTCAGAACCTAATCAGTTTATAATTGGAATTACATACTCTTTGTACAATAACATCCATTTTCTTCACCCTTTCCCATGACAACCACTAATCTACACTATTTCTCTTTTGCTTGGATTCTGCATATTAGTGATATTATAGAGTGCTGTCTTTTTATACCTGATGCTATGTATTAAACCAAGACATATTTTTTTCCATATCCATTGGAATTGTAACTCTAATTAAGTTGCCAAAAAGCTGTGCTAAAATATTTGGTAAAGATAAATGGGATACTGGGAATTTGAACTGTCTTAATTTGAGCTGTGACTAAGCTCTAGTCTCTGCTGCAGCTTCCTAGACTTTGGGAGACACATCTAGGTTTCCTTTATCTGAGTTTTAATGCCAGGTCCCTTCCAGAAATAGACATAGAGTTGTGTCAGAATGCATGGATATTCTCTAATGATGAGCAGTTCACTCTAAGAGATATAAAGTATTTTCTCTCAAACAACAGGAAGTCTTTGCTTACCATATTTATCATTTTTAAATAAAAAGAGACAATATATTGTATGTCAATTTCTATCTTGAACAGAATGATTCTAGTTAATATTCCTCATCTGTCTGTCAAATATTTTACAATAATAAGAGCTCAGTTTATATTTCTATTTTTTTAAGATTGTATTTATTTATTTGACAGAGAGAGATCACAAGTAGGCAGAGAGGCAGACAGAGAGAGATGGGGGGAGAGAAGGCTCCCTGCTGAGCAGAGAGCCTGATGCAGGACTCAATCCCAAGACCCTGAGATCATGATCTGAGCTGAAGGCAGAAGCTTAACTCACTGAGCCACCCAGGTGCCCCCTGTATATTTTTAATTTTTTAAAAAAGATTTTGTTTATTCCTTTGAGAGAGAGAGAGAGAGAGAGAGAGAGCACAAGCAGGGGGAGGGGCAGAAAGAAGGGAGAATCAGGCCCCCCACTGAGCAGGGAGCCCATTGTGAGTTTCCATCCCAGGACCCTGGGAACATAACCTGAGCCAGACCAACATGAACTGAGCTTAATGGACTGAGCCACCCAGGAGCCCCAAGAGCTCAGTTTAAACTATGAAATTTAAATATATATTCTAAGACATCCTTTTTGGTATGTGTGCATTATGAAATATATTGGTAACTGATACTAAAATCAAGGTGGTATCAGAGTGGAGACTGAGCAACATGAGCTATGAACAAAAGTTACGATATTTTTTATCTTGGACAGTGCTTTTTTATCTAAAGAAAAATACACAATTGTGGAAACATAGCATGCACATGCATAATTCCATTATATCTTTAAAAATGTGTGTATATTTTGTAGAATTTATATACACATATAAACAGGGGACTTGTGATTTGTGACAAAATGTTTTGTTGCAATACAAATGACTAAATCATCATGAAAAATTTATGTCTTCTTGATATAGTGACAAAAGTACAGGTGTTTTATTAAGAATAGGGGTGATGGGGCAGGACTGAAGCATGAAGCATAAAAAGAACAAAGTAGATACATTCTTCTCTGAAGATCGCCTTGTTACACAAGTTTAAACCTAATACACTCCACAACTTGTCCATATGATATTATTTTTTTAAATATTTCTTCTGAAATTGCATTTTTTTTAACTTGGACTCTAAATTTGGACATATTTTTACCCTTTTCTTCATGTGACCCTTTGGACACTCACTGACAAAAGCTAGTTTATAAGTAGAAATGTTCATTCTAAACTTTTCTATAATTTTGTCTATTCACTAGACTTGTATCTTCTTCAGGTATCTGTTATCTATATCAGTCTTTAATCTCCACTTTCCTATGCCCATCCTAGCTAATCATTAGCTCATCATTAGTTGCACTTGGTCATGTCTAAGAGCTGGTACTGATAAATATTGATGTAATTTAGTGTGAGTGTACAAAATAATCATGAAATTTCCATTTAAAAATTGCAAGTTGCCTTAGGTAAGTTGTCTTTCTAAATACCATGTGATTAGCCATTGTTTAATTCTATTCTGTATACCACAGTCTATATATAATCTATGAACAATCTGTTTAAATTGCAAGTCTTAGATTTCTAAAATTTGAATTTATTTTTACAAATACCAATAATTCATAGTCTAAGATAAAAGAACATAATTTTTACTATCTTGTATAAAATTCCCCCTTAATTTATTGAAAATTGAATTATAATCTAAAATAACAAAATCAAAAAGAATGGTTTTCTTTCAAAATAAAACTTCAATGCAAAATTAATATAGAAGGCACTTTAGACATGACAGTATGTGATGTTTTTTTTTTTCTATATAAGATTTTTTTAATAAGACAAATCTAGATTAGCTAACAAAATACACAATATAAACTTACAATTAAAAAAATGGAATTACCTAAGGAATAAATATGTATATTTAACACAGTAAACCTTTGTGTGTGTGTATACACACACACACACACATATATAATACATGTATACACACATTCTCACATATTTGAGTACTGGGTTTCCTAAAAGTGGAACTGGCTTAGTATTATTCATTCCCAAAGGCCAAGGAAATGACATTAATTCAGCAATTTCCTTCAGCCTTTGAGCACTATCAATGAGCCATCATAAATCACTTGTTTGCTTACTAGCTTGTCAACACCAAATACTGTTGTACTTTAGAATGTAAATACTATAAGATTTCAGCACATAAATGCTCACAGCACAGTAGAAAGTGAGATAAACTAATAATAGCTATTGTGCATAGATACTATAAGGCTATGCACAAATGAAGAAAGTTGTAGGAAAGACGAAGTGACCAGCTTTACTTGTGGGAAATCAAAAAAAACATAACAGAGACTATATTCCAAAAGAATTAGGAAATATGAATAGAGAATAAGCCCAAAGAGAAAGTGCATTTTAGGTCTACACAAACCAATGAAGGAGCAGGATATGTTCAAAAAATAACAAATTGTATAATATGACAAAAATAAATTGGAAAAGAAGGAAATTGGTAACTCAAAAGCTTGACAGAAATGTAAATGTAAGATCGAGCAAAATCTCATTCAGTGTACACAGAAGAGAGGTATTTTTAATGTATGAAAATAAAATCCATTATATATACTTTAAAAGGTAAAGATTGCATTTAGGTTTTATTCTTATCACACTGGCAATGTGTTAGATGTGGGTAGTGTGTGCAAATGTAGACTGATGATTTGTCAGAAGTTATGAAGAATAAACAAAAGAAATGTCAGAAAGAAATGGAGGAACACATAATAGTCATTGAAGATATTAACTTATAGGATTCTATAAATAATTTAGAGACTAAGATAAGAGGAGAAAGAAGACACACTTTCTTACACTCTTGTTGAGGACCAGTTGACTGTATATGCATGGGATTATTTCTTGGCTTTCTGTTTCATTTCATTATTATATGTTTGCCTTTAGGCCAATACGTAACTATTTTAATTACAGTAGATTTATAATATATTTTGAAATCAGGAAGTGTGATTCCTCCAGCTTTATTCTTATTCCTCAAGATTGCTTTGACTTTTTATTTTTGTGGTTCCACAAAAATTTTAGGATCGTGTATTCTATTTCTGTAAAAAATTCATTGTGATATTGATAAAGATTGCACTGATTGTATACAATCTTTGAGTAATTTGGACATTTTAATAATATTAATTCTTCCAACCATGAACATGAAATGCCTTTCCATTTGTGTCTTCCTTCTTTTTTTTTTTTTTCCTTTCCCAGTTGGTGTTATGCAGTTTCCAGTTTACAACTCTTTGATTTGATATTCCTCTCTTCCTATCTTTTTTTCTTATGCTACTGTAAATGGGAAAATGATAATGTCCTCAACCTATGGTATTGTGAAAACTGGATTCATGCTAAAGAATGGAATCATCCCTTATCTTACACAATACACAAAACTCAGTTCAAGATGGAATAAAGATTTAAATGTAACATCTGAAACTGTAAAATACCTAGAAGAATGCAAATTGAGACAAGCTTTATGACAGTTATGTAGGCAATGTTTCTTGTGTGTTACCCCAAAAGGACACACAAAAAAAGGAAAAATAGATTGGATTTCATCAAACTAAAAAGCTTTTACATAGCAAGAGAAATAGAAAGAAAGGCAACCTATGAAAAGAGAGAAATTATTTGCGAATCATATATATGATAAGGTGTTAATATCCAAAATACATAAGGAATCACTATGACTCAATAAGAAAACAATGGGCAAAGAACTCAAATAGGAATTTCTCCAAAGAAGACATGTAAATTACCAAAGTGTACACAAAAAAGATGCTGTCATCACTAATCGTTAGGCAAATGTAACTCAAAACAATGAGGAATCACCTCACACCTGCTAGGATAGCTATTATAAAATCAAAACTCTGTGTGTATGTGTGTGTGTGTGTGTGTGTGTGTGTGTGTGTGTGTGTGTTGAAACCCTTGTAACATGCTAGTGAGAATGTAAAATGGTACAGCCGCTACTAAAAACACAGTATGGAGATGCCTCTAAAAATTAAAAATATCTTCCAAAAATACAACTTCTGAGTAAAATCCAAAAAGAATGAAATCAGGCTTTTGAAGAATATCTGCAATCCCAAATTTATTACAGAATTATTCACAATAGCCGTGATATGGAAACAATTAAATGCTAATCAGTGGATGAATAAAGCAAAAGTGGAAGACACACATAATGGACTATTATTCGATTTTATAAAAGAAGGACACCTTGCCAAGTGCAACAACAAAACCAACCCATTACAGAAGGACAAACACAGCATGATTCTACTTATATAAGGTATCTGAAATAGTTAAACTTCTAGAAACCATAATGATGGTTGCCAAGGGCTAGATGGAGGGGGAAGTAAGGAGTTGCTCTTCAACAGGTATAATTTCAGTTATACAAAATAAACAAGTTGTAGAGATCTGTGCAACATTGTTACTGCAGTTAACAATACTGTATTGGGCTCATAAAAATTTGTTAAAAGAGAGGATATCATTCAGATGTTCTTACCACAATTAATAAGAAACCACCATTTTGGAAAATCATATGTGACTCTGCTTTCTCTAAACTCCAATAAAATGAGGTAAAATAAATATGTACATGTATACTGAAAAAGAGAACAGAAAAAGCGCCAACAAAATCCTGCAGATGAAAGAGTATTGAACATTTTTTTTAATTTACCATAGTAGAGAAAGCTGAATTTTATGTAATAAAAAGTGAAGAGCCATAACTTTGTTAGAGGAACTCCATTCCAGAAATTCAATAAATCCAGGTTCCAGATGTCTGTGAAGGAATCAGTATAATGTGAGATTGAAAACAGAAAGACTGTTTTAAACACTGTATAAGTTACACCTGGGAATCACTCTCCAGCCCTGGTAATCAGGTTATTGCTCTTCAGTAGAGGAGCTGAACTTACAGACAAAGTAGAATGGAGAGCAGATAGGAGGTTCTGAATGGAAATGAACTGAATTAAATAAAACCTGTGCATATTGACTAATAAGACATCCTTCTAGCTTTCCAAATCATATCTCAAATTCTGACTATAGTAATTGCTAAGAAAAAATTGGACTAAAATATAAGACAACAATAAAACATAAAAGCTTTTCTTAGAAAAAATATAAAAATATAAAAAATATAAAATTCTGTTTAAGTAGTAATGTTCCTAATATGATGAATGCCTATTATACATACATGCATATGCATACACACACTAATTTGGGCAAAAGTCTCAAAATACTAAAGTATGTAAACCTAAATATAGTTTAATTAACTATATTAAAAATGGATTCCATGGTTTTCAAAAATAATTGATGTAAAAGTCATAGCTGATTTAAACATAAAACATCATTACATCAATTTGGTGATGTTATAAATGGTTAAAATGCCATGACTACTGGGGATTAAAAAGAAGCAAAAGTTATATTTCTGAGATGGCAATGAAAAGTAGGTCAAATGCAGGCAGCCAGAGACAGATACGTGTATGTAATAGGAATCCTTATCATTTTTTAAATAATTTATGTAGAGACTCATTTATGTCTCAAAGACTATAAAATTCAGTTTTAAAATGATTATAAGATGATCTTACTTAAGGTAGACTTACAAACCTCTCATAAATATTAATCACACTATTAGCAACTCAATTTTAAATTAGGATTTAAGATAAATCCCTGGGGAAGAAATAGTAGTGCTGTGGCCTTCTTTGTGTATATTAATGTTTATTTGCTTGGCCCTCTCTTATGACTTCCTTTCCAAGTAATCACAGATTAAGTGTAAATGAAAAGCCATGGAGTTACACAAAAAGAAATTTCAAAATTAAAGGTATATAAGCAACATAGTATAAATATAATATAGTGCTCTGAAATAGTTTATTTAGTTGTCCTCACCATAAACAAAATTAGTTCTCAGTCCTGGAATTATTCACTTGATAAAATATATTCACAAATAATCACAGGGTGAATTTATCCCATCATTAACATCCACTTTATGATTTTCTACAAATTATATCAACGATCTTCATTTCCTGTGATTTTCACCTTAGTATTATGAAAACAACTTCAATTGGTAATTAGAATTGAAAAATGGCTAATTGGATGTAAGTTACTCTCACAGTGTTGTTTATATTTATGAAAGAGATTTTACTCATTTTTAAAATCGAGGACTAAAAGTAAATCCAACCATTGTCACATAAAACATTCCATAAATAATAATTTAAAAACCCAGCAGGCTAACTACTAGATATGAGTACCAGGAGAGTTTTCTTTTAAAATTTAGTTTTATAGACCATAGGTACTTTTTAATATTTTTAGAAAAAAATCTTTATTATATATGGTGCCTTCTTTTAAATGTCTCTTTCTGTACATATTCATAAATTATATTTTCTTCACCTGGGGACTATATACTTTTGGTTTCAGTTAAGCTTCTTTTCACTTATGACCACATATATGCATACAAAATAATTTGGCTACCTAAAAAAGATACTGTCTACCAGCAACAAGCCAGATGCAGATTTTATTTTCAAAACAGCAACATGCTACATAAATTTAGTTATTCCAATAAAAAAATTCCAGGCAGCTATTTTTGAGAATTGGACAAGTTTATTCTGAAATTTAAAGCAAGTGTGATTTTCCTAGAATAGTCAAAACAATTTTTAAGTGAAAAATAATGAATTAGAATACATAAAGTTGAGTTACTACTACTACTAGTAGTAGTAGTAGTACTATTTGTTAAAGGAAAGAAATATATATCAATGAAGATAATTAAAGACCAACCCATAAATGATATATCATTCTTCAATAAAGGTTCCAAATTAACACACTGGGGACACATACATCACATTATACATACCACTGACTTAACATGGAATCATAGACCTTATATATTTTTTTTTTCATAGATCTTATTTAAAAAGTTACACCAACTGAAATACTTCTAGGAGGAAACAGCACAAACTATTTCTGTCTTGCTTATGGGCATTGATTTCTCAAACACTATACAGATAGACATATAATTAAAAATAATTCTTCAAAAAATAAAAAAATAAGTGATAATTCATTTTCTCTTTGAAACACAGATATCAAATGAAAAATGTAACACTAAATGGCAGAAATTATTTTAGTACATATACCTCATAAAGAACTCATGTACAATATATGAGACAAAAATTTAAATATCAACAAAGTTGTTGACACTTACATAAACTCAAAAAATGATATTAGATATGAAGCAATTGGAACTCTCATACACTGCTAGAGCAGATTTAAAATTTTATGAACACTTTGGATAACACTGGTATGTTCCTTATAAAGTTCAAAATGCACCATTCAAAAGAGCTTGAGCTTTACCAAGAAATATGAAAACAGAAGGCCACAGAAAGAATTAACAAGAATGCCCATAGCATTTATTATTTATTTATAATTATAATTATTATATATTATTATTTATTCTAACATCCAAAAACTATGAACAATTCAAATACCTCTCAATAAGGTAATTGATAAATGTGGTGTCTCCATGCTATAGGATATTACTCAGTATTAAGAAGAAACTATCAATACATAGGACAGAGAATTCCCGAAAGATGGCAAAGAAGTAGCAGACTGAGACTACATCAGGTAGCAGGAGATCAGCTAGATAGATTATTTAAACATTGCAAACAACTACAAATCCAATGGGAGATCGAAGAGAAGAGGAATAGCAATTCTAGAAACAGAAAATCAACCACTTTCTGAAAGGTAGGACTGTCAGAGAAGTGAATCCAAAGCAACAGAAGATAGATTGTGGGCGGAGGGACCAGCTCCCAGCAAGCGGCGGAGCAACGGAGCACAAAATCAGGACTTTTAAAAGTCTGTTTGGCTCCAGAGGGACATTGCTCCAGAGGCTAAACCGGGGTGAAGCCCACGCAGGGTCAGCGTGGCCCCAGGACCCGTAGGGTCACAGAAGGATTGGGGGTGTCTGAGTGTCACAGAGCTTGCAGGTATTAGAACAGGGAAGCTGGCTACAGAGACAGAGCCGAGGAGTGAGCTCTCAGCTCAGGGTTACCTTGAACCGGTCACAGGCTCGGTGAGCTCGGAGCCCGGCCATAGGCCAGGGAGAAGAGAATGATTGGGCACTATTCTCTGAGAACGGACTGAGGAGTGGGGCCCCGAGCCCTTGGCTTCTCCGGGCCAGAGAATGGAAGGATGCCATTTTAATTTGCATCCTCCAGAACTACACGGAAAGCATTCAGGGAACAAAAGCTCCCCAAAGTGAATCTGCGTGGATTACTCAGCCCGGTACCTGGTAAGGCCAGTGCAATTCCGCCTGGGGCAAAGACAATTGAAAATCACTACAACAGGAAGATCCTTCCCCAGAGGATCAACAAGAAATCCAGCCAGTACCAAGTTCACCTACCAAGGAGTGCAGGTTCAATTCAAGGAGAGCAGAAGAATTCCAGAGGAGGGGAAAACAAAGCAAGGAACTCATGGCTTTCTCCCTATGATTCTTTAGTCTTACAGTTAATTCAATTTTTTAAATTTTTTTTCTTCTTCTGCTAAATTTTTATTTTAACTTTTACCCTTTTCTTTTTTAAAGTTTTTGTAAACTAGTTTATCTAATATATATATATTTTCTTTTTTCTTTTTTTTATTGTTTCTTTTTTTTTCTTTCCTCTGAACCTCTTCTTATCCCCTTTCTCCCCCCCACAATTTGGGGTCTCTTCTGATTTGGTTAAAGCATATTTTCCGGGGGTTGTTCCCACCCTTTTAGTATTTTAGGTGCTCCTTCATATACTCTTATCTGTACAAAATGACAAGGCAGAAAAATTCACCACAAAAAAAAAAAAAAAAGAACAAAATGCAGTACCAAAGGCTAGGGACCTGATCAATACAGACATTGGTAATATGTCAGATCTAGAGTTCACAATGACGATTCTCAAGGTTCTAGCTGGCTTGAAAATGGGATGGAAGATAGTAGAGAAAACCTCTTGGGAGATATAAAAGCAATCTTTGGAGAAATAAAAGAGCTAAACTCTAAACAAGTTGAAATTAAAAAAAAAAAACTATTAATGAGGTGCAATAAAAAATGGAGGCTCTCACTGCTAGGATAAATGAGGCAGAAGAAAGAATTAGTGATATAGAAGACCAAATGACAGAGAATAAATGCTGAGCAAAAGAGGGACAAACAGCTACTGGAACATGAAGGGAGAATTCAAGAGTTAAGCGACACCACAAGATGAAACATTAGAATAATTGGGATTCCAGAAGAAAAAAAAAGAGAGAGGGGAGCAGAAGGTATATTGGAGAGAATTATTGGAGAGAATTTCCCTAATATGGCAAAGGGAACAAGCATCAAAATCCAGGAGGTGCAGAGAACCCCACTCAAAATCAACATGAATAGATCCACACCCCGTCACCTAATAGTAAAATTTACAAGTCTCAGTGACGAAGAGAAAATCCTGAAAGCAGCCCAGGAAAGAAGTCTGTAACATACAATGGCAAAAATATTAGATTGGCAGCAGACTTATCCACAGAGACCTGGCAGGCCAGAAAGAGCTGGCATGATGTACTCAGAGCACTAAACGAGAAAAACATGCAGCCAAGAATTCTATACCAGCTAGGTTATCATTGAAAATAGAAGGAGAGTTTAAAAGCTTCCAGGACAAATAAAAAAAGAAAGAATTTGCAAAGACGAAACAAGCTCTACAGGAAATATTGAAAGGGGTCCTCTAAGCAAAGAGAGACCCTAAAACTAGTAGATCAGAAAGGAACAGAGACAATATACAGTAACAGTCACCTTACAGGCAATACAATGGCACTAAATTCATATCTCTCAATAGTTACCCTGGATGTTAATGGGCTAAATGCCCCAGACAAAAAACACAGGGTATCAGAATGGATAATAAAACAAAACCCATCTATATGTTGCCTACAATAAACTCATTTAAGACCCAAAGACACCTCCAGATTTAAAGTGAGGGGGTGGAAAAAAATGTACCATGCTAATGGACATCAGAAGAAAGCAGGGGTGTCAATACTTAGATCAATTAGATTTTAAGCCAAAGACTATAATAAGAGATGAGTAAGGACACTATATCATGCTCAAAGGGTCTGTTCAACAAGAAGATGTAACAATTTTAAATATCCATGTCCCTAGCGTGGGACAGCCAACAATATAAACCAATTAATAACAAAATCAAAGAAACGCATCAACAATAATACAATAATAGTAAGGGACTTTAACACTCCCCTCACTGAAATGGACAGATCATCCAAGCAAAAGATCAACAAGGAAATAAAATCCTTAAATGACACACAGGACCAGATGGACATCACAGATATATTCAGAACATTCCATCCCAAAGCAACAGAATACACATTCTTCTCCAGTGCACATGGAGCATTCTCCAGAATAGATCACATCCTGGGTCTTAAATCAGGTCTCAACCAGTATCAAAAGATTGGGATCCTTCCCTGCATATTTTCAGACCACAATGCTCTGAAGCTAGAACTCAACCACAAGAGGAAATTTGGAAAGAACCCAGATACATGGAAACTAAACAGCATCCTTTTAAAGAATGAATGGGTCAACCAGGAAATTAAAGAAGAACTGAAAAATTCATGGAAACAAATGATAATGAAAACACAATGGCTCAAAATCTGTGGGACACAACAAAGACAGTCCTGAGAGGAAAATATATAGCGGTACAAGCCTTTCTCAAGAAATAAGAAAGGTCTCAAGTACACAACCTAACTCTACACCTAAAGGAGCTGGAGAAGGAACAACAAAGAAACCCTAAACCCAGCAGGAGAAGAGAAATCATAAAGATCAGAGCAGAAATCAATGAAATAGAAACCAAAAAAACAATTGAACAAATCAACAAACCAAGGATCTGGTTCTTTGAAAGAATTAATAAAACTGATAAACCCCTGGCCAGACTTATCAAAAAGAAAAGAGAAAGGACCCAAATAAATAAAATTATGAATGAAAGAGGAGAGATAACAATTAACACCAAAGAAACACAGACAATTATAAGAACATACTATGAGCAACTCTATGCCAACAAATTGGACAATCTGGAAGAAATTGATGCATTCCTAGAGACATATAAACTACCACAACTGAACCAGGAAGAAGTAGAAAACATGAACAGACCCATAACCAGTAAGGAGATTGAAACAGTCATCAAGAATCTCCAAACAAACAAAAGCCCAGGGCCAGACGGCTTCCCGGGGGAATTCTACGAAACATTTAAAGAAGAACTAATTCCTATTCTCCTGAAACTGTTCCAAATAATAGAAATGGAAGGAAAACTTCCAAACTCATTTTATGAGGCCAGCATCACACTGATCCCAAAACCAGACAAAGATCCCATCAAAACAGAGAACTACAGACCAATATCCTTGATGAACACAGATGCAAAAATTCTCACCAAAATACTAGCCAATAAGATCCAATGGTACATTAAAAGGATTATTCACCACAACCAAATGGGATTTATTCCAAGGCTGCACGGTTGTTTCAACATCTGCAAATCAATCACTGTGATACAACACATTAATAAAAGAAAGAACAAGAACCATATGATACTTTCAATAGATGCTGAAAAAGCATTTGACAAAGTACAGCATCCCTTCCTGGTCAATATTCTTCAAAGTGTAGAGATAGAGGGCACATACCTCAATATTATCAAATCCATCTATGAAATACCCACTGCAAATATAATCCTCAAAAGAGAAAAACTGAAAGCTTTTCTGCTAGGGTCAGGAACATGGCAGGAATGTCCATTATCAACATTGCTATTCAACATAGTCCTAGAAATTCTAGCCTCAGCAATCAGACAAAAAAAGAAATTAAAGTCATCGAAATTGGCAAAGAAGAAGTTAAACTATCACTCTTCATAGATGATATGATACTATATGTGGAAAACCCAAAATACTCCACTCATAAACTGCTAGAACTTGTACAGGAATTCAGTAAAGTGTCAGGATATAAAATCAATGCACAGAAATCAGTTGCATTTCTCTACACCAACAACAAGACAAAAGAAAGAGAAATTAAGGAGTCAATCCCATTTACAGTTGCACCCAAAACTATAAGATACCTAGGAATAAACCTAACCAAAGAGGCACAGAATCTATACTCAGAAAACTATAAAGTACTCATGAAAGAAATTGAGGAAGACACAAAGAAATGGAAAAATGTTCCATGCTCCTGGATTGGAAGAATAAATATTGTGAAAATGTCTATGCTACCTAAAGCAATCTACACATTTAATGCAATCCCTATCAAAATACCAACCATTTTTTTTCAAAGAAATGGAACAAATCATCCTAAAATTTATATGGAACCAGAAAAGACCTCGAATAACAAAGGGATATTGAATAAGAAAGCCAACGTTGGTGGCATCACAATTCCGGACTTCAAGCTCTATTACATAGCTGTCATTATGAAGACAGCATGGTACTGGCACAAAAACAGACACATAGATCAATGGAACAGAATAGAGAGTCCAGAAATAGACCCTCAACTCTATGGTCAACTAATCTTTGACAAAGAAGGAAAGAATGTCCAATGGAAAAAAGACAGCCTCTTCAAAAAATGGTGTTGGGAAAATTGGACAGCCACATGCAGAAAAATGAAATTGGACCATTTCCTTACACCACACACAAAAATAGATTCAAAATGGATGAAGGACCTCAATGTGAGAAAGGAATCCATCAAAATCCTTGAGGAGAACACAGGCAGCAACTTCTTCGACCTCAGCCGCAGCAACTTCTTCCTAGGAACATCGCCAAAGCCAAGGGCAAAAATGAACTATTGGGATTTCATCAAGATCAAAAGCTTTTGCACAGCAAAGGAAACAGTTAACAAAACCAAAAGACAACTGACAGGATGGGAGAAGATATTTGCAAACGACATATCAGATAAAGGGCTACTGTCCAAAATCTATAAAGATCTTAGCAATCTCAACACCCAAAGAACAAATAATTTAATCAAGAAATGGGCAGAGGACATGAACAGACATTTCTGCCAAGAAGACATCCAGATGGCCAACAGACGCATGAAAAAGTGCTCCACATCACTCGGCATCAGGGAAATACAAATCAAAAACACAATGATATATCACCTCACACCAGTCAGAATGGCTAAAATTAAGAAGTCAGGAAATGACAGATGTTGGCGAGGATGTGGAGAAAGGGGAACCCTCCTACACTGTTGGTGGGAATGCAAGCTGGTGCAACCACTCTGGAAAACAGCATGGAGGTTCCTCAAAATGTTGAAAATAGAACTACCCTTCGACCCAACAACTGCACTGCTGTGTATTTACCCTAAAGATACAAATGTAATGCTCTGAAGGGGCACGTGCACCCGAATGTTTATAGCAGCAATGTCCACAATAGCCAAACTATGGAAAGAACCTAGATTTCCATCAACAGATGAATGGATAAAGAAGATGTGGTATATATGCACAATAGAATACTATGCAGCCATCAAAAGAAAGGAAATCTTGCCATTTGCAACGACGTGGATGGAACTAGAGGGTATCATGCTTAGTGAAATAAGTCAGTCACAGAAAGACAACTATCATATGATCTCCCTGATATGAGGAAATGGAGATGCAACATGGGGGGGTCAAGGGGGTAGGAAAATAAATGAAACAAGATGGGATTGGGAGGGAGACAAATCATAAGTGACTCTTAATCTCACAAAACAAACTGAGGGTTCCCGGGGGGAGGGAGGGGGTCGGTAGGTGGGAGTGGGGTTATGGACATTTGGGGAGGGTATGTGCTATGGTGAGTGCTGTGAAATGTGTAAAACATGGTGATTCACAGACCTGTACCCTGGGAATAATAATACTTTATATGTTCATTAAAAATAAATAAATAAATATTTAAAAAAATACATAGGACAACATGGATAAATCTCAAAATCATAACGTTTGGTGAAAGAAGTTAGACACCAAAATGTATCAACAGAATATATAAAATTCCAAATAACTCAAACTAATATATAAAAAAAGGAAGTATATCATTGATTCTATGGTGCCAAGGGTATAGGAAGTGTTTGACTACAATGGTACAAAAAAATATTGATGGGTTATGGAAATGTCTGTCTCCTGATTTTGCTATGGTTTCGTGAGTGTACATTTGTCAATATACCTCAAATTTTATAATTTGAATTGACACGTTGATGTTAAAAAAAAGTTCAGAGGAAATATCATGTAGTAATACTTTCTATATTCTTACCCTTTCAACACTTTCAACACTTTCATTATTAGGTAATTATATAATACATTGCTTGCTATGAAAATTCAAACCTTACTAAAAATATAAATACAGATGAATGAATATATCCACTGTTTAGAGCAAATGTCTCAATTTTAATTCATCCTCATTTAAAAAATATTATTTTATAATACACATATCTAAAAGTAATTAGACTTAGAAATGTTTTTGATCTTTAGCCTCTTAGTGCTTAGTAACACAGAATTTATTACATTGATAGTTATTAAAGATATTTTAGGGAGTAGTTTTGAGGACACGTTCTGGAGTCACAACCAAGGTTAAGAAAATTATGCATATGTATGAATGTACTGAGACAAATTTGAACCTTTGCAGAATTAGTCATTTTGACCTTTAGTATTAGTGGCCTATGTCTGGATGCAAATCCCTAAAGAAAGTGCTAGAACACTACTACTGAATGACCCTCTTTTACTCTGAACTGCTAAAGAATTTAAGGTGACAATGAAATGTGTTTGCCCATAAAGTATGTTATCGTAATTCATGTGACTTATAATAGCTATTTTAAAACAAATACATTATTTCAAAATTTAGCCTTTGGTAGTTTAAAGTATTTTTTTAATTTTAAAAACATGTTTATTGAGGAATTATTAATATACGAAAATTGCACATATTTAATGCATAAGATTTGACAAGTTTGGAGATACACATATATTTGTAACCCTATGCACAATTAGAGTAATAGACATACCCATTACTTCCAAAATCTTCCTCTTTCCCCCCTTTTTTAAATGAATACATTCTATTATAATTAAAATAATACTGTTCTATGTTTATATAAAATCTTGCTGTTCAAATGCATAAGGTATTCCATGGGTATTAAGTTATTTTGAAAAGATGTTAATTATTTAAATCTTAATGCTATTATAGTTAACATACAGTCTGATATTATTTTCAGGTATACAATATATGAGTCAGCAGGTGCATACAACACCTGGTGCTCATCACATCAAGAGCACTCCTGAATTCCCTTCACCTGTTTCACCCATTCCTCCACCCTCCCCATTCACCTGCTCTCTGGTCACCATCTGTTTGCTCTTTGTAGTTAAGAGTCTGTTTTTTGGTGTTCCTCTTTTTACTTTGTTTGTTTTGTTTTAAAGTAAATTCCTCAGACTAAAGGGTGTCCCTTCATATATATAGTCCCAATGTCCAGCATACTGTCCTATACAGAATATTTCATATATTTACTGAATATATATGTAGATACATCACACTGCTTAATCAGCAGGTTAAATAGAACCCCTGACTGTGCTCTGGCTTTAGAGACATAAAGCAATTTGAATGCTTAAGAAATTAAAACTTTAGGGATGCCTGGGTGGCTCAGTTGGTTGGACGACTGCCTTCGACTCAGGTCATGATCCTGGAGTCCCGGGATCGAGTCCCGCATCAGGCTCCCAGCTCCATGGGGAGTCTGCTTCTCTCTCTGACCTTCTCCTTGTTCATGCTCTCTCTCACTGTCTCTCTCTCAAGTAAATAAATAAAATCTTTAAAAAAAAAAAAAGAAATTAAAACTTTAGATAGATTTTACCAACAAAATTAACTCAACATGACAATGGGGTGAATCTTCTTCCTCATACATACTGTGTAGCTTGTGAAAATTTCATCCTAATCATTATAAAGCTGTTATTTATCTCTACCAAGCCTGCAAATATATATTCTATTTTGGTTCAATTCTCATTCCCCAGCTGTCTTTTTTTTTTTTCTCTTTTACCTAGGTATTAATGATAATCTGGCTAATTTGGAACAGCATTTCTATACCCTTTTTGCTATTGGAGGAGGACAAAAGAAGTGAGAGAATTATGTTTATTAAATATTTAGTGAATACTTCAATATATTACACAAAGTGTTTAGGATAGAATAAATAGCAAGACATTTTATTTTTCTTCTTTGAAGTCTGTAGGAAAAATTTACAGACTAAGGAGGATTGTTAATAGATTGTGGTAATTTTGTTGGAAGTTGGAAATGACATCTAATGATTTATCATTTTTTTACTTACTCCATACATGAAAATTAGAATCTCAGTATGTGGTCTGGTTTTAAGTCATTTGCCACAACTATATGTAAGAATTAGAAAAGAGAGAGAAAAGGGCCAAAATTTCATTAGGGTTTGTTTAATAAATGATTTAAACCAACTTATCTGTTGGTAAAACAATATAGTTTTTCTACATCCCCTTCAATAATTCTTTCCCTTTTTGCCAAAGGACTTATATTGCAACTAATGCAAAAAGAAAAAAAAGATGGAATTATGTAGTTTTATTTCATAATATCAAACATATAACTTACATTACCAGGCAACATAATTATATTATCTGGATAATATTATATTTATGTATTTAAACAGTGCTACTTGAAACTGCCTTGTTTTGAAGTGAATTATATCTTTTAATAATATTTCAAAGGATATAATCTAAATTAAAATATTTTCCAAAATACTTGATACATTGGAATTCTCAAAAATAAATAATAATCTCAAGAACCTAAGTATTTTTTAATCCTCAGAATTCTGTATGGAAATTAAAGTACTATAGTTAATCATATGCTTTGAGAGTTTTTTTTTTTTTCAAGTGTCAGATAAGACTTGTTAAAAGATTTGAACAGTTGTACTCTATGCTATTTCTGTTTAACTCTTACAGAAGGTAGTGAGCAATTAAGCACAATACAAGTAATTCTATTACAAAATACACATTATTTTGAGCTTAATTAAATCCTCCATTCATCGTATGGCAACTGTAGTCACTTTTAATCAATTTAAAAGAGGAAATAAATTTTTCAGTAATTCATAATATGAGAAAGAGATTCAAAATTCTAATTGAAATGGCACTACTGACCAATAATTTATATGAATTCTTCCAATCAATTCTAGCTACATAATTATTTTAAAAATTAAGGTAGTACTTAATTTTTTATGTTCAAAATAAAATACAATATAGTCCCGTTTGGAAATTTAAACAGATATCTTAATACGACTGTTCTGATATGAAATTTTGTCATTTTCTAAATAAGCATGCAAGAATTATACCTAAGTGATGTGGCACCTGGATGGCTCAGTGGGTTAAACCGCTGCCTTCAGCTTAGGTCATGATCTCAGGGTCCTGGGATTGAATCCCGCATCCCATCTGGCTCTCTGCTCAGCAGGGAGCCTGCTTCCCTCGCTCCTCCTCTCTCTCTCTCTCTCTCTGCCTGCCTCTCCGTCTACTTGTGATTTCTCTCTGTGAAATAAATAAATAAAATCTTAAAAAAAAAAAAAAGAATTATACCTAAGTGAAATAATTTGTGTTTTTTGGGTCACAGCAGGGTGGACTGGTGGTGGCTCTAACTTCCTCCAAGTCAAAGAACCATGTAGTCTGGTAGTGGCTACAATCTTGAAAGTTAGTATAGTTCAGCAATACATAAAATTCTAAATTAAAAACTGTTATCTGGGCACCTGCATGGCTCAGTGGGTTAGGCCTCTGCCTTCGGCTCAGGTCATGATCTCAGGGTCCTGGGATAGAGCTCTCTGCTAGATAGGGAGCCTGCTTCCCTCTCTTTCTCTGCCTGTCTCTCTGCCTACTTGTGATCTCTGTCTCTGTCAAATAAATAAAGAAATAAAATCTTAAAAAAATAAAAAAATAAAAGCTGTTACTTCAAATCTTTTAAATCATTGCTTTATATTTTTATTGCAACTGGAAGTCTGATTCTCATTTATGTATTTATGGCCCATATTTCTCATTTAGGGAGCTTTGAAAATTTCTCTTCTTTTAGATGTGCTTAAATTTTACTACTCTATGTCTGTGTGCTTACAACTCAATAAACCCTTTTGATCAGAGATCTTAGATTTCCTCCTAGTTCTGGGAAATTTCCTATTCTTATTTATTTAATTACTGTTTCTCTTTATTCATTCTCTCTCTCTATTTCTCTCTCTCTTTCCTCCCACTCCCAGGACTAATCTTAGGAGGATGTTCATATTCCTGTCATTCTTTTTTTTTTTTTTTTCATATATTACTCGGTAAGGACACAAATTGGATTTGAATCCCATTCAATTACTTGCAAAATGTGTGACTTAGATCAAACTAACAAATATTTCTCTGCTTCCATTTCATCATTTATAAAGGGTCAAAAAATAGTACCTCTATCAAAAGATCATCATAAGTCCATAGCTTATAGACTTATGATGAAATATTAAGATTTTATCAAGAGAAATATATTTTAAAGGGTACATCTAAAAGTCTTTACTGCAAATTATCACATGTTTACTTCTCCAGTTCTCTGATTCTAATTAGCCTTTTGAATCCTGTATCTAGAACTCCTACCTTCCCATCTTATAGTTTATTTTTCCCCAGTTGTTGAATGCAGTATTTCATCAATGAGTCCCTGTGCTTTACATATTTGGGAGGCAAGGGGAAGGGTACTTCCAGAGTCCAGAAGAAGGTTAGTCTTTCATGTATTTATTTAATATTAATTAATAATTGATTATTAATTAATATTAATATTATTTAATATTCTTTTATGAGAATGGGAAGTCAATCTTCTCCTCTGTGATTCTCATAACTTAAGAAGAATGTTTTAGACCATGATTGTGAAGATTATGTTTTGTGTTTTTTGTTGTAGTCTAACCTCTTTGGGTCTTTTGTCTTATTGAGTGAGACTCTTCTATCTATGCTCCTCAAGTATTGATTTCTATTCATACTGCAGAGTATGATCATAGATCTCAAGCATACCTCTTGATACCACCAAAGTAGTTCCAGAGATAATGCCAGTTCTAAATTTCTTCTTCAGATTTCAGGCACAAGCTTTTCAAATTATTTTTAGCTTTTGTGGAATAAAGAGCTATCATTTTCTCCTCTATTTCAACAACTTTAAACTTATTTAAAATAGTATTTTCTGGTATATCTTTCTCATTCAGCATAGTTACTGAATCAATATTCAAAAATTTTATTTTAAAGATTCAATAGTGGATAGGCCTACTTGAATTTTCATGGCACTTAATGCCATAATCCAATATTGATAAAATATTTACAATTACTTTTGATAATAAAAATGAATCCACACTAGAACAAGAAATATACATATAATTTTCATTTAATTCTTATATAAAAATCCAAGTAGTAATACAAATTTTTACAAATGTGAAATAGTGTTTTACTGGGATCACATGGTAATTCATAGAATCCAAAGCTCTCTGGCCCCAAATTAGTGTCCTCTAATGTCCTTTAAAACTTAACACATAAAACTTTGATTTTCATTAGATGTAACCTATAATTTTTATCATCCCTTTTTTTCTGAAAAAAGAACAACTTTAAATTTTTTGAAAACTCAGGTGATTCCGGGGGAGTCCTTATACTAACAGTTAGTTATCCAACTATACATTTTCATAAGAGCATTGCTTCAAAGCAATTATAGATTTCCACAAAGGTTGATCTTATTCTCTTTTAAAGAAACTTATATTTCTAGTGATGAATGCTGACTGATTTCAGACCACTCATTAGTAATTTACCTTTGATGATATATAATTTGCAATTTTAGTTGAAGAGTTTAGAAAAATAGAACTGTTTCCCATTTCCAAATTGATCCAGGATTTAACCAACTATATGTGTGGAAAAAAACACCAAATAAAAATAGACATATTAAAGGTGCACCCAATATCTAAAGACAGTTTCCTTTATTTTACTCTATTTTTCTACTTATCTGAAGTTTGGACAATATAATGATTATATAAAAAAGACTATCTGGCTAATATAACATACTTTGGCATTAATTTTACTATGACAAAATCTTGATAAAAGTACTACAGTTGTTTCCAGTTTGTTTAGGAGCCAAATACTTATTTTATAAATTACACATGTCATTTTCCTCTACCGTAATGTAGTCTATAGACAAATCTTCATTTTATTAGTTTTATTCCTACAATTATTTATCTTCTGAGCTCATTTTTTAAAAATTATCCTGTGCCTTTGTTCTAGGAACTAGCATTATTTCCTTCTTGATGAGTAATCCTTGAAGGTTATAGCTGTCATTTTCAACTCTACAGATCCTACAACTTTTGATAATAACTGTTAACCGACACATATAATAGCCAATTTTAATTAAATTTCCTCTTTCTACTTAAGATATTCTACATAAATTGTAACCTCTGTAATTTACTACAACTTACAAAAAATGGCATGTAGTTCTTGGTAAACCATGTCTAACTCTCCATACCAAGCTCTTAAGAAAATAAAAACTAACAACTCTTAGGACTGGAAATGGAATCAGGGCAAAGTACTTGATCATCAGTGCAGAGGCTTAAGAAAAGTAAACACACACACTGCATTTTTTTTTTCTTGCTGCATAACAAATTATCATTCATATGGCAACTTAAAAAAAAAAAAAACAAATTTAGTATCTCAGTTTGCATGGGCCAAGAGTGTCGGTGCTGTTAACTGGATTTTCTACTCAGGGATTCATCAGGCTGAAAGCAAACTTAGCTAGGAGTGCAATTCTCATCTCATTCTTGGGGTCCTCTTCTAAACTCCCATGTTGTTGGCAGGATTTATTTCCTTTTCATATGACTGAGGTCCAGAATTGTTTGACTATCACCCAAGGAACACTCAGCTCCTAGAGACCACATGTGGTGCATTATAACATGGGAATAGGAACATAGAAGTTCACAACATGGCTGTTTACTTTTTTTCAGGGCTTGCAGGAGAATGTCTGCTGTTGCTTCCTGAATCTTTTAATGGTTCACTGGATCTTAGACTCAAAGTTAGCTGATCAGAGACCTTAATTATTTATGAAAACGATTCCTTTTGCTATATGTGCCAACATAATCATGGGAGTGATATCCTATCACATGCACAGGCTCTACTTACACTCAGAGAAGATTATGTATAGGGTATATTCTGGAGGGCAGAAACCTTAGAGAACATCTTAGAATATCTTAGAAGACAGCCTGTCACCCAGGACTCAAGTTAATTTCAGGGTCAGACTCATGACTTCAGACTGAACATCATTGCTTGTTGAACACCATGATTATGTTCTTACATGGTAGCCCATGATGATTATGGCTTGATTAGGGTAACTAGTCATACTTGTATGGCTGAGCTATGGAGTTCTGAAGGATTTAAAATTGTATTTGTTAAAAGTGTGACCAACATGGGCAAACTAGAATGGTTTGTCATCTTCGTCCTGATTCTTCACTTTGTGGATGTACTGACCATTACCTTCACCTATGGTCCATTGGAAACAGAAGAGGGACATGGAGAAAAGTCTTTGTGTTTCATATTTATCATCTGTATCTCACCTTGATATTCAAAATAGTAGAGAAAACCAGAAGTTCATAAGTGCCAAACAAAGGGTTGATAAGCTTTTATTCTCTACTCTGTTAGAGAGCCATGTAAGTGAAACACACATTCTTGTCATTTCATCTTTATGTATTATCAAGTATGGTGAAAGTATCTATTGTTTTTCAAAAAGACTGAAAAAAAGAATGCTGGTATTATCTAGGTGTTTTATTTCTTCCATTCCTAAATCTAATTTTTGTCTTCTTGATCCACTTGTAAAACATGATTAAGTCAATATATTCATATGATGGAATGAAGTTATCAATCCTTCTTGATACTCTGAAAGAAAAAAAAAACAAACTTCATTCAGTGAAAGCACTTTTACAACTGTAGCTTTGTTTACATTAAGATTTATTTATAGTCAATCAGATGGCATGTATGCAGAACACTGCCAAATCTGGGGAAAATGAAGATAGAACTAGATTGTGTAGGCGACAGTAAGATAAATGACTGTGGTTACTTTTAGTTAATTTCCAGACTAAACTGATAAATTAATTTCCTTCTCCTATTTCTCATATATAACAATGCTTGGGAGAAAAACAATTATTACATTCTGGAGCTCAAAATCAGAAAAGATGAATCTTTAATGAAGACATAAAAAAGAAACTCAAAGTTAGAACCCTGAAGAAACTAAAATCAAGATACTTACACTTAATTAGAACCAGACATGATCCTTAATGCTTAGGGTGTGCCCCAGAGCAGTTGTTCTCCTGCTCTTCAGTCTTGAAAACCACTAAAATGCTAAAAAAAATAATTATGATCCCAAAGAGTTATTGTTTATTCACTTACAATATTAGACTGATAGTTTGATATTTATTCTATTAGAAATAAAACTGAAAAATGTTTATATATAAATTCGTTTAAATAGCAATTGATTCATAAGTTAACATAAATAAAATTTTAATTAATAACATTTTCAAAGCAAAAATATAAGAAGAGTTTCATTGCTTTATAGTATTTGCAAATATATTTCACATCTAAATTAATATAGCCATATTCCCATATATAATTTTTAAATTCAATCTGTGTAGATATCATATGGGATAGAGAAATTTATTGACATTTATAAGAGAACAAATACATATTGTTTTGATCTCATAGATATTTTGAAAGGGTGTCAGGAATCCCAGGCATCCCAGTCCACATTTAGGGAATTTATGTTTCAGAAGCCAGGGGGGAAGTAAGTCTGGAGTCTAATACTTTTAAAAAAAAAAAAAAAAAAAAAAAAAGAATCAACTGAGATAACTGTAGATAGCTGAAAGTCACAAAAGACTCATCCAGAAGTGAAAATATTTGCTAAGTGACAAGTCAGAAGGACAAAGGGCCTTGAATAGAACAAAAGTTTTCCATGAGAATTTGGAAACAGTATGGGCTATAGTATTCTTAGTTATAAGGCCATGATTAATACCACTAATATATTATGTAGGGACAAAAATTGAGAGATTAACCTCAAAATGAGTTCAGAATAAAGGAAAATTCATAGATTTGGCAGTGACAAACATCAACATATTTTAAAAGGATAATCCCACAACACATGATATCACCATAGGAAACAATCTCACTGAGGAGGGCATAACTTTTAAATAAGAAAGTATTTGAGGAAACAAGACATTATGAAGATGAGTGAGTATGCATACACTCACACAAACACACACATACACACATACACATACAAATGAAGAATTGGACATACCAACATAAAAAGAATACATTTAATATTTTCAAGAGTCATGTTTAAAACATCCAACATAATAAGACATAAGAAAACTAGAAAAGTAAAACACCTTGAATATTCTTAAAAATAATAACCAGCTGATTTATCTATTAAATATATTTAATGAAATTAAAAGCCATATACCCACATTTCCTTTAAATACTGGGAAAAAATATGAGTTTAGAGATAATGACAAATTTAAATATAGGGCTGAGAAGATCACTTGCAACACAACTCAGAAAGAAAAAGGCATGGTAAATACCAAATAGATGGAGGTATAAGAAATCCCAAAGTATATCCACCAATAATTCCAAAAAAAGAAAAAATATTAAATGGTAGAGAAATAATATCAAGAAGTTCTAAAACCAAAGAACATGAAATCTCAGAATAGGAGATAATTATTCTCATGAAGGAAAAACCAACACTAATCTTCACTGAGACACATTAAAATTCAAATACAAATGAAAGAAAAAGATATTAAAAGATAACAAAGAAGGACCATACAAGTATCAGTAGTGTTGTCATCAATAAAAAGGGATGTTGGAGACAAACAATATAACAGATAAATAATAGTATAAAGTTCTATCCAATTACATTATTGTGAAAGACATACTGAGAGAGTTTATGATTACCATCTTTGAAGATACTATGTACTTTCTCAAGAAGAAGTTAATACAGAAGAAAAAAACTGGCATGAAGGGGGCAATAGTTTAATAAAAAATGTTTTAACCATTATGAAAAATCCAAATGAACATGGACTATAGAAATAGTAATTTCAATCATGTACCAATGAAGCATTAATCAAGTAAAAGATTAAGTGCAGAGTTTATAAAACAAAATACACATGAAATTTTCCTCATTGGAAAATCTGTTATTTTTCATATTAATAGATAAGAAAGCAAATACAACCACAGTAGATACAGCAAAAATGTATCATTTTGTATGTGACTAACACTTATTTAGCACACAGGGCCAAGTAGAGTTTTAAATATTTTTAAAAATTAACAAATACATTAACCTATGAGAAATGTATTATACTTATCTCTACTATACAGTTGAGAAAACTTGAATACTGTGTGACTAGTGACATGTAGTATAATAGTCACAAAGGGCAGGATATGAAACCTGGCAATATGGTCCCATAATTTGCACAATTAACAATTTTGTTATTTTGATTTTAAATGTCATTCATAATATTTTTAAATAATCAAACTTGGAATATAGGAAGCTTTTTAAATATGACAAACAAATTTATCAAAAACCTACAGAAGACTAACATAAAAAGGAAAAATTTTGGAAATATTTATATTGTTTGTGGAAAACATACGGTTTCCAAAAAGCATACTTATTTTTAAATGTAATGTAAGAAGTTCCAGTCAAACTGGTAAGACAATAATAAAATAATAGGTGTAACTATTTGAAAGACAGAGACTTTTTAAAATTATGGATGATAAGGGTATATCAATAGGAAAGTTCCAAAAATAATCTCATAATTTCATGTCATTAAAAAAAGATCTGCTACTAGATACATGATCATCTTACAAAAGTAAATGGCATTAAAAAATAATAAACAACAATAAATAGTACTACTAATTAGTAAATGTTGGTGAGCATAGCATAACATATAGAATTTTCAAATCACTGTTGTACACCTGGAAACTAATGTAACATTTGTGTTGCAACTACACTTTTAATTTAAAAAAATTAACTTTAGTAAAATATACTATTATTGAATAAAAATAAAATACTCCTAGGAATAATGTATATAAAATTATGAAAGAATTTTAAGAATAGGGGCACCTAGGTGGCTCAGTAGGTTAAAGCCTCTGCCTTCAGCTCAGGTCATGATCCCAGGGCTCTGGGATCAAGCCCTGCATCAGGCTCTCTGCTTCGTGGGGAACCTGCTTCCTCCTCTCCCTCTCTGCCTGCCTCTCTGCCTGCTTGTGATCTCAGTGTGTCAAATAAATAAATAAAATATTAAAAAAAAAAGAATTTTAAGAATAAACTTAAAAAAAATTAGCAGAACATATGGGGCACCTGGGTGGCTCAGTCATTACACATCTGCCTTAAGGTCAGATCATCATCCCAGTGTCCTGGGATCTAGCTCTGCATCAGGCTCCCTGCTCAGCAGAGAGCCTGCTTTTTCCTCTCCCACTCCCCCTGCTTGTGTTCTTTCTTTCATTGTATCTCTCTGTGTCAAAATTATTTTAAAAATATATATTATCAGGATATAAAACAAAATATATAATACAAATTTATACAACATTTATAAATAGGAAGATATTACTTCTTTTAAAATTAAGCTTTCCAATTAAAATTACTAAGGATATTTATGGTATTAAAGAGAACTGAAAATTCATATAGTAGAATAAAATTAAAGTGTAAGACAAGCAGACATAAAAGTAAAATAAGGATTAGGGAGGGAGAGTTTTGTTCCTATTAAAAAATAAATCTTACTAAAATCTTCTAAGAGTTAGGGGTACCTGGGTGGCTCCGTCAGTCAGGTAATCATCTGAAGTTGGCTCAGGTCATGATTTCAGGGTGCTGGGATGAAGCTCCAAGTAGGGATCCTTGTTTGGCTGTGAGTCTGCTTGTTCCACTCCCTTTTCCTCTACTCCTCCCCCAACTCGTGCTCACTCTCTCTCTCAAATAAATAAATAAAATCATTTTTAAAAAGTAATAAAAATTAAGAGGCGCCTGGGTGGCTCAGTCATTAAGCATCTGCTTTCGGTTAAGGCCACGATCCCAGGGTCCTGGAATGGAGTCCCATATCGCGGGCTCCCTCCTTGGAGGGAGGCTTGTTTCTCCCCCTCCTACTCTCTCTGCTTGTATTCCCTCTCTCGCTGTGTCTCTCTCTGTCAAATAAATGAATAAAATATTTTTAAAAAATTGTAAGAATTAAATTATTTTGACATCTATGAACACAGAGAATATTGGGTGAGTTAAAGAGAATAGATATCCTTGAATAGATGATATTAATATGATACATGTAACACTAAATATTAGGGAAGAAAGCATTGACCTTAAATGGGAAAAATTGCCATTATCTCATTTCATGCAGTCTTTCTCATTATATAAGTAAAAAGAAAAAAAAATAAACAAACTCCTAGAGAATAAATAACTCAAATGAAAATATAGATAAATGTGACTATCATTAGAATAATTATATAATTACTAACACTATAAATAAATTTAAAAGACAAGAAATATAGAGAGCTTATAAACAAAGGCAAATCATAATAAAGCAAAAATATACCATTTTATACAATTTAAATTGACAAGAAAATTAAGAAAAATGAGTTTTCATCTGCCACTGAGAAAGCTAATAGGAATGAATATTAATACAGTCACCTTAGGGATCAATCTGGTAAACTTTGTTAAAAGTTAAAAACACACCTACTGGAAGACTAGTAATTCCACTTGCAGTGTCCTCAAGCTCATTTGTTTAGGGAGACATAAAAGACTGAGCATTTCATCATTTGTAAGTTTTTTTAAAAAGTAAACCAAAGCCTATCTAATGTTATACTCCCAAGGAAAATTGTTATATGTATTCTTCTGTTATACTGCACAGTATAATTCAAACACATAAATTTGATCATTATATAGAACATGGATTGATCTTTCCAGCACAATAATAAGTGAAAACAGCAATTTTCAAAGCCTTATACCACTTATATTAACATTTAAAAATATACAGTGACATTTTTATTTATGATATAAATGATTATAAAACTTCATTCCTTCTTTCAAGGTTTTATTGATTAAAGGCAGATATAAACTTGCAACCCAGTGTTTATATTACAGAGATTAGAGAAGAGTAATTATCAGAATTTTTTTTTCCTCACCCTGGCCTCTGAAAAGAAATTTACTTTTACTCATTCTCCAACAATCCCCTTCCCACAGTCACTCCAAGCATGTGAGCACACAAAAATCTACTCTGCCAGTGAAGTCCTTCAAAATCCTACAACTGAGAAGGAAACTGGGAGGAAAGACTGTGGTGAGACTGGTAGTGAGACTGGTATGTGATTGTCATAAATTTCCATTTAGTATTATAATTCAGAATAACAAAACACTAGAACTGCATGTTTTGAATATACAGTGAACTTCCAAGATACATTCAAAACATGAAGACAGTTTGATGGAACAAAGCATTCTTAGAGCAGTTTTCCTCAGCCTTCTTTTTCTGAACTTATGCAAAACATGTCAATGGTTACTCTGGTACTCACATCAAGTCATTAAAATAGAATATATAAAATAGAATATATAAAAGAAATCATAGGTGAGTCTATTTCTTTAAAGGTAGAAGTCTTTCTGATTAAAAGAAATTACATATTTCACCTTGAGTTGGTAACAAACTATTTCAAATAATACTATTTTCTTTATGAAAATCATATTTACTTTTCAATAAGTACAAAACACTATTGGTAAAATGTTATCATTTAACCTTTTAAATCCCATTATTTTATAGATGATGAAAGTGATGCACAGGTTGTTGAGCTAGAAAGAGAGAAAATCAATGTTTGAATCTAGGTAGTTCAAGACTTATGTTTGTCTAATACTAAATATAACTATTTACATTATTTTTTTGATTGCCAACTACTTATTTTGAAAAATCTTTATGGACAGTATTTTAATTCAATTTAATTACTCCATTTTTATTATCATTTAGATTAAAACATGGATATTTTAAATACAAAAAAGAGATAAAATATTTTGACAAAAAATATTCAAGTTTATTTTGTATGTGCCTTTTTAATGTAACCAAAATCTTTCCCCATGTTCCAAGTTTTAAATAGAATGTTTGTCTAAATATAATTTAGTTTTTTAAAACCTAATTAAGTTTAATAATTAGTAATAAAATAGACCTAAAGGACACAATACAAACATGTGGATTATATAATTTTCTATATAAATATTTTTTCTTATTTTTGTCTCTAAAATAAATTCTATTTTCCAGGAAATGCATAAAAATAATGCAAACTTCATTGCAAACATAGGTAATGTCTCAGCATATGTTAGCTGTTTTTCAAATATTTTGAAATATAAGGAAACAAGGAGAATCAGCACTGGCATATTTATGATGAATGGCAGAAAAGTTCAGTAGACCAAGAAATCTTAATTATCAAGGACTTCAACACAGCTGCTTTCTCCCTATTGAGATTCTTTATAGTCTTCTTACACCCACAAACCCAGGGAAAACTATTTTTTTCATTAATGTTTTATATAATATTTCCCTTAGGCTTTATCCAGTTATCACATTTTCCTTTGAATTTTCCATGGGAATTATTGTATGAAATAGAAATTATTAGTAGCTAATTAACTACAAGTAATATAGGGAACATTTATCTTGGTTCAGGAGATTTGATACAGAAACTGGATTTTCTCGTCTTCAGAACCATGAACTGTGTCCTTCACAAAGTTCCAGTGTTACACAAACCAGCTTTTACTTCCAAAACCATTTAGGAAATCTGACTAAAATATAGAATGAATCCCCTTTGTGGAAATCATGAATCTTGATCTAAGATGGGGTCCGAGCATGTGTATTTTTAACAATTTTTGCAGGTATGGTAATGACATTCTGAAATGTCATTCAAGAAACACTAGTTTATTATTGTTCACATTAAGGCTTATTTTTGTTTAATAAATGTAATTTTATTTATGCAATAATGTTCTTTCTCAGTAGCTAGTGAACAGTGAACTAATGTAAAGAATAACAAGTAAACAACTAATCCAAGAAACATAATTTTTTTGTATTATTTCTATCATCTTTATGGTGGTGGGGGGGTAGGATAAGAGATCTACAAAATAATTTCAGAGAAATTCTAAAATTCTGTTTACCACTATTCTATCTATTGATTCTGTTAGAAAACTGTTTCTCCTACTTCTGTTAGCTGAGACATATGATAATTCAGAAGACATATGTGGTAATTGCTATATACTAAATCTTGCTGATGAGCAGCAAATTCATGTTCCTTTACCTGAACATCTTTATGAAGTAAGAGTTAGCAGTTAAATACATATCTGCTCTTTTTTCTTAAAAATCAAAAGTGTGCACTTTCAATGGAAAACTGTTAATTACAAATATTTGAAAATTTACTATCATCTTTCTAAATTATGTGTGAATTTTCATATTAACTTCCTAAACATAAGATATTTAAAACAAAACAGAGTTTCAGTTTCGAGAGAAAAAAGACACATAAATTAGTAGTTAAAAATATGGCCTACATTTTCTAAGAATACAATAGAAGTAATAAAAAGAAAGTATGTTGCATTAGGTTGGGTTTATTAGGTCAAGGGAAGCCTGTGTCATGATGTAATATCTATATTGAGTTTGGGGAGATAATTCAAGTTTATACATATTGGAAAAAAAAGGGGGGGACAGACATTACAGGCAAAAAAAGAAGGATGTAGACTTCAAATATTCTTTAAAAACTACTGAGAGAAAACACATGATTATTTCCTACACTAAATGATCCAGCTGCTAGGCTTACTTTCATGTATGTTTTTGAAACATTTGCTGCTTATAACAGCCAGTGGTATAGGACCCAGATAGATAAGACAAATATACTGCAGTCCAGTTATTCAGTTTTCTCTTATTATAATTCATTATGAGGTCTTGAGTGCCTCATACATGTTAATTCACATATTTTATGATGTTTATTTTGCCTCAATCAAGTTTAGGAACTTCAAGCCATTGGGAAAGTCAGATT
Source organism: Mustela erminea (assembly GCF_009829155.1). Lineage (NCBI taxonomy): Eukaryota > Metazoa > Chordata > Mammalia > Carnivora > Mustelidae > Mustela > Mustela erminea. The sequence continues at coordinate 56,420,595 of NC_045625.1, forward strand.
AGCTGTTACTGGTTATAGCTTTTTTCTTTCTCCCCTTTTTTTCCTTCAGAGGTTGATAACACATTGGCTGCAGTAGGAATGCAAACACATTAATTATTCAGAAAGGACATATTTATAAATTTGTTGAATAATCTATAATCAATTTAATAATATAAAGATAGTAAGGGTTATATGTGAAAGGGGAAAGATGAGTGTCATATAAATACCTCTAGTTAATTAGATAAAATTATTTAGCCATTAATTTCATTCATTAATGAAAGGTGAACAGTGAAAAAAATAGTTTGATAAATTTTCAGAGATGTCATTCCAAATTATATGTTACATTGTGCAAATTATGAGATATTTGACTGGAGTATTTTTTCTAGAAACAAGCGTAGGTCACTGTATTAAAAGTTCTGATGATTTAGATACACAGAAACAAAATTGAGGAATTGCATATAACATGAGGATGGTTTTGACTGCCCTAAGCTATGATAATGGGTTTTCTGCCAAGTGTATAAAAAAGAAGTCAGTAAGAAATGCTTTGGTAACACCAAAGGACTTACTAAGAAGTTATGACTTGATATACCCTTTGAAGATTTATATGTAATGCTCTTGCCCTTTGTAAGAGCCCAACTAATTTTTTAATGGTATCTCATTTCCTGTAGCATTTTTCTGTACCCAGGATATCTGAAACAATATATTCAACTGGACAGCTGGTATTTAATATAAGCAAAAAATCATAGAAAAAACTAACATTTTTTTCATTTGCACAATAGTGCTGAGTGTTAAAAATAGACAAATACACTCTACCTTGGTTAGCTAAGCATTGGTTTTTATTATAATTACACACCCATATACATATTTACATACACATAAATGTAAATTGAGAACCCTGACAAATATAAATTATTGAAATTCACATTGGAGATTGGAGAGTTCTGGACAGAATATATTGGTGGAGACATAGGTTTTTATGACTTCCAAGGAATATAATTAGTTTATTTACCCAATTCAGGTTGGCAAAGATATTAAACTGGTCGCCTTCCTACATCAGCAAGGGAGTGAATAGATCTAGAGAAAAGTATTATCATATCCTCAATTAGTCTTTATAATACATCATATACAATGTATGATACTCAATAAAAAATAACAGAGCATTAGGGAAAAAAATAATAAAGTTGACCAAGTTAGTAAAACAGAAACAAAACTACCAGATAGCTAGAAAATGATAATGTGAAATAAAGGTATATAAATAAGTATAATTACTATGCTAAGGAATTTAATATAGTATCGCCGTCCAGCAGCGATAATAACGACCCTTCGTCCGGTTGGGTTTCAAAAAAGCCCTTTATTTCATATGGCCATCGCTTATATAGGGGAGCTAAGCCAATCAGCATAGACAGCGATATGCATCCACCAATCTTAAGCTTGTTACCAAGTACCCACAGCATAGCAATAGTTCAACAGCCAATAGGTAGTACTTCCTGTTTATGATCAGTCACTCTAGACACACCTTCTGGCAAATCGCCAGGCACCATTTTGCAAAGCTCTGCGGTTGACAGATCTCCGGGCCCCTGGAGCATCCGCCCTCGACAGTTCTCCCTTTTTGTTTTATGGTAGAAGGAAAGACTCAGTAGGGCTCATGCCTGTCTTAGGGTGTCGCAAGGCCAAGAATATCCTTACCCGTCATTGGATCATGATGCTTATAGGATCATGTCCTGTCTTAGGTTGGTATATTCCGCCTACGATCTTACCCGTCTTTGACTACCAATCCAGCATACTGAGCCATACCTAGGGCGACTGTCCAAACTCGATGGATAACAGAGCTTGTTTGATGGCAATGGTGTCTCTTTTACGAATCCTCATCATGGGGCAAATGCACCATAAGCAACACACCACAGCGAATATCAGCAATCCACCCATGGATATGAACCCAAACCATTGCTTCCCCCATCCTACAACATTTTTCATAAAGGCAACAAATTGAGATACTGAAGCTACTTCTACCTTACTGGCATTAACGTTAACAATATTAGCACGAAGCCGTATTGTCAGATTCTCGAATCTGGCACTCCAGTTGCCTGTAAGCATCTTGATAGTTCCCTGGAATAATTAGCTGCTCAAGTGAGGTTATCATATGCAACTGGAGTAATGCAGAGTCCAGTATCTGAGCAAAGGCATCCTACAGTCAGTAGTTGTATTACAATGTCTATTTGTTCTTGTAGCAAGTCAGTCCGCTGATTAGCAAAAAGAATACCCGCAGTGAGATGATCATTAATTTCACTCTGGGTTTGTAGCGCTTCTGCGGTATTTGTAGACAGTTGATTAATCTCCTTGGCTGTAGGAATAGCAACGGCAAGTGCAGTAGCAGCGGCAGCGGTGGCAGCAGCGGAGGCGGCAACAGCTGTCACCACGGCAGTGGTGATACCAAAGTCTCTTTTATGTCTCAGCAAAACTGGAAGGTCTCCCTCTGGGACAGAGACGGGCATAGGCAAAAACACTGGAATACGCATTATCATAGTAAATGAAAAGCCTGTAGCATTCTAACATTGTGTAAGGAAGCAAGTGTTCAACGTACAGTTCAACTTATTAGAAATGGTTGTACTGTTACTAACAAGAAACATAAAAGGGGGGTGAATACAAACAGGAGTAGGCAAAAACGTGATATTTTTAGAACAAGTTTGCACTTCAAAACTCGTTTAAAATGTTTGGGAAAAGTTGTGCTTTTAAGAGGAGTTACATAATAAATTAGTAGTTAAGAGTGCAGGGTAAGTAGCAGAGGAAGACGTTAAAGGGAGTGGATAGGGCCAGGCTTTAATAATGGCCCAAAGGGTCTGTCCTGATGTCATGGTCAGGAGTGCGTGGATCATCATCATCCGGATTATCGTCACCATGGCTGTCGTCCTTTTGGGCTTCTGCCTCTTTTGGTGCTGAGTGTAAGACTGGCTTGACTAGCCATTCAGGGACCCAAATAGGGGATGGAGCATTCTCTGGAAAGACACAAACAGAGCCTCAGCTCCAGATTAGCACTTGGTCTGGGCCCTTCCATTGACCCGACAGAAGGTCCCTCCAAAGAACCTTAGGTTGAGAATTGCCTAGTGTGCACCAATGTCTTTCAGCGGCAGTACGCTGGTTTTTATCCACATTCAAGAAATTTAAAATGTAGAGGATACTGGATAGTTTGTCTCTTGGGGATTGGAATGTATCTCCTATTCCCCCTTTTTGTTTAAATACGGTATTTTTAATAGGCACGTTCCACTATGCTTTGACCCTGGGGATTGTAGGGGATACCAGTGACATGAGTGATTCCAAATGTAGCACAAAATTGTTTAAATGTAGTAGAGGTATATCCAGGGCCATTGTCTGTTTTTAATTGTTTTGGTATCCCTAGAACAGAGAACGAATGCAAACAATGTGCGATAACATCTTTAGTTTTTTCTCCAGAATGCAAGGAGGCCGTAATAAATCCAGAGAAAGTGTCAATGGAAACATGAACGTATTTTAAGAGTCTGAATTCGGGCATATGTGTTACGTCCATTTGCCATATGTGATTAGGGAGTAACCCCTTTGGATTGACTCCCAAAGAAGGTTGAGGGAGTAAGGAGACACAGCGTTCACAGGATTTAACTATATCGCGAACTACAGCTTTAGTAAGTTTGAATTTTAATTTTAAGGTAGACATAGCATTTCTCATGAAAGATTTTTGCTGCTTCTATAGAGTTAAATATATGTGGATCTTTAGTAGCAGAATTGACCAGGGCATTTCCCAACGAGAGGGGCCCAGGTAAGTTAGAATGTGCTCTTAAATGCCCTATAAAAAAAAGGATGCTTTCTGTTCCAAATAAGAACTTGTAATGCTCTTAAGTAGGTATGTACAGAAGAGCTAATAGATATAGTTCCTGCTGTTTCTAACAGAGATAGTGCATATACTACATATTTACTATCAGAAAATAAATTGAAGGGGCAAAAGGAGAATGCCTTGAAGACCTCAGTGACTGCTAATAATTCCACATGTTGAGCAGAGGTAGTGGGAAACAAAAATGTATTAATTTTCCCATCTGCCATAAAGGCACCAGTTCCATTATTGGAACCATCAGAAAACACCACAGGGGCGTTATCAATAGGTTTTTGGCTGGTTATCCTTGGGAAAATTATGGGATGTTCTTTCCAGAATTGTAATAAAGGGTGGGAGGGATAATGATTGTCAAATTTAGCAGTAGTACTAGTCTTGATAATGGCCCAATTAGAGGAGGAGTTACTCAAGAATTGAAGTTGGGCAGGGGTATAGAGTGTGATGATCAATGCGGGTGATGTCCCAAAGGAAATGGTGGCTATTTTGATGGCTTTCAGAATTAGTTCAGCTATGGCCTCTGGGTAGCTATTCAAAACCTTAGCTGGGGAGTGAGCACAATGGACCCATAGCAATGGTCCTTCTTGCCAGATGACCCCAGTGGGGGACTTATGGTCCACTAGAACAATAAAGCTCAAAGGTTTGTCAAGGTGGAATCGATCGAGTTGAGCAGCCTCCATAGCTTTTTCAATGATTCCAATGGCTTGTCTAGCAGCAGGAGTTAAGGTTCTAGGTGAATTTGGATGAGGATCTCCCTTTAGGATATCAAATGAGGGTGATAATTGAGAAGTGGGGATCCTGAGAAAACTCTTGATCCAATTTAGGTCCCCTAATAATTTCTGAAAGTCATTCAAGGTTTGGAGATGATCTAGTCTCAAGGTAATTTTTAATGGTTGGATAATTGTGGGTGTCAATTTTGAACCCAGAAATTCTTGTGTAGTACCTAATTGAACCTTTTCCGTAGTGATATGTAACCCTCTATATTCCAAGAGAATAGTTAATTCCTCATAAAGAGCCTTGAGTCGATCGCCATCAGGATGGGTAAGTAAAACATCATCCATATAATGATATATTATTAGATCGAGGTTTTGTTCCTAAAGTGTTTTAATGGTCGTCCATACAAAGATTTGGCATATAGTAGGACTGTTGGTCATGCCCTGTGGTAACACAGTCCATTAATATCTTTGATCTGGGTGGGCATGATTGATAGTTGGGACTGTGAAGGCAAATCTAAAGGTATCTTCAGGATGTAGGGGAATAGAGAAGAAGCAGTCCTTTATGTCTATAATGATGGTTGGCCAATTTTTTGGTAGGGTGGTCAGTAATGGTAAGCTTAACTGTATAGGTCCCATGGGTTGTATGGTAGCATTTATCGGTCTAAGGTCATGTAGTAGTCTCCATTTTCCAGATTTCTTTTTGATGATAAATATGGGTGTATTAAAAGGAGACGTGGATGGTCTTATATGTCCTGCAGCTAATTGTTCCAAGACTAGTTGCTGGGCCACTTGTAATTTTTCTCAAGAGAGGGGCCACTGAGGGACCCAGACAGGTTTATTGGATATCCAAGTTAATTTGTTATAGTCAGTGACCCCTAATGAAAACCCAGACCTGTCCGGTTCTCCTTTTTCTGGGGTTCAATCGGGTTGGTGATTCCTTGTTGATTATTCCCTAAACCTTTTCCCCAGATATGTCCCTGAGCAAGCATAATTGTATTAGCTTGTGGGCTGCTAAATGGTATGTCCGATGTTAATTTTAGATCCATGCCTTCCATGACATCTCTACCCCATAAGTTTACAGGCAAGTGATCTAATATATATGGTTGAACTAAACCTTGGTGTCCTTCATCATCTCTCCAATTTAGTAAAGTAGCACTCCTATCAGGATTAGAGGCAATACTTAAGCCACGCAAAGCTGGTCAGCCTTTTGTATTGGCCATACTTTTGGCCAATCTTCCCTTTTGATGATACTCTTATCTGCACCTGTGTCTAAGAGCCCTGTGAATGCTTTACCATTAATATGTAAAGCGGTCATTGGTCTTTCTCTTAGATTTAGCGTAAGGAAGGCAAATGGAGTCCCAGTAGATCCTAGGCCTTGATTACCTCTCTCTGTATTGCTGGCTGGAAATGTGAATGATGGCTGGGCAGAATTAGCAATTGCGCTATGCGGTCTCTAGGGGAAATAGAAACAATTCCCCATGGGGATGAGGCAAGAATTTTAATCTCACCTGTAAAGTCAGGATCAATGACTCTGGGTGTAATTTGTAATCCTTTCAGTGCGCTAGAACTTCTACCCAGTAGTAATCCTACAGTTCCCTTGGGTAGTGGTCCACAGACAGTAGTAGAAATTGGCTGAACTCCCATATCGGGAGTTAATATTGCTCTGGCGGAGGCACAGAGATCCAGTCCTGCACTTCCTTTTGTTGCTCTATGGAGCTGGAAAGGGGATAGTATCTCTGAGGGATTGTCTGTATGGCCCCGTATATTTGTGGGCCCCGGGACTGTGGGCCCCGTTTTCCGTTTTTTGGCAGGGGATTCCCTTGGATATCTTGGGTGGATCTACAGTAGCTAGCCCAGTGATTTCCCTTTTTGCATCGAGGACATAGGCCAGGATTTTTTTGACCTAAGGACAGTCCCGTTTTTTATGACCTGGTTTATTACATTGGAAGCAGAGACCAGGGGATTTGGTAACCTTTGTACCAGTACAATTAGCGTAAGCCTCTGCCATGACATTAGCTTGGATAACTGATTCGTTTATGTCTCTACAGGCCTTTAAATAGGAGGCTAGGTCTTTGTTTTTCCAGGGTCGTATTGCTTCTTTGGACCATTTATTGACTTGCTCATAGGCTAATTGCTTGACCAGAGGCATAGCCTGATCAATATCCTCAAAAATTCTAGATGCTGTTTGTATAAGTCTATCTACAAAGTCTGCATATGGTTCATTATTTCCCTGGATAACTTTTGACAATTGACCCTGTAAATCACCTGTGCCTTGTATGGTTTTCCACGCCCTAGCAGCAGCAGTAGAAATTTGCAAATACACTGCAGGTGGAAAATTGATCTGATTTTGATTTCCCAAAAACTGTCCTGTACCAGTCAGCATTTCTAAATTCCAAGCTCCATTCCCAGCTCCCGCATTATGGCGAGCAGTTTCCGTACAGTTATCCTGATTTGCTATTTTCCACATAAGATATTGCCCTCCAGACAAGCAAGCTCGCGCTAGATTACTCCAGTCTAAAAATGTTAGGTTTTGTTCTTCGAGAGTCTCGAGTAAGGTAATAGTATAAGCAGCCTGAGGGCCATAAGACATGACTGCCTCTTTTAGCTGTTTTACTTGTTTAATATCTAATGGCTGATGCATGCGATTCCCTTGCTGATCTTGAAATACTGGTAGGGCTAAGCCTAACTGTTGTCCTATTGAATTCCAATCAGTGACATCATGTCTATCGTGCGAGCAGGCTCCTGGGCAGCTACAATTTATTTCAGGATTATAAGGTGGGGGAGCTGAAGGCTGCAATGGCTCACAAGATAAGTTGCTTAATTTTTTTGTTAATTCATCCCCTGAAAGCTCTTCCTCTTCTGAAGAGGCCCGTATAGTTGAGGCCTTCGATCGTTCCTCTTTTACTTCCTCCAAGACCTGTTCCCCTGCTTGTAGGCTTTCTTTTATAATCTCAGGGGGTTTGGGGCAAAGCAAACAGGATCGTATGAGAGCCCACATAGCGAGTGTGCCAGATGGAAGGGGTTTCTCTTTATCAACCTTCCTAAGATCCTCCCCTAAATGTTCCCATTGTGGAATGTTTAATAATCCTTCATCTAGGAACCAAGGGCTGACTCCTTCTATGGTGCGCAAGAACGCCCGAGCAGTTTTCATTTTCAAAGGAGTTCCATTTGCTTTTAGCAACTCCCGCAGAGGCCCTTCCATACGTATTCTTGAGACCTCTGAACCCATAATATATCACAAGTAAATAGTCAAGAAGCAAAGAAAAGACTAGTCTGCTATCGTCACTAAAACAGTGAGCTTTCTCAAGAGCGTCACTAACACCAGTGAGCTTACGTTGCAATCATCACTATAATCAGTGAACTTCTCTAAAAATTCTCTGGCCAGAATTTTCTTCTAAATAAATTCGGCACTTACCTCAGTGCACTGTTAGAAACGGAGAAAGGGGGCTCCCCGTACGGGCCACCATTTATTGCCGTCCAGCAGCGATAATAACAACCCTTCATCCGTTTGGGTTTCAAAAAAGCCCTTTGTTTCATATGGCCATTGCTTATATAGGGGAGATAAGCCAATCAGCATAGACAGCGATATGCATCCACCAAGCTTAAGCTTGTTACCAAGTACCCACAGCATAGCAATAGTTCAACAGCCAATAGGTAGTACTTCCTGTTTACGATCAGTCACTCTAGACACACCTTCTGGCAAATCACCAGGCGCCATTTTGCAAAGCTCTGCGGTTGACAGATCTCCGGGCCCCTGGAGCATCCGCCCTCGACAATACAGAAAGCTTTTACCAGTTTATAGGAAGCTATAAACAAGATTAAGAATAAAATGTCTTCTGCAGATTAGACATTGATTAAAATAGAATTTATAAACTTTAGGATATGTCATAAAAATATCCAAATGAATATTTTCAAATTTTGAATGAGAGAAGTTGGAATAAACTGGAGAAAAGAACATCAGAGACACATGTGGAAGTCAAATATCAATATGTAATTCCACTGGCCAAGAATGCTAGTGCTCTCATGTCCTGACATTGGGATAAATATCTTGATTAACCCATCTGAATGCGCCTTGCTTTTGTTCCTTAGTTTTGTTGTTGTTGTTTTGCTTGTTTTTTGTTTTTTTGTCTTGGGTTTGTTAGGCAAAATTAATCTGTACTTAACCTAGGAATACTTGACTTGGTACTTGTGATAGGTTGAATAATATCTCCCCAAAGATGTCCCTATTCTAATCTCAGGAACCTGAGAATATGTCATCTTACATTTTGAAGAAACTTTGGAGATATGAATAAGCTAGTGATCTTGTGATGAACCATTAACCAGGAGTTTTCAGCTGGATTCAATGTAGGAGAGGTCAGAGAAGAGAGAAGTGCTACACTCTGGCTTGAAGATGAAGGAAGGGTCCATAAATCAAGGAATGTAGATAATATCTAGAAGCTGGAAAAGGCATGAAAACAGATTCTCCCTAGAGCCGGAGGAAGAAAAGTAACCCTGCAAACTCAATTTGAATTTTGATTGCCAGAAAGCAGAGGATAAATGTTTTTAAGTAGCTAAGTTTATAGTAATTTGTTACAACAGAAACTAGAAAATAATATAGACCAATAACAGTAATTAACAAGATTTAAAAGTTGTTTCTTTTGTAGGTAGGGTATAAGTGTAATCCATATTAAAATGTGTTATGAAAAGATGGGTGTGTGAGTGTTCAGGCATGAAATAAGTCAACTACAGTTTTCTTGCTTAGCATTCATTTCTACCCTCTTCTACCTTGTTTTCCTAATTTTAGAAGCTAGCAGCTAAAACATGACTTTCATGGGACTCCTTGTAATGGCCAGAGGTCCTTAGAGTGAACAACCATACTAGTTTGTGAGAGATTATTCCAGTTCAGCACTAAAAATATCATATCCAGGAAACCCTTCAATCCTAAGCAAACCTGTAAGGCTGCATCATGGCTTTCATGGTTCTAGGTACTATTCACCTTTGGGAACATATTTTTCCAGAAAAAAAAAATAACTAAATCACTAAATAAAAATATATGAATTTTACAACTGTATTGGTATTAAAAAAAGAACATGCTTCATTCATTATTATATATTTGTGTTATTATATTCATATTTTTCCTATTTTAAAAGAAATTAACATTAAAACATTTCTCTTTTACTTTAGCTGCTCCTTTTTCCCACTGGAGTTTAGAAATAATAGAGCTACAGCATCCCACCAATACAAGGGAGAAAGGTCAACAAAATTTCAGAAACTATGGCTTGACTTCCTTTAGCTCCTGAAATAATTCCAGTAACCACTCACCAGGCATCTTGTTTAGTGGTGGTAGGGGGGAATTATAATCATCAGTTTTGTGCTCCTTACAGCCACCACATCCCTAAAGGCTGCATCCATTTATTCACAATGTAAGAAAATTACATACATTATGTCAAGCCATAAGCATGGTAGTTTAATGACAAAAGTTACGTTAGAATGAAAGTAATTAATTATATGTTAACATGTGCCAAAGAAAGGCTACCATATAAACTACTTATGATATTATTTTCTACCTAAAGATAGAAAATATCCCCCACCAAAAATAGAAGATATTCCATTCTTCTTTCAAATAAATATAGCTGTTAAAAGTTTTTCAATGGGTAAATTCCAGTAAGATTGAATTATGATCAAAATAACACACATCTTAAGAACCTTCTAAACCCAGAAATTAAGTTGCTGTGCTTACTGTTATCTGTTAAGGCACAGAACAGAAAAAAAGATAAAGAGGTGCAAAAGGATAAGATAATGAGAGGAAATTAGAAATCTATGTGAAAATGAAAGTGGAAAAGGTAAAATGAGAAATGTCTGGGGAGGTAATAAAAATCAAAGACCTACCTCTGTTTGTGAAGAAACAGGCTCAATATCCCTATTCATTATTTATGTCCTAAAATACCTGAGAGTCTTCAATATTTCCATGACAGCAAAATGAGTTTTGGTGTCAATTATTTGATGACTTTGAAAAGTTATTTAGTGTAAAACAGAACATTTATTTATAATTACATACATTGTGTTCCTCCAGCATGCTGAGTGCTTGCTGGTATTTAAGCTCCTTGAGGACAAGGCCAATGTCTTTTTAAATTTTCTTTTGGGGGAATGGATGATAAGATGGTTGAAGAGTAGGGGACCTCGTTTTATCTGGTACCTTGAATTTAGTTCGATAACTATCAAATCATTCTGAACCCATGAATTCAAATTTTGATGTAAAAAAATAATATCTGGAACTCTATGAGTAGAAAAACAATCACTTTTTGCAAGGCAGGATGTGTGGAGAAGTAATTTTGAAGAGATACATCAGAGAATAAATGACAAGGGTAGGGAGCCTCAGTAAACTGGCAACCAGAAGTGATATAGCACTGGAAGGCAAAATCAGAACCCTTAGAAATCTGCTCCAGTGAGAGACATCCCTGCCTGAAAGGTGCTTAGATGGTGAAACAGGGAAGAATTCTAGGCAGGATAGTGTGGTCCCAGAACTCCTGGAGTCACTGAAAGAAGAAGGGTGCCTGAGCTGGTAGAGTTCCTAAGCATTGGAGCAGGAAAACTGGCTCCAGTCAGCAAGACTGGAGTAGCGGTGGCACTTCAGTTCACCATAAACTGTGAGTCACACCCAGATAGAGTACTGCTTTCCATGCAGAGATGCTGCAAAAGACAAGAAAACAGCGACCCTCTGTTTTCCCCTGGGTGGGGTGGAGAGGGTGCAGGCTCCATCTGGCACCTGCTTTATGTGCCAGGGCCTAACAAGATGCAGACACTCAGGACTCTACACCTTCCCCGGGGTGGGGGTGGGGGGTAATTAATGGTGCTCATTGCATGAGTCTACAGAGTTTGACACACACAAAAGTAAACACTGTTTATCACTGAGGGTTTACTGAAAAGAGGGCACTGTGACATTTCGGCTGGGGGGCTGGAGATTGGGGTGTGACCATTTTTATTTTGAGTCTCTAGAGAGGTGTGGAAAGCCTTCAGGGAACAAAAGTCACACAGAACAACCAAAAGCAGCTTACACTCAACCCTGCCTCCCAGAAAGAGGTGGTACAACTCTGCTCAGGCAGAGACACCTGAGAAGCAGTGCATAGGCCCTCCCTGAGAAGACCAACTGGAAGAACAGGTGGATAGCAAGTTACAGACTGCACAGGACTGTAAAACTCCACCAGAACAGAAAAAATAGTATATAGAATTTGTTTTTTCTCATGATTTATCTTTCAGTTTAAACTTCTCCACTTCTTTTTTTTTCTTTTTTTCCCTTTTCAACTAGTTTCTTATTTTATCAACTCTTCTTTTTAAGTCTTTTTTTTTTTACTTGCATTTTTACATTTATATTTTATAGATACATTCTTCATTTTTGGCTTCCTTTCATGCTATTCAATATTATTTTTTGTATATAGATATAAGTTTTGCTGCCTTTATAGTTTTGGGATTTAGTGTCTTCTAAGACAGACCAAAAGCACTCAGGACCAAGTGAATCACTCTATTTTGTCTGCATAGTGAGATTATATTCTCTCTACCCATTCTCTTTTTCCTTTGTTTTTATCTTTTCTTTTTTGATTTCTGATCACTTCAGATTCGTCTAATGTGTATTTTGCTTGGGTCATGGTTGATAGTTTAGATTCTCTTCACTTGTTCAGCCAGTCTTCCCCGGGCAAAATGACTAGAAGGGGGAATTCACAACACAAGAAAGGACCATAGGTAATACTCTCTGCCACATATCTAATCAATATGGATATAAGTAAAATGTCAGAGCTGGAATTCAAGATAACATTTATAAAATTACTAGGTAGGCCTGAAGAAAACATAAGGACCCTAGAAAGTATCTTAGTGCAAAAATGATACCTAATCAGGCCATAATTAAAAATGCTCTAACTAATATGCAGTCTAAATTGGATGCTCTGACAGCTAGGGTAAATGAGGCAAAAGAGAGAGTAAGTGACATAGAAGACAAGTTTATGGAAATGAAGGAAACTGAGGAAAAGAGAGGGAAAAAAAAAAAACTTATGGGCCATAAGGAGAGGCTTTGAGAAATCACCAATCAGAATTACTGGGGTGCCTGAGGAAGAACAAAAAGAGGGAGAACCAGAAGGTATATTTGAAAAATCAGGGCACCTGGGTGGCTCAGTGGGTTAAGCTGCTGCCTTCAGCTCAGGTCATGATCTCGGGGTCCCGGGATCGAGTCCCGCATCGGACTCTCTACTCAGCGGAGAGCCTGCTTCCTCCTCTCTCTCTCTCTCTCTGCCTGCCTCTCTGCCAACTTGTGATTTCTCTCTGTCAAATAAATAAAATCTTAAAAAAAAAAAAAAAAAGAAAAATCAAAGCTGAGACTGTCTCTAATCTGGGGAAGGAAACAGGTATCCATATCCAAGAGGTAGAGAGGAGTCTTCCCAAAATCAATAAAAAATAGATCAACATCCTGACACTTAATAGTGAAGTTTGGGGGGGAGGAGGAATCCATACATTCTATAAGAAGCTCACTTTATATCTAAAGGCATCTCTATACTGAAAGTAAGGGTTTGGAGCACCACTTATTATGCTATTGGACCTCAAAATTGAGGTAGCAATCCTCATATCAGACACATTAGATTTTAAACCAAAGACTGTACTAAAAGATGTAAAAGGACACCATGTCACACTTAAAGGGTCTGCCCAACAAGAAAATCTAATAATTATAAATTTTTATTTTGGAGTAGACAATTATATAAATCAATTACTAAACAAAGTAAAAAAAACACATTGATAATAATATAGCAATGGTAGGGGATTTCAACACCTCACTCACAGTAACGGACAGATCATCTAACCAGAAGATCAAGAAGGAAATAAAGGTTTTGAATGACACAATGGACCAGATGGACTTCACAGATATATGCAAAGCACTTTATCCTGAAGCAACAGAATACACATTCTTCTCAAGTGCACATGAAACTTTCTCCATAATAGGTGACATACTGGGTCACAAATCAGGTTTCAGCTGATACTAAAAGATTGAATTATTCCCTGAATAGATTCAGACCACAATGCTTTGAAACTTGAACTTGATCATAAGAGGAAATTGGAAAAGAAACACTTGGAGGTTAGAGAGTATCCTAGTAAAGAGTGAATGGGTTAACCAGGAAACTAAATAAAAATTTAGGGGCATCACTGAGGCTCAGTAATTAAGTATCTGTATTCAGCTCAGGTCATGATCCCAGTGTCCTGAGATCAAGCCCCACATCAGGCTCCCTGCTTGAAGGGAAGCCTCTTTTTCCTCTCTCCCACATCCCCTCCTTGTATTCCCTCTCTCAGGATCTCTCTCTCTGTCAAATAAATAAATAAAATCTTAAAAAAAGAGAAGAAGAATTTTTAAAATTATGGAGACTAATGAAAACGAAAACATAACTGAAAATACCCATAATTGAAAACTTTTGGGATACAACAAAGGCAATTTTAAGAAGGAAGTACATTGCAATACAAGTATCTTTCAAAAAATTAGAAAAATCTCAAATAAACAAGTCAACCTATACTTAAAAGGAGCTGGAGAAAGAATAGCAAATAATGTCTAAACCAAGCAAAAGAAGAGAAATAATAAAGATTAGAGCAGAAATCAATGAAATAGAAACCCAAAGTACAGGAGAACAGATCAATTAAACTAGAGGCTGGTTCTGTGAAAGAATTAATAAGATCAATAAACCTCTAGCCATACATATCAAAAAAAAGAGGAATGGACTAAAATTAATAAAATCATCAGTGAAAGAGGATAGATCACAACCAGCACAGCACAAATAATTTTAAGTACAAATTATGGCAACTATATTTAAAAAAAAACCTGAAACAGGAAGGAATAGAAAACCTGAAAATACCCATAACCAGCAATAAAATTGAAGTAGTAATCAAAAACTTCCCCCCAAAACAAGAGTACAGGGCCAGATGGCTTCCTGGGGGAATTCTACTAAAAATTTAAAGAAGAATTAATATCTATTTCACTGAAGCTGTTTCAAAAAAAAAAAAAAAGAAAGAAAGAAAATGGAAAGAGAGCTTCCAAACTCGTTCTACGAGGCCAGCATTACCTTGATCCCAAGGCATAAGGGAAATACAAATCAAAATACAGTGAGATACTATCAGTCAGAGTGGTTAAAATTAGCAAGACAGCAAACAACAAATATTTGTGAGAATGTGGAGAAAGGGGAACCCTTTGACACTGTTGGTGGGAATTCAAACTGATACAGCTACTCTGGAAAACGGTATGTATGTTCCTTAAGAAGTTAAAAATAGAGCTACCTTATGACCAAAAAATTGCACTACTAGGTATTTACCCCAAAGATACAAACGTAGTGATCTGAAGGGCCACCTGTACCCCAAAGTTTATAGCATCAATCTCCACAATAGCCAAACTGTTGAAAGAGCTGAGATGTCCATCAGCAAATGAATGGATAAAGAAGATATGGTATATAAACAATAGAATATTACTCAGTCATCATAAAAGATGAATACTTAACATTTACACTGATATGGATGGAACTGGAGGATATTATGCTAAGCAAAATAAGCCAGAGAAAGACAGTTATATTATTTCATTCATATGAGAAATATAAGAAACAACAAAGGATCATAAGGTAAGGGAGGGAAAACTGAAGTAGAAGTCACCAAAGAGGGAGAAAAACCATGAAAGACTCTTAACTGTAGGAAACAAACAGGGTTGCTGGAGGGGAGGTCAGTGGGAGGATGGGGTAATTTGGTGGTGGGGATTAAGGAGGGCATATGACATGAGGAGCACTGGGTGTCATATGCAACTGATAAATTATTGAACATTACATCTGTGTGAATGAATGAATGAGTGAATAAATTTTATTTCATATTTATAAACCCTAAGCCTAGCCTGTAGTAGGCATTCAATAAATGTTGCTGAATATGTAAATGAACTACCATCCCTTTTTCATGGACTGCTGAGGACACAAAAGCCTATGTAAGCCATAGATGGTAAGAGAACTGACACATGAAAAACAAATGAACAATATGGCATACTTTAACACCACTGGGAGGTAGTCTTCATCAGTAAGGTGGAATATGAGCTGGAATTTGAAAGGAGTGTTCAGATAGGACGATAAGATAAAGGAATTCATGGGATGCCATGAATCAGTTACGTGTCTGCTTTCAGCTCAAGTCATCATCCCAGGGTCCTGGGATTGAGCCTATCCCCCGCCCCCACTTGGGGCTCCCTGCTTTGCAGGGAGTCTCTGTCTCCCTCTCCCTCTGCTCCTCCTCCTGCTTATGCTCTCTCTCTCTCACTTTCTTGCTCATTCTCTCTCTCTCTCTCTCTCTCTCTCAAGTAAATAAAATATTTAAAAAGAGATAAAGGGATTTCCTTCCATTTGTCACCATACAAGGGAACATATGACATATTAAGGAGAGTACACTGATATGATTGGTGCAGGAGTTTGAAATTTTAAATGTAAAGATAAAAATTCCAATGAAGCAGGTCCATGTGGTATATACCCTTGATGTGGTACTAGTGATGTGATATCTGTGATAGGAAAAAGTTGAAGATCACATACTCTTAATTCTTGAACAAAATACAGTGAAGAGATTTATGTTACTAATGAAAAAGAGTTAAGGAATAGGAATCAAAATTCTATGTTCCCCTCCTGACTCTGCTGTTTATAAATATGTGAGCCTGGTAAAATTAATCACATTCAATCAAATGGATTCTGAAAAATGGGAGTAACAACCTTGCAGGCCCTCTTCAAAAATATCAATGAAAAATTATATATTTAAATTATATGAAAACATTAAGGATAGGAAGATGATTGATTGATAGATAATATTATTTAGGCAAAAAGGGAAGGGATATTTTAGGAAAGTGGTTCAGCAAGAGTAAAAAACTGGATAAAGATTTCAAATAAGATAAAGCTTTAGCTTTATCTGGAAAGTCTGATACAAGTGTCTTGATTAAAATGATACAAAACAAAGTGCTTAGAATAGCAGAGATGACTCTGAGACAGCCAGGACAATGATCCTGGAAAAGAAAAGAAACCAAATAGTATTTACCAATACCCCTGAGCACCTACTAACATCACATAATTAGCAAAGATAATGAGTGCTGAATTTTTCTATATGTGTACCCATTATGTCTTCTAAGGAAGAGCATGAGCTGAAAAGAGAAACCATTTTGGATTCTTCATCATTTCCCACACACAGCGCCAGGTACATAACAGTTATTCAGTCATTTTATTGAATTAATGAATTATTCCCAAAATATTTTTTAACTCAGTGACATATTCTGAAAGCAAATAAATTAAATACACCCAGTAATTTTTTTTCAAGAATTATTTTTTTACCACTGATCTACTACTCTGGCTTTCTTGGTAACAGATTTTCCAAATATTTTTTGTCCAGTTGCCCTCTTCTCTACTTTCCCCTTCAAGGTAAAATGTATTATTTGGTGGATGGAACATCTATTGTTTTGTATTTTATTACTGAGAACTGTGTCCATGTAATATAACAAGAGCTCTAAATGTGGGATTTAGGAACTTTCCATATCAAAGAATAGAATGCAGACCTGGATAACTGTGTCTGCTACCTATCCTCATAATTCTTATCAATTATGTTGTCCCAGCTTTTAGATGGGACACTTGAAGCTCATTGGGCCTTTTTACTCCATAGCACTATCAGTTAAAAAGATGAAAATTATGTATTAATTTCTATCCTCTTCCATCTCATTTCTGAATTGTTGCAAAACTTTAGTTGAGAAAAATATTTTTTAAAGTTTTTTGTTTTTGTTTTTGTTTTTGTTTTTTAATTTGACACAGAGAGAGAGGCAGGCAGAGGGGGAGGGGGAAACAGGCTTCCTGCTGAGCAGAAAGCCTGATGCGACCCTGGGATCATGACCTGAAATGAAGGCAGAGGCTCAACCCACTGAACCACAATGGTGTCCCGAGAAAAATACTTTCAAGTGGAAACTTAAAAACTTAAATAGAGAATAATAATAATTAAAATAAATAGAGAATAATAAATTAGAGTATAGATAGAGAAATAGAGAATAATAATAATTACATATATATTATACATAGAGATAAACAGATATATAGAGAGAATAATGATAATTATATACATTCTATGTAATACATATTTATATATTTCCATGTAAGAAGTAGCCCCCAAACATACCAGTTTTATATATTCATATGTAAAAAACAACTCCCAAACCAAAAATTATTGGCTAATATTTTTTGTGGGTCAGGAATCTGGGGGTGGCTTACCTGGGTGCCTCTGGCTCAGGGTGTTTCAAAAAAGGCATTGATCAGGGCTGCCATCACCTCTTGGCTCCACTGGGGGAGGACCCGCTTGCAAGCTTCTATTTGTGAATATTGGCAGGTCTCAGTCTTCACTCTGAGCTGGCTAGAGATAGCAGTTACCTGGCATATGGACTTTTTCATAGGACTTTTTGCAAAATGGTAGCTTCCTTCCCTTATAGAGCAAGAATTCTAAAGGAGAAAACATATGAGAGAGTGAGAGTACCCCCGCAGTCCCTTTGCAACCTTTTCTTAGAAATGTATCCTATCACTTTTGGAATACTCTATTCATTAGAATAGAGGCACTAAATTCAACCCACACTGAAAAGGAAGGAATCACACAAAGGCATATATATCAGGATATGGAAATCATTGGAGACCGTCTTACCAGTTGCCTACTATCAAACTACTAATTATTGGAATTCTAAAAAAACACAATATTTGGCATAATGGCTTTAAACTTTGGGGAAAAAATGACCTCATGAATGGAATTTGGGAAAACAAAATAACGCATAATGTGTTTTTTTAACTTGTTATTTTTATTATATATATATATATATATATATATATATATATATATATATATATACAATTTTTTTTCCCATTGGGCAAATGACTTTGGGCTTTGGACTTCATCAAGTTGGACTGGTGCATCTTTGATATTGACACTTTTATTTAGATCCTTTTGATATCTAATTTAGAACATCTTCTCCCTACAAGCTTCATAAACATTGGTGGGTAAAATAATTTTACTATCTCCATATGTTTCTCAGGTAGATATACTGGCCATTAGAGGATTTTTGACATGGAGTTGTAAATCCTGACCTTTACCTAAACTAAGGGAAAATTCTGGAAATTAAATAGTAGGCTTTCTTTGTATTCCTTCTATCCCTTTATTTTCCACAAAGTGCTATTCATTCTTGTGAATATTAGAAATAGGGATTTTCACTTTATCCTCAGAAATATCGCTTTTTTTTTCTTTCTTTCTTTCTTTTTTTTTAATTACATTATAGTTAACATACAGGGCTACATTCATTTCAGATGCACAATATAATGATTCAACCCTTCCATATATTTCTCAGTTCTTATCAAATACACCATTAATCCCCTTCACCTTTTCCACTTTCACACACACCCACCTACCCTCTGGGAACTACCTGTATTGCTGTAAACTTCCCTCTTTGAACCACTTTTGGTGCATTGCAAATATTTTGGACAATTCTATTTTCATTTTCACTTGTCTTCATGTATTTTTTTAATTTCCTTTTTGATTTCTTGGTTGACCTAGTCAGTATTTAGTAGCATATTATTAAAATCTATGTATTTGTGCTTTTTCTAGATTTTTATGTAGTTGATTTCCATTTCATTGTGTTGTGGTCAGAAAAGATGCATGTTATAAATTTTGTCTTTCTGATTTTGAAATTGATTTGTGACTGAATACATGATGTATTCTGGCAAATGTCTCATGTATATTTGAAAAGAATATGTATTCGTCTGTTCTAGGGTGGAATGTTCTGAGTATATCTTTTAAATGCATCTGATCCGGTGTCTCATTCAAAGCCACTGTTACCTTGTTGATTTTCTCTTTAGATGATCTAACCATTGATGTAAGTGGGGTTTTAATATCCCCCATTACTATTGTACTTGTTATTTCCTTTATATTTGTTATTAATTTTATTTCCTTTATATTTGTTATTATTTTTCATTTGTATTTGTTATTTCCTTTATACTTGTTATTCATTATTTCCTTTCTATTTGCTTTATATTTGTTATTAATTATTTTACATATTTGGTTTCTCCCATATTGTGTACATAAATGTTTACAATTTTTATGTCTTCTTGTTGGGTTATCCCCTTAATGATTATACAGTGTCCCTCTCTGTCTCTTGTTATAGTGTGCATTTTAAACTTGATTTGGTCTGATGGAAGTATGGCTACCCTGGCTTTCTTTTGAAAGAAAAGAACATATCCTTAGCAATTTAGGGTCTCTTCTGATTTCATACAAATTTTAGGATTATTTGCTCCAGCACTTCGAAAAATAACAGTGGAATTTTGATCGGAATGGCATTAAAAGTAACTAGCCATTCAGGGAAATTCAAATGAAAACTACATTGAGATACCATCTTACACCAGTTAAAATGGCCAAAATTAGCAAGACAGGAAACAACATGTGTTGGAGAGGATGTGGAGAAAGAGGAACCCTCTTCCACTGTTGGTGGGAATGCAAGTTGGTGCAGCCACTTTGGAAAACAGTGTGGAGATTCCTCAAGAAATTAAAAATAGAGTTTCCCTATGACCCTGCAATTGCACTCCTGGGTATTTACCCCAAAGATACAGATGTAGTGAAAAGAAGGGCCATCTGTACCCCAATGTTTATAGCAGCAATGGCCACTGTCGCCAAACTGTGGAAAGAACCAAGATGCCCTTCAACGGACGAATGGATAAGGAAGATGTGGTCCATACACACTATGGAGTATTATGCCTCCATCAGAAAGGATGAATACCCCACTTTAGTAGCAACGTGGATGGGACTGGAAGAGATTATGCTGAGTGAAATAAGTCAAGCAGAGTCAATTATCATATGGTTTTACTTATTTGTGGAGCATAACAAATAACATGGAGGACATGGGGAGATGGAGAGGAAAAGGGAGTTGAGGGAAGTTGGAAGGGGAGGTGAACCATGAGAGACTATGGACTCTGAAAAAAATCTGAGGGTTTGGAAGGGGTGGGGGTGAGAG
Source organism: Mustela erminea (assembly GCF_009829155.1). NCBI lineage: Eukaryota > Metazoa > Chordata > Mammalia > Carnivora > Mustelidae > Mustela > Mustela erminea. Next base: position 56,441,170 of record NC_045625.1, read on the forward strand.
GTTGGCGGAGCCAGGTAGTGGGCATTACAGAGGGCACATATTGCATGGAGCACCAGGTATGGTGCATAAAAAATGAATTCTGTATGGTGAAAAAAATTAAAAAAAGAAAAGAACATATTTATCATATTATTCACATGATAAATATTTCTCCATCCCCTCAGTTTCAGTCTGCAAATGTCTTTAGATCTAAAATGAGTCTCTTGTAAGCAGCATATAGATAGATTTTGTTTTTTGTTGTTTTTGTTTTTGTTTTTGTTTCTTTCCATTCTCTCATCCTCTGTCTTTTTTCTTTAATTTATTTTTTATTTATTTTCAGCATAACAGTATTCATTATTTTTTCACCACACCCAGTGCTCCATGCAATCTGTGCCCTCTATAATACTCACCACCTGGTACCCCGACCTCCCACCACCCCCCGCCACTTCAAACCCCCCAGATTGTTTTTCAGAGTCCATAGTCTCTCATGGTTCACCTCCCCTTCCAATTTTCCTCAACTCCCTTCTCCTCTCTAACTCCCCATGTCCTCCATGCTATTTGTTATGCTCCACAAATAAGTGAAACCATATGATAATTAACTCTCTCTGCTTGATTTATTTCACTCAGCATAATCTCTTCCAGTCCCGTCCACGTTGCTACTAAAGTGGGGTATTCATCCTTTCTGATGGAGGCATAATACTCCATAGTGTATATGGACCACATCTTCCTTATCCATTCATCCGCTGAAGGGCATCTTGGTTCTTTCCACAGTTTGGCGACTGTGGCCATTGCTGCTATAAATATTGGGGTACAGATGGCCCTTCTTTTCACGACATCTGTATCTTTGGGGTAAATACCCAGGAGTGCAATTGCAGGGTCATAGGGAAGTTCTATTTTTAATTTCTTGAGGAATCTCCACACCGTTCTCCAAAGAGGCTGCACCAACTTACATTCCCACCAACAGTGGAAGAGGGTTCCCCTTTCTCCACATCCCCTTCAACACATAGCATTTCCTGTCTTGTTAATTTTGGCCATTCTAACTGGTGTAAGGTGATATCTCAATGTGATTTTAATTTGAATCTCCCTGAGGGCTAGTGATGATGAACATTTTTTCATGTGCCTGATAGCCATTTGTATGTCATCATTGGGGAAGTCTCTGTTCATATCTTCTGCCCATTTTTTTGATATGATTGTCTGTTTTGTGTGTGTTGAGTTTAAGGCATTCATTATAGATCCTGGATCCTGGATATCAATGTTTTGTCTGGACTGTCATTTGCAAATATCTTCTCCCATTCTGTGGGTTGCCTCTTTGTTTTTGTTTTTTTTTTGACTGTATCCTTTGCTGTGCAGAAGCTTTGATCTTGATGAAGTCCCAAAAGTTCATCTTTGCTTTTGTTTCCTTTGCCTTTGGAGACATCTCTTGAAAGAAGTTGCTGTGGCTGATATCGAAGAGGTTACTGCCTATGTTTTCCTCTAGGATTCTGATGGATTCCTGTCTCACATTGGGAGATATTGTTGAAAACAATATTGTTGAATATTGTTGAAATTATCATATTGTTGAAAAACAAAAATAAAATGGGGGGCATCATGTTACCTGATTTCAAGCTTTACTACAAAGCTGTGATCACCAAGACAGCATGGTACTGGCATAAAAACAGACACATAGACCAGTGGAACAGAGAGAGCCCAGATATGGACCCTCAACTCTATGGTCAATTAATCTTCGACAAAACAGGAAAAAATATACAGTGGAAAAAACAATCTCTTCAATAAATGGTGCTGGGGAAAACTGGACAGCTATATGTAGAAGAATGAAACTCAACCATCCCCTTACACCATACACAAAGATAAACTCAAAATGGATAAAAGACCTCAACATGAGACAGGAATCCATCAGAATCCTAGAGGAGAACATAGGCAGTAATCTCTCTGATATCAGCTACAACAACTTCTTTCAAGATATGTCTTCAAAGGCAAAGAAAACAAAAGCGAAAATAAACTTTTGGGACTTCATCAAAATCACCCTCTGTCTTTTGATTGGAGCATTTTGTCCATTTACTTTCAAAGTAATTATTGATAGTTATGCATTTATAGTCTTTTTTTTTTTAATTTCTCTGTTCCTTACTTCACTTCCACTGTTCTCTCACCATAAGTTGGATTTCATTAGTGATATACTTGGATTCTTTTCTCTTTATTTTTCATATCTATTACTACTTTTTTTTTTATTTGTGGTTACCATTAGATTTGTACATCCTCTGGCTACAGTAGTCTGTATTAAGTAGATGACTGTCTAGGTTTGAATCCATTCTTTACTCTTCTTTTCTGTGTGTTTTAAGTATATTTTGTCATATTTTACATACTGTTATTTTGTGAGTCCCTGGACCTATTTTTACAGATATACTTAGTTTTATTACTTTTGTACTTCTTTTTTTTTTCTTACTCTTACTTATGGACTTTCCTTTCCACTCAAGAGTCCCCTTTATCATTTCTTGAAGGACTAGCTTCGTGGCCACAGACTCCTTTAACTTTTGTTTGTCTGGGAAACTTTTTATTTCTCCTTACGCTGTGAATGATAGTCATGGTGGATAGAGTATTCTTTGCTGCAGATTTCTCCTACCCAGCTCTGCAAGTATGTCATTATTTTCTGGCCTGCACAATTTCTGATTAAAATCTGCTGATAGTCTTATGAGATTTTCCTTGTATGTAACTGTCTTCTTATCTCTTCCTGCTTTTAAAATTATTTCTTTATCAAAGATTTTGACCATTTTAATTACTATATGTCTTGGTGCAGACATTTTTGGGTTAATTTTGTTGATGGATGTCTGTGACTTCTGGATCAGAATTTCTGTTTCCCCCACAAAATTCAGGCACATTCCAGCTATTATTTTTTCAAATAAATTTTCTTCCCCCTCTTCTGTTTCTTCTTCTGGAATTCCTTCGACACAAAAGTTTATATGTTTGATTGACTCACTGAGTTTCCTAAGTCAATTCTCATTTTGTGTGTGTATATAAACATATACATATATACGTATACACATGTATATATACGTATATATATGTATGTGTATATATATGTATACATACATGTGTATACGTATGTATACGTATATATACGTATATATATGTATATGTATATATACACATTTTTTTTCTCACCTGTTCAGTTTGACTATTTTCTATTACTCTGTCTTCCAGGTCACTAATTTGTTCTTCTCCTTTTTGTAGCCAGCTATTTATTCCATCATGTGTATTTTTAATTTCAATTATTGTGTTCTTTATGTGTGATTGGTTCTTTTCTATCTCCTTGCTAAGGGTCACACTGATTTCCTCCACTTTTTGCTGAAGTCCAGTTAGCATTTTTATGATCATTTCTTTAAATTCTCCATCAGGCATATTACATCCATTTCACTTTGTTATCTAGTGATTTTGCCCTCTTCTTTCATTTGAGATGTATTGCTTTGTCTCCTTTTTTTGTCTAGCTCTCAATACCTGTTTCTGTTTGTCATGAAAGTTAGCCACATTTCTTGCTCTCAAAAGTAGTGGGTGGGGTACACACTTTTAACAAGATAGTTAAAGTCCTCCTCCACAAGGGATGTGTGGCCACCATGCCAAGTGGGCCACTCCACAAAGCTTGTGCTGGTGGGGATAGAATTTTAACAAGGTGCATACCTCCTTTGCATGAGGAGGTTGGAGACTGCTGCCACCACATCTGAGACCCTGCAGAGTGTACACTCAGGAGATGTGATATTGGCAAGGTTTCCACTGGTTTTCTAAAGGAGGGGACCTACAGTGCTGGGGCTGAGGCAGGCCAGCTAGAGAGGGTGAGGAAAGATGTACACAAGTAAGGTAATGAATGTCACTACTTTTCTGGTTCGCAGGAAGCCATGTGTTTATCCTGGGAAAGAGGGTAGGGAAATGGCACCTTCCAACTTCTTTGCTCCTGGAAAAGTCCTTCAGTGAACTCTGCTAATTTTGAATAGCTTTCCATCCTGTATGCCTCATATGTTTTTCAAACTGCTGCTTTTAAGTTGTTTTTCTACAACCTGTTTTTTTGTTTTGTTTTTTTGTTTTTTTGTTTTGTGTGTGTGTGTGTGTGTGTGTGTGTGTGTGTGTGTGTGTGTATGCATACACGTGCACACTCTCTTTAAGGTCAAGGACTCAGTTTCCTAATCCTCCTTTCCCAGCTTTCCCAAAGCCAGTCTAACAGGTTTTCATTCTCAGTGTTGAAAGAACTCACAAAATTCAGCCCTTCTGGTTTTCAAAGCAAAATGTATGGGTATTCATTTTCTCCAGTTGAGCTCCCAAGTGTAAGAGTCTGTTTTTCTCTCTTCTACATGCCTGTGGCCTCCTTCCTCTGGCAGACCCTGGGGTTTAGCTTCCCACTATATCTTTTCTCTTTCTATTCTCATCATGTGGCTTCTTTTCCACAATAAATGTGGAGTTTTCTCTGCAAGACTTTCGGTCATTTTCTAGATTATTTACACTGATGTGAGTGCTATCTATAGTTATATGCAAGGGATGAAGTGAGTTAGGGTCTTCCTATTCCTCTATCTTCTCCAGGTGTCCCTATTCCTGAATAAATAAAATTATCATAAAGGCCCTACCACAGTGATATAAATCATTGGAATAGAGATAAGGAAAAAGCTAAATTAAATAATCATAAATCTTGAGCCAAAAATCTAAAGAAAGCTTGAATACCAGATGCTTTTATCCTGATGCTAGCCAAGAAACCATGCAATGACATCAATAAGCAGAAAGGCAAATTTCCCTAAGTGAAAAAAGAATGATTTAAAAAAAATAACTCTGAAAACATCAGAGAACAAGCTAAATATATACCGATGAATAATATCATAGAGGGATGTTTTTCAATCAAAACTCAAGGTTACATAAGTCACCTTAGACCTGTGGTTCTCCACTGAACATGATTTTGTTCCCCTGTGGAGAGTTAATAATGTCCAGAGGTATTTTCAACTGTCACAAGTGGGAGTCTCCTGGTCTCTGGTGGGTAAAGATCAGGGATGATGCTAAACATCCTACAATGCTTAAGATAGCCCATCATAATAGATAATTATCTGGCCAAAAATGTCAATAATGCTGTGATTAAGGTGGCTTACCCAAGACTTATGGAAAAGGTGTAAAAAATTATGTAAGATATACCCAGATCTAATTTTTTGGAGAGATGTCAGTAAAAGGTGTATTGATGATGTGTTAGTGGTTATCAAGTCAGGGGGAAAAATACAGTTTTCTAAAGAGAGGTCATAAAAATTAAGTATCCAAATGTTTCATTCCAAGAAGTTGGAAAAATTCCCCAGTTGGAGCTAAGACCCAGGAAGCTATTAAGAAGCATTCTTATTGAAAGCTCATAGGAAAATTATTTGCAGAAATGTATTTTGAGGACTGGGCCACCTATATCAAATGATGATATATAATTTGGAATTATAAGAAAAATACTGGGGAGAGGAGTGTAAATTATTCCAGTAACACTGTAGTAACTTTAAAGGAAACTCAGTTATGTTTTTGAAAGTTGAGATCCAGAAACTGAATAAATTCTAAGACAACATATGAATAGATAAGAGGCGATATCATTGGTAGAATCACAGCTTGGGCTAGAAGTTGGGACTGAGGAAGAATAACCCTTGAGTCATAGCTTCTTACCAGAAGTATATGAACACCAAAGCATATAAAAATAAAGTTTAGGGATGCCTGGGTGCTCAGTCAGTTAAGTGTCTGCCTTCAGTTTGGGTTATGATCCCAGTGTCCCTGGATGGAGTTCCACATTGGGTTCCTTGCTCAGCAGGGAGCCTGCTTCTGCCTCCACCTGCTGTTCTCCCTGCTTGTGCTTGCTCTCTTGCTCTCTCTCTGTGTCAAATAAATAAATAAAATCTTCAAAAAAATAAAAAAATAAAGTTTAGGGATTCATAAACTTGAGTAGGAAAATTTCACATTTTCATCTTCATTAAGTTCTGATATGTACTGTTGTTTGCTATCATGAATATAGTTATCATATTATATTCATATTAGTAATATCATGATTTTTATTAAAGGAATTAACAGATATTTTGTATCAAACTGGAGTTAGAAATATTTTTTAAAAAGATTCATTTATTTATTTGACACACAGACAGAGAACAAGCAGGGGGAGTGGCAGGCAAAGGGAAAAGGAGAAGCAGGTTCTCTGCTGAGCAGGGAGCCAGATTCAGGGCTTGATCCCAGGGACCTTGTGATCATGACCTCAGCCAAAGACAGACGCTAAACCTACTGAGCCAACCAGGCACCCCCCTACAGTTGTAAACATTTTGAACTATCTTTTGTGTTGATCACTTTTGGAAAATACAGCAGTTTTGTTTGTTTGTTTGTTTGTTTGTTTGATGGACACAGAGCTACAATTGATATATATATATATATATATATATATATATATATATATATATATATTAGGTCAATACAAAAACATATATAATATTGTATAAGAGTTTCAAATATTTTGATAACCCTATGTCAGTTATATTGGTTTATTTTGTAATTTTAACAAAATTATAAGAAGGAAGCCATAGAATTGGCTTCACAAGACTATCAACTAGGTACTTGGCACACAAAAATATTTGAGAAACATTTCCCTGTGTGGAATTACTCCACTGAAAGTGGAGGAGGCAGGCAAGATTTACTTGCATAACTGATGTGTTACCATATCCAGAATAGATGTACCTCATATCTCCTAACAGATTACCTCTCTAAATGACATTGGAAGAAATATGTTAGAACTAGAGATGTGTAGTCTTAAAAAGAGAGAAAAATTAATGATAGCTGTATGCACAGGATGCCGAATGACATACAGATAAGTGCAAAAGACCACAAAAGAATGTGAAATAACAACAATCAAGGTATGAAGTTTGATTTAACGCTGTTGATAGAAGTTTAGAGACTTCAGGAAGGTGGGCATGATAGGATGAAATCATACCCTGATTTGGAAAGCAAGTGTGCACCAACTGTAAATCTATGAATTTTTTAAGCCAGATTTCCTAATATGAGGAAGAGGTGTCTCACTTAGAGAAAGTAAAAGCTGTGAAATTGGTTAAGCCTTGGACTTTGTAGGAGAAAATCTGATTAACGAAGCTAGATGAGTACTACTCTGAGGAATAGGAGTTTCCAAGATGAAAAATTCTCAGATCTCTTGGTTCTGGAAATTTGCAAGTTCAAGGTAGCCAGCCTACACTATAGAAGATAATTCAAAGTGAGGGTATATATTATTTAATTATTGAAATCCAGGCTCAATTTAGCATGGCTGTATAAGCTTTTCCTGAAAAAGAATGCTTTGAAGTTAAGTTTACAGGGAACAAACAGGAGAACCCAGTTCCTAGAAGCAAAGCATTGGCTGGATTTTTAAGTGTTCTTTTACTTCAGTAGGTGTAAAGATTTGATCAAGTAAGTATAATCATGGATTTGGCCAATTAAATAATAAGACTAGTAATTGATAGAGGTGAGACATCACACATGGCTATTCCCACATGTCAATAAAAGCGTCTCAGATTTCAAATCAACAGGAGCTTCCAGGCAGTCTTCCACTAAATTATTAACAACATCTTACCTCTTTAGGCATAGTAACAAATGTGAATAGGACCACTGAAAACTTTCCAAGAATACTAGTGCATCCTATATGCAGCCAACAGTGTTGCACCTGGGCTTTTATCAAAGTAAAATGAAACTTGAAGTCTTAAAACAGACTCTAAAAAGGTCTTAACCTCAGCTATCTCTATCTCAGCCATAAATATGATATTAACGAAATGGAAACTTAAGCAAAGATCTATATAGTCTTGGGTATGATTTCTTTTTGTCATAAATACTGAAGTAGACCTTTCTATTTTCAATAACATTCTCATAGAATAGTAAATAATGAACAGACAGCTCTGCCCCATCATTGTCAGGACTCATAAGATATATCCCATAGATTTATAAAAGACACCACTGACATTACGTAGAATTTTAGAGTAGCTAGGTGTGGTTAATGTTCATATAAAAGGGGGAAAGAGAATCAAGAAAATAAATTTCCTGGCATAAGAAAATTAAAATAAACCAGAAACAGATGTATGTTTGGGTCAATTATCAGTGACACTTTTTATATTTATATTTATATTTATATTTATATTTATATTTATATTTATATTATATATAAATTATATTTATGTTTAAATTCCTAGAGGAAATGCAAGAGATATGGGATACACTGACCAAGCCAAGTGATTGGGTCAGTGCCCATCGAAATACAGATCTTCATTGACTTATAACAGGGTTACTTCCTCAAAAACCCAACATAAATTGAAAATATATTTCATACAGCTAACTTACCTAACATGATATCTTAGCCTAGGCTATCTTAAATGTGTTTAGAAACTTATATTCCTATTCTTGAGCAAAATCATCCAACACAAAGCTTACTTTATAATAAAGTATTAAACATCTCTTATAATGTATTGAAAAAATGTATTAAAAGTGAAAATCAGAATGTTAAATGGATGCAGAATGGTTGTAAAAAAGTGTTTCAGTTGTGATTGTGTGACTGCCTAGAAGCTATAGCTTGTTGTCCAACATCATGAGAGAGTATGGTATTCCATCTTGTTAGCCCAAGCAAAGTTCAATATTCAAAATTTGAAATTGTTTTTTGCTGAATTCATATCACTTTTGCATCTTAGTAAAGTTAAAAATATTTAAACTACTGTAAGTCAAGAACTATCTGTAGATATAAAAATTGAATGGTTAAATCTAGAGTTGAGTTCTGCTGAAAAGTTTTGCCATAATACAGTGAAATAATCCAGCCTTAAGTATATCTTGTTTTAGACAATCACTGGGACTCTGATGTGGATCATTAGTTGTCATGGAATATGTTAAAAGATTCAGTAACTGAAGTATAGCTACTACCACAGCAATAATTGTGCAGAAAGCACAGTTATCTATATAGGGCATATTTTCCCCATGGCAGGTTAGACAAACATAGGCTAGACACAAAAAATTGTTTCAGCATATTTAAAGCTTCTGTTTTCATTATATTGGCTAATATTCTGTTGGACAAACTCTATTAACAATAGACATGGAATATAATAAGCTGCCACAGTGGGAAGGACAGCCAAAATAGACCAATAAACTTAACAGATGTGACTGTCGATGTCCCTTTACAGTTTTCAGAGCATGGGGAGAAGAATTTTCTGAAGACCAAAAAACACTTGAACTTTAATCTATAGTTCTGTCACTCATTTGTGTTTTCTCTCCCTTGTGCTATCAACTCTTTGGATTAGGTTCCCAAAATATGAAAGTCCAAATAATTAAAGTTCTTATTGAAGTATAATTGACATATAATGTTATGTTACTTTCAGGTATACAACATTATGATTTAATATAATGTATATTTTGTTATTATATAACAAAATATATATGATGTAATATATATAAAACAGAATTTTGTTATTTTGTTACATATATAATAAAATGTTCACCAAAATTAGTCTAGTTAACATCCATCATCCACCAAATAGATTTTAAGAAAATAATAAGGATACATTGATTCACTTTCCACTTTCCAGGAGGAAAGCCCCACTGTTTCTGAGTGTAAAGTATATCCTACAGAATAAGAAAATAAAGAGGCTAATAGTTGATGTTAAATGGGATTAATTTTAGAAACGAATGCTTCTAATCAAAGGATTATGTTCTAACATGAGTGATTTCCTGCTGTTTGCTCTTTCAATTTATTGGACGCCTCATTTAATGATTAACACATTGTCACACCATAAAAGCAAAATATAGGAGAAATTTCCTTTAACTTTAAGTAGAATTATGTCAGAGGACTTAATTTCTATTTTGTTTCATACAGTTAGAGCATGACTGGATTGGAAATATGAGAGAATAAAATTTGACTCTCAGTGATTTTTTTTCAGGTAAAACATTCAAACATAAAATACAAATTAAAAAAAAACACAACTAGCAAAAGATTATACTTTCTCCTATTGTCTCTGGATTATTTTGGGATTCCAAAAGTGTCACTTTGTTTCACAGTTGTTTTCCTCTGTCCCATCTGAAATTCCTGTTATGATTTTGGTATATATGTTTCTTTTTTTTTTTTAATTTTTTATTTGTTTATTTGACAGACAGAGATTACAAGTAGACAGAGAGGAAGGCAGAGAGAGAGAGAGAGGGAAGCAGGCTCCCTGCTGAGCAGAGAGCCCAATGCGGGACTCGATCCCAGGACTCTGGGATCATGACCTGAGCCGAAGGCAGCAGCTTAACCCACTGAGCCACCCAGGCGCCCCGGTATATATGTTTCTTTATCTGTGTTATAATGTTTGTATCCATAAATACTATAGACTATTGTTTCATGAATCTGCATAAAAGCTCAAAATACTCTCTATATTTTTTTTTATACCTAGGCCTTTCTCCTTCAGCTTATCTTTTGAAGATCTATATATGTGCATATATTATAAAATTCTTATTTAATATTTTCATTATATATATATTCCAATATATTTTTCATCTCTTGTTGTTCATATAATGGTTTTTAATGGTTTACATTTGAACATGTTTTGTAAGCCTTATTTTGGCAGGTGCAAACATTTTTCGAAGATAAAGCAGCATAGAGAATATCTGTACACTAGACTATACATATTTTCCAACCTTACAATTGCAAAATTGTGTCCAAAACGTCATACTAGAATGTTTCTTAGAGACTAGGGGAATTTTTAAAAAGATTTTATTTATTTATTTATTCGAGAGAAAGAAAGAGAAAACAAGCATGATGGGAAGACAGTGGCAGAGAAGAGCCCAATGCAGGGTTCCATGTGAGGCTTCATATGGGGTTGGATCCCAGGTAGTGACCCAGATGAAGTGGTGCAATAATCACCATTACCTAATTGCAAGATATTTTTATTATGCCAATAAGAAACCCCCATAACCATTAGCACTCATATCCTATACCCTTCTCCTCCCCCAGATTCTGATAAATACAAACTATGTGGCCTTTTGCATTGTCTTCTTTCATTTGGCATAATTTTTCAAGGTTCATTCATGATGTTGCATATGTTAGCACTTCAACTTTTTATGGTTAAATGAGATTTCATTTTATGGATTCATCACTTTTTGTTTATTCATTCACCAAATGATAGACGTAAGGATTGCTTCCAGTTTTGGGCTATTATGAAAAATGCCGAACATTCTTGTACACATTTGTGTGCAACCATATGTTGTCATTATTTTTGTGTATATATTTAGTTGCAGAATTTCTGTGTCATAAGGTAAGACTATTTTTAAATTTTTGGAGAACTTACAAACTGGTTTCCAAGGCAATTGCATTATTTTATTATCACAATAGCAATGTATTGGAGGTAGCCTCTGGATGATCTCTGGCTATGCAGGGTCATTGAGATCCAGGCACCATTTATTTAAAGCAAAGACCTAGGACCTATTACCTAGAACCACAGAAGCTTCCCTGAGAAATCTCTCTCTCCACAGACACACACGCGCGCGCACGCACACACAGAAAGTTATATGTTTCCTACTTCCCTATGGCATAAGAAAATTAAGGGTACAGTGACTGGCTACTTTATATTTTGATGGGCTAGGTTAAGAGATTGTAAAATTGTCTCTCCCAACAGACTTCCTTTGGAAGAAAAAGAGATTTAGGGGTAAAGTGTTGCTGTTCCTTACCAAGAAAATGATGGCCATAAATTTCTTCCTTTTTAAATAAAATTCCTAGCCACCGCCCCCTCAAATTCCTAGGTCTTACTTTTATGATATGTATACTACTTCTCTCTTACCCTCCTTATATGCATTGAGTGGGGGAATTTGAGTTACCTAATTTTTTTTTTTTAAAAGACACATTTATTCAGCGTCATGATCAGTTTTTTTCTTTATGTTTGTGTTACCTAATTTTCACTCTACAAGTTTAGAAAATTCAAGACAGTGAGACAATAGAAAGAAAGCCTGATTTCATAATTTCTTTGTTTAAGAACACCCAATAAACATTGGATGTCCTTACTTTGAAAAGTCCTTGGATGTTTTTGCAGTAGTTTTTTAGCTGATGTTTTGTTATTGTATATTTGGAATACAAAATTCATGAAAAAATAAAGGATTTTAAAATAGGACATTTGCACAGGTGTAACAGGGACACAAATTGAGTTAGTTACTTACTGTCACTGTAAGCCTCACACCAAATCCTAGTCCTTTTTAGAAGCCAAAGCAGACATTCAATATGAGGTGAAGTTAATCCCTTTGTTTCACTAAATCAGAAATCCTGGGATAGTCTAAACCTATATACCAAACATAGCACACACTTATTAGATAACACTCTGCTAGAAGAAACATACATTTGGGAAGGTTAAATATCCTTAGCTATGAGAAACAGATACCATCAGCTTCAGAAGATTATCAACCTAAGAACTAATAGCTTTCTTTAACTGAATCAGAACATTTTCCTTGAAATAATCCCCTTGGGAGGAAATAGAGCGAGCATAATTTTATCTCCAAAAGCTCCTAGTCACCAGGGTACAAGTAGTCCAAACACCTAGTTTCAGGCCATGTCCAGAAAACGACACCCAATGGGCAGAGAGAAAGAAACCCTTGCAAGAGAGCCAAACAAATAAACAAAAGGATGCCATAGACCTAGTCCTTAACAGATTCTGCCACCAAGAGAAGGCTGACATGGGTAGACATCAATAGTTAATATCTGAGATGTTGGAACAGAAAAGTTCAACCAAGAGGGGCTATCTACAAATGAGTTCTCTGGGTGAGGTTTCATTATTTTTGAGATCAGGTAAGACTGAGTCAGAGTTAATAGGATCTAGTGGTGGTACAGTAGAGATCACTGATACTGTGTGAGGTGACAGTCTAACAAATCATTTCAATCAAGGAAGTGAGTCATGTATGGTGAGAGATTAACATCCTGAGGGAGTAAATAGCTGGGTAAGTAGATAAGGTCCAGAGAAAAGGTGAGTTCTAGTTGGGGAAGAGGTTCTGGTGATTGAGTTTGTGCTGGGGGTAGAGGAAAAAATAATAAGGGGAGGTAAATAAATAGATCATAAGAAATGCAGAATGCAGCAGTTAAAAAAAAAAATCTCTGTGGTGGCAGAAAGGCATTCAGTGGTAATGGCAATAAAATGGGAATTGCGGGGTTCTTGGATCCAAGAGATAGTGCAGTCCAGATGTTAAGTGGTCAGACCTAGTCTAGACTCAGAAGAGCTATGAAAGCCAAAATGGGTAAAGAAACAACATCTTCCACAGGTTCTTGAAACAGAAGAATACATCTTGAGCTTCTATGGCTGGCTTAGCTTTCACACCCTTAATGGAAGAAATACTGTTCTAATTGTTATGGGAAGTTTCAAACAAGAAAAATCCATTCACTAGGCTGAGAAGACAGAAGATACAAACTGCAGCAAGAAGCAGAAGAGACAGAAGGGTCTGGCAGGGTCAGAGTCCCCACATCCCTACTTCACAATTATCCGTTCAAATATTACCCAAAGTTTGTCTTTGTAAGACAAAATTTATCTTATACCCTCTTCCCCTGTCAATTTCTACTCCCATGTCAACACTAGGCTCTATTTTGGCACCCCAGAAGTTCATAGATATAGTAAGAGGAGGGATAAAAGAAAAAGAGGTAAAAAAGATTAATTAACTGTTGTTGAGAGAACTCAGATCCTGTTGCCCCTTACCTGCTTTGAAGGGAGCTTTCCAAGCTGAGAAAATACAAGTTTTACATGTGATAAATGTAGAAGCAAAGTGATATTCAGGAAGGAGGTTGAGAAAAATGGTCATTGGAACTAGAATCTTGCAACAAACCCTGAGAGCTCCAGGGATTTTGTTACAAGGTCAAGTGTCTACAGTAACTATAGCAAGGTTTATGTACGTTCAATGATTTATTGTGTTAAGTGCTTTAATCCACATTATCCTAGAAAATAGTCACAAAAATCCATGAGTTTTGCAGGCCAGGCAATGTTTCAAAGAATCTTGCCTCTTAATATGTCATTCACCTTACTTCATCGTTCTGTGTTCATGTTAAAAGACACGAGGGAAAAAAAATAGAGTATAGGATCCAATTCTTTATATTCTGTCTAGGCAAGCTCCAACATTTGTTATTCATGAATAATATAGTTTTCTACATTGAATTAATTGGAATCTGTCTTTATATTTTTTATTTGCTTTTATGGTATATGGGGGATATTTTCCATTTTTCCTTCTTTGAAAAACTCAAAGAAAGATTTTCTGCTTATGATACTCAATTGATATTTCAGTCAATAGTCTTTTACTGAAAGGAGGCATAAAAATCTCACATTTACAAGTGCACATAGGATTTGTCAGATAGGATTTATGCTTCTTTTGGTCATGGATAAACAAAACATTCAGAATATGATCAGAGACTTTTAGAGACTTACTACTGCTCTGTAGATAAATTATGAAAAGAGGAGTGGCTTGTTCTAAGACACCCAAGATGGGAAGGAGACTGAGGGACATGGAATGGCAGCTTTTTTCCTCTGAATACACTTCAAATATTCTCAATAATCAATTCTACAGCCACTGAATCTCTGTGTTTGAACTTTTACCCTGGGCCTTTCTGCCATACCCAGATGGTTAGCATGTGAGCTGTAAATAGAAGACTTTGTCCCTGCTCTAAGCCTTCACTACCCTATTGGTTTTCCAGAGTAGGGGATGGAAAACTATGGCAGTGTGCAATCACAGGGTTGTGTTTTTGTATAGCATATCTAGTAAAACCAAATTTCAACAGATGGACATTTGCAAACAATTTGGTGCATTAACTGTCCCATCGCGCTTTGTCCCTTTGAGATTCTCAGATTCTGATATCTCCATAACCACCATACCTAGTGCATAGTAGTATACTTTTCCAATCTTAAAACAGTTTTAGCAAGCTGTTTCACAGCTCAAAATTGTGAGATACTGTAATCACAACTGAGGTTCTACCATTTCAACTAAGATTTTACAAAACACAAGAAAAGATTTTACAAAACAAAAAAAGAAAAATGATTTTTTAATTGTTATGTTGTAAAACATGGGGAAAAAATAAGAATCACACTCACAGCATGATTTTAAATGCTTGCTCTGTCACATACCAGGTATATGAGTCATTTAGGGTAAGTTGTCTTCCCTCCTTTGTTCTTCAGTTTCCTTTTTTAGAATATGGAGACAAAAATTTTTATAGATTACAATATGAATTGGGGTTTGATGGTGACAACCTGAGTAATCAAAATCAGAGAATATTAAAGGGAGGTAAAATTCAATGGGACAAAAGTCAATGGACCAAATTAATCACAATATATATAATCAATCTTTGGTGCATAATAGACACTTGATAAATGGTAGTTATGATTAAGAATACCAATAGAAGCAAGGAGTAGCCTTACTGATCCTGAAATTTATTTATTTATTCAGAAATAGTTAAATAGTAAACTCTAGTTCTTGGTGGCTATGTCACTTTGTATTGTTACTTTAGAAGACTGTAATATTTCTGGGTTCCACTGGCAAAGTTTCTGGCCCAATAATCCATGAAAAACAAACAGTTCTAAAGGTCTAGAGATTGAGTTTCCCTACCATGGTGTGTGATCCTTCATTCTTTGTCAATTATTTATTTATTTATTTTCTTATTTACTTACTTACTTATTTTTCAGGTTAAGGATATTTCAGTGCCAGTGATAGAATGTGTCATGGGGTCATGCCGATTATCTTCAGGGTTGATGATTTGTTAGAATTCAGAGAACTTGGGGGATGGGGGAAGCCATTATTTTTATAGCTGAGGTTTATTACAGCAAAGGGGTACAAAATAAAATTAACAAAGGAAAAGGCTAAATAGAACAGAGTCCAGGAAAAAAAAAATCAAGTGTGAGCTTCAATTTGTCTTCTCCAATGGAATGTGTTTCCTTCTCTCAGCAATCATGTGAGTCTAACATTTAGAAAATGTTTACAACCAGGGAAGCTCTTTCAAGCCTTTTTATCCATGATTTTTGTTGGAGATCAGTCATGTAGTCATGAAGTATTCCACGACTGACATTAGCTACTTATTTTCCAGTCCACTACCAGACAGATGTCAAACTGATAAAGAGTGGGTAAACAAAAACAAGTTTTCAAAAACAGATATTGATTCTAAGTAACATTATTTAACATAAACTACTTGATGTTATGGTCCTAGATCTCAAGTGCATAAAGACACTCTTATCTGACTAGATTCTTTATCAAGTGTTCAGAATCAATGTTACAGGAGTTGGTCTAAGACTAGCCATTTCTTTGAATCATGCAGGGTTTCAGTACCCCAATACTGATGAGTTAACTTTTACTACTAGACAACTTCAAGTGATTTCCCCAGAGAATGAACCTTGAGATGATTCACTCACCTCTATATTAAACTCAGTGGTGCCTTGCCCCCCCCCCCAACCTTTTTAAATCCTATAGCAGAAATAGCATCTTATCCCCATGAAGTTGTATTCATCAGGATCAACCCCAAGTTAGATTTCACTACTATTCAGCCTATTCATGGCAAGCTCCCAAAGAGTCCCTTCCCCTCATACTTTTCTCTTGTTTTGGCATGACTCTTTGAAAATCAATGTTATTTTCTGCTCCTAGAACAATACTGTTGTCAGCCCCCTTTAAAATGCAAACAAACAAATAAATAAATAAAAACACAAACATGCAGATGCAATATTTCACTACTCTGTGTTCTATGCAACATGTTAATAATTTAGAGAGAAATCTGTGGTTGAATGAAGCATCTGAGTAGCATTTTGAAATTTTAGCATTCCAAATCTTGAGATAATGGGTGTGTATCACCATATTCTTGATTGAGACAATAGTAATTTCCAATTTGAAAACTAAGACAATGAAGTGTGAAATTATATTACATATTTGAATGCCAAAATGTGAACAATGAATTCAATGGTAAAAAAAAAAAAAAAGAACAAAAGAGTACCAAATTATGGCATTGGGTTTGCCTCATCATAAATAAATACTGCTATATAAAAGAGTTTTGGGGGAAGTTTTTGAAAAGTAATTATTTTGGAGCTCTAATACAATGTTTTCTAAATACTACTCTTAATAAACCTTACACAGGATTTCAAGACCTCAACTTAAAATTGTTTTTGAAATGAAAAACACATTTTTAAAACCACAAAGAAATGGAATATTATATGGCAATCAGTATTTCTGTTCTTACCTTTCCTTACCATAGAAAGAACAAATTAAACATTTTTTTTTCTAATGGGGTATAGGTTATTCAATGTTCTCCAGAGAAACAAAACTATTCATATAGATATAGATGGTATGTTTTATCTAGATATATTTTATATAGATATATTTTAAAATATGTAATATCTTAAATATATGAACACATACTATATTAATATAATCATTTATATACTTGTTTGTTTAAAGAAATTTTCATATATGTTTATTGGGCCTGTAGGGCAGATCATCAGGCTGGAAACCCAGTAACTGATGATGCAATCCTGAGGAAGAATTTCTTCTCAGGAAAACTTCGTTTTATAGTCTTTAAGACTTTCAACACTCACTATGGAGGATCATCTGCTTTACTTAAAGTAACCTTACTATAGATGTACATTGTTCCTTCACAGTAACACCTAGATTAGGGTTTGATATTACAGCCTAGACAAATTGACACAAAAACTAACCATCGCAGGGTAGATAAGGGATTTCAAGGATGTGATTTTAAGCTAAGGGATTCAAGAATATAATATATATCATAAAACTGTATAATAGACCTGAAGATACTAACAGCTATCAGAGGCTGTCCGCTAACAGTATTTCTTGCAGTTTAAAGTAAGGTCTATCCGTAGTTGACCGAGGAGTTTTCCTTTAAGCTCACAGTATCCATTTTTGAGTACTATTTGAGTATTCTAAAACAGTATATAGCATTTTATAGACTAGATATTAAAACCCACGAACAAAACTATTACATATTTCAAAATAGAAGGGGTATCATTATCTAAGGACCAATATAAGTCACAGGCTCATAAAAATTGAATCAAGAAGTCTAAAGGGAGAAGACTGTGAAGAATCTTAACATTATCAACAACTGCTTTTGATCTGTTCAGAGAAAGAAGAAAAAGAGGAAAAAAAACAGAAAAGTTAATTTACAGTTTATGGAATTTTATAACAATAAATGACTGCAAATTGCCAGTTTCCATTTTGATGATTTACTATTTGTCAAAGAGAATAATCAAGATATTTAAAGTACCAGAATTAACTTTTTTTTGAGGTAATAAAAGTTGATAATTCTTGAGAGGATCATATGAAAAATTCAACTTTTCTAAATATTTTTTGTTCTCAAGAGCCAGGTGGTAGGCAATGCACAAAGGAATTTACTAAAGTATCACGAAAAATCTTTAAGGAATAACTGAGGGCATGAATGATACTTGAGTAAAATGAAAATCAATACCATAGTGATAATTTTTCAAAAAGAATAAAAGTACCTTTTATATATTGGTGCTCTGCAATAGGAATATACTGCAGGGCACATTCATAATATTAAATTCTCTAGTTGTTATAATGAAAATAAATGAAAAGAAACAGATGAAATTAATATTAGGAGTATACTTTGATTAATCTGTATGTCCAAATTAATGTCATTTTATATGTAGTTATCATAAAATCAATAGGTTGCATATTTATAACACTAAATTTCTGAAATTTTATATGTATTTTTTACTTATATCACATAGCTCAATACGTACCTTCAATTCTTATTGGTTATTTAATAATAGAACTGAACACTAAAAATCAATTTCTTTTAATTATTACATCTGCATTTAAATTTTAAAATTTCAATATTATATTTGTCCAAGATAATAAAATTTAATATCCCCTTTGTCAACTCATTAGCATCAAATTCAAGGGAATGTTCAATAAATTGAAAAGTAGCTTTAAATTTTGAATATCAGTATGTCTTCTTTTTTTGTAATTTTTGTAACCAATTTACATAACACTATTGATTAGAATTAAAATCTTCTGAATATGGATTCAAGTTGGATATAACCTCTATATTTTTATATTATAAAATAGTTTAATTAAATTAATTAATTAATTTTTTTGGTTTGTTTTATTTGTGGACTGCATATAGTTTAATCTATTTTGGTTATGTCTCCATTTTAACTGTAGTGTTTAACACATTATATCTAATGTTATTACTGTTAGGTAGATTTACATCTGAGACTTCGCTATTTGTTTACATTTCTTAGTCATCATATACCCCTAACCAAATACCACCCCCTTCTTTTCTGTTGAATATATATTATTTTAATTCTCTTGTGGTTCCTTTTACTGTTTTTTAAAAATTTAGTTTTAGTTAATACTCTGAAGATTATAATTAACACCTTAATTTAAGATAATCTAAGTTGAATTAATGTTAACTTAATTTCAAAAATATGCAAAGCATTTAAGTGTAAATCCATTTCCTATCTCCCTTATGCTATTATTGAAATACAAATTACATTTTTAATTTATTCTGTACCTATCAACACAAGTTCATAATTCATGCTTTATACAGTTGTCTTTTACAAACATAATTGAAAAATGCTACAAAATCGGATTTATTCCTTTTTTTCCGGTTTTTTATTGTGCTATGTCACCATAAAATAGTCACTATAAAATAGCCACCATAAAATACATCATTAGTTTTTGATTCAATGTTTCAAGTTTACTTTGTATTTACTTGCCTTTTCAATGCTCTTTATTTTATCATGTGGATTTGACTTATTTTCCAGTGTCATTTCATTTAGCTGTAATGATTTCATTTATATTTCCTATCAGTCAATTCAGCTAGTGACATAATTTCTCTATTTTGTATTATTTGGAAATGTCTTAATTGGCCTTCATTTTGGGAGGAAAATTTTGCAGGTATAAAATTCTTACTTTCTGGTATTTTTCTTTCAGACTTTTAAATTATCGTCTTCTGGCTTTCATGGTTTTTGAGAATATAACAGCTATTAATCATATTGAAAAGTTTTTTATGGGAGGAGCTGCTTCTCTCTTGTTGTTTTAATATTCTGCCTTTATCTTGATTATAATGTATCTAGGTATGGACATCATTGAATCCTTCTTGGAGTTTGATGATATTTTTTGGATATGTACATTAATATTTTTTCATTATATTTGAGACTTTTGCCATTATTATTATTATTTTAATATATTTCTGCCTCTTTTTTCCCTCTACTTTCCTTATAAGACTCCCATTATTCTGATGCTGATACACTTGAGGGTGTCTTAAGTATCATTAAAGCTCTGTTTAATTTTCTTCTTTTTCTTTTTGTTTCTCACACTAAGTGATCTCATTTGCCTTACCTTCAATTTTGTTTTTTTTCTTTAATATCTGCTCAAATCTGCTGTTGACTCTTCTAGCAAATTTTCATTACAATTGTCATATTTTTCAACTCAAGAACTTCTAGGGTTCTTTCTTTAATATAATTGCTATGTCTTTACTGATACCCTTTATTTGATGGGACATCATTCTCACAATATTTTTTTCATTCTTTATACATTTTCCTTTAGTTTTCTGAACATATTTAAAAAGATGAATTGAATTCATTGTCTAACAAGCCCAATATCTAGGCTTTCTGGAGCTAATTTTATCAGTCACTATTTTTTTCCTGTATATGGGCTTTACTTTTGAGTTATTTGCATTTTTAAAAATTTTAAATTGGATAATTTAAATAATATGATATGACAAGTCTGGGAATAAGATTCTCCTTCTTCTTCAAAGTTTGTTTTTGTTATTGTTTATGTTTATTGCTGTTAATAATAGATTGTTAAGTGATTTTTCTGACATCACCTGTAAAGTCCGTATTCTCTATGTATGAATGACCACCAAAATTTCTGCTTGTCTTCGTTGTCAGCTCGCATTTAGACAAAGCTATTTTTATCAAGTAGAAATAATAAGTCTGCTAGCCTTTGCTATGCAGTTGTGTGTGTGTGTGTGTGTGTGTATTTGTGGTAGAGACTTTTGAATACTCAGATGGACTGTTAAAACTTCTGCCTTAGCGTTAACTTCCAACTAGGACGTATCCCTACATTCAGAGATTTAGGTCTTCTCAAATCTTCCCAGCAATGCATACAACTCTGGACATGTACACAGCCTTAAACATATGAATGGTCTTATAGATTTTCATGAATATTTGGCATTATGTGTATCTAATTTGCCAGTTTTTCCTTCTAAGCTTATTGGCTACACTATCGTTTTTCCCAACTGTTATCTACCACTTCAGGTAGTCATAAATTTGGTTTCAACAAATCTTCTCAATGAATGCTTCCAAAAAAAAAAAAAAAAAAAAGGCTTTTCATACTAGATGAATGCTGATTCACTAAAAAAATAATAAGAACCTTGCACGTAAACTTAGACAAAACTAGTAGAGTAGACAAGTAATGACAATTTGCTGTGAATGTAGCTTTAAAGGAATTTCAACCCTGTTTCATCCTCCATTGGATGCTATAATAATAGTTTTTGTCCCTATTTTGGTCTGTTGGTTTAAGGTTAGTTTAGGGTTAAAAAGGAAATATTAGAGTAGAAAGTGTTAAAATGGCATAAAGCTATCTAGGTTGCTATAATTCTTTCATTAATTTTTAGAGTTCTGAAAATTCATTCTATTTTTTCCACTTTTATTATTGCATTTACGAAAAAAATAGTTTTTAGAGTTACGTCTACTATTTGCTCTGATATCACTCTGCCTAGTTTATAATTTAAAAATAAGATATTACAAACTATAATGGTAAAGGTATAAATACAAAGTGAAATTCACAAGTGTAATATTATAGTGATGTGTTAATCACTTACCTCTAGTTTAAAGGTTAATACACAAACGTATTAAAATTAACTATGCCTTTGATAATTTGATAATGGTTACAGAATATGGAAAGAGGGAAATTGTGAAAACAACACATAAAATTATGGCAGAGAAATAAGAGTGGAGTAGCTGTATGTGATCAAAGTTAACTTATCAGCTTAAAATAAGCTTTGTAACAATTTAAAAAAAAATAAGCTTTGTATCTGTAAAATATTTTATGTAAGCTTAATAGTGACCACAAAGCAAAAACTTACAGTAAGTACACAAAAGATAAAGAGAAAAGGAATCATAGCATACCACTATGGAAATGATCAATTCATAAAGAAATGCAGCAAAAGAAGAAGAAAAGATCAAAACAGCCAGAAAACAGTATGATGTCATTACTAAGTCCTTAACCATCAATGCTTACTTTAAGTATAAATAGATAAAGTTATCTAATCAAAGCAGAGTAGCTAAACGGATTAAAAAAACAAAAACAAAAACAAAAAACAGGACTCAACTATATGCTGCATACAAGAGACTTATTTCAACTTTAAGAACACAAATAGAGTCAAAATGAAGGGATGGAAAGATATTCCTATGCAGTGGAAACCAAAAAAGAGAAGGGGTAGTTATTTATTATTAACAGACAAAATAGACTTTAAGTCAAAAACTCTAGTAAGAGACAAAGATCAGTAATAATGATGGGTCAATTCATCAGGAAGATATATCAATTTTGAAAAAATATACACCAATCTCAGGGAACCTACATATATTAAGCAATACTGACATATCTGAAGAAAGAAATAGATAATTGTATAGTAATAGTGGAGGTCTTCAATACCCTGCTTTAAGAAATAGATCATCCAGGGGTGCCTGAGTGGCTCAGTGGGTTAAGCCTCTGCCTTTAGCGTAGGTCATGATCTCAGGGTCCTGGGGTCGAGCCCCGCATCGGGCTCTCTGCTCTGTGGGGAGCCTGCTTCCCCCTCTCTCTTTGCCTGCTTCTCTGCCTACTTGTGATCTCTCTGTCAAATAAGTAAATAAAATCTTAAAAAAAAAATGAAAAAGATATAGATCATATAGAAAATTAATATGAAAATACCTTAAACTGGAAAAATAACTATACCGATTCAAATTTGAAGTATATTTTACATAGGTATCACTGTAATTTAGGCTGGTCACATAAAATAATTGAATGAACTGGAAGTTTCCATAAATACACAGGAAAAGAAGTGTATTTAAATACATAGGAAAGTTTATATAAATACATAGGAAAAAATCATTGGAAGTGAATCAACCCAATGGTACAAACTAGATTAGTTATGTATGTGTGTGCTTTAAAGATTTTATTTATTTAGGGGTACCTGGGTGTATTAGTGGGTTAAGTATAAATAGATAAAGTTATCTAATCAAGAGCAGAGTAGCTAAATTAATTAAAAAACAAAAATGAAAACTAGACTCAACTATATGGCTCTGCCTTCGGCTCAGGTCATGATCCCAGGGTCCTGGGATCAAGTCCCACATGGGGCCCTCTGCTCAGCAGGGAGCCTGCTTCCTCCTCTCTCTCTCTGCCTGCCTCTCTGCCTACTTGTGATCTCTGTCTGTCAAACAAATAAATAAAATCTTTTTAAGAAAAGATTATTTTTAAGTTATTTGAGAGAGAGCAAGAGTGAGAGAGAGAGGATGAGTGGGGTGTAGGGCAGATGGAGAAGCAGACTGCCCATGGAGTAGGGAGCCCAATGTGGGACTCCTGGATCATGACCCCAGCCTAAGGCAGACACCCAACCAACTGAACCACCCATGTCCCCTTAGGTTAGATATGTGTTTATGTATAATATTAGAAATAACTGCATATGGCCAAGGAGTATACTGTAATACTGCAGTGTAGTGGAAATACCTGACATTTACTTTTTCAACTGTAGTGTAAGTGCCTGACCTTAAGCTTTTGATTACTGAGGCATCCATTTCAAAGGCCTTCATCTTGAATATGTACCTTGTCATCTGTATGAAACAGCTACTAGCAAAACAACCAAGTAAGGAATTAGGCTGCCCACCCCCATGAAGTTCCCTCTATCAAAAAGCACTGGGCAACCTAAATAACTGACAGTTTGCATGACCCTGTTACTCCCTTTCTGCACTTTAGTTCCTGCTCTTACACTTTAAATTAGTGAAGCATGAACCTGAAAAATCCTAATAAGCAGAGGCCAGGTCCTATCTTTCTCTCTCTTTCACAATCACACACACACACACACACTCTCTCTCTCTCATTCTCTCTCCTTGACAATCTTACTGTGTGGCCCTCCTGAATGCTGCATACTTTTCAGGACCTTTGAGTTGCAAATCTTGCTCCTCAAAGTTCCCTGAGGTTTTTTCTGAAATGCATCCTGCAATCAGTAATGAGAATCATGAGGGTCCATCTAGCTACTACACTGGCGCAGGTGGAGGAAATATCTGTGGGGGATTGCTCTGTGAATTATAGTTCACTCTCCAAACCCAGTTCAAAATTGTTGAAGTGACAATGTAAACTACATAAGGGAATTGTGGTCCAAATATCTGCTTCTTCAAAATACCCGTGAATCCACATACTGTACTTTATTCACTTACGTATTCAAACAATGAATTGTCATGTGTCAAAGCCGTTAGTAAAGTAACCTTAAGTATGGTAGCATACAGATTATTTTGACAATTTGCTAATTGACTTCCAGGCAATAAAATGTAAACTTTGGAGCTGATATTTAAGCCTTCCAGCTTTCAATTTTACTTTTACTAAATATGTATATGTCTTCTTCATTGAAAAATCATGTACAACCCACAGTATCTCTAGGATATGAGCCTCTAGGCCAAGTTTCCTGAAACCTCATTTTTTAAAAAGATTTTATTTATTTATTTATTTAACGGAGAGAGAGATCACAAGTAGGCAGAGAAGCAGGCAGAGAGAGGAAGGGAAGCAGGCTCCCTGCTGAGCAGAGAGCCCTATGTGGAGCTCCATACCAGGACCCTGAAATCATGACCCGAGCCAAAGACAGAGGTTTAACCCACTGAGCCAACCAGATGACCCTGAAACCTCATTTTTTATGTTTCAGATGATGTTTCTAGTCCACGGTCTGGTCAGACCTAAGATTACATCTTCGACATTCTTGTTTAAGTATTCTGCAATATTTTATTCAAAGTTGAAATTTCATATCTAACTTTCATTTGACATCTTGGAGGATGTTTGGGATTGTTTTTCAGTAAAAACACAATTCGTTTTGGCTCCAACTTGGCTTTTATAGAGTTCATGGTTCTCCAGTGGCAGTTTCTT
This sequence comes from Mustela erminea, assembly GCF_009829155.1. Classification (NCBI taxonomy): domain Eukaryota; kingdom Metazoa; phylum Chordata; class Mammalia; order Carnivora; family Mustelidae; genus Mustela; species Mustela erminea. The sequence goes on from NC_045625.1 coordinate 56,466,253, forward strand.
CCTTCCTCTCTTCTTTTCTTCCTTCCTCCTTTTTTCCTTCCTCTCTTTCTCTTGCTCCCTTCATCTTCCTCTTCATTCCTTCTTGAATAGGGTTTAAACTAATAATGAATCTCCTTTTTTGAAATACCACCATTATCTTTGTTATAGCAGCACAGATACCCTCGCAACAGAGGTTGCTATTGTTTGGTTATTTAATATATGATGCATTAGGTATACATACCAAAATATATACCAAAATACGTCGTGAAAAAAATTGCTATTTGATTTTCACTGCTTATTTCAAAGGTCTAGTCAAGAGCTATTTATAAAACACAATAATTTTGTCATAGCAAAATAACTAAGAAAAATATCCTTAGGCAAGATAAATAAATTGCCAATTTTGTTCATGTTTTGATTTATCTGTGATAAAACAGTTCAACTCTGATTTCATCAGAGATAGATTTAGTATAATTATAAAGTGAAAAGTAAAAAAGCATTCTATAAGAGAATTATTTTTAAAGAATAAATTATTTGTGCTTCATTTTCCATTGAAATCATTATTTAAGAATTCATTAACTTTTTCGTATGTGGCTACTAGCATCTACTGTTCTAATAATTAAAATGTAGCCAGGTATAGGGAATATATTTATCAAAATCTAGTGGACTACATTATCTTATTTTATATTCTTTCTATAGGAATGTTTAGGCATACAGATTGCTCTATTCATAGAGTATATGTGATGCATTGGTATGTGTATAAATTTGTTAGCCCTCACACAGTCCACAGCTCAGTTTTAATCTCTTCCAAGGTAAGGTTTTTGTTTACCAGTCTTTAGAAATTAATCACTGTCATTGCATTGTTAAGAGAAAAAATAATAAGACATTGATGAAGTGGCTTCAATTTGTGCAGAGTGTATAAAAATTAGATTATGCAGAAACAGACCAAAAGCTTAAATATATTACTGCAGTACATTCCCCTCCCCCTCTGGCTGCCAAATGAAAAGTAGTGTTTAATAAGAAAATAGACATCTTCTGCAAACACAAAATAGGAAAAATGCTTCTACAGTTAGTTATGTTTCAAAGGTAACTCTTCCCATGTGTAATAGAATTCTGCTGTCTATTTCAAGAAAAATTGGTAAGGCAATAATAAGATTGTTTAAATATCTATAATATGACTTGCTGTTATTAATGTAGTGAAGAGTACATCTCTTCTAATTAATTTGGCAGAGGTGTGCTAAGAATCCAAACAGATGAAACATTTCTTTGCATTCAAGGAAAACAAATGACTACAAGCAAATTACTTTTAAAAAGATGACATTTAAAAATAGCAACACCCAGCAGATTTACTTGTATACTATTCCATATAATAGCTTTTGATAATAAGTTTCCCCCCCCAACTCTGCACCAGGTACTGGACTCATCTAATTATGATAACGATTCAATGAGGTAGGTTTTGTTATTATCTCTCATTTTACAGATGAGTGGACTGAGAGTCAGGGAAAAAATAAGGAACTTGTCTAAGGTCATCACGCCATAAAGCAGAGGATATAAAATGTGAATCCAGGAATGAAACCTTCAATCTTTGAACAACTGTCCTACCTTACCAGTCATTGGGGAATATCTGTTTGGGTTCTAATACTCTGCCATTGACATTTATTCATTCATTCTTTTTCCCATGTAGTAAACATTTACTGAGCACTATGTGCTAAGTAATGAGGTAGTTTGCAGTATTGTAAGGAAAATACATATCTCAATCCAACATTGCAAGTCATTTCTAATTGTAATTCAGTTTGAGAAGGTTGAGCATGTATACTTGCATAGTGTAGGTAACCTTGTTTCAACACAGTAGTGAAAATGTTTGGGATCCTATCATGGGCTGAAGATTTTGGATAGTTTGGTTGGAAATGGGACATAACTCTTGAACAGAGAGAAAGTCTGACTGCTGCCTATACCTAGCCCCATGCCTAGAGAAACATTATCTGCCTCTTAAGTGACCAATGGGAGCCCCAGATGCACAAGATAAATCAAGCAAACCTGAATAACATCACAAAGTCTCCAAAAATTAAATTGCCATTAAAACCACAGCCCACAAATGTAAGCTAAGACCCAGGTGCTAAAATCTAAGCAGGGTGATGGAATGCTAAAATAAAATATTTAAATAGGACCCAGAATCTCCTAACAAAATACACAAAATTTCCAGGGTGCAATCACAGGTCATACCAAGCACAAAGAAAATCATAACTTAAATGAGAAAAGATATTCAACTGGTGTCAATAATGAGATGAATTTTATGATGGAATTCTCTGGCAAGGGATTTGAAATACCCATGATAAACACCCCCCCACACATGCATTATATACATATTCTCTTGAAACGTGTAAAAATGAAAAGCTTAGTGAAGTAATATGTTATAAGAAAGAAATGCATGTTAATTACATAACCAAAAAATGTAATAAAGGAATAAACAACCCTTATTGGATGGGTTAAAGTACAGATAAAAGAAGATAGAATTAGTGAACTTAGGGAAAGAAAAACAAAATTTATTCAATGCAAATAACAGAAAGAAAAGAGATTAAGTGGTAAAATTTAGAAAGCCTCAGATATCATGAACAGTACATAAAAGTCCAATATTTCTATCATGGGGTCCCAGAAAGAGACAAAACAAGAGACTGAGTTAAAAGAGTGTTTGAAGAAACAATGGTTAAACTTCCCAAATTTGGCAAAGGACTCAAACATTCTGACCCAAGAAGCTGAGAAAATAAAATAAGATAATCCCAAAGATATCCACTTCAAGACACATCAAAAGCAAAATTTTGAAAGTAAAATATCAGTCAATCAATCAATCAATCAATTGAAAGTTCCAGAGAGAAGTTATACATTACTTGTAACAGGAATACTGATTCAAATATAGTTGAATGTTGAACAACATGGAGTTTGGTAATATTAGCAGATATTTTTGCTGAATAAAGTATAGTACTATAAATTCATTTTGCCTCTTATGATTTCCTTAATAACATTTCTTTTCTCTAGATTACTTTATTATAAGATTACATTATATAATAGATACATAATATATAAAATTATGTGTTAATTGACTATGTTATTGGTGAGGCTTTGGTCAACAGTAGGCTATTAGCAGTTAATTTTGGGGAGAGTCAAAAGATAACATGCAAATTTTCAGCTACACAGTAAGTCAGTTCAGTAACCCTCACCCCTGTGTTGTTTAAAGGTCAATTATATGTTTACCATCTGAAACTATGGATGCCGGAAGGAAATGTTAGAAGAGAACTGCCAACACTGAGTTCCACAGCTTGCAACACTATTCTGTAAAACTGAAGGGGAAATAAACAGTCTCAGATAAAGGAAAGTTAATAAGAATTATTGTCACATTTATTTTGATACTGTTTGTGATCAATTATTTGGAACTGAAGAAAATAAGTACTGTGGTGTTTAATGTTTTTATGATTAAGCATGCAACTCTTGATTTCAGCTCAGGTCATGATCTCAGTATTTTGGGATCATGCCCTGTGAAGGCTCTGTGCACAGTGAGGAGTCTCCTTGAGGATTTTCTTTCTCCCTCTCCCTCTACCCATCCCCTCACTCATGCTCTCTTTCTCTCTAAAATAAATTAATTAATTTATCAAATAATAATAATAATTATTATTATTATTAATTTATCAAATAAATCTTTAAATAAAATAAAATCCCTGTGATTTCCTTTCCCTTTCTCTCTTTTCATTTTCATTTTTAGATGGGGAGAAGCACAGAGTGAGAGAGAGAGAGAGAGAGTCAAGCAGATGCCATGCCCAGTGCAGAACCCAAAGCAGTGTGCTCAATTTCACAACCTTGGGATCTTACCTGAGCTGAAATCAAGAGTCAGACACTTACTGACAGCCAACCAAGTGCACCCCATTCTCTATTGTTTTTTTTAAATTTTAAATAAGAGAAGGAAGTTAAAACATTTTTCTTTGATCACTATATAATTTCATTTGCGCAGTTTGCAATTATGTGTCTTTATACTTTTCATTATTTTGTGTAAATATTTGTTACATAAAGACCTATACAAGAAATTATCTCAAAGGGAATCAAAATAACAAATCAAAGAAAATGTTCTTATAATGAATATAAACTTCCATTCAAATTTATAATGCTTTGGGAGAAATAGTAAGATTTAGTAGATTTCAAATATATATTTTATTACATAATATTATATATTATATATATGTGTGTATGTGTGTGTATACACATACACACATATAATAATGCTACACTTGTAGCATTAATTAGAATTTACAGGTATTTTCTCAGTCAATTAAGAATCCTCATAACCCTCCATAACTGAAGTCCCAACACCACCAGAGAGAGCAAAGTGGTCCAATAGTAAGAATTTGAGTCTTACACTTAACCAAGTAAGTCTGACCTAAATACTAGTACTAATGCTTAGTAGCATGAATAATTTTGGATAATGAAACCTTATATAAATATATAAACTTCATTTCCTTACTAGAAAGTTAGGAAGAAGTATTTCTTTTCTTTGTTAATAAGAGTAGTACACAAGAATTTATATAAATTTATATTGAACACAATTCTTAACATATTTCTGATATCTAGAATGGATTGATAGAGATCAATCAAATGATTGATAAAGATCAAACAAATGATGCAACCTAAGCTCAGAAAATTTCCCTGATTTGATCAGTCATCATGGCAGAAAATGATATGTCACACTAATACAAAACCACCATGGTTTTTTGGGCCCCAAGAGGCTAAGATGGCGCCGGGTGGCCTTCTCTTCCGGATCGGGAACCCACATGGCCAACCACAAAGGCGCCAAAGTGGCGGTTTCGGTTTCCCATCAGTTTCATTTCCCGCGAGTCTCCACCCCCTGCAGGGCGTGTCTCTCCCAACTCCCTCCGACACGGCACATCCCCATTGGCCCCCACTTTGCTGACCTCACTTCCCTTCCCTCACCCCATATAAGCCGCTGCCCTGCTCAATAAAGCGAGATCCTGCTTCGACAGACCTCCCGAGCCCGGTGTCTTCTGTGGGTGCGTTCCGGGTTCGCGACACTCGCCATCCCGCTCAGCCCCAAGGAGAGGCCTCCGGCTGGCCCGGGCGCCTCCTCCCCTCGGCGGGGAGCCCAACAACTGGTGCCCCGTGTGAGGAACCTCGCTCTTCTCGCTGACGGGCCAATCGGTCTACGGGTGAGTGTACCCCCATAAGCTATGGGGCAGTCCTTTTCTAAAAATGACCCTTCCTTAGAATCCCTACGCTTCCTTCTGAAGAGCCGCGGTCTTTCCCTCACCGACTCCCAGGCTCTCAAAACATGGGAAACCCTTATTAAAGCCGCCTCTTGGCTGCCTGAAAGTAATCTCTTTGACTGGGACACCTGGGACCGTATCGAACAATTAGTTCGCAAAGCCCATGTCAACCCTCCCGAAGCAGCTGCCCCAAATGAATCCCACCAGCCCTCAAAGGAGCCCGCCTCCACCGTCTCAAACACCACTGGAGACCCCCCTGTTAAACCAACGAGGCTCTATCCCTCGCTAGATCCCTTTGATGCAGCTCCTTGGCCCCCGGATCTCCAACCCAAATCTCGGGCTGAAGGCCCTCCTACGCGCCCCCCTTCTACTAACCCCTTCCTCCAACCATCAGCGCCCACTCCTCCGCCTCCTTATTGCCCCCCCCTCCAGAGCATAGGACAATGTTTTATCCTTATCGCATGCGAGGACGCCTCTTCACTGTCAGCGCTGGATTCAGCTGCCTCCACCTTTCGTAACTCCCTTATACGTCCCTACCCTGACCAATATTGACCGGAGCAGGTAGGGACAGCTCTACGCCCGTATTCAGCATGAAGAAGTTACAGAAGATGAGACCTTCCACCTTCAACCACCTTAGAGATTTAAGGGTCAAAATTGTTCAGGGGGGGAATGATGAGGGAGCAGGAGGCTGGCTGAGGACAAAGCAAAAGCTGGCGCCTTGCACCCCCCCTTCACCCGCTCCCCTCCATATGTGTAGCATTCCTCAGGCACCCCTGACTGCCATAAAATGATAAATAGCTAACTTGCAGAAATCACAGTCCTGCAGGCTAGGAGTCTCCCTTGGTTTGCAAATGTCCTTGAGATTTACAACAAAGAAGTTACCTTATCAATAGCCCTAATGTCACCCTACCCTCCATGAAAAACTGAAGGAGGCGGAGGTAGAAGGAAAGGTAAATAAAGTTAAATTTCTTCTAAACCTAAATCTCATTAACAAGGATGTTTGATAGCAGGAATGTAACATTCCACCAGGAGACTCCCAATTGTAACCAGGCCTTCAATATCACTGCCTTAGAAAAATCCCTAACCTCCCTCTCCGAGGTGGTCCTACAAAACAGGAGAGGGCTGGACCTATTGTTCTTGAGAGAGGGGGGATTATGCGTAGCCCTCAAGGAAGAATGTTGTTTTTATGCGAACCATACAGGGGTTGTTAGGGAAACCATGGATAAACTCAGAGAAAGACTAGCCCAAAGAAAAAAGGATTTTGAATCCCACCAGGGCTGGTTTGAAAATTGGTTTAATCGAACTCCTTGGCTCACCACCTTACTATCCACCATCTTAGGGCCCCTTATTATACTTCTACTAAACCTCTCCATCGGCCCTTGTATCTTAAATAAACTCGTACAGTTTATAAAAGACCGCTTGTCAGTAATCCAGACCATGGTACTGACGCAGCAATATCAACTCCTTAAACAAACCGAGCCCCAGACTGAACAGGACAAATGGATATAAGATTCTATCCATGATAAAGGAAAAGGGGGGGAATGAAAGACCCTTCCCCCAGTTGTTAACTAATTAACTGCTCTTTTGCCTTCTTGTAACCGCTTGTGCAAGAATACCCCTCCTCCCCTTGCAATGAAAGACCCTTCCCCCAGTTGTTGACCAATTTAACCGCTCTTTTGCCTTTCTGTAACCGCTTGGCTTTTAGAGTGTGACATTTGTCTCCTGTTTGAACAAGATACCTTCTGCTAATAGCCTAGGCATAGTCACGTAGGCAGGGGTCCGCATAGTCACGTAGGCAGGATGCTTCTCTGCTGAGTAATAAGGTCCAACTCCCCCTCCTCACTCCCCCTTCCCGCCTTTTTCTTCGCACGCGTGGGTCCTCCAAAGCCAATCCACTAACACCAAGTAAATTGTCAGCCAATCAGCTCCGCCCCACCCAAAACTTGTTTGTACCTGTCTATAAAAATCCTGCACCACCCCAGCCTGGGGTGCTCAGCTAGCAGGAGCTGCTGACCACCCGCAGGCGCCTGCGATACAATAAAGATCATCGGACTCCTGCCCAAGGACCCAACCGACTCCCACCGGGAGGTAAGCTGGCCAGCACTTGTGTTTCGATATCGATGTTCCTGTTCCCCTGTTCGTCTGTCTCGTCTGTCAGTTATCGGTGCTCTGTTTTCTGTTTCGTACAACAACGTTGTTGCTTCGTATTTTGGGCAGCTTGAGAAGGAGTTGACGAACTCGGACTTCTCCCCTGCCACCCTGGGGGATGCCCCAGGGATTAGAGGGGCCCGTTTTTTCGGGGCCTCATTCGTTTGTGGGCCACAGGGGAAACTCGCGGTTCCCCTTGGCCGTTTGAATTTGTACTTTCAGTTCTGTACCGAAATCGCGCAGCGTCTTTCTTTGCCGGCTCGTTAATTGTTTTGTGTGTCTTTCTCATTGCCCTTTGTGTTTCCCTTGATTAAGGTTACATTCTGTTTAAGGGGAGGATGTCTGCCCCGTTTGAATCTGAGGACATCGTATATGTCGGGAGGGAATATAAGAGATAGGTATTAAGAGCTAAAACCAGATTCGGTGAGTCAACTAGTAAATTTCCTCCTGACATATTGGATAATAATTATGCAAATAATCCTTCTTCTAGTGCTTTCTTCTAGTAAACCCAGGTTGCTGGGCCATCCCTAACAAAGGGGACTCTTGCTGTATTTCTCTCTGTTTCTCCTAATAGATGTGGGGGCTTCTCCCTCACTCACTTCCCGTGTTAATGGCTATAACTGGAGCCAACTGGGGTTGGTCTAACTCGAGACAGAGACTATAGGGAATATTCCCAAGCAGCTGCCGAAACTCTCTTTGTTTCGGGGAAGTTTCCCTGTGTTCTCTGGCCTGACTTGGACTGCCTAACCCCTCCCCCCTGGCTGATGGGAAAGCATGGTGTCTACTCCTCTGTTGGGCCTTATGAGCTCTAAAACTGGGAATCTTTTCTCTGCCTCCTGGCAGCACTTTGTTTACGTTAACCCAGAAGGCAACCGTCCGGCTCCTTGGTACCCATGGGAACCTGGGGACCTTAAGGAGCTCAAAAAGGCAGTATTAGAGGACGGGCCCAATGCCCCATGGACAGAAACCATCCTCCGAGGTCTGGCTCATGCCCCATGTACAGCAGCTGACTGGCGGTCGCTAGCTAGGGCCGTTCTTCCAGGGGCCTTATATATAAAGTGGACAGCCCTATACAAGGAGGAATGCCAACAAATTGCAGAGAGAAATGCTCGAGCCAATCCCGCCATCCCTCTCTTATTGGGGCTCGGCATCACTGCCGGGGTAGCCACTGGGTCGGCCGGTTTGGACACCTCTCTCCATTTTTATAAAACACTCTCCCAACAAATGATTGATGATCTCCAAACAATAGCGGGAACCATCTTAAACCTCCAGGAACAATTGGACTCCTTAGCCACTGTGGTACTCCAAAACCGGGGAGGCTTAGATCTATTAACAGCCGAAAAGGGAGGCATATGTTTGTTTTTACAGGAGGAATGTTGTTTCTTTGCCAACCGGTCGGGTATTGTACGAGACAAAATCAAGAAGCTACAGGAGGACCTAGAGAAGCGCCGCCACGCCCTGATGACCTCCCCCTTCTGGACAAGCTTTAATGGCTTACTTCCCTTTCTCCTCCCCCTCCTGGGGCCCATCCTAACCCTACTTCTCCTGCTGACCTTTGGCCCCTGTATTATCAATAAGATTGCCCAATTCGTCCAAAAAAGAGTGGAGGCCATTCAACTCATGAATGTCCATGTTCAATACCAGAGACTGGCCACCCGTGACGACGAGTCCTACGAGGGGCCCCATCAATAGTCTCACAACCTATGGCAGATGGGATTCCTTGCAGGAACAACCCACGCCAGGTCAGGGACCAAACCCCTATACAGGCATGATATTTAATGACGGGTAAGACCGGCGGGGGACGCAGAGCAACCTAAGACAGGGGGTACACCAAAGCAGTGTGATTCCCCAATGACAGGTAAGCCTGAAGGCCCGCCGCCGGCGACCTAAGACAGAAGTCATGCATACAAAAACAAAAGGGGGAGATGTTGGGCCCCAAGAGGCTAAGGTGGCGCTGGGTGGCCTTCTCTTCCAGATCGGAAATCCATATGGCCGACCACAAAGGCGCCAAAGTGGCGGTTTTGGTTTCCCATCAGTTTCGTTTCCCGCGAGTCTCCACCCCCTGCAGGGCATGTCTCTCCCAACTCCCGCCGACACGGCACATCCCCATTGGCCCCCACTTTGCTGACCTCACTTCCCTTCCCTCACCCCATATAAGCCGCTGCCCTGCTCAATAAAGCGAGATCCTGCTTCGACAGACCTCCCGAGCCCGGTGTCTTCTGTGGGTGCGTTCCGGGTTCGTGACACTCGCCATCCCGCTCAGCCCCAAGGAGAGGCCTCCGGCTGGCCCGGGCACCTCCTCCCCTCGGCGGGGAGCCCAACAATGGTTAACTTTACTTCTTTTCAGTTATTAAAGAAATGGGAATTATTATTTATTTTCAAAAATATAATAATTCCATTAAAGCCCCTTTGAAGCACATATTGAACAACTAAGCCTATCTTAACTATCTTTGGATCACAAAACTGGCAGAGTTCTTTAGAAACAGAGTTGTTGCTTAACAAATATGAAATAAATTCATATGTGAATAAACAAATATATTGCATTTTATTTGGGGATCACTATAAGCAGTTCTACTTCTTCATTAAGAATCTTATACTATGTCTCTTTATTATGAATCACTTAAAATCTAGTATAGTAAAATGTAGTACCTAAATTCACATTGAATAAAATTAAAACTTATTTCTATAACATAGTCAATTTTTACACAGCATTTAGCCAATCATGAATTCAGATAAGTTCACTTCCTTTTGTGATCTTTTAAATATCCTATCGTTTTTCTTACAATATTATTGCTTCTTCCAGGAAGTTTTAGGGTTCATTGTAATTACATATAATTTCTCCCTTCCAAATGCACTCAAGAAGTGCAGGATTTAAACTGGTACTACATGCACCATTTTTCATGGTCATTTTAAGATTAAATCTCTCTACATGGTGCCTTAAGAAATATTGCCAACTTGGCTTCAAGGTTATAGGGTAGACACTGGGAGATTAGAATCCTGCATGAGTGGTTGAAAAATAGACATGAAGATTTCCAGATGATGGTATAATAGGGTTCTTTGAAACGTTAAAGAGATTCTGCCATGGTTAATGTACAAAAATCATTAAAAATATTAAAGAGTTAATTTTAAAAGGCTGAAGAGATTTAGAATTCAAGAGAGATGTATTATACAAAATGTTAGTTGGACAGGCCAAAAATAATTCAGCACTGGAGCATACTTATAGTTAATAACTAGCAGACAAGAGAGAATCACAAAGTCCAATTCTTCCATTTGCATCTATAATACCTAACATAGTGGCTGAGACATAGAAGGACTTAATAAAAGTTCAGGGATGTGTCATGAATTAACCTTTCCAATTATCTTACATTTTCTCCTTAAATCATTTTTTCTGTTTAGTTTAGAATGAATATTCAGTTCTTCAGCACAGATTCAGCAAACTGTGTAGGAAATATAAACTTTTTTTTTCTTTTGTAAAATGAATAAAATATTAATGCAAAATTCCTGAAAACAGTGGTCTTAGTCATTAAGAATCTGCCTTTGGCTCAGGCCAGGGTCACAGTGTCCTGGGATCGAACCCCACATCAGGCTCCCTGCTCTGTGGGGAGTCTGCTTCTCCTTCTCCCACTCTCCCTGCTTATGTTCATTTTCTCACTGTCTCTCTCTCTCTTTCTCTGTTAAATAAATAAATAAAATCTTTTTTAAAAATCTGAAAACATAATCATTGATAAGCAGCCCATTCATTTTTAGTGCCTTGAATGAGCAGAACAAGACAAATTCAACTCTATCTCTTTCTATTATGTGTTCTTCCTTTGCCTTTTCCATAATCACTATTTTGTGTCAGGTTTCTATTATAATGGGAAGGTTTAGAGACTAATACTTAAAAAACATTTTATAAAACACAATACCAAACATTCTAGTAAAGTTTGGAGGACAATTATTCTTGGCAAATGGGTATGGGTATTTTTCATCAGATATATTCATCTTTTATTAAAAAATATCAGATTTTGTTTCCTCCCCCACCCAATAAGAAAAAAGTCAAACAGACCTAAAAATTAGTATATCTTCCTGGATTCCTAAGAAAGGCATGGACATAGGGCAATGCCCCCAAGATTGGAAATATGGGCCAACATCAGGACTCAAGTCTTACTAAAGCAGAGATTCACAAGCAGAAACACCACAAAGGAACCAGAACTGGAGTAAGATAACATGAGCTGTAATGGAAAAATTGCTGAAAGTTTAGTGAATTCTGAAAATTAAAAATTCTAGGGGGACTTGGTCATATAAGAACCCCACAACTATGTGCGATTTACCTCCAGGAACTCCACCAGGGTCCTACAGTAATTATCAGAGAAAAATCCCCTTAGGCTTCTTGCTTGAGCTGGAGGGAAAAAACAAAAACAACATATTTTGAAATATGCCATGGCATTTTGGTCTTAATAAGGTTTGCATTCAGGTGAAACTAATAAATGACATGGGGCAAGGAAATATCCAACTCCAACTCCAGCCTTCCATGTGATAAAAGGCAAATACCCACCCATATTCCATGTAAGCCCTCCCACCAGCTCAAAGGAGGGAAAAACAAACAAATATATAAACGTATAAAATTTACATTCCTGAAGCAGATGGTCATTAAAAGACCAAGATATTATAATAGGACTGAATATAGAAAGATTCCACATATACACACTTTACCACTCCAATACTAAAGGCCTATGTAAAACATTTAGCTATCCTTTCCAGCTATAAAAAAGAAGAAAAAAAAATACAAGCCATATCAAACAGTAAAAACACAATTTAAAGAGTAAGAGCAAGCACCAGAACCAGAAATGTCAGTGATGCTGGAATTATTAGAACAGGAATTTAAAATAACTGTGATTAAAATGTTAAGAGCTCTAATGGATAAAGTAGATAACATGCCAGAATATATGGATAATGTAAGTAGAGAGAGAGAAATTCTAAGAATTAACAACACAAAAAAATAAATTTTAGAAGTGAAAAATACTCTAACAGAAATGAAGAGTGACTTTGATGGGTTTATTAGATGGTATGCAGTTGAAATAAAAACCTCTGTGCTAATGCATACATCAACAGAGTCCTTGTAAACTAAAAGCAAAGAGAACAGAAACTGAAAAATAATACAAAACAGATTAGCCAAAGGCTGTGAGAACAATAAGAGGTTTACCATACATGTAATGGGGATGCCATAAGGAAAAGAGAGAAAGGAAATGAATATTTAAACAACAATGACTGAAAATTTCCCCAAAATTAAAATTATATGCCAACCCACACATCCAGGAAGTTCTGGGAACACACAGTAGGAAGATGCCCCATCACTATGTCCAGACATATCATTTTCCAATCATATAAATTCAAAGACAAACAATCCTGAAATAAGCTGGGGGAGGGTTGCTTCACTGATGGAGGAACAAAGACAATAATTACATCTAACTTCTCCTAAGAAAACATGCATGAAGAAGAGAGTGGAAAGAAATATTTGAAATGTGGAAAGAAAAAAAATCAACCTAGAATTCTGTACCCTGTTAAATTATCCTTCAAAAATGAAGGAGAAATAAAGATTTTTTCAAAAATAAGAACAATTGAGTGAATCTGTTACCAGTTCACCTGACTTGCAAGACACCTTTTAAGTCCTTTAGAGGTAAGGTAAATGTTATAGGTCAGAAACTCAGATCTACATAAAGAAAAGAACATCAAAGGAAAAAAAAAAAAAAACAAGTGAAAGTAAAATGAAAGATTATATCTCAAGTGAAAATAAGCTAAAAAATTATATTTCTCTTATTTTTAATGTATCTAACAAATAAGAGAGTGTTCAAAATAATATTAGCAACAATTACTCAATTATGTGTGTGTTATACATATATTCACTTTACTAATATTTTAGAACATTGTATATATATTCTAAATATAATATGCTAAAGTGTAAGTGAAATGAATGACAGTGATGGTACAAATATGGAAGCAAGGAATTAGAATTATTTTGTTTTTAAAAGGTACTCACCTTTAAAGTGATATATTATTATTTGAATATGGACTTGGATTACCTGTAAGTGTATATTGCAAGCTCCAAGGAAACCACTGAAAAAACAAAATAATAATAACTATACCTAAAGAAGGAGATGAAATAGAATCATGATATTCTAATTAAAAAAAAAGTAGAAAAATTATGGAAGACAAAAAATAAGAACAAAGAACAGAGGTCGCAGATAGAAAACAGTAATAAATGTAGTAGATCTTAATTCAATTATGCCAATACTTACTTGAATTTCAATTTTTTAAATGCAATTAAGTCAGAGTACATCAACAAAGACAGCTAAACTATGCTGTGTAAAAGAAATATACTTAAAATATATGTATAGATACAGATTAAAAGTAAATGGGTTGAAAAAATATATATACTATGGTAGAAAAAATAAAACGAAATGATAAAAATAGCTATATTAATTCCAGACAAAGTAGATTTCAAAGTGAAGAATGTTGTAAGGAATAAAGAAGAACATTATATAATGATAATGAGGTCAAATATCCACGAAAACATACCAAGTCTTAATATTTATAACACCTAACAGCAGAGTATCATAATTAAGGAGGCAAAAAATCTCATAGAAATGCAGACAAGGAGACATAGATTATCTCAACTATCATAGTTAGAAATATCAACACCAGGGAGGAGTCAAGATGGCGGAGAAGTAGCAGGCTGAGACTACATCAGGTAGTAGGAGATCAGCTAGACAGCTTATTAATCCATTGCAAACACCTACAAATCCAACAGGAGACTGAAGAGAAGAAGAGCAACAATTCTAGAAACAGAAAATCAACAACTTTCTGAAAGGTAGGATGGCAGAGAAGTGAATCCAAAGCAACAGGAAGATAGACCACGGGGTTAAGGGCCACCTCATGGCAAGCAGCAGAGCAATGGGGCACAAAATCAGAACTTTTAAAGGTCTGCTCCACTGAGGGACATCGCTCCAGAGGCTCCACCCGGGGTCAGTGTGGCCCCAGGTCCTACAGGGTCACGAAGGATCAGGGGGTATCTTGAGTGTTGCAGAGCTCACAGGTATTAGAACGGGGAAGCTGGCTACAGAGACAGAGCCAAGGAGTGAGCTCTCAGCTCAGGGTTACCTTCAACCAGTCACAGGCTGGATGAGCTTAGAGCACAGCCTGAGGCCAGGGAGATGGGAGTGATTGAGTGCTTTCCTCTGAGGGTGCACTGAGGAGTGGGGCCCCGAGCTCTTGGCACCTCTGGCCCGAGATGGGAAGCAGCCATTTTCATTCCTGTCCTCCGGAACTCTACGGAAAGCATTCAGGGAACAAAAGCTCCCAAAAGCGAATCCAAGCGTATTACTTAGCCCCGCCGCTGGTAAGGGCAGTGCAATTCCGCCAAGGGAAAAACACTTGAAAATCGCTACAACAGGCCCCTCCCCCAGAAGATCAACAAGAAATCCAGCCAGAACCAAGGTCACTACTTATCAAGAAGAACAGCGGAATTCCGGAGGAGGAGAAAGCAAAGCATGGAATTCGTGGCTTTCTCCCTATGATTTCTTAGTCTTGAAGTTAATTTAATTTTTTCATTTTATTTTTTTTCTTCTTTTAAATTGTTTTTTAAGGTTTACCCTTTCCTCTTTTAACATTTTAATAACTAGGTTATCTTAACAATACCTTTCATTAAAAAATAATATTGATAATCTTTTTTGAACTTTCATTATTATAATCACATTTTATCATTTAATGTATCTAATTTTATTTTTTGTATAGACATAGGGTTTTTTCTTCTAAAAATTTGGGGTAAAACTTCTCCTAATAGATCAAAATATACCCTAAATCTAGCTCCAGGCTATTCTAGTCTCCAGCCTGAGCAAAATCTCTCCACTTTTTTTTTTCTTTATTCTCTTAAACAACTTACTTTATCAAATCCTTTTTTAGAAATAATTTTTTTTTCATTTTTATAGGCATATTCTATCCCTTCATTGTGTTTAACCTTATATATGTTTTTCATTCTTTAAAATTCTGGGAGGTACTTTCTTCTAAGAGACCAAAATACTCCCAAAATTAAGTGGGTGACCCCGTTCTAGTCACCAGTCTAATATATACATATATTTTTTTCTTTTTTTTTATATTCTTTAAAATTTGTTTTCTCTTTTTTTTAATTTTTTTTTCTGACCTTCTTTTTATCCTCTTTCTCCCCCGCCCAAGATTTGGGGTCTCTTTGGATTTGGTTAAAGCACATTTTCCTGGGGTCTTTGCCTCCCTTTTAGTATTTTATTTCCTCCTTCATATATTCTTATGTGGATAAAATGACAAGGGAGAAAAACTCACACACAAAAAAAAAAAAAGAAAAGAAATAAGAAGCAATACCAAAGACTTGGGACTTAATCAATACAGACATTGGTAATATGACAGATCTAGAGTTTGGAATGACAATTCTCAAGATTCTAGCAAGGCTCGAAAAAGCATGGAAGATATTAGAGAAACCTTCTCTAGAGAGATAAAAGCCCTTTCTGGAGAAATAAAAGAACTTAAATCTTACCAAGTTGAAATAAAAAAAAAAACTATTAATGAGTTGCAATAAAAAAATAGAGACTCTTTCTGCTAGGAAAAATGAGGCAGAAGAAAGAATTAGTGACATAGAAGACCAAATGACAGAGAAAAAAGAAACTTAGCAAAAAAGAGAAAAATAAATACTGGACTGTGAGGGGAGAATTTGAGAGGTAAGTGATACCATAAGAAGAAACAACATTAGAATAACTGGGATTCCAGAAGAAGAAGAAAGAGAGAGAGGAGCAGAAAGTATATTGGAGAGAATTATTGTAGAGAATTTTCCCAATATGGCAAAAGGAACAAGCATCAAAATCCAGGAGGTGCAGAGAACCCCCCTCAAAATCAATAATAATAAATCCACACTCTGTCAATTAATAGTAAAATTTACAAGTCTTAGCGACAAAGAGAAAATCCTGAAAGCAGCCTGAGAAAAGAAGTCTGTAACATACAAGGGTAAAAACATTAGATTGGCAACTGACCTATCCACAGAGACCTGGCAGGCCAGAAAGAACTGGCATGATATATTCAGAGCACTAAACGAGTAAAACATGAAGCCAAGAATACTATATTCAGCCAAGCTATCATTGAAAATAGAAGGAGAGATAAAAAGCTTCCAGGACAAACAAAAACTGAAAGAATTTGCAAGCACCAAACCAGCTCTACAGGAAATATTGAAAGGGGTCCTCTAAGCAAACAGAGAGCCTAAAACTAGTAGATCAGATAGGAACAGACAATATACAGGAACAGTCACCTTACAGGCAATACAATGGCACTAAATTCATATCTCTCAATAGTTACCCTGAATGTAAATGGGCTAAATGCCCCAATCAAAAGACACAGGGTAGCAGAATGGATAAAAAAACAAAACCCATCAATATGCTGCCTACAAGAAGCTCATTTTAGACCTGAAGTCACCTCCAGATTTAAAGTGAGGGGGTGGAAAAGAATTTACCATGCTAATGGACATCAGAAGAAAGCTGGGGTGGCAATCCTTATATCAGAACAATTAGATTTTAAGCCAAAGACTATAATAAAAGATGAGGAAGGACACTATATCATACTCAAAGGGTCTGCCCAACAAGAAGATCTAACAATTTTAAATATCTATGCCCCTAACATAGGAGCATCCAACTACATAAACCAATTAATAACAAAATCAAAGAAACACATCGACAATAATACAATAATAGTAGGAGACTTTAACACTCCCCTCACTGAAATGGACAGATCATCCAAGCAAAAGATCAACAAGGAAATAAAGGCCTTAAATGACACACTGGACCAGATGGACATCACAGATATATTCAGAACATTCCCATACAAAGCAACAGAATACACATTCTTCTCTAGTGCACATGGGACATTCTCCAGAATAGAACACATATTGGGTCACAAACCAGGTCTCAACTGGTATCAAAATATTGGGATCATTCCCTGAATATTTTCAGACCAAAATGCTCTGAACCTAGAACTCAATCACAAGAAGAAATTTTGAAAGAACCCAAATATATGGAAACTAAACAGCATCCTTCTAAAGAATGAATGGGTCAACCAGGAAATTAAAGAAGAACTGAAAAAAATCATGGAAACAAATCATAATGAAAACACAATGGTTCAAAATCGGTAGGACACAACAAAAGCAGTCCTGAGAGGAAAATATATAGTGGTACAAGCCTTTCTCAAGAAACAAGAAAGGTCTAAAGTACACAACCTAACCCTACACCTAAAGGAGGTGGAGAAAGAACAACAAAGAAACCCTAAACCCAGCAGAAGAGAAATCATAAAGATCAGAGCAGAAATAAAAGAAATAGAAAAAAAAAAAAACAATAGAACAAATCAACGAAACTAGGAGCTGGTTCTTTGAAAGAATTAATATGATTGATAAACCCCTGGCCAGACAATATCAAGAAGAAAAGAGAAAACACCAAAATAAATAAAATCATGAATGAAAGAGGAGATATCACAACCAACACCAAAGAAATACAACCGATTATAAGAGCATATTTGAACAACTCTATGCCAAAAAATTTGACACATTCCTAGAGACAAATAAACTACCACAACTGAACCAGGAAGAAATAGAAAACCTGAACAGACCCATAACCAGTAAGGAGATTGAAACAGGCATCAAAAATCTCCAAACAAACAAAAGCCCAGGGCCAGACAAGTGCCCAGGGGAATTCTACCAAACATTTAAAGAAGAATTAATACTATTCTCCTGAAAATGTTCCAAAAAAATAGAAATGGAAGGTAAACTTCCAAACTCATTTTATGAGGCCAGCATCACCTTGATCTCAAAACCAGACAAGAATCCCATCAAAAGAGAGAATTACAGACCATATTTTTGACGAATACAGATTTAAAAATTCTCACCAAAATATTAGTCAATAGGATCCAACAGTACATTAAAAAGATTATTCATCACGACCAAGTGGGATTTATTCCAGGGCTGCAAGGTTGGTTCAACATCCACAAATCAATCAATGTGATACAATACATTAATAAAAGAAAGAACAAGAACCATATGATACTCTCAATAGATGCTGAAAAAGCATTTGACAAAGTACAGCATCCCCTCCTGATCAAAACTCATCAAAGTGTAGGGACAGAGGGAACATACCTCAATATCATCAAAATCATCTATGAAAAATCCACCACAAATATCATCCTCAATGGAGAAAAACTGAAAGATTTTCTGCTAAGGTCAGGAACACAGCAAGGATGTCCATTATCATCACTGCTATTCAACATAGTACTAGAAGTCCTAGCATCAGCAATCAGACAACAAAAAGAAATTAAAGGTATCCAAATCGGCAAAGAAGAAGTCAAACTATCACTCTTTGCAGATGTTGATACTATATGTGGAAAACTCAAAAGGCTCCACTCCAAAAACTCCTAGAACTTGTACAGGAATTCAGTAAAGTGTCAGGATGTAAAATCAATGCACAGAAATCAGTTGCATTTCTCTACACCAACAACAAAACAGAAGAAAGAGAAATTAAGGAGTCAATCCCATTTACAATTGTACCCCAAACCATAAGATACCTAGGAATAAACCTAACCAAAGAGGAAAAGAATCTATACTCAGAAAACTATAAAGAAGTTTTCATGAAAGAAATTTTCATGAAAGAAATTAAAGAAGACACAAGGAAATGGAAAAATTTTCCATGCTCCTGGATTGGAAGAATAAATATTGTGAAAATGTCTATGCTACCTAAAACAATCTACACATTTAATGCAATCCCTATCAAAATTCCATCCATTTTTTTTTCAAAGAAATGGAACAAATAGACTTCAAGGTCTATTACAACGCTGTCATTATGAAGAGAGCATAGTACTGGCACAAAAACAGACACATAGATCAATGGAACAGAATAGAGAGCCCAGAAATAGACCCTCAACTCTATGGTCAACTAATCTTCGACAAAGCAGGAAAAAATATCCAATGGAAAAAAGACAGCCTCTTCAACAAATGGTGTTGGGAAAATTGGACAGCCACATGCACAAAAATGAAATTGGACCATTTCCTTACATCACACATAAAAATAGACTCAAAATGGATAAAGGACCTCAATGTGAGAAAGGAATCCATCAAAATCCTTGAGGAGAACACAGGAAGCAACCTCTTCGACCTCAGCCGCAGCAACTTCTTCCTAGGAACATCGCCAAAGGCAAGGGCAAAAATGAACTATTGGGATTTCATCAAGATCAAAAGCTTTTGCACAGCAAAGGAAACAGTTAACAAAACCAAAAGACAACTGACAGAATGGGAGAAGATATTTGCAAACGACATATCAGATAAAGGGCTACTGTCCAAAATCTATAAAGATCTTAGCAAACTCAACACCCAAAGAACAAATAATCCAATCAAGAAATGGGCAGAGAACATGAACAGACATTTCTGCAAAGAAGACATCCAGATGGCCAACAGACGCATGAAAAAGTGCTCCACATCACTTGGCATCTGAGAAATACAAATCAAAACCACAATGAGATACCACCTCACACCAGTCAGAATGGCTAAAATTAACAAGTCAGTAAATGACAGATGCTGGCGAGGATGCAGAGAAAGGGGAATCCTCCTACACTGTTGGTGGGAATGCAAGCTGGTGCAACCACTCTGGAAAACAGTGTGGACGTTCCTCAAAAAGTTGAAAATAGCAATTGCACTACTGGGTATTTATCCTAAAGATACAAATGTAGTGATCTGAAGGGTATGTACACCCGAATGTTTATAGCAGCAATGTCCACAATAGCCAAACTATGGAAAGAACGTAGATGTCCATCAACAGATGTATGGATAAAGAAGATGTGGTGTATACATATAATGGGATACTATGTAGCCATCAAAAAAATGAAATCTTGCCATTTGAGATGACGTGGATGGAACTAGAGGGTATTATGCTTAGCGAAATAAGTCAATCGGAGAAAGACAACTATCATATGACCTCCCTGATGTGAGGAATTGGAGATGCAACATGGGGGGTTTGGTTGGTAGGAAAAGAATAAATGAAACAAGATGGGATTGGGAGGGAGACAAATTATAAGTGATTTTTAATCTCACAAAACAAACTAAGGGTTGCGGGGGGAAGGAGTGTTGGGAGAGTGGGGTGGGGTTATGGACATTGGGGAGGGTATGTGTTATGGTGAGTGCTGTGAAGTGTGTAAACCTCGTGATTCACAGACCTGTACCCCTGGGGATAAAAATACATTTCATGTTTATAATAAATAAATAAATAAGAATATAAACTCTTTAAAAAATAAAAAATATATATATAAAATAAAATTAAAAAATTAAAAAAAAAAAAGAAACATCAACACCCTCCTCTCAACAACTGACAAACCCATTAGAGAGAAAATAAGGAAGGACATAGTTAAACTTGAAAATACCATCAATAGGTCAAATTGAATCTAAACACTACTTCATCCAATAACAGAGGAATACACATTCTTCTCAAATTCACATGGATCATTCACCAAGAAAGACCACGTTATAAATCATAAGATACCTTTACAAATTTAAAAGAATAGGAAGCATTCAGAGCTGGAGCTTAGGTGATAGAGTAGCAGATGGTACCTTGAACACAGCTAGGGAAACACCAAATCATTCTGCATACCCAAGAAATTGATCTGAGGACTGACCGAACAAAATGCACAACTAGAGGGAGAAAAGAGGCCCAATTGTGGAAGGTAGGAGGTGCAGAGATATGGTTTGGGGGAAAAATGGATCTTGAGTGTGTGGAGGGGAAGCAGTCCTGGTCATGGAGAGAGGCAGGAAAGAGAGAGAGGGATAGAGAGAGAGAGAGAGAACTACAGGGAAAAATACTTCCCCAAAGTCATTGATTGGGAAAATGAGAGAGAGTGATATTGATGAGTTTTTATAACCAGTGAGACTCAAAGACTGGAATTTTAGAAGTCCAAAGCATGGCTCCTGTGGAGTCCTGAGGGTGTTACAGTGCTCCTCTGGAGAAATAGGGAAGATAGCCTGGGGTCAGATGGCACAATCTGAGGATCCCCTGGGACTCACTGGGAGAGGCAGTTCCCTTTTCTTTGGGTGCATCTGGGAGAGGAAGCATTGCCTTTCCAAGATAAGAGAGCTGGCAGGCATCATTTCCCTCCCTTTCTCCTCAGCATAAACTAACTTCAGTAAGCAATACAAGCCCAACACTGGCTGCCTAAACTGTTCACATGAAAGTCCACTCCCCTGAAATCTGCTGGGACAGCTTTTCTCAGGCCAGAATGCCAGAGAACCAATGCAGCCCATCCCACCTCCCAGAGGACCAGCACAAACTATCCCCCACCCAGTACACATATCATATCTACTGACCATAGATTTCTGAAGATCTTCAACTCTAGTGGAAAAAGCATCAATTTTCTTCTAACAAGCAGATATGAGCACATCTAGTTAAAATCTGTCAAGGTCCAAACACTCTCCACTGCAGGCAAGGAGAAACTTCACAGAGGACCAGCCTGAGGAAAAAAGCAGACAAAACACAGCACCAAAGTGTCTGAGCATACATAAGAAACACTTCTGAAACACTAGACCTTGGACAGTATGTAACCTCTTTTTCATAAAGCCATTACTCTCAGGAACAGGAAACACAACAGGCTTTCCTAAAAGAGACCTAGACAAAATGCCAGTATGGAGGAATTCATCCCAAATGAAACAATAAGAAAGGGTCACTGTGAGGGATCTAATCAAAACAGACATAAGTAATATGGCTGATCCAGAATTCAAAGCAACTATCATAAGAATACTCGCTGGGTTTAAGAAAATCAAGAGAAGTCACCAGGAAGTTTCTTATTGCATAGATAAAAGGACTACATACTAGTCAGGCCAAATTAAAAACGCAATAACCAAGATTTGAAACTGACTGGATGTAACGACCAAAATGATGGAAGAAGCAGAGGAACAAATAAGTGACATAAAAGACAAAATTATGGAGAATGAGCTGAATTAAAGAAGGAAAGAGAAATATTAGATCACAAATGTAGAACTCAGTGATTAAATGAAGTGTAATAACCCTCATATCACAATAGTCCCAGAAGAAGAGAGGGAAAAGGGGGTAGAAACTTTGAGGAAATTGAGGATGAAAACATCCCTAAATGGGAGAAGAAAATAGACATAAAAATTCAAGAGGCATGAAAAACTTCTTTTACAATCCACAAAAGTAGGCCAATATCAAGGCATAGTGTAGTTAAATTTACAAAATATAGAGATGAAGAGAAAATTCTAAAAGCACAAGACAAAAGAAGTTGTTAACCTTAAACAAAAAAATTTAGTTTCAGATCTTTTCACAGAAATTTGGCAAGCCAGAAGAAAGGGCATAACATATTCAACATGCTCAGTGGGAAAAGTATGCAGTCAAAAATATTGTATCTAACAAGGCTATCATTCAGGATAGAAGGAGAAATAAATAGTTTCCCAGATAAACAAAAACTAAAGGAGTTGTGAACACTAAATAAGCCTTGTAAGAAATTTTAATATTTTAATATTTTCCCTTTAGTGGGAAAGAGTGGGAAGAAAGACCAAAGAAACAAAGACTTGAAAGGAGCAAACAAAATCTCCAGAGACAATTATAAAACAAGTAATAAAATAGCACTAAATTCATGTCTATCAATAATTAACCTGAATGTAAATGAGCTAAGCACTCCAATCAAAAGTCATAGGGTGTCAGAATGGATTATATATATATATATATATATATATATATATATATATATATATATATATATACTGCCTAAAAGAGACCATTTTAGACCTAAAGACACCAATAGATTGAAAATGAGGGGATGTAGAAATATTTACCATACAAATGGATATCAAATGAAAGCTGGAGCAACAACACTTATATCAGGCAAACTAGATTTAAACCAAAGACTGTCACAAGAGATGAAGAAGAACCCTGCATCATAATAAAGGGATCTATCCATAAGATCTAATAGTTGTAATAGTTATACCTCCAATTGTAAATATATGGCACACCCAAATATATAAAACAATTAATAATAAGCATAAAGGAACTCATTGATAGCAATACAACAATAGTAGGGGACTTTAACACCCAGATTACATCAAGGGATAGATTATCTAAGCAGAAATTCAGCAAAGAAACACTGACTTTGAATGACACATTGGGCCAGATGTATTTAACAGATATATTGAGATCATTGTCTCCTAAAGCAGCAGAATATACTTTTTTTTTTCAAATATACATAGGACATTCTCCAGAATAGATTATATTCTGGGTCCCAAATCATGCCTCAATGAGTACAGAAAGATTGAGATCATACTATGCATATTTTTTCATCGCAAAATTATAAAACTTGAAGCCAATTAAAAAAAAAAAAAAGAAAAATGTCACAAATAAATGGAGGCTAATGAGCATTCTACTAAAGAATGAATGGGTCAACCAGGAAGTTAAAAAAGAAGTATATACATATATACATACATACATACACAGATGAAATTGTAAACATAACAGTCCAAAAGACCAAAACCTTTGGGATGCACAAAAGCAATCGTAAGATGAAAGTATACAGCAATACAGGCCTACCTTAAGAAGCAAGGAAAATCCCAAATACACAACCTAACCTTACACCTAAAGGAGCTAGATAATAAAATAAGAAATGAAGGCTGGAGCTAGCAGAAGGAAAATAGTAAAGATTAGAGCAGGAAAAAATGATATTGAAACCAGCAAACAAAAATCAGCAGAACAGATCAATGAAACCAGGAGCTAGTTCTTTGAAAGAATTAGTAAGGTTGATAAGCCCCTAGCCAGACTAATCAAAAATAAAAAAGAAAGGAACTAAATAAATAAAACCATAAATAAGAATAGAGATCACAACTAACACCACAGAAATATATACAATCATAAGAGAATATTATGAAAAATATATGCCAACAAATTGGGCAATCTGGAAGAAATGGATAAATTCCTAGAAATACATAAATTACCAAAACTGAAAACAAGAGATAGAAAACTTAAAAAGACCAATAAACAACAAATAAATTGAATCAATTATCAAAAATCTCCCAACAAACAAAAGTCCAGGGCCAGATGGCTTCCCAGGAGAATTTTTCTAAACATTTAAAGAAAAGTTAATATCTATCCTTCTCAAACCTCTAAAAAGAAAGAAAGAAAGAAAGAAAGAAAGAAAGAAAGAAAGAAAGAAAGAAAGAAAGAAGAAAGAAAGAAAGAAAAAAAAAAAAGAAAGAAAGAAGGAAGGAAGGAGAAAGAAATGAAAGAAAAAATTCCAAACTCATTCTATGAGGCCAGCATTTTCTTGATTCCAAAACCTGAAAAAGACTCCGTTGAAAAACAGAGCTATAGGCCAATATTCCTGATGCAAATGGATTCAAAAATTCTCAATAAAATGCTAACAAATTGAATTCAACAGTAGCATACTCAAGTGACATTCATTCCAGGGTTGCAAGGGTATACATATATTCACAAATCAATCAACAAGATACACCCTATTATTAAAAGAAAGGATGCAAATCATATGATCCTCTCAATAGATGCAGAAAGAGCATTTAACAAAATATAGCATCTGTTTTTTATAAAAGCTGTCAACAAAGTAGGGATAGAGGGAACATACTTCAACCAAATAAGGTCATATATAAAACAACCACAGTTAATATCATCCTCAATGGGGGAAAATGGCAGTTTTCCTTTACGGTCAAGAATAAGACAGGGATATTCACCCTCACCCCTGTTACTTAGCATAGTACTAGAAGTCTTAGCCTCAGTAATTGGACAGTAAAAGAAATAAAAGATACCAAATTAACAAAGAAGAAGTCAAACTTTCACTATTTGCAGATGGCATGACACTCTATGTAGAAAAGCCAAAAGACTCCACCAGAAAATAGCTAGAACTGAGACATGTATTCAGTAAAGTCACAAGATACAAAACGAATCTACAGAGATCTGTTGCATTTCTTTACACCAATAATGAAGCAGCAGAAAGAGAAGTCAAGGAATTGATCACGTTTACATTTGCACCAAAATCCATAGATACCTAGGAATAAACATAATCAAAGAGGTAAAAGATCTGTATTCCAGAAATTATAAAACACTTAAGAAATAAATTGAAGATGAGACAAAGAAATGGAAAAATGTTCTATGCTCATAGATTTGGAGAACAAATATTAATAAAACATCTCTATTACCTAAGGCTATTTACATACTTAATGCAATCCTTATCAAAATACAGCCAGTATATTTCATAAAGCTGGAACAAATAATACAAAAATTTATAAGTAACACCAGACACCAAATAGGGAAAGCAATTTTGAAAAAGAAAAGCAAAACCAGAGACAGCACAATTCCAGACTTCATGGTACATTACAAAACTGCAGTCATCAAGACATTTTAGTGCCACCATATCAACAGATACATAAATCAATGGAACAGAAAAGAGAAGTCAGAGATGGACCCACAACTATATGACCAACTAATCTTTGACAAAGCAAGAAGGAATATCAAGTGGAAAAAAAATAGTCTCTTCAACAAATGCTGTTGGGAAAACTGGACGGAACATACAAAAAAATTGAAACTGGACAATTTTCTTATTTCATATACAAAAAAATAAATTTTAAATGTATTAAAAATCTAAATGTGATAAGAAACCATCAAAACCCTAGAGAAGAACACAAGCAGTAATCTCTTTGACAATAGCCATATGATCTTCTTGCTAGTACATCTCTTAAGACAAGGGAAACAAAATAAAAAATGAAATATTGGGACTTCATCAAGATAAAATCTCCAGCACAGTGAAGGAAATAATCTATAAAACTAAAAGACAACCTTCAGAATTGAAGATATTTGCAAATGACATATCTGATAAAGGGTTAATATCCAAAATATGTTAAGAAAACTCAACACTCATAAAATAAAATGATTAATCCAATTTAAAAAATGGGCAAAAGACATGAATAGACATTTTTCCCAAGAAGAATTACCAATGGCTTACAGATATATGAAAAGATGCTTAACATCACTTATCATCAGGGAAAGACAAATCAAAACTACAAAGATATATCACTTGACACCCATCAGAATGGCTAAAATTAACACAGGCAACAACAGATGTTGGCTAGAATGTGGAGAAAGGTAAACCTTCTTGCTGTTGGTGGGGATGCAAACTGGTACAACCACTCTGGAAAATAGTATGGAGGTTCCTCAGAAATGAAAAAGTAGAACTACCCTACAATCCAGGAATTGCACTATTAGGTATTTTACCTAAAGGATGCAAAAATACTGATTTGAAGGGAATCATGCATCCCAATGTTTATACAGCATATCAACGATAGGCAGATTATGGAAAGCGCCCAAATGTCCATCAACTGATTAATGGATAAAGAAGAAGTGGTATGTGTATTCATACAATAAAATATTACTTAGCATCAAAAAGAATGAAGTCTTGCAATTTGCAATGATGTGGACAGAGTTAGTGTTATGCTAAATAATATTAGTTAATCAGAGAAAGAAAAACACAATATGATTTATAGAATAGTTATATGGTTATAATAAGGTTATATGGGATTACAATATATTATTTAGTATATGTTACAATATATTATTATATGGCTATAATATGATTATATAAATTTCACTTATATGTGGAATTTAGGAAACAAAACAGATGAAATAAAGAGGGAAAAAAGAGAGAGGCAAACCATATAACAAACTCTTAATTATATAAAACAAACTGGGGGTTGCTGAAAGGGAAATGAGTAGGAGGGGATGCGTTAGATGGGTGATGGATATTAAAGAAGCACTTGGATGAGCACTAGGTGTTGTATGTAAGTAATGAATCACTAAATTCTACACCTGAAATATTACACTGTAGTTATCTAAATGAAGTTTAAATAAAACCATGGAACTAACATAAATAAATGAAGTAAAGTGAAAGAAAAAATAATCAGTAAATAAATAATAAATAAATAATAAATAAGTTTTATTTTACTTATTAAAAACAACAAAAAAGGGGTGCCTGGGTGGCTCAGTGGATTAAGCCTCTGCCTTCGGCACAGGTCATGATCTCAGGGTACTGGGATTGAGCCGCATATCAGGCTCTCTGCTCAGCTGGGAGCCCGCTTCTCCCTCTCTCTCTGTGTGCCTCTCTGTCTTCTTGTGATCTCTCTGTCAAATAAATAAATGAAATTTTCTAAAAAAATGTTTTAAAAAATAAGACAAAAAAGATTATCTAACTTATGATATTTAATTTTTTAATATTTTATTTATTTATTTGACAAAGAGAGAGAGAGTGAGCACAAGCAGGAAAAGTGGCCACAGATGCAGCAAAGGGAGAGGGAGAAGCAGGTTCATCTTGGAGCAAGGAACCCAATGCAGAACTCAATCTCAGGACCCTAGGATCATGACCTGAGCCAAAGGCAGACATTTAACTGATTGAGTCACCCAGGGACTTCACGTTTAAATTTAAGATAAGTTTTACTTAACATATTTAACATATTCATAACATACTTAACATATTCGGAGGGAAATCAATTATATTATTAATTATGTCTTTTATTTAAATATATATATTTAAATAAATAAATATTAATTTAAATATATATAGAGAGAATATATATATTCTCTCTATATATATACCTAGGAACAAAACAAAAACAATAAAAATCTGAGCTCATGCATACAGAAAATAGACCAGTGGTTGCCAGAAGTAAAGGAAAGTGTGGTGGGGGTGGGCAAAATGAGTGAAGGGTGTTAAAAAGTAAAAAAATCCAACTAGGAAATAAATGTCATATTTATATGAAATAAATAAGTCATGGGAAGTAATATATGTGGAGTGGAGTGTCTATAGTTAGGAATACTGTATTGTATACTTGAAAGTTGCTAAGGGAGTGGATCTTAAATGTCTTCAGCACAATTAAAAAAATGTTTTTGTGGTCATGGATGTTAATTAGAAATATTCTGGTGATCATTTCAAAATATACACAAATATAAAATTATATGTTGTACACTTGAAGCTAATACAATGTTATATGCCAATTACACTAAATTTTTGAAAATAAGATGAAAATAAAAATGGGCTAAATAAAAAAAAAACTTATCTGTAACATTTAACTTAAGGAAACAACTAATTAAAAAAATAGAATAGGACACAATGAATTTAAAATAGAAATCAATAACAGAAAGGAAACTGGAAAATCCCCCAAACAAATGGACATTAAACAACACATTTCTAACTAACACAAGTCAGAGAAGTAACTTCAAGAGAAATTTTAAAATATTTTGACTAAATGAGAATAAAATGACAACTTACCCAAATTTGTAAGATGCAGTAAAAACAGTGTTTAAAAGAAAATTTATAAATTGAATGCATAGATTAGATAAGAAGAAAGATAAGATCTAAAATCAATAATCTAAGTTTCCACTGTAAGAAACTCCAAAAAGAAGGTTAATTAAAACTACCAAGGATGGTTCAACATTCGCAAATCAATCAATGTGATAGAACAAATTAATATGAGAGGAGAGAAGAACCACATGGTCCTCTCAATTGACGCAGAAAAAGCATTTGACAAAATCCAGCATCCGTTCCTGATTAAAACGCTTCAAAGTATAGGGATAGAGGGAACATTCCTGAACCTCATCAAATCTATCTATGAAAGACCCACAGCAAATATCATCCTCAATGGGAAAAAGCTTGCAGCCTTCCCATTGAGATCAGGAACAAGACAAGGATGCCCATTTTCACCACTCTTGTTCAACATAGTATTAGAAGTCCTAGCAACAACAATCAGACAACAAAGAGAATAAAAGGTATCCAAATTGGTAATGAAGAAGTCAAACTCTCTCTCTTCACAGATGACATGATTCTTTATATGGAAAACCCAAAAGACTCCACCCCCAAACTACTAGAACTCATATAGCAATTCAGCAACGTGGCAGGATACAAAGTCAACGTGCAGAAATCAGTGGCTTTCTTATAGACTAACAATGAAAATAGAGAAAGGGAAATTAGAGAATCGATTCCATTTACTTTAGCACCAAGAACCATAAGATACCTGGGAATAAACCTAACCAAAGAGGTAAAGGATCTGTACTCAAGGAACTACAGAACACTCATGAAAGAAATTGAAGAAAGCACAAAAAGATGGAAGACCATTCCATGCTCTTGGATCGGAAGAATAAACATTGTTAAAATGTCTATACTGCCTAGAGCAATATATACTTTTAATGCCATTCCGATCAAAACTCCACCGGTATTCTTCAAAGAGCAGGAGCAAATAATCCTAAAATTTGTATGGAATCAGAAGAGACCCCAAATCGCTAAGGAAATGTTGAAAAATAAAAATAAAACTGGGGGCATCACGTTACCTGATTTCGAGCTTTACTACAAAGCTGTGATCACCAAGACAACATGGTACTGGCATAAAAACAGACACATAGACCAGTGGAACACAGTAGAGAGTCCAGATATGGACCCTCAACTCTATGGTCAATTAATCTTTGACAAAACAGGAAAAAATATACAGTGGAAAAAAGACAGTCTCTTCAATAAATTGTGCTGGGAAAACTGGACAGCTATATGTAGAAGAATGAAACTCGACCATTCTCTTACACCATACACAAAAATAAACTCAAAATGGATAAAAGACCTCAATGTGAGACAGGAATCCATTAGAATCCTAGATGAGAACATAGGCAGTAATCTCTTTGATACCAGCCACAGCAACTTCTTTCAAGATATGTCTCCAAAAGCAAAGGAAACAAAAGTGAAAATAAACTTTTGGGACTTCATCAAAATCAAAAGCTTCTGCACAGCAAACGAAACAGTCAAAAAAACAAAGAGGCAACCCATGGAATGGGAGAAGATATTTGCAAATGAAAGTACAGAAAAAAGGTTGATATCCAGGATCTATAATGAACTCCTCAATCTCAACACACACAAAACAGGCAAACATATCAAAAAATGGGAAGAAGATATGAACAGACACTTCTCCAATCAAGACATACAAATGGCTATCAGACACACGGACAAATGTTCATCATCATTAGCTCTCAGGGAGATTCAAATTAAAACCACATTGAGATATCACCTCACAGCAGTTAGAATGACCAAAATTAACAAAACAGGAAACAACATGTGTTGGAGAGGATGTGGAGAAAGGGGAACCCCCTTACACTGTTGGTGGGAATGCAAGTTGGTGCAGCCTCTTTGGAGTACAGTGTGGAGATTCCTCAAGAAATTAAAAATAGATCTTCCTTATGACCCTGCAATTGCACTCCTGGGTATTTACCCCAAAGATACAGATGTCGTGAAAAGAAAGGCCATCTGTACCCCAATGTTTATAGCAGCAATGGCCACAGTCGCCAAACTGTGGAAAGAACCAAGATGCCCTTCAGCGGACGAATGGATAAGGAAGATGTGGTCCATATACACTATGGAGTATTATGCCTCCATCAGAAAGGATGAATACCCAACTTTTGTAGCACCATGGATGGGACTGGAAGAGATGATGCTGAGTGAAATAAGTCAAGCAGAGAGAGTCAATTATCATATGGTTTCACTTATTTGTGGAGCATAACAAATATCATGGAGGACAAGGAGTGTTAGAGAGGAGAAAGGAGTTGGGGTAAATTGGAAGGGGAGGTGAATCATGAGAGACTATGGACTCTGAAAAACAATCTGATGGGTTTGAAGTGGCGGGGGGTGGGAGGTTGGGGTACCAGGTGGTGGGTATTATAGAGGGCACGGATTGTATGGAGCACTGGGTGTGGTGAAAAAATAATGAATACTGTTTTTCTGAAAATAAAGAAATTGAAAAAAAAAAAACTACCAACCTGTGGAATCTCTGCATATATAAAAGACAGCTCTGTTGGTTTGCAAAACACTTCTGATATTGAGAGAGCAATCTATAAGGGCTATGTCAATAGAGATACTCAGAATTTTAAAAGTAGTTCAACCAGGTATAGTGGCCCAGAGCTTTAATATGACTTCAAGGCCACAGTACCTAAAGGAGATAATGTCTTTTTCCTAATGAGACATGTTTATTGATAAAAACCTAAGGATTCACTTAAAATGGAAGGACTACCTAATGTTTAAGACAGGCATGGTTGGTTTATTTAAAAACACTAAGGTCAACTTTCATAATGATTCACTATTACTAATGAATGAATGTCTTATAATACTGATGAGTGTTACAGCTAAAAACAAGCAAACAAACAAAAACACTTCTCACAGGGTGTCTGATTAGTTCAGTCAGTAGAGTTTGTGACTCTTGATCTTGGGTTGTGAGCTCAAGCCCCACATTGAACACAGAGATCATTTAAAAAGACTTCTATGGACTCTGAAAAACAATCTGAGGGTTTTGAAGGGACGGGGGGTGGGAGGTTGGGGTACCAGGTGGTGGGTATTATAGAGGGCACGGATTGCATGGAGCACGGGGTGTGGTGCAAAAATAATGAATACTGTTACGCTGGAAATTAAAAAAAAAAAAAAAAAAAAGACTTCTCATGGGGTGCCAGTGTGGCTCAGTTGTTAAGTATCTCCCTTTGGCTCAGGTCATAATCCCAGAGATCAAAGGATAATGGGATCACTTGGGATCAAGCCCCAGGTTGGGCTCCCTGATCAGTAGGAAGCCCACTTCTCTCTCTCCCACTCCTCCTGCTTGTGTTCTCCCCCTCTCTGTTTCTCTGTCAAACAAATAAATAAAATCTTAAAAAAACAAAACACACACACACACACACACACACACACACTTCTCATATTATTTGGGGATAGTTTTAGAGAGAGCTAATAGAGAATATCCATCCTGCTTCAAACACATAGAAATTTTAAAGTAAAATTCAAAAGCAACAAAAAAAAGTTAAATGTAAAAGAAAGAAAAGCTCCTTTGTGTCAGGAAAAAGAAAAGCGAAAGTGTGGGATTTAGGCAAGAAACAAATGCACAGTTGATACCATGAAAGCCTTGGAAATATTGAGGATGTAAATACTATGAAGGAGCTTGAAGCCATTATTTTATCATCATATCCTCAAATTGGGCAACTGAAACTAAAAGGCCTGATCAGCTGAAGTCCTAAAAGAATTTCCACACTAGTAAATGCATACCAGAAACGTTGGCTGTTAGCACTGCCTGATATTTTGAGAAAGAAAATAAATTTATTTTGTGAGTATGGAGCAAGATTTCATAAACCAATAATGTTTTTTGACACATAGAACTTCAGGGACACATGGAAAAATACAAAACCAAAAAAGCAAAGCCAAAATCCTTAGCAAAAATTCCATATCCCATGGGGAAAGAGACCCTTCTCCCACTTCACCACCACTCTACACACACACACACACACACACACACACACACACACACACACACTCCCTACATATAAAATTTCTGTTTGAAATTTAATTTCACAGTAAAAATTACCAACTACATAAGGAAATAAGCATATAACACAATAAACAGGAAGATCAGCAATCTAAAATATGAATAGAATTATTCCTTTAAAATATAACTTAAAATTTTAAAATCATGTTTAAAATAATTAAAACAAATAGAAATTTAAAAATGAAAGAATGTGAAAAAAAAAACACTATACATGATTGTCAAACTTTCCATAATTTATTTCCTCCCTGTAAAAGTGCTTTTATGATATGATTCTGAGTCTCCACTCCTCAAGAGTGGACAGCCTATCTCCATGCTTCTTTGGTTTCTTTAGACTATTGTTTTTCTTTGCCCTAGACCCTGTGGCAGAAGTAATGTGTCAGTTCTGAGCCAGGATTTCAAGACTTTTAGTGTGTTTCTCCTCTTGACCCTAACACTGACATGTATAAAAGCCTGAACTAGCTCAGTGAAGAAACCACATGAGGGAGGGACAAACCATTCAACCTGGGGCATACTGGACTAGCCAGGCAGCTAAACTATCATTTGATTTGTGCACCCAACAGAAGGGACAAAATACACTTATCTAAGCCCAGCCTCAATGTCCAACTCACAGAAATATAAGATATATAGATGATTATTGTTTCAAGCCACTAATTTGGGGTTAATTTATTTTACAGCAAAAACTTACTGACATGCAAAATTAAAATGCAAATGACAGAAATTATTATTATTATTTTTAGAAAGAACAAAAATCTAAACTAGGAAACTAGATGTGTATCATGAATCAATCAAAGGAAAAAGACGTTTTTGTCTTTTGAGGTTTGGGACTAGACTATGCAATAAAAATCCTTTAACCCGTAAGCTGGTACTTTTGTTTTAAAAACAGACAATGTTCAGCTTCTTTGTACCAGAGAGGGACTTTCTTAAAACTGAAAAGAAATCCAGTAGGAGATGTGGCTTTCATACCTAGCTGAACTATTGCGTGGATAATTCAAGTAAGGATGACTGATCAGCTCTTTAGAGAAGAGGCCACAAAACACAGACCATTTCAGGGCTAATGTATGTTACTGCTGTTGGTAGGCCTCATACATACAGATTTAGCACTTTTTAGCAAATGGTTAGTATTGTTGCTGAGTGCCACATACAAGAAAAGTGTTAAAAGTATACCCATTAAAATTCTGACTCTCTGTCCTCTTTCAAATGAAATTATTTGGAAGAAAAATATTTTGATAAGGATAAAAGTCTTTGCAAGGACTGATTTTTAAAAATTGAGTTATAGGGGCACCTGGATGGTTGAGTATCCAGCTCTTGGTCTGGGTTCAGGTCATGATCTTATGGGTGATGGAATGGAGCCCTGGTCAGGCTCCCTACTGGGCAAAGGGTCTGCATCAAGATTTTCTCCCTCTGCCCCTCCTAAGGCTCGTGCTTGTGCATAATCGCCCCACACTCTCTCTGTGTCAAATAAATAAATAAACAAATAAATCTAAAAAATAAATTAAATCCTAGATTTATTAAGAGATGTTAAATTGAATCAGAGCTCTCAGATAATGAAATTGCTAACATCAAGAGGGATTGATGGTTTTTTAAAGGAAAAGAAAATGGATGATAGATTTTTATCTAAAACCATGGAGTCCAGAAAAAATGACATGCTGTTTATAAGTTCTGAAATATAATAAATCTCAATCCTACATTCTAAATCCAATGGAAATATCCTTCAATAATGAAGTAGAAGTGAAACATTCTCAGGCAGATGAAAAAGAGGAAAATTTGTCTCCCCAGGAGAACTTTACTTAAAGAATGGCTAAAGGAAGTACTCAGAACAAAAAAGATAAAGCAGCAGAGGAAGCCTGGAACTACTTAAAGAAATAAAGAACAATGAATGGATAAAGATTAAAGATAAAAATTAACAAAATATAAAGCCATAAAATACATTTTTAAGATCATATTTAATGATTGAAACAAAAAATATAACACCATCTGATATTGTATTCAAAAGACTAGCACTTAAAATATGGAGACGGTAATGGAACCTAAGTAGAAGTAAGATTTCTACATCTCACTTGAAGTAGTAAAACAGGGTTACTGAGAAAACTGTGATAACTTGTGTGTTATAATACCTACAGCAACCACTGTGAAGCCTATCCAAAACTCATATAAATACTGCAAATAAATCAAGATAGCTTCCTAAAAAAGTCTTCAAATCTTGAAAATTCATCCTACAGAAAGTTGAGAAAAGAGAAACAGAAGAATGAGTAACAGAAAAAAACAAGCAATAAAATGGCAGATTTGTGCCCTAACATAAAATACATATATATAAATTATCTAAATATTTCAATTAAAATAGAGAGAGGGATTCCTGAGGGGCTTAGTCAGTTAAGTGTCTGACTCTTGATTTTGACTGAGGTCATGATCTCAAGGTGGTGAGATCAAGCCCAGGTCAGGCTCCACATTCAGCAGGGAGTCTGTTTGAGATTCTCTGTCCCTCTCCATCTGGCCCTCCCCTACTGTGCACACATGGGTGCACACATTCTCTCTCTCTAAAATAAATAATTAAAAAAAATAGAAATAAATAAAATACAGATAATTGCTGAGTAGAAAAAAAAAAAAAGACGTGTTGTCTAAAAAAAAAAAAAAAAAACCAGCCAACAACACTTCAATATAAATGACATTAATATGTTGAAAAACACATAAATTGGAATTAAATGAATATAACTATTTGCAGATGATATGACTGGCTATGTAGAAAAACCAACCAAACAAGAAATCTGCAAAATAAGGCCTTTAGAAATAGCAATTAAGTTCTGAAGTCTTACGAGAATATATAGTCAATACAAATTAGTTGCCTGTGGAAATCAAAATTAAGACATGATACCATTTACAATTACTCCAATGAAAGTTAAAAGAAACCTAAGAAAACCTAAATAAATGGAGACACACATTAGTTCGTGAACTGGGAAGACTC
This sequence comes from Mustela erminea, assembly GCF_009829155.1. Lineage (NCBI taxonomy): Eukaryota > Metazoa > Chordata > Mammalia > Carnivora > Mustelidae > Mustela > Mustela erminea. The sequence goes on from NC_045625.1 coordinate 56,502,011, forward strand.
AACATAGCAAAGAGGTCAGTGTTTGCCTTATTATTTACAGGTCTAATTAAATTTTAATGAACACCCCACAAGAAATTTTCATGGCAAAATGCTTTTTTAAAAAAAAAACTAATTTTTTTTCTTTTTGTTAATTTTTGGAATTTTCTATATAACCACAACATCTGTGAATAGAGACAGTTTTATTTCTTCCTTTTCCAATAGAAATGGCTTTTTTTATTGGTTATATATTCTATTTTATTTTATTTTTTTAAATTTATTTTTTATTTAATTTCAGCATAATAGTATTCATTATTTTTTCACCACACCCAGTGCTCCATACAATCCGTGCCCTCTATAATACCCACCACCTGGTACCCCAACCTCCCACGCCCCACCCCTTCAAAGCCCTCAGATTGTTTTTCAGAGTCCATAGTCTCTCATGATTCACCTCCCCTTCCAATTTCCCTCAACTCCCTTCTCCTCTCTAACTCTCCATGTCCTCCATGCTATTTGTTATGCTCCACAAATAAGTGAAACCATATGATAATTGACTCTCTCTGCTTGACTTATTTCACTCAGCATCATCTCTTCCAGTCCCATCCATGGTGCTACAAAAGTTGGGTATTCATCCTTTCTGATGGAGGCATAATACTCCATAGTGTATATGGACCACATCTTCCTTATCCATTCGTCCGCTGAAGGGCATCTTGGTTCTTTCCACAGTTTGGCGACTGTGGCCATTGCTGCTATAAACATTGGGGTACAGATGGCCCTTCTTTTCACGACATCTGTATCTTTGGGGTAAATACCCAGGAGTGCAATTGCAGGGTCATAGGGAAGTTCTATCTTTAATTTCTTGAGGAATCTCCACACTGTTCTCCAAAGAGGCTGCACCAACTTGCATTCCCACCAACAGTGTAAGAGGGTTCCTCTTTCTCCACATCCTCTCCAACACATGTTGTTTCTTGTCTTGCTAATTTTGGCCATTCTAACTGGTGTAAGGTGATATCTCAATGTGGTTTTAATTTGAATCTCCCTGAGGGCTAGTGATGATGAACATATTTTCATGTGTCTGATAGCCATTTGTATGTCTTCATTGGAGAAGTCTCTGTTCATATATTCTGCCCATTTTTTGATATGTTTGTCTGTTTTGTGTGTGTTGAGTTTGAGGAGTTCATTATAGATCCTGGATATCGATCTTTTGTCTGTACTTTCATTTGCAAATATCTTCTCCCATTCCGTGGGTTGCCTCTTTGTTTTTTTGACTGTTTCCTTTGCTGTGCAGAAGCTTTTGATTTTGATGAAGTCCCAAAAGTTTATTTTCACTTTTGTCTCCTTAGCTTTTGGAGACATATCTTGAAAGAAGTTGCTCTGGCTGATATCGAAGAGATTAATGCCTATGTTCTCCTCTAGGAGTCTGATGGATTCCTGTCTCACGTTGAGGCCTTTTATCCATTTTGAGTTTATCTTTGTGTATGGTGTAAGAGAATGGTTGAGTTTCATTCTTCTACATATAGCTGTCCAGTTTTCCCAGCACAATTTATTGAAGAGACTGTCTTTTTTCCACTGTATATTTTTTCCTGCTTTGTCAAAGATTATTTGTCCATAGAGTTGAGGCTCCATATCTGTGCTCTGTACTCTGTTCCACTGGTCTATGTGTCTGCTTCTATGCCAGTACCATGCTGTCTTGGTGATCACAGCTTTGTTGTAAAGCTTGAAATCAGGTAGCATGATGCCTCCAGTTTTATTTTTTATTTTCAACATTTCTTTAGTGATTCAGGGTCTCTTCTGGTTCTATAGAAATTTTTGGATTATTTGCTCCAGCTCTTTGAAGAATACTGGTGGAATTTTGATCAGAATGGCATTAAAAGTACATATTGCTCTAGGCAGTATAGACATTTTAACAAGGTTTATTTTTCGAATCCAAGACCATGGAATGGTCTTCCATCTTTTTGTGTCTTCTTCAATATCTTTCATGAGTGTTCTGTTGTTCCTCGAATACAGATCCTTTATCTCTTTAGTTAGGCTCTCAAGGAGTTCCAATCTAATATAAATTCTCTCAAAGCTAGGGTACCTGAGACAGAAGATAGAATTAGTGATCTGAAACACAAACAGATAGAGAGAAAGGATCAGGAGGAAGCCTAGAACAAACATATTAGAAACCATGAATAAAGAATCAGGGAAATAAATGGTGCAATGAAACATTCCAACATCAGAATTATTGGAATCCCTGAAGGGGAGGAGAAAGAAAGAAGTCTAGAAGATATAGTGGAACAAGTTCTTCATAAAAATTTTCCCAATCTCGTGAATGGAACCAGCATTCATGTACTAGAGGCCAAATGGTCTCCACCCAAGATTCTACATTCCAAAAAAACACCAAGGCACCTGATAGTCAAATTGAGGAATCATAATTGTAGGTTTAATCTCTTGAAAGCCGCTAGGACAAAGAGGCTCCTAACTTACAGGAGGAAAGCCCATCAGAATAACGTCAGACCTGTCCACAGAGACCTGGCAAGCTAGAAAGGACTGGCAAGACATATTCAGGGCATTAAATGAGAAGAACATGCAGCCAAGAATACTTTATCCAGCAAGACTGACATTCAAAATGAATGGAGAGATAAAGAATTTCCAAGACCAGCATGGCTTAAAAGACTATGCAACCACCAAGCTGACACAGCAGGAAATATTAAGGGGGGGTTCTATAAAAGAAGAAAATCCTACGAATAGCATTGAACAGAAATATAGAGAAAATCTACAGAAAGAAAGACTTCAAAGGTAACACGATGTCAATAAAATCGTATCTATCAATAATCACTCTCAATGTGAATGGCCTAAATGCGCCCATAAAATGGCACAGGGTTGCAGATTGGTTAAAATGACAGGACCCATCCATATGTTGTCTACAAGAGACACATTTCGAACCTAAAGGTACACCCAGACTGAAAGTGAAGGGATAGAGAAGCATCTTTCATGCCAATGGGCCTCAAAAGAAGGCTGGGGTAGTGATTCTCATATCAGATAAATTAGATTTTAAACTAAAGACTGTAGTCAGAGATACAGAAGGACACTACATCATTCTTAAAGGGACTATCCACCAAGATGATCTAAAGATTGTAAATATCTATGCCCCCAATATGGGAGCAGCTAACTACATAAGAAAATTGCTAATCAAGATAAAGAATCATATTGATATGAATACATTAATAATAGGAGATCTTAACATGCCTTTCTCAGAAATAGACAGATCATCGAAGCAGAAAATCAATAAAGAAAAAAGAGCATTGAATGACACACTGGACCGGATGGACCTCATAGATATATACAGAACATTCCACCCTAAAAGAACAGAATACTCATTCTTCTCAAGTGCACATGGAACCTTCTCAAGAATAGACCACATACTGGGTCACAAATCAGGACTCAACTGATACCAAAAGACTATTATTCCCTGCATATTCTCAGAGATTATTCCCTGCATATTCTCAGATCACAGTGCTTTGAAACTGGAGCTCATTCACAAGGAATAGTTCTGAAGGAACTCAAACACCTGGAAGGTGATCTTTAGCTTAAGAATGCTTGGATCACCCAGGAGATCAAAGAAGAACTGAAACAATTCATGGAAACCAATGAGAATGAAGACTTCGGTCCAAAACCTATGGAATATGCAAAGGCAGTCCTAAGGGGGAAATACATAGCCATCCAAGCCTCCCTCAAAAAAATTGAAAAATCCAGAACACAGCAGCTGTCTCGACACCTTAAAGAACTGGAGACTCAACAACAAATCAAACCAACTCCACACATAAGAAGGGAAATCATCAAGATTAGAGCAGAGATCAATGAGGTAGAAACCAGAGATACAGTAGAAAGTATCCATGAAACTAGAAGCTGTTTTTTTGAAAGAATCAATAAGATCAATAAACCATTGGCCACACTAATCCAAAAGAAAGTCCAAATTAATAAAATTATGAATGAAAAGGGAGAGATCACAACTAACACCAAGAAAGTAGAAACAATCATCAGAAGTTATTATCAAAAGTTATATGCCAATTGGGGCGCCTGGGTGGCTCAGTGGTTTGGGCTGCTGCCTTTGGCTCAGGTCATGATCTCAGGGTCCTGGGATCGAGCCTCGCATCGGGATCTTTGCTCCGCAGGAAGCCTGCTTCCCTCTCTCTCTCTCTCTCTCTCTGCCTGCCTCTCTGCCTACTTGTGATCTCTGTCTGTCAAATAAATAAATAAAATCTTTAAAAAAAAAAAGTTATATGCCAATAAGCTAAGCAACCTAGATGAAATGGATGCATTTTTGGAAAACTATAAACTCCCAAAATTGAACCAGGAGGAAATTGACAGCTTGAATAGACTGATATCTATTAACGAGATTGAAGCGGTGATCAAAAACCTCCCAAAAAACAAGAGCCCAGGACCTGACGGATTCCCTGGGGAATTCTACCAAACTTTCAAAGAAGAAATAATGCCTATTTTCCTGAAGCTGTTTCAAAAAATTGAAGCAGAAGGAAAACTTCAGGACTCTTTTTATGAAGCCAGCATTACCCTGACCCCCAAACCAGGCAAAGACCCTACCAAAAAAGAGAATTTCAGACCAATATCACTGATGAATATGGATGCTAAGACTCTCAACAAGATCCTAGAAAACAGGATCCAACAACACATTAAAAATATTATCCACCATGACCAGGTGGGATTCATCCCTGGGCTACAAGGATGGTTCAACATTCGCAAATCAATCAATGTGATAGAACAAATTAATATGAGAAGAGAGAAGAACCACATGGTCCTCTCAATCGATGCAGAAAAAGCATTTGAGAAAATCCAGCATCCGTTCCTGATTAAAACACTTCAAAGTATAGGGATAGAGGGAACATTCCTGAACTTCATCAAATCTATCTATGAAAGACCCATAGCAAATATCATCCTCCATGGGAAAAAGCTTGCAGCCTTCCCGTTGAGATCAGGAACACGACAAGGATGCCTACTCTCACCACTCTTGTTCAACATAGTATTAGAAGTCCTAGCAACAGCAATCAGACAACAAAGAGAAATAAAAGGTATCCAAATTGGCAGTGAAGAAGTCAAACTCTCTCTCTTCACAGGTGACATGATTCTATATATGGAAAACCCAAAAGACTCCACCCCAAAACTACTAGAACTCATACAGCAATTCAGCAACATGGCAGGATACAAAGTCAATGTACAAAAATCAGTGGCTTTCTTATACACTAACAATGAAAATACAGAAAGGGAAATTAGAGAATCGATTCCATTTACTATAGCAACAAGAACCACAAGATACCTGGGAATAAACCTAACCAAAGACGTAAAGGATCTGTATTCGAGGAAATACTAATCTTTATTATTTTGTTTTAAATGCACATGTAAGGTTTCTGAATCAGAACAGATTTCTTATTATTTACTTTATAGCCAATAAAAAGTGTGCTATGCAGTTCTGCCTCATTTCTTACACTTACTCCAATATGATGGGCACCAAATCAAATATTCTCCACATACATAATCTGATTTGAGTGTAAGGAATAGAAAAAAATGAATTTTCTATACTTACATTCAGAAAAAATGTGGGCAGCTGACTCCTTCTACTCATCATAGAGAGTCTTTCTTGGAAATTTCTACTCTAATACTTTGGAATTTAAATAATCCTCTCCAGGGAAAGTGAAAGACCATTGTCTTAGGCTTTATAATCCAAAAATGACTTATTTTTCCTTCAAGTGTAAAACCATACCTCTACAGATAGGTAAATTCTCTGTGGAGTTTTCAATATTTATACAATTGTAAGCTAACTTCTGCTTGGTCTTCTAACACAGCATCCAAGTTTCAGTAAAATTTCTTCTAGGCCCTAACTAAAAACATAAAGATATTTTCACCACAATCTACATTATTTCACAGTAGATAATTAATATGCTTCCCAATAATAACCCAGACTCAGATACAGTTGACTTCTTAGAAATATGCATGGAATGCTGAATTCACATGATATGCAAGTTTAATATAAAAATTGGGAAAAATGGCACCTGGGTGACAGTAAGTTAAGCATCTGCCTTAGGCTTGGGTCATAATCCCAGGGTTCTGAGATTGAATCCTGCAACTGGACTCCCTGCTCAGTGGGGAATCTGCTTCTCTCCCTCTTCTTCTGCCCCTTCTCCCTGCTTGGGACTATCTCTCTCTCTGTCTTGAACTTTCAAATAAATAAGTCAAAACTTAAAAAAATAAATTAAATAAATAAAAAATGAGAAAAAATAAAACTCCAGCTCATTTTATAAGGTTCATGTAGCTATTGAAAAAAATAATTAGTACAACACAAAACACTGAGATAGAGTGAGATTGAGAGAATAAAAGGTCAGTTTTAATTATCAATTTAGTTATAAAAATTTTAAATAAAATATTAGCTAGCATAATTTATGTTATTTTAAAATAATCTATAATTATAAAGTATTTATTACACAAATTTAAGACTGGTTCAACAGTAGTAAATCACTATAATTCACCATATTCACAGATGAAAGGACCAACATCAACATCACATAGTATCATCATGTCAATGATTGCAGAAATTCTTTCATACCTTTAAATTGCTAATAATCACTAAAAATCTCTTGGGAAACAAAAGGGAGAAGGGAACTTAAATTGTTAAGAAAGTACTTACATGAGGAGATTTAGATGTCATTTACCTATGATCAATAAAGTAGGAATGATACTTGTCAAGAGGATCACATACTTGAATGTGTTGCCAGTGTTTTAAAATGAAAGGCCAAGAAATTGTCTTAAAGAGCCATATAATAAATATCTTACTGTTTTGGGGACAAGAGACAAAACTGAGAATATTATATAAGACTATATGTAATCATTTCATATGGATCCACTAAAAATGCAAAAAAAAAAGTTATTTCCAAGGTCTGAAAGGAAAAAAAAAAATGTAACTGGCTGTTTATGTGCCACGATTATAGTTTGCCAATTCTTCAAAGAAAAGAAAAAGGCAAAATTAAAGAAATAGCATATGACTCAATAACTTTGCTATGTATTTTGCAGGGCAGTCCAATGCAGTGGTCAGGAAAGAACTTGAGATATTGTATGCTGCAACTCAGCAACTTTATTTAAGGAGCATGGGGACAGGATGCATGGGCAGAAATAGCTACACTTTTTGCTGTAGGAAGCTGGTGGTTATATGCTTAGTGCTCAGGGGTGAAGGGAAGTGCAGGGAGATCAGATCATAAATGTCCTTTTTGAATTTATACTCACAAAACTACTTTTGCAATATTTTTCTGGTGCTTGTCATTCAGTTTGATATTAACTCTCAGTGAGATATACAGAGATGGACTCTTTAAGAATGTAGCAACCAGCAATATTTGATTCTTATTGGAACTTTGTAAGCTATAGGTCACCCTTCTGGGCTAAAGGTAAACATTTTTCTGTTTCTATAAATCATCATTTTGACACAGAAATTATACACAAAACTTTATTTCTATATATTTCTTTGATCTTATATAGGCTTATACATTGTTGATTTGATAGTACTTTTATAATCATAATGTAACTTATAAAAATAATCGTTCATTCTAATTCCTTAGTAAACACTGTAGACCACCTTATTTCACTAAATGAGATTACAAGATATCATGTTTTCTGTTACAAACCATCTGTAATTGAGAATTAGTTCTATAGAAGACCAAACTCAGTATATTTATTATGCTGATGTTTTGCCACAATTACAGAAAGACAATTTTCTGATTTTGTCACAAATAATGTTTAGTGTTTCTCATTTTTTAATGATAGTTACAATCTTTGGGTACTTTGAAAATAGCAAAGCACTACCAAAATACATAATAAAGTAACCAATAAATCCCTGAATAGATACATAGTAGAGTTGTTTTTCCATCCAAGACTAAAGGCTTAATGAGTTACTTAAAAGTGCCTCATTTTCCTTTGCACTGGCTGAAGCAAATAGCCTCAATTGAGCTCATTTGATGAAAAGTCCTTAAGACACTCCACATTTTTTACTCCACTCAGGCTAACCATCTAGTAATTTTTTTTTCATTTGTCTATGGTTGACATATTCAAGAATACACTAGACTAGGAGAAAATTTATTAAAGGAATCTTAGGGAAATGAACAGCTGTCCCTTAATCTGAGAAATTTTATAATTAAAAAATAACATCTATATGATCAAACAGACAAAAGACTATGTAAGAGAACTGAATTTTCCTTCTGATTGATGGGGAATAGAGAGAGTGCTATCTTTGTATTCTTGTCTCGGATAACAACTCGCTGATCTTCTATAGCATTCCACTTGCAGCCTGCCTCCTAATTCCATCAAATGGCAGACATAACAACACCAAACAATTACAGAGATATAATTTCTATCATATAGAGTTATTTTTATTGGCTTATTAAATTAGCTTCATCTAAATGCACAATCTGTTTCAATTTTTATTTAAAGCTGCATTCATTTAAATTTGTCTTATACCTGTACATGCATATGTGAGTCTGTCAGAGTTGGGTGTTTTGCTTTTATAGGACAACTTCATTAAAAATGACAACAGCAACATTTTAGCTGACTGGAGAGATTTTTATTCTTAGTATATAGACCAGTCATTTGACTTGTGAAATTGGTTTCAAAAGGTTTGCAGCAAAATGGCTTTGACAAGATGTCACGCTGTGAAATGTGGGTGACAAGATGGATCTCAGTGAATAGTGCAAAGAAAGATGATGTAAATTAATTTCAAAATAACAACTTGATTCTGCTGATAGAGGGAAAAGAACATTGATTGTAACAGGACTGGCAACGATAGTCCTGAGGCTTTATGAATACAGAAATAACCAGTGGAGGAGAATTTTAGATTTCAGTTTTTGTAGACAGAATAGTTGAAGTAATGAGGAGGAAAGGTTCAGAAAAATACAGGCAAAATGTTCATTCAGATTAAGAACAGAGCTTCTGAATTCTCTTACGAACCTCTCAATCTCCCAAGAGTTTAAAAAAAAAAAAAAAGTTGAAACTCCCTGAGACTGCAGGATACCTTACTTTGGATGTGTTACAAGAGTGTTCAACTTGGTAACTATTCATTAAGTTTCACATATATGAAGTACATGCTGTTTTGTACATATGCTGTATTTTGCATTTTTTCAACCCATTTATTTCTCTCTTTCCCTCAGGTGCCAATCCAGAACTAAAACTTCTCCAAATTTCTCTGCTTCTGATCTAACTTCAGAATCCCAAAAGCTAAAGAAATTGAATGATTTCATTTCTATGCTGGTTCTTTTTATCTGGCCAAAAGAAACAGAAAAAAATAAGAGGTATATTAATTGACTGATTTCCATGCACAACAAACACTAACACCTTATTGAGGACCTGAGTTTTATTGACTAGGATTTCCTTGGTTTTTAGAGGTAGGATGAAGTATAGAATATATTTATTGCCTTGAGATTATTTCATAGAAGAGATAGGGAATATTGAGAACACAATTTTAGAGTGCCTTGTTTAAAAGAGCTTCTGATTATATTAATTCTTTTCTGGAAATATCTCAACAAATATCAACCAACATCTATATTTGCCAAAGGCAACTAATCTTATAGCATAGAGGTCCTTAAAAGAAAAAAGAAGAAAAAATGTACTTGATGCAAGTAGAAGTTTTTCTAAAGGAGATACATTAAAAAGTGGTCCCCTACTTTAGCAGTTTGGGCTACCATGGAAGTTAAAATCATGGATGTGAAATTCAAGGACCCATTGATTCACTCTGATTTGAAAATTAAATTTTTATGACTATGGAAAAATTATATTCCTTCTCTAATAAGATGCTAAATGATATCCTGTTACAACCATAAGTCTTCCAAAAAGGCCTTATCTTGACTAAACTTTAGACTGTCTTTTTTCCTAACTCTGAGTCCCTGACCTTCCTTCTCTTAGATCATTTACTGTAAAAAACAAAAACAAAAACAAAAAAACCCAAAAAACAAAAACTTAAAACTTTAAATTCTTTCTCCACCCATTTGAAATATAAAACTTTTATTTAACTATTTAGCAGTTGACACTTAGGCTGTCTCCGTATCATGGCTATTATGAATAATGCTATAATAAATGTAGAAGTAAAGGTATCATATATCTTTATAAATTCTTATATCATAAAGATATATACAAGTACAGATATCACTTTGAGGTCCTTTTTCATTTCCTTAAATATAACCCAAAAGTGAGAGAGCTTGATCCTATGATAGCTCTACTTTTATTTATTTATTTATTTATTTATTTATTTATTTATTTATTTATTTCCAGCATAACAGTATTCATTATTTTTGCACCACACCCCGTGCTCCATGCAATCCGTGCCCTCTATAATACCCACCACCTGGTACCCCAACCTCCCACCCCCCGTCCCTTCAAAACCCACAGATTGTTTTTCAGAGTCCATAGTCTCTCATGGTTCACCTTCCCTTCCAATTTCCCCCAACTCCCTTCTCCACTCTAAGTCCCCATGTCCTCCATGCTATTTGTTATGCTCCACAAATAAGTGAAACCATATGATAATTGACTCTCTCTGCTTGACTTATTTCACTCAGCATAATCTCTTCCAGTCCCGTCCATGTTGCTACAAAAGTTGGGTATTCATCCTTTCTGATGGAGGCATAATACTCTATCCCCAGGGGTACAGGTCTGTGAATCACCAGGTTTACACACTTCACAGCACTCACCAAAGCACATACCCTCCCCAATGTCCATAATCACACCCCCTTCTCCCAAACCCCCTCCCCCTAGCAACCCTCAGTTTGTTTTGTGAGATTAAAAGTCACTTATGGTTTGTCTCCCTCCCAATCCCATCTTGTTTCATTTATTCTTCTCCTACCCACTTAAGCCCCCATGTTGCATCACCACTTCCTCATATCAAGGAGATCATATGATAGTTGTCTTTCTCTGCTTGACTTATTTCGCTAAGCATGATACGCTCTAGTTCCATCCATGTTGTCGCAAATGGCAAGATTTCATTTCTTTTGATGGCTGCATAGTATTCCATTGTGTATATATACCACATCTTCTTGATCCATTCATCTGTTGATGGACATCTAGGTTCTTTCCATAGTTTGGCTATTGTGGACATTGCTGCTATAAACATTCGGGTGCATGTGCCCCTTTGGATCACTACGTTTGTATCCTTAGGGTAAATACCCAATAGTGCAGTTGCTGGGTCATAGGGCAGTTCTATTTTCAACATTTTGAGGAACCTCCATGCTGTTTTCCAGAGTGGCTGCACCAGCTTGCATTCCCACCAACAGTGTAGGAAGGTTCCCCTTTCTCCACATCCTCGCCAGCATCTGTCATTTCCTGACTTGTTGATTTTAGCCATTCTGACTGGTGTGAGGTGATATCTCATTGTGGTTTTGATTTGTATTTCCCTGATGCCGAGTGATATGGAGCACTTTTTCATGTGTCTGTTGGCCATCTGGATGTCTTCTTTGCAGAAATGTCTGTTCATGTCCTCTGCCCATTTCTTGATTGGATTATTTGTTCTTTGGGTGTTGAGTTTGCTAAGTTCTTTATAGATTCTGGACACTAGTCCTTTATCTGATATGTCATTTGCAAATATCTTCTCCCATTCTGTCAGTTGTCTTTTGATTTTGTTAACTGTTTCCTTTGCTGTGCAAAAGCTTTTGATCTTGATGAAATCCCAATAGTTCATTTATGCCCTTGCTTCCCTTGCCTTTTGCGTTGTTCCTAGGAAGATGTTGCTGCGGTTGAGGTCAAAGAGGTTGCTGCCTGTGTTCTCCTCAAGGATTTTGATGGATTCCTTTCGCACATTGAGGTCCTTCATCCATTTTGAGTCTATTTTTGTGTGTGGTGTAAGGAAATGGTCCAATTTCATTTTTCTGCATGTGGCTGTCCAATTTTCCCAGCACCATTTATTGAAGAGGCTGTCTTTTTGCCATTGGACATTCTTTCCTGCTTTGTTGAAGATTAGTTGACCATAGAGTTGAGGGTCTATTTCTGGGCTCTCTATTCTGTTCCATTGATCTATGTGTCTGTTTTTGTGCCAGTACCATGCTGTCTTGATGACGACAGCTTTGTAATAGAGCTTGAAGTCCGGAATTGTGATGCCACCAACGTTGGCTTTCTTTTTCAATATCCCTTTGGCTATTCGAGGTCTTTTCTGGTTCCATATAAATTTTAGCATTATTTGTTCCATTTCTTTGAAAAAGATGGATGGTACTTTGATAGGAATTGCATTAAATGTGTAGATTGCTTTAGGTAGCATAGACATTTTCACAATATTTATTCTTCCAATCCAGGAGCATGGAACATTTTTCCATTTCTTTGTGTCTTCCTCAATTTCTTTCATGAGTACTTTATAGTTTTCTGAGTATAGATTCTGTGTCTCTTTGGTTAGGTTTATTCCTAGGTATCTTATGGTTTTGGGTGCAATTGTAAATGGGATTGACTCCTTAATTTCTCTTTCTTCTGTCTTGCTGTTGGTGTAGAGAAATGCAACTGATTTCTGTGCATTGATTTTATATCCTGACACTTTACTGAATTCCTGTATAAGTTCTAGCAGTTTTGGAGTGGAGTCTTTTGGGTTTTCCACATATAGTATCATATCACCTGCGAAGAGTGATAATTTGACTTCTTCTTTGCCGATTTGGATGCCTTTAATTTCCTTTTGTTGTCTTATTGCTGAGGCTAGGACCTCTAGTACTATGTTGAATAGCAGTGGTGATAATGGACATCCCTGCCGTGTTCCTGACCTTAGCGGAAAAGCTTTCAGTTTTTCTCCATTGAGAATGATATTTGCGGTGGGTTTTTCATAGATGGCTTTGATGATATTGAGGTATGTGCCCTCTATCCCTACACTTTGAAGAGTTTTGATCAGGAAGGGATGCTGTACTTTGTCAAATGCTTTTTCAGCATCTATTGAGAGTATCATATGGTTCTTGTTCTTTCTTTTATTGATGTGTTGTATCACACTGACTGATTTGCGGATGTTGAACCAACCTTGCAGCCCTGGAATAAATCCCACTTGGTCGTGGTGAATAATCTTTTTAATGTACTGTTGAATCCTATTGGCTAGTATTTTGTTGAGTATTTTCGCATCTGTGTTCATCAAGGATATCGGTCTATAGCTCTCTTTTTTGGTGGGATCCTTGTCTGGTTTTAGGATCAAGGTGATGCTGGCCTCATAAAATGAGTTTGGAAGTTTTCCTTCCATTTCTATTTTTTGGAACAGTTTCAGGAGAATAGGAATTAGTTCTTCTTTAAATGTTTGGTAGAATTCCCCCGGGAAGCCGTCTGGCCCTGGGCTTTTGTTTGTTTGGAGATTTTTAATGACTGTTTCAATCTCCTTACTGGTTATGGGTCTGTGCAGGCTTTCTATTTCTTCCTGGTTCAGTTGTGGTAGTTTATATGTTTCTAGGAATGCATCCATTTCTTCCAGATTGTCAAATTTATTGGCGTAGAGTTGCTCATAGTATGTTCTTATAATAGTTTGTATTTCTTTGGTGTTAGTTGTGATCTCTCCTCTTTCATTCATGATTTTATTTATTTGGGTCCTTTCTCTTTTCTTTTTGATAAGTCGGGCCAGGGGTTTATCAATTTTATTAATTCTTTCAAAGAACCAGCTCCTAGTTTCGTTGATTTGTTCTATTGTTTTTTTGGTTTCTATTTCATTGATTTCTGCTCTGATCTTTATGATTTCTCTTCTCCTGCTGGGCTTAGGGTTTCTTTCTTGTTCTTTCTCCAGCTCCTTTAGGTGTAGGGTTAGGTTGTGTACCTGAGACCTTTCTTGTTTCTTGAGAAAGGCTTGTACCACTATATATTTTCCTCTCAGGACTGCCTTTGTTGTGTCCCACAGATTTTGAACCGTTGTATTTTCATTATCATTTGTTTCCATGATTTTTTTCAATTCTTCTTTAATTTCCCGGTTGACCCATTCATTCTTTAGAAGGATGCTGTTTAGTCTCCATGTATTTGGGTTCTTTCTAAACTTCCTTTTGTGGTTGAGTTCTAGCTTTAGAGCATTGTGGTCTGAAAATATGCAGGGAATGATCCCAATCTTTTGATACCGGTTGAGTCCTGATTTAGGACCGAGGATGTGATCTATTCTGGAGAATGTTCCATGTGCACTAGAGAAGAATGTGTATTCTGTTGCTTTGGGATGAAATATTCTGAATATATCTGTGATGTCCATCTGGTCCAGTGTGTCGTTTAAGGCCTTTATTTCCTTGCTGATCTTTTGCTTGGATGATCTGTCCATTTCAGTGAGGGGAGTGTTAAAGTCCCCTACTATTATTGTATTATTGTTGATGTGTTTCTTTGATTTTGTTATTAATTGGTTTATATAGTTGGCTGCTCCCACGTTGGGGGCATAGATATTTAAAATTGTTAAATCTTCTTGTTGGACAGACCCTTTGAGTATGATATAGTTTCCTTCCTCATCTCTTATTATAGTCTTTGGCTTAAAATCTAATTGATCTGATATAAGGATTGCCACTCCTGCTTTCTTCTGATGTCCATTAGCATGGTAAATTCTTTTCCACCCCCTCACTTTAAATCTGGAGGTGTCTTCGGGCTTAAAATGAGTTTCTTGGAGGCAACATATAGATGGGTTTTGTTTTTTTATCCATTCTGATACCCTGTGTCTTTTGACAGGGGCATTTAGCCCATTACATTCAGGGTAACTATTGAGAGATATGAATTTAGTGCCATTGTATTGCCTGTAAGGTGACTGTTACTGTATATGGTCTCTGTTCCTTTCTGATCTACCACTTGTAGGCTCTCTCTTTGCTTAGAGGACCCCTTTCAATATTTCCTGTAGAGCTGGTTTGGTATTTGCAAATTCTTTCAGTTTTTGTTTGTCCTGGAAGCTTTTAATCTCTCCTTCTATTTTCAATGATAGCCTAGCTGGATATAGTATTCTTGGCTGCATGTTTTTCTCGTTTAGTGCTCTGAAAATATCATGCCAGCTCTTTCTGGCCTGCCAGGTCTCTGTGGATAAGTCAGCTGCCAATCTAATATTTTTACCATTGTATGTTACAGACTTCTTTTCCCGGGCTGCTTTCAGGATTTTCTCTTTGTCACTGAGACTTGTAAATTTTACTATTAGGTGACGGGGTGTGGGCCTATTCCTATTGATTTTGAGGGGCATTCTCTGAACCTCCTGAATTTTGATGCTCATTCCCTTTGCCATATTGGGGAAATTCTCCCCAATAATTCTCTCCAGTATACCTTCTGCTCCCCTCTCTCTTTCTTCTTCTTCTGGAATCCCAATTATTCTAATGTTGTTTCGTCTTATGGTGTCACTTATCTCTTGAATTCTCCCCTCGTGGTCCAGTAGCTGTTTGTCCCTCTTTTGCTCAGCTTCTTTATTCTCTGTCATTTGGTCTTCTATATCACTAATTCTTTCTTCTGCCTCATTTATCCTAGCAGTGAGAGCCTCCATTTTTGATTGCACTTCATTAATAGCTTTTTTTATTTCAACTTGGTTAGATTTTAGTTCTTTTATTTTTCCAGAAAGGGCTTTTATATCTCTCAAGAGGGTTTCTCTAATATCTTCCATGCCTTTTTTGAGCCCGGCTAGAACCTTGAGAATTGTCATTCTGAACTCTAGATCTGACATATTACCAATGTCTGTATTGATTAGGTCCCTAGCCTTCGTACTGCCTCTTGTTCTTTTTTTTGTGTTGAATTTTTCCGTCTTGTCATTTTGTCCAGATAAGAGTATATGAAGGGGCAAGTAAAATACTAAAAGGGTGGCAACAACCCCAGGAAAAAATGTTTTAACCAAATTAGAAGAGATCCAAAATCGTGAGGGGGGAGAAGGGGATAAAAAGAGGTTCAAAAAGGAAGAAAGAAAAAAAAAGAAAAAAGAAAAAAAAAAAAAGAAAAAAGAAAAGAGAAGAATTTAAAAAAAAAAAGGAAAACACCTTTCAGAAAGTGGTTGTTTTTCTGTTTCCAGAATTGCTGTTCTTCTCTTCAATCTGCCGATGGATTTTCAGGTGTTTGCAATCTTTAGATAAGCTATCTAGCTGATCTCCGGCTAGCTGAAGCAGTCTCAGCCTGCTACTTCTCCGCCATCTTGACTCTTCCCCTCCGATAGCTCTACTTTTAATTTTTTGAGGAAATTCCATGTTTTCCATAGTCAATATACAAATTTACATTCCCACCCACAAGACACAAGATTTCCCTTTTCTCCACATCTTTGACAACACTTTTTATCTCTTTTCTTCTTGTTGATTGAGATTCTACCAGTGTGAGCTGATATCTCATTGTAGTATTTATTTGCATTTCCCTAATGATAAATGATATTGAGCATCTTTTCATGTACCTGCTGGCATGTGTATGGCCACATGTGTGGCCTGGGTGGCTCAGAGGGTAAAGCCTCTGCCTTCAGCTCAGGTCATGTTCTCAGGTTCCTGGGGTTGAGTCCCCCAAGGGACTCTCTGCTCAGCAGGGAGCCTGCTTCCCCCTCACTCAGCCTGTCTCTCTGCCTACTTGTGATTGCTCTCTCTGTGTCAAATAAACAAATAAAAAACTTAAAAAAAAAGTTTATCCAATTCTTTTATCCATTTTAAATCAGATTGTTTTTTGTTTCTTCATTTTTTGTTTTTGTTTTTGTTTTTTTCTTGTCTGTTATTGAGTTCTATGAGCTCTTTATATATGCTGGATATTAGTCTTATCCAGTAAGTGATTTGTAAATACTTTCTCATATTTCATAGCTTCCCTTTCCATTTTGTTGATTGTTTCTTTTGTTGTGCTAAAGATCTTGAGTTTGCTGTAGTCTTGTGGATTTTTGTTCATTTTCCTGTGCTTTTGGTGTCATATCCAAAATAATCATTGCCAAGACCAATGTTGAGGACTCTTTTCCCTATGTTTTCTTTTGGGAGTTTTATAGTAGCAGATCTTATGTTTAAGTCGATGATCCATTTTGATTTTTTAAATATGTATTTATTTATTTTATTTAAGATGTATCAATTTAGGGGCACCTGGGTTGCTCAGTGGGTTAAACCTCTGCCTTTGACTCAGGTCATGGTCTCAGAGTTTTGGGATCAAGCTCTACATCGGGATCTCTGCTCAGAGGGGAGCCTGCTTTCACCCTTTCTCTCTCTGCCTGCCTTTCTGCCTACTTGTGATCTCTCTCTGTCAAATAAATAAATAAAATATATTTTTTTAAAGATGTATCTATTTATTTGAGAAAGAATGAAAGAGAAAAAAAAGCAAAAATACAGTACTGGGACTACATCAAAATAAAAAACAAAAAAGCTTCTGCACAGTGGAGGAAGCAATCAACAAAATTAAAAGGCAACCTATGGATTAGGAGAAGATATTTGCAATAGACATATCTGGCAAAAGGTTAGTATCCAAAGTATATAAAGGACTCATAAAACAATACCCTAAAATTGAATAATCCAATTGAAAACTGGGCAGAAGACATGAACAGTTATTTCCTGAAAGAAGACATCCAGATGGCCAACAGACAAGATGTTGATAAGATGTTCATCATTTACTCCCATCAGAAAAATGCAAATCAAAATTTCAATGAGATATCACCTCATATCTGTAAGAATGGCAAACAAACAAACAAACAGGTGTTGGTGAGGATGTGGAGAAAAAGCATCCCACTTGTCCTTTTGGTGGGAATGAAAACCAGTACAGCCTCTTGGAAAATACAGTGGAGTTCCCTCAAAATGTTAAGAATAGAACTACCTTGGGGCACCTGGGTGGCTCCGTGGGTTAAGCTTCTCTTTCCTTCAGCTCAGGTCATGATCCCAGGGTCCTGAGATTGAGCTCTGCATTGGGCTTTATGCTCAGCAGGGAGCCTGCTTCTCCCTCTCTTTCTGCCTGTCTCTCTGCTTACTTGTAATCCCCTCTCTGTCAAATAAATAAATAATTTTTTAAAAAATGAGAGACTATGGACTCTGAAAAACAATCTGAGGGTTTTGAAGGGGCGGAGGGGTGGGAGTTTGGGAGAACCAGGTGGTGGGTATTGGAGAGGGCATGGATTGCATGGAGCACTGGGTGTGGTGCAAAAAACAATGAATACTGTTACACTGAAAATAAATTTAAAAAATTAAAAAAATAAATAAATAAAAAGCTAAAAAAAAAAAAGAATAGAACTACCTTACAAATAATAACGCTACTGGTTATTTATCCTGCAAATATAAAACTACTAATTCAAAAGGATACATGAACCCTTATGTTTATGGCATCATCATTTACAATAGCTAAAATATTAAAGCAACTCAAGGATCCATCAAAAAATGAATGGAAAAAGGTGTGGTACATATATGCAATGGAATATTATTCAGCCATAAAAAAAGAATGAAATCATATTGGAATCATATTGGAACACCACAGTAGAAGGCAGAGTGTATAGGCTAAGTGAAATAATTCAGTCAGAGAAAAAAAAATACCATATTATTTCATCCATATGTAGAATTTAAGAAACAAAACAGATGAGCCAAGGGGGCAGGGGAAGAGAGACAAAAACCAAGAAACAGACTCTTAACTATAGAGAACAAACTGATGGTTACCAGAGGGGAGGTGGGTCAGAGGATGGGTGAAATAGGGGAAGGGGAATAAGAGTACACTTATCATGATGAGCACTGAGTAATATATAGAATTGCTGAGTTATTATATTGTACACATGAACTTAATATAACACTGTGTGTTAACTATACTGGAATTAAAAATAAAAAATAATTGAAAAAACAAGCACTTTAAAATGTTGATCAAGTGGGATTAATTCTCCAAGTATCATTAAAATTAATATATTTTAGTTAATATTATTTCATAGCATTAATGTATTTTAAAAATAGTTTATTGCAATCTGTTTATATACAATATTTCCAAGATTTTTCTTTCTTAAAAATGTCTTTTAGAATTACTTTAATAATTTCTAAACTAGGACCAAGATTTAGGTGATTTGATATGTCAGTATATATATATATTTTTTTTTTTTAAAGATTTTATTTATTTATTTGTCAAAGAGACAACGAGAGAGGGAATACAAGCAGGGGGAGTGGAAGAGGGAGAAGCAGGCTTCCAGCTGAGCAAGGAGCCTGAGGCAGAGCTTGATCCCAGGACTCTAGGCTCATGACCTGAACCTTAATGACTGAGCCACCCAGGTACCCCAATATGTCAGTATATTTTAAATAGTATTAAAAAAAATATTCCAAAGAATTAATCATTATCTTCAGTATGGGAAGATTCTCTACCTCCATCCTACCCTTTTATATAAAATAAATATGTAAGCAGTTAATGAAATTCAAGGCTGAAAATGATTTGCTATTGTCTCATGAATTCCTAAAGAAAGAAAATTCTTTTAGAGATTCTATATATAGACACACTCTGCAAGCAAGAACACAGATGCATTTATGAAGAGATTATTTATCCACTACACCAACCAAACTTTTCCCATAGGTGAAACATACCAGATGAATTGTCAAGCTTGCTTATAAACAGCATTCAGTTCTATGAGAGAGAAACATACACTCTCCTAACTGCTCCACATTTTCTTTTTGAGTGGTTCATTATAAAACTGTCTGTGTGCATGTGTGCATGTATGTGTGTATATATGTATCTTGGGGGACAGGGAAGGCAGGCTGGAATGAAGGGGCAGAATACTTAAGGAAAAGGATATTTCTTTCCTGTTAAGTAGTGATGATGCACTGTGGGAAATCCAAAGAGTTATTATTAAAAACTACAACATAAGCAATTTTGATAACAAGCAGCTGTGTAAATGTTTAATACTTTCTATTGTTATGCAAGGTAGTTTAGACTCTGCTTGGAGCAGTCTGTAAGCAGGATGCCCCAGATTTATTGCCTTTGTTCTAAATCCACAGCTTGCCAAGCATTCCTATGCTGGGGACACTAAGCTGACAAGGGGCTTCTTATATATAATCAATAAAATACTAGAGAATTATATATATGTGTATATATATGTACATATATATGTATACATACATATATATGTATATACAATTCTTATCTACAAAAGGTCAAGTGTATTAATCCAGGGTTGTGGAGGAGTGGTTCACGTTTGAAAGAAATAAAGTTGCAGGAGGTTGCTTTCCCAAGAGAGCACCCTAGAGAATGAAGTGCTACACTAAACTGAGGACTGTATTCTGCTTCTGTGAAGACTCCAATCTTTAATGTTTTTGCTGAAGAAGTGCAACTTTAATTTTAACAGTGCTTTTTCCTGTGGAGTTTTGAAACTGTTTCTTTTCCTTAATAGTCTCAAAAGGTTTATTTTTTCTACCTAATTCAGAAGTTGCTTTTCACAATTTTGAGTTGTGCCTGAGCCTTGCAAAACAGCAATACTAAGAAACCTGCCCAAAGGTTGTGTTCAGTTAAATAGCTTAGTGCAAGGAGTCCCCCACTTCATCATATACCGAGATAAGACTCACAGATGCCCCACCTTGGTTACCTGGGACAAGGCCAGACACAGACCATTCAAATTCCTCTTCTTTCCTTCTAGAGATTAGCTGAACTTTTTGTACTGGCCGATCAATCAGAATAAGTTGTGCAGGGACAAACCATGTTGGGCTTTGCTCTTCCTTGGACTCTTGAACTCTGACCCTCTTTCAGAGAAGCCAGCATTTGTCCTTCTTTATGGGTCCCTCCTGAGAATTGGCTGACTTCAAGGATAAACATTCCCTGATTAACTGTTCAGTCATGCCACCCTGTTATCCCACACCTCCATAACCCATTCTCTCTACTCTTGTTCACTCCTCCATTAAAAAAAAAAAAAAGTGCTTATCTACTTAACCTTTGAGATATTTGCCATTTCTCTTTTGTAATTGTCTCCCTCACTGCTCCATTTTAATTGTCACCAGTCCTCATTACAGCAATCCTTTCTAATTAAGTCTTTTCTTACCTAAGACCAGGTTTTCTGTTTTTTATTTGACACTTTGCATGTGCAATTATTTCATTAAGATTGAGACTCACAGACTATCAGCACTGGAAGGAGCCTCAGAGCTAATATAATCTGAGTTTTTATATTATAATATGTTTAAGAATCACTTTCTATTTTAATGTGTATGGAATCTAGAGGAGTCAAGATGGCAGAGAAGTAGCAGGCTGAGAGGACATCAGGAAGCAGGAGATCAGCTAGATAGCTTATCCAACCATTGCGAACACCTACAAATCCAATGGGAAATCGAAGAGAAGAAGAGCAACAATTCTAGAAACAGAAAATCGATCACTTTCTGAAAGGTAGGACCTGCGAAGAAGTGAATCCAAAGTAACGGGAAGATAGACCACAGGGGGAAGGGCCGGCTCCCAACAAGTGGCAGAGCAATGGAGCACAAAATCAGGACTTTTAAAAATCTGCTCCACAGAGGGACATCACTGCAGAGGCTAAACCGGGGTGAAGCCCACGCAGGGTCAGCATAACCCCAGGTACCGCGGGGTCACAGAAAGTCCAGGGGTGTCTGAGTGTCGCAGAACTCACAGGTATTAGAGTGGGGAAGCTGGCAAAAGTGACAAAGCTGAGGAGCGAGCTCTCAGCTCGGGGTTACCTTGAACCAGTCACAGGCTGGGTAAGCTCGGAGCACAGGCAGAGGCCACAGAGATGGAAGAGATCGGGCGCTTTTCTCCAGGTGAAACCGATTGAGCACTTTCCTACAAGCGAGACCAGAGGCCAGGGAGACGGCAGCAGTTGGGCGCTTTTCTCTGAGGGCTCACGGAGGAGCGGGACCCCGAGCTCTCAGCTCCTCCAGGCCAGAGATTGGGAGGCTGCCATCTTCATTCCCGTCCTCTGGAAATCTACGGAAAGTGCTCAGAGAACAAAAGCTCCTGAAAGCAAACCTGAGCGGATTACTTAGCCCAGCCCCTGGTAAGGGAGCTGCAATTCCGCCTGGGGCAAAGACACTTAAGAATCACTACAACAGGCCCCTCCCCTAGAAGATCAACTAGAAACCCAGCCAAGACCAACTTCACTCACCAAGGAGAACAGCTGAATTCCAGAGGAGGAGAAATCAAATCTTATCTGGACAAAATGACAATGTGGAAAAACTCACCACAGAAAAAAGAACAAGAGGCAGTACTGAAGGCTGGGGATGTAATCAATACAGACATGGCTAATATGACAGATCTAGAGTTCAGAATGACAATTCTCAAGGTTCTAGCCGGGCTCGAAAAAGGCATAGAAGATATTAAAGAAACCCTCTCCAGAGAGATAAAAGCCCTTTCTGGAGAAATAAAGGAACCAGAATCTAACAAAGTTGAAATAAAAAAAAAGCTATTAATGAGGTGCTATCAAAAATGGATGCTCTTACTGCTAGGATAAATGAGGCATAAGAAAGAATTAGTGACATAGAATACCAAATGACAGAGAATAAAGAAGCTGAGCAAAAGAGAGACAAACAAATACTGGACCACAAGGGGAGAAATCAAGAGATAAGTGATACCATAAGATGGAACAACATTAGAATAATTCGGATTCCAGAAGAAGAAGAAAGAGAGAAGGGAGCAGAAAGTATATTGGAGAGAATTATTGTAGAGAATTTCCCTCATATGGCAAAGGGAACAAACAGCAAAATCCAGGAGATGCTAAGAATGCCCCTCAAAATCAATAAAAATATGTCCACACCTTACCTGATAGTAAAATTTACAAGTCTTAGGGACAAAGAGAAAATCTTGAAAGCCACCTGGGAAAAGAAGTCTGTAACATACAAGGGCAAAAACATTAGATTGGCAACTGACTTATCCACAGAGACCTAGCAGGCCAGAAAGAACTGGCATGATATATTCAGAGCACTAAACGAGAAAAACATGCAGCCAAGAATACTATATCCAGCTAGGCTATCATTGAAAATAGAAGGAGAGATAAAAAGCTTCCAGGACAAACAAAAACTGAAAGAATTTGCAAACACCAAACCAGCTCTACAGGAAATATTGAAAGGGGTCCTCTAAGCAAAGAGAGAGCCTAAAAGTAGTAGATCAGAAAGAAACAGAGACAATATACAGTAACAGTCACCTTACAGGCAATACAATGGCACTAAATTCATATCTCTCAATAGTTAGCCTGAATGTAAATGGGCTAAATGCCCCAATCAAAAGACACAGGGTATCAGAATGGATTAAAAAAAAAATCAATATGCTGCCTACAAGAAACTCATTTTAGACCCAAAGACACCTCCAGATTTAAAGTGAGGGGGTGGAAAAGAATTTACCATGCTAATGGACATCAGAAGAAAGCTGGGTGCCAATCCTTATGTCAGATCAATTAGATTTTAAGCCAAAGACTATAATAAGGGATGAGGAAGGACACTATATCATATTCAAAGGGTCTGTCCAACAAGAAGACCTAACAATTTTAAATATCTGTGCCCCCAACATGGGAGCAGCCAACTATATAAACCAATTAATAACAAAATCAAAGAAACACATCGACAATAATACAATAATAGTAGGGGACTTTAATACTCCCCTCACTGAAATGGACAGATCATCTAAACAAAAGATCAACAAGGAAATAAAAACCTTAAATGACAAACTGGACCAGATGGATATCATAGATATATTCAGAACATTCCATCCCAAAGCAACAGAATATACATTCTTCTAAACTGCACATGGAACATTCTCCAGAATAGATCACATCCTGGGACATAAAACAGGTCCCAACCAGTATCAAAAGATTGGGATCATTCCCTGCATATTTTCAGACCACAATGCTCTGAAGCTAGAACTCAATCACAAGAGGAAATTTGGAAAGAACCCAAATACATGGAAACTAAACAGCATCCTTCTAAAAAATGAATGGGTCTACCAGGAAATTAAAGAAGAATTGAAAAAATTTATGGAAACAAATGATAATGAAAACAAAACGGTTCAAAATCTGTGGGACACAATAAAGACAGTCCTGAGAGAAAAATATATAGTAGTACAAGCCTTTCTCAAGAAATAAGAAAGGTCTCAAATCAACCTAACCCTACACTTAAAGGAGCTTGAGAAAGAACAACAAAGAAAGCCTAAACCCAGCAGGATAAGAGAAGTCATAAAGATCAGAGCAGAAATCAATGAAATAGAAACTACAAAAACAATAGAACATGAAACTAGGATCTGGTTCTTTGAAAGAATTACTAAGATTGACAAACCCCTGGTCAGACTTATCAAAAAGAAAAGAGAAAGGACTCAAATAAATAAAATCACGAATGAAAGAGGAGAGATCACAACCAACACCAAAGAAATACAAATAATCATAAGAACATACTATGAGCAACTCTACACCAACAAATTCGACAATCTGGAAGAAATGGATACATTTCTAGAGACATATAAACTACCACAACTGAACCAGGAAGAAATAGAAAGCCTGAACAGACCCATAACCAGTAAGGAGATTGAAACAGTCATTAAAAATCTCCAAACAAACAAAAGCACAGGGCCAGATGGCTTCCTGGGGGAATTCTACCAAATATTTAAAGAAGAATTAATTCCTATTCTCCTAAAACTGTTCCAAAAAATCGAAATGGAAGGAAAACTTCCAAACTCATTTTATGAGGCCAGCATCACCTTGCTCCCCAAACCAGACAAGGATCCCATCAAAAAAGAGAACTACAGACCAATATCCTTGATGAACACAGATGCAAAAATTCTCACCAAAATACTGGCCAGTAGGATCCAAGAGTATATTAAAAGGATCATTCACCACGACCAAGTGGGATTTATTCCAGGGCTGCAAGATTGGTTCAACATCCACAAATCAATCAATGTGATACAACACATTAATAAAATAAAGAACAAGAACCATATGATACTCTCAATAGATGCTGAAAAAGCATTTGACAAAGTACAGCATCCCTTCCTGATCAAAACTCTTCAAAGTGTAGGGGTACGCTAAGCTCAGGAACACAGCAGGGATGTCCGTTATCATCACTGCTATTCAACATAGTACTAGAAGTCCTAGCCTCAGCAATCAGACAACACACATATCTCAATATTATCAAAGCCATCTATGAAAAACACACTGCACATGTCATTCTATATGGAGAAAAACTCAAAGCTCTTCCGCTACGGTAAGGAAGATAGCAAGGATGTCCGTTATCACCACTGCTGTTCAACATAGTACTAGAAGTCCTAGCCTCAGCAATCAGACAACAAAAATAAATTAAAGGCATCCAAATCAGCAGAGAAGAAGTCAAACTATCACTCTTTGCAGATTATCTGATACTATATGTGGAAAAAGCAAAAGTCTCCACTCCAAAACTGCTAGAACTTGTACAGGAATTCAGTAAAGTGTCAGGATATAAAATCAATGCACAGAAATCAGTTGCATTTCTCTACACCAACAACAAGACAGAAGAAAGAGAAATTAAGGAGTCAATCCCATTTACAATTGCACCCAAAACCATAAGATACCTAGGAATAAACCTCACCAAAGAGGCAAAGTATCTATACTCAGAAAACTATAAAGTACTCATGAAAGAAATTGAGGAAGACACAAAGAAATGGAAAAAGGTTCCATGCTCCTGGATTGGGAAAACAAATATTGTGAAAATGTCTATTCTACCTAAAGCAATATACACATTTAATGCAATCCCTATCAAAATCCCATTCTTTTTTTTCAAAGAAATGGAACAAATAACCCTAAACTTTATATGGAATCAGAAAAGACCTCGAATAGCCAAAATAATATTGAAAAAGAAAGCCAAAGTTGGTGGCATCACAATTTCAGACTTCAAGCTTTATTACAAAGCTGTCACCATCAAGACAGCATGGTACTGGCACAAAAATAGACACATAGATCAATGGAACAGAATAGAGAGCCCAGAAATAGACCCTCAACTCTATGGTCAACTAATTTTTACAAAGCAGGAAGGAATGTCCAATGGAAAAAAGCCTCTTCAACAAATGGTGCTGGGAAAATTGGACAACCACATGCAGAAAAATGAAATTGGACCATTTCCTTTCACCACACATGGAAATAGACTCAAAATGGATAAAGGACCTCAATGTGAGAAAGGAATCCATCAAAATCCCTGAGGAGAACACAGGCAGCAACCTCTTTGACCTCAACCACAGCAACTTCTTTCTAGGAACTTCGCCTAAGACAACAGAATCAAGGGCAAAAATGAACTATTAAGATCAAAAGCTTTTGCACAGCAAAGGAAACAGTTAACAGAACCAATACTATCAAACAATATGACAGAATGGGAGAAGTTATTTGCTAATGACATATCAGATAAAGGGTTAGTATCCAAAATCTATAAAGAGCTTAGCAAACTCAACACCCAAAGAACAAATAATCCAATCAAGAAATGGGCAGAGGACATGAACAGACATTTCTGCAAAGAAGACATCCAGATGGCCAACAGACACATGAAAAAATTGTCCACATCACTTGGCATCAGGGAAATACAAATCAAAACCACAATGATATACCACCTCACACCAGTCAGAATGGCTAAAATTAACAAGTCAAGAAATGACAGATGCTGGAGAGGATGCAGAGAGAGGGAAACCCTCCTACACTGTTGGTGGGAATGCAAGCTGGTGCAACCACTCTGGAAAACAGTGTGGAGGTTCCTCAAAAAATTGAAAATAGAGCTACCCTATGACCCAGTGATTCTACTACCTGGTATATATCCTAAAGATACAAACGTGGTGCTCTGAAGGGGCACGTGCACCCAAATGTTTATAGCAGCAATGTCCACAATAGCCAAACTATGGAAAGGACCTAGATGCCCATCAACAGATGAATGGATAAAGAAGAGGTGGTATATATATACACAATGTAATACTATGCAACCATCAAAAGAAATGAAATCTGGCCATTTGCGACGACATGGATGGAACTAAAGGGTATTATGCTTAGCAAAATAAGTCAGTTGAAGAAAAAAAAAAAAACTATCATATGATCCCCCTGATATGAAGAAGTGGAAATGCAGTGTGTGGGGGGGTTGGGAGGCAGGAAGAAAAAATGAAAGAAGGTGGGATTGGGAGGGAGACAAACCATAAAAGACTAATCTCAAAAAACAGACTGAGGGTTGCTGGGGGGAGGGGGGATGGAAGAGGGTGGTGGGGATATGGACATTGAGGAAGGTATGTGCTATGATGAGTGCTGTGAAATGTGTAAACCTGGCAATTCACAGACCTGTACCCCTGGGGATAAAAATACATTATATGTTTATTAAAGAAGATAAATTTAATTAAAAAATTTTATGGAATCTAATATATGTATTAGAATTGGATTCTGGATCATGATGCAATTGAACTGGTATGCACATATTACATAATACCAAGGTTTCAGATCGGTTGTTCTTAGATTATGGATTGGGAGACACTAATTCTCAAAAGTCCTCTGTTTACAGATGAAAAATGGAGATTTCTTGACTTAACCAAAGAACATGCAGCTAATGAATAAATCAATGACATTGATTCTCAAGCCAGTATGTGTCCCATTACACAATACTATCTTTGTAATAAAAAAAAGAAATTGTGACACCAACATTTTCAAATGGAAGCATAATAAGAGGTCCATATGACAAGCATTTGCTTGGAGTATATGAAACAATGGGGAGCCCTCTAGACATATTGGTATGTTGATGTTAATTATTAAGTGCTAATTAGTAGAACAACATATTGAATACTATAGTGGGCTATCTTCAAAGTGTTTACTGAATATATTACTAAGCCTTGATTTACATTCTGGGGACACATTAAAATATCAACTCTCTTATCTTTACTGAGGAAAGATATATAGCATTGCATGAATGATAACTGTTCTATTCAACAAGCTTAAAAAATCTATTATTTCAAGTAATATAGAAAGAAAGACTGCTTTAAATTAAAAATATGTTTTTAATATAGAAACAAAGTTGTGCCCTTTACTGAAGAACAAAAATGACTGGAGTCCAGTCAGATGCACATAATAACATTAAAAGACAAAGGACATGCCAGTAGTGAAAAATAAATGAAGAAAGTCGCTATTTTAACACCCTGGTTTTTTTTTCTTAATTTTTTAAATGAAAGTTTATATTCTTGCCTGATTTTGCTTCTCTATTTCCCATTTGTCTTTGCTGGATTTTTGTTTGTTTGTTTGTTCTGTTCCGTTTTGTTTTGTTTTGCTTGTTTTTTAACCAGATTGTGATATACCGGTGGTCTCGGCTCTGCACACAAAATACAATCATTTGTAAAGAAATAATTTTGAAAACTGGCACTGGACAATCATTCATTTCACAGTTTACAAAGCTGAGGAAAAAGGAGTTCTGAACGTTTTTCAAATTTCATTGGTCCTGATTTTTGGCTAATGTCTCATGGATAAAATTAAATGTTCATTCCTTTGTGGAAAAGATAATGGCATTTAAAAATAAAGATTTTATAGTATGGTCAAAAAACAAAAACAGAAACAAAAAAACAAACAAAAAAAAATGTGGGTCCACAAGTAGACAGAATTTCAGGGAATCTGTCTCTTACTTGGGAACCAAACCATTCATAGTTCTTATTGTAATTCTTATTCACAAATAAAACAGAGTAAAAGCCCAAACAAATATATTTTCTAATACCACTTTGTAAGATGTGAGTGAACAACAGTTGGTCTCTGAGGGTTGATTATAGGAAGGTTCAATTCATATTATGTCAGATTATTTTGTAACTAACCAAGAGTATGGGGGAAACCCTGTGATAGTAAGCATGGTTGAAATTTATATCTTCTACTGTGTCATACGTTTATAAAATGTAATTTGATTATGTTGCTTAAGTTTTGTTTACATGAGTCTGTGTCTGCATATTACTATGTAGTGTGAATTTTCCTTTTATTTTATTTTTGAAATACTGCCCCATATTTTCAATTTATTTTTGTGGACAAATATGTGTATCTATATTCAAGTAGCTAATAATGTGTCAAGTTTAAATTAACAGTTTGTTACCTGTGAGTTATCTATAAAAGATTTTTTTTTGTAAGAGTATCAGCATGAAAATACTTAAAATGAAATTTTAATAGTACAATGAAAATAATAACTTTCAAACCTTTGATCTGCCATTCATATAAACATAGCTTGAGGATAAAAGGAAAGGAGAAAGTAGAGAAAAGGAAAATACTTCCAGATGAAATACACATATACACACAGGGGTCTTCTAGACTATTCCCTGATGTGTGAAACAAGAGAATACATGTGTTCTAGGTTATATGCTTTATATATGTTCATGGTCATTTAAGAGATTTAAGAGATAGACTTTTATACACATATTACAGTATTAATAGTGATTCCATTTTTAGATAATCTTTTCTATGTTTCTTAAGATAATTGCTGATATTTTTCATATTATGATATTTTGCTACAGACATAATTTTGCAGCACAACTCAAATGCTACTTGAAGAGGTGTTATCATCGACCAGCTCATTTGTGTGAGAGTTTCAAAGCTTTCATGATATCTGGTCTTCTCACTTTTTCCAATGTGAAAGGAAATCTTGAAAAGAAAGGTTGTGGATTTCAATTTTAATAATCAAATTTTTTTTTCCCTCATTCTTTTAAATATTGCCTGTGAGACATGGGAATATCCTTTTATTCCCCTCTCTCTTGGAACTACAGTTCCTTCCTCTATGAAAAAATAAGTCATTATTTTATGGAGAATGGACCACAACAGACTATGTGAGTGCTCAGTGAATGTGTATTGAGTTGTTTCACTATGTAGACATTGATTGCCTTTAAACATCTCCAAATTGTGACAACTTACTCCATAAAAATATGTCACAGTACTTTTTAAAATCCACAATCAAAAGTTGTGATTTGATTTTTTAAAAATGAAGATGTTTACCCTATTCAGTGTTATTTCAGCATCTCTAATCAACCATTTTTTTTTCTACTTACAGTTCTTAAATTATGAATTCAGAGAACTAATGGAACTGATATTTCAGCAGATGGTTTAGCCCTAGAATTTCATCTGAGTCTGAGATTTTTAGGTTCCCTGGCAGAATAAAAGATATAGCTGTTTGCTCCAAATTTAGGTGGAATAATTTAAATAAAGGAAGAGTGATATGATTGGAGTGATTCTAAGAAGCAATTATAAAATATGTTCAGTATTAAGAATTTTAGAGAATTGTCAGAATTTGTAGGTAAAATCAATAAAATAATGGAAGCCTAAAACATAAGAAAGCCTATAAATTTCCTGACTTATTAAAGTGGCAGATGCTAGTATGTGATGATTTTTCTGAATTATCACATAATGGTCTCTGACCATTACCTAGAGAGGAAAATAAGGAATAAGTTGAATTGGCCTCTTCAGCAGCAGCTATATGAGCAACCAAACCAGATTTTATCAATAGTGAAGTTATATTTAAGAATCAAACAGTTTATTTTGATTCTTAACACATGAAAATACAAAGATAGAATAGAAATATATAGTGAGAGACTTTATTTATACTCAGACTGACGTCTGTCACTAATTCTAAAAATACTTCCTTGAGAATATCTTGAATTTTTTATCTCAAATTTAATAATTGATTTGTATTTATAATGATTCTTCTTTTCCCACTGAGACAGAAAATTAATAACATAATTAATAATAACAATAATATGATATAATTAAAATTATCTTTCCGGTAGGTATGTTTCTTTCTAGGGCAAGGTCCAAAGCAACCTGGTATGAGTGTGAGAACTTTCATAGTTCTCCTAAGTAACCACTTTTCTTCTATTACAAAGTTTGTCGGTGACATCCTGTCACCCTGGGGACAGGCACTTTTTCCCCACCCTTCTGTATGAACTTAACAGATATAAACACCGTAATGTTTCTTATTTTTTAAATAGAGTACATTTATAGAAAAATCGGGAGTTTTATAGGGTTTCAACTACATACAGTATATTAGAACATTTCACCATCATAAAATCACTTTATTCTCAACTACCAGTGAGGAAAATATTGTTCAAATAAAAAGTCAATTTGATTGAGTTGTCTTGAAACCAAGGCCAGTCCAAAAACTCCTAAAAGCCACAGGCTAGTGAAAAGCCTTCCACAAGGACTGGAAATTAGTTAGGTGAGTGCTGATGCTTTCCCCCAGTAACATAGCTACTTTAATGTCACTGTTTTTTAGCTAATATATTAAGAATTAAATATCATATGTAGGTTATTTGAGGGGCCAAAGTATTATATATTAAAATTCTAGGCTCTATAAAAAAAATCAAGTAGTTTCTTTTTTTGCTTAAATAAAGACAGCTGCAAAAAACTAACTGAATGAATGTTTAAAATACTATATTTTTGAGCAATATGAAAAACCCCTTTTCTTGTACGTAGGTTAGTTATTTTCTTTTGAATCCTACCTTGGTAGTATTTGGTTTTAGACTTAGAATATTATGGGCTTCATGATCATCTTAAAAGAATTTCTTTTTCTTCTCTGTATTTTTTTTCTGTTTCTAAATGGCATTATTTCTTATGTTCTCATCATGTTATGTCTGGACTATTGCAATACCCTAAAACATGGCTTTTGTTGGCTTTTAGAGCATACTGTAAAAAAAATGGTCTTCATAAAATGTTTGTGGCTTTGTTGATTTTTTCATCTACTTTCATTGAACTGGAGTAAAATATATAGTGTAATCTTATATTTTATTATTCTTATGTACAATGACAAGTTAGGTCTTTACAGGGTTAAAATGATAATTTTGGTCTTATCAAGACCAAATGATGATAGTTACACAATGTTTCTTTATTCTTTTATTAATAAAAAGTATGCCTATATTACAAAGAACAATCTGAATCTGTCTTTTAGCAAATTTCACATGATAAGTTTCTCAGCATCACTTGAGTTCACATTACAGATTTGTGTGCAATTTGTATATGTGAATGCCTAATACAGGGTCTCCATAGCATAAAAATAATTTGCTAGTGTTCTTAAACTGTGATAAAAAGCAACAAAAAATTTACAAGTGAACATTATAAACATAATTATTTCGTTCATGTTTCAT
This sequence comes from Mustela erminea, assembly GCF_009829155.1. Lineage (NCBI taxonomy): Eukaryota > Metazoa > Chordata > Mammalia > Carnivora > Mustelidae > Mustela > Mustela erminea. Next base: position 56,533,898 of record NC_045625.1, read on the forward strand.
TTTTGTTTGTTCATTAATGCTGTATTTTGGGATCCCCAGTGGTTCTGGTAGAGGAAGGGATGCATAGAAAAACAATGGGTAAATATAATGGAATGAAGTAATAAGAAAATTGTAAGACACCTTTGAACCCTTTTCAGACAACTCAGAATAACAGTTCACAAATAAAGAAAGCACCCAAATGTATAAAACAATAACAAAGATAAATCAACTAATAATTAATAACACAATAATGGTAGGGAAATTTAATACCCTACTTACATCAATGGACAGATCATCTAAATATAAAATAAACAAGGAAACAATGGCTTTGAGTGTCACGCTGGACCAGATGAACTTAACAGATAAATTCAGAACATCTTATTTTAAAATGGCAGAATGCACATTTTTTCCAAGTATATGTGGAATATTTTCCAGAACAGATTAAATATCAGATCACAAAATAGACTTTAATACAGTGAGATTGAAATCATACCATGCATCTTTTCTGACCACAACACTGTGAAGCTAGAAGTCAACCACCAGAAAAAATTTGGAAAGATTACAAATACATCAAGGTTAAACAGCATGCTACTAACTAATGAATGGTCAATCAACAAATCAAAGAAGAATTAACAAAAATTCATACACAAATGAAAGTGAAAACACAATGGTCCCAAATATTTCTGATGCCTCAAAAAGCAATCCTAAAAGGGAAGTATACAACAATATAGGCCCGCCTCAAGAAACAAGAAAAAAATATAACAAGCTTCTTAACTTCACATGTAAAGGAGCTAGAAAACAAAACACAAACAAACAAACAAAACAAAACAAATAAAGCCTAAAGCCAACAGAAGGAAGGAAATAATAAAGATTAAAGCCAAAATAAAAGATACAGAAACTAAAAAATACAGTAGAACCAATCAATGCTACCAGGAGCTGGTTCTTGGAAAATATCAATTAAATTTGTAAACTTCTAGCCAGACTTTACAAAAAGAAAATAGACCCATATAAATAAAATTACAAATGAGATTTGAGAAATAGCAGTCAACAACACAGAAAACAATTATAAGAACAATTAAAAGACAATATAAAGAGAGTTATAAGAGACAATATAAAGGCAAATAAGATAATATTATGAAAAACTATATGTCAACAAATTGGACAACCTGAAAGAAATAGAGAAATACCTAGAAACATAAACTACCATACCAAAACAAGAGGAAGTAGAAAACTTGAATACACTGATAATAGCAAAGAAATTGAATCAGTAATTAAAAAACTCTCAAACAAATAAAAGTTCAGGGCCAATTAGCTTCACAGGCTATCTACTTTAAATTCTACTGAACACTTCAGAAATTCTACTGAACATTTCAGAAGACTTAATACCTATTTTTTCAAACTATTCCAAAAAAAATAGAAAAGGAAAGAACACTTTCTAATTCATTCTATGAGATCAGCATTACCCTGATATAAAACTCTGTAAAGACACCACCAGAAAAAGAGGACTACAGGCCTATATCCCTGATTAACACTGATCTAAAAATTCTCCGTAAAATACAAGTAAACAAATTTTAAAATACATTAAAAATAATTCACCATGCTTAAGTGGGATTTATTCCTGGATGGGGGTGTGGTTCAATATTTGCAAATCAACTACTGTGATACCCCACATTAGTAAAAGAAAGGATAAGAAATGTATGATCTTTCCAATAGAAGCAGAAAAAACATTGGACAAAGTACAACATCCATTCATGATAAAAACACCCAAGCAACATAGGGTTAGAGGGAACATACTTCAACAAAATAATGGCCATATACAAAAAACCTGCAGTGAATATCAAACACAATAAGGAAAAACTGAGAACTTTTCTTCTGTGGTCAGGAACAAGACAGAGATGTCCACTCTCACCACTTCTATTCAACACAGTATTGAGATTCCTAACCACAGGAATCATATAACAAAAAGGAAGAAAAGATATCCAAAACAGCAAGGAAGAAGTGAAACCTTCACTATTTGAAGATGATGAGGTATGCTATATAGAAAACTCAGGGAACCTGGGTGGCTGAGTTGGTTAGGTGACTGACTCCTGAGTTTTTGCTCAGATAATGATCTCTGGGTCCTGGGATCAAGCCCCAGACTGTGTTCCACTCTCACTGAAGATTCTGCTTTGGGATTCTCTTTCACCCTCTGTCCCTTCCTCCTCTAAATTAACTAAGCATTTAAAAAAAGAAAAGGAAAGAAAACTCAAAAGACTCTACAAAAAAAAACCTACTAACCCTGATAAATGAGTGCAGTAAATTCACAAAATCAAGGAACAGAAATCTGCTGCATTTCTTTACACCAAATGTAAAGCAGCAGAAAGAGAAACGAAGGAATCAATGAAATTTACAATTCCACCAAAACCAATAAAATACTTAGGAATAAACCTAACCAAGAGGTAAAAGTTCTGTACTCTGAAAACTTCATGATACTGATGAAAGAAACTGAAGATGACACAAAGAAATGGAAAAACTTTCCATGCTCATGGATTGGAAGCAAAAAATATATTAAAAAATATTTATTTATTTGACAGATATCACAAGTAGGCAGAGATAGGCAGAGAGAGAGGGGAAACAGGTTCCCCACCAAGCAGAGAGTCCGGTGTGGGGTTCAATCCCAGGGTCCTGAGATCATGATCTGAGCTGACAACAGAGGCTTAACCCAATGACCCACCCAGGTGTCCCAGAAAAAAAAAAAAAATATATATATATATATATACATATTTTTTTAAATGTCTATAGTACTCAAAGCAATCTACACATTTAATGCAATCCCTATCAAAATACCATCAGCATTTTTCACAGATCTAACAAAGAATTCTAAAATTTTATGGGGTCACAGGAGATGCCCAATAACAAAAGTAACTTCAAGAATGAAAAGCAAAGCTGGAGATATCACAATTCCAGACTTCAAGTCATATTACAAAGATGTAGTAATCAAAACAGTATGGTATTGACATAAATTAGACACGTAAATTAATATAACAGGATGGAAAACTCAGAACGAGCCCACAAGATATGGCCAACTTATCTTCATCAAACAGGAAAGAATATCCAAAAGCAAGAAGAGAGTCTCACCAACAAATGGTATTAGGGAAGCTGGACAGCAACAAACAAAAGAATAAAACTGGACCACTTTCTTACACCAAACACAAAAACAAATTCAAAATGGATTAAATACCTAAATATGAGACTTTAAACCATTAAAATCTTGGAGAAGAATACCGGCAATAACCTTTAGACATTGGCTGTAGCAGCTTCCTTCTATATATGTCTCCTGAGACAAGAAAAACCAAAGCAAAAATAAACTATTGGGACTTCATCAAAATAAAAAGCTTCTGCACAGCAAAGGAAACATTTAAAAAACTAAAAGGCAACATACGAAATGGGAAAATATATTTGCTAATGAGATAGCCAATAAAGGGTTAGTATCAAGAATATATAAAGAACTTATACAAGTCAACACCTAAAAACCAATTCCAATTAAAAAAATGGACAGAAGACATGAAGAGATATTTCTCAAGAAAGCATCCAGATGACCACTGGACGTATGAAAAAGATATTCAACAGTACTGATTATTAGGAGAATTTAAATAAAAAACTATAATGAGATATAACCTCACACCTGTTTGTATGACAGAAATCAAAAACACAGGAAACAACAAGCATCTGTGAGGATGTGGAGAAAAGGAAACCACCTTTCACTGTCTGTGGGAATGCAAATTGGTGCAGCCACTCTGGAAAACTATGGATGTTCCTCAGAAAGTTGAAAATAGAACTAACATAAGATCCAGAATTTGCAGTAGTAGGTATTTACCCAAAGCATGCAAAAGTACTTATTCAAAGAAATGCATTCACCTCTATGTTTATGGCAGTATTATCTACAATAGCTAAATTATAGAGAGAGCCCAAATGTCCATTGACTGATGAGTTGATAATAAAAAGTGGTATATATATGTAATGGGATATTATTCCTCCATAAAAAGAATGAAATCTTGCCATTTGCAATGGTATGGTTGGAGTGAAAGAGTATTATGCTATGAGAAATAAGTCAGTCAATCCTCAGTCACCCAAACTTTCCATGCCTCTGGGAGGGGCAGAGAAAACCAAGTTGTCATTGCCCACAGAACCTTCTTGTGTTCCATGTACCAGCAATCCAGATCTAATCTAGAGACTTTCCTGTTCCCACTGGCCCACGCCACACCAACCAACACCTGGTCCTCATGCCACTAAACAGGATTAAGGTAAAACTGGCAAGATACACTAAGAGATAACTCAGCGCTGTCTGTTTCTGATAATCTTCCCCTAGCTCACTCTCCATCCCTCCTCCATGACACAGGACAGGTCATTGTGTTTTTTGCTGGATCTCAGGAAATACAGTTGATCCCAAACAACATGGATCTAAGCAGCATGGGTCAGCTAATCCACAGATTTTCCAATAAATACAGGGCTGTAATTGTAAAAAAAAGAAATCTATATATAGATATTTATATATATAGATATCTATCTCAGGATCCAGTGCTTAGACTCTAATGGAGGATGTCCTTCATTATGCAATAGATTTAGGCTACAACATAGATAACCAAAAAGGCACTGGAACTGGAACTGCAAATGTAATAAGTACCTCAAAGGGTGGTTATATAGGGATCATAGAAATTGAGAGACAAAATTACTACCAACAGAGGGAACAAATAAAGGTGTCACAATTCAGTAGAATTTGAGCTTTGTATTTAAGGTTAGGTAGAATTTGAATACATGGATATTTAGGCTAACAGCATGGAAGGTGGAGGAAGCATCACAGACCCAGACATAAAAACAAGGGAGGCTTATTGCAAAAAGGAGAGTTAATCAATCAATGCAGAGATATATAAGGGTAATAATGAAGAATAATAATGGAAATACATGTTGTGGCTATATTATAGAAGGCATGAAAGGCTGAGATAAAAATATTAAATTACATATTTTGAATAATCATGAATAAAGATTTGTCAGACTGTCCTTCACAAAGTAGGTAAGATGGACCATGTAACAGGAAAAAAAAATAGAGAGAGAGAGAGATACTAACATTAATTAGGAATCTATTATTATCTAACTATTAACTAATAAATCCTGGGCCGGAGTGTGGGGGGTTGTGGTGCCTAGGTGGCTCAGTTGGTTGAGTGTCTGACTTGGTTTTGGTTCAGATCTTGATCTCATGGGTTGTGGGATAAATCCCCACATTGGGTGGGCTTCACCCAATGAAATGTTTGAAGATTCTCTCCATCTTTCCCCCTCACTCTCTCCCTTTCTCTTTCTCAAATAAATACAAATATTTAAAAAGTAATGAAAATAAAAATAGTGAATCCTGGAGGAGAAAAAATAAAAGATAAGAGAAGTCAGAATCCTGATTTATTTATAGGCAGTCCTGCAAGAATTGGAAATTCATTTGAAATGATTAAAAGAAAAACTTAAAAAAATTGAAATATATGTCTTCATTTTTTAGCTATTTTATTAATGGAACAAATCCTGAAAGGTGATATTCAAAATATTCCATAACTACTATGATATGAATACTAATCATATAGAATGGGCAATGGTTTTGGCTATACTCTTGGTGTCAGCTCTGCCTTTAACACAGTGAAGAAGATTGAAAGGAAAGGAAATGCAGTAAGTGTTTAGGACTACCAAGATTATCAAGATTTGAGTTGCTCATGGGATATATATTTGGACATGTCCTAAAGTCCCATGAAAATTTAGACTAGTACTCCACAATCTGGTATATTTCACTTAAGCCATAAGTGGAAAAATTCCATTCAGTTAGAGTGAGGGACAATTTGAGCTCCAAGTTACAAAACAACATCAAGCAATTATTACCAGTAAAACATTACAATTTTTCAGCCTGTATATACTAAGAAAGATGGCAACCACTAATTTTGGGTGGGGTAATAAAATATACCATATCTTTACTCCACTAGAAAACTTATGGTATATTAGGTGAAGTATTTCTGATTATCCACTTTCATTAAGATAAGGAACATATTGCAGAGTGGTATAATGGAAGAAATAAGCAATTTTAATTTACATGAATTCTCCTACAAATTTTAGCTACATTATTTTTATTTTTTAAGGTTTTTTTGTTTTGTTTTGTTTTTGTTTTTGTTTTGGACAGAAAGAGAGAGAGAGAGATCACAAGCAGGCAAAGAGGCAGGTAGAGAGGGGGAAGCAGGCTCCCTGCTGAGCAGAAAGCCCAATGCGGGGCTTGATCCCAGGACCCTGAGATCATGACCTGAGCCGAAGACAGAGGCACAATCCACTGAGCCACCCAGGCGCTCCTAGTTACATAAGTTTAGGTAAGATAATTAATGCTTAACTTCTCTGAAACCCTCTTTCTTCCCATACAAAATATGAAAAGTAATACCTCAGTGTTTCTGGTTAAGGTTCAAGTGGATAATAAACAAAGGACTTAACCAACCCAAAACGCCAGAATAGTTTCTCCACAAAATCCAATGTTTACTATATCATACTAAAGCAGCTGGATGGATTTCCATTATGTTATAGTGTATGCTTGAGGATGATCTGATTTAAAGTATATGTTGGGGACACTTGCGTGGCTTAGATGGTTAAGTGTCCAACTCTTGATCTCAGTTTAGTTCTTGATCTCTGGGTCATGAGTGCAAGCTCTGGGTTGGGTTACACACTGGGCATAGAGCCTACTTAAATTTTTAAAGTATATTTTATATGGCATAATCAATATTAATTTTGGTGGTCTTTCACCTTGTATCAAAGTGAAAGGAGGTCTTTTATCTGAATGGCTGAAATCAACATGGTATACACAGTTGGCATGATGGTCTTTTAGAAAAACATGAAATACTTTATACAACAATGTGGACCATAGAATCAACAGTTGTTTCAAAATCACCAATACAGGGGGAGGAGCAAGATGGGAGAGGAATAGGAGACCTAAATTTCACTGGGTACCAGAATTTATAGGTAGCTATCAAGCTACCTATAAACTCAACAGGAGATCAAAGAAAAGAATATCAGCAATTCTAGAAACAGAAAAAAGAGCACTTTCTGGAAGGTAAGATGTGTGGAGAATCCAAGGTGATATACAGGAAGATAGTCCATGGCAGCAAGGGCTAGCTCCCAGCAAACAGTAGAACAGCAGAGCACAAAACCGGAACTTTTGGAAGTCTGTTCCACTGAAGAATGTTGCTCCAGAGACTAAGCAGAGAGTGGAGCCCTAACAGAAACAATGTGGTCTTAGATCCCTCATGGTCATAGAAAGACGAGGGGTGCCTGAGTGTGGCAGATCTCCCAGGTATTGGAGTGGGGAAGCTGCCTGCAAACACAGAGCCAAGGAATGGGCTCTCAGCTTAGGGTTGCCATAAACCATGATTCCCAGCACAGTCAGACCACTGCTTTTCAAGCAGGGACCTCAAAAGTGGCATATTTAGGGAGACTCCCCCCTTTCTCCACAGGACGAATATGCTACAGGAACCTGTTGGGTTTGGAGGCTTCAAACATGCCATGTGCCAGAGATAGAAATGCTTAGTCATGGGCCATGTGAGCACAGGGCATGGCTGGAGACCAGGGAAAGAGGAATTATTGACTGCTTTTCTCTGGGAGTTCACTGAGGAGTGGCTGCTCCTCCTCCAGGTCAGAGATTGGGAGGCCATCTTCATTCTCCTTGCAAAGCTGTATGGAATGCATTCGGGGAATAAAAGATACCAAGAACAAAACAAAGCAGATTACTTAGGCTGGCCCCTGGCAAGAGTGGTGAAATTCTGCCTTGAGCAAAGACATTTGATAATCACTGCAACAGGCACCTCCCCCAAAAGATCAGCAAGAACATCCACCCAAGACCAAGTTCACTAATCGATGAGAACAATGGAACTTCAGAGCTAGTGGGATGTGGCACATAGAATTCATGGCCTTTTTCCTATGATTCTTTAGTCTTTCAATATTATTTTTTTTAGTTTAATTTTTCTTATTCTATTTTTTTAATATTTCCTCTTTCTTATTTTAAACTATTTATCAATACCTTTTTAATTTTTTAAAAAATTTTCATTGTTATAGTCATATTGTATCCCTTCATTGTAGTTACCCTTATTTTACACACACACACACACACACACACACACACACACACACACACACACATATATATATTATTTTTCCTTTAAAATTTGGGGAGGTAGTTTCTTCATACAGATCCAATACACCAGAATCTCTCTCTCTCTCTCTCTCTTTCTTTCTCTCTCTCTCTGTGTGTGTGTATTTTTTTTCTTTCTCCTTTCTTATCCTCCTGGTGTGGGGGTTTATGGGGGGAAGGGAGGGAAAAATGAAACAAGATTGGACTGAGCGGGGAGACAAACCATAAGAAACTCTTTATCTCAGGAAACAAATGGAGGGCTGCTGGTGTGGGAGGGATAGGTTGGCTGGGTGATGGACATTGAGAAAGGTACATGCTATGATGAATGCTGTGAATTGTGTAGGACTGATGATTCACAGACCTGCGCCCCTGAAAAAAATAATATATTATATGTTAATTTAAAAAAATCACCAATACAGTCATAGGGCACATGGATAAAATTCTAGAAGTCAGAAAAGTTAAGAATTACTTACTCAACATATATCCCTGGACATTTAAATTCATGATAAGCAATATTGTTTTAGATGCAATAATTAAAGTATCTTCTTAGTATTTAAGATATTCTTTCATAGAAGTTGAACATTAGAAAGAATTCTTCCTTTTGCAGAAAATAAGATGTTGTACTGACATGTGAAAGTAGTATGACAGAAATAATAACCTTTAAGTCAATGATCTCAGTGTGAGGACAAGTTCAAATAACATTGGGCATATTGAGCTTTAGGAGTAATAAACATCACTGTGTTATGGTCATTAAAATAATGAAAATGTGGCTAGCTCCCTATGCATTTGAATAGCTTCAAGTGGGCAATTTTTTTTTTTTTTCAAATACAGCAAACCACCTAACAGTTTTTTTTTTAATTTATTTATTTATTTTTTATTTCCAGCATAACAGTATTCATTATTTTTGCACCACACCCCGTGCTCCATGCAATCCGTGCCCTCCATAACACCCACCACCCGGTACCCCAACCTCCCACCCCCCGTCCCCCCAAAACCCACAGATTGTTTTTCAGAGTCCATAGTCTCTCATGGTTCACCTCCCCTTCCAATTTCCCCCAACTCCCTTCTCCACTCTAAGTCCCCATGTCCTCCATGCTATTTGTTATGCTCCACAAATAAGTGAAACCATATGATAATTGACTCTCTCTGCTTGACTTATTTCACTCAGCATAATCTCTTCCAGTCCCGTCCATGTTGCTACAAAAGTTGGGTATTCATCCTTTCTGATGGAGGCATAATACTCTATCCCCAGGGGTACAGGTCTGTGAATCACCAGGTTTACACACTTCACAGCACTCACCAAAGCACATACCCTCCCCAATGTCCATAATCCCACCCCCTTCTCCCAAACCCCCTCCCCCCAGCAACCCTCAGTTTGTTTTGTGAGATTAAAAGTCACTTATGGTTTGTCTCCCTCCCAATCCCATCTTGTTTCCTTTATTCTTCTCCTACCCACTTAAGCCCCCATGTTGCATCACCACTTCCTCATATCAAGGAGATCATATGATAGTTGTCTTTCTCTGCTTGACTTATTTCGCTAAGCATGATACGCTCTAGTTCCATCCATGTTGTCGCAAATGGCAAGATTTCATTTCTTTTGATGGCTGCATAGTATTCCATTGTGTATATATACCACATCTTCTTGATCCATTCATCTGTTGATGGACATCTAGGTTCTTTCCATAGTTTGGCTATTGTGGACATTGCTGCTATAAACATTCGGGTGCATGTGCCCCTTTGGATCACTACGTTTGTATCCTTAGGGTAAATACCCAATAGTGCAATTGCTGGGTCATAGGGCAGTTCTATTTTCAACATTTTGAGGAACCTCCATGCTGTTTTCCAGAGTGGCTGCACCAGCTTGCATTCCCACCAACAGTGTAGGAGGGTTCCCCTTTCTCCGCATCCTCGCCAGCATCTGTCATTTCCTGACTTGTTGATTTTAGCCATTCTGACTGGTGTGAGGTGATATCTCATTGTGGTTTTGATTTGTATTTCCCTGATGCCGAGTGATATGGAGCACTTTTTCATGTGTCTGTTGGCCATCTGGATGTCTTCTTTGCAGAAATGTCTGTTCATGTCCTCTGCCCATTTCTTGATTGGATTATTTGTTCTTTGGGTGTTGAGTTTGCTAAGTTCTTTATAGATTCTGGACACTAGTCCTTTATCTGATATGTCATTTGCAAATATCTTCTCCCATTCTGTCAGTTGTCTTTTGATTTTGTTAACTGTTTCCTTTGCTGTGCAAAAGCTTTTGATCTTGATGAAATCCCAATAGTTCATTTATGCCCTTGCTTCCCTTGCCTTTTGCGTTGTTCCTAGGAAGATGTTGCTGCGGCAGAGGTCAAAGAGGTTGCTGCCTGTGTTCTCCTCAAGGATTTTGATGGATTCCTTTCGCACATTGAGGTCCTTCATCCATTTTGAGTCTATTTTTGTGTGTGGTGTAAGGAAATGGTCCAATTTCATTTTTCTGCATGTGGCTGTCCAATTTTCCCAGCACCATTTATTGAAGAGGCTGTCTTTTTGCCATTGGACATTCTTTCCTGCTTTGTCGAAGATTAGTTGACCATAGAGTTGAGGGTCTATTTCTGGGCTCTCTATTCTGTTCCATTGATCTATGTGTCTGTTTTTGTGCCAGTACCATGCTGTCTTGATGACGACAGCTTTGTAATAGAGCTTGAAGTCCGGAATTGTGATGCCACCAACGGTGGCTTTCTTTTTCAATATCCCTTTGGCTATTCGAGGTCTTTTCTGGTTCCATATAAATTTTAGCATTATTTGTTCCATTTCTTTGAAAAAGATGGATGGTACTTTGATAGGAATTGCATTAAATGTGTAGATTGCTTTAGGTAGCATAGACATTTTCACAATATTTATTCTTCCAATCCAGGAGCATGGAACATTTTTCCATTTCTTTGTGTCTTCCTCAATTTCTTTCATGAGTACTTTATAGTTTTCTGAGTATAGATTCTGTGTCTCTTTGGTTAGGTTTATTCCTAGGTATCTTATGGTTTTGGGTGCAATTGTAAATGGGATTGACTCCTTAATTTCTCTTTCTTCTGTCTTGCTGTTGGTGTAGAGAAATGCAACTGATTTCTGTGCATTGATTTTATATCCTGACACTTTACTGAATTCCTGTATAAGTTCTAGCAGTTTTGGAGTGGAGTCTTTTGGGTTTTCCACATATAGTATCATATCACCTGCGAAGAGTGATAATTTGACTTCTTCTTTGCCGATTTGGATGCCTTTAATTTCCTTTTGTTGTCTGAGTGCTGAGGCTAGGACCTCTAGTACTATGTTGAATAGCAGTGGTGATAATGGACATCCCTGCCGTGTTCCTGACCTTAGCGGAAAAGCTTTCAGTTTTTCTCCATTGAGAATGATATTTGCGGTGGGTTTTTCATAGATGGCTTTGATGATATTGAGGTATGTGCCCTCTATCCCTACACTTTGAAGAGTTTTGATCAGGAAGGGATGCTGTACTTTGTCAAATGCTTTTTCAGCATCTATTGAGAGTATCATATGGTTCTTGTTCTTTCTTTTATTGATGTGTTGTATCACACTGACTGATTTGCGGATGTTGAACCAACCTTGCAGCCCTGGAATAAATCCCACTTGGTCGTGGTGAATAATCTTTTTAATGTACTGTTGAATCCTATTGGCTAGTATTTTGTTGAGTATTTTCGCATCTGTGTTCATCAATGATATCGGTCTATAGCTCTCTTTTTTGGTGGGATCCTTGTCTGGTTTTAGGATCAAGGTGATGCTGGCCTCATAAAATGAGTTTGGAAGTTTTCCTTCCATTTCTATTTTTTGGAACAGTTTCAGGAGAATAGGAATTAGTTCTTCTTTAAATGTTTGGTAGAATTCCCCCGGGAAGCCGTCTGGCCCTGGGCTTTTGTTTGTTTGGAGATTTTTAATGACTGTTTCAATCTCCTTACTGGTTATGGGTCTGTTCAGGCTTTCTATTTCTTCCTGGTTCAGTTGTGGTAGTTTATATGTTTCTAGGAATGTATCCATTTCTTCCAGATTGTCAAATTTATTGGCATAGAGCTGCTCATAGTATGTTCTTATAATAGTTTGTATTTCTTTGGTGTTAGTTGTGATCTCTCCTCTTTCATTCATGATTTTATTTATTTGGGTCCTTTCTCTTTTCTTTTTGATAAGTCGGGCCAGGGGTTTATCAATTTTATTAATTCTTTCAAAGAACCAGCTCCTAGTTTCGTTGATTTGTTCTATTGTTTTTTTGGTTTCTATTTCATTGATTTCTGCTCTGATCTTTATGATTTCTCTTCTCCTGCTGGGCTTAGGGTTTCTTTCTTGTTCTTTCTCCAGCTCCTTTAGGTGTAGGGTTAGGTTGTGTACCTGAGACCTTTCTTGTTTCTTGAGAAAGGCTTGTACCGCTATATATTTTACTCTCAGGACTGCATTTGTTGTGTCCCACAGATTTTGAACCGTTGTATTTTCATTATCATTTGTTTCCATGATTTTTTTCAATTCTTCTTTAATTTCCCGGTTGACCCATTCATTCTTTAGAAGGATGCTGTTTAGTCTCCATGTATTTGGGTTCTTTCCAAACTTCCTTTTGTGGTTGAGTTCTAGCTTTAGAGCATTGTGGTCTGAAAATATGCAGGGAATGATCCCAATCTTTTGATACCGGTTGAGTCCTGATTTAGGACCGAGGATGTGATCTATTCTGGAGAATGTTCCATGTGCACTAGAGAAGAATGTGCATTCTGTTGCTTTGGGATGAAATATTCTGAATATATCTGTAATGTCCATCTGGTCCAGTGTGTCGTTTAAGGCCTTTATTTCTTTGCTGATCTTTTGCTTGGATGATCTGTCCATTTCAGTGAGGGGAGTGTTAAAGTCCCCTACTATTATTGTATTATTGTTGATGTGTTTCTTTGATTTTGTTATTAATTGGTTTATATAGTTGGCTGCTCCCACGTTGGGGGCATAGATATTTAAAATTGTTAAATCTTCTTGTTGGACAGACCCTTTGAGTATGATATAATGTCCTTCCTCATCTCTTATTATAGTCTTTGGCTTAAAATCTAATTGATCTGATATAAGGATTGCCACTCCTGCTTTCTTCTGATGTCCATTAGCATGGTAAATTCTTTTCCACCCCCTCACTTTAAATCTGGAGGTGTCTTCGGGCTTAAAATGAGTTTCTTGGAGGCAACATATAGATGGGTTTTGTTTTTTTTATCCATTCTGATACCCTGTGTCTTTTGACAGGGGCATTTAGCCCATTAACATTCAGGGTAACTATTGAGAGATATGAATTTAGTGCCATTGTATTGCCTGTAAGTTGACTGTTACTGTATATGGTCTCTGTTCCTTTCTGATCTACCACTTGTAGGCTCTCTCTTTTCTTAGAGGACCCCTTTCAATATTTCCTGTAGAGCTGGTTTGGTATTTGCAAATTCTTTCAGTTTTTGTTTGTCCTGGAAGCTTTTAATCTCTCCTTCTATTTTCAATGATAGCCTAGCTGGATATAGTATTCTTGGCTGCATGTTTTTCTCTTTTAGTGCTCTGAAAATATCATGCCAGCTCTTTCTGGCCTGCCAGGTCTCTGTGGATAAGTCAGCTGCCAATCTAATATTTTTACCATTGTATGTTACAGACTTCTTTTCCCGGGCTGCTTTCAGGATTTTCTCTTTGTCACTGAGACTTGTAAATTTTACTATTAGGTGACGGGGTGTGGGCCTATTCCTATTGATTTTGAGGGGCGTTCTCTGAACCTCCTGAATTTCGATGCTCGTTCCCTTTGCCATATTGGGGAAATTCTCCCCAATAATTCTCTCCAGTATACCTTCTGCTCCCCTCTCTCTTTCTTCTTCTTCTGGAATCCCAATTATTCTAATGTTGTTTCGTCTTATGGTGTCACTTATCTCTCGAATTCTCCCCTCATGGTCCAGTAGCTGTTTGTCCCTCTTTTGCTCAGCTTCTTTATTCTCTGTCATTTGGTCTTCTATATCACTAATTCTTTCTTCTGCCTCATTTATCCTAGCAGTGAGAGCCTCCATTTTTGATTGCACTTCGTTAATAGCTTTTTTTATTTCAACTTGGTTAGATTTTAGTTCTTTTATTTCTCCAGAAAGGGCTTTTATATCTCTCGAGAGGGTTTCTCTAATATCTTCCATGCCTTTTTCGAGCCCGGCTAGAACCTTGAGAATTGTCATTCTGAACTCTAGATCTGACATATTACCAATGTCTGTATTGATTAGGTCCCTAGCCTTCGGTATTGCCTCTTGTTCTTTTTTTTGTGTTGAATTTTTCCGTCTTGTCATTTTGTCCAGATAAGAGTATATGAAGGGGCAAGTAAAATACTAAAAGGGTGGCAACAACCCCAGGAAAAAATGCTTTAACCAAATTAGAAGAGATCCAAAATCGTGAGGGGGGAGAAAGGGGATAAAAAGAGGTTCAAAAAGGAAGAAAGAAAAAAAAAGAAAAAAGAAAAAAAAAAAAAAGAAAAGAAAAGAATTAAAAAAAAAAAGGAAAACACCTAAGAAAAATGTAAAAATGAAAAAATATATATATTAGATAAACCAGTAAGAAATCGTTAAAAAAGAAAAAGGTAACAGTTAAAAAAAAAAAAAAATTTACCCGAAGGCGAGAAAAAAAAAAAAAAACACAAAAAATGAAAAAGAAAAAAATTAAATTAACTGCAAGACTAAAAAAAAATCACAGGGAAAAAGCCATGAGTTCCGTGCTTGGCTTTCTCCTCCTCTGGAATTCTGCTGCTCTCCTTGGTATTGAAACCGCACTCCTTGGTAGGTGAACTTGGTCTCGGCTGGATATCTTGTTTATCTTCTGGGGGAGGGGCCTGTTGTAGTGATTCTCAAGTGTCTTTGCCCCAGGCGGAATTACACCGCCCTTACCCGGGGCCGGGGTGAGTAATCCGCTCGGGTTTGCTTTCAGGAGCTTTTGTTCCCTGAGCGCTTTCCGTAGAGTTCCAGAGGACGGGAATACAAATGGCGGCCTCCTGGTCTCCAGCCCGGAGGAGCCGAGAGCCCAGGGCCGCACTCCTCAGTGCGCCCTCAGAGAACAGCGCCCAGTTACTCCCGTCTGCCTGACCTCCGGCCGCGCTCCGAGCTCTCCGAGCCTGTGACCGGTTCAAGGTAACACCCAGCTGCGAGCCTACTGTCGGCTCTGTCTCTGTAGCTGGCCTTCCCGCTCCAATACCCACAAGGTCTGCGACACTCAGACACCCCTGATCCTTCTGTGACCCTGCGGGACCTGAGGCCACGCTGAACCCGCGTGGGCTTCACCCCGGTTTAGCCTCTGGAGCGATGTCCCTCAGCGGAACAGACTTTTAAAAGTCCTGATTTTGTGCGCCGTTGCTCCGCCGCTTGCCGGGAGCCGGCCCCTCCCCCCGGGGTCTATCTTCCCGTCGCTTTGGATTCACTTCTCCGCCGGTCCTACCTTTCAGAAAGTGGTTGTTTTTCTGTTTCCAGAATTGCTGTTCTTCTTCTCTTCGATCTGCAGATGGATTTTCAGGTGTTTGCAATCTTTAGATAAGCTATCTAGCTGATCTCTGGCTAGCTGAAGCAGTCTCAGCCTGCTACTTCTCCGCCATCTTGACTCCTCCCCCCTTTTTTTTTTAATATTTGTAATCCAAGCCAGTTTTTTCCCCATTCATGAACTAACCTCATTGAAACACACTTATAGCAGAGAATCTCTTACTTAAAATGTACTGAATTCTAGGCCAATGAAAGACCTGCAAATTATATGTTTGCTTTTTCTTGAATCAACTCTATACTAAGATTCATTCATTCAAATATCATTTCTGGGGCATACCTGATTATTTTAAACATCTTCTAAGAATTGTAATATTTCAATATTTGATTTACTATATACTCAAACCTCTTTGTAAAGGGGTTTTCTGTGCTTTTATTAAGAATTTTGAAGGAAACCATAACTAATGAGAGTAAATTTAGATAAATTCAAGAAACTATATGAAGGAAAAAAACAATTGTTTCTAACCTATTTTGGAAAGAACTGAAAATAAGTGAAATGTAATTTGATATAATAAATTCATGAGATGTTTTATGATAGTGTATCTCTTGAGAGATGACAGATCTTTGAATAAACTGTGGTTCTGTGGACATAAAC
Source organism: Mustela erminea (assembly GCF_009829155.1). Lineage (NCBI taxonomy): Eukaryota > Metazoa > Chordata > Mammalia > Carnivora > Mustelidae > Mustela > Mustela erminea. The sequence goes on from NC_045625.1 coordinate 56,550,174, forward strand.
AGGTATAACAGTAGCCTTAAAGTCTTTGACCTTCATATGATTGCAGCCATGTTGACAGGGATAAATGTGTGAACCAGAGGGATAGATTACTAAGTCATAAAAAATTATTGGCATTTTTTGTATTTCTGAATAACACATATGCGATTGATTGTTTTTATTATATAGCCAATTTGGTGCAGTTTTGGCAACTCTGATACATTTCAAATGAAACAATCACCCACATCTCACTCATGCATAGGAAATGGCCCTGTTTGTGGTAGGCAGCATGTTCTTCCTGGTTGCCTTTGAGACACTGATTTGCCTGAGAGCATAGAAGTATATAAAAAATTAGAACAGGATACTAGGTCTCCAAAATCTCAGTCTCTAACTTTTCCTTTAACCATAGTCTTCTGAAAATACAGTGTAAGTCAAAAACTTCAGAAAAATAACTTGATTTATTTTTAAAACTTAGGCATGTCCATCAAATCTAGTCATTTTTTATTCTAAATTATTATAGAAAAGCATCCCATGTGCATCCTGAGATACCATGGCAAATTCCCTCCTTATCTCAGTCATTATATCAGAATTGTAAAATTTCCACCTATTCATTTAAAAAATATCATCTCAAGTGGCATTTTCTTCAGGGAATCTAACCATAAGCATGGTTCCATTTCTTACACTGGAAATCCTCTTTAAATGTCTTTCATGTTCCATTTAGTTGTTGCAGAGGTTCTCACCACTTAGGACACTATTATGAACTGTTACTATGAACAGGAAACTGAAATCTTAAACAGTTTTACATCTTAGGACAAGATGTAATAGGTGTGATATGTAAAAATGATTAATTTTTTCCTTCCTTTATAGATCTATATGTTGCTTTAAGAAACAGTGAAGGGGGACAGTACCTGGGTTGCTGAGTGGGTTGTGCCTCTGCCTTGGCTTAGGTGATGATCTCAGAGTTCTGGGATTGAGGCCCATGTCAGGATCTCTGCTCTGACCTGCTTCTCCCTTTCTCTCTGCCTGCCTACTTATGATCTCTCTTTCTCACTCTCTCTCTCTGTCTAATAAATAAATAAATTCTTTAAAAAAAAGAAGAAGAAAGAAAGAAGAAAGAAAGAAGAAAGAAAGAAAGAAAGAAAAGAAAAGAAAAGAAAAGAAAAGAAAAAAGAAAAGAAAACAGTGAAGGGGTGCCTGGTTGGCTGAGTTGGTTAAGCATCTGCCTTTGGCTCAGGTCATGATCCCAGGATCCTGGGATTGAAACCTGTGTGGGGTGCCCAACTCAGCAGGAACACTTCTTCCTCTCCCTCTGCCCCTCTCTCCCGCTTGTACTCTCTCTCTCTTTTTCTCCCAAATAAACAAATAATATCTTAAAGAAAAAAAGGATATAGGATATCAAAATGGTAAGTTATATGTAAAACTAAAATATTTTAAATTTATCTGTGATTATAATTTATCATATTAGATACAAATTTAAGTTACAACTCCTAGAAGCAGTCTCAGGTGTAGATTTTTGTTCAAGTGACATGTTGAATGCTATTTTCCAAAGGAAGGGAGTGAGAGAAACTGGATGAGGCAGGAGACCAAAAGGTGGCAAGAAGGTGATCTCAGCAGTACAGGTAACAACACAGATGTAGCATCACCTTGTGATAAGTGACTGGCCTTTTGTACAACCACTAGTTGGCCAAGGTGGGAGGTGGAGAAATCTGTGTGTCCACGCAGGCAAGGCAGCTATCATTTGGTCATGGGCAATTGACCAGAAAAGGGGACATGTGTGAATTGTTACTGGGTAGATATAAAGAACAGAAAAGGGGAATTAGGTGAACACGTAGAACATCTAGGACAGATTCTGTTCCAGTGTTCTAAAATGAATGGAAATTTTATCTCAGCTTCTAAATATTGTTTTAAAATGTTATTAATGTCAGTTGTTTCCACCTCAGCAGAATGAAAATTTCTTCAAACTGAAATAACTATTTAAAAAATACTTGTGAAAACTACATATATTCAAAACATTTGTTCAATTTGGCTTCACCCACAGTAAAACGGTAGTTATATTAAAATCCTGCAAGAAGTGATTTTATTCAAATCATTGGATGAAATTTTAGAAAATATATGTAATTCTTTGTGAATTATGTATGTCTCCATTTTATCCCATAAAATACCACCAACTTATTAACATAATAATGAGACAGACACAGTAATAAATGAGTTCATTGCCTTGGTTAATTGATGAATTTCATATTCTTTTGTTGTTGTTGTTTTTGTTATGAAGCTATTATTAGTGTAGTAGTGTATTTTATTTAATAGTTTATCTTAATTTAATAAATGTAAAACATTTAAATGCAGGTTTGTGTCTTGTCTCAGTGATAAGGTCTAGGCTTGCCACAAAATGATCACATTAAAACTTTTTGGTTTGGGATCATCTGGAAGGTATTTTGCACTTTTGCATGCACCAGTTTTTTTTTTTAAATGCATATTTGCCACTTTTTAGCTAATCAGTTTTAAGTAGAATATATTCTAGTTGTACATTTAAAAATATGGTACTTAACCCTCATATGACATCCAAAATTTTTCTCCTCTATTATTTTTCAAGTTTTTTTAATTAGATTTTTTAATTTGCTGTTTTCATTTCTATAAGTATATTTAAATTTCTATTTCTCTAGCTATCACATATAAGCCATACCTTTTCTCATTCTTGAAAGGCTAAGAAACTTAATGCTCCTTTACCAAACTCTACCCTACCTCTCCTTCTACTTAAATTGTACTTGTTAAATTGTTATATTTATAGTGTCAAGGTATGGGATATTTACTTTAGGTTTATTTATTTATTATTTAAGTTCAATTTAGTTAACATATAATGCATTATCAGCTTCAGGAGTAGAATTTAGTGATTCATCAGTTGCATATAACACCCAGTGCTCATTACATCAAGTGCCCTCCTTTAATGCCCAGCATCCGATTACCCTATCCCTCACCTACTTCTCCTCCCACAATCCTTAGTTTGCTCCCTATTGTTGAGTTTCTTATGTCATGTCTCTCTCCCTCTTATTATCTTATTTTATTTTTCCTTCACTTCCCCTATGTTCATCTGTTTTGTTTCTTATATTCCACATATGAGTGAAAGCATATGGCATTTGTCTTTCTCTGACTGATTTATTTCACTTACCATAATACCCTCTAGTTCCATCCATGTTGTTGCAAATGTCAAGATTTCATTCTTTTTGATGGCTGAATAATATTCCATTGCATGTATATATCATATTCCCTTTATCTATTCATCTGTCAATGGACATCTGGGCTCTTTTCATAGTTTGACTATTGTGGACATAGCTGCTATAAACATTGTGGTGAATGTGACCCTTCAATATACTATGTTGGTATCCTTTAGATAAATGCCTAGTAGTGCAATTTCTGGGTTATTATTAATTTTTTTAGTGACCTCCACACTGTTTTCCGTATTAGCTGCACCAGTCTGCATTCCCACCAACAGTTACTTTAGGTGTATAAATGCAATTGAGTCATCTGCTGTTGGTACTTTAAGTGACTCAAACATAAAACAAAAAATTGCTTTTAAGATGGTCACCATGATAATGTAATTGTTGAGTTTTAAACTCTAACTTTTGGTCATGTATAATCTTCCTGGAATATTACAGAAGAAGGGAAATAATTTTAATAGTTTAGACCACTTCCAGAGTGACCAATTTACCAAGAAAGTAGCTTTTCATTTCACTTTATGCCCAATGGTATTTTCTTCATGGAAGAAATTTAATCAAAATGAAGCCAAGTAGGGGGTACCTGGGTGGCTCAATCATGTGTCTGCCTTCATCTAAGGTCATAACCTCAAGATCCTGGGATTGAGCCCTACCTTGGGCTACCTGCTCAGTGAAGAGTTTGCTTTTCCTCCTTCCTCTGCTCCTCCTCCCTGCTCATACTCTCTTACCTTCTCTCTCCCAAATAAATAAATAATCCTTTAAAAATGAAGCAAATAAGGCATAAGGGTAATTTTTTCAACCTATGAGCCAGATAACACTTGTGATGCAGATTTACTGTAGCCAGGAAATTTTCAAATATACTGGCTGAAATTTATACATTTACATAAGACTAATATTCTTTCTCTTTTCCCTCTCTTATCCACATTGCCTCCTGCCCAGTACTTTCCAAGGAGTCCTTACTATGCCTCCACTATGATACAGAACTATAATTAGAACTTACTTCTGCTTTTTAAAAATTACCTCATTTTGGGGCATCTGGGTGTTTCAGTTGGTTGAGCTTCTAATTTCAGCTAAGGTCATGATCCCAGGGTCTTGGAATTGAGCCCCACATCGGGTTCCCTGCTCAGTGAAGTGTCTGCTTCTCCCTCTTCCTCTGTGCACTCTCTCTCTCTCAAATAAATAAATAAGTAAAATCTTTTAAAAATTACCTCACTTTAATGAGGAGAATATTTTGTTTCTTTTCCATCATATTTTGCGGGTAGTTAACACAGTTTATTTGATGTTTTTATCTTTTCTTTATAATAGAAATGTTACATTAGAAATCATTTTCTCTTAAATCACATTTAAATTTTGTTTCAGTGTTTTTAAAACAATGTGAGACCTACTTTTTTTTTTAAATGACCATTATGGTTCTTAATTTCAATATAAAATAATATTAATTGGATTTGGGTGGGCATAATCCTTGTCACTAAAACTTTGCCTTTCAAAACACAAAGTGAAATGTATTCTAGTCTCTTAAAGCACAGGCAGGTTAAATAACTTCTTTAAGGACCCACGACCCAACAGGTGGATGACACTCTGGCTGCTCTACATTCTCTCTGGCATCCTGTGCTACTGATGAAATCTGATACCAACACAACTATTTCTTTCTAGGCAAACGAATCTATGATTCTGGGAACTTTAAAAATTCTATCTATACTTTTGATATAAGGAAGTTCCACAAGACTGTAGGTGTGGACAATTTTCCATTCTGCTTCATCCTCAACAGGCACATAACTCTACAGATAAATCTATTCACTTCTCAAAGGTTTTATTATTATTTTTATTTTATTATTTATTTTATTTTTATGTATAATTGCTCTTCTTGGCTCCCTCTTGAGCCACCATTTTCTGTATACTTACTTTCTTCCTTCTCCTTCTCCTTCACCTTCTCTTCCTCCTCTTCTTCTTCTTCCTCTTCTTCTCCTTCTTCTTCTCCTTCTTCTTCTTCTTGTTCTTCTTCTTCTTGTTCTTGTTCTTGTTCTTGTTCTTGTTCTTGTTCTTCTCCTTCTGCTGCTGCTGCTGCTTCTTCTTCTTCTTCTTCTTCTTCTTCTTCTTCTTCAAGAATGTTTCCTATTTGAACATACAGTATAATGGACTGATTCCCTCTTATTTTTCTGACTATTCCCACCTCTTCAACTTTTTTTTTTTTCTGTTCTCTGCACTGGAAATTTATTTTAAAATTACGTGCCAGAATTATTTTTATTTTTGTATTTTCTTAAAAAAATGATTCAGTATCTTAGAGACCAGGTATCATTTTTGAGCCTGAGTTCTTATGTAAAATTTCTCTGTGAGCACAGGGATGAGATACTAATATAGAACACTATTCCATATGTAGTTCCCAAATTACTTAAATTCATTATTAAGCTACAGCCTCCTCCTGCTGTCTATGCTATCTGATTTAGGCTGTAATCATTCTCAGGGATCTGTCAGTAAGAAAAGTCCAACTTTTGAGGCTGCCTTATTAAGTATATATTTTAGTTGCAATGTTTTCTATCCTGGCTTTCCCCTTTCCTTTTCTACCTTTTTTTTTTTTTCTACCCTGTTCTTAAGAAATATATCCGCTGCTGATCCACAATAACCCAAGTCATCTTCAGTTATCATTTCTGTTATATATTTATTCCTCTTTGTATGTAATTAACATAACTTCATTGAGATATTTTGGAAGGGAAGAAATGTAAGTATATAGTCTTCATTTTTTTTGAGTTATAAATCTGATCCCTGAAAAAAATTGTTATGAAGTCTATATTTTAAAATTAATTTGAAGTTATAAAACCCTACAGCTTCGAGTTTAAGGAAGAATTTGATTCATGAATATTATTGATTTAACCTCAAAGTTTTAATACTATTTCCTTGATCTCTTTTTCCTGTAAGATCTAGCAAATATATAACAGCTCTTATTCCCTTTCATAAAATTTCTGTTCTCCCCACTCCTATTTTCTACAATAACTGTTAGAAAGTTAGTATGTCTTCTGTACTTGTTTTTTTGTGACAAGTTCACTGTCCTAGAGTTCTCTGTCACATTTTTTTCATCTTTCATTTCCATGGTGAGCTATATATGCTACCTCAAGCAGTCTTTTAATGGCTTCCATCTTTCCTTCTCTCTTTCATTGATATCCTTGTGATTGAAGTATTATCATCCACCTCCAGGGCACTCAAGAGCAGTCACAGTTCTCATTCATCTTGAAACTCCAATAATTGAAGTCCTTTACCTGCTCATATCTTTCTGTTAGATGTAAGATTTGTCTGTTGCCAAAAATTTCCATTTTGTTTCAAGATTACAGATAGGTGTTGAAGTGTATACTACATTGAAGAATAAGCTCTCCTCCCAAGATTGTAAAAATTCCTTTTCTCAACAACTGATGAGCATGCCCTTCAGATTATAGAAGGTGAAAAGCAGATCATCATGAATAAATAATTTATGTTGTTTGCCCCTCAATAGAAAAGATGACACAAAATTGTAATTGAAGTTTTCATAGTGCCTTCAATAGATTTTGTTTTAAGCACAGGAGCATAAAATTCTAAAAAAGGAATGAGAAATCTTTAGAGACACTTAATGCATTTATCAAAATTGTTTCTCCCTACATTTTCCAGAGAATCCAAAGCTATACTGTTATTTTCTGCCTGAATTTCTTATCTCTCTAAATCATTCTTTCACCATTCCTCTCTTTTGTACTTGTCCTCAAACAGAGAACTGGAAGAATCCAGGACTGGGATCCCATGTATTTTGGGGAAACAGCTGACATGTTGTTCATGCTTTTAAAACTTTCTAGGGTCAATTCATTTTGATTTAGTAGTATTAGCTACTGTGGAACATACTAGCAATAGGAGTGGCAGCTCCTAATGTAAGAATAATTTGTGTATGGATTTTTTGTTTGTTTGTTTTTTGACTTCTCTTCTCAGGAAGGTGTCAAAAATTGATTAGTATCCCTTCTCAGATTTAAAAAGTTTTGAACAACAGTTCAATCTTCTGGAAAAGATAAGTGAAGAGTCCATTGCCTTAGAGGTAAGGAAGTTAAGAGAAAGAAAAAAACGTTAAATATTTTCTTTATACCTCCATGTTAGAACTTTTTAAAAAAGTTTATGTAACAACTTATAATTGATCTTCTATAGATAGATTACCTCTTAAGCGATTCTCTAGTGAAATAACAAGTTGTATGATAATTATCTGCATCATTCGATTTTCTTAAAGATAAAAAGATTGTAATAAATATTCTAGCAACTGAAAAATAGTGATCAGTAGTGTTACAGAAATTTGGAACACTGACATTTTTGGGGGGGGACTACTTTTCATTCAAGAACATTTACTAGTAAGTTCATCTCTATTCTGCTGAGTGAAGTAGAAATACTATTGGATGCGAAGAATGGAGGCTCATAGTGAAACTCTTTCATACTGACAGGGTGTTTGTGGAAAATGACTGCTAATAATACATCATGTAGTATAATGATGCAAAATTAATTGCTTCACTTAACAGACTTTAAGAATCTTTCTGATGAGATTTCACTGATTCTTTAAAACAAGACAGATCTTCATTTATTTTTTAAAGATTTCATTTATATATATTTTTAAAGATTTTATTTATGTATTTGACAGATAGAGATCACAAGTAGGCAGAGAGAAAGGAGGAAGCAGGCTCCCCGCTGAGCAGAGAGCCTGATGTGGGGCTCCATCCCAGGACTCTGGGATCATGACTGGAGCTGAAGGCAAAGGCTTTAACCCACTGAGCCACCCAGGCACCCTGACAGATCTTCATTTAAAGGTCAGAGCAATTTAAGACTCTAAAAAGAAAAACAAAACAAAACAAAACAAAAACAAAACTCTCTTCCAATGTACCCTGCACACAAGCGTTCCTACATTAGCAGTTCAGAGACTAGGCTTAGAACATAAGGAAATTGTTGGGATTCAGAGTGTGACATTGAGAAAATACACAGGGTTTTTATCAAATAAAAATTTATAACATGAAAACTTAATTAAAATGTTAATATCTATCTTTATGAAATTATGAAGATAACCATATACTTTGATAATATTTATTCAACATGTACTACAGAAACTTCTATTAGATGTATTTAAACAATAAACTCATGTCTAATTAAATAAACAATTTTTAGCTGCTCTACAGTCCATATCCATTGTGTACATTATATCCCACGTTTGCCTGACCCCAGCTTCCCCAGAAAAGGTAAGAGACCAGATCTTTATTTAATAGTAGTTTTTATTGTATTGTGCTTAATAGTCACGGAATACAGTTTCAAATTCCATCTCCAGCTGGTATGACTGTGTGGTCTCAAACATATAATATAACTTTTACCTCAATTTTCTTATCTTTAATTTAGGAGTAACGCATATCTATCTTATAGTTGTTTAAAGAATTAAGTGAGAAAAATCAATATGTGCCTTATCAACTGACCCATCAGAATCACTCATTAAATACTATTATCATTAACATCACCTTCCTTTTATCTGGCACTGTAACTTTGTTAGTAAGATCACATGATGCCTCCTCCAGCCCCTCATATTCTTATTTCCTTGAGGTAGATTACACATTCCCTTACACTGCCACAATAGAGATCATGTGAATGTTTTCCTTCCTTCCTTCCTTCCTTCCGTCCTTCTTCCTTCCATTCCCTCTCTCTCTCTCCTTTCTTTTCTACCTCTTAAACTGATTTGCAAACCGTCAAGTCCCTTCCTTCCTAATTACCACTGCTGGATATTTTATCTGTTGATTGCTTTTGTTTGCTCTGTCTTTTGTTTTGTTTTGTGACCCAAGTCATTAGGACTCAGAGAGCAGGGTTAAACTGCCAATTTCAGTGCTACTGTGGCTGCTCTAAGTGTGTGGCTGTCTCTTTCTAAAGCAGCGGGGTCATCCATTTTCTATCTTGTTTTGAGGTCCTGTTCTCTCCCCATTATCTTACTCCAAGAAATGTAAAGCATTTCCTATCCACCCACTCTCCCCCTAGCTCTTCCAACCCTAGGACCTCCCTCACTCCTCAAGTTGCCTGCAATTCAGACTGAGATATATTTCCTGAACTAGATTTACATCTATTATCCAAAGTCCTGATTTCCAATACCCAAATAAATATAACATATAACACAATTTAAAACATTGAGTTTAGATCCATTTTAGGAACAATTCTGGTATATTCACAAAGTTTTAGAACTATCACCTATATATTTTCTTTTATTTTGGATAACCCATGACTTTTTCATTCAATTTAGACTACAACTATAAATTCTCTGCTCTTCAAAAATCAGTTATTTTTATTCTTTTTTTCACTGAATATCAAAGGTTTATGACTCACCAAAACATATGTAAATGGTTCATCTGTCATCAATTAATGTCATTTTTCCTCCTCATCCAAGTCATCTTTCATCATCACTCTATCATAGGAAAGATATTTCGTGGATATGAAGATGTGAGTCAAGATAACATATACTTTCCTAATCCATATGATTTTTATTGTCAATATGAATTATGAATTGACATGTTTGGCTCATAATTTTTGATAAACATTTGCAATTTCTGAAACTCACTGTAAGTTTTATATATATATATATATAAATATATATATTATATATATTTATATATATATATATATATTTAATTTGACAGAGAGAGATCACAAATAGGCAGAGAGGCAGGTTGAAGGGGTGAAAGCAGGCTCACCACCAAGCAGAGGGCGTGATGTGGGACTTGATCCCAGGATCCTGAGATCATGACCTGAGCTGAAAGCAGAGGCTTAACCCACTGAGCCACCTAGGCACCCCTGTATCATTCATATATCTTATAGTTGTTTAAAGAATTAAGTGAGAAAAATCATTATGTGCCTTATCAACTGACACATCAGAACCACTCTGGCTCCATCCAAGTCATATTCAGCCATAAAATGAATGGACTTTTGCCATTTATATATGGCACTTTCATATATATAGATAAAGAAGTGATATGTGAATATTCCATATATACTAATATATATGCATATATATTACAAATACATTCATATATATTCCAAGTATATATTTATATACATTCATGTATATTCTGTCTATGCCACTTCTTTATCCATTCATCAATTGATGGACATTTGAACACTTTCTGTAATTTGCCGATTGATGATAATACTACTGTAAACATCTAGGTTCTTATATTACTTTGAATTTGTATTTTTGTATCCTTTGGGTAAATACCTAGTAGTGCAATTGCTGGATCATAAGGTAGTTCTATTTTTAACTTTTTGAGGAACATCCATATTCTTTTCCACAGTGATTTTACAAGTTTGCATTCCCACCAATGGCATAAGAGGGTTCTTCTTTCTCCATATCCTCAACAACACCTCTTGTTTCTTGTGTAATTAATTTCAGCCATTCTGACAAATGTGAGGTGATACCCATTGTAGTTTTGATTTGTATCCCCTTAATGATCAATGATGTTGAACACCTTTCCATGTGTCTGTTGACCATCTGTAGGTCTTCTTTGGAAAAATGTCCATTCATGTTTTCTGCCCGTTTTTTAATTGAATTATTATTTTTGTTTGTTTGTTTTGGTGGGGGTTGAGTTTTATAAGTTCTTAATATATTTTGAATATTTTTAACTTTTTTTTAAGTTTTATTAAATTTTTTTTGTTTTTTTTTAGTTATTTAGGTTTTAAGTTTTTAAGTTCTTTATATATTTTCAATTTTTTGAATATATATTTTGAATACATATACACACACACTAATATACATACTAATATGTACATGTGTGTGTGTGTGTGTGTGTGTGTGTGTGTGTGTGACATAACTATGTCATCTAGGGAATTATGTTTGGTGTTTTTGTTTTCTTCTTACTCCATAAGCTATACCATAAAAAAATTATTATGTTCAAAAGTGGCTCTGCCAGTATCTTCATGAAAAATCTGCTGATGCACATATACAAAGGTGTCCTTAGAGTACACATTCAGAGTAGAACTGCTAGATCTTAGGGCATGTATATCTTTAACTTTAGAAGCTAAAGTCAAACTGTCTTCTGCAGGGCTTATACCCAACAACAAAGGAGTATGCATTCATGCTAATATCTGATACTGTCAAAGTTTTCACTTCTTAAAATTCTCTCATTAGGTCCAAAGTGTCTTATTTCAGTTTTAATTACAATTCTGAAACAGCTGTTAAGGTTGAACATCTTTTTCCTATTTTTATTGATAATTCCTATTTCTTCTGGGAGGTTGGTTTTGGCCATGTTACTTTGATCATTTTTTCCATAGATTTTTTTTTTAATTTTTAAATTTCTTTTCAGCATAACAGAACTCATTGTTTTTGCACCACACCCACTGCTCCATGCAATATGTGCCCTGCTTAATACCCTCCACCTGGCTCCCCCAACCTCCCACACCCGCCCCTTCAAAACCCTCAGATTGATTTTCAGAATCCATAGTCTCTCATGGTTCAACTCCCCTCCCAATTTCCCTCAACTCCCATCTCCTCTCCATCTCTCTATGTCCTCCACGTTATTTGTTATGCTCCACAAATAAGTGAAACCATATGATACTTGACTCTCTGCTTGACTTATTTCACTCAGCATAATCTCTTCCAGTCCCGTCCATGTTGCTACAAAAGTTGGGTATTTATCCTTTCCGATGGAGGCATAATACTCCATAGTGTATGTGGACCACATCTTTCTTCCCCATTCGTCCCTTGAAGGGCATCTTGGTTCTTTCCACAATTTGGTGACCGTGACCATTGCTGCCATAAACATTGGGGTACAGATGGCCCTTCTTTTCATTACATCTGTATCTTTGGGGTAAATACCCAGTAGTACAATTGCAGGGTCATAGGGAAGCTCTATTTTTAATTTCTCAAGGAATCTCCACACAGTTCTCCAAAGAGGCTGCATCAACTTGCATTCCCACCAACAGTGTAAGAGAGTTCCCCTTTCTCCACATCTTCTCCAAACACATGTTGTTTCCCACCAACAGTGTAAGAGAGTTCCCCTTTCTCCACATCTTCTCCAAACACATGTTAGAATTTTGGCCATTCTAACTGGTGTAAGGTGTTATCTCAATGTTGTTTTAATTTGAATCTTTCTGATGGCTAACGAAGATGAACATTTTTTCATGTGTCTGATAGCCATTTGTATGTCTTCATTGGAGAACAGAAGTGTCTGTTCATATCTTCTGCCCATTTTTTGATATGATGATCTGTTTTGTTCGTGTTACATTTGAGAAGTTCTTTATAGATCCTGGATATCAATCTTTTGTCTGTACTGTCATTTGCAAATATCTTCTCCCATTCCGTGGGTTGCCTCTTTGTTTTGTTGACTGTTTCCCTTGCTGTGCAGAAGCTTTTGATCTTGATGAAGTCCCAAAACTTCATTTTCGCTTTTGTTTCCTTTGCCTTTGTAGACATATCTTTTTTTTTTTTTTTTTTTTTTTTTTTTTTTGGTAGACATATCTTGAAAGAAGTTCCTGTGGCTGATATTGAAGAGGTTACTGCCTATGTTCTCCCCTAGGATTCTGATGGATTCCTGTCTCACATTGAGATATTTTAATCCATTTCAAGTTTATCTTTCTGTATGGTGTCAGAGAATGGTTCATTCTTCTACATATAGCTGTCTAATTTTCCCAGCACCATTTATTGAAGAGACTGTCTTTTTTCCACTGTATATTTTTTCCTGCTTTGTCGAAGATGATTTGACCATAGAGTTGAAGGTCCACATCTGGGCTCTCTACTCTGTTCCACTGGTCTATGTGTCTGTTTTTATGCCAGTACCATGCTGTCTTGGTGATCACAGCTTTGTAGTAAAGCTTGAAATCAGGTAACATGATGCCGCCAGTTTTGTTTTTGCTTTACAACATTTCCTTAGTGATTCAGGGTCTCTTCTGATTCCATACAAATTTTAGGATTATTTGCTCCAGCTTTTTGAAAAATACCAGTGGAATTTAGATCGGAATGGCATTAAGACCCTGCAATTTCACTACTGGGTATTTACCCCAAAGATACAGATGTAGTGAAAAGAAGGGCCATCTGTACCCCAATGTTTATAGCAGCAATGGCCATGGTCGCCAAACTGTGGAAAGAACCAAGATGTCCTTCAACAGATGAATGGATAAGGAAGATGTGGTCCACATACACTATGGAGTATTATGCCTCCATTGGAAAGGATGAATATCCTACTTTTGTAGCAACATGGACAGGACTGGAAGAGATTATGCTGAGTGAAATAAGTCAAGCAGAGAGTCAAGTACCATATGGTTTCATTTATTTGTGGAACACAACAAATAACATGGAGGACATAGAGAGATGGAGAGGAGATGGGAGTTGAGGGAAGTTGGAAGGGGAGGTGAACCATGAGAGACTATGGACTCTGAAAAACAACCTGAGGGTTTTGAAGGGGTGGGAGGTTGGGGGAACCAGGCGGTGGGTATTAGGGAGGGCACAGATTGCATGGAGCACTGGGTGTGGTGCAAAATCAATGAATACTGTTAAAAATAAATAATTTTTTTAAAAAAGTATAGACTGCTCTAGGCAGTATGGAAGCTTTAACAATGTTTATTCTTCCAATCCAAGAGCATGGAATGGTCTTCCATCTTTTTGTGTCTTCTTCAATTTCTTTCATGAGTGTTCTGTAGTTCATCGAGTAAGGATCCTTTACTTCTTTGGTTAGTTTATTCCCAGGTATCTTATGGTTCTTGGTGCTATAGTAAATGGAATAGATTCTCTAATTCCCCTTTCTCTATTTTTATTGTTAGTGTATAAGAAAGCCACTGATTTCTGTACATTGACTTTGTATTCTACAATGTTACTGAATTGCTGTATGAGTTCTAGTAGTTTGGGGGTGGAGTCTTTTGGGTTTTCCATATTAAGAATAATGTCATCTGCAAAGAGAGAGAGTTTGACTTCTTCTTTGCCAATTTGGATACCTTTTATTTCTCTTTGCTGTCTGATTGTTATTGCTAGGACTTCTAATACTATGTTGAACAAGAGTGGTGAAAGTGGGCATCCTTGTCGTGTTCCTGGTCTCAACGGGAAGGCTGTGAGCTTTTTCCCATTGAAGATGATATTTGCTGTGGGTCTTTCATATATAGATTTGATGAAGTTCAGGAATGTTCCCTCTATCCCTAATCAGGGATGGATGTTGGATTTTCTCAAATGCTTTTTCTGCATCAATTGAGAGGACCATGTGGTTCTCCTCTCTTCTCTTACTGATTTGTTCTATTGCATTAATTGATTTGTGAATGTTGAACCATCATTGTAACCCAGGGATGAATCCCACCTTGTCATGGTGGATAATCTTTTTAATGTGCTGTTGGATTCTGTTTGCTTAGGATCTTGTTGAGAATCTTAGCATCCATATTCATCAGTGATATTGGTATAAAATTCTCCTTTTTGGTAGGGTCTTTGCCTGGTTTGGGGGTCAGGGTAATGCTGGCTTCATAAAAACGGTCTGGAAGTTTTGCTTCTGCTTCAATTTTTGAAACAGCTTCAGGAGAATAGGTGTTATTTCTTCTTTAAAAGTTTGGTAGAATTCCCCAGGGAGTCCGTCAGGTCCTGGGCTCTTGTTTTTGGGGAGGTTTTTGATCACTGCTTCAATATTGTTACTAGATATTGGTCTATTCTGGTTGTCAATTTCTTCCTGGTTCAATTTTGGGAGTTTATAGTTTTCCAAAAATGCATCCATTTCATCTAGGTTGCTTAACTTATTGGCATATAACTGTTGATAATAACTCCTGATGATTATTTCTACTTCCTTGGTGTTAGTTGTTATCTCTCCCTTTTCATTCATAATTTTATTAATTTGAGCTTTCTCTTTTTTCTTTTGGATTAGTGTGGCCAATTGTTTATCAGTCTTATTCTTTTAAAAAACCAGCTTCTAGTTTCATTGATACATTCTACTGTATCTCTAGTTTCTACCTCATTGATCTCTGCTCTAATCTTGATTATTTCCCTTCTTGTGTATGGAGTTGGTTTGATTTGTTGTTGATTTTCCAGGTGTAGAGACAGCTGTAGTATTCTGGATTTTCAAATTTTTTGAGGGAGGTTTGGATGGCTATGTATTTCCCCCTTAGGACCAACTTTACTGTATCCCATAGGTTTTGGACTGAAGTGTCTTCATTCTCATTGGTTTCCATAAATTGTTTAAGTTCTTCTTTGATCTCCTGGGTAATCCAAGCATTCTTAACCAAGGTGGTCTTTAGCTTCCAGGTGTTTGAGTTCCTTTCAAACTTTTCCTTGTGATTGAGCTCCAGCTTCAAAGCATTGTTATTTGAGAATATGCAGGGAATAATCTCAGTCTTTTGGTATCATTTGAGCCCTGATTTGTGACCCAATATATGGTCTATTCTTGTGAAGGTTCCATGTACACTTGAAAAGAATGTGTATTCTGTTGTTTTAGGGTGGAATATTCTGTTTACATCTATGAGGTCCATGTGGTCCAATGTGTCATTCAATGCTCTTGTTTCTTTATTGATTTTCTGCTTGGATGATCTGTCTAATACTGAGAGAAGCGTGTTAAGGTCTCCTACTATTAATGTATTCATATCAATATGACTCTATCTTGATTAACATTTTTCTTATGTAATTGGCTGGTCCCATATTGGGGGCATAGATATTTACAATTGTTAGATCATCTTGGTGGATAGTCCCTTCAAGAATGATGTAATGTTCTTATGTATCTCTGACTACAGTCTTTAGTTTAAAATCTAATTTATCTGATACGAGAATTGCTTCCCTGGCCTTCTTTTGAGGCCCACTGGCATGAAAGCTGCTTCTCCATCCCTTCACTTTCAGTTTGGGTGTAACCTTAGGTTCAGAATGGGTCTCTTGTAGACAACATATGGATGGGTCCTGTTGTTTTAACCAATCTACAACCCTGTGCCATTTTATGGGAGCATTTAGGCCATTCACATTGAGAGTGATTATTGATAGATATGATTTTATTTACATCGTGTTACCTTTGAAGTCTTTCTTTCTGTAGATTTTCTCTATATTTCTGTTCAATGCTATCCTTAGGATTTTTCTCTTTTATAGAACCCCCCCTTAATATTTCCTGCAGTGTCAGCTTGGTGGTTGCATAGTCTTTTAAGCCTTGCCTGTCTTGGAAACTCTTTATCTCTCCATCCATTTTGAATGTCAGTCTTGCTGGATAAAGTATTCTTGGTTGCAAGTTCTTCTCATTTAATGCCCTGAATATGTCTTGCCTGCCCTTTCTGGCTTGCCAGGTCTCTGTGGACAGGTTTGACATTATTCTGATGGGTTTTCCTCTGTAAGTAAGGAGCCTCTTTGCCCTGGCGGCTTTCAAGAGATTAAACCTACAATTATGATTCCTCAATTTGACTATCAGGTGCCTTGGTGTTTTTTTGGAATGTAGAATCTTGGGTGGAGACCTTTCGGCCTCTAGTACATGAACGCTGGGTCCATTAGTGAGATTGGGAAAATTTTCATGAAGAACTTGTTCCACTATATCTTCTAGACTTCTTTCTTTCTCCTCCCCTTCAGGGATTCCAATAATTCTAACGTTGGAACATTTCATGGCATCATTTATTTCCATGATTCTGTTTTCATGGCTTCTAAGCTGTTTGTTCCAGGCTTCCTCCTGATCCTTTCTCTCTATCTGTTTGTCTTCCAGATCACTAATTCTATCTTCTGGCTCAGTTATCCTAGCTTTTAGAGAATTGAGATTAGATTGAAACTCATTGAGAGCATTGTGAACATCATCCCTGGTGGCTTTCAGTTCTGCCCTAATCAATTCCATTTGGTCATCCATGCCTTTCTTCAACCTAGCTATTGCCTGGATAATTGTTAGCCTGAATTCCCTTTTGGCCATATTGTCTGTGTTGATAGCCATTAGCTCTGTTGCAGAAGGCCCATCCTCTGAATTTTTCTTCTGTTGGGCATCCCTCCTTCTAGTCATTTTGGTGAGAGATGGCTGAACGGCTATAGCTGGATGTATTGACTGTGGTGCAGTAAAGATGAACCCTGGAGCAGTCAAGAGTCCCCATCCAAATGAAAGCAAAATAAAGAGAGAAAAAAGAAAAGGAAAAGAAAAAAAAAAGAGAGAGAGATAGAGAGACAGGAAAAAAAAAAGAAAGATAAAAGAGAAGGCTCATGGGCCACCTGGGTGGCTCAGTGGGTTAACGCCTCTGCTTTCAGCTCAGGTCATGATCCCAGGGATCAAGCCCCGCATTGGGCTCTCTGCTCAGCGGGCAGCCTGTTTCCCCTCTTCTCTCTTTCTGCCTGCCTCCCTGCCTACTTGTGATCTCTGTCTGTCATAAATAAATAAAATCTTAAAAAAAAAAGAGAGAGAAGGCTCAGCCCAAATAGGCCACAAGTTAAGATTTATGAAGTATACAAACAAAAACATACAAACAAAAAGACTGATAAAAGTATATGACAAGAGAAAAAATATATATATATGAAAGAAAAAACAAACAAACAAACAAACAAACAAACAAAAAACCTCGTCAGAAAGAACCCCATGTATAAGATTTATATACTTTCAGGACAAACACAAATACACAGAAACACTGGCAGAAGAAAAAAATGGGAGAGTGGTTATAGGTTCTCAGTGTGGAGAGGAAGGTTATTTTGATTCTTCTTGGATGTATCTTGATATCTTTGTTAAAGGACTCAACTTTCCTAAAATAAAGGAGCATTAAAAATTGGTTTACCTATAGGGGTAGCATTGATTGGGGAAAGGGGATTACCTTGAAGTTTAACTCTACATGAATGTTAATAAATTAAAAAATAATAAAAAAAAGAATAAACTAAACTAAACTACAATTAAAAAAATAAAAAATAGAAAAGCAAAAGAAAAACATGGGTATATGTATCAAAAAGTTCAGGTTAAAAGGTTATTATAGAATTTGATGTACTGGACATCTCACTGTGATGCTAAATAGGTTAAAAAAATTATCTGTATAAAGAAATGAACCAGAATAGTGGGAACGAATTAAAAATAAAAGTTGTATCTATGAAGTAGTGGTGGTGGTTGTCTTGTCGCCTTCTTTTTTTTTTTTCCAGGTTGGTTTTCTGGGGGAGGAGACTGCCACGTGGGTTTTCAGGCAATGTTCCCTGAGTTAAGTCCTCCCGCCCCCCTCAAGGGGGTGGGCTCTGAGGAAACGGGTTTTTTAGGCTTTTGCTTTCTGTAGTTTTTTTATGTTTGTTTGTTCATTTATTGTTTTGTTTTGCTTTGTTTTTTTCTCTTGCCTTGACAGCTTTGGATGGTTTTTGGAGGTTTAGAGGAAAGCAAACTGCACCCCGACCTCCCTCTGAGAAAGAAGCTTCAGTCTGTTCCCCTGTGTGTGCTCCAGAGTACAGAAGTTCTCCCTCAGCTGCGGGAAGAGCACGGTCCAAGTTGCGGTCCTTGGGGACACAGGAACTCCTGCTTGTACCCAAAACCATGACAATGGTGGCTGTCTGGGCAGCTCTGGGCCACCAGAGAGTTTCCAAGCAGTGATCACACACTGAGATTTTCCTGCTGGCCTGGGCTGGGAGTGCCTGGTCTTTCTGAGTCCAAGGGCTCCTGGCTGGTGTCTATGCGCACCTCTCTCAGGGGGAGGGCGCAGGGCATGGCTCAGACCCTGATAGCGCAGCACGGCACTTGCGTGGGGACTGTAAAATGCCTGTGCTTCTGCCAGTTGATGAGGCTCCCAGCCCCTCATGGGAGCCAGACCCCATGTGCTTTCAGGCAGGCTGGCGGCTCAGGGACCAAGACCATGTTTCTCCGCCGCACTCTCTCTGGCTCAGCGCCAGGGGTGGCTGTCCTGGGTCCAGGGACTTAAGCCCCTGTCCCTAACTGCCTCGATTCCCACAATTTCCCGCCATGATCCTTTGCTATTTTTGAGTACTTTCAACCAGACTCCAAGTTAATGCTGGTCCCCAGTGCAGGGCGCTCTCATATTGGGGTATTACTTTCCAATTGGTCATTTCTGGTGGCTCCCTCCCCCTTTTGTTTATCTTTCATTATCAGTCCCACATTCCCACTCCACTTTACCTGCCTACTGGTGTCTTCTGCCCCCATAGAGATCCAGACATGTGTAATTCTGATCTAAGGCTGATTTCATGGGTGACTGGAGTTCTTTGGTAGGTAATCAGCTCGCTTTAGGGTACAGGTTGAAACGGCGCCTCCTCCTACTTCTCTGCCATCTTGTCTCCATAGTTATTAGTAAAATCTCTGGATGGAAGTTATTTATAGGTTATATATGGTGAAATTATTTTCTCAGTAGTGTGTATTTTGACTTTCTTTCAGGTGACTACTGATGAACAAAATTTCTTAAGGTAGTTTTGTTTATTGGTTTCTTAATTTCTTGATCTAACAGTGGTTTATGCTCTTGTATTTTCTTTAAAATTCCTTTCATGTTGCTGGTTCATAAAAATTTTCTTTTTTAACTTCCAAAATCATTAACGTTCTGTTTTTTGCATTAGTTCAAGATATAAATGTGTGACCAGCTTTGCTTTCATGTTCCTCTCTGGAGGACTACATTTTAGATGGGCTTCCTCCTGATGGATAGCCCCTCATGTGTCTTTTTTAAAAGCATGTACTTTAGAAAACGTGTCACAGTAAATTCTTTATCTGCCCCATTAGAGATGTAAAACTGTTTAACAGCCACCTGCCAATTTTACCACTCAGAAACACTTTTCTCAAGGGCCTCAGAAATATCTCTTTCAAATATAATCATCAAGGTTAACCTCTAGGTTTTTGTGACAGGGTAGGAACTTAACTGCAGCTGGCAAGTTATGCCACATTATAACACTACCTCTTATCATGAAAGTATGAGGAAGTTTAGTTTTCCTTTGAATGCAGTTACTTAGCAAACACAGGTGGTCCATGTTCTCTCCCTCACCACAACTCTTGAAAATTAACAGGGTTTATTTTGTTTCATCAGAGCTAAATTCATCATTCTGATCTCTCTCTCTACCATTGAAATAATTGTGAATAAAGTCTTCCTTAAGTGTCTAGCTTTGGTGGAATTTTCGTTTTTACATTAGTTCTTACTCTAAAAATAATAAGCTATTTTAAAAAAAACCTATTTTCTATTAAGCTATTTTGAATATATTTTGTCTACTCTTTGCTGTTTTGAGCTTCACTATTTTGAGTGAAGTAGAATTATTATTATTACTTTATCTCTCGTACATAAATTAATTCATTCTGTTTTGAAATTTAAGAATTACTGGCTTTCCTTAGATTTGGAAAATTCTCAGCCATTATCTCGTGGAATATTTATTTTTCATTCTCACTTTTACTCCATAACTCTGATTTTAGACACTTTAAATCTTTGTTGTCTTCCATCTTCTTGTTTTGTCATTTATTAATTCTCCTTTCAGTCATGTCAAAACTCTAAATAAGTCCATTAATTTAAATTTATAGCCCTGTTTTATTATTTTGTAAATTTCTTTATTAATATTTTATAGTCCCTTTCTCTTCACTTGTATTTCAAGCCCTACTTTTATTTACTTTATTAATTTATTTAATAAATAAAATAAAATTAAAATAAATTTATTAGTTTATTTAATTTATTTAATATTTGACTAATACTTTCTATTTTATGTCTTATAATTCAAATATCTAATATCTTGTTCGTCTGATACTGCTTTCAGTCATTCTACAGTGGTTTTATTTTCTTGTTGTGATTTTTAGAAGGTAGTTTTGTGGGGGTTGGTAAAATGTATTAAGCTTTGGCAAAAGTGAGATTTCCTGACAATATTATATTTAGCTTGTGCTTACTACTTGCAAGTGTACTACTCCCAATTCCAATTTGAAAAAGGGATTTGGCTTTGGATATTTTTAAAGCATTCATAATACCAAGTTACTATGAATTGAGACTACTAAGATGTGCATTCATATGATGAGTATGTATTTCTAGAAGACTATATATGGATCATATCTGTCCTCTTAACCATAGCTCTAGAAGTGCAACTATAATTGTTCTTTCCTCATAGTCAAGGGTAAGTGGTTATTTTATTTAAAATTACTCTCAGCTGAATGCATGGCCCATTGGGAACTCAACTTCACAAACATGTTTCCCAGCTGGACTTGCTAAATAGTTTAAGTGGGATCAAGGCAATATTTCTTTCTACTTTGGTCTTTAATGTGTGAAAATTTAAAGTCATATTCACTAGAGTTAGGCAAAAATGTTACAAATGAAAAATGGTTTCAGTGCTCTGATTAAATACCTAGATTCTTGCCATTATTTTTAATTTTAATTTTTTAATTTTTTAATTTTTATGTTTTTGAGTCAGAATTTCTATCTTGCCAGAACACACACACTTAAAGCTTTACTGTTGTTTCCTTTTTTTCATTTTGCTTGATCCATCATTCTTAGTTGATTTCATTGACAGTAAAAATAGCGATTGTTTTCACTAATAGCTATCTAGTTTGCTGGAAACTTACATTAGCATTATTATATTAAAAACATGATATGAGTGAAGAAATAAGGTTGAAAGGCAACTTGTGCCAATTATACCACTTGAATATTTTTAAAAACATAGAAAGCTATAATTCACATTGTTTATAGATACACATATCTATGTGAAAGTATATTTTAAATGCACAAATGGAAAAATGAGATAAATAGCAAGCTCAAGGTACTTCAGAGGAAGGTATTTGAGAATGATATAGGGCACTGATAAGGAGAATGAGTGCGTTTATTCATTGATTTTTCAAACATGGTTATTTTATCGACTATAAAATAGCTTGTACTTTTTATATCATTATTTCATTAAAATGTCTTAAGCATCAAGAAAAATAGGAAGTACTTTTAAATAGTATCCACAGTAAAGTGAAAACTGGAGTATTGAATTACATGATTATAGAATTATAACTTGATTAACTAAAATTTATCTCTTTGCATTTAATATATTATAGACTACCTTAAAAATAGCCTTTGAATAAGGTCCTTTCAGTGCATATTTAGTGTTGTCAATGCTAACACTGATGTTTATTTTTCTTTGTTTCTTATAATGAACAATAAATTTGTTATATTAAAAAGCATATAATTCATATTTCTCAGTAAACTAGTAGCAAATACTTTGATTTTTTAAACAAGTTCTATTTTTTCATCCATTTTGTGATAAGTAGCTCAGACTTGACCTTATAATTTTGAGAACATTATAAAATCCTATACTCTATGAACTTACAATTTGTTTATCCATGACATTCTTCATATACCAGATACCTGCTAGAAGTGCAAAGTACAGAGATGAGCTTTTAACAACTCTTCAATTTGTATTCCCTTTTTTAAAACTTTGCCTTATTTTCAAACTATTTTACTTCTACATTTTTAATATTTTTTCCATTGAAAAATCAGCATTCAAAAAAGTTTCCTTCAATAAGCCAAGTCATGTTCTGATACCAAAGGTAATATTGGAATTTGTTTATGCATTGCATAAATTATGCATGAACACCCTAAAAATTAGTAAGCTGACACTTTTAGATCTATGTAGAAATTGCTTCCAAAAATGTAAGTTCTATTTAATGGCAACAGGGATTATAGCCATAAAGAATATATATAGACAAATTAATTATGGTAAAGTTCATGAATGGTTAAGTGGGAAAAGTGTTCTAGAACACTGTCTGTGGTACCAATTCCAAAGGCACTTGCTAAATCTTCTGAGTATTATTAAAAAGTGTTGGGGAACCTGGGTGGCTCAGCCATTAACTGACTGCCTTTGGCTCAGGTCATGATCCCAGCGTGCTGGGATTGGCCCACATTGGGTTTCCTGTTCAGTGGCAAACCTGTTTTTTCCCTCTCCCACTCCCCCTGCTTGTGTTCTCTATCTCACTGTGTCCCTGTCAAATAAATAAATAAAATCATTAAAAAAGTTTAAAAAAAGGTATCTATAAGTATAAAATTCAATATTGTCAGTAATGGATATTCACTAATTCAGAATAATCTTCCTCCTGCAAAAATGAGAAATGCTACTAAAATATGTATATGTGAGTATAAATATGTAAAAGTAAATATTCACTTAAAATTATGTATCTATATGCATATACAAATTTACATACACACATACATATATTTATATATATACATATATATATGAAGATTCAGAAAAATACAAAAATCAAAAGCTGAAGCCACCTTTTAAAGTTGTTTTTGCTAAACTTGTATAGCTACCATGAAAAAAAAATGAATATTTCTCAAAAAATTAAAAACAGAAATGTCATGTATTAGAATAATTCCATTAGTTAATAAAACAAAAACACTAATTCAAGAGATGTGCATTCATTTGTTTATTGCAACATTATTTTCTTTTTTTTTTTTTTAAAGATTTTATTTATTTATTTGACAGACAGAGATCACAAGCAGGCAGAGAGGCAGGCAGAGAGAGAGGGGAGGAAGCAGGCTCCCTGCGGAGCAGAGAGCCCGATGCGGGGTTCGATCCCAGGACCCTGGGATCATGACCTGAGCCGAAGGCAGAGTCTTTAACCCACTGAGCCACCCAGGCGCCCCTAGCAACATTATTTTCAATAACCAAGATATGGAAGCAACCTAAGTGTCCATCAAAAGATCAATGAATAAGGAAGTTATGGTATATTTATACGTAATGGAACACTATGCAGTCATAAAAGAGGTAAGATTGTGTTTGGAGTGTATTATGCTAAGTGAAATAATTCAGACTAAGAAAGAAAATCACCATATGATTTCGCTTATATGTAGAATCAAAAAAAGAAAAAAAATGAACAAATGAAAAGCAGAATCAGACCTATAAATAGAGAGAATAAAATGATGGCTGCCAGAAAGGAGGTGTGTAAGAATTTGGGCAAAATGTGTGAAAGGGAGTGAGATATAGGCTTTTAGTTATGGAATAAATGTCATGGGAATAAAAGTACAGCATAAGGAATGTAGGCAAGGATACTGTAATAGCAATGTATGGGGACAGATGTTAGCTACACTTGTGAACACAGCATAATGTATAAATCTGTTGAATCACTATGTTATACACCTGAATCTAATTTATCATTGTGTGTTAGTTATACTAAAAGAAAACAAACAAACAAACAAACAAACAAAAACAAAAGCCAAACCAAAAGAAATAGCAGGGTACCAAGGGTTTAGAGAAGGTATAAATACAAAAATAACCATATAACAAAAAATATAAAACTTCCTAAAAATTATAAATAAAATAGCAAAGTATTCACTCATAGAAAAAGAAACAGGAAATACAAAATAATAATAATAAAGTTGCTTTTGCTCTGGGCTAAGAGGCTAAGAAGCAATTTTGAGAGACTTCAGATAAAAAGCAAAAGTTGAAGTCCAAGATCTCTGAAAAAGGTGGGAATCTGGTAAACAGTCTTCTAAGTACACTTAATTACATAAATTGCACAACTGCTCCCCAGAAGAAAAACTTAAATAAAAATTAAAGTAAGTCTTGCAGACACAGAATCCTGACTTAGGACATTTTGATAGTTATTTGTAAAATTGGCTTACAATGATTTTAGATTGTTCCTTCATTCATATGCTGTAGAAGCAAAAGGAAATTCTCTCTGAGAAAGCATCATATTCTTCTAATTATCAATTCCTCAATTTATATCACAAACATTTCTAAAATGCATTGCCCAACACACATTTAAACTAATCTAGGCATAAGTTAAGGCAAATCATTCTGTCTGAGAACTAATAGAAATTATTGACAACTGATATAAGCTCACCAAAATTCATTGTAGGAAAAGGATATTCTTTCTATTGGGGAGAGAAGTTAAATTTTAAAAAGTCACCAAAGAACTTAGAAATATAAACATACATTGGAGGTTTGCAAGAACCAACTAGAAAGTCTAGAAGTGGAATATACATTAATCAAGATTAAGAACTCAGTAGGATTAATAGCAGTACTAGAATTTAAAAAAAAAGTTCTAGATTTAAACAGAGAGGGACAAAAAGATTAAAAAATTGTGGAGGAAGAGGCATGGAAAATGTAGGAAGAAAATATAACACATTTTTTAAAAATATTTTATTTATTTATTTTTCAGAGAGAGAGAGAATGTGTAAGCCAGAGGAGCAGCAAGCTCCCTGATGAGCAAGGAGCTCAATGTGGGACTTGATCTCAGGACACTGGGATCATGACCTGAGCAAAAGGCAGATGCTTCCTGAGCCATCCAGGTATCCCTATAACACACATTTAATTGGAGTCAACAGAAATAGAAGAAAATGTGAAAAAAACAATATATTTTTTAATGCATGAGAATTTCCTTTAATTGATAAAAGATACCATCTGTAGATGCAAGAAGCCAAATGAATACAAAAGAAGTAAGTAAAATTTGTATACAAACACATTATTTGAACCTAAAGAAAATCAAACACAAAAAGAAATTTTTTTTCCTTCTTTTTTTTTTTTTTATTTCCAACATAACAGTATTCATTATTTTTGCACCACACCCCGTGCTCCATGCAATCCGTGCCCTCTATAATACCCACCACCTGGTACCCCAACCTCCCACCCCCCGTCCCTTCAAAACCCTCAGATTGTTTTTCAGAGTCCATAGTCTCTCATGGTTCACCTCCCCTTCCAATTACAAAAAGAAATTTTAAAACAGATTACCTTCAAGTTTGCAACAGTTAGCAGCCATTAGGCTCATAGATGGCTTCTAATAGCAAAATGGAAGCAAGATAGCAGAAGAATAATATTTTAATGCATAGGATTGAAAATAATTTTAAATCACATATTTTAAATAAAGAAAAATATTCAAGAATGGATGTGAAAAATAATATTTCTAGATAGACAAATTCTAATAAGATGTACCACCAGCAAATCTGTCATAAAGTGAGTGCTTTTTCCTGAGGAAGAAGAAAAATGATCTCAGTTGTCAGTTTGGACATGTAGAAAAGAATGAAGAGCAACAGAAATGATAAAAAAAAAAGTATAATTTTACCAAGATATCTAAATTCTGGGCCATCAAGCACACTTCCACAAATTTAAAATAATAGAAGTCATACAGTATCTACTCTCAGACCACAGTGGAATTTAATTAGAAATCAATAACAGAAAATTGGAAGGTCCCAAAATATGGGGAGATTAAATAACTTGCTACTAAGTAACACATTGGCCAGAGAAACAATCAAAGGAGATAATTTAAAATATTTTCAACAAAATAAAAACTGAAAGCATAACTGATCAATATTTGAGGGTTGCAGTGAAAGCAGTAGTTAGAGGGATATTTACAGCATTGAAAATAAATCTTAGGAAAAAAAAGAAAGATCTAAAATCAACTTCCCACCTTCCCTAAATTCCCACCTCTGGAAACTAGAAAAAGAAAGCAAACTAAATCCAAAATAAACAGAAGAAAAATAACATAATAACAGCAGAAATCAATGAAATCTAAACAGGAAATCAATACAAAAAAATCCATGAAATTCAAACATACTTCTCTGAGAAAATCAATAAAATTGACAAACATCTAGCAGACTAACAAAGAAAAAAAGGACACAAGTTACTAAAATCATAAATGTCTAAAAGGGGGGTCACCTGGGTGGTTAAGTTTGTTGAATCTCTGGTTCTTGATTTTGGCTTTAGTCATGATCTCATGGGTTGTGAGATCAAGCCCTATGTTGGGCTCCCCAGTTAGCCAGAAGTCTGCCTGAGATTCTCTCTCCCTCTCCCTCTGGCCCTTCCCCACACTCATGCAAACACTCTCTCTCTCTCAAATAAATAAATAAATAAGTAAATAAACACCAATAAAAATAATCCAATTAAATAAAGAGTACCAAAAGCACTTGGGAGCAACAAAGCAGAAAATAATATGCAATAGGAAGAAGACAGTCTCTTTATAAATGGTCTTGGAAGGGTGCCTGGATGGCTGAATTGGTATGAGGATCTGACCTGTGGTTTTGGAGCAGGTTCTGATTTCAGGGTCCTGAGATGGATCTCAGCATCAGGTTCCATGCTCAGCAGGGAGTCTGTTTGAGATTCTCTATTTTCCTTTCCTTCTGCCCCTCCTCCTGCTCACATGCTCTCTCTCTCTCTCAAATTAAATAAATAAATAAATAAATAAATAAATCTTAAAGAAATAAATAAAAGAAGGGACATTACTACAAATCTCATGGATATTAAAATGATAATAAAGGAATACTACACTCATAAATACTCTATGCCAACAAATTAGATAACCTAAAAAAAATGGACAAATTCTTCGAAAGATACAATCTGCCAAAAGTCCTATAAGAAATAGACAACTGAAATAGGCCTATATCTTAAAGATATTAATTCAATAATTAATAGGCTTCAAAAGTAGCAAGTACTATATCCAGATGAATTCAATAGTAAATTTTATCAGGGATTGCATGGAGCACTGGGTGTGGTGCAAAAATAATGAATACTGTTATGCTGAAAATAAATAAATAATAAATTATAAAAAAAAACAAAAATATGTGAATTTTCTACTATTTCTTTCAAAGGATAAAGAAGAGAGAATACATCTTAACTAATTCTATGAAGCCAGTATTAAACTAATATTTATACTAAAACCAAAGATATTAAAAGAAAAGAGCAATTATCCTGAACATAGATGCAAAAATCTTCAAGAAAATATCAGTGAGTTGAATTATACAACATGACCAAGTGGAATTTATACCAGGTATGTAAAGCTTGTTCAACATTTGAAAATCCATTAGTGGGGTGTGTAAGTGGCTCAGATGTTTAAGCATCTGCCTCCAGCTCAGGTCATGATCCCAGAGTCCTGGGTTTGAGTCCTATATCAGGCTCCTTGCTCTGTGGGAAGTCTTCTCCCTTGGCCTCTGCTTCCCTCTCTCTTTGTCGCTCATGAATAAATAAATGAAATCTTAAAAAAAAAAAAAAGAAAATCCATTAGTGGATTCATCACACCAACAGGCTAAAAAAGAAAATTCACATAATCATGTCAATAAACACAGAAAAGGCATTTGACAAAACCTAATACCCATTCATAATGCAACAACTCTCACTAAAGTAGGGATAGTAGCAAATTTCCTCAAATTGATAAAGAATATCTAAAGAGCATACGGCTAACATGATAATTAAGCTTTCTCACTAAGATCAAGGGCAAAGCAAGGACACCTCCCATCACAACTTTTTTCAACATCATACTAGATGTCCTTGCTTAGGCAAAGACATTAGCACACCCCCCGTTTCAAATACTTAGGTAAAAAAAATTAACAAAATGTATACAAAATCTACATGATGAAAACTACAAAACTCTCACATGTTCAATAAAAAACTAAATATATATAGAGATAAGAAGTCTCAAAATGTCAAGATGTTAGTTCTTCCCAACTTATTGATAGATTCAATGCAGTCCCCATCAAAATCCCAGCAAGTTAATTTGTGGATATTGACCCACTCTGAGGCAAAAGACTCAGAATATCCAACACAATATTGAAGAAGAACAAAGTTGGAGGACAGACCCTACCCAATTCTAAGACTTGTCCTAAATCTACAGTAATCATGACAGTGTGCTGTTGGCAAAGAACACATAAATAGATCAATGAAACAGCTTAGATAAATTAGAAATAGACTCCC
Source organism: Mustela erminea (assembly GCF_009829155.1). Classification (NCBI taxonomy): domain Eukaryota; kingdom Metazoa; phylum Chordata; class Mammalia; order Carnivora; family Mustelidae; genus Mustela; species Mustela erminea. Next base: position 56,578,869 of record NC_045625.1, read on the forward strand.
ATAAGTGATGAGCTTATGCAGCACAGAGGTTTTTTGGGTTGGCTGAAATAATATGTATGTTACCATGAAGGAGGATATACATCTTTATGCTTTGTCTAAACCCACAGAATGTACAACACCAAGAATGAAGCATAAGGACAAAATGTAAAGTATGGACTTTGGGAGTTTATGGTATGTGAGTGCATATTCATCAATCTTAAAAAATGTACCATTCTAGTGGAAGTGTGGATAGTAGGGAAGGCATGAAACTACTAAATGTGTATATGCAAATCTAAATGAACATTGGCTACATAGATGTAAAGGTAATGCATTATAAGGGATTTAAAAGGATTAGAATTAAAACAAAATGGGAAATAGCATTTTTTAAAATTAATTTATTTATTTTCAGAAAAACAGTATTCATTATTTTTTCACCACACCCAGTGCTCCATGCAATCCATGCCCACCCACCACCTGGTACCCCAACCTCCCAGCCCCCTGCCACTTCAAACCCCTCAGATTGTTTTTCAGAGTCCATAGTCTCTCATAATTCACCTCCCCTTCCAATTTACCCCAACTCCTTTCTCCTCTCTATCACCCCTTGTCCTCCATGATATTTGTTATGCTCCACAAATAAGTGAAACCATACGATAATTGACTCTCTCTGCTTGACTTATTTCACTCAGCATATTCTCTTCCAGTCCCGTCCATGTTGTTACAAAAGTTGGGTGTTCGTCCTTTCTGATGGAGGCATAATACTCCATAGTGTATATGGATCACATCTTCCTTATCCATTTGTCCGTTGAAGGGCATCTTGGTTCTTTCCATAGTTTGGTGACCGTGGCCATTGCTGCTATAAACATTGGGGTACAGATGGCCTTTCTTTTCACGACATCTGTATCTTTGGGGTAAATACCCAGGAGTGCAATTCCAGGGTCATAGGGAAGTTCTATTTTTAATTTCTTGAGGAATCTCCACACTGTTCTCCAAAGTGGCTGCACCAACTTGCATTCCCACCAACAGTGGAAGAGGGTTCCCCTTTCTCCACATCCTCTCCAACACACGTTGTTTCCTGTTTTGTAAATTTTGGCCATTCTAACTGGTGTAAGGCATTTAAATTGAGGGGATGAATAAAACTAATAACGTTGATCCTCCATTCTGTTTCCCTAGATAATTGTCCCCCCATTTCTGTTAGCCTCCAATCTCAATTCCTTGCAATTCTTGGCCAAAAACTCTTGGTCGCTAGAGCATAAAAACCTATTTCTTTTGCAAAGGACAAAGCAGCACTGAGGCATTGCTTACACTCCAAACTTACCAGGTGAGACTTTTCCCCTTCCTTTTGCTTGCTATTAGTTACCCATCTTTGTTGTTTCTCCTTGAAACCCTTATTTAACATGTTACCAACATATGATACATAATCTTAAAATCTGCTTCTGCAAAAGACAGTTTTCAGTTTGGATCTAATAGTTAAACTCTACTATAGTGTTTATCAGTGTATGGAAAGGAGTAAAAGATCCAAAAACATCAACTTTGATCAGTCAAGCTTGCATGGTATAGTCTTTACCTTTGACCAATTAATAGTAAAATAGTGTGTAAATTCCAAACTAAGTGGAAAAAATAAAAGAATAATAAAATAATCAAATCAAAATAATGCTGGAAAGGGGAAGTAAAGAATCACAAAGCAGAACAAACAAAAAGCACATTGTGAGATGATAAATTTAAAATCAAATTTATCACTGGTTACATTATTGATCCCATAAGTATGTTTGGCAAAACAAAACAAACAAACAAAAACCAGATACAGCAGGCACTGGATGACAATGTCTGCATGGGATTTGCAGGGATCACTTCTGGCATGAGGATAGTCATCAACAGGGCCTATGGAATGCCAGAACCACCGACTGACCATGAAGGACCCAGGTACCCTGGTGTGGCTTCATTACCAGCCGCAAGTAGCACTACAAGCAGAGCAATGGACACAAGCTGTTTGACATCTCTGCACTTTTTGCAAGTTTTGAATTTGATGGCACCCCCAGACCCACCAGACTGACCCTTGGGGGACACATCAAGCCTGAAGGCCAATGTCATAGGCTAGGGTGACAAGTCAGGGTGTGAATTTCCAGAGAAGAATTACACTGACAAAACCATAGAGACACAGACCCGAGATAGATGACCTGTGCTGGTTATCAAGGCCCTCCCAGAAGAGATTCTGTCTGGCAGCAAAAAACATTGAACTGGTTATCATGAGGTGAGATCAACCCCTCAAGATTTTAAATCCTGAAGAAATTGAGAAATATGTTGCTGAAATTGAAAAAGAGAAAAAAGAAAATGAAAAGAAGCAAAAGAAAACATCATGATAATGAAATCTTGCTGGAAGTGCTTTTTAAATTCAGCGTGGATGATTCTCATAATGACATGTAGGCATTTCCATTCCATTTATCTACTGTCCAAGTGTCCTGCAATAAACTTCTGAGTTTGTTAAAACAACAGCAAGAACAGATATGTTGAAAACATGCTGTACTGTTCCATTCGTATTCAATTCAAAAACAGTTGCACCTAAATCATAGTGTGTAGGGGTTGATACTTAGGTAGTAAAACTATAAAACAAAGGAAATTAAGCAATCACTTCTTGAACTGAGGAAGAAATGTCAGCACTGTGATTACTTTGAGAAGGGAAAGAGGTGCTTTTTTGTAAGGAGCATTGTCTGTGATAGTTTTTTTGTTGTTGTTGTTGTTTTTTTTTTAAGATTTTACTTATTTATTTGAGAGAGAGAGAAAGAGAGAGTGAGAACACAGGAGCAGGAGGCAGGCAGAGGGAGAAGCAGACACCCCACTGAGAAGGGAGCCTGATGAAGACTGGATCCCAGGCAGCCCTTTAACCAACTGAGCCACCCAGGTGCCCCTGTGATGGTTAATTTTATGTGTAAATTTGACTGAGAGCTAAGGTGCCCAGTTGTTCAGTCAAAGACTACTCTAAATGTTGCTGTGTTGGTATTTTGGATAGGTGTTTAACATTTACCATCGGGTGACTTTAAGTAAAGCAGCTCACTTTCCATAATGTGAGTGGATCTCAACCAATCAGTTGAATTCTTAAAAACAAAAATTGAGACTTCCTACAGAAGTCTGCCTCAGCACTATAATAACATAGAAATGCTTCCTGAGTTTTCAAACTTTTGGCCTGTCCTATGTATTTTGGAGTGAAGACTGCACTATTAACACTTACCGAATTTTCAACCTATTGTTCAGTCTCACGATATTCAAATTTGACAGCTCCCACAATTGCATGAGTCAATTCCTAAAATAAATTTTAATTTTAACCTCCCTCCCTCTCTCTCTCTCTCTGTGAATATATGTATACATATATGCATTTATACATACACACACACACAAACACACACACACATACATAGGAGAGAAAAGTGAAGGAGAGACAGAGAGAGACACACACACAGAATATCCTATCTCAATATATATTCTGTTGGTTTTGTTTCTCTGGAGAAGGCTGACTGATAGGGCTTCTGAGTTGCTGGCCGTATTTTTTTTTTTTTTTACTTGTGTGATGGTGATGGTTTACGTGGGTATTTTTTTAAATTTATTTTTTAATTATTTTCAGCATAACAGTATTCATTATTTTTGCACACACCCAGTGCTCCATGCAATCCGTGCCCTCTCAAATACCCACCACCTGGTTCCTCCAACCTCCCACCACCCCGCCTCTTCAAACCCCTCAGATTGATTTTCAGAGTCCATAGTCTCTCATGGTTCACCTCCTCTTCCAATTTCCCCCAACTCTTTCTCCTCTCTAACTCCCCATGTCCTCCATGCTATTTGTTATGCTCCACAAATAAGTGGGTATTTTTTTAAAGTGGAAGAGAGTGTGCAAGTGTGACTGGCAGGAAGATCAGAGGGAAAGAATGAGAGAGAATATTAGGCAGGTTGCAATCCAGAGCCCATTAGAAGGCTCCATTCCACAACCCTGAGATCATGACCTGAGCCCAAATCAAAAGTCAGAGGCATAACCTACTGAGCTACCTAGGCACTGCCATGGGTGTTCATGGTCTAATAATTCTAAGTATTACATTTAAGTTTATGCCATTTTCTTTATGTAATTGTATTTCAGAATAGAAAATGAAGCAAAAATAAGTAACAAGGAAAAAGAAGGGTGTGTGTGTGTTATATTTAAACTTCTTTTACAGAATGCCCAATTTTCATACTGCACTTTGTTATTTGCCCACAGTCTGACATTAACCAGTGTCAGAGCCCTGTGACAAGAAACTTCAATCATGTAATCAAAATCAAACAAGTCAGTCCTAACATCCTGAACTTCTTTTCTTCCATGTCTTTGTAGCCACGCTTTTCTTTGCAGTTTTAGTCAACCTGAACTGAGTTTATACTCCCTTAAACCTGAGGTAATTTCCTTTAACTTCCTTTTCACCAGAAACACAGACAAGTTTACCACAGTGAGTAATTCCATGGTTTCCACAGACAGAGAGTTCAAGTTACTTAGCCACTGGGGAATCTGATTTAACCAAAACAAAGTAAAAAAAATATATATATAGCTTTGGCTTGTATAAAAATGTAGAGATTAAAAGCAGTTTGACAAACACAACTCATTTCATTTAAAATCATTAACCATGTGAGCTTAGTATGATTATCCTCAATTTATACTTGAGGAAATTGGCATTCATAGAGCATATATAATGGCTCCATATCATTTAGCTACCACCAGGAAAGAAACCAACTAGGAATCCAGGGTTTCTTTCAGATCCAGTTTGTTGCTGGTATATCACTGGAATTGGTTTCAAACAGAACGGGTCTATTTAAATGACTTTCTTGAATCCTAAGGTTCATAAGTAAGCTTAAAATCCCCCAATAGTTTCATTTATTCTGGGATTGGGAGGGAGACAAACCATAAGTGACTTTTAATCTCACAAAACAGACTGAGGGTTGCTGGGGGGAGGGGGTTTGGGAGAAGGGGGTGGGATTATGGACATTGGGGAGGGTATGTGCTTTGGTGAGTGCTGTGAAGTGTGTAAACCTGGTGATTCACAGACCTGTACCCCTGGGGATAGAGTATTATGCCTCCATCAGAAAGGATGAATACCCAACTTTTGTAGCAACATGGACGGGACTGGAAGAGATTATGCTGAGTGAAATAAGTCAAGCAGAGAGAGTCAATTATCATATGGTTTCACTTATTTGTGGAGCATAACAAATAGCATGGAGGACATGGGGACTTAGAGTGGAGAAGGGAGTTGGGGGAAATTGGAAGGGGAGGTGAACCATGAGAGACTATGGACTCTGAAAAACAATCTGAGGGTTTTGAAGGGACGGGGGGTGGGAGGTTGGGGTACCAGGTGGTGGGTATTATAGAGGGCACGGATTGCATGGAGCATGGGGTGTGGTGCAAAAATAATGAATACTGTTATGCTGGAAATAAAAAAAAAAAAAAAAATCCCCCAATAGAATGATGTTGTGTGGCAATTTGCACTTTCAAAGTGTTTTACAGTTATATTTTTAGCCAATTGTCAAGGTTTAAATATTGTTTTTTTTTAAGATTTTATTTATTTATTTGACAGAGATCACAAGTAGGCAGAGACGTAGGCAAAGAGAGGAGAAAGCAGGCTCCCTGCAGAGCAGAGAGCCCGATGTAGGGCTCGATCCCAGGACCCTGAGTTCATGACCTGAGCCAAAGGCAGAGGCTTTAACTCACTGAGCCACCCAGGCGCCCCTAAATATTGTTTTTAATATTATCTTGGGTGTATGTATATATTAATATTGTCCAGATGAAGGCACTGAGGTTCGAAGATAATTTGGGACTTAAACTTAGAACATTCACCTGGCTGGCTCAGGCAGTTAAGCATCTGCCTTCTGCTCAGGTCATGATTCCAGGGTCCTAGGATTGAGTCCCTCATTAGTCTCCCTGCTCAGCAGAGAGGCTGCTTCTCCCTCTCCCTCTGCCTGCTGTTCTGCCCACTTGTGCCCTCTCTTTATCTCTCTGTAAAATAAATAAACAAAATCTTAAAAAAAAAAGAACACTTGAATTCAAAGCCTGTGCTTGGCCCGATTGTCATATTACACCTATACAGTCATAATGTTAGAGATAGCTTTTGAAATTTTGTAAACCCCTGTGGAAATTATTTATTACACTTGCATAGTTACATGGGTATTAATTGTACAAGCAGTGTGTGTGTGTGTGTGTGTTTACAATTTATATAGTATCTTCAAAGCTTTTGTAATGAAGCCACAAAGTCCTAAAACTTAATGTTATAAATCCGGATGGGGGAGGTAAAGCTAGAGCTGGTAAATATCTTTACCAGCTCTTTAAATATCCACTGAAAGTTACAATGGAGCACTTTCATTAATTTGAATTTCACTAATTCACACTTCACAGTAATTCATTTAGGGCATTTACTAAATTGTTATAAAATGGCCTTAGCTTTTACTTATCTATAATGAAGGGGTTGGAATGAAAATTAATACTCGCCCAGAGAATATCAAAAACATTGAAAAGGATGTAAGGACCTGTTTTCAGGTGTCCAAACACTCCAGAAATCATTTACATACAAGCAATTGATGAGGTAATTTCAACTCATTCTTATCTATTCACTGAGGCTATTCAGCCTCAGAACTCTAGTGCTTTGTTAGTCTAATTCCAATTATAGTATGTAAGAGGGTATTGAAAATGCATTTTGAAAAAATGAATTTCATTAGAAAGAAAAATTACAATTTAGACCTTTCACTAAGGGAAAGTAATCCAGATTGGGAACCAGATTAATAAGCTTTCTTTATTTCTGACTAAAAACTTTATGCCTGCTAATATATTAAATAAAGGAGAAACCATGATCTAGTTTATAGTTTCCATTCTCAAAATTAATTGCATTTTTAATTAAGAATTTCTGCATTGGTTAAAACTTTAATTATCCAGTGAATATATATTTACATTTCCAAAAGTATATAGAAATTTAACAAATTTCAATTTTAAAACTTGAAAGTGAGTCAAAGGATATATAATATACTAGTCCATCCAGGATATTTGATTAAGCATTTACAATAATCTAAGGAAAAAATGAGCAAATATTGGTACAAATTCAGTCATGGGATTGAAACTGTGCATGGTAATCCACTGATATAGCTAGTGTGTCAGGAGTTATTAACAGACAAAAGGTCAATTAATCAAACACCAAGTATTTACATCTTCATTGAAGACTGCTGGGAGCAAGGTAGAAGATACATAAATCATTCAAAAATTACTATAAAAAATTACTATGAAAAATTATGGTATAGAGGCAAGAAAACCATCTGATTCAAATTGTAACATTACCCACTTAGGGATTGTATGGTTTTTTTGCCAATTAACTTTATGGAACTTTTACTTCCTTCTCAGCAAAAATTCTGAGAATAATGCTTTCATTCCCTTAGCTATATAAAGTTGCCACGAGGATCAAAAGCATCAATCTGTTTTGAAAATGGTAGATCACTCTCTAAATACAATGTATCAGTTGGTTTTAGGAATAACCTACTACATAAGTAACTTGACCTAGAATAATTCTGGGAATGGTGCTTTTAAACAAGTTAAGAAAGACCACTTCATTTCTGCTATACAGACTGAGTGCTCACTGTCCTACACCACCTGGAAATCTGCCAGATATGAGATGCTGACCAAGAGTGCTGGGAAAATGCAAGATGGAGTGACACTGAAAATAGCAGAGCCAGAGGCAACAATATGATTGTATTAATTGCCAACCTACAGGACCCTAAAATTCTGTTGCAGCATAGGAGAGACAATTGATAAAACCTAAGACTCCCAAGAACATGTGTTTCCCATCATCAATAATGTAAATTTGGGCATGATGTCATCCCAAAAACAACTTTGATTTTATCACTGAGATTCTATTCCATGCAGCTTAAAGTAGATTTATTCAATCCCTTTTGTTTTAGACCAAGTTGATTATCTACACTTCAAATAAAAGTAATATTAACTTATTCATTTTATGTTTTTTTTCTTCAATAGAAGCAAGACAAATTCCAGGAATGACACTATGATAAATTATAAAAAATTACCAATAGAATAAAGAGTAGAAGTGTCACATGGGTTGTAAATTATTCTGACGGCCCAAGGCAATAAGCAGCAAACATTTTGTTTTTGTTTTAAAGATTTTTATTTATTTATTTGACAGACAGAGATCACAAGTAGGCAGAGAGAGGAGGAAGCAGGCTCCCTGCTGAGCTGAGAGCCCGATGCGGGCCTCGATCCCATGACCCTGAGATCATGACCTGAGCCGAAGGCAGAGGCTTTAACCCCCTGAGCCACCCAGGCGCCCAGCAGCAAACAATTTGTACAGAATATTTCAGGAAGGCATCACTGTCCAAACTGAAAGCTAAAGTTCCCATGGAAAGTTACTCATGTAAGTGGGCTTTGGTCATGGTAATTGTTCATCTGAGAAGTGCAGCTGGCCACACAAACTCAAGGTGTAAATTAGATAAGGTTCCAGAGAATCAGTATCTAATAATATAGAGAATAGTGAACTAGTTCTTATCTTTTGCAATCCTCACTGGATTTAGGTCTGAGAAAATTTATCCCAGTGGAAATTTGAGTCTCCATAAGGTTTGAGTTGGAGGATAAAGATTCTAATTCCAGTGTGGTAAGTAAGTAGATATTTAATCTTGAGCAAATAAAATAAATTCCCTAAGATTATGTCCTTATCTATGAATGAGAAAACAGAGGAAAAAGTATTATTGAATAGCTTTTTTAAAATAATCAGATGAAGCCAGATATCCCAAATAGTCAGAATCTGCTAAGTGCTAAACTATCTTCACTAAATCAGAGTCCTAAATACTGGATTGTGTTATTTGTACAGGTAAATATTTTTTCTATTTAATTTTGCACAATTATTGAGCTTTTATGTTGATTATGTTTCTCATTGTTTTAATGTCCCATCCCCAGAAAGAACATGGGCATAGAGTGTTTCCTACACCTCTTTATCTTCTTTTGCCCTTGCCTTTCTTCTGTCAGTTTCTCATCTCTTATTTCTGCCTTCCACAGTAAAACATGCTGGACAGGCCTCCTCCTGGATCAGCACTAGTGTTCTAACTGAAGGAGCTGTCATTTTCTTTGCCTACTACTTGCTAAACTTCAGTGATTTAAGAAAATGCTTCCTGGCTCAACTCCCCTGAGTTCAGCAAGTATGTTTCCACTGCTCTTGTTATTTCTGTTCCTAATTGCTAATAGGAAAAAATAAAATAAAATAAAATCTAAGCAGTAGAAACTGCATAAAGTGCTAATTTACAGAGGAGGTTTCCTAGAGTCTGAAAAAAAAAATTGAATTTATTTTGTTCACTTCACCATGAGATAGATTTAAGGAATTAGTTAGAACAATGGAAATCAATATGTTGAGATGAGTATTGTTTGAGAGTGTTTTCCCATTGTTCAAGAAAGCTTTCTCTTCTCTAGTTCTCTGCCTGGGTTCAAATCCTGACTCTAACACACTGTAATCTTGGACATATTATATGAATTCTGAAGCTCCTGGTTTCTCCTGTAAAATGGGGGAAAAATTCACATACATCATAGGATATGAGTTAATGATACTAATGATTTAAAAACAATGCTGAACATGGTTAAACTGTTACACATTAGATATTATTATTGTTATTCAATCTCCTACAATATATCATGTTACTTAAAAGGCATTCCATCATCCTTTAGGGGTTATATTTGCCAGTTAACTCTCATACCTACTACATATACTCTGTTTTAATGCATAAAGAATGTAATATCTATGTACATATATACAACCAAATTCACATATAATTAATCAATAAAATTCTTCTTAATATTTTGGTCAGCTATATTAATTTTTTCAATGTAATTGCTAATTGGTTGGACAAAAGAGAGATAAGGAAGCAAGTTAAGGACTATTGGACAGCATACTCTGTGAACAGACATTCCTAATACTGGTGTGATCTTTCTTTTTCAGCAACTGTAGATACATTTATTTTTTTTCTCCACTATATTCTTAGTCACCACATGTTACTGAAGTCTTCATGCACATGGGCTGTACCATATCCTTGTAAAGGTTAGAAAGGAGGGAGGTGGGTAGAGAGTAAAGCAAGAAGTCTATTTTTAAAAATTATGTATAAAACCCTCCACCTGCTTATGTTCATTTATTTAGAAAATAATAACCCCATATTCTTGGCCAGTAACTCTAACAATTTCCTTTTGAGATTTCCATTATTTTGATATTCTGAGATATATTGTAAACACTATAGTTAAAGCTATGTGAGCTATTTAATTTAATATAATTATATGACTATAATTTAGTACCAAAATTTAGGATTAAGTATAATGACACTGATGTCATTTCAGTGACTGCCTTACTAACAACTTGAAAAAAAAAAAAGTATACAGGGTTCCAACTCAAAAGTCAGAGGAATCTGTTTGAATCCTATCACTATAATTTACTCATCTGTGAGACTAGAGGAGAATTAGCCACTTTGAGCTTCCATTTTCTTTTCTTTTCTTTTCTTTCTTTCTTTCTCTCTCTCTTTCTTTCTTTCTTTCTTTCTTTCTTTCTTTCTTTCTATTTTTTTGCAAAAAGAAGATTACAATGCTTTCTACTTCACAAAGCTGTTATTATAGGAAATAAAAGACAAGATGTACCATTCAGCCCTGCTCTGCAAGGAGAATAATTGCCCAAAGACCCCCAGCTGCTGCCCCTCTAAATCCACAAATTGTATGAGGTCATGCCTCTGAGGGTTGCTCCAGACAATGTTTAAGAACAGGGATTAGAGGGGGCGCCTGGGTGACTCAGTGGGTTAAAGCCTCTGCCTTCAACTCAGGTCATGATCCCAGTGTCCTGGGATCGAGTCCCGCATCGGGCTCTCTGATCAGCAGGGAGCCTGCTTCCTCTTCTCTCTTTCTGCCTACTTGTGATCTCTGTCCATCAAATAAATAAATAAAATCTTTAAAAAAAAAAAAAAAACAGGGATTAGAAGGAGCCTCGGTGACTCATTCCATTAAGTGTCCAACTTCAGCTCAGGTCATGATCCCACCAGGGACCTGGGCCTGCATCAGGCTCCCCACTCAGTGGAGAGCCTGCTTCTCCATCTCCTTCAGCAGCTGCCCCCTGCTTGTGTGCTCTCTCTCTCTCTGTGTGTGAAATAATTAGGTAAAATCTTAAAAAAAAAAAAAAAAAGAACAGGGATAAGGAATACAGTCTTATGTATACAGATGGTAAGTACATTTGTAGTGAGCATAACATAATGTATGACTTTTTTTAACTTTAAGCATTTATTTCATTAACTTACATTATAGTTGATTACATAATTGTGTTTATTCCAAATATATCTCTTTTTATAATAGTTTATTACAGGCTAGAATATTTTTTTAAGCTTCTTTTTTTTAAATTTATTTTTTATTTATTTTCATCATAACAGTATTCATAATTTTTTCACCACACCCAGTGCTCCATGCAATCCGTGCCCTCTATAATACCCACCACCTGGTACCCCAACCTCCCACCTACCCGCCAATTCAAACCCCTCAGATTGTTTTTTAGAGTCCATAGTCTCTCATGGTTCACCTCCCCTTCCAATTTTCCTCAACTCCCTTCTCCTCTCTAATTCCCCATGACCTCCATGCTATCTGTTATGCTCCACAAATAAGTGAAACCATACGATAATTGACTCTCTCTGCTTGACTGATTTTACTCAGCATAATCTCTTCCAGTCCCGTCCATGTTGCTACAAAAGTTGGGTATTGATCCTTTCTGATGGAGGCATAATACTCCATAGTGTATATGGACCATATCTTCCTTATCCATTCATCAGTTGAAGGGCATTTGGTTCTCTCCGCAGTCTGGCAACCGTGGCCATTGCTGCTATAAACATTGAGGTACAGATGGCCCTTCTTTTCACGACATCTGTATCTTTAGGATAAAAACCAGGGTCATAGGGAAGTTCTATTTTTAATTTCTTGAGGATTTTCCACACTGTTCTCCAAAGAGGCTGCACCAACTTGCATTCCCACCAACAGTGTAAGAGGGTTCCCCATTTCTCCACATCCCCTCCAACACATGTTGTTTCCTGTCTTGCTAATTTTGGCCATTCTAATTGGTGTAAGGTGATACCTCAATGTGGTTTTAATTTGAATCTCCCTGATGGCTAGTGATAATGAACATTTTTTCATGTGTCTGATAGCCATTTGTATGTCTTCATTGGAGAAGTCTCTGTTCATACCTTCTGCCCATTTTTTGATATGCTTGTCTGTTTTGTGTGTGTTGCTTTTGAGGAGTTCATTATAGATCCTGAATATCAACCTTTTGTCTACACTGTCATTTGCAAATATCTTCTCCCATTCCGTGGGTTGCCTTTTTGTTTTTTTGACTGTTTCCTTTGCTGTGCAGAAGCTTTTGATTTTGATGAAGTCCCAAAAGTTTTTTTCACTTTTGTTTCCTTTGCCTTTGGAGACATATCTTGAAAGAAGTTGCTGTGGCTGATATCAAAGAGATTACTGCCTATGTTCTCCTCTAGGAGTCTGATGGATTCCTGTCTCACATTTGAGGTCTTTTATCCATTTTATCTTTGTATACGGTGTAAGAGAATGATCGAGTTTCATTCTTCTACATATAGCTGCCCAGTTCCCAGCACCATTTATTGAAAAGACTGCCTTTTTCCACTGTATATTTTTTCCCGCTTTGTCGAAGATTATTTGCCCATAGAGTTGAGGGTCCATATCTGGGCTCTCTATTCTGTTCCACTGGTCTATGTGTCTGCTTCTATGCCAGTACCATGCTGTCTTGGTGATCACAGCTTTGTAGTAAAGCTTGAAATCAGGTAACGTGATGCCCCCAGTTCGATTTTTGTTTTTCAACATTTCCGTAGTGATTCAGGGTCTCTTCTGGTTCCATAGAAATTTTTTCATTATTTGCTCCAGCTCTTTGAAGAATACCGGTGGAATTTTGATCGGAAGGGCATTAAAAGTATAGATTGCTCTAGGCAGTATAGACATTTTAACAATGTTTATTCTTCCGATCCAAGAGCATGGAATGGTCTTCCATCTTTTTGTGTCTTTTTCAATTTCTTTCATGAGTGTTCTGTAGTTCCTCAAATACAGATCCTTTACCTCTTTGGTTAGGTTTATTCCCAGGTATCTTATGGTTCTTGGTGCTATAGTAAGTGGAATCGATTCTCTAATTTCCCTTTCCGTATTTTCATTATTAGTGTATAAGAAAACCACTGATTTCTGTACATTGACTTTGTATCCTGCCACGTTGTTGAATTGCTGTATAAGTTCTAGTAGTTTGTGGGTGGAGTCTTTTGGATTTTCCATATAAAGAATCATGTCATCTGCGAAGAGAGAGAGTTTGACTTCTTCTTTTATTTCTTTTTGTTGTCTTATTGCTATTGCTAGGACTTCTAATACTATGTTGAACAAGAGTGGTGAAAATGGGCATCCTTGTCTTGTTCCTGATCTCAACGGGAAGGCTGCAAGCTTTTTCCCATTGAGGATGATATTTGCTGTGGGTCTTTCATAGATAGATTTGATGAAGTTCAGGAATGTTCCTTCTATCCCTATACTTTGAAGCGTTTTAATCAGGAACGGATGCTGGATTTTCTCAAATGCTTTTTCTGCATCGATTGAGAGGACCATGTGGTTCTTCTCTCTTCTCATATTAATTTGTTCTATCACATTGATTGGCTTGCGAATGTTGAACCATCCTTGTAGCCCAGGGATGAATCCCACCTGGTCATGGTGGATAATCTTTTTAATGTGCTGTTGGATCCTATTTGCTAGGATCTTGTTGAGAATCTTAGCATCCATATTCATCAGTGATATTGGTCTGAAATTCTCCTTTTGGTAGGGTCTTTGCCTGGTTTGGAGATCAGGGTAATGCTGGCTTCATAAAAAGCGTCTGGAAGTTTTCCTTCTGCTTCAATTTTTTTGGAACAGCTTCAGGAGAATAGGTGTTATTTCTTCTTTAAAACTTTGGTAGAATTCCCCAGGGAATCCGTCAGGTCCTGGGCTCTTGTTTTTTGGGAGGTTTTTGATCACTGCTTCAATCTCGTTAATAGATATCGGTCTATTCAGGTTGTCGATTTCTTCCTGGTTCAATTTTGGGAGTTTATAGTTTTCAAAAAATGCATCCATTTCATTTAGGTTGCTTAACTTATTGGCATATAACTGTTGATAATAACTTCTGATGATTGTTTCTACTTCCTTGGTGTTAGTTGTGATCTCTCCCTTTTCATTCATAATTTTATGAATTTGGGCTTTCTTTCTTTTCTTTTGGATTAGTGTGGCCAGTCGTTTATCAATCTTATTGAGTCTTTCAAAAAAACAGCTTCTAGTTTCACTGATACATTCTACTGTATCTCTAGTTTCTACCTCATTGATCTCAGCTCTAATCTTGATGATTTCTCTTCTTATGCGTGAAGTTGGTTTGATTTGTTGTTGAGTCTCCAGTTCTTTAAGGTGTCGAGACAGCTGCTGTGTTCTGGATTTTTCAATTTTTTTGAGGGAGGCTTGGATGGGTATGTATTTCCCCCTTAGGACCGCCTTTGCTGTATCCCATAGGTTTTGGACCAAAGTGTCTTCATTCTCATTGGTTTCCATGAATTGTTTCAGTTTTTCTTTGATCTCCTGGTTGATCCAAGCATTCTTAAGCAAGATGGTCTTTAGCTTCCAGGTGTTTGAGATCCTTCGGAACTTTTCCTTGTGATTGATTGATTGATTTCCAGTTTCAAAGCATTGTGATCTGAGAATATGCAGGGAATAATCTCAGTCATTTGGTACCGGTTGAGTCCTGATTTGTGACCCAGTATGTGGTCTATTCTTGAGAAGGTTCCATGTGCACTTGAGAAGAATGAGTATTCTGTTGTCTTAGGGTGGAATGTTCTGTATATATCTATGAGGTCCATCTGGTCCAGTATGTCATTCAATGCTCTTGTTTCTTTATTGATTTTCTGCTTCAATGATCTATTTCTGAGAGAGGCATGTTAAGATCTCCTATTATTAATGTATTCATATCAATATGATTCTTTATCTTGATTAACAATTTTCTTACGTAGTTGGCTGCTCCCATATTGGGGGTATAGATATTTACAATTGTTAGATCATCTTAGTGGATAGTCCCTTTAAGAATGATGTAGTGTCCTTCTGTATCTCTGACTACAGTCTTTAGTTTAAAATCTAATTTATCTGATATGAGAATCACTATCCCAGCCTTCTTTTGAGGCCCATTGGCATGAAAGATGCTTCTCCATCCCTTCACTTTCAGTCTGGGTGTACCTTTAGGTTCGAAATGGGTC
The DNA here is from genome assembly GCF_009829155.1 of Mustela erminea. Taxonomy (NCBI): domain Eukaryota; kingdom Metazoa; phylum Chordata; class Mammalia; order Carnivora; family Mustelidae; genus Mustela; species Mustela erminea. Next base: position 56,594,157 of record NC_045625.1, read on the forward strand.
TCTTGTAGACAACATATGGATGGGTCCTGTCGTTTTAACCAATCTGCAACCCTGTGCCATTTTATGGGCACATTTAGGCCATTCACATTGAGAGTGATTATTGATAGATACGATTTTATTGACATCATGTTACCTTTGAAGTCTTTCTTTCTGTAGATTTTCTCTATATTTCTGTTCAATGCTATTCGTAGGATTTTCCTCTTTTATAGAACCCCCCTTAATATTTCCTGCAGTGTCAGCTTGGTGGTTGCATAGTCTTTTAAGCCTTGCTGGTCTTGGAAACTCTTTATCTCTCCATTCATTTTGAATATCAGTCTTGCTGGATAAAGTATTCTTGGCTGCATGTTCCTCTCATTTAATGCCCTGAATATGTCTTGCCTGCCCTTTCTGGCTTGCCAGGTCTCTGTGGACAGGTCTGACATTATTCTGATGGGCTTTCCTCTGTAAGTAAGGAGCCTCTTTGTCCTGGCAGCTTTCAAGAGATTAAACCTACAATTATGATTCCTCAATTTGACTATCAGGTGCCTTGGTGTTTTTTTGGAATGTAGAATCTTGGGTGGAGACCTTTCGGCCTCTAGTACATGAACGCTGGCTCCATTAGTGAGATTGGGAAAATTTTCATGAAGAACTTGTTCCACTATATCTTCTAGACTTCTTTCTTTCTCCTCCCCTTCAGGGATTCCAATAATTCTTACGTAAGAACGTTTCATGGCATCATTTATTTCCGTGATTCTGTTTTCATGGTTTCTAAGCTGTTTGTTCCAGGCTTCCTCCTGATCCTTTCTCTCTATCTGTTTGTCTTCCAGATCACTAATTCTATCTTCTGTCTCAGTTATCCTAGCTTTGAAAGAATTTAGATTAGATTGAAACTCATTGAGAGCATTGTGGACTTCATCCCTGGTAGCTTTCAGCTCAGCCCTAACATTGTGAACATCCTGTCTGGTCACTTTCAGTTCGGCCCTAATCAATTCCGTTTGGTCATCCATGGCTTTCCCCAACCTAGCTATTGCCTGGATAATTGTTAGCCTGAATTCTCTTTCTGACATATTGTCTATGTTGATAGCTGTTAGCTCTGTTTCAGAAGGTCCATCTTCTGTGTTTTTCTTCTGTTGGGCATTCCTCCTCCTAGTCATTTTGGTGAGAGATGACTGAACAGATGTAGCTGGATGTATCGACTGTGGTGCAGTCAAGGTGCACCCTGGAACACTTCTGAGCAATCAGGATTCTTCACCCAAATGAGAGACAAAAGAAAATAAAAAGAAAAAAAAAAAGAGAGAGAGACAGGAAAGAAAAGGACGGTGAAAGAGAAGGTTCAGCCCAAATGGGCCCCAATATACAATTTATGAAGTATATAAACTAAAACAGACAAACAAAAAGACTGATAAAAGTATATGACACGAGAAAAAAAATATATGCAAATAAAGGAAGAACCTCATCAAAAAGAACCCCAAGTATAAGATTTATATACTATCAGGACAAACACAAAAACACAGAAACAGTGGTCGAAGAAAAAGATGGGAGAATGGTTATAAATTCTCAGTGTGGGTGAGGAAGGTTGTGTTGATTCTTCCTGGATGTATCTTGGTGTCTTTGTTAAAGGACTCAACTTTCCTAAGATAAAGCAGGATTAAAAATTGGTTTACCTATAGAGGTAGTATTGATTGGGGAAAGGGGATTACTTTGAAGTTTATCTCTATGTGAATATTAGAAAATAAAAATAAAAAGGCATAAACTAGACTAAACTAAACTAAACTTAAAAAATAAATTCAAAAAATAGAAATGTAAAAGAAAAACACAGGTGTATGTATCAAAAAGTTGAGGTTGGAAGGTTATTATGGAATTTGATATACTGGACAGCTCACTGTGATGGTAAATAGGTTAAAAAATTATCTATATATATATAAAAAAAAAAAAAGAACCAGAATAGTGGGAACGAGTTGAAAATAAAAGTTTTCCTATGAAGTAGTGGCGGTTGTTCTCTTGCAGTCTTTTTTTTTTTTTTCCCCCCTTGGTTTGTTTTCTGAGGGAGGGGCCTGCCACGTGGGTTTTCAGTCAATGATGTTCCCTGAGTTAAGTCCCCTCACCCCCCTCAAGGGGTGGGCTCTAAGGAAACTGGGGTTTTTTAGGCTTTGTTCTCTGGTGGTTTTTGTTTGTTCACTTTTTTTTTTTTTCTCTCACTTTGACCGCTTTTGATGGTTTTTGTAGTTTTAGAGGAAAACAGACTGCACCCTGACCTCCCTCTCAGAAAGAAGCTTCAGTCTGGCTGTAGAGCCCAGATGAGTTCCCCCTTTGCCGCTGGCAGAGCAGATTCAGAGTCATGGTTCCTGGGGACACAGGATCTTTTACTTGTACCCAAAACCATGGCAGCGGGGCAGTCTGGGAGTTCCAGACCACCAAAGAGATTCCAAGCAGCGATCACACACTGAGAATTTTCCACTGGCCTGGACTGGGAGTGCCTGGTCTTTCTGGGTCTAAGAGCGCCAGGCTTGTGCGCACCTCTTTCAGGGGCGGCTATGCGTCACACACGCGTCTCAGGCACTGAGAACGGGGCGCAGGTCCGAAAGCACCAGGCTGGGATTTTGCATACTGCTGTCAGGGGAGAGATTGGGACACATGTCTTAGGCTCTGAAACGATGGCACGGGTCAAAGAGCGCGGCTGGGCCTTTGTAACTCTCTCCTGGGAGTATGAGGGACGTGCACACGTACCTCAGGCTTTGTAGCAGGGCTCGTGCGTTCTGCCATCTGGCGTGGCTCCCATCCCCGCACAGGAGCCAGAACCCACGCATTCTCGGCATGCTGGCAGCTTAGGGACCAAGACCTGGTTTCTCCGCAGTACTCTTTCTGGCTCAGCGCCAAGGGAGGCTGTCCTGGGACCGGTGACTTAAGCCCCTGTCCCTAGCTGCCCCAATTCCTACAATTCCCACCCCCCCTCCACGATCCTTTGTTCTTTTTGAGTGCTTTCAACCAGTCTCCAAGTTAATGCTGGTCCCCAGACGCAGGGCACTCTCGGATTGGGGTATTATTTTCCAACCGGTCATCTCTGATGGCTCCCTCCCCTTTTTGTTTATCTTCCGATATAAGTCCGCTGTTCCCACTCCACTTTACCTGCCCACTGGCATCTTCTGCCCCTGTAGAGATCCAGACATGTATAATTCTGATCTCAGGCTGATTTCATGGGTGATCGGAGTTCTTTGGTAGGTAATCAGCTCACTTTAGGGTACAAGTTGAAAAGGTGCCTCCTCCTACTTCCCCGCCATCTTGTCCCCTCTCCTGACTTTTTGAATTACTACATTGTACACCTGAAACTGATGTAGCAGTGTGTGTCAAATATACTCAAATTAAAAAAAAAAAAAAAGAAAAAGAAAAAGAAAATAAAGAACTATAAGTTCTTTAAGTCCAACACAAAGTAAGCTCACTCCTGAGAAAAATGACTTCTCCACTGGAGACTTTGTCAAGAAGACTCCAGTGGGCCTGGCCAGACCTTTCTTAGAACTGGGCTGCAGTGTAAGAGCCTTCATACCCAAGCTTCCTCCTTTCCTCTCCCCTTTCTACTGTCTGATCTGTACCGCAATGAGGAAAAAACAACAAAACAAACAAACAAATAAACAAAAACCACCTCATGTGCCCCTCACTATTTATCCATCTCATACATTTCCTACAATAAATCTCTTACCTTTAATCATATCATGACATCTGAAAATCCATCCTAACAAATTATATAACATAGTTAAATGGCACACAGTAACCATTAATAAAATGTTAATGACCTTATAGGAATAGTCACCACAGAAAAGAAATAATTCTACACACATCATGTGAAGTGAATATACAGAATATTATTTTCTCCAACACAAAATGTACAAATTCTTGCACATAATCTGAAAATAGATATTTTTTATTCCACATTGTAGGAAAATCATCAGTATATTTTATTTCTATATAGATTGACCCCAATGTCTGAAAATATCCAATATTTTCCCCAATTTCTGTAGCCACATGAATGCATATTTTAATAGTTCTGACAATTTTTTACCTAAAATAGTGAGTTAAAAATTTAGAATTTAGCCTTATTCTGTCTAAGCTATTTAAAGGCATGGAGATCACACAAAAAAGACTTGAAGAAGGAAAGGAAATAGTCATTTAAATAGGAATTAGTGTTAAAAGTAAATGGCAAGGGAAAAACTGAATTGATTACACTTTCTTCCCTATAGCCAATATTTCCCATGGAGCAATGATGTGAGTTCATTTTGGGGGAGGGGGGTCACATCAGAATGTGCTAAGGAGGAAGAGTAGAAAAAAGTAGAAAAGAATCAGAAAGAAGAGCAAGAGCAAAAGCACCCACAAGAAATGCAGGAGATTTAATTTCTCTAAAAGATGAAGAAGCAATTTCTTGTTTCACATCATTTTTCTTCTCTTCCCTGTACCTGCACAATGGAAAACTGAAGTTTTGTCATTCTTGCTCTGTAATTCCTGGATAGCCACCTTTGATTCTAGAGTTACACATGTTTTGTTTGTTTGTTTGTTTGTTTGTTTGTTTTAATCATGCTTAAAAAATGCGTGTTTATGTACTTTCATTTTAATTCTACAAACTTTATTGGAAACTTGTTAAGGGTTAAAAATTGTCCAGAGGATTCATAACTAAGAATGATATGTTTCTCAGTTCTCAAGACTCTACACTGAAGTGAAAGCATGAAAAAAGTATAATATACTGTGCAAACTGTTTCATGAGAGGACTGTCAAGTGGTCTGGAATGATCAGCAGGAAAGATTTGCACTGCCTTTAAGAGTAGAAATGCTCTAGGTCACTTGGGTGGCTCAGTAGGTTAAGCATCTGTCTTTGACTCAGGTCATGATCTCAGGGTCCTGTGATTCAGCCCTACAATGGGCTTCCTGTAGAGCAGTCTGCTTCTCCCTCTCTCTCTGTCCCTCCTCACCCTGCTCATGCTCTCTCTCAAATAAATAAATAAATAAAATATTTTCTTTTTTAAGTAGAAATACTCTATAAAACGATGAAATTGCACAGAGTCTTGAAGAATAGACCTTCTCCAGTGAGATGAAGTCAAGAAACATCTTCTGAGAGAGAGGAAATGACAACATCAATAAATTCAGAGAAGCATGGAGAGTTCTGAAACACCCTAAGAATAGCAAATAATTTCTTGTGATTGGAGCTAGGTTGACATAGATGGAAGAGAGCATGGCAAGAGATGAGGCAGGATTGGTGGAAAGGGGTCAAATTATGAGCAGCTATGTGCTATGCTTTTATTATAGGGAAGAGACTGTTACTATCAAACTATTAAGGAGACCTGTTGAAGATTCTTTGTTTATTTAAAACTTCATCTCTCATTCTTACTTCCCAGTTGTTTAACCAGAGCAAGCTTTATTTCTCATCATCATTTTGGACTATGTAGGAAGAGACTTCAGATATGTAATTTAGCAGAACAAAAATATTAAGACCCATTTAGTTTCTCACTTGTTCTACATGTCAGCATTCCACAACTAATTTGGTCTGTATAGCATGCTTTTCCTTCATTCCAAGTGTTGCTAAAATTTACTCTTTGAAAAGAACAAAGATATGTCTCATGTTCAAAGTTAAATTTTTTACCTGAGGAATTTGAGACCTATGAATAAGAAAGTCTGGGAAAAGTGGTTTTTCCCAATGGTCTGTATAAATGCCACACACACACACACACACACACACACACACACACACTACCCTCTTGTCACAGTGTAATAGAATCACAGTATTCCTTAGAAGAACCCCTAAAATGATGCTGATACCTCAGGGACTGAACAGAACTAAAGTTTTAGTTCTATATTCTGTTCATCTGGTAAGCAGATAAAGTGTAGTCTTCCAGCCCCAGTGTACATAGGAAAAAGAGAAAGAGAGAAAACTCTCACATTTCTATTGCCAAACCTTACTGTGGGACCTCTCAAGACTACAGCTTTTGGATCAATAATAACTGCAAAGTTAGGGTCAGTTATATTTGCAAAATTTAAAATACCAATATAGTGTTAATAGGGCATGGGTTTAATGAGTCAGCCATGAAAATTTATTTTAATCATTAAAAAAACTTTCACAAATTTGCACAAGTTTCATTTCAAGCCAGGTTGTTTTGTGTGAAAATTAGTTTTCATCTTTTGAGACATAGCCTTCTTTATTCAGTACCCGAGCTAGATCTCGATTACTGAGAAAAACAAAACAAACAAGAAAAACAAACAAAACAAAACAAAATGAAAAAAAAATCACACACTATACTCTTTTAGGACTTCAGACTGGGCAGTTGTAGCCTGAAACATTAAGCATGTAAATCATCAATCTAGAAAGGGAGCATAGGGTTCATCTGTAGTTCCAATGTGGAATTGTTTTATAATGATTCAAAAAACAATCCCTTTAAAGTAAATCATTAGGAACTTTGATACTTCAAAAGTCTAAATCATGGATTTTCCATTAGTAATTTGATAACTTCTACAGGTATAAAACATAACACTGGAAAGGAAAAATTTTTGACAAAATCTTAATCTTTTCAAATTATTTTGAATTTTCTTTATAGATTGTATTTTTTGTAAAGATGTAGAATGATTGATTTCTGAATGGATTTCAGTGTATTTTTTTCAAACATTGTATTGTTTTGGGGAAGGGGGCAGATACAGGTAATGATTAAAAAAAACTAGTTGTTTTAACTATTTGTAACAAAGATAATATATTTAAAGTATGTGAATTGATCATCAGTCTATTCCTTAGGCAGTAGAACAAGACTATTTATTATTATATAGTTGTATTTTTATAAAAAGTTCAGCTTTTAAAGAGCCCAACTACTTTGAGTCCATTTCTATCTCTAAATCCTGTGATCAATACCTATCAATACCTATACTATCAATACCTAGTGCTCCATCATTCTTGGGCTATATGCTATTTAAATTTATCTACCTACATGTGCATGTGTGTGTGCGTGTGTTTAAAGAATAGCATATTGCCTGATAACAATAATGTATTAGGTATCCATCAAAGATTTTATATGTGTACGCATATTCTTATGTTGTCTATTAAATTGCAAACTGTGTCTGTGTAAGCTAAGTGTATATGGTCAGATGTGGCTATATTTAACATTTTGTTATGCTTGCAGGCATTCAACATTACTTTTGAATAAAATATAATTGTCAGTCATTGTCCAATATTTAATGGGTCTGCTACATAAATATCTTCCCATAAGTTAATAAATAATGTTCACATACATATTTACCCTTCTTATTTAATGTTATAATAGTGTACTCCCAACAAATCTAACATACTCATAATGTGGCAATTATATCTCTGATTCTGACTAAAGATTTTATAAATGCATAAATCTCTACAAATATATTTAATGTCATTATTTGCACAATAATTGTCCTTCAAATTAGAACACTGATTTTGTATACACAAGGCAGGCACATATTCATTCTAGAAAAATGTATCTGGATCTTGACTCCTAAATGCTTTTGTATTCATCATCTGTACATTATTTGCCCCTGTACATTTGTTATCTACATTATTTGCCATCTGTACATTTTGCTGTTCCTTGATTATTCATATGCTTTACCTTTAAGTTTGAATATTTACATCTTGCTTTTAGCTTACTCTGTTTTCTGATTTTTATTTTGTTTTATAACAATTTTGTACGAATCTACTCAACCATGCCAAAGTTTTTTTCCTATATACTGAAAATTATCTATAATGCACCTAGCACTGTGATTTTCCATGAACTTTTTAATTCAGATTCCTGGCTTGACCATACCTAATCTTTTTATTTCTCAACTGACCCCAGTCCTCCATGTTAGTTAAAGAATAAATAAATAAATCATACATCTGACACTACTAATGAAGGTGTGATATTTATTTTCTACCTTGAATCTGGAAAGTGTAATACCCGCTTTGACCAGTTTAGTAGAGCATACCCGGCACTTCTGAGAACAAGTCATAAAACACTATGCAGTCTGCCTGATTCTCTTGGAACATTTGCATTTAGGATGCACCCTTCCAGAATGAAGCTGCCACAACATAAGACACCCAAGTCACATGGAGAGGCCAGGTATAGGCATACTTGCTGGCAGATTCAGGTGAAAACAATATTTTCCAGATAATTTCAACCCCTAAATGTTCACATAATTCCCAGATAATTGAGTCCTCTCAGTGAGACCCCAAATTCAGACAGCAGCAAACAAATTATCCCATTTAGCCCTGCCTGAGTTTCTAAGCCACAGAATCTGAGTATACTAAATAGGTTGTTTTATGTCCCTAAGTTAAGGTTGTTTGTTTTACATTAATAGGACTAAAGGATATGGCCTAGTTCCAAGGCCTCTCTATGATCACACACCCTGCTCAGAAAAGTCCTGGCAAGTGGAGTCTGACAATTAGCATATAAGTCCATCAAGCATTTTTGAGAACATTGTTTTTTAGAAATTCACTGATTGTATTGTATTTTCATTTTCTCTCTCTATTATCCCTTTCTCCTGGAGATAGCATCATGGCTTGGGGAAGTCAACACATGTCCTTGGACACTTGGCTTTCTCACTGAAATGCTATTTGCCTTGGGGAAGGTAGAGAGTGTCTAAGGAAAAACAGGCACTTGAGATAATCCCATAATCTCAATACATCACAATTTTCACTAAAACTGGGGTACCAAACATTTTGAAAACTTATTGCTGATCATTGAAATGCCTGGTGCATTAAGCAGTAATAAGTGTTCAGAAACAACATTGGTTTTAGATTAAATATGTCACTAAAATCTATTTGTAGTAGCAACATGCATACAAACTAGCAAACTGCCTCCCTGCAATCAGGTCTGTTCCTGCCATTTAATGTTGCCATGCAGTCATCTAACTGCAGTTTTGGAACACTTTGTTAATGGAAATCTACTACAGTAAGTGATTAAAAAAAAAATTCAGTCCAAACCTGTAGACTTTAGTTTGAAACCATTAAAAGTATTATATAATCCTCTGCTAGCTGAGTAAAAATGGCACTTACTTAGCCATTGAACTTAGTGGTAAATAACTAAGATTAAGATAAACCTGACATAAGATAAGGTTTCTTATTATGTTAACAGTGAGAAGATGTCTACAAAATAAGAGTAATCATTTCTGTGCATTGATGATTTATAGATCTAGTAGCATATTGTAGATATTAAGTAACAATTTAGTGAGCTTAGCCAAAATTAACAGAAAATTTTATATTTCTTTGTCTTACCTAGGGAAAAATACAAATTGTATTAACTTTTTTCTCTTTAGAAAAACTATTATGGGGCGCCTGGGTGGCTCAGTGGGTTAAGCCGCTGCCTTCCGCTCAGGTCATGATCTCAGGGTCCTGGGATCGAGCCCCGCATTGGGCTCTCTGCTCAGCAGGGAGCCTGCTTCCTCCTCTCTCTCTGCCTGCCTCTCTGCCTGCTTGTCATCTCTCTGTCAAATAAATAAATACAATCTTAAAAAAAAATTAAAAAAGAAAAACTATTATAAATCTTTCTCCAAAATAATCAATTAATATTTCTAAGTGTTAATTTCTAAAAGCATAGTTTATACATTGAGCCATATTCTTTTTCTTTTCCCCCTGCATAGTGTCATCTTAATTAATTTTATTTTTTTAATTTTATTTATTTTTATTATGTTCAGTTAGCCAATGTATAGCACATCATTAGTTTTTGATGTGTTCAATAATTCAATAGTTGCATTTTAAGACCCAGTGCTATATTCTATTCCTTCAAGTTGTTTGTAGTTGGACAAACAAATCTGCCAGAGTGCACATTAATCTAATGTTTGTTCTCTTAGAAAACAATCATTAGAAAAAAAGAAAAATAGCAAGATCTATAGAGAATCTATTCCATATAAATCATCCTAAGAAATGTGTAGATGATAGGGTGACTCAGTGATGGACATTGGGGAGTGCATATGCTATGGAGAAGTTGTGAATTATGTAAGACTGATGACTCACAGACCTGTACCCCTAAAACAAATAATATATTATATATTAATAAAAAGTAAATAAAATAGAAATGTGTAGATGGAAAAAGAAAATTAAAAGAGTAAATTAAAGGTCACATTAGAAAATAAGACGGCTACAGGTAAAGCATTATAAATGCAAGGAAATTTATATTAATTCATATTTTCAGGATAAAGATGAAGCATGTAGTTCTTATGTCCCTTTTTTAAAACTTTATTTTATTTTTTTCAGTGTTCCAAGATTCATCGATTATGCACCAAACCCAGTGTTCCATGCAATACATACCATGCTTAATACTCACTGGCTCACCCAAACCCCACCATTCTTCCCTCCAAAACCCTCAGTTTGTTTCAGATATGGCCCCGCAACTCTATGGTCAACTAATCTTCAACAAAGCAGGAAAAAGTATCCAGTGGAAAAAAGACAGTTTCTTCAATAAATGGTGCTGGGAAAATTGGACAGCTATGTATACAAGAATGAAACTCGACCATTCTCTTACACCATACACAAAGATAAACTTGAAATGGATAAAAGACCTCAACATGAGGCAGGAATGTATGAAAATCTTACAGGAGAAATAGGCAGTAACCTCTTTGACATCGGCCACAGCAACTTCTTTCAAGACATGTCTCCAAAGACAAAGAAAACAAAAATGAAAATGAACTTTTGGGACTTCATCAAGATAAAAAGCTTCTGTACAGCAAAGAAAACAGTGAACAAAACAAAGAGGCAACCCACAGAATGGGAGAAGATTTTTGCAAATGACATTACAAAGGGCTGATATCCAAGATTTATAAAGAACTCCTCAAACTCAATAACTCAATACACACAATACAGATAATCACATCAAAAAATGGGCAGAAGACATGAACAGACACTTCTCCAAAGAAAACAAATAAATGGTTAACAGACACATGTCCATTTTTTTTTAACCCAAGAATTTCACTAAAATTTTTATAAAATAGTTTGGTGAAATTATGGGTCTCTAAAATTGTAAGAAATTATAAAGCAAAGTAAAAAAATAAATTTGGGGAAAAGGTAAGATTATAAGAGTCAAGTGCCTAACTTTAGGAAATTTTTAATACAAAGTGTACTGAGGTAACTGAAAATGGGTATTTCATAATTCATGAATATCTATAATACAATACTATGCAATAGTTTAAGGATATAATAAATCTGAAGAAAGTCCTCCCTTTTAGTTTCAGTCTTGTCCAGATTGAAGCATGACAAAGCATCCTAAAATCAGATTGTTGAGAAAAGAATTTATTTTTTTAAATTGTCTTTTAAAAATATGTATTTTAAATGTAATGTATTTTAAATCTTTCCAAGTGTATGTTGTACCTAGAATTAGGCAAATTGTGATGAAAATGTATACCTTAGTTTTTGTTTGGTTCAACAAGCAAGAATGATGTGGAAATGGCAAATTTTATAAGTAAATAGATTTTTAAAATAATTGAATTTATTTAAAATGCTTAAAATCAATTATAAAATAATGTTTTCTTAATAGTTAAAAAATATCTGGGGGCTGGTATAATATTCTACACATTTTGATACATTGGTGGATAGGAATTGTGTGTCAGGAATTTGGGATAGTCGGATGAATAGAAAAGCAGGCAGCTCTGTCAAAAAAACCTAATATGTGGGTGTGGTGCAAAAATAATGAATACTGTTATGCTGGAAAAAAAAAAAAAAGATGGAGAATGACATGGGAAAAAAAAAAAAAAAACCTAATATGTATTAGAGTACAGAGATACAGAAAGAGGTAAATTTCAGAATGATACCAGAAGCTTAATGATCAAAGAATGTATTAGGTACAGAGATCACAAGATGAAGGAGCTATCAATTCTATTTGGAGAGAGGTCAGAGATATCTTCCCTGGAGAAACTCTTTCTGTTTTTGAGAAATAATTGCTTCTCTTTGAGGACATGGAATGAATAATTATTACAATTAGAATAACAGTGAGGAATGTATGGTAGAACAGAAATTTGATTTTAATGTATTGTACTACTGTGTCAGTAAGTGAAATGTGAGTTATTTGAAACACACATATCCTGGACTGTTTCCCTCCACTCTGTGTCCTATAAACTGGAAAGGGCAGCATCCATACCCATGAGAAAGGTCTCACACAGTGTTGTTATGATAATCAAATAGCTTCATAGCTTTCTTTGAATTTGTTCTTAGCATCACAATCCTATTTCTAACTCTCTATAATATAATGTCAACCATTTACCTTAATTAGTATGACCAGAGGAAAATATCATTTATATATTTTTTAACATTTTTCTTTTTTTTACTTTTTAAAAGTGAAAGTAGATAGTTTTGTTGGGATAGCTGGTGCCAAATAGGACTGTCACAGGTCAGTGAATATGTGTAGTAACACCACTTCAACCTTTCTCTCCTGTCAATCCAGCCTACTTCCTCTTCTAAATTGATCCGTGTTTAGAAGAAACCGACCAGATCTTGATCACTTTGGGAAACTTTTTACATTTCCCAATTATCTTTTAGACAAGGGAGGATTCGTTTTTAATGAAGATTTTTACTTTATAGCCTTGATTAACCATTCCACATTCAGCTGTTACTATATCTCTACATGTTCTTTACAAGAGAGTCAACCTAGGCAACTCATTATTTAATGCATGTATCAAGAAAATATTTTCAGGGCGCCTGGGTGGCTCAGTGGGTTAAGCCGCTGCCTTCGGCTCAGGTCATGGTCTCAGGGTCCTGGGATCGAGTCCCGCATCGGGCTCTCTGCTCAGCAGGGAGCCTGCTTCCTCCTCTCTCTCTCTCTGCCTGCCTCTCTGCCTACTTGTAATCTCTCTGTCAAATAAATAAATAAAATCTTTAAAAAAAAATATTTTCACATTAAATTGTGTTGTTTCCCAATACAGTTTTTTCTGCTTTTATTCTTTATTATTCTGTCTTCTGCACCACTCTTCATTTAAGCAGCAGCAAGGGCTTTCTATATATATTGCCTTCAAAGTAAGTTGACTATTATAGAAAGATGTGAAAGATGAGAGGAGCTCAGTTTTGAACTTTGGTTAAACTCCTAGTTTTAAGGAGTTGAAGACCATACATTTGAAATAAAAGGCTCTGGGGATAAGAAGAGTTTGAGAACCCAAAACTAAGGTTAATATTATGAACAATAAACTTCCAGTAAAATGGAGGAAGATCCAGATTGCTCTTCCCTTACAAGGCTAGATAAGACATGCTGGGGCTGTGGTGGAAAATGATAAACAAGACACACCCCAGGGTATAGAGGAATGGGTTAGCTAGGATAAGAGAATGAGTCTGGAGGAATTAATGAGCACAAGTAGTATCTATATTACAGTTCCCAAAAGAATGAGCACTGTCTTTTCTTGGCTCCAAGAAAAGGATGGGAGCCAAGTTCCCACTAGTTGTTACTGCAAACTAGGAGGCATCCTGCCTGTATTGACTGTAATGTTATCTGTCCTTTTTACACTCAAGCAGTGACATCTCTCACCAGCAGTAGCCCAAATGTTGCTGGTCAATAGCCTATCAAGAACAACATAAAGAGCAAACCAACATTACAATGAGATACCTGACACCTTTCAGACCAGAAAAACAAACAAATAAACAAACAACACAAAAAAAACAAGGAATGGCAGGAGTTGGCCAGGATGTGGAGAAAAGAGAACCCTCTAGCACTGTCGGTGGGAATGCAACTAGTGCAGCCACTCTGGAAAAGAGTAAAATTTTGAAGGGAGTTGGGGTAAATTGGAAGGGGAGGTGAATCATGAGAGACTATGGACTCTGAAAAACAATCTGAGGGGTTTGAAGTGGTAGGGGGGTGGGAGGTTGGGGTACCAGGTGGTGGGTATTATAGAGGGCACAGATTGCAGGGAGCACTGGGTGTGGTGAAAAAATAATGAATACGGTTTTTCTGAAAATAGATAAATCAATTTAATAAAAAAATAAAAATAAAAATGTAAATTAAAAAAAAAATAGAACTACCCTATGATCCAGCAATCACACTTCTAGGTATTTACCAAAAAAATACAAAAATACTAATTCTTAGGGATACATGCACCCTGATGTTTATAGTAGCCAATCATCTGCATAGCCAAATTATAGCCAAGTGTCCAAAAACTGATGAATGGAAAAAGGAGAAGTGATATATATCACTTCTCCATATATATATATATGATACGTATCATATTTATAGATATATAAATATATCTATTCATATATCTATATATATGATACGTATCATATATATTTATAGATATATAAATATATATATATATACACACACACACATGATTCAGACATCAAAAGAATGGAAAATTGTCATTTGCAACAACATGAATGGAGCTAGAGAGTTTAATGCTAAGCAAAATAAGTCAGTCAGAGAAAGACAAATACCATATGATTACATTCATATGTGGGATTTAAGAAATAAAACAAATGAACAAAGGGAAAAAAAAAAGAGAGAGAGAGGCAATCCAAGAACAGACTCTTAACTATAGAGAGCAAACTGATGTTTACTGGAGGGGAGGTGGGGGCTATTAAATAAATGATGGAGATTAAGGGGAGCACTTGTGATGAACACTAGGTGTTGTATGGAAGTGTTGAATCACTATATTGTACAACTGAAACTAATACTGTATGTTAACTAAATGAAATTTAAATAAAAACTTTTTTAAAAAAGAACAATATAATGGAATTTGTTTTGCATGACCTAACTTATCTCACCATTTAAACAACACAGTGAAGGCAAATTTGAAGACCTTGAATACAAGAAGGCAAACATAAAGGAAAGGGATGTTTTTCCCAGTCCTTTTCTTTAATCTTCCACCTCCTGGATAGATGAAACACAAAGTTACCCCAGGACTCCTCATTTCCCCTCAAAGATGTTAAAGCTCCCATCACCATTTTCTGTGATTCTGAATTCCATCTCCTGCTTATACTCATACTACCCCTTTGCCTGATATATTTATTATCACCTCACTTCTTGCTGCTGTGGTATGTCCTATTCACCAGCAAAGAATCAATATAGATACAGGCTATTTGAAAATCTTATTGTTAATAGTCTTCATTATATAATTTGGAGTTTTAACCAGTAGTATCTGTTAATGTTTATCTCTAGTTCCTCTTTGATAAAATTTCCTCAATAAATCCAGCCATAGATAATCATTTCTTCCATTAAAATAGCACCCCACTCTTTGGGTTTTAATTATCCTATAGAGTATCAGTCAGAAGTTTTGAATGTGATAAATTTTCATTTGGCCCAGATGATAGAACCTGAACTGATGGTACCAAATTCTTTTCAAAAGAGAGACTTAATTCTCTTTATAGCCAAGTCAAAGATAAAGACCTTAAAATTATCTTTTATGCTCCCTACCATTTCCCCTCACAAGGTTTTCTAGATGTTCTAGAATACTTAATCTTGTCAGCATTATCCAATAAAGATGCTATTTGTTCTCTCTTCCTTCTGGCATTGATCAGCCCCAAATTTGTATTATTTTATAATACAAATGCTTAGACTTTGTGATATTTCTGAAATAATTTTTGCTATCTTAGAGTTTACATATATTTCCTCATCAGTGTTCCCACAAAGTATAGAGGGACAAACTACCAAGCAGGGGATCAAATTAGCCCATTGGCTTGTTTGATTTTGTTTTGTTTGATTTTGTTTCCACACAGGTAACTAATAATGGACTTAAAATTTTTAACAGGTTGTACAAAACAGAAGACTATGCAACAGAGACTGTGTGTGGCTTGCAAAACCTGCAATATTTACTTTAATAATTGCTGTTATCAATTAGTTACTTTAGAGAAAAAAGTGCACTGACCCCTTCAATTTATCACTACCTTTACCACAAAATATGCAGGCTCCCAGTCTAGGATTTGCAGTCTGTCTCACAGGCAGAGTGGAAGTCCTGGAATGGACACAACTATAGTGTATTCACTATAATTCACTCTGTAAATTCTGGACTCCTCAATAATCCCATGGTTTTTGTTTTGTTTTGTTTTGTTTTGTTTCAATCCAATGAGGCCCTAGCTGTGGTCAGTATTTAAATTAATTCTGATTTACTACGCAATTGACTGCAATTGGGACATAGTTCAGATAGGGTCATCTGCATTCTTGCATCCATATATCTCTTATCTAAGATCAACATTGTTAAACAACAACTTAAGCTTTTTTTTTTTTCCTGGTTAATAATAATCTGTGTGAAATCTGAGTTTTAAATATTTACATTTGTTTTCAATTATATAGTCATACCACAAATTAGATCAATGGTTTAATCATTACATATGCATAAATACATATCATTACATATGTATAAATATATTATAGAATTTGAACACTTTTCTTTACATAATAATTTTTAGTAAACTATGTATATTTTAAAATATAGTAAAATGCATAAAAGGGAAAATTATTTCAACATCATCAATGTTACAAAATCTAGCCTCCCTTTTGAAATAAAGAATGAGGTGTTCTTATTTATGGATGTCATATGGTTATATTAATAAAATTGCAAAGAAAAGAGTTTAAAATCTATTTTTGAAAGAAAGGTAGTTGTTTTCCCTGAAATAGTGGGTGACTATTTCTGTTCTCTGACAGTAGGGGAGGTTCCATTATTTCAAAGGTTACATTATACCTCTGCTGAGAGAGTGAAATAAACAAACAGTCAATTCACTGAAAATGAAAGCTACAGGAAGGCAGTTGCATTCATTTAAATCCTCAAAATTTATAGAAAGCATTTATCTCAAGGTGAGTTGTTAGGTGCTGTTGTAAGAGTGTATATTATCCAACTAGTCATCAGCATATCCAAATGAACAAGCAAAAAAGAATTAGAAGAATTTAGGAAAATTCTCTTTGCTTTACATTTTGCATGCAAGAAATAATGAATATGGTTCTCTATGTGCCCAGAAGATGATTGTCACTGTATCATTAACAATGCAAAAATTGAATGTTTTTACTAATATAATCCTCCCATATTCATTGGTGCAGCAAATGGAAATGTTAAACAGTAACATACCTGCCACCTTCAATTATACATACTGATGTTTATCATTCAAGCAATAGTTTACTTCCTGAGTGAGGATGCACTGAGCAAAGCAATTATCTGAGCCAAATTTTTAAGGAAGCTGTCGCCCCTTCATTACTATGTGCTTTCCCTTTTCTCTATTCACTACTCCTTCACTTATCACTCCACAGGAAGCTGGTATCCTCATCCTTGGGATGCTAAGAGACATTAATTTAGGTGCTGCCCCTAGAAATATCTATAACACCAGTAATTCATTTCTTCATCCCATTCTTTTCCTATTGCATCATATTGTTAGATACACTGTTTTATCTTACTGTTTCTCTGAAGGAGATTGGACCTACCAATCTTTTTTCTTTTTTTTTTTTTTAAGATTTTATTTATTTATTTTATTTTTTTGACAGACAGAGATTACAAGTAGGCAGAGAGGCAGGCAGAGAGAGAGAAGGAAGCAGGCTCCCTACTGAGCAAAGACCCAGATGCGGGGCTCGATCCCAGGGCGCTGGGATCATGACCTGAGCCGAAGGCAGAGGCTCTAACCCACTGAGCCTTCCAGGCACCCTTGGACCTACCAATCTTAATGAACCATTGATAAAATCAGAAATTAGGTACAATTCTGTTAACTGACTTCCACCAAACTGATTTTACAAATTACTTAATATTCTCAATACAACTTGTAAAACATATTAACTAAAACCTATGTTAGTGGACTACTCTATTACATTTGTACTAATTGTTGATTTACCAGGTGTTTATTGGGTTTGCACAGTTTAATTTAAATGTTATTTTTTTACCCAATATAATTTAATTAAACCTTATATATACCAGCAAAATATGCATATGAAAGATAATTATTTTAGCACAGTTACTGAATGGCTTAAATATTGTGGATATTGTGAGGAAAACCAACAACTTAATGACCACATGTGGAAGTAAATTTTCCCCCAGCAATATGGCTCAATGCCTTTTTAAGGGGAGCTAAACTCATTTACTGATAAAGTTAAACTGAGAGATCACTACATATCACAGAATTAGTCCCCATTTTATCGACCTAAAAAAACAAAACAAAACAAAACAAAAAAACAAAAAACAAATCTCAGAAAGCATTATATGCATGACAAAGTATATTTAAAAAGAAGGAAAGAAGAAAGAAAGAAAGAAAGAAAGAAAGAAAGAAAGAAAGAAAGAATATAGTAATTGTTTACAACAAAACAGATGAATTTTCAAGTTTCCAGGGTTTTGTCACAAGAAAGTCAAGTATCTTAAAACTTGAAAAGTTACAAATAATTTATGACCAGATTAATGTGACACAGAAAAATTAACATGGACTGACTTAACAGGATTTTTTTTTCTTTCTCTATATTTGAAGAAAATAGAATCATATTTTTTTTTAAAGATTTTATTTATTTATTTGACAGAGAGAAATTACAAGTACACTGAGAGGCAGGCAGAGAGAGAGAGAAGGAAGCAGGCTCCCTGCTGAGCAGAGAGCCCGATGCGGGACTCGATCCCAGGACCCTGAGATCATGACCTGAGCCGAAGGCAGCGGCTTAACCCACTGAGCCACCCAGGCGCCCTAGAATCATATTTTTAAATATAAATCATTGGTTAGTTGGTGATATATCATCTTTCATCCAACCTATGAAATAAGTGACCTGAGTGCTATCTGCAAAATTCTTTGATTTCTATTTTGGAATAAATGACAGATAATTATGTGTCTTAAGGAACGGTTAAAAGTTAGCAACATTAAACATAGTTTATAATATAGCATTCACAAATAACAAAATTCCAAGCTCAATAGTTCAATAAATCTTGAAGAAAATGTGACGTGAATTTTTAACACCACCACCAAAAACTCATAAATAAAAGGAAAACCATGAGGAAAATGTTTTAAGTAATATAAATCTAATTGGAAGTTTGGCAATATAAGGAAGGTGATGTTAAATGATGATGATTTATTAGAAAAACATATGTATCATATGACATCATAACTGTCCTTCATAAAGCACACACGTCTAGAATGGAAAGGATAAAATAGATAAGTAATAATAATTTATGCTGTAGCTAAATCATGCCTTTAATTTTTAAAAATAATAATTTGTCTAAATAGATGATGATATTAGGGCACCTGGGTGGTTCATTCTGTTGAGCCTGGGAATCTTGATTTTTAGCTCAGGTCATAATCTCAGGGTGGTAGAATGGAGCCCTACATTGGGCCCCCTGCTCAGCAGGGAATCTGGTTGAGAGTCTCTCTATCTTCCTCTACCCCAACCCCTGATTTGTGCACACTCTCTAAAATAAATAAATTGATTTAAAAAAAATAGACAATAATATTATGAACAAGAGTGAAATTACTATGCTATAAAATTACTATTTCTCATCTAATCAATTTATTGGTTTTATTTCTCAAATAAGCTTTTTAAAAAAATATTTTATTTTTTACAGTGTTCCAAAATTCATTGTTTATCCACACCCAGTGCCTCATGCAATACATGCCCTCATCAAACCCACCATCAGACTCAACCAATCCCCCATCCCTAACCCTTCCAAAACTCTCAGTTTGTTTCTCAGAGTCTATGTCTCTCAGGTTGTCTCCCCCTCTGATTTCCCCCAACTCACTTCTCTCCATCTCCCAGTGTCATCCGTGTTATTCCTCATGCTCCACAAGTAAGTGAAACCATATGAGAATTGACTCTCTCTGCTTGGCTTATTTCACTCAACATAATCTCTTCCAGTCCCGTCCATGTTGATACAAAAGTTGGGTATTCATCCTTTCTGATGGAGGCATAATATTCCATAGTGTATATGGACCACATCTTCCTTATCCATTCGTCTGTTGAAGGGCATCTTGGTTCTTTCCACATTTTGGCGACTGTGGCTATTGCTGCTATAAACATTGGGGTACAGATGGCCCTTCTTTTCACTACATCTGTATCTTTGGGGTAAATACCCAGGAGTGCAATTGCAGGGTCATAGGGAAGTTCTATTTTTAATTTCTTGAGGAATCTCCACACTGTTCTCCAAAGAGGCTGCACCAACTTGCATTCCCACCAACAGTGTAAGGGGGTTCCCCTTTCTCCACACCCTCTCCAACACTTGTTATTTACTCTCTTGTTAATTTTGGCTATTCTAACTGGTGTAAGGGGCTATCTAAATGCAGTTTTGATTTGAATCTCCCTGATGGCTGATGATGATGAACATTTTTTCATGTGTCTGTTGGCCATTTGTATGTTGTCTTTGAAGAAGTGTCTGTTTATGTCTTCTGCCCATTTCTTGATATGATTATCTGTTTTGTGTGTGCTGAGTTTGAAGAGTGCTTTATAGATCTTGGATATCAGCCCTTTGTCTGTAGTGTCATTTGCAAATATATTCTTTTTGTTTTGCTGACTTTTTGCCTTTTTGTTTTGTTGACTGTTTTCTTTGCTATGCAGAAGCTTTTGATCTTGATGAAGTCCCAAAAGTTCATTTTCATTTTTGTTTCCTTTGTCTTTGGAGACATGTCTTGAAAGGAGTTGTTGTGGCCAATGTCGGAGAGGTTACTGCCTATGTTCTCCTCTAGGATTTTGACAGATTCCTGCCTCACGTTGAGGTCTTTTATCCATTTTGAGTTTATCTTTGTGTATGGTGTAAAAGAATGGTCAAATAAGCTTTTTAATGTTAGTTTTGTTAGAATGATGAATTACTAAATATTTTTGTGACAAATAATTTCACAGTTTTTCAAATTATTACTAACAACATATTCCAAAATAATTGATGACAGCATCTACATTATAAGGTCTCCAATGTTAAAGAAATTAGCAATAGGACATTCTTCTTGTTATTCCCTCTGCATTCTTCTTGTTATTTCTCTGAAAATTTAAATTTGCCTTTTCCGGCACTTTTTCTGATGTTCTAAATAACATCAGTTTAATTTTTCTACCTATAGGAAAAGTATATACCCTTTCACAGCTTTAGCAGTGAGTTTATCACCATGCTTTTTGTTTGTTTGTTTGTTTGTTTGTTTTCCTAAATTGTTCAGACCTACTTTTCCCCCAACATTCTTGTAATTTCTATTTATGCTGGTGATTGACATAATTCTGCATGTACATATTAAAATTTGATTTCTTTCCCCTCAAAATTGATTTCTTATTTCTTTATTTAATGCATCACTCCTTCACCAACAACTTATACATAAAACACTGAGTCACCCATAAACCACTCTATTGGGCTAACTTTTCTCCTTCCCTTAATTATTCATCACTCTCTTAAATTATAAAACCTTCCTTGCTTTTCATTTCACTTGTCTAGTTAAATCCTTCACTACTTGACTTATGAACTATAGCAGTACATTTCTAAACTACTATATACAGAAAAAATAAAGGGATATGCTATTTTTTCCTTCAAAATTATTTGATGATTCCCTATAAAATATATAGTAAATGCAAATTTCATATATACTAAACAGAGTACTAGCAATTAAATCATATACTAAACTTTCAAGTAATATTCACCATTCTCTCACTAATTCTGACTTCCTACTTTCAAAAATATTAATTAAACCTCATATGTCTAAGATTATTTACGTATAAATACATATTTTAATATCTATATATTTCTTATTGCTAATACTTTTTGCAACAATATAGTTACCATTTAGAGTTCAGACTAGATTATATCTCTTCAATAAAGTCTTCAATATTTTTTGTTTGTAATTGTGACATATTCCCCCCCAAAATTTCACAATTTTATGTGGACTTTAGTTTTAGAAATAAAACTACCCATCACTAAGCAAACAGATAATGTAGAAATAATTGAGTATCATTTTTGAAAGCATGGCTCTACAAAATTTTAAACATGTAGTTTATACTGGCTGCATAATATGTTAGATGTAGAAACAGTTTTGAAAGTGGTAAATACAGTAAAATTCATGAGAACCATATGAAAAAACTGGGTCAAATTCTAACATATCTCTCTAGAAAGAGAAAAAAAGAGGCGGTGGGAGAAAATAGTAATGTTCAAAGATACATTGACTAAAATTTTCAAACTTTCCAATAGGAAAACAAGCTGCAGATAGTAAAACTGCTGAAAATAGAAGACAAAGGAAAATCTTAAAAGAAACAAACAGAATATTAAAAGAAACATATATTACAATCAAGTGGAATTTATCCCTAGGTTGTAAGGATGGTTAAACACATGCAAATCAATAAATGTGACACAGAAAGACAAAAATTATATGATCATCTCAATAGATCCAAAAAATCTTTTGACAAAAATGCAATGTCCTTTCATGATAAAACCCTCATTAATATAGGTATAGATTAGTATGTAAGTATATTTAATATAATAAATACCATATATGACAAACATGAAGCTAACAGAATCTTCAATGGCAAAAGTTAAAAGGCATTCCTTAAGATCAGGGACTAGACAAGTGTGTCCACTATCACCACTAATATTCAATACTGTACTGAAAGTCTTAGCTAGATTAAAAAAGCAAGATATAGTTATAAAAGGCATCCAAAATGGAAATAAAGAATTAAAATTGTTTCTGTTTTCTGATTATATATCTTATACATAAAAAATCCTATGGCACAAAAAAAATTGTTGAAACTGACCAATAAATTCAGTAATGTAAGATATAAAATCAACATATAGAAATCAGTTGTTTCTCTACACTAACAAGAAAATATGAGAGAAAGAAATAACCAACAATTCCATTCACAGTAGTATCAAATCAATAAAATACTTAGCATAAATTTAACTAAGGAAGTGAAAAATCTGTGCAATGAAAACTACAAGATTCTGGTAGAAGAAACTGCAAAAGACAAAAAATGGAAAGATGTGTTCATGGATTAGAATTTATATTGTTAAAATGTCCATACTACCCAAGGCATTTATAGGTTTAACACAATCCTATGAAAATTCCAATGACATTTTTCATAGAAATGAAAAAGAAAAAGTCCTAAAATTTGAATGTTTCCATAAAATATCCCAAATAGCCAAAGCAATCCTGACAAAGAAGTTTAAGTCTAGAGACAATACACTTCATGATTTCAAGGCTTGTCATAAGCTATAGTAATCACAGTATGGTACTGACATAAAAATAGATGCTTAGGCCAGTAGAATAGTATAGAAATCCCAAAAATAAATCCTCACATATACTTTCAGCTACTATTTGACAAAGGAGCCAAGATGGGGAAATTATAGTCTTTTCAATAAATAGCATTGGGAAAACCAGATAACCACATGACAAAGAGAAATTGGACCCCTGTCTCATACCACTCATAAGAATTGAGTCAAAATGGAATAAATTCTTAAATGTAAGACCTGCTAAAACTCTTAGAAGACAACATGGAAATGGCTTCTTGATAGGATAATTTATTTAGACATGATACTAAAACCAAAAATCAGTGAGACTATATTGAACCAAAAAAACACAGCATGGAAGAATCATGGCATAGGAAAAAAAATCAGTAATCAACAAAATGAAAGGCAACTTACAGATTGGCAGAAAATATTTTCAAGCTATCTGATAAGAGATTAATATCAAAAACATAAAAAGAATTCATGCAACTCAATACTAAAACTACAACTAAATAATGGGCAGAGGGACTGAATATATTTTTTTTTATCTAAAGAAATATAGATGTACAACAAGTACATGAAAAAATATTCAACATCACTAATCACTAAGGAAATAAAATCAAGACCATAATGAGATATCACCTTACACCTGTTAGGATGGCTATCAGCAGAAAGATGAGATAAAGGTTTGTGAAGATGTGGAGAAAAGGGAGCACTGTGCACTGTTGGTGGCAATGTAAATTGTTACAGCCATTATGGAAACAGAATGGAGAGTCATCAAAAAAAAAAATCAAAAATAGAATTAACATGTGATTCAGCAATCCCACATCAGGCTATATACCTGAAATTAATGAAAACAGGATCTCAAAGAGCTATCTGTACTCCCAGATATATTACCATATTATCCACAATAGCCAAGGGGGGGAAAAAAAAAGTCATGGGGGCACTTGGGTGGCTCAGTGGGTTAAAGCCTCTGCCTTCGGCTCAGGTCATGATCTTAGGGTCCTGGGATCGAGCCCCACATCAGGCTCTCTGCTCTGCAGGGAGCCTGCTTCCTCCTTTCTCTGCCTGCCTCTCTGCCTACTTGTGATCTCTCTCTGCCAAATACACAAATAAAATCTTTAGGAAAACAAAACAAAAACAAAACAAAACAAGTCTTGTCCATCAACAAATGAATGGGTAAAGAAGATGTGATATATACCATACACACATGACAACACACATCTCACACACACACACACACACACACACACACACACACAGGACTGTTATTTAGCCATAAGAAGAAAATCTTGCCATTTGTGACAACATGAGTGGCCCCTGAAGATATTATGATGAATGAAATAAATCAGAAATAGAAGACAAATACTGCAGACAAATACTGAATATTTATGTGTGGAATCTAAAAAAGTAGAACTTTGAGAAACTGGGAATAGGATGGTGGTTACCATGCACTGGAGGTTGGGAGAAATGGGCAGATGATGGGCAAAAGGTACAAAATTCCAGTCAGAAGACTGACAAGTTCTAATGTACATCATTGTGATTATAGGTAATATATTTTTATATTTTATTTATTTATTTATTATTTATTTGACAAACAGAGATCACATAGGCAGAGAGAGAGGAGGAAGCAGGCTCCCCACTGAGCAGAGACCCCAATGCGGGACTGGATCCCAGGGCACTGGGATCATGACCTGAGCCAAAGGCAGAGGCTTTAACCCACTGTGCCACCAAGGCGCCCCTATAGGTAATAATATCATATTATATTCTTGAAAATTGTTAAGAAAGTAGATTGTAAATGTTATAAGCACAAAAATGTAGTGTTGACTATGTCATATGATGGCAATGTTAGCTAACATTTATGGTGGTAATCGTTTCCAAATCAATGTGTTTTATACCTTAAATTTACACAATGCTATATATCAATGCATCAATTATATGTCAGTAAAGCTTGGGAGAAAATATTAACTGTATATAATATAATATCAAATATATTGGCAAAATTATATATTGTAAATTTAAACATTTGGCACAGGCTAAAAGTTTTATTCTATTTCATATTTATTCTACTCATTCTATTTCAAATCAAATCGACAATTTATTTAAAGAAAGAACATTGAAAAAAGTTTTCTCATATTTTATGCAGTAACAAATGATAGAATATATAGAACTATAGAAGTTCAAATTACTGATTGAAATCCACTTACTGAAAAACGCCTAAAAGAGATAATTAGGCAGCCAGTGTGTGTTCAGAACAGCACATATGAAAGTTGAATTTTATGCAATATGCAGGAAAGAGTAATATCTTTCCCTTAGCTTCCTTTTTGGATAGATGGTAGTCTTCATTGTAATGTGGGCATATTTTGATTGGAAACATTTGGCAATTCATTTTTCAGTTAGTTTCA
Source organism: Mustela erminea (assembly GCF_009829155.1). Classification (NCBI taxonomy): domain Eukaryota; kingdom Metazoa; phylum Chordata; class Mammalia; order Carnivora; family Mustelidae; genus Mustela; species Mustela erminea. The sequence goes on from NC_045625.1 coordinate 56,619,607, forward strand.
TATGAAGCCAGATAAATTGGAGGTTTGGGTGTGGAGGTGTTGCTGAGTAACATCTTTCTCTTTCATCAATACTTTATGACTGTAAAGAAAACATCTGCAAATTCTATCATTTAAAAAATCCTCATGAGATGTTCTTTTGTAATAATTTAACTTTTATTTTTTCTCCCCCACATAAAAGAGCTAAACTGAACAAAATTAAAAACTGTGATTCCTTATAAATAAAATAACTGGTAAGAAATTAGTTTCATTAGGTATTTGAAACAATTATTATAGTGTGAAGTTATCAGCAATTATAAATAATCTCTTTTCTCTAATACATATTTTTAATAAGTAACCCATGATCCCTCTTTCCTGTGTTAATATAATAATGGCGACCTATTCTTATACTATAAATTTAAAGATTTTATATTTCTTTCTTCCCTCAATTTGAGTCATATATAGAGACATACAGATACAGACATCACATACATATATATATATATATATATATATATGCTATACAAAAATACATATCTTAATACTTTTATCCAATATATACAAATGTATATACTATATACATCTTACTCTATAATAGGAAATACACATTTTTAATATAAATAAGTAAGGGAATTTCTGCTTTCTTTGTATCTATCTGAGTTTGTCATTAAACTCAGTCGCACCAGAAACTCAAAGATTAGAGTCGACTTTCCCTCAAATAGCATTTATAAATTTTGTGATTATTCCAAACCCATCCTGTTGAAATTTATACTAATATAGTGTTAAGCGCCAGAATGTTAAAGCCACAATTATCTGGGTTTCAATACTGGCTTCACCACTTATCTGTGAGAACTTAAGCAATTTATTTTAAAATGTTTGCCTTATTTTTCTCATCAGTAAAATAAAAATTACTATAATTTCTACACTCTCACACAAACTTTAGAACATAATTGATAGATGTTTGTCAAATATTCATTTTTTCTATTCTTCTGCATACTACTATTCTCTGTAAAACTTAACAATCATATCTCATGCAATTAATTGTGCAATTTTAAACTACCTGTCTCCTCACTAAGCAAGTTCCATGAAGGCAGATATTTTGTTTTGTTCATTGCTACAGCCTAGGATAGTGTTTGACTCATAATAGGCAATGAAAATTATTAATTGTATTAATTCTCTAGTTAAGTACTCTATCAACCTAATATTCAAACTTTCAGTCAGAAGGTAGTACCTGTTAAATCTTGCCTAAATGCAATTTAGTGCAATTCAAACATCTTGATTTTCCTGACTTTCCTAATATTGGAAATTTCCAAATATACAAGGTTTAGATTATTGTCAAATTCAGATAAATGTATACCCAAATCATTTGCAACTTCTTAACATATAAACTATAGGTGTAAAATGTTATTATCAATAGATAGCTTTCCAGGGGTGCCTGGGTGGTTCAGTGGGTTAATGCCTCTGCCTTCTGCTCAGGTCATGATCCCAGGGTCCTGGAATCAAGCCCTACATCAGGCTCTCTGCTCCGCGAAGAACCTGCTTCCTCCTCTCTCTCTGCCTGCCTCTCTGCCTACTTGTAATCTCTCTTTCTGTCAAATAAATAAAAAGTAAGATCTTTAAAAAAATAGCTTTCCATATACTAAATATAATGCTATTTTTTACTGATAATGAGCACAGTGGATTTCGCAATTCCTCACACAGATTCCCCTTCAATAAAGGACTTGTGGCAACAGCTGTTGAAAGTACTGATGGCAGAAAAAACTTTTGCTCTCAGGGATCTTTATAGATTGCTTCAACTTGACTCAAGTTTGCACTGCTTCCTGGGCTGGCCCACCTCCAATAACTAAATGGGAAGGACAAAGTCCTGATCATAGTGATCTGATCATAAACTCGGGAGAACTCTGAAGAGCCATTTTTTAAATAAAGATTTTATTTATTTATTTAACAGAGAGAAATACAGTGAAAGAAGGAACATAAGCTGAGGGAGTAGGAGAAGGAAAAACAGGCTTCCTGCTTAGCAAGGAGCCTGATGCGGGACTCAATCCCAGGACCCCAGGATCACAAATTGAGCCAAAGTCACTTAACAACTGAGCCACCCAGGCTCCCCTTGAAGAGCCATTTTTATTCCAAGGATCTCAACAGGATCAGCAAAACTGCTGTTGAGCTCAACTTTTGCCCCATTGTGTTTTCTTCCCCTCTATTCCACGGGCACCAATCCCAAATACCCTCATTAATAAGCAACCTTCAGATCCAATTCAGTTTTAGAGTCACCTTCTGGTAACCAAGCATACAACACTTATTTGCTAAAGCAGATATTAGTATTGTGTTTTGACTCTTGACTATCATCAAAGATCCATCACTGGTGATAGCTGAACACACACAGTGTCTAGCGTAGGTGGCAAATCAATTGTTAAAACTAGCAGTTATGTCAAATTAGAATGACTTACAGGTGAAAGAGAGAATATTAGCTGATGCATTTAAAAAGTTTGGGAAATAGTAATAATAAGGATAATGACTTCAATATCTATTTCTATGTTCAGGAAAGTCTGGAAAAGACTGAAAGAAGTCTGAGTGGTTAGTTTTCAATTATTAAGTGAGACAAGTGTGGAAGCCAGAATGTCTCCTTGGTAACTTAGCAGAGAGTACAGGCATGTCTGCTATGGCAAGTTCAGGACCTTGGCAAAGGATGGAGCCTCATGGGATAACCTGAAATTTTATAATATTCCAAAAATGAGAATTGAAGAACTTCCTGAACCCTCTGAACCTTCAGAAATGATTCATCTCTCCCTATTACTGCCAAAACCATAGCCTCTTGCTTAGAGATGTTGCAGAGACTTCATTTTAGTAAGATAGCATGTGATGTCTGAAAATCTTTGTTCTCAAAGGGAAAATAATTCTGAAAATGTCCACAGCAAAAGTCCTATTGGATTACAATCTTTAACTGCTGCTTTAGACAAATAACTGAGTATACTGTGCCAATGAGCAATATGACTATATTGACTATATTGACTATTGAATATATTGACTATATTGACTATTGAATATATGACTAATGAGCAAAAATGAACCAGTTTCATGAAATATTTACTTGATTACACTGCTGTTACTCAATGGGATGAGATACATTTTAACAATGAAGTATTTTTAAACACCTATCAAAAATGCTTTGCCCAACTGTAGCAAAGACAAGAATAGGAACTTTGTACAGAGAAGGACATGAAGAGCAGTATTTAGACTTCGTGAATCAAATGACAGGTTAAACTACAAAGACTAGTAGGGTGGCTAGATGAGTGTGAGAGGAATCTAAAATACATTATAGTGGTGAGAAGCGATGAGAATTAGCTGTATCCCAAGACCAGCTGCTACACTGGTCAATGCAGAATACTCCTTGAATCTTCCCCTTCTAAGTCTACCCAAAAGTAGAGATTAACTGTAATCCTGCAGAAGTTGCTCCCAGTGTGAAGATGTAGATCAGAATTCTTCCCTGCATGACCCATGGTGGACACTGTAATGGGATTTCCAGATCTCCCTTCAACAAACTTATTACTCCACTGCTTAATGTGCTGTCAGAAGACAATCTTCAACTCTAATCTTCTTTCGACACTTCTTCAACATTAGAGGGCTGTCTGACTAACATTACATACAGCTGCAACCCATATGTGATATTAATTGATGTTGGGATATAAAGTTTGAGCCATCCAGCCCAATATTAGGACAACTCTGAAGAAATATTTAATCTCAAGTACTTCCAATGGAGTTAGTTGAGCTGTTGGTTTCTGCAAAATGACTTGACTTCTCTTTCTCTCTCTCCTCAATTCTGGTTCCTTCCCCACTTTTCTTATAGAGGTCTTGATTCCAAGAACATTTCTTAATAAACTTACTGTAACCAAACTCCATCTCAAGGATGCATTCTAGCTTTTCAATTCTAAGATTCATCCAGGGAACCTAACCAATGGCAGCATTCTTAACTAGAAAACTTTCTAGTTGTTTTTGTAAATCTTGATGAATTCTTAGAATCTGTTATTATCCAGTCAACCTTTATTTTCTGGTTCTTAATGCCTTGCTATCTTGTTTATTCATCACAGCATATTAGGATTTCTATAAAGAACCTATACAGTTTCTATAGGTTTAACCAATAAACCTTTAAGAACTCTTCTGACTATACTTGATCATATGAGCATTATTTTGATCCAATACCCCATGGACTTCATTATTGATTACTTCTCACCAAATAACTATTCCTTAGCTGATGTTATTTGGTTACATTGTATCTGTTTATCTCAGTAATTCTTTTGGTACTTATCTTTTATTCATAAAAACTGCTTGTTACCCCTATCCTCTTCATTTTAAAGATGAGGAAACTCAAAGAAGAGAGAGAAAGGTGTCTAACCATATACTGCTTCTCTGTTTTAGATTTCATCTCATACCTGAGTTTTCATTCTATGTTATTTTCCTATAGACATTACTGATTAAGATATTTCTTTTTCTGTCCTCTGTGTCTCATATATGTGTTGCCCATTAGATTTCATTGTTTTTCATTTCATCAAACACACTATAAAATAATGCATCCTGATGTTAGATAAATTTGAATGTGAAATAACCCAATAAATAGTAGCTGTGTGTTTCGGGGAAAGTTGTTCAATGTTCTTAATGTTGAAAAAGAGTGAAATATTTTCTTAGGATATGGATTAGATGTGTACTACTCAATATTTAGATACTGGTGAACACTGGATAAATTAGGACAGGATGTCTGGAGGGACTATGGAAGCTGTATATTAAGGTTTAGTATCTTAACTTAAATATATTTGTTAAGATGATTAAACACAAACCAAAAGATCCAATATTTGGCTTGATATTAATAGAAGCACTAAGCTACTGTATCTTCCTATAATAATATTATATAATTTTCTAATTAGTTTATTCTCTTATTCTCTTTATTCTCTTTCTTAGTCAAATACCTCAATTTCTATTTATTTATTTTATTTTAATTTTTTTTAAAGATTTTATTTATTTATTTATTTGACAGACAGAGATCACAAAGAGGCAGAGAGGAAGGTAGAAAGAGAGAGAAGAGGAAGCAGGCTATCCGCAGAGCGGACAGCCCGATGCGGGGCTCGATCCCAGGACCCTGGGATCACGACCTGAGCCGAAGGCAGAGGCTTTAACCCACTGAACCACCCAGGCGCCCCTCTATTTATTTATTTTAATGGATTAATATTTATCTACTTTTCTTTATGTGATGATAGATAAAATGCATTTACTTGTTATTTGAATCTGAGCTCTTCAATGACTTTTTATTTGCTGATTTTTTAGATAGGAAATTCTTGGTTTTGTTCTCAATTTTGTAAATATAGAGACTTGTATCAATGTTCATGCAATTATTGGTTCAGAAAGACAATCTTAGCCAAGGTAGAGTATTTAATAGGTATATCTACTTTAAAATGAATATATTAACATAAATAATGAAATGGAATACCCAAGATTTTAAAGAATCCTCAATTAAAAGTCTATAAACTGCTCTAGCTGTACATAATTAATAAAGTTGTAGTAGGAATCAAAGTAACTATATTCCATATAGATACAACTTAGCCAGACAATAAAGCCATTTATTTGTGCTAAAATCATTTCAGATGATAGATAGAAAAAGCTATGAGGAAACAATATATTAAAACTGTGTACAAAAAAAAGTGTTATTTAGTAAATAATGACATAAACACATTGCAAATAGGGGGAAAAGGCTTAAGGAATTTCACAAACAGGTACACCGAATATTTTGTGGCTATTAATACTTGCTCTAATAAATGCATTTAACAGACATCCAAATAAAATAAATTTAGATTTTAAGCTTAAATACAATAGATTATATTTATAAGTATGATATAATTTTGTAAGAAAAAGACAAGGTATATATTATTGTAAACATATTTCAGTAGTATTGGGCTTTTTAAAAATTTCAACCTAGTGATTTTGAGAGAAAAAAATATGAAAATTTAAAACACAGCGAAGACTAGCATTTGTACAAATAATATAAGTTTGCCATAGGATACATGAACAAAATATATACAAGTCCTCAAAAAGGAGGTTTTCCACTATTTCAATCATTATTACCCATTTATGCATATTTACTTTATTTGTTGATTTGTAAGCACTTCCTAAGCACAGGTGTATCAGCCAGTATAACACAAGTTACACTGCAGTAACAAAGTATCCAAAAATCTCCCTAGCTGAATAAAACTAAGGTTTATATATTTAATTTATAAAACTAAATTTATATCTCCTCTGTGGGTTGGCAGGAGGATTTTGCTCATAAAAGTCAGCCAAGAATTTAAAGCATGCCAAGATTTCCTATAATCAACCCTGATTTAAAAAGAGCTCTGAAGCATATAACTATCAATTAAGCACAATTTCTCCAGTGAGTCACAGATGCTGATGGTAAGGAAGACCACCAAAGCTTTTACTCCTTGTTTTCTGGACCCATAATTTTACCTGTTGAAAACACAGTGTCATATGGTTATCTATGTACTACACCCTGGAGGATGGCACCTCACTATCGCAGAATGCCTCCAAACTGGCATCAGCTTTACCTCCATTAAACCATCCTGGTACTCTTTTAGGAAAGTTGCTTCTAGAAAGTACAATATATTAAATTTAGGGTGACTGGTCAATGTCCATGTTAATTATTCCTAAATTGATCTAATTGTTAAATTCAATCCTAATTAATACACAAACCACAAATGGGAACTAAATATTTACCAAACATATGTCAGATATATAGTTGTACTCAGAATACATAAACAGCAATTAAAATTCAATATTAAAAAGGCACACAATTCCAACAAATATGCAATATATTTGAATAGACTCTTTTTTTTTAAAGATTTTATTTATTTATTTGACAGAGAGAAATCACAAGTAGATGGAGAGGCAGGCAGAGAGAGAGAGAGGGAAGCAGGCTCCCTGCTGAGCAGAGAGCCCGATGCGGGACTCGATCCCAGGACCCTGAGATCATGACCTGAGCCGAAGGCAGCGGCTTAACCCACTGAGCCACCCAGGCTCCCCTGAATAGACTCTTTTTAAAGAACATCTAAGAATTGTCAATAAGAACATGAGAAGATTACCATTACCCTTAGTCACTTAAAAATGCTGTTTATATCCACGATACAATATCAATATACAATAACTGGAAAGATTATAATTAAAATGACTTAGTACCAAATGTTGACCAAGAGGCAGAGCAATTAGAACTCTGACACAGTTCTGGAAATAAAAACTTTTTAGTCTCTTTGAAAAACAGCTGAGATTTTTTCTTCTTAAAGGAGAACTTTTTAAAGATTTTTATTTATTTGACAGAGAGAGAACAAACAAGAGAGCAGCAGACAGAGGGAGAGGAAGAAGCAGCAGGCAAAGGGAGAGAGAGAACTGCAGTCCCCCCACAGAGCAGGGAGCTGGATGCAGGGCTTGATCTCAGAACACTGGGGTCACAACCTGAGCGGAAGACAGACACTTAAGTGACTGAGACATCCAGGTGCCCCAGCCGCTGAGACTCTTAATGACAGAGAACAAACTGAGGGTTGCTAGAGGGGAGGTGGGTGGAGGGACGGGCTAACTGGGTGGTGGGCATTAAGGAGGGCAGTTGTGAGAAACACTGGATGTTAAATGTAAGTGATGAATCACTAAATTCTACTCCTGAAATCACTACTACACTATATGTTAACTAACTTGAACTTGAAAGAAAAAAGAAAGAAAGAGAGAGAGAGAGAGAGAAAGAAAGGTAGGAAGGAAGGAAGGAAGGAAGGAAGGAAGGAAGGAAGGAAGAAAGAAAGAAAGAAAGAAAGAAAGAAAATAAATGTGGGGTGTCTGGGTGGCTCAGTCAGTTAAGTGTCTGCCTTCAGCTTAGGTCATGATCTCAGGGTCCAGGGACTGGGTCCTGGGATTGAGCTCCATGTCAGGCCCCCTGCTCAACAGGAGCCTGCTTCTCCCTCTCCTGTGCCCTTCTCCCTCTGCTCATGGTCTTTCTCTCTCTCTCTCAAATAAATAAAATCTCTAAACAAAGAAAAGATAAAGGAAAGCAATTAAGTCATTTCTTATAAACATGTAGTTTAAAATATGACCAAAACATCCCAGTCCTATGTATTAACCCAAGAAAAAAAGAATATATATGATCCCCAAAAAGACTCCTACATGAATATTCACAGTACCATGAATTATAATACCATCAAGCTGAAAATAATGCTAATGTACATCAACAGGAGAATTTGATAACCAAACTACAGTGTACTTATACAATGAGAAAGATGATTACAACATTCTTCAATATACCAAATTAGTGAAAACAATTCAGTGTGTCCAGGAACAATGTAATCTATCACTTGCTGTAGTCTACAAAGAAATTCTACTCAACAATAAAAATAAATGACATATAAGCAAATGTATCCACATGAATGAAACTTAAAGCACAAAGTGAGGAGAAAAGAATAGTTGTAGAAGAATGCAATGTTACGTTATTGTCTAAAAATTAAAATGACAAAACAATATCTTATGGATTCATATGAATGCAGTAAATATAATTTTTCTAAACAAAGTAATGAAATGGTTAATAAAAAAAATCAGTAGTTATCCCTGAGGAGAAGTAATGTAAAGGAGAAGCTATAGAAAAGAGGCACACATAGTACTTCAAATATACTGGCAAACACCTATTTCTAAAAACATATGGATGTGTGGGTATATGGATGTATTTACTTTTATCCTCTTTATTTAAATTGAGTGTATGCTTTATATGTACATAATATTGATGTATGCTGATATATATGTGTATATATATATAGTTTATATGTAATTAATGTTTAATATATTTCAATTTTTTAAAGATTACAAATTAAGAATGAGGCTCTTACTTGGCTAGAAGGAGGCCGAGCTGTGTTTTACAATGGATTTCTCTAATCTCAAAGTCCATGCTTTAAACCACCACCTTGTTTAGCCTTTAAAAAGTAATTTCAGAACAACTGTCATTTCGGAGTCACTGTGGGAAAAAGGGAAAGGAATCACTGTTTGTTGAATTCTGAGTTAGAAAGAGAGCTCCAACCTAACTTTCATGAGTTAGAAGAGCAAATTACATTTGCAGTTTCTTAATGCAATAGGTTGAAAGGAATAGGAAACAATGATGAAAGAGGGGAAGGCCAAGAAGGTTAGATGAAATTTCCTTGAAATGTATGTGGAGAATCTAAAAAAATAATGTTTCAATTTAATACCAGAATATAGCAAGCGAATTCTTTTACCAAGCAAATATGGAAAATACTTCAATGTGGTTTATACAAATAAAATTTTCATAGTATAGAAAATTGGTTAATGTAAAATTATTACTTCTTCTTGTTAATTTGTTTTATATTTATTTTTTAATTACCACTCATGTTACTTTATTGTGCTTTATTTTTTATCATTCTCAATCTTTTTCATGTTATCTTAGCTGCTCATTCCTCATAAGTAGCATTCAATATTTGTTTTTCCTATTAAAGTAATTATCAAAAATAAAAATAATAATTATCATTCATGAAATAATTAAAATCCAGGATTCATAGCTAGGGCTGAGTATCCTACCAACTAAACTAAGCAGTCACAGTCTTCCCTGATTTCTCTCTTGGCTCTGTCATGTAAATAAATATGAACTTTTTTTTCCTGTCTCAGTTTCCTCATGTGTAAAAAGATATCAAGAAATTGAGGGGCACCTGGGTAACTCAATCCATTAAGCATTTGCCTCTGGTTCAAGTCATGATCTCGGGGTCCTGGAATCTAGCCCCTCACTTGTCTCCCTGCTCAGTGGGGAGTCTGCTTCTACCTCTCTCTGTCCGCCCCCCCCCCCCGACCTTTCTTGCTCTCTCTCTCTCTCAAGTAAATAAAATCTTCAAAAAAAGGGCATGGCACATATAAATATTTTGATAAATATTATTTCTTATTGTCCAGTCAACCTCTCTCTCTCTATATATATAACAATGTACTATGTGGCAAATTGTATAGAAGGTTGCCCAGTACACTAATTGTGTGAGATTTCAATAGTCAAATATGACAAGTACATCAATTCATGAGATGGACATCATCAGGATACAAATCTGATTTCTAACATGGAGATTAACTAAAGTCTTCACTGGTACTGAGATAACAAAGAAGTGCAGACAACAGTACTGCCACCACAAGAATAGAGAAATAATTCTTGTGTTTTTATGATAAATTCCATGATATCCTTTCTTTTATTTTTAAGATATTTTTTATTATTTATTTGACAGACAGAGATCACAAGTAGACAGAGAGGTAGGCTGAGAGAGAAGGGGGGATGCAGGCTCCCTGCCTAGCAGAGATCCTGACGTGGAGCTCAATCCCAGGACCTTGGGACCATGACCTGAGCTGAAGGCAGAGGCTTTAACCCACTGAGCCACCCAGGTGCCCCCATGATATCCTTTGTTTCAGGGAGTTTGGGAAATGGTCATTAGGTATGACTAATGAGCAAATATTTTAAAAAAATTCTAAAAATTATTTAAACTCCATAAAACTTGTTTTCAAGAACTTGTCTGGTAATTTAAATACTTAAATCACCTGGTTCCATTGAATGTGTTTTGTCTTGTTTTTTGGATACATTCTCCTGGTTCCTCCTGTGTTTATTTTTAAATTGTATTCCAGACATTGTGTGCAAATGAACTGGGAGACCTGTAGTTTAATACTTTGTTACACTGTAAATGTTTATATCCAGAATTCCAAAGCCTTTTCATTAAGGGTTTGTTAAGATGAAAGGGCTATCAGACAGTTTCAAATTAGACTCAAGCTGAGCCAGAGATACATCATCATTTTAATCATATTGAATTTTATCTTTGATTATTCCAATGCCCCAAATCCCAAACCATATATTTTCCTATTATTCAGATTGCTGGAAAGTTGGAAGCAATATCAGCTACCTTTGGTTCATTTTTGTATTCTACTCCAGGACAGTACTAGAACCCAATTACCATGAAAATATACAGAAATATGTGATTTACAGATGTTCCCAACCCCTATTTCCCTGGTACTTTCTTACAGAACTCTGAGGGAGAGCAAATTAGTGAGAGAATTTTCTTTACCAAACTGTTTGTCTTTGTCTATAACTTCTGATTCATCCCACCAATCATAAGTGCTCCAAGGCAGTCTGTTTTCTCCTTGTCTTTGCTAAATTTCTCTACCTATCCATATCTATAAGCCCATCTCTATGTTCAGAAAGTGCTAACATTCTGCTCAGACATAAACATCTTATTTCATTCTAAAGCATAAATTTATCAAGTCTCCCTTGTATCTACTTTTCTTCACATGGTCCACATAACAATATATGAAATTAATTTTAACAATATATTTAGTTATCTTAGTACATCCAAAATATCCTTTCAACCTACAATCAACATAAAATTGTTGGAATAGATTACATTATTTTTATACTAAATCTTTAAATCTGGTATGTACTTAGAGAACATCTCAAGGTACATGATAAATTTTCATTAATGATACTTATTCTACATGTATTCTATAAAATTTATTGTTGGAAAAGTAGATTTACATAACCAAATTGTTGAATAACCAAGTATCTGTTTAATTGTAATCATTAATAAGTGAAATTTAGAATTTAGATACTTAGCTTCACTAGCCATATTTCAAGGGCTCTGTTGCCACGTGTGTTTAATGGCTACCATATTGGTGAACACAACTCAAGCTGTTCCCCTGCCTTGAATTTTCTTTTCACTCTTCTCTTTTCTTTTAAGATTTATTTATTGGATGCCTGGATGGCTCAGTCAGTTAAGCATCTCCCTGTGGCTCAGGTCATGATCCCAGGGTTCTGGGATTGAGTCCACCTTGGAGTCCCTGCTCACTGGGGAATCTGCTGGTCCCTCTGCCTGTCTTTCTTCCTATTTGTGTTCTCTCTCTCACTCTCTCTTCTCTCTCTCTCAAGTAAATAAATAAAATAAAAATAAAAAGATTTATTTATTCAAGAGAGAACAATGGGGGAGGGGCAGAGGAAGAAGAAAAGGGAGAGAGACACACAGACTCCCCACTGAACACAGAGCCTGTTGCAATGCTCCACGCAGCACTCATCTCACGAACCTGAGATTATAACCTGAGCCAAAATCAAGTCAGTTGTTTCAGGGACTGAACCACCGAGGCACCACTCCAAACTCACTCTTCTACCATTGTTGTACTTTTTAAATACCTGCCAAAAGCTCGCCATTTAAATGAGTCTAACTTCTCTGCCTAATTTAATTCAGCTCCCTAATGCCCACCCAAGCTGGCATTCCTCATTTTTCTTTTCCTTATCTACATGTTCTTTTATCCCTTATCAGTTTCATCTCCAAATATTCTATATTGAAAATGAATGAATGAATTATATTTTATAGCCTCTTTGCCTCCTACTAACATGTAGGCTTCAGAAGCAAAGCATATCAATCTTTATTTTATTTTTTGATTTTTCACAGTTAAAACAGTGTCAAAAAATTTAGGTTCCATTTAAATATTGTTGAATGAATGGATTCCCCCCCAAAAAAAATTCGAAATATTTTATTACATTAGCCTATCTCATTTTCACATGTACAGACAAACAAATTAATTTTGAATGAATAATGATTTGAACTTTACAATGCATTGAAGTAGGGGATGCCTGGGTGGCTCAGTCAGTGAAACCTCTGTCTTCAGCTCAGGTCATGATCCCAGGGTCCTGAGATTGAGTCCTGAATGGGGCTTCTTGTTTGGCTGAGACCCTGCCTTTCCAGCTCTCTGCTCTGCCTGCTGCTCCCCCCGCTTGTGCTCTCTCTCTGAGAAATAAATAAATTATAAAACAACAACAACAACAAAAAAAAAACAAACAATAAAAAAAACAAAACTACAGTGAAGTGGGACATGAGTTTTCTTCTTTGCACTAAATTGTAATATATGAGACCAGAAGATCTGACAGAGAAGTTATGAGATTTCAGGTATCTTTTTCCCTGTTCTCTCTCTTCTTCCAGAAGTTGTTAGTGTTTGATATAAACAGGTATGAGAAGAAAATAGTTGCTTTTCTGAATAGAGATATCAGAAAACTACAATCAGCTCCAAAATAACACCAGTTTTGCCACCTCTTACATGTAGATGTCTTAGTACCTTAGTGTTAGTCTTACAAAACCTCTTAAAAAAAAATCTTCTTTATCGATTATCACAGAGTAAACACTGTCTTGATATGTGTTTACATCAGGAATTTGCTATTTTATGCAATATTACTTCAAGATTTTGATAGAATAAACTCAGGAGGAAAATACCTACTCTAAATTTGTACTGCAAGCTGATGGCAAAAAATTGAGACTCTCATTCCTTATGTGAATAGGGAACTCCATGTGTTCACTATGTTTGCCTCATTGATCAAGACATTACTATGCTAACAGAATTCACAGAATCAACAGATGGATACTTTTATTTTTATCTAAAAGATCAGCTGATATATTAATGTCATTTTTTATAGTAGCTTGCATCTCTCACTCTTGCATATTATTGGTACTCTATAGGCCAGGATTAAACTGGTTTGGAAAATGCCACAAAATCTCTAACTCCAACAATGCTGGGAGATGATTTTCTCCTCCCTATCAAATCTGCTTCCAGATTGTCATTAAAATACTAAAATCACCATGCCTATTTTACTTAGCTTTATGCATTCTTACCACATAGATTAAATTCTGTTCTATACACTCAAAAATGACTTAAACAAAACCTGTGGCTTCATGACTTTATTGAATTTATTTTAAATAGATCCAATTAGATTGTATTTGGTTTTGCTTTGTTAATTTCCCACAATGCTTACTGGTAAATTTGACAGTGACAAATGAAAATAACTTTTACCTTGTAAGTGATACATGCACTAGTATAACCACTAGTTATTAACTTGATCCTATTTATCAGACACCATTTTCAGTAAAGAGGCAATCAGAAGAGAACTTATACTAAAGTATAATAATACTAAGTTGTTTATTATATTTGCTCTTTACTTTTTAGGAGCCTTCCAGAATCTTAATCATCAAATTGAAATATTTGCTGGAAAATCAACTTAAGTTAGGAGATAAAAAAATTTTTCTGTCAGAAACTGAAGTCAATCATCTGCATCTAGCAAGCTTTTAGCCTTTTAATTTCTTTGATGAAGATACTATGATAGTCTTTCATCATTCTGACTTTGTATTGCTGATGGCCAGAGATATTGTTACACACAATGATTTTGCTGTAATTATCCACTTGACATCTGACTTTTAGACATTAGCCATCATAACTTAAAATATTAATTTTGCACTTGGGATATTTATTTTCTCTCTCATTATGTCATTGGAACCATTTACAGCAACTGAACAATCTTTATCTGGCAGCCGTTTTAGTGAGAGGAAAAATTTAGTCCATTATAGCTAAACTCAGGCCAACAAAAGAAAGACACATTAAATCATTTGTTCTGTTCACACTTTGTTTACATGAATGTTCCTTACCTCTGCAGGTATTTTCTCCTTAGGGAAGTAGCAATAATGGAACTATGCCTGCTCTTTTTTAAGATCTGCTTCCTTAGAAAAATTAAGGTCAATAGTAGAATGAATACAGTGTTATATATTAATACCCTGTAACTGTATGTAAGGCATTTTAGTTGTTCCTACTTTCTGATTTGTAACTTATTTGCATTTTTTATTAGGAGCTGCATGTTTACGTAGAAGTATTTTGAGGTTTATAAAAAGGATAATACAGAGTATTTTCAACATATTAAGTACTTGAATTTTTTGGTGAATATCAATCCAACCATTAACAATGAGGGGTAAGATTAAGAACTATAAGGTCGTAAATGATATGTTTAATTGGAATACTTTTTTTCCTTATCATAAGGTAATAATAGAAAAGCAGGAGTTCCTCTATAGTTTGAAAGTGATATATTTTTACATAAAAGAGTAGATAAAACATTGGGTGAATGTATTTAATGAACTTCTTCATGAATTGAAAATATTTGGATAATATATCTTTAGACATTTTAGACTGCAAAAGGCACAAGTGAAAAGCTTAAAGGTGAAGTCATTTTTTAAAATAGTACATTTGAAACAAGGTGTATCAGATTCTCTAGATAAATATTTTCTAATAGGAACATAATGTAAGATATCTATATAATGTTAATTTACAGTAGTCATATTAAAAATAAAATGAGTGGCTTTTATTTTAATAATATATTTAACAACAGGGATTATTGTTTTATTTTATTTTTTTATTTTTTAAAGATTTTATTTATTTACATTGAGAGAGAGTGAGAAAAAGAGAGAGCACAAGCAGAGAGAGGGAAAAATAGGCTTCCCACCGAGTAAGGAGCCTGATGCAGGGCTTCATCTCAGGACCCTGGGATCATGACCCGAGCTGAAGGTAGATGCTTAATGATTGAGTCACCCAAGCACCATTACACAACAGGAATTATTAATGAGATAGTTCACATGCTTTTTTTTCATACTAAATCTTCTAAACGTGGATTTTTATACTTACAATTCATTTCATTCAGCTATTATATTTTATTCTAAAATAATTTATTTACCTTCAGTTTTCATAGAAGTTATAGTAAGAAAAAGAGACACACACACCAATTTTTTGCCCCAATTTTTTCAAACTTAAAATTTCCACTAACTACATTGAAGACAGAGATCATTTTCATTTAATATTTGATCCATCATTGACAAAACTAGCTCATTTTTCTGAGAATTTATTTCATTTTTAAGCAAAATGTATGGATTTCAAAATTACGTCTAAGTTAAATAAATTACCTAACTCTAGAGTAAACTTAGTACTATTAATGTCAAATTCAAGAGTGTGTTGTATAAAATTTTAAAACAGCTATAAATTTATCAGCATGAAAATGTTTTCTAAATTTTTTCTTAGTTTTTACAGCAATTTGCATTATTCTACCAAGAATTAAAATATCTAGATACAGGAGACAAGATGGAGAAGTAGGAGGAGGCGCCATTTCAACCTGTACCCTAAAGCGAGCTGATTACCTACCAAAGAACTCCGATCACCCATGAAATCAGCCTTAGATCAGAATCATACACATCTGGATCTCTACAGGGGCAGAAGACACCAGCAGGCAGGTAAAGCAGAGAAGGAACGTAGGACTGATACCAGAAGATAAACAAAAGGGGGAGGGAGACACCAGAAGCGACCGATTGGAAAGTAATACCCCAAGACGAAAGCGCCCTGCATCTGGGGACCAGCATTAACTTGGAGTTCGGTTGAAAGCACTCAAAAAGAGCAAAGGATTGTGGGGGGAAATTGTGGGAATCAGGGTGGCTAGGGACAGGGGCTTAAGTACCCGGACCCAGGACATCCTCCCCTGGTGCTGAGCCAGAGAGAGTGTGGCGGAGAAACCAGGTCTTGGTCCCTGAGCCACCAGTGCGCCCAAGAACACATGGTGTCCAGCTCCTGTGAGGGGCTGGGAGCCTCGCCAGATGGCAGAATGCCACACCGTGCTAACAGAGCCTAAGATGCACACGCCCCACATCCTCCCTTGAGAGAGGTGTGCAAAGGCCCAGCCCAGTGGTCTTACACCCGCACCACCCTATGAGAGCTTAAGACACGCATGCCCCACACCCTCCTCTAGGAGAGTTGCACGCCAGCCCGGTGCTCTCGGACCGAGAAGGACAAGGCACACCCAGCCCGGGCCAGCGGGAAAATCTCAGTGTGTGATCACTGCTTGGAACCTCTCTGGTGGTCTGGAGCTGCCCAGACAGCTGCCACTGCCGTAGTTTTGGGTACAAGCAGGAGATCCTGTGTCCCCAGGGACCACGACTCAGAACCTGCTCTGCCAGTGGCCAAGGGGGAATTTATATGGGCTCTGAAGCACCAACAGGGGAGCAGACTGAGGCTTCTCTCTGAGAGGGAGGTCAGGGTGCAGTTTGCTTTCCTCTAAACCTACAAAAACCATCAAAAGCTGTCAAGGTGAGAGAAAAGAAGTGAACAAAGATAAAAACCTCCAAAGAACAAAAGCCTGAAAAAAAATGGTTTCCTCAGAGACCACCCCCTTGAGGGGGGTGGAAGGACTTAACTCAGGGAACATCATTGACTGAAAACTCACATGGCAGGCCCCTCCCCCAGAAAACTAACCAGGATAGAGGGAAAAAAAAAAGACTAAAGAGAACAACCACCACTACTTCATAGGACAACTTTTATTTTTAACTCATTCCCACTGTTCTGGTTCTTTTTTTATATATATATAGATAAATTTTTAACCTATTTACCATCACAGTGAGATACATACTCCTGTGTTTTTCTTTTGCTTTTCAATTTTTTAATTTTTAAAAAAAAATTAGCTTAGTTTAGTCTAGTTTATTCCTTTTTTTAATTTTTATTTTCTAATATTCATATAGAGTTAAACTTCAAGGTAATCTCCTTTCCCCAATCAATGCTACCCCTATAAGTAAACCAATTTTTAATCTCCCTTTATCTTAGGAAAGTTGAGTCCTTTAACAAAGATATCAAGATATATCCAGGAAGAATCAAAATAACCTTCCTCACCCACACTGAGCATTTATAACCACTCTCCTATCTTTTTCTTCTGCCAGTGTTTCTGTGTATTTGTGTTTGTCCTGATAATATATATTTCTTATACTTGGTGTTCTTTTTGACGAGGTTCTTCCTTTTTTTGCCTATATATAAAAAAAGATTACAATAATAAAAAGCCACAATATATAAAATAAATAATATATATTTATTATATAAATATATAAAATATATATATTATATATAATATATAAAATATATAATATATAAAATAAATAAAAAGCCACAATAATATATATATATATATTTTTCTTTCATGTCATATACTTTTATCAGTCTTTTAGTTTGTCTGTTTTTGTTTGTATACTTCATAAATCCTACCTTGGGGCCCATTTGGGCTGAACCTTCTCCTTTCTCTTCCCTTTTTTTCCTGTCTTTCTCTCTCTCTCTCTTTTTTTCTTTTCCTTTTCTTTTTTCTCTCATTTAGGTGGGGAATCCTGATTGTTCAGAAGCATTCCAGGGTGAACCTTGACTGCACCATGGTTGATACATCCAGCTACATCCATTCAGTCATCTCTCACCAAAATGACTAGAAGGAGGAATGACCAACAGAAGAAAAATACAGAGGATGGGTCTTCTGCAACAGAGCGAATGGCTATCAACATAGACAATATGTCAGAAAGAGAGTTCAGGCTAACAATTATCCAGGCAATAGCTAGGTTGAAGAAAGCCATGGATGACCAAACGGAATTGATTAGGGCAGAACTGAAAGCCACCAGGGATGATGTTCACAATATCAGGGCAGAACTGAAAGCCACCAGGGTTGACGTTCACAATGCTCTCAATCGGTTCCAATCTAATCTAAATTCTCTAAAAGCCAGCGTAACTGAGACAGAAGATAGAATTAATGATCTGGAGGACAAACAGATAGAAAGGATCAGGAGGAAGCCTGAACAAACAACTTAGAAGCCACAAAAACAGAATCAGGAAAATAAATGATGCCATGAAGCATTCCAACATCAGAATTATTGGAATCCCTGAAGGGGAGGAAAAAGAAAGAAGTCTAGAAGATATAGTGGAACAAGTTCATCATGAAAATTTTCCCAATCTTGCAAATGGAACCAGTATTCATGTACTAGAAGCTGAACGGTCTCCCCCCCAAGATTATAGATTCAAAAAAACATCAAGGCACCTGATAGTAAAATTGAGAAATCATAATTGTAGATACAATCTCTTGAAAGCTTCTAGGACAAGGAGGCTCCTTATGTACAGAGAAAAGTGCATCAGAATAATGTCAGACCTGTCCACAGAATATTGGCAAGCCAGGAAGGGCTGGCAAGATATATTCAGGGCACTAAATGAGAAGAACATGCAGCCAAGAATACTTTATCAATCAAGACTGACATTCAAAATGGAAGGAGAAATAGAGTTTCCAAGACCAGTAAGGCTTAAAAGAATGTATAACCACCAAGCCGACACTGCAAGAAATTTTTTTTTAATTTTTTTTTTTTTACTTTTTATTTATTTGACAGAGAGAGAGATCATAGGTAGGCAGAGAGGCAGGCAGAGAGGTGGAAGCAAGCTCCCTGCTGAGCAGAGAGTCTGATGCAGTGCTCGATCCCAGGACCATGAGATCATGACCCGAGCTGAAGACAGAGGCTTAACCCACTGAGCCACCCAGGTGCCCCCACTGCAGGAAATATTAAGGGGGTTCTATAAAAGAGGAAAAATCCTAATAGCATTGAACAGAATTATAGAGACAATGTACGGAAAGAAAGACCTCAAAGATAACACGATGTCAATAAAAATGTATCTATCAATAATCACTTTCAATGTGAATGGCCTAAATGCGCCCATAAAATGACACAGGGTTGCCGATTAGATTAAACAACAAGACCAATCCATATGTTGTCTATAAGAGACCCAGTTTGAACCTAAAGATACACCCAGACTGAAAGTGAAGGGATGGAGAAGCATCTTTCATGGAATGGGACTCAAAAGAAGGCTGGGGTAGTGATTCTCATATCAGATAAATTAGATTTTAAACTAAAGACTGTAGTCAGAGATACAGAAGGATACTACATCATTCTTAAAGGGACTATCCACCAAGATGATCTAACAATTGTAAATATCTACACCCCCAATATGGGAGCATCCAATAACATAAGAAAACTATTAATCAAGATAAAAAGTCATATTGATATGAATACATTAATAGTAGGCAATCTTAACACGCCTTTCTCAGAAATAGATCGTCAAGCAGAAAATCAATAAAGAAACAAGAGCATTGAATGACACATCAGACCAGATGGACCTCATAGATATATACAGAACATTCCACCCTAAAACAAGAGAATACTCATTCTTCTCAAGTGCACATGGAACATTCTCAAGAATAGACCACATACTGGGTCACAATTCAGAACTCAACTGATACCAAAAGACTGTGATTATTCCCTATATTTTCTCAAATCACAATGCTTTGAAACTGGAGCTCAATCAAAAGGACAAGTTTGGAAGGAACTCGAACACCTTGAAGCTAGTGACCACCTTGCTTAAGAATGCTTGGATCACCCAGGAGATCAAAGAAGAACTTAAACAATTCATGGAAACCAATGAGAATGAAGACACTTCAGTCCAAAACCTATGGGATACAGCAAAGGCAGTACTAAGGGGGAAATACATAGCCATCCAAGCCTCCCTCAAAAAAATGGAAAAATCCAGAATACACCAGCTGTCTCTACACCTTAAAGAGCTGGAGAACCAACAAGAAATCAAACCAACTCCACACATAAGGGAAGTAATCAAGATTAGAGCAGAGATCAATGAGGTAGAAACCAGAGATATAGTAGAACATATCAATGAAACTAGAAGCTGGTTTTTTGAAAGAATCAATAAGATTGATAAACCATTGGCCACACTATTCCAAAAGAAAAGAGAGAAAGCCCAAATTAATAAAATTATGAATGAAAAGAGAGAGATCACAACTAACACCAAGGAAGTAGAAACAATCGTCAGAAGTTATTATCAACAGTCATATGCCAATAAGCTAAGCAACCTAGATGAAATGGATGCAATCCTGGAAAACTATAAACTCCCAAAATTAAACCAGGAAGAAATTGACAACCTGAGTAGACCAATATCTAGTAACTAAATTGAAGCAGTGATCAAAATCCTCCCAAAAAACAAGAGCCCAGGACCTGACGGACTCCCTTGGGAATTCTACCAAACTTTCAAAGAAGAAATAATGTCTATTCTCCTGAAGCTGTTTCAAAAAATTGAAGCAGAAGGAAAACTTCCAGACGATTTTTATGTAGCCAGCATTACCCTGATCCCCAAACCAGGCAAAGACCCTACCAAAAAGGAGAATTTCAGACCAATATCACTGATGAATATGGATGCTAAGATTCTTAACAAGATCCTAGAAAACAGGATCCAACAGCACATTAAAAAGATTATCCACCATGACCAGGTGGGATTCATCCCTGGGTTATAAGGATGGTTCAACATTTGCAAATCAATCAATGTGATAGAACAAATTAATAAGAGAAAACAGAAGAAACTCATGGTCCTCTCAATTGATTCAGATAAAGCATTTGACAAAATCCAGCATCCGTTCCTGATTAAAACGCTTCAAAGTATAGGGATAGAGGGAACATTCCTGAACTTCATCAAATTTATCTATGAAAGACCCACAGCAAATATCATCCTCAATGAGAAAAAGCTAGCAGCCTTCCTGTTGAGATCAGGAACATGACAAGGATGCCCATTCTCACCACTCTTGTTCAACATAGTATTAGAAGTCCTAGCAACAGCAATCAGACAACAAAGAGAAATAAAATGTATCCAAATTGGCAATGAAGAAGTCAGTCTCTCTCTTCACAGATGACATGATTCTTTATATGGAAAACCTAAAAGACTCCACCCCCAAACTACTAGAACAAATACAGCAATTCAACAACGTGGCAGGATACAAAGTCAATGTACAGAAATCAGTGGCTTTCTTAGACATTAACAACGAAAATACAGAAAGAGAAATTAGAGAATCAATTCCATTTACTATAGCACCAAGAACCATAAGATACCTGGGAATAAACCTAACCAGAGATGTAAAGGATCTGTACTCGAGGAACTACAGAACACAAAAGTAATTGAAGAAGACACAAAAAGATGGAAGACCATTCCATGCTCTTGGATCGGAAGAATAAACATTGTTAAAATGTCTATTCTGCTTAGATCAATCTATACATTTAATTCCATTCTGATCAAAATTCCAGCGGTATTTTTCAAAGAGCTGGAGCAAATAATGAAAAAATGTGTATGGAATCAGAAGAGACCCCAAATCGCTAAGGAAATGTTGAAAACAAAAACAAAACTGGGGGCATCACGTTACTGATTTCGAGCTTTACTACAAAGCTGTGATCACCAAGACAGCATGGTACTGGCATAAAAACAGACACATAGACCAGTGGAACAGAGTAGACAGCCCAGATATGGACCCTCAACTCTATGGGCAAATAATCTTTGACAAAGCAGGAAAAAATATACAGTGGAAAAAAGACAGTCTCTTCAATAAATGGTGCTGGGAAAACTAGACAGCTATATGTAGAATAATGAAACTCGACCATTCTCTTACACCGTACACAAAGATAAACTCAAAATGGATAAAAGACCTCAACATGAGACAGGAATCCATCAGAATCCTAGAGGAGAACATAGGCAGTAACCTCTTTGATATCAGCCACAGCAACTTCTTTCAAGATATGTCTCCAAAAGGCAAAGGAAACAAAAGTGAAGATGAACTTTTGGGACTTCATCAAGATTCAAAAGCTTCTGCACAACAAAGGAAGCAGTCAACAAAACAAAGAGGCAACCCACGGAATGTGAGAAGATATTTGCAAATGACAGTACAGACAAAAGGTTGATATCCAGGATCTATAAAGAACTCCTCAAACTCAACACACACAAAACAGACAATCATATAAAAAAAATGGGCAGAAGATATGAACAGACACTTCTCCAATGAAGACATACAAATGGCTATCAGACACATGAAAAAATGTGTTCATCATCACTAGCCCTCAGGGAGATTCAAATTAAAACCACATTGAGATACTAACTTACACCAGTTAGAATGGCCAAAATTAGCAAGACAGGAAAAAACATGTGTTGGAGAGTATGTGGAGAAAGGGGAAGCCTTTTACACTGTTGGTGGAAATGCAAGTTGGTGCAGCCACTTTGGAGAACAGTGTGGAGATTCCTCAGGAAATTAAAAATAGAGCTTCCTTATGACCCTGAAATTGCACTCCTGAGTATTTACCCCAAAAATACAGATGTAGTGAAAAGAAGGGCCATCTGTACCCCAATGTTTATTACAGCAATGGCCACGATTGCCAAACTGTGGAAGAAACCAAGATGCCCTTCAGTGGATGAATGGATAAGGAAGATGTGGTCCATATACACTATGGAGTATTATGCCTCCATCAGAAAGGATGAATGCCCAAATTTGTAGCAACATGGACGGGACTGGAAGAGATTATGCTGAGTGAAATCAGTCAAGCAGAGAGAGTCAATTATCATATGGTTTCACTTATTTATGGAGCATAACAAATAGCATGGAGGACAAGGGGAGATGGAGAGGAGAAGGGAGTTGAGGGAAATTGGAAGGGGAGGTGAACCATGAGAGACTATGGACTTTGAAAAAGAACCTGAGTGTTTTGAAGGGGAGGGGGGTCGGAGGTTTGGGGGAACCAGGTGGTGGGTATTAGGGAGGGCACGGATTGCATGGCATAATGGGAGGGGTGCAAAAACAATGAATACTGTTACACTGAAAAGAAATAAAAAAATTAAAAAAAAGAATTAAAATATCTGTATTGACCAATGTAAGAAAATTTTTAAAATCATTATTATTATGTCCATTATGTTAAAATTTATTTTCAATACAAATTCTCATGGAACACAGGTTCAATGTTAATGACTGTAAGTCTAACTGAAAAACAGACTAAAAGAGGGAAAAAAAAATCTTCTCCCCTAATACTGAAAACCCAAGAATGCCTGCTTCAACCTCCCTTGCAATATGTGGTCAAGCTGTGGGAAATAGTAAATGTATGCAGGTATATATGTATATATGTATGTATATATATCACATATATACTAGACTATTATACATCCATAGAAAGGATGGAATCTTGTCATTTCTAACAAGGCTAGACCTAGGTTATTATGCTAAGTGAACTAAGTCAGACTGAGAAGGCAAATACCATATGATTCCATTTATATGTGGAATTAAAAAAAAAACAAGTGAGAACAAACAAACAGAATTAGACTATAAATACAGAAAACAAATCAATGGTTTACAGAGAAAAGGAGGGTAGATGGATGGGCAAAAGGGGTGAAGAGGAGTGGGGGAACACAGGTTTACAGTTTTGGAATGAATACAGTCAAAGATATTGTAATAGTGTTGTATGATGACAGTAGCTACACTTGTGATGAGTACAGCATAAAATATAGAGATGTTAAAGCATCATGTACATCTGAAACAAATGCAACATTGTGTGTCAACCATACTCAAAACTTTTATTAAAAATTTCAAATGGTTTGTTTGCAAGAGTGAGCTAAAAATAATGTAGCCCACATCTAGGCAAAACTACCTTAATGTATAATGACCAAGATCAAACCCCAAATGACTTTCACATCAAGTTTACACCAAAGCCTTTCTATTTAATGATTCTTATTCATCTTTCAATATTCCTTAACAGTGTACCATATTAGAGGTTTTGAATGATTTAAGTCATCTCTTCTAAGTTGGTTAGACAAAGTAATCAGGCAGAGATCAAAATAACTCCCATCTTACTGATAAAGGCACATACAGTAGTATGTAACTCATATTTAAGGTTTCCATCCAAGCAAAACTCTAAGAATTTACCTTTGAAATAAATGTTCTCAACCACCGAGTTACTGGTATATTTAGGCAACCATTGGGCTCCCATTTGCAGATAAACTGCTTACCACAGAAAGGCAGTCAAAGGAAGACTGAGAGTGAAGGGAAAGACAATGTGATGGTACTATGGGGGGTGGGAAGAGGGAGGGCAGGGCACAGAGAAGAGAAACAAATATATTCCATATACAATATTTTAAAAATATAAACTATATTTATAGTATAATATATTTTCGTGTTTAATGTATACCTCTCACTCTGAGATGTTTTTATCCAGTGATTTTTAGGGGGGCACTTCACATTTTATTAAGTTTGTTACCAGGATTTCTAAAGTTGCCTGTCTTCCATGATCCTCAAGGAAGGACAAATATGCCATCTAGCATGGTACTCTCTGGGTGTGGGGAATATCTGATTTCCTTGGGAAAGGTAACTGCAAGTCTGGTAGGATTCTCCCTTATTCCAGAATTAATATTTTCTGCTTTTGCCTCTAATAAAAACTGCTGCTACCTACAGGTTTCTTTTTTTCCACTTCCTCATCAACACTTGCTATTTCCTATGTTTTTGACTTTAGCCATTCTGACAGTTATGAGATGATACCTCCTTGTAGGTTTGATTTGCATTTCCCTGGTGCTGAGTGAGGCTGAACATCTTTTCATGTGTTTGCTGACCATCTAAATATCTTTTTGGTGAACTGTCTATCATGTCTTCTGCCCATTTTTTTTTAATTGGATTTGTTTTTTGGGTATTGAGTTGTATTAGTTCTTCATATATTTTGGTTACTCTTTATCAGATATGGCATTTGGACATATCTTCTTTCATTCAGTAGGTTGCCTTTTAGTTTTATTGATTGTTTCCTTCACTGAGTAGAAGCTTTCTACTTTAATGCAGTCCCTATAATTTATTTTTGCTTTTCTTTCCATTCCCTCAGGAGACATATCTAAAAAAACATTGTTTTCATCAATGTCAGAGAGATTATCACCTGTGCTATCTTCAAGGATTTTTATAAATTAGGGTCTCACATTTAGGTCTTTAATCCTTTTTGTTTGTTTTTGTGTATGGTATAAGAAAATTGTCTGGTTTCATTCTTTAACAAGTGACTGTCCAATTTTTCTATCACAATTTGTTAAAGACACTGTCTTTTCATTGGATATTTATTGCTCCTTTGTCAAACATTAATTGGCCATTAATTGTGGGTTCATTTATGGATTTCTGTTTTATCCCATCAATCTATGTTTCAATTTTTTTATGCCAGTGCCATACCATTTTAATTTTAGTATTATAACTTGAAATTTGGATTTTTAATACCTCCAGGTTTGTTTTTCTTTTCCAAAATTGCTTTGTCTATTTGTGCTCTTTGGGATTCCATATAAATTTTAGGACTTTATCTTTTCTAGTTCTGTGAAAAATGCTGTTGGTATTTCAACAGGGATTGCATTAACTATGTAGACTGCTTTGGATAGTATTGACATTCTAAAGTTATTTATTCCTTCAACCCATGAACATGGGATATCTTTCCATTTCTTTGCATTATCTTTGATCAGTGCTTTCCAGTTTTCAGAATACAGGTCTTTCACCTCTTTAGTTAAGTTTATTCTTAGATATTTTATTATTTTTAGTGCAATTGTAAGTAGGATTTTTCCTCAAAATTTCACTTTCTGCAGTTTCATTATTAGTGTATAGGAATACGATAGATTCCTATACATTGATTTTGTATCCTGCAACTTTACTGAATTCATTTATCAGTTCCAGTAGTTTTTATTTGTTTGTTTGTTTGTTTGTTTGTTTAGTGGAGTCTTTAGAGTTGTCAATACATAGTATGCCATCTGCAAATAGATTTTTTATTTTTTCCTTCCAATTTGGATACCTCATTTCTTTTTTCTTGTCTGATTGCAGGGGCTAGTACTTCCACTACTGTGTAGAATAAAAATGGTGTGAGTAGACATCCTTTTCTTGTTCTTGACATTGAGCGAAAAACTGAGAGTTTTTGAGTATAGTGTTCACTGTGGGTTTTCATACATAGCCTTTATTATGTTGAGGTATGTTCTTTCTAGGTCTACTTTGCAGAAGGCTTTTATCATGAATGGGTGTTTTACTCTATCAAATGATTTTTCTGCATCTACTGAAATAGTCATATAGTTCTTATCCTTTCTTTTATTGATGTGATGCATCACATTGACTGTTTTGCAGATACTGAACCATACTTGCAACCCAGGAATAAATCCCACTTCATAGTGGCAAATGATTTTTTTAATGTATTGTTAGATTTGATTAACTAGAATTTGTTGAAGAGTTTTGCATCTATGTTCATCAGGGATATTGGTCTATAGTTCTGCTTTTTAATGGAGTCTTTTCTAGTTTTGTTATCAGGGTAATCCTGGCTTCATAGAATGAACTTGGAATTTTTCCTTCCTTTTCTATATTTTGAAATATTTTGTAAAGCATAGCTGTTAACTCTTTTTTAATGTTTAGTAGAATACACCTGTAAGGCTGTCTGGCCCTGGAGTTTTCTTTATTGGGAGTTGTTTTATTATTATTATTATTACTATTATTATTATTAATTACTAATTCAATTTCTAGTCTAGTTTTTGTTCTGCTCAAGTCTCTTATTTCTTCCCATTAGAGTTTTGGTAGTTTATGTGTCTCTAGAAATTTGTTCATTTATTCTAGGTTGTCCAAAGTGTTGGCATACAGGTTTTCATAACATTCACTTATGATTGTATTTCTGTGGTGTTGGTAGTTATTTATCCTCTCATTTATAATTTTATTTTTTGAACCCATTGTTTTTCTTTCTTTTTTCTTTTTTCTTTCTCTCTCTTTTTCTTTTCATAATACATCTAGCTAGAGCCTTTTCAATTTTATGGAATTTTTTTTTTTTTAAAGAACCAACTCCTGGTTTTATTGATCTGCTTTTTTTTTTTTAAATAAATCACTTATTTATACTCTGTTCATTATTATTTCCTTTCTTTTGCTGACTTTAGGTTTTATTCATTTTTCTTTCTCTAACTCCTTTAGGTGTGAAGTTAGTTTGTTTATTTGACATTTTTGTTGCTTCTTGAGATAAGCCTCTTGTGTGATATACTCTTCCGTTAGAACCACTTTTCTGCATCACAAAGATTTTAAATCATTGTATTTTCATTTTCATGTAGTTTTCTATTTCTTTTTCTATTTCTTCTTTGATTTCTTGGTTGATCCATTCATTGCTTAATAGCATGTCAATTAATCTTCATGTATTTGTGGTCTTTACAGCTTTTTTCTTGTGGTTGACATCTTTCATAGAACTGTGGTCAGAAAAGATGCATGGTAAGACTATTATCTTCTTGAAACTGTTGAAACTTGTATTGTGGCCTAATATGTGATCTATTCTGTATCACATCTTACTAATAAAATGCACACATAAAGGATACTGTGTGCACTTGAATCTGTATTTTGTTGTTTTAGGATCAAATGATCTAAATATGTCTGTTAAATCCATGTGATCCTGTCTTTCATTCAAGGCCACTATTTCCTTATTGATTTTCTGTTTAGGTTATCTGTCCATTGATGTAAGTGAGGCAGTAAAGTCCCCTATTATTGTATACCTATCAATTATTTATTTTATGTTTGTTATTAACTGTTTTATGTATTTGGGTGTTCCTATGTTTGATGCATAAATATTTACAATTGTTATATCCTCCTGGTGGATCATCCCCTTTATTATTATATACTGTTTTCTTTTTGTCTTTCACAGGCTTTGTTTTAGAGTTTATTTTCATTTATTTAGCTTTTATTTATTTACTTGACAGAGAGAGAGCATGTGCAAGCAGGTGGAGCTTCAGAGGGAGAGGGAAAATCAGACTCCTCACTGAGCAGGGAGCCTGATGTATGGCTCAATCCCAGGATCCTGGGGATACGACCTGAACTGAAGGCAGACACTTAACCAACTGAGCCAACAAGGTACCCCCTAAAGTTTATTTTCAGATATCATTATTGCTACCCCAGGGTTTTTTTTTTTTTTTACATCTATTTACATGATGAACGTTTCTCTATCTTTTTCTTTTTTAAAAAAATTTATCTATTAATTAATTAATTAATTAATTTATTTATTTATTTTACAGACAGAGATCACAAATAGGCAGAGAAGCAGGCAGAGAGAGGGGAGAAAGCAGGCTCCCCACCCAGCAAAGAGCCTGATGCAGGGCTCGATCCCAAGATCCTGGGATCACAACCTGAGCTGAAGGCAGAGGCTTTAACCCACTGAGCCACCCAGGGGCTCCAATCCCATCAATTTCTATCTGGAGCTGTCTTTCAGTCTGAAATCTGTCTCTTGAAGGCAGCATACAGATGAGCCTATTTGTTTGGTTGTTTGGTTGGTTTGGTTTGGTTTTTATGAACTTTATCATGTTATGTTTTTTGCTTGAAGTGTTTAGTCTATGTACATTCAAAATGATTATTGACAGATATGTACTTATTGGCATTTTGGTACTTGTTCGTGGTTGTTTTTATAGATTTTCCATAATCCTATCTTCTCTTTCTCTCTTTCACTGTCTATTGGATTTCTTTAGCATATTTGGATTCCTTGCTCTTTATTCTTTTAATATCTATTGCTGGTTTTTGATTTGTAGTTACCAGTAGATGTATATATAACATTTGCATATAGCAGTCTATATTAAGTTCATGATCAGTTAAGTTTTAACCCATTTTTTACTCCTCTGTTTCCCATCATTTAGTTATATGATGTTGTATTTTGCATCCTTTTATTTTATGAATCCCTAGGCTGATTTTTAAAGAAATATATATTTTTGCTGGGTTTTGTTGTGGTGGTGGTGTTTTTTTTTTTTTTTCCTTTTATACTGTCACTTATGGTCTTTCTTTCCACTCACAGCCCCCTTTAATATTTCTTTTAGGGCTGGTTTAGTGGTCATGAACTCCTCCAGCTTTTGTTGTTGTAAGAATCTCTTTATCTGTACTTTGATTATGAATAATAGCTTTTCTGAATAAGATATTCTTAGCTGCAGATTTTACCACTGCCTTCTGCACTGCAAAATTTCTGCTGAAAAATACACTGATAGCTTTATGAGATTTCCTATGTATGTAACTATCTTCTTTTCTTTACTATTTAATTGTTTTCTCTACTTCTTGTTATTTTAATTACCATGTGTCTTGGTGTGGACCTCCCTGGGTAAAATTTTGGGGGGATCTCTCTGTCTCCTAGATCTGGATATTTGTATCCTTCCCCAGATTAGGAAAGTTTTTACCTCATATTTCTTCAATTAATTTCACTACCCCCTTATCTCTCTATTCTTCTTCTGAGATTACTATAATGTGGATGTTATTATGTCTCAAAGAGTCACTGTGTTCCCTAAGACTTTTCCCAATTTGCATAATTTTCTTTCATCTTCTTTGCTCAGCTTGATTACTTCCAGTGCTCTGTCTTCCAGGTTGCTAATTCATTCCTCTGCTTAATCTAGCCTGACGTCCATCAAGTGTATTTCTAAATTCATTTACTGTGTTCTTGACTTCCAATGGTTCTTTTTTTAACTCTGTGTTAAAGGTCTCACTGATGTTTTTCATTCTTTTCTCCTAAGCATCTTTATGGCAATTACTTTACATTTTCTATCAGGCATATTACTTACATTTGTTTCATTCTGATTTCTTACTGTGGTTTGATCCTGTTCTTTCTTTGGGAGATGCGTCTGTTTCTCTATGTTAGGATTGTCAGCTACTTATCTTGCTCTTAATGATAATAGCCTTATGAGGAAGAGATCCTATAGTGCCCCACAATGCTGTATCCCCTGCTTCCCAGGGCCCAGTTTTAAAGAGTCTTCTATGTATATTATGTGTACTCTTTTATTGAGTCTTTACCTCTATTCTTCAGTCCAGTTTTCTTCAGAAGCTCTCCTTTTCTATTGTGGGCAGCTAGGTGTGCAGAGGTCTGCTTGTGAAATAAGACATACCCCCACTACTGCTAAAACTGAGGTTCCCCATTTTATTTCTTATTTACTTATTTTTTAAAGATTTTATTTATTTATTTGACAGACAGAGATCACAAGTACTCAGAGAGGCAGGTGAGGAGTGGGGGGAGCAGGCTCTCTGATGAGTAGAGAACCTAATACAGACCTCAATCCCAGGACCCTGGGATCATGACCTGAGTGGAAGGCAGAGGCTTTAACCCACTGAGCCACCCAGGTGCCCCTCTTATTTACTTCTTCTTCTTCTTACTTAAGCTTTTGATCTTATTCTTGAATCACTTATATAGAAAATATTTAATTAAAATATCTTATTATGTATTATAATTATATATTACTAGAATGTATAATTTTATTTGGTATGAAATTATACATTCATCAGGTATTATGTTAGTCACTGAAAACACAGAAACTATTCAGGAAAAAAAATCTCTGGCATCTTATTGTTCACTGTCTAGACTTATCTCATATTCTAAGTTATAGTGTCTTAGATTTTGAAGGCACTCTACAAATCTAATTCTATATTCCATCATGAGATAGAGAAAACAGTACCAGTTCATCTAGATATCTCAGTCACCTCCTCATCATACAGAAAATTCCTTTTAGCCAAGTAGGAATCATGTGACCAAGGCTTTCCAATGAATGGGGTCTGAAATAAATGTTTTCTATTCTAAGTCTTAGCCCCTGAAACTTCTCCCATGATTCTCATAATTTGTATTTGCCCATGTCAGCCAGATAGATGAAGAGGATCTAGTATATAATTTAAAATTCCTACGGGAAGGCAGAGTCTCTTTTAATCATACTAGATCTTAACTGACTGCATGAAACACAGAGTACCTACCACACTAAACTCAATTCCCTGCATTTGATCTTAATGTGAGGGAAAGCAATGTTTATTTTCTAAACCACTGATATATTTTTTGCACTTATGATATAAAAGGTAGAATTAATTACCTACTCAATGCAAACATTGGTACCAAAAATAAAGACTACAAATGCTATTGACTTTACAGTTGGATGACAAGACACTTTCCCATGAAAACAAGAATGTAATGCAATGGAAACACATTTATTAATATTACCCCTTGTTTAATGTTGTAGGTAGACCATACTAATTATCAGTTACTACTTATCAGTTTAGTTAGGGGAATTGGTAGGAAAGAATCTAAATTTTAGCTTGTAGCTACCATTAACTGCATTTTGCAAAGCAATGCAAGAAAAAAAAATGCTTTGGGGAGTAGACAAGAGGAAGGTAATAGACAATGCTCAGAAATTACCACCTTGAAAGATAACCTCTAAGAAATCCCAAAAAATAAGTGGGACATGGGGAACTGAGAAATTCTTTAAGATAATAGACTCCATTAGCACTAGCCTTGGGGAAAATATAAAGATAAATCTTTCTTTTTAACCCTGATATCTTCAAAAATCCACCATTAAATTGTAAAATGAAATGAGAGAGAAAGAGAAAGAAAGAGATGAAAAAAGAATCAAAGAAAGAAAGGAAGAAAGAAGAAAAGAAAAGAAAAAGAGAAAAGGAAAAGAAAAGAAAAATTCTGAGAACTTTGTTTGGCAGAACTTACTACCATGATGGTAACTACTAAGTGGGACTAATTGGTAGCAAACAGATTGGAAGCTAGTAAGCTGTCATTAAGAGAATTATGTTGTCATTAAGCATCTGCCTTTGGTTCAGGTCATGATCCCAGGGTGCTGGGATCAGGCCCCACATGGGGCTCCCTGCTCATTGGGAAACCTGCTTCTTCCTCTCCCACTCCCCCTCTTGTGTTCCCTCTCTGGCTGTCTCTCTCTGTCAAATAAATACATAAAAAGAGAATTATGTTGTTGAGGAAAAATAACCCAACCTAAAGAGTTGTACTCCTCAAACTTTTATAAATATATTTACTTATATTTCTCCTCTACAAATGTAGGAAAACTTCCTGTCACCTGATGCAAATAATTAAAATTATTTTTAATGTTGCCCTGAAGAGTTCCATTATGGTCTGATGGTCTTTTCTCATATCTTTAATAAATGATTTTTTGTGTGTTTTTTTTAAATTTGTTTTTAAAGATTTTATTAATTTATCTAGAGAAAGTGCATGTTCATGAATTGGGGGACAGAGGGAGAGAATCTCAAGAAGTCTGTGTGCTGAGAAAGGAGCCCCATTCAGGACTTGATCTCATGATCCTGAAATCATGACCTGAGCCAAAATCAAGAGTCAGATGCTTAACTGACTGAGCCACCCAGGTGCCCAAAATTTATAACAATGACATAGGATTCTTGCTGAAGGCAGTGCATAAAAAAGATAATTAGACTGCAGTGTTCAAAATCCACCTATACATTGCCAAAGAATTTAGGAAAAAAAAATCCTAGTGGTAACTTGAAAAGTTAGATTACATGACTACTAACTTGTATTTCGAAGGGAATAACTTGGAAAACAAAAGTTTAGTAATGTGTGCTGTTTTTTTATTGATTTCTTCTGACAAGATGAAACCAGAAAGAGATAAGGTAGAGAAGGAATTGACCAGTTTTGCAAGTAGAAATTCTGCCCCAAACAGAATTTTGTAATGTCCAAATCTTGGACAAACCAAATGTTTCCAGATCCCTGGAAGACATAGGATAGTAAAAAGCTTTTAGCTACATAGGCCTTGTGAAGTGTGATCAGAGTGTTTCAGCTTTCTGCCAAAGAACAGTTCAAAAATATGATCTTCACACTTATTGTTTTATTTGGCTGCAGACATTAAATATTCTTCCATATAGTAATGAAACAGAAAGAGATACAAGGGAGCCAGAATCTAAAGAAATAGAGGAATTTTGAAAAACACCTAGCAAAGAATGTTAGATGGAGTTGATGTCACAGGGAAGTAAAACAACAAAGGGAAAGAGAACTTTCTGAAGAAAAAAAAAATTGATTGCATAGAAATCACAAGCCCTGGGTGGGGAAGGGGGGAGTGATTATTCTGCAAGCCTTAAAACATTCTGAAGGCTAAGTGAAGACTTCAAAAACTATGTACCCTCTAAGAAGGTCACCCCTAAACATCCTCTTCAAATATGATGAAGGAAGATAACAGTCAAATAGAATTTCTCAGAAAGCAGAGTGTTTTTCAAACATTCAATAATGGAAGTAGGAGGGCAGATAATTTACTTTTTTTAGTTCATATTTCATTGAGTTATCTCAGAGATGCATTAAGTATTATTTAAAATTCTAATTAATAAAATTACTAACAAAACACCAGGCATTTATTTCAATATCTCAAAACAAGCTTTAAAATACGCATTCTTTTTTATCTGCTGAGACATTGTTTGTTTGTTTGTTTCTATTGAGTGTGCCTAGAGGAAATCAACTCCTGTGCCAATCTGAGCTCATATTTGTTAATATACTATGTTGTAATCCAATATTCTATGAACATAAATTTGGGTTCTTTTCCACATGTACCACTGTTTTTATTCACAATTCTTTGTTTTTTATTCACTATCTATTTTCAATGAACCTGATGATTTTTCTCTTTAGTCCTCTTTTACATTGGTTTTATATTTTGCTTCTTCAATGTATTCCTATTTATATTTTCTATAAGAATTTTATTTTATCAATAAGAACACTGATAAATGGTGCCATGGAGGTTTTAATATTTCAAGATATTTCACTATGACAAGTTTGCAACTGCTATATAAAAATAGCAAAATATAAGTCTTAAAGAGCAAGAATCACCTAAAAGATGTTTCTTTTCCAGAGAGAACTAATTTCCATGTTCTCTCCTATTTTTCTCCTTTCCATTCTTCTTCCTTCAGAGTCCTCTTTGCTTCTTTTTTTTTTTTTTTTTTTTTTATTTTATTTTTATTATTTATTTGACAGAGAGAAATCACAAGTAGATGGAGAGGCAGGCAGAGAGAGAGAGGGAAGCAGGCTCCCTGCGGAGCAGAGAGCCCGATGCGGGACTCGATCCCAGGACCCTGAGATCATGACCTGAGCCGAAGGCAGCGGCTTAACCCACTGAGCCACCCAGGCGCCCCTCCTCTTTGCTTCTGAATCAATAGAGTGCACAACATATTATTTTTCTGTAATTAAGTATCTTTTCCTTTTAAAATTCTCTTCCCTTCTTTGACTTTCTACATGAAGAAATGAGACTTTATTTATGTTCTTTCTTATGTCATTGTCCTCAGGAAACTTCAAAAAGAGTTGTGGAATTACAGAAAGCCCATTTATTGCAACTGACTTCTCATACTTGCATGTACTTTATAAGCAACTTAGAGCCCTCATAATTCTGACAACATATATATTTTGAATATCTATAGGTTAAATTATAGTCATGATTCCACACTTCTTAAGGACAAAACATAAAACAAAAAACAAAACAAAACAAATAAACAAAAAAACTTAGGATCCTTGATCTTAGCTCTCAATTAAATTTTATAAATATCTGTGTCTAATTTTGGTATCAATTTCATTATATTTACCTTTGTAATTAAAGATATTACATGTTAATTAGCATCACAAATAGAACTATTTTCTCTATGTGATTGACATAAAAAGTAATTTCATTCACCTGAAAATTTATACTATAGTCATCTTCCCCTTGTTTTTACATACATGAAAGAGTATGTTCAAATATGTCATTTACAAAAACTATACTTATAATTTATGGATGCTGGAGGGCAAATATATAAAAAAATACGTGTGATATAAAATCAATATTTAGAAAATAAAAGAGGTCTTCAAATTTTATCTTCCCTGAGGTAAATATATGAATTATATTTGTTTTAGCTTCCACAACCCCTACCCTGCCTCTCAAATTCTTCATATCAGAGAAATAATATGGAAATTGTCTTTCTCTGATTGACTTATTTCACTTAGCATAATACCCTCTAGGTCTATCTATATCATTGCAAATGGCAAGATTTCATTGTGGGTTTTTTTTGATGACCGCATAGTATTCCATTATATACATTTATATACATCTTCTTTATCCATTCATCTGTTGATGGACATCCAGGTTCATTCCATAGTTTGACTATTGTAGACATTCCTGCTATAGAATTTAGGTGTACATGCTCCTTTGGATCATTACATTTTTATCTTTAAGGTAAATACCTAAAAGTCCAATTGCTGGGTTATAGGTTAGCTCTATTTTCAACTTTTTGAGGAAACTCCTTACTGTTTTTAGAGTGGCTGCCCAGCTTGCATTCCCACCAACAGTGTGGGTGTGTTCCCCTTTCTCTGCATCCTCACCAACATCTGCTGTTTCCGTTTCCTGACTTGTAAATTTTAGTCATTCTCACTGGTGAAGATGTTATCACACTGTGGTTTTGATCTGTATTTCCCTGATGCCAAGTGATGTTGAGCACTTTTTCATGTGTCTCTTGGTCATTTGCGTGTCTTCCTTGAAGAAATGTCTGTTCATGTCTTCTGCCCATTTTTTTTTAAATTTTTTATTTTTTATAAACATATATTTTTATCCCCAGGGGTACAGGTCTGTGAATCACCAGGTTTACACACTTCACAGCACTCACCAAAGCACATACCCTCCCCAATGTCCATAATCCCACCCCCTTCTCCCAAACCCCCTCCCCCCAGCAACCCTCAGTTTGTTTTGTGAGATTAAGAGTCACTTATGGTTTGTCTCCCTCTTAATCCCATCTTGTTTCATTTATTCTTCTCCTACCCACTTAAGCCCCCATGTTGCATCACCACTTCCAACATGGGGTCTTCTGCCCATTTTTTAAAAAATATTTTATTTATTTATTTGACAGATAGAGGTCACAAGTAAGCGGAGAGGCAGGGAGAGAGAGAGGAGGAAGCAGGCTCCCTGCTGAGCAGAGAGCCTGATGCGGGCCTCTATCCCAGGACCCTGAGATCATGACCTGAGCCAAAGGCAGAGGCTTAACCCTCTGAGCCACCCAGGTGCCCCTTTCTGCCCATTTCTTAATTGGATTATTTGTTCTTTGGGTGTTGAGTTTGATAAGTTCTTTATAGATTTTGGCTACTAGCCCTTCATCTGATATGTCATTTGCAAATATCTTGTCCATTCTGTCAGTTGTCTTTTGTTTTTTTTTTTTTTTTTTACTGTTTCCTTTGCTTTGCAAAGCTTTTGATCTTGATGAAGTCTCAATAGTTCATTTTTGCACTTGTTTCTCTTGCCTTTAGTGATGTTTCTAGGAAGGAGTTGCTGCGGTTGAGGTTGAAGATGTTGCTGCCTGTGTTCTCCTCAAAGATTTTGATGAATTACAGTCTCACATTGAGGTCTTTCACCATTTTGAGCCTATTTTGTGTGTGTGGTGTATGGAAACCATCCAGTTTAATTCGTCTGTATGTGGCTGTGCAATTTTCCCAACACCATTTGTTAAAGAGACTGTCTTTTTTCCATTAGACATTTTTTTCTGCTACATCAAAGATTAGTTGACCATAGAGTTGAGGGTCCATTTCTGGGTTCTGTATTCTGTTCCATTGATCTATGTGTCTGCTTTTGTGCCAGGTAAAAGTCTTAGATTGATGCTAAGACATATAGCTCAGGTTTATTCTGAGTATATCCTTCAAGTGCTTTGTCTCCCATCTTTGCCCAATACTTATTCACACTGATGTTAATTTTAATGATGAGTGAATCAATGTGGTTTTCTTTAGTTATACTGACATAATCTGAATTAGATTGGGGAAATGTCTGCAGAAAAGGAGAATTTTATCTTTTAAATCAATTTCTTGACTCATTAAAAAATATTTCTTACTTCAGGAGTCACTTCTTAACACTTACATTCTTCTCTTCTCTTATTTCATCTTGATTCTATAGGATTAAAATATATATATAACTAAATAAAATATATATAACTAAATATATATAACTATATATGAAATTTTGATTCTATAGGACTAAAATATATATAACTAAATAAAATATATAACTAATATATAACTAAATATATAACTAAATAAATAAAATATATATAACTAAAATATATAACTAGATAAAGATTCAAAATAAATACTTTAATTACATATATATATAATAAAAGTAAATCTTTCTTATTCTTCTATAATTGAAGTTTAAAATGTCATCCATTAGTGGTTAAAACTAGAAGCATTCTTAGACATGATTTCCATCAGTCCCTTCTTTCTTATCTATAAAAGATTAAATGATTTGCCATTGAACCATCTCCTAGTCTACTACTCTGATCTGAATAGCATCTATCCAATTAAACCTTGTAATACTTACTTGACAAGACATGAATGGCCATAATATTTTCTAATATATGAAAATAATTTCAATTTTATTCTTTAAATGTGTATTAAAGCAGGTATATATGCACATTGGAGTCACAATTGCAAAGTCACTATGAATTCTAGGTTTAATTAATAAAAGTCTGTGAGAATGTAACCCTACAGTTACATTTTTTTCAATATGAGGTGCTTGAGTGAAAAGAGCCTTGTGTAAGATTGGTAAGTACATTTTAGTGCTTATTGTAGAAAAGTATATTAGATTGATGAAAAATGTACTAGTTAAAGATATTATCATCATTTGAAAGGACCAAATAATTCTACACTCAATAGGCATTTTTTCAAGTAATAAGTATAATACAAAATTGAAAATCTTTAAGAATGTTGTAATGTTAATTTATAGGCAAATTTAATCATAACTTGTAATTGTAAGAAAGTCCATTGCAAATAAATTTTACAAGAATTCAATAGAAAAAAGTTTAAAAACTTAAGGAAAACTCACATGAAAGGGAGAACTTTTGACCATCCTGAAATAAAGCATCCTGCTCTTCAATACACATACAATTTAACAGAATAAAAGTATGCAAATGGGAGGCAATATATTTATCTTGAGAAAGGTAAAGTTTTAAAATATAATCAAGCTGAAATATTATAAAATGAGTTCTACTGCAACAATATTTTAGGATAATAGCAGAGATGTCAGTTAAGCAATTTGCAAATCGTATATTTCCCTGCTGTGTTTGCAAGATTACCTTGTGAATCATCAGAATCCATAACTCTAAAGGCTTTTGATTTACATTTGCCTGAAATACAAGGCCAGAAAGGACATTGCAGATAAGACAAACAACATGATGATCTAGTAGCTACAATACCAATAAAAAATAAACAAATAGGTCTCTTCTTCCAAAAGGCTGAAGCTGACACTTTACTTTTGCAACCAATAATTCTCTGCAAATATATAGACTCTTTATATAGATTACACTGGAACAGCATTTTCACTCAGGCTTGTTCATGTATTTTATACCCAAAGTGATATTTGAGGCTAAATGTGGCATGAGAGGGCCGTTTTATCTATGACATTTTTCCAGGATCTTTGTAATTTTCCATTCCTGTATTTTTATGAGATTGTCTCATTTGTTAATTTTGTATTTGTTTATATTCTGATTTTTTAATTAAATTTAATTTAATTTTTGACCACATTCTGTTTCCTTTTGCTCCCTTAATCAAATAGTTTTATTATTAGTATTATTATTGTATTCAAACTTACAGTCTTACTGTTATTGTTTGCATTACTTGTTTTATCATGTCTTGTGCTTTCACCAAGAATGCCTACTTTCTCCCGATAAAAATAGATAACTAATATTTGCCAGAGCTTTATACATGCAGGGACTTTTATAGGTGATTTTAGATGTATCATGCATTAGTTCTAAAAATAAATCTACCTATATTTAAAAAAATAAGAAAACAGTTACTGTGGGTTTAAACAACTCTCACTAGGTCATTTGCCCATAATTAATGGAGCTGGAATGCAAATCCTTTGCATGGCAGTGTTTGAGCCTCTGACTTTTTTCCCAGTCCCTCCCACCGCCTTCATTTCAAAATGCTCCAGGATTAACTACAAATGTGGCCTTCACAACTATGATTTGCACTTTCCAAGTGCATTCTCCCAGGTCACAATTGATGAAACCTCTGTGGATGCCTGCACAAGCTGATTTTCTCTATTGAGTAAAGGATGTGTATGTGTATTTTTGTGTATGTATGTATATATATATATATGTTTGTGTATGTGTATATGTGGGGGCAGTGGAGAAAGGCATTCACAATGTAAGTGCAAAACTACAGAAAGTTGGTCTGAACAGAGAATGTAAGAATGATATATAAATAGAACCAGAGATAAGAAGAAAAGCCAAATATAGCATCCACTTTTGAAACTTGTCAGTTTCAGTACCAAAGCAAGTGTATGTGTACCACTGTGAAGCTTCAAATTGCAGTTGGGGCTTGCCTAGCTAATCTCTATAAATGTCTATAATGAGGAGATTGGAGCTTCAGTATTTTAGAGTGTGGACTACTAAGTAGAAAAAGTAAGGTGAAAAAGATGAAGAAACATAGGTTTAAATATATGCAAATAGGATCAAACATATGAGATACAGAGATGGCTCTTTAGTGTTTTTCTTAAGCTCCTGTAGGATCAAACTACCTTACTATATTTGTACTGACATAATTGTAATCTGAAAAATTTTTGATAATCCC
Organism: Mustela erminea; assembly: GCF_009829155.1. Taxonomy (NCBI): domain Eukaryota; kingdom Metazoa; phylum Chordata; class Mammalia; order Carnivora; family Mustelidae; genus Mustela; species Mustela erminea. The sequence continues at coordinate 56,659,443 of NC_045625.1, forward strand.
TATTTGTTTTGCTTACTGTAGATTGATTTTGAAACATGCAAGCTAATAGATAATATTCTTACCTGGAAGATCAGAATATCCTATCTTTTTCAAAGGATTTTATCAGAGTATAATGAAATAAATGAAAAAAAAATGCCTAATAACAAGTCAATTCCTGAATATTTGACTCCTTTTACCCTATTTCTTTCCTGCCACATTTTATTTTATGATCTATACAATAGTTTTTAAATATTTTACTTTAACTTTATAAAATTAAAACAATTTCAGATTTACAAAATTTTACAAAAATAGTGCAAAGACTTCCTAAATTCTTCACCCAAATTCTTCAAATGTTGACATCTTACATAGTCATAGTACAGTTAGCAAAAGCAGGGAATTAATTTTGTTATAATACTATTGACTGATCTATAGACCTTGTTCAAATTTCACTAATTATCCCATTAATGTGCATTTTCTGGTCTAAGATCCAATCCAGGATCCTACCTCATATTTAATTGTTATATTCCTTCAGCCGTCTTTTATATGGGAAAGCTGCTTAGTTTCCTATGACTTTGAAATATTGTAAGAGTACTACCCAATTATTTTGCAGAATTTATTTTAACTTAGATTTTTTTTTGAAGTTTTGTCAGGATTAGATTCAAGTTACACACTTCTGATAAATTACCATTAAATACTATTAAGGATTTAGTAACTTGTAGTAATCTTTTATTTAGTAATAAAGGTTACTAAGGACTTAGTATTTTATGGGAAGATAACTTTAAGATTCTGCAAATATTTTATATCTTACCATAATTTGCTCCATCAATATTAGTACTCACTATGATTTTTGCTTATGGAAGTTATTACTATAGTAATTGCCAAAGATGATTTTCTATTTTCTAGAGGTCTTTATTGGAATTCTGTAAGAAAAAGCAGTCTCTTCTACCAAATGTATTAATTTGTTCAACTATTTATATTACTATGGAATCACATATTTATTTTATTATTATTTTATTTATTTCATTCTATTAACAATTCATTGTTTTAATTGTTAAAATTGTTCTATATTTGGCCAATGGGAGGTTTTTCAAGTTGGTTTCTGTCTTTAGACATGCAAGAATCATTTTTTGAAAAGGTAATTCCTTATTTTCTGGCACTACTAAAATTTATGAGGATATCTTCTTCTGGCACCAGCATTTTTTCAGAGTTCTGGTTTATTTCATTGGAAAAATGGTAAAAACTAGTTGTTAGGCATGTTTATTGCTACTGGTTTGCCACTGTTGTAGGATGTCACAATTAAATCTAAGATATGTATACATTCATGTTATGTGTATATCTGTGTGTATATGAACTTAATGTGTACATATGTGTGTATATATTCATACATACAAACCTATGTCTCTTTCTGTACATCTCCATTTTTGTGTGTGTTAAAAAGTCTATACTGATACCTCAGTTTCCAGTGCAATAGCAGACTTCATTTTATCCTTCCCACATTCTGTTTGCAGCTACTTTCACAGAAAGTGATTTACCTGGCTCTCATAATCTACACTGTTATTTACCTATTTGCTCAATCCCAGATACACATAAACTAATAACAGAACTACCAACACAAAACTTGTGAAAAACAAATTCACTAGCCAGATTACAATATGTGGGTGCAATGTTTTTGTCTTTAGCTTTACCATATATCAACACATAATCTTTGCTTAAGTTAGTCATACTATTTTTTATTCTCTTCATACCCTGCAATATGGTTACATTAATTATTTGTAACACATACATGTCCATTTATTACTATTTGAGTTGAAGATCTCCCTCATATCTGGGATTGTTTTAACATTTTATTTTTGAGGTATATAAAACATTGTTATGATTACATAAGTCACACTATATACTATATAAAGAAGTATTGTCAGAAAAATATCCCTCCTCTCCTTAAACATTGTGTCCTATTCCTACTCACATGTTCATTACTTCTCTGTGAGATGTGAGTACTTGCTATTTAATATTTTAAAAAAATGATATTTGAGAATGTTTGTATTTTTGTTTTAATGCTTACCATTGTGACCTTTCTTAAATTCCTGTGGTCCCCCATTTTTGTATTTATATTTCTCTGGATTGTCAGTTTTCATCAGTTTCCTTAACTCCCAACAATTGTCTTATCAACTATCAAGGAAGTATTTTATTTTCCTTTTTCCACTTCACCTTTGGTTGCATTAGTTCTAATCTGTTACAATATGTAACTAATATGAAATATTAGTCTTTTACTATTATCCACGTCTCTGATAGAAACTCCATCTTTTAATTAAAATATTCACCATCATTTTTTACTTATGTTTTGCCCATAATCAACTGTTTACAAAAAGTTTATTCTCTAACAAGTTTTTCAAACAGCCCATAGATGCCAAATTTCCTAAGTTCTTGTACACTCGAAGCTATTTCATATGGCTTTGATAAGTGAAGGAGAAGTTAGCTGATCTATGTTTTTTCAAAAATGATTCTTTCTTGCCTTGATTTATGTGTTGTTTTCCAAAACAGTCTGATGGCTTTGTCATTGTAACTCATTTGGTGGTGGTGGTTGTGTTGTTCCTCTTTTTTTCTATTCTCAAACAGTATTTTCTTGGCTTACATCTGGTTTTCCTAACTCAGAGGTACATTTGTTACAATTGATGAACCCACATTGACACATTATTACCACCCCAGGTCTACAGTTTACATTATTTTGGTTTTGTACATTCCAAGAGTTCTAACAAATATATAATGCCATAAATCCACCTTGTAGTATAGTTTTATCACTCTGAAAATAATTTAGGGTCTGCCTATTCATCTTACCCATCTTTCTTGCCTCCAACCCCTAACAACCTCTGATCTGTTGACTAAACCACAGTTATGCCTTCTTCAAAATGTAATATAGTTTGAATCATATAGTAAATAGCTTTTCAATTGGCTCCTATCACTTTGTAATGTGCTTTTAAGTTTTCTCTGTGTCTTCTCATGGCATGATAATTCATTTATTTTTAGCGCTGGTTATCCCATTTTCAGGATGTACCACAGTTTATCTATTAACCTGTTGAAGGAAGCTGCCAAAGCATTTTGCTGAAGGCAAATCTTGTTGCTGTTAGTCCTCAAAATATTTTTTTAATTTCACTTTTTATATTTTGACTTGGATGTGATTTTAAGAGTTTGTTGTTTAAATTGTACATATTTATAAATCCCAACTTCTTTTTGTGGTTTTCTGTTTATTTCTATATTGTCAGAGAATATATTTTTATTTAAATAATTGTAAATTTATTTTGTTTTTGTTTGGCCTAGTGTATGTTTTATCATGGAAAATAACTACATGCATTTTAGAAGAATGTGTATTTTGACTTTGGATAGACAGTAAAACATATGTCTGTTAGGGCTAGTGAATGGATAATGTTGTTCAATTGTTAAATATTTACTTGTTGAACTTCTAGTTATTATCCATTATTTAAAATGAGGTATTTTAATATCCAAGTATTGTTGCTGAAATATCTATTTCTCTCTGAAATTCTGTCAGTTTTTTCTTCATATATTTTAAAATTTTGTTTCATATATTGTTGTTAGGCTCATGTATATTTATGATCATTATATCTTCCTGATAAATGGATACTTTTATAATTAAACTCTCTTATTTGTTTCTATTAACAAATTTTAACCTTAAGTATACTTTTCCATTATTATTATAGCCATTTCAGTTCTCTTTCGTTGCTCTTTTCTTAGTAACATTTAGCATGATTTTCTTTTTATTTCTATTTGGTCCCAAAATCTACAGTAATCCGCTATTAAACATGCACGGTCTGGAACATGATTTTTCTTAAGTTTATTATGCCAATTGTATCATTTAATTGGCATATGTAAATCAATACTTATAGTTATTTTACAGTATTGTATTTATGTAGTTACTAATATTAAATTAGTACTACCATTTTATTAGTGCATATCTTTTTTAATTCCTCCATTCTCCCATTACCTTCTATTTTGTGATGTAGATATATTCTAGTATACCATTTTAATTCCTTTGTTTCTATTACATGTTTAGTTATTTTTCTTAGTTTTTGGTCTGGACATTTTATGTTGAAATAATCTTCTTTGGATTTATATTTATTTAATTACTGTTAGCAGAAACCTTTGCTTCAGTATACTACCACTCCCTCTTTCATATGTAATTGTCTTATGAGTTACGTATGTCTTTATATACTATGAGGTCATCAACACTAGTTTTATATTTTTTTATATGCAGTTGTCCTTCTAAAAATATAGAAGAAATAAAGTATAAACATATTTGGGTACCTATTCATGTAGTTAGTTACCTGAGTTGTTCTTAATATATCTTCATGAGTATACTAGTTATTTTATAGTATTGTATTCTCTCAGCTTGGAAGATTTTCTTTAGTATTTCTTGTAAGGCAGGTACCCATACTTTCTTCTGCCTTTCTATTTCAGTTTGCTCTCTGCGACAATAATGAAGCAACAGTACAAAGGCTTAACATTTATTATCACTCATTCTTATATTTGGAGCTAGAGAAACAATTCCTAGTCTCAGATTTCCCCTGGCTCCATTTTTCTATTTTTTTAATCCTAAAAAAAATTCTTCATAACTTCCAAATCAATAAAGCTTTCTCTTTCCATACTGATTTAATTTTCCTCCTTGGCATATAGGCATTATCACTGTACCTATAGGAAACTTTTCTATAATATTCATATCATTCAGAAGCATTAAATATTTATATTTCTATCTCCTTTGTGGCAGAATAATCACCATTAAGCCAAATTAATATTCACATCAGAATGGTATATGACATGCTATAGGCACTTAACAATTTATTGAATTAATGAGTAAATTAATAAAAGAGAATTTTGAGACAAACTTTGAGAAAACAATAGTATTTCTGTTCTGAACCCCAAAATACTGACAAGTTGTCACAAAATTATGCATTAAGACTGTAATTCATCTAAAATTTAAAAATGTTTAAAAGATTAACACATATACCTACATTTAAGAAATATTATGATTGGTGTTTTTGAAAACAACTTCATTTTATGAGGGTTCATCATCAGTCAGGATTTCTGTATATCTTACTGAAGCCTGAGGGCACTCAAGATTTGTTATTTGTCCAGAGCATAAAAAACAAACAAAACAAAACAAAACAAAAACCACATAAACTTTTCAGGTTAGATAATAAAAAGTGAAAAATAAATAATAAATACTTAAACTAAAGCTATGCTTTTAAGTTCTTATATTTTACCCTAATTGTTGCATTGTTGATGGACTAATATATAATATACATTACAAAATGGATTTTCTAAGCACCAAATGAAAAGCATTCATCTATGTATCCTACAAAATGGTTTATCCTCCATACCCTGGTTTCTTTCTTTCTTTTCACATTTGGGTTAGATCCCTAGTGATTATCAGAATAATTAAGGTTTATGTCTATTTTGGAGGGGAGCTATTAGTAGGAAACATGATTAAAATCAAATGGGCTCATCTAGAACAGCACAGAAGTTCAGAGGTGTAAAATACTCTAGATACTACATCATAAGTGGTGGCTGCATGAATAAGTTATTGCCTCTAAAACTTTGATAATTTATTATCTAGTATATTCTTGGAAAATATTTTTAAATTATTTTAGAATTAGTCTATTTGTTCTGGCTGAAATTCTACTACCTCTATTGAATCAAATCATTTATCCAGTCTTGATCAAAGTATTCAGATACTGTTATAAAGGACATGAAAGTGAATAAAAAGTTACTGAATGCAATAAGTGAAATGAATTTAACTCAATTTTATTGAACAAGGAAATTTGATAGGGCTTGATACTGAGACCAAATATGTAAGACCGATTTATTTATCAAGGAACTTAGATAATACTAAGAGGAAATTTTACCTAAAACATAAAGAAAATTAAATTGCATTATTGTAGTATACATAATGGTATTTCTCAACCTATAGAGTTAACCTAAAATTTTTATTGAAATGTAACGTTAATTCTGTGTATCTGGGTTAGTTCCTCAAGTTATTTCTCATACCTTGATACAAAGAGGCTAAACAATATCATGGATATAATTTTAAAAAATAACAGTTAATATGTATTAGGAGTCAGAAAGATTGCAAAGCTGATTACATCATCTGTCACTAATGAAGGAAAATATTTCAGTAAGTGGTTTATTTCCTGTTGCAATAAAAAAAAGAAAATTCTGATATTAATAAAACTTTTGCTTACTTGTTACAATTCTACCATGTTTGATACAAGAAGGTTACTAAGAGAACTTGTTGCAATTTTACTTTAGTTTGTTTCCCAGGAAAAGCATACATTTCTTCATGGCTTCTCTTTGTCCAAGGTTTTGAGTTTCTAATGTTATTCATAAAACATTAGTTGGAATGGACTTGAATCCTCTTTGGGTGTTAGAGTATTACAATCATTCTGAATAGCAAACTTCTACAAAGAGATCTCCAGACAATTTGCTCATGCAACAAGCAGAAAGCATTTCTGATGTAAGGAGACATACTGAATGAAACAATGTGCTTCTACAAAGTTCTGACCATTTGAACTGACTCTGACCATGTGAGTGATGTAGTTACACCAGAGTATACAGGCTTGAATACAATATGTTTCATAATCAAATCATTCTCTTCTGATCTCTTGTGTTTTGTCCACTTCAAAAATGCCTCCCAATCTTCTTCCCCATTTTTCCTATAAGGTGAACTTACAATAAGCTTGAAATAATAAACACCTGATGATAATTTATCTTGATAATCTTTGGTTTATTTCAGAGGTCACAGTTAGGTGCATATACCCTCGCTTCTCATTTCTTTCTACCAACCATACTACATAAAAGTAAACTAATCCTTTTATCTTGGAAAGCAGGACAACTTAATATCTTCCAAACACGTATATCTACATAATTATTACAGTCATTTTATTAATCTTTTTTACTAAACACAATGGCAGTATATAATACAATTTACATACCTATACACATCCCTGATTATTGCTGTATTTGCCACTAAGGTACAGTCATTCTCCAGCTTTATTTTATCAAATCCTAAAAATGTCTTTGAAACCTCTTCTAGTAGTAATACTCGGGGCAAAAATATTCTAGAAATAGTTCCAGCAGTATGCTACTTCTCTGCCAATCTCATATATGTAAAAGGAGAGTGATATAATCTTTTACTCTGGTTCAGAAATGTAATTACTGGATTTAAGAACAATCACACAAAGAAGAACAAGAGCCTGTGTGTAGGAGGAGTATTCCAACACAAATGGCAAAGGGCATATAGTCAATTGGGATACTTAAATAATATACAAATATGAAGAAAATTAACCATAATATTGTAGTATTTTTTTTCATAATATTGTAGTATTGTGTACAACTTTCAATTTACTTCAGTAGTCTTTAAAAGATTATTTTTGCTGGTTGAGAAGGATTTCACTGTACTCATGTAAGAATAGTAAATCGTTAAGTCAGAGTATTACCTATGCCTTTAAACATGAATTAACTGAGTCTGAATATTCACAGCTCTCATCAGAGGACCAAAATTTTAAAAACTTTCCAATGTTTGCTTATAATATTTGAATTTTGTGATTGAGTGCATGTGAGTGTTCACTAAATATTCCTCTTGATTCACTAATATCAATGGGTATATTCATAAATTGTACTGTCATGAAAAATAATACTGGCATTGGTTTTAATATAACATATTCTAGGGGTACCCAAGTGGTTTAGTGGGTTAAGTCTCTGCCTTCAGCTCAGGTCATGATCTCAGGGTCCTGGGATTGAGCTCCACATTGGGCTCTCAGCTCAGCAGGGAGCCTGCTTTCCATGCTTTATTTCCGCCTGCTGCTCTGCCTACTTGTGATCTCTCACTCTTTCTGTCAAATGAATAAAATCTTAAAAAATACATAACGCATTCTATCCACATTTCACATATTGGAAACATATTTATATGTGTTCTTTAGCTACCTGTATTAAGATTTGGAAATATTTTAACTCTACAGATAGTCAAATGTTTAAATATCTACAAAATGATTGACATACTAATTATTTTTATATTAATAGTTGACATTAGGTGCTCCAAAACTGGTAATTTAATATGGAATCTATCTCTAGTGTTATCCAGGTTAAGCACCTTATGTAATAAAAGCTTAATATACACATTTATCTTTAATCACACTTGATAATTTTTTATTTAATTTGTTATGATTATTTTGTGATTCTGTAGTTCTCTTTATTTGTTAAATGCTTGGATATCAGCTTCTAGAAAAATAACATTTTTACAATATCTAATATCTGATAAGCCTGTTAGATACTATTAAAATTGAAAATATTTGCATAATATTATATTCTTGAAATGCAAAATAGTTTCAAAATTTTTCACACTGCAAATATTAGGACACACACTGCTTTGTCAACTTTATATGCTTATAAGTTAGAAAGAAATGTATTTGCCTGTAATATATTTACTTATAAATAAACCAATTTTATAAATCTGTGTTAAAATCTATAATAACAAAATTTCACTAAATGTAACACATTTGATATTACTTAACTTCACTTGGCATATTTTGGTGTCAAATTTTCAAAATCCATACATTACTTAGGTTAACTAACATAATTTGACATAGTAAAGTATCATGGCTAAATGTCCTTAATTTAGGATCTCATTACTGCATGCAAATATTTAGGGGATACTGAAATACATTGACAAATCCATGGCTTGTTATATTTTAAGAGACGTGGCTTTCATATTTTTCTGATTATTGCTTCATAACTTTCTAAAAACTTTTGATCTCGTACTTTAATCCTAAAGTTTTTTTTTCCTTAATTTTGGTTCTGTTATTGTCTTGGTTTATTGTGATGACTTTAATTTTTCTATTTCTTGAGACCTGAGAAAAGAGGTTGGTAGTCAGGTTATTGTTATAGTTGAGTGAGTTATTGCTGCTACTTAATACAAAGATTTTGAAATAAGCATTTTTACTCTGATGTATGAAAAATTTCCTTAACTGTTCTTTTAATGGAGAAAGACATTTAACATATTAGAAACAACTTTCTCCTGTCTCATCTCTCTCACCACTGTATCTTTGTCATTCTTTTGACATTTTTGCAAAATATAGTCATTGATATTCACTAATGTTTCATTGCTATATAGAGGTACATTCACTAAGTATTGTTTAGAATATAGTGGAAGGCTATAAGTAAATATAACATACATTCATACTTATCATAACTTTGCTGCAAAAACTATCTCTAAAGAGGACCACCATCAATTTCTTCCCTTCCCATATTTAAATGCTACTTCTCACAAATAGAGGTGAATCAGGTTTGTCCTCCCCTTGAATGTACTCTAGATTTTGCGGAAAAATGCACATTCTGAGACTTCTGAGTCTGAGTCTTAAGACACTTTCCGTATTACCTGGGTCTCTGAGAAAAGGATGCTGTTAGGTAGGAAATCTAGCACAAGGTGGCAAAGTTTTGGGTTTGCCCAGAATAACCCTGAGGAAAAGTCTTATTAAGAGAGAAACCATGAGAGACTGTAGACTCTGAAAAACAAACTGAGGGTTTTGGAAGGGAGAAGGGTGGGGGTTGGGTAGGTCTGATGGTTAGTATTAAGGAGGACATGTATTACATGGAACACTGGGTGTGGTGCATAGTCAATGAATCTTGGAACACTGGGACAAATAAATAAATAAATAAATACATAAATAAAAGAGAGAAACAAAGCTAACCAGCCAGCCCACAGCTTTCCAGCCATCTTAGCTAAAGAATCAAAGATGTTAATGAAAATACTCCACAACTGAGTCTTCAGATAGTTTCCAAGCCTGACAGCTACTGACTGCAATACACATGGGAAATATTAAATATCATGTATTTGAGCCCTGTTAACTTACAGACCTCTAAGTAATAATAATAATATATCTTGTTTTAAACCACTAAGGTTTGTGCTGGTTTGTTATCTTAAAAATATTTAAATGGAAACCATGTGTTTATATTTACATTTGTACTGTATGACATATATGTATATAGAAGAGAATGTGCATTATATAAAATGAATATGTCTAGGGGCACCTGGGTGGCTCAGTGGGCTAATCCTCTGCCTTTGGCTAGGTCATAATCTCAGGGTCCTAGTACCTGCATAGGGCTCTCTGCTCAGTGGGGAGCCTGCTTCTTCCTTTCTCCACCTGCCTCTCTGCCTACTTGTGATCTCTCTGTCAAATACACAAATAAAATCGTTATAAAATTAATATGTCTCTAAACACAGAACAATGATAAAGATATGCAAAGGCTTTAGTCAAGCAGATATTTATGAAAAATTAGACTAAACTGATAGAGTGGAATGAGAGAAAAAGGGACATAAAATCTTTTTCTAAGACTATGAGAATGCTTCAAACTAAGATGCAATAGGTAATTGTGGCAGAAATGTACCAGCTGATAAACAAGCTTATTTCTTTCCTTTACAGTTTTTCTTGGCTTTTGTTGCCATTTATATAGGGTCCCATGATTGTATTTTAGCAAAAAAAAAAAAAGAGAGAGAGAGAGAGAGAGCAAAAATGTGTGTGAAAACTCCAAAGCTGACCTCAATTTCCATACATTTTTCCCTCCCTCCCTTCCTCCATTTCCCCCTTTCTACCCTCCTTTCTTTTTATCTTCCCAATCCTTTCTTCTTTCTAACCTTCATTGATTCTTTTTAAAACATTTATGCACTTCTAAAAATACATTACACTTTATGTTTCTAAACTAAACTCCTTCCTACAGGATAAAATCATTATAAATAACTTTAAGATCTGCAATCATTTCTTTTCACCATCTCTGCCTTTCAACAGCATAAGAATTTCAGAATATATTCTAGTTATTCAAGCTTCTCTCATTCTGTTCTTGCTGTCTTTCTCCTCAGTTTTCCTTCTTTTCAACTTTTAAGTATTATTTTAATGTCACTTCTCAAATTTCTATATTCAAAATTTATTATAGCTTCTCAAAGCATCCTGTTCTGTTCCTTTACCAAATGGACACACTTTAATCTATATATTTATTTTCATAATATTTTATCCTTTATTAAAATGTTTATTCTCAAAAGCTAGGAATTTTTTTTTCTCATGACATAGAGCACTTTATAGTTATCCATAAAATTATTTGAACTTGGTTTCTATTATATATAGTAAGCTAACGATATTTAATCCAAATGCCTAAGATTACCTTTCGAGTTGCATATATGTTACCAGAACACTCTCTAACCTCTTTTCACAATTATGCTTATTCCGTTCATTGTATTGACATAGGAAAAAGTTCAGTAGAGTTGTCAACATATTTTTAAAAAGTCAATGATAAGTTTGAAAGTATATGTCATGAATTTCTTTATCTTTGGGTAGCTCTAAAGAAATCTGGGGTGCCTGGGTGGCTCAGTGTGTTGGGGCCTCTGCCTTCAGCTCAGGTCGTGATCCCAAGGTCCTGGGATTGAGCCCCCCATCAGGCTCTCTGCTCCACAAGGAGCCTGCTTCCTCCTCTCTCTCTCTGCCTGCTTTTCTACCTGTTTGTGATCTCTGTCAAATAAATAAATAAAATATTAAAAAAAGAAATCTTAGAAATAGTAATTTTTATTCATTTTAACACATGAATAAGGAATAGCTGAGAAAAATAAGAAATACTTTGAAGCATTGGTTGAAGCCTGATATTTTCATTTCTTATCTTGAATATGTGATCCTAAATGACTAAAGATAAAGAATGGACATATGGCTTTTCACTTTTCATGAACCTCATATGACAAAAAAGGCCAGTTTACTTGACTAATTCTTACACAGCAATTCTATAATCTGGTTTAAAAACCAAGTGAAAAAGAGAAATTATAACCTATATTAACTTTGTTAGCCCAAAAAGGGTGTCGAAAGGTTATTTTTGAGACACGTGGGTATTTCAGTTAGTTAAGTGTTTATGTATGTGTGTGTATAATGGAATACTATTCATCTCTTAGAAAGAAGAAACTTCTGAGTCAGAAATTTTGGCTCAGGTCATGATTCCAGGGTCCCAGGCTCCAGTGCCACATCAATCTTCTTGCTCAGCAGGGAGCCTGCTTCTCCCTCTGCCTGCTGCTCCCCCTGCTTGTGTTCTCTCTCTTTCTTTCTCTCTGACAAACAAATAAATAAAATCTTAAAAAAAAAAAAGGTTATTTTTTTCTTTGAAGACATACTTTCTCCATTAATTTTAGAATTTGGCTTAGAATTTTAATTGTTAACTCACTGAAAAGTGTTGTTTGTAAAATGATCCTCTTAAGAATAGTCTGCATATGAGGGGAGAAACGGAAGCAGATTGTGCATTCAATTATTTAGGAACTACATAAAAGATATGCTCTGTCTTTATTTAAATATAGAATTATATATTCACACACATACATATATAATACATAAGTACATATATTAAGTCCTGCTATTAACAGAGATATAACAGATCAAGGAAAAAGAAAGGAAGATTTGCTTTTTTATTTTAGAAATTTATTTTTTCTTACTTTCTACTTTTAATGTTATCTAGATTTATTTAGATACAATTGACATACAAATTTATATAAGTTTAAAGTGTAAAACATGTTAATTTGGAACATAAATGTTTTACAAAATGATTAACCCCCAGAACATTAGCTAAAACCTCCATCATGTCACATACTTAATTTTTTTTTTGTAGTGAGAATATGTAAGATGTATTCCATTAGCAAGTTGAAATATATAACCCAGTATTATCAACTATAATCACCATGGTGTGCATTAGATCCTCAGATCCAGTTAGATCCAGTTATAAGACAGGAAGTTTATATGCTTTGACTGACATCTTTCAGTCTCCCCCATGCCCCTGCCCCTGCCAAGCACTATTCTACTCTCTGTCTCTACAAGCTCAGTTTTGATAGATTCCACATGTAACTGAGATCATACAGTATTTATCTTTCTCTGTCTGACTTATTTCATTTAGGATAATATCCTCAATGTCCATCCATGTTGTCAAAATTGGCATAAATTTCTTCTTTCTTAGAGATGAATAGTATTCCATTATACACACACATACACCTCACAGATCAGATCCATTCATTTGTTGACGATATTTAGGTTGTTTCCATATCTTGGCTATTGTGAATAATACTACAATGAACATGGAAGGAAATGTATCAACTTGAGGTCCTATTTTCATTTTCTTTTGACATATACCTAGAAGTAAAATTGCTAGATAATGTGGCAGATTTTTTTTTTTTTTTTGGCAGATCTATTCTTCATTTCTTGAAGAACGTTTGTATTTTGGTCAGGTCAGTTGTAATGTCTCCTTTCATTTCTGATTTTATTCATTTGAAACTCCTCTCTTTTTTCCTCGGTAGTCTCTGTAAGGTTTACAAATGTTATCTTTTTATTTATTTATTTATTTATTTTTATTTTTTTAATTTTTATTTTTTATAAACATATATTTTTATCGCCAGGGGTACAGGTCTGTGAATCACCAGGTTTACACACTTCACAGCACTCACCAAAGCACATATCTTTAAATAAAGATTTTAGTTTCATTGATTTTTTTATTGTTTTTTATTGTGTCTGTTATATTTTTATTAATTATTTTGACTAACATACTATGTATTTTTTGCCCCAGGGGTACAGCTTTGTGAATAGTCAGGCTTATGCACTGAACAGCACTCACTATGGCACATACCCTCTCCAATGTCCATAACCCTACCACCCTCTCCACACCTCCCTCCCCCCAGCAATCCTCAGTTTGTTTTGTGAGATCAAAAGTCTCTTACGGTTTCTCTCCCTACTGATCCCATCTTGTTTCATTGTTTTCCTTTCCTACCCCACAAACCCCCACTCTGCCTCTCAAATTCCTCATATCAGGGAGATCACATAATTGTCTTTTTCTGATCGACTTAGTGTCTCTATTACATTTATCTCTTCTCTGATCTTAGTGATTTCCTTTCTTTTGCTAACTTTTGGTTTCATTTGCTTTTTCTAGTTCCTTGAAATGTAATATTAGTTTATTTGAGATTGTTCTTTTTCTCAATGTAGATATTTATCCTTATAGACTTCCTGCTTAGATTGCCTTAGCAGCATCCCAAAGGTTTTGTATGTTGTGCTTTCATTTTCATTTGTTTCAATATTTTTCAAATTTCTTTTTGATCTTTTCTTTTAAATTTCTTTACTAATTCCTTCAATGCAAGAAATGTAATTTCTTGTATTGGTTGTTCAAGAGTGTGTTATTTAATTTCCACATATCTGCAAATATTAAAGTTGTCCTCCTATTATTGACATGACACTTTGATTAGAAGCATACTTGCTATAATGTCAAAGTTCTTACATTGGGTAAGACTTACTTTATGTCCTAACATATAATCTATCCTGGAGAATGTTCCATGTGCTTTGAGAATAATGTATCTTCTGCTGCTGTTGGATGGACTGTTCTGTGTACATCTGTTAGATCCATTTGGTCTAAAGTATGGTTTAATTCTAATGCTTTCTTTTTGATTTTCTGTCTACATGATACATCTATTGTCAAAATTGGAGTATTAAAGTTCACTTCTCTTTTTGTATTGTTGTGTAGTTCTCCCTTTCAATCTGTTAGAATTTCCTTTTAATATATTTCTGTGTTATGGTACTGTGTGCTTGTACAGTTGATCTTTGAACAACACAGGTTTGAACTGTGTAGGTCCACTTATAAGGCAGTTGTTTTTTTATAAATACAGTACAGTACTATAAATTTATTTTCTCTTCCTTACCATTTTATTAGTAACATTGTCTTTTCTTTAGATTACTTTATTGTAAAATATAGTATATAATACATATAACATACAAAATACATGTTCATCGACTATGTTATCAGTAAGTCTTCTAGTCAACAGTAGGCCATTAGTAGTTAGGATTTGGGGGACTCAAAAGTTATATTTTCGGGACGCCTGGGTGGCTCAGTTGGTTAAGCAGCTGCCTTCGGCTCAGGTCATGATCCCAGCGTCCTGGGATCGAGTCCCACATCGGGCTCCTTGCTCGGCAGGGAGCCTGCTTCTCCCTCTGCCTCTGCCTGCCTCTCTGTCTGCCTGTGCTCGAAAAATAAACAAAATCTTTAAAAAAAAAAAAAATTAAAAAAAAATAAATTTAACAAAAAAAAAAAAAGTTATATTTTCAACAGTGTAGAAATTCGGTGTTTCTAATTCCTACATTGCTCAAAGGTCAACTGTGCATTTATGATTGTTACATCATCTTGATAGATTGACAACTTTATAATTATACAGTGTCCTTCAATGTCTCTTGTTATCAGTTTGACCTACAGTTTAGTTTGTTTAATATAAATATAACAATCTGTTCTCTTTCAGTTTCTAATTGAATAGGATATTTTTTTGTCCATCCCCTTACTTTCATCTTCAGTACATTCTTAAACCTGGGGTGAGTGTCTCAGAGGCAGGATACAGTTGGGTCTTATTTTTTATTCATCCAGTATTCTATGCTTTTTATTAGATAATTTAAGGTATTTACATGTGGAATAATTATTTATAGGTAAGGACTTACTAATATCCTACTTTGTGTTTTCTGACTGTTTTGTACTTCCCTAGTTGATTTTTTCCTCTTACTGCCTTTTTTTTTTTTTAAAGTATTTTGATTAGGGCTATGCTTTCATCCCCTTCCTTCATCTTTTGTGACCCTACTATAGGTTATGGCTTTGTGGTTTCAAAGAGACTTACATAAAATATCTTACACACATAGAAGTTTATTTTAGGCTGATAATAAATTTCAATCACATATAAAATTTCTACCTTTTATTTCTTCCCCCCTTATCATTTTGATGTCACAATTTGTCTCTTTTTATGCTATATATTTATTTAAAACTCATTGTAGCTGTAGTTATTTTTAGTATCCTTGTACCTTAGCATTTATAATACTAGGGTTAAATGGTTAACCCAATATCATATTACAGGATTAGGTTATTCAAATTTGAATGCATACTTATCATTTCCCACACATGGTATATTCTGATATGTTTTCATGGTACTAATTAACATTTTTTAATTTCAGCTTGAAGAACTCCCTTCAACACTTCTTGTAATGTAGGTTCATTGGTGGTGAATTTCCTTAGCTTTTGTTTGTCTGAGAAAGTCTATCTATCCTTCATTTCTGAAAGATAACTTTTATGTATATAGTATTCTTTGTTGAATTCCTTCCTTTTTTTTTTTTGCCTTTTAACACATTAAATATATAATCTCACACACTCTGACTTGTAAATTTTCTGCTGAAAAATATGCTGATAGCTTTATGGGGTTCCCTTATAAGTAATTAACTTTATTTTTCCTCTTGCTACATTTAAAGTTCTTAATTAATTAATTAATTAATTACCCTTTTAATATAATATGTCTTCTGGTTCCTTCAATTTCATTTTGCTTAATGACCTATGAACCTCATGAACATGGATATCCAAATCTCTCCCTGGATCTATGAAATTCTTAGCCATTATTTCTCTAAATAAGCATCCTCTCTCCATCTCCCTCCATCCTCCCTCTGGATAGCCAATGATCTTTAAGCTGGACCTTTTGATAATAAGCCATAGCTCATGAAGGATTTTCTTTACTCTTTCTTATCCTTCTACCTTTTTCTCCTGTGACTAGATTATTTCAAAGATCCTAACTTCAGTTTCATTCCTTATTTTTTCTGCTTGATCAAGTCTACTATTGATACTTCTCTTGCACTTTTCACTGGATTCATTGTTTTCTTCCACTACATAATTTATTTGGTTATTTTTAATGATTTCTAACTCTTTGTTTAACTTCTTATCCTGTTTTCTTCCAGATTTCATTTAATTACCTTTCTGTGTTCCTTTATCAGTTAAATCAGAGATCTTCATGTTTTGGGGTTCAGTTGCCAAAACATTATTGTGATACATTGGTGAAATCATGCTTCCAAGATTTTTCACATTCCATGTAGTTTTGTGTTGATATATTGGATTTTTTAAAATTTCAAATGTTTAATTAAGTTCTAGTTTGTTAATATATATGGAAAAACTGGTTTCAGGTGTAGAATGTAGTGATTCATCACTTACATATAACATCCAATGTTCATTACAAACACCCTATTTAGACCTCACATCCATTTAACCCATCCCCACCCACATCCTTGCATGAACCCTCAGTTTGTTCTCTATAGTTTAGAGTATCTTATAGTTAGCTCCCTTCCTCCTTTTTCCTCTTCCCCTCTTTTCATATACTCTTTCTCAATTTGCACATATGGGTGAAATCATATATTTGTCATTCTCTGACTGACTGATTATCTCACTTAGTGTACTAAGTACTAATACACTCTAGTTCCATCCATGTCCTTGCAAATGACAAGATTTAATTCTTTTTGGTGGTTAGGTAATATTCTATTATATGGAAATTACTGTACATTATATCTGTAATGGAATATATGTATAATAAATGGAATATATTACATTACATGCATATTATCTATAATATCCCATTACAGATACACATATGTATATGTATAAATATTACATATATTATATATTATATTCTATTATATACCATATATTATATTACACCAAATATACATATATTATATTCAATTATATATACACAATATATGATACATATTTTGTGTACTATATATACTATATATGTTATATTTTACTTATGTTTAGTATACATATTATACATATATTATAATATTCCTCAATATGCATATTATATCATATTTATCCATTTATCAGTCAATGGGCATGTGAGCTCTTTCCATAGTTTGGCTATTTTTGATAGTTCTGCTATAACCACTGAGGTGCAAGTGCCCCCTTGAAGTAGAATCTTCCTGTCTTTTGTATAAATACCAAGTAGTGCAATTGCTGGGTCACAGGGTAGTTCTATTTATCACTTTAAGAGGAAACTCCATACTGTCTTGCAGAGTGGCTGCACCAGTTTGCATTTTCTTCAACAGTGTAAGAGGGTTCCCCTATCAATGTATCCTTGCCAACATCTGTGTTTCCTGAGTTGTTAATTTTAGCCATTCTGACAGGTGTGAAGTGGTATCTTATTGTAGTTGTGGTATTTCCCCAATGCTGAATGAGTTTGAGCATCTTTTCAGGATGTCTTCTTTGGAGAAATGTCTGTTCATGCCTTCCGCTCATTTGTAAACTGGATTACTTGATTTTTTTGGGTGTCGGTTTTGATGAGCTCTTTGTGGTTTCTAGATACTAACTTTTTATCCAATATGTCACCTGCAAGTATCTTCTCTCATTCTGCAAGTTATCTTTTAGTTTAGTTGATTGTTTCCTTCACAGTGCAGAAGGCTTTTATATTGATGAGATCCCAGTACTTCATTTTTGCTGTAATTTCCCTTGCCACTGGAGATAGTAAGAATTTGCTATGGCCAAGGTCCAAGACGTTTCTGCCTGTGTTTGCCTCAAGGATTTTGATGGGTTTCTGTCTCCCATTGAGGTATTTCATTCAATTTGGGTTTCTTTCTGTATATGGTGTAAGAAAGTGGTCCAATTTCTTTCTTCTGAATATAGCTGTTCACTTTCCCAACATCATTTGTTGAAGAGGCTGTCTTTTCTCTATGGGGCATTCTTTCCTGCTTTGTTGAAGATTGGTTGACTATATTTCTTCAATTTCTTTCATAAGTATTCTATTTTTTCAGAATACAGATCAGATTACCTCTGTGGATAGGTTTACATCTAGGATAAATTTACATCTTGTGTTTTTTGGTGCGATTTTTATTAGAATCAATTCCGTGATTTTTTTTTTCTGCTGCTTTATTATTGGTGTAGAGAAATGCAACAGATTTATGTACCTTTATTTTATATCCTGTGACTTTGAGGACTTCATGTATAATTTCTAGCAATTTTTTGGTAGAGTCTTTTGGGTTTTCTACATGGAGTATCATGTCATATGCAAATAGTGGCAGTTTGACTTCTTGCTTGCCAATCTGGATACCTTTTACTGTTTCAGTTGTCTGATTTTTGAAGCTAAGACTTTCAGTACTGTCTTAAGTAGTAATGGTGAAAGTGGACATCCCTGTCTTGCTCCATACCATAGAGGAAAAGCTCTCTGTTTTCCCCATTGAGGATGATACTAGGTGTGGGTCTTTCAGACACGGCCTTTATGGACGCTGAGTTATGTTCCTTCTATCCCTAATTTTTTGAGGTTTTTTGTTTGTTTGTTTGTTTGTTTGTTTTAATTAAGAAACAATGCTGCATTTTTCAAATGCTTTCTCTGCATCTATTGAGAGGATCATATGTTTTCTACTTTCTTTTATTAATGTGGTGTATCACGTTGATTGATTGGCAAATAGGAAGCCACCCCTGCTTCCCAGGAATATATCCCACTTGAGCATGGTGAATGGACCCCTTAGTGTACTGTTGGATTTTATTTGCTTGTTTCTTGTTGAGAATTTTGCGTCCATGTTCATCAAGGATATTGGCCTGTATTCCCCTTTTTAGTGGGGTCTTTGTCTGGTTTTAGAATCAAGGCAATGTTTGCCTCATAGAAGGAGTTTAGTTTTCCTTCCATTTCCATTTTTTGGAACAATTTGAGAAGAACAGGAATAACTCTTCTTTAAACATCTAGTGGAATTCCCCTGGGAAGTCATCAGACCCTGGACTTTTGTTTGTTGGGAGATTTTTGATTACTGATTCAATGTCTTTGCTTGTTACGGTTCTGTTTAAATTTTTTATTTCTTCCTGTTTCAGTATTGGTAGTTTGTATGTTTCTAGGAATTTGTCCATTTCCTCCAGATTGTCCAGTTTTTTGGCATATTATTTTTTATACCATTCTCTTATGATTACTTTTATTTCTGTGGTGTTGGTTGTGATCTCTCCTCTTTCATTCATTATTTTATTTATTTGGGCTCTTTCTCTTTTCTTTTTGATAAATCTGACTAAGGGTCTATCCATTTTATTAATTCTTTCAAAGAACCAGCTCTTAGTTTCATTGATCTGCTCTACTGTTTTGTTTGCTTGTAGATTGTTTATTTCTGCTGCATTTTTTTTTTTTTAATTTCCTTTCTTCTGTTGGGGTTAGGCTTTATTTGCTGTTCCTTTTCTAGCTCCTTTAGGTATTAGGTCAGGTTGTGAACTTAAGACCTTTCTTGCTTCTTCAGGCAGGCCTGCATTGCTATATCCTTCGCTCTTCCCTCTCAGGACTGCCTTTGCTGCATCCCAAAAGTTTGGACTGTCATGTTTTCATTTTCACTTGCTTCCATGTACTTTTTAAGTTCTTCCCTAATTCCCTGTTAATGCATTTGTTCTTTATTAGGATGTCATTTACCCTCAAGTGGTTGTGGTCCTTCCAAATTTTTTCTTGTGGTTGACTTCAAGTTTCATAGCATTATGCTTGAAAATACACATGGTATGATTTCAACCATTCTGTACTTGGTGAGGCCTGATTTGTGACCCGGTATGTGATCTAATCAGGAGAAAGCCCATGTGCATTTGAAAATATTTCGTATTCTATTGCTTTAGGATGAAATGCTGGATATATCTGTTAAGTCTATCTGGTCCAATGTGTCATTCAAAGGCATTGTTTCTTTGTTCATTTTCTGCTTAGATGGTCATTCTATTTCTGTGAGTAGGGTGTTAACGTTCCATACTGTTATTGTATCATTATCAATGAGTTTCTTTATGTTTGCTATTAATTGATTCATATATTTGGGTGTTCCCAAGTTGGGGGCAGAAGTGTTTACAATTGTTAGATCTTCTTGAAGGGTAGTCCCCATAATTATGATATAGTACACTTCTTCAACTCTTGATATGGTCTTTGGTTTAAAAAAACAGTTTTTCTGTTATAAGTGTGGCTACTCTGGCTTTCTTTTGATGTCCACTAGCATGATAGATAGTCCTCCATCCCCTCACCTTCAATCTGGAGGTGACTGTAGGTCTGAAATGGGTCTCTTGTATGTATCATATAGATGGGTCTCAGTTTGTTTGTTTTTTGTTGTTGTTGTTTTGTTTTTACTGTTTTTGACTGAATTTCAAAAACTCCAAATTATAGGGACACACTGTAGCACAAACCCATGCTGATCCTCTAGGAAAGGTCTCACTGTGCTGTGGCTGGTGCTGGTTTGTTCCAGAAAGCACTCTTATGACTGCACAGAGACAGAGTTTATGGTAAAGCACAACCGAATGCTGGATTCCAAGTTAGCTGCCTTTGCTGCTATGTTAATTAATGGAGCCACTCAATGACAACAACAGCCTTTCTTTCTCCTGAGAGTGCCACCTCTCCCAAATGCACTCTAAGAAGGGAATTGATTCTCCCAGTTCATTCCAGGTGATCTTCAGACCATGTTGTCTGCTCCCAAACTTCTGTCCTCCACAGGAGCACCACTAAGGCTGCCAGGCATGCTCCTGGTGATAGTGTGGACTTCTAAAACGTTAGACATTGAGCACTGCTGCTTATAAAATCTTGTGATAAGTAGACCCTCTCCCTTTTCTAGTCAATGGTTTTGGGGAAGAGATTTTCTGGTGCAATCTCTTGCACACTGCTTTCTCTCTTTCTCTCTCTCTGTCTTCTCTTTGTGATCAGGGCTTCCTCACATCCACAGAACATGAAATTGTTTTCTTTCTCAGATCAGCTTTCTGAACCTCCTGCTTTTCACCATGTGACTGTTTTACTCCTCTACATGTTCAATTTGTTCTCTCAGTCCTCAGAGTGATTTCTGGGTGTTCTGAATGATTTGACATTTACCTGTCTGTGTCTGAGGGATGAGGCAAGCCTAAGGTACCCCTATTTCTGCACCATCCTAACTTCTCTCTCTGCTTTATTGAATTTGAAGTAGTAGTCACCTTTTCCAGTTTTTACTGATTGCTTTTTGGGAAGCAATCTACCCCTTCTATCAGCCCTGGTAGAGATTTTGAGACTTTTCCAGACCTTCTATAGATGAACTTGTTCCACACTCCTTCCTTCCTCTTGTGGCAGAATTTTAAGCTTTTCAGTCTTCACTGGATCTTGCAACACAGTAGATTTTTCCAACTTTCTTCCTAGGCTCACAATTGCCAAAGTCCTCTCTTGCCACCTTTGATAGTGTGCATAGAGATCTAGCTATATGGTAATGAAGGCTGGGTGTGTGGGTGAAGCACATGGAGCCCTAAGTGTGCCTGTGGGCCATTTGGAATGATCCATCAATAAGGTATTCCCAGCAGGTTGTATGTGGCCTTGTTGATGGTATCTGAAAGGCAATTTTAATCCATATCTGTTTAATGTCCTCTGAGATCTCCATGTGCCACTCTCCCAGACTTTTTCTGTTCCCCAGTAATGAAGTTTCCAATTTCATACTCTGAATGAGGTAAGAGTGAAATAAACTCCCTTGGCAGTGTCCCACACAAGTGAGAAAACCAGGTGCCCTCTCACATGCTCTCTCTTTCCCTTTGTGAAAGAAATCACAGGCCAGGGAAGTCCTTTCTTGGTCTTGGTTCTAACCTGTGCCATCTTAAAGGAATGGGTAATGTACATAAAGTAAAAATATTCCTTTTACTCACTTCCATGCATCTAAACCTTCTTTTCTTTTCTTTCTTTCTTTCTTTTTTTTTTTTTTTTCCTTATGGAATCTTGGGAACATCTTTGAAAACTGGACTACCACAAAAGCTCTTGTCTTTTAGTGACCATATTAAATAGGTGTTATACAGGAGCACCTATAGTATAGCAGACAGACTAGAGCTGGATCACAAGCCACTGAAGTGTCCATATCCAACACTGAGTCTCTCTGTCTACTGATACATGGGTGGGCAAAGCTCCCCCTGAGTTCCTTGGTATTTTCTGTTGAATCTCACAGTTCCCTCGAAGATACTTTGGTCTATGAACAGATGCTGAATTTTTGTTGGTAGGGCCAAAAATGAGAGAGGTCTTATTTTGCCAGGATGCTGATGTCACTCCACTTACTTTCTATTTGATTGAATATACTTAAACTGGACTGCCACATTCCTATCAAAAAGATAATATATGCATGTATTCCATCGTTTTCTCTATTGCACTGACATATGAAACATTTTAAATTATTCCATCCTTACAAAAATGGACTTAATATATTCTATTGCATTTACCTTACAAACCAGTGTTTGCAAGTGAATTTATTTTTCGGGCATATCAAAAAAAAAATGTTGATGGCTTATATATGCTATTCCCTTTTTGTTTTCCTTTTAATATATAGAGGTTTGGTAACAGTGTAGCCAAAAAAGAAAGGAGGGTCACTATTCCCAAATGACATTTGGGAATGTCATTTCATTGCCACGTAGACATTGAATGTTATAGTTTATTCCAATGTAAATATTTGAGACACTACTTTTCTGTGCATAAACTTCCAAGACCATATTTCTCTAGCCCCAAATCAAAGTACTAAAGTATCATGAGTGAAACAAATTACTATCTAAAGTATATATGCTCAAGGACTCCCTCCATCCCTAACTGCCAGGCTTTGGCAGGTATAAAGGATTTTAGTAAAAACATGATAAATCAATTTTATCCTCCACCAGTTTAGGAGGCAATTTGGTTCTGCCCTTGGGTATTTTCACCTGCGACATTTTGATCCTACTGCTAGTGTTGATCAATGTAGACCTTTGTGCTCAGAATGCAAATATCTGTAGATTAGACTCTCTTCTCCAATCCTGAAATAAAGCAACTCCTTTTCTCGAGACTTTTGGACACTATCAGATTTTTTTTTTTTCATTTACAGATCACTTATTCACCTTGACTGACTGAGGGAGGCATTTTTTTCATATTTTAAGTACATTCATACCACCAAATTGTCTTAAGTTTTAAGTCCCTCAGGCAAGTGCTTTAAGCAGTCAGTGCCAGAACTGCAATCATTGTATCATCTTAAAAGATATTTCATACAAAATATACACATTGTGCTGGTATTTAACTTAAATAATGTCTTCAAAGTAATTTTTACCATAATTTGATCAATTAAAATGACTCTTAGGGAGTAAGGAACTGTGAACATATTTCCTCACTTTCCACCCTGGCACAAACATTTTTTAACCAGGATGTTCTTGTACTGCTTAGTCAATATAGCTGAATGGTATTTCTTACAACAAATAAGAAAGTCTCAGTTTTTCCTCTTTTTTGATGAAAAAACTAATAACTAATGTAACTAGTATATTCCACATATTATTTTGCATGCCTACTAAAAATGGTCAAATTTTGCCCAAATTAGCAACCATAGAAAGGACTATTATTCTCTAAACTGCTGACCCAAAACCTTATGTGTCTTTTAATACTTTTTGTGTTTGACACATTCTTGTGTGTTGGTTCCTTTCTGTCTCTCAGCTGAGAGTAATTTTCTTGTTTCTAATAGTATCTTACAAGGGAGCCAAGTATGGACCATGGATCATCTTGACAAGTTTCTCCTGCTTTAGAAAATGCATGATTCCTGAGAAGTCAATGAACCAATAGGAAGAGGCACAGTGCCCCTTTCTGTTATATTTGAGCTTACACACACTCCTGAACTAAATTCATCATTAGAAAGATTTTTTTTTTTCCGTATAATATTGATCTGACCAAAGTGTCGGGAACTGATCTCTGTGTGGAAGCCTATGAGATTTTAAGCCTGAAAATTCATTATCCCAATCACTGAAGGTCAGAACAGACATTTTTTTCCTTTCTTCTTCTTCTTCTTCCTTTTTTTTTTTTTTAATGAACTTTTAAAAGTTTAGAGGCTTAACTATAGCTACTATAAATGAAGCTTAGGGCCAAAACAGAGGTGGAAATCAAAGACGAGGTGACATCATGTCACTAAATTAGGCTAAATTTAGTGTTTTCTTCCCTCCCCCCTCCCTTTATCATAACATCCACATGCACATAAATTAAAAAAAATGCAGTCTTTTATAGGGGAAAAACTTTCATACACCTAAGAAAAAAGGACTCTAGCTCTTGCAGGTCTCATGTTGATGTGCTTACCTATTATTCACCTTTTCTCAAGCTTATATCAATGGGGGATATCATACTTTTATAAAGACCCAAATCATTCTCAAAATTAAATGAAAATTATTTCTTTAAAGTCTGTCTGTCCTGTGCAATTGTGTACCCTAGATCTCCTCTTCTTCACTCAGATGACTCCGATACCTAAGAGCACCAGTCACAACAACATGGTTACTGTTTCATACCAACATTATCCATTACCTGAAGCCTTGTTTGATAAAAGAAACAAACCAGTCAAAGAAGAGATTTATTGCACAATAGCAATATGAATTACAGGTTCTCTACACTCTAAGGAGTGTTCTATATTTTCTAGCTATTTAGCTTATCTTTTAGAAAGCAAACCAGAAATATCATTAACTAGCCTTCCCCTCAACAACTGTTCCTTCTGATTCAGTCCAGTCTGAGGTGTTGAACCACATTGTTCAATGATCAGCATAGATTATAAATTAAGAAGTGTGGATTTTATTTTTATTTTACATAACTTAGAGAAATAAAAAAAATCACCCATAATTTAAACATAAATGTAATCATTTAGAAATAGATAAAAAGATAATAACTTTCTTTCTGTCCTATAAATATTCCCTCATTACTATGATGCAATAATGTTTATACATAAATGGATGTTACAACTTATTTTAACTGAATTGAAATTACCCCATAAGGGATCATTCTGTTTACGTATAAACTTTTTTGCATCATGGTAATCAGGGCATATTTCTAAGACAGAAAGAAAATTCATTATTTCATGATTAATTTAAGAGGACTATCTCCTTGAAAATACTTCTACTTAGTAAATAAAAATCGAATTCCAACATACACAAATATATGTGCATTGTCGAGTGGGACAAATATAAATTTTAAGCATTTTTTCATGTTGTTCCAAAGCTACAAATCTAAGTGCAACTTTAAATATTTCATGTAGCATAAGCAAGGAACGAAGTTTCCTATATAAAATTTTTAGCAAATGACTTCGATTGACCTTAATATTTATTCTGTTAAAGAACAAAACTTAAAAACAAACTTGTAACATAAAAATAAATAAATAAGAATATTAGTAAGTACATAAGTAAATGAAAGTGAATACATAAATTGATAAATACATACATGTATGCATACCTACATAGTGGTAGTCATTCTACTAGGCTCTTGTAAATTCCAAGATTTTGTTTATTTACAACTGTTTTTCAATGTAACTTTTCTTTACTTTAACTTATGGTATCTTGCATTTTATGTGCTATTGTTAGTTACTTAGAAATTTTTCTTGAATAAGATAGTTTCTTTTTTTAATTTTAATTGCATATTTTATTTAGTCCAATGTATCCAATATACTCTTATTTCAATATACAATAATTAATATAAATTATGAATAAGATATTGTGTTTTTTAATATTAAAACTGACATGGTATCTACTTTTTTAAAATTTTTATTTAAATTCAATAGCCATGGGACGCCTGGGTGGCTCAGTTGGTTAAGCAGCTGCCTTCGGCTCAGGTCATGATCCCGGCGTCCTGGGATCGAGTCCCACATCGGGCTCCTTGCCCTCCGCAGGGAGCCTGCTTCTCCCTCTGACTCTGCCTTCCACTCTGTCTGCCTATGCTCGCTCTCGCTCACTCTCTCTCTGACAAATAAATAAATAAAAAATCTTTAAAAAAAATTAAAAAATAAATAAATAAATAAATTCAATAGCCAACATAGTACATGATTAGTCTCAGATGTCAAGTTCAATATTTCATCAGTTCTGTATAAGACCAAGTGCTCATCACATCACTGCCTTTTTTAATGTGCATCACCTAATTGCCCCATCTTCCCATCTACCCCCTCCAACAACCCTCAGTTTGTTACCTATAGTTAAGAGTCTTTCATGGTTTGTCCCCCTCTCTGATTACCCACCATTCAGTTTTCCCTCTCTTCTCCGCTGACCTGCTGCACTACTTTTTATATTCCACATATGAGTGAAGCCATATGATAATTGCCTTTCTCTGATTAACTTATTTTGTTCAGATAATACCTTCGAGTTCCTTCCACATTGCTTTAAATGATAAGTATTGATCCTTTCTGATGATTAGATGAATACAATGGAATATTAATAAGATAGAGTTTCTGCTTGAGATGGAATTAACTGAATTTACATTATTTTCATTTCTTAAAAATATGCAGAACTTGATTAAATATTTCTTTGTGACTTAGAATTATAACATTAATAATAATAATAATACCATGCTTTTGTATAGTGACACACTGAAGGAGCCCTGAGACCTTACAAATTATTTGACTCTAGGATAAATGGTACTATAAAAATGTAATTTTTAGTATTTTATTTTTTCCTCTATTTATCTGTTATGCTACTTCTTGTTGTTTGAGTGTATGTGCATATATGTATGTATGTATAATACAATTACTGAGTAGCACTGTAAGGATAAAGTTTCTTTGCAAAAGTGACAATAAAATAAATGCTTTTGAAGAGCCCTTACAGCTTAGGGTTTCTTAAAACAAATTTTGTTTTTTCGAGTTCCTAGATGAATGGGTAGCAGATAGTTCATTCTTCTATAAACATGAAATGCATTAACATAAGACAATAAATGAAACTATACAGCACTATTAAAATCATGATTTGGATAAGGACTAGATTTCAAAATGAGAAAAACAAGTAAAATAATTTATAATCAAAATTAATCTTAAATCTTGCTTAAGAATGCATCACAACAGAGACTGACATTCTTGCTATTAATAGTCTAATTAAAAACATTCCTTACATTAGTACTAGAATCAGGTTTTGTTTTTTTCAGTAAAAGATCAGATGAGGTAATTCTATACAA
Organism: Mustela erminea; assembly: GCF_009829155.1. Taxonomy (NCBI): domain Eukaryota; kingdom Metazoa; phylum Chordata; class Mammalia; order Carnivora; family Mustelidae; genus Mustela; species Mustela erminea. The sequence continues at coordinate 56,687,170 of NC_045625.1, forward strand.
CTTAGGGCAATAAAAATACATAACTTTTATAGTAGAACAATATTTAGAGTGAAAAATTCCTACAAAATACTAAAAACCAGTTAGAATCCATTCTTAATATAATCACTTGAACCATCCAAAATTATAGTTTTTTTGTTTTGTTTTGTTTGTTTCTTTTCTTTGGTTTGGTTAGTTCTTTCTTTTCTCAAGCATGTAAGCACATATAGTTCAATTTTAATGATTCTAGTATGTAAACACACACGGAGTAGTGCCTGTTGTATGGTCTGATATAATAAGTCCATATGAAATAGTATAGTAATACTTGTTTTTAATATAAAATCTCAATTAAAAAAATAAATTTCTAGTCTTCCACTTCAGGGAGATGGAATACATTTATTTTCCTCTAATATTCCTATAAGCTAAGACAATAAACCCAAGACATTATATACAAAACACATATAAGAAGACTTCTGAAGGAAAGACAAAGAAGACAGACTAGCTATAGACCTGGTACCCAAGAAAAGACAGTAGCAATTTATTTTAGTTTTCTTTTTGTCTCTTGGATTTAAAGAAGCCAAAACTGGATATACCAGTAAACACAAGGGGAAAAAAAAAAAAGTCTCCTCTTTCTAGTCTAACAACTAGGATAGCAGGAGTTAGAAATAAAAGCGTTAAGATAATAAATGTTGTACTCCGGTAAGCACCCACCCCACCACGTTTCCATGTGAAAATTAATATTTTAAATTTCCAATTAGGAACTTGAAAAAGAACAACAATTTAATCACAAATCAAGTAGAAAAAAAAATAAATATGACATCAGTGTTCAATGAAATTGAGAAAAGCAACAGAGAAAAATAAGAGAAAATAATAAAATCTAAAAGCTGGGTTTCTGAAAAGATCTATAAAATATATTAAACTCCAGCCAGGCCATTCAAGATAAAAGGAAAGAAGTCACAAATATTATCAGATATGAAAGAGGAAGTGTAACTATGAATCACAATTAAAAGGAAAATAAAGGAATACTTCGAACAATTCAATATCCACACATTTGATAACATAAATAAATGAAACAATGGCTGTCAAAAGACAAATTATCAAATGTCAATAAAAAAAGATCATGTAAATATATTTATTATTATATCTATAAGAATCTGAATAGAAATTTAATGATTTGCTAGAGGAGTGATGTTAATCACGTGAAGAATAGGAAGTCTTGAATATTTCTTCCAATAAAAAAAAGTATATAAATTTTAAAGAGAACATGAGAACCATATGATACTCTCAATAGATGCTGAAAAAGCATTTGACAAAGTACAGCATCCTTTCTTGATCAAAACTCTTCAGAGTGTAGGGATAGAGGGTACATATCTCAATACCATCAAAGCCATCTAAGAAAAAAACACAGTAAATATCATTCTCAATGGGGAAAACTGAGAGCTTTTCCCCTTAAGTCAGGAACATGGCAGGGTTGTCCACTATCACTACTGCTATTCAACATAGTACTAAAAGTCCTAGCTTCAGCAATTAGACAACAAAAAGAAATAAAAGGCATCCAAATTAACAAAGAAGAGGTCAAACTCTCACCTTTTGCAGACAATATGATAGTTTATATGGAAAACCCAAAAGACTCTACTCCAAAACTGTTAGAACTTACATAGGAATTCAGTAAAGTGGCATAATATAAAATCAATGCACAGAAAGAAATTGCATTTCCATACAGCAACAGCAACACAGAAGAAAGAAATTAAGGAGTTGGCCCCATTTATAATTGCACCCCAAACCATAAGATACCTAGGAATAAACCTAACTAAAAAGGCAAAGAATCTGTACTCATAAAACTGTAAGTACTCATGAAAGAAATCGAGGAAGACACAAAGAAATGGAAAAATGTTCCATTGGATTGGAAGAACAAATATTGTGAAAATGTCTATGCTACCTATAGAAGCTACATGTGTAGTGAAATCCCTATCAAAGCACCATCATTTTTTTTTTCAAATAAATGGAACAAATAATCCTAAAATTTATATGGAACCAGAAAAGATCCAAAACAGCCAGAGGAATGTTGAAAAAGAAACCAGTTGGTGTCATCACAATTCCAGACTTCAAATACTATAACAAAGCTGTAATCATCAAGACAGTATGGTACTGGCACAAAAACAGACACATAGATCAATTGAACAGAATACAGAACCCAGAAATGGACACTCAACTCTTGGCCAACTGATCTTCAACAAATTAGGAAAGAATGTCCAATACGAAAAACAAACAAACAAACAAAACAGTCTCTTCAACAAATGGCATTGGGAAAACTGGACAGCCACATACAGAAGAATGAAACTGGATCATTTTCTTACATCACACACAAAAATAGATTCAAAATGGATGAAAGACCTCAATGTGAGAAAGTAATCCATCAAAATCTTTGAGGAGAACACAGGCACCAACCTCTTTAAATTCAGCCCAAGCGACTCCTTTCTAGAAACATCACCAAAAGCAAGGGAAACAAGTGCAAAAATGAAGAGATTATGCTGAGTGAAATAAGTCAAGCAGAGAGAGTCAATTATCATATGGTTTCACTTATTTGTGGAGCGTAACAAATAGCATGGAGGACAAGGGGAGTTAGAGAGGAGAAGGGAGTTGAGGGAAATTGGAAGGGGAGGTGAACCATGAGAGACTAGGGACTCTGAAAAACAATCAGAGGGGTTTGAAGCAGCAGGGGGTGGGAGGCTGGGGGAACCAGGTGGTGGGTATTAGAGAGGGCACGGATTGCAAGGGGCACTGGGTGTGGTGCAAAAATAATGAATACTGTTATGCTGAAAATAAATTTAAAAAAATACAAATAGAAAAAAAATAATAAAATTAAAAATAAAAGAAATTTAAAATTTTTGATACTGTTAAAAAGAAAGAAAGAAAGAAAGAAAGAAACCTACCAGTCCTGGGGTAAGAAGTTTGGAGCAGCAGTTGCCAAACTGGTGGAGGCTCAGCGTGAACAACTCTGAGTGTTAAAAACTCCAGAGGAACACAGTCATAGTGGGCACCTCACAATATTGTGAGATTTGCCCCCAAGAACTCAGAGTAAATGTCGGGGTGGTTGGGGGTTGGGTGAGCCTGGTGGTGGGTATTATGGAGGGCACATGTTGCATGGAGCACTGGGTGTGGTACATAAATAATGAATTTAGGAACACTGAAAAAAATTAATTTAATTTAAAAAGTTAATCATATTACATTAAAAAAAAAATCCCTCCTGCTTCTGGCAGGATAAGAAGAACATGAATCAAATTGAAATACTCCAGAGCAATCCAATCTTCCCCTACAGGGAAAACTAGTTAACTGCAGCCTAATCAGTTGGGTATTATCAGAGGCTGAGTGAACTCCGGAAGGAAAATAACCAACTTTAGCTGGTTCTAGCCTTTTTTTTTTTTTTTTAATAGTATTTTAATTCTTTCTTTTTTTTTTAAGATTTTATTTATTTATTTGACACAGAGAGAAATCACAAGTAGGCAGAGAGGCAGGCAGAGGGAGGAGGAAGCAGACTTCCTGCTGAGCAAAGAGCTCCACTGAGCTTGGATCCCAGGCTTAATCCCAGTATCCAGGGATCAGGACCTGAGCGGAAGGCAGAGGCTTAACCCACTGAGCCAATAAGGCAACCCTGGCTCTAGCCTTCAATGTGATAGAAGGGAAATGCCAAAATTCAGCCCACTCTACCCATCCTGTCCCACTAAAAGGGAAATTTATGAAATTCAAAATACATAGACACAGGTTCACTGAATGACTGAGACCTAATCAGAAGAGTGGAGAACGCTTTCCCTTCCACAATATCCATAATGCATTACAGAAGGCCCATTTATAATAATTCTGCTTTGGGTGTATCTTGTCCAGCTACCGAGAAAAAATTACAAGGCATAACAAAAGGCAAAAACAAAACAGAAGAAACAAACAAACAAACAAAAACCTCAAACAAAAACAGGTGGGCAATATAAGCATAGAGATTAAAATCCTAAAAAAAGTGTTACTGATCAAACACACTGTAACAGAAATGAGGAATATTATAAGGGGTTTATTAACTGGACATGGTTTAATAAAGAATTTTGGGCTTGAGAATATATCAATAGAAACTCCTCAAAACTAAAAAAGCAAGGAGAATAAGAGTGAAGCAAACAAAACCCAGAATATTCAAGTACTGTTGGATGACTACAAAAGGCAAAACATGTATGTAATGGAAATACCAGAAGAAGAAAAAGAGAAAGTGTCCTGAGCACGCTATGAAGGCACACACAAGCATTGCATCTTTCTATGATGTCAGATTTATTCAATCATAAAAGCAAAGTTAAATCACAATGATAAGGCCAGTTCAGGATTCCAAACTCAATGACAATTTACCATGTGATTAAATTTGGCTTCTTACACAGCATACATGGTAGGACAGAAGCCACACAACAAACAAGATAGCAGAAGGGTACAGAAAGTTAAGGAAACTAACCTGAAGTCAGTCTGTGGGTGTGCAGTTGAGATAGTGCCTCTGTCTGGTCCCAGTCAGCTCTCTGCACTTACTGCTTCTGATGTTCAAGCAGTGAAAAATCTTTGTTCTGTTCAGAGATCAATTGGGTGGAGCCTTCTGGGGCAGTTGCCTTTTTTAAGTGTTCAGATATAGAGGGGTCAGATCTGAAGGGTCTAATGGTTTGCTGCCAAAATCCTCCTGTTTTTAAAGGGATTTAATTAGTTTTAGGTCTGCAGACCTCCCCTGGTTCTATTCATTATCAGTTCTAGGATGTCAGCTTACATTGGTCCTGGTGAGATCTCCTAGCTTCAGTATCTTAACTGCTTGCACCATTGCTTGACACAGGCTTTTGCTGGACACAAGTTCCTGCTTGACATGAGAGACTCCATTTTGCGCTCTACAGAAAGGAACAGAAGAATTATTTGGAACAATAATGGATATAAATCTTCCCAGTTAATATAATACACGAAACTACAGATCACAGATCCAGGAAACTCGAGAACACCAAGCAGGAAAAATGAAAACAACAACAAAACTATACTTAGGCATATCATTTTCAAACTACAGAAAACCAAAGACAAAGAAAAAAATCCTGAAAGAAGCCAAATAAAAAAGCATTACCTGGGGTGCCTGGGTGGCTCAGTGGGTTAAGCCACTGCCTTTGGCTCAGGTCATGATCTCAGGGTCCTGGGATCGAGTCCCACATCGGGCTCTCTGCTCAGCGGGGAGCCTGCTTCCTCCTCTCTCTCTGTCTGCCTCTCTGCCTACTTGTGATCTCTCTCTGTCAAATAAATAAATAAAATCTTTAAAAAAAAAAAAAAAAGCATTACCTAAGGGCGCCTGGGTGGCTCAGTGGGTTGAGCCTCTGTCTTCGGCTCAGGTCATGATCTTAGGGTCCTGGGATCGAGCCCCACATCAGGCTCTCTGCACAGCCAGGAGCCTGCTTCCCCTTCTCTCTCTGCCTGCCTCTCTGCCTGCTTGTGATCTCTCTGTCAAATAAATAAATAAATAGCATTACCTATAGAGGAACAAAGATAAGAATTATATCCAACTTCTTCTCAGAGACCATCAAACCAAACAACAATGGAGTGAAATATTTAGTGTTGAAAGACTTGCCAATCTAGAATTCTGTACAATGTGACATTATCCACCAAAAGTGAAGGAGAAATAGACTCTCAGAAAAACAAAAATTGAAGAAATTTTTGTCAGTAGAACTGCCTTGTGAAAAATGTTAAAAGAAGTTCTCTAGTTACAGAAGAACAAATATTGCTTGATTCTACTTATATAAGATATCTGAAGTAGTCAAACTTAAACAGAAGAGCAGAATGACAGTTGCCAGGAGCTGAATGGAGGAGAAAATGAAGAGTTGCTAATCAATGAGTGTAAAGCTTCAGTTATGCAAGATAAGTAAGTTGAGATCTGCTGTACAATATGGGGCATATAGTTAACAATACTGTATTATACGGTTTAACAGTCTTTTAAGAGATTAGATCTTAGGGAAAGCATTCTTAGCACAAATTAAAAAAAGAAATGTGTGTCTGTAGGAAACAGTATTAAGAACAAATCCCAAGTTTTAACTTCAATTACTAAAATATACTTTTTTTCTCATACACTTACTTTCCCTTTGTGTTTCATTTCCAAGAGTTCAAAGTGTCACTTTATTTTGTGCTGCTGTTCATCAAACAATGCACAGTTGCTCCATCTTTGGAACGTTTAGTCTCACAAAACAAACTATTAAAATATGTTTGAAAAAAAGTAAACACTTTTTAAATGCACACCTGTATATTTGGATAAAATGTAATTGTGCTGAGTTCAGCGATTTCAAATGTTAGATAATTGATGGATATACAAATTATTAGTCCCCTATAGGAAAACAGAAGACATACTTCTATTGTAAGAAAACATTCACAGCTGGATAATTAAAACAAGTTATTTAGTGAAACATAACTAAAGATAGTGGGTAATATTTCCATAGAGTTATAAAAATATGCACCTTTAGATAATTTACAAAACTATTATTTCAGGATTATCCTGTATAAAAATGTTTTATTAATATTTATATTAATGTTAATTAATATAATATATAATTTTAATTAATACAATGTGATTATATTAATTAATTAACTATTAATATTAATATATTATGTTTTGCTTGAAAGAATGAAATATCAAATAAATCCATACAAGTTGCTTTTTCGGGTTTCTCATTGCAAAAGAGAGGGATTAAAATACACATTTCTGTGACTATTATACCATCTTTGATTTATAAGATGTAACACATAGCACTGGTATTGCTATGAGGCCCCACCTGTCTCTAACACCAATTAACACCACAATTGTTTAACTCAGCCAATTACATACTCATGGGCAAAGAAGTATACTGAAGGACTCCTGATTTAAAGGAGTTTATGAACTCCTTGAGTGAAATGAACTTTAATGATCCCCCCAAAAAAATGAAATAGAAGAATACATAATAGTTGATGATTATAATATGAGATATTATGCAGTAGTACAAGTAGCACAAGATTAAGTACCTAGAGGATGACATGAACAGTTGGATTTGTAGGAGCACAGGGGATCAAATAATCATAGAAGACAGGAAGAAGAAAACTTCATGGAGGAGGGATAATTTTTACTAGGTTGAATATCAGGGCATCTAGTACTATTAGAGGCCTTATATCCAAATATAAACAGGGTTGTCTATAAACCCATCTTTATTATCTTTGCATTGCTGTGTCCTATGAAGAAAGTGTATATTTTACTTTATAAAGGAACCTCCTTAATGTCCATCAACTGATAATTCTGTTATCAATGGAATGGGTAGGTTAATTGGGGTGTATTTTAACACTAATGCAAGTGAACTAATTTATAATTGCAAAAACATGAATGAATCTTGTCAATATAATGTTGAGATAAAGAAAGTAGTCAAAATAGAGTATGTGCTTTGAGGTTCCATTTATACCAATTTCAAGAACAAACAAAACTAATCTATGGTTTGAGAAATCAGATTCATGTGGGAAAAAGAGTAGGGAGTGATCCAGTGGTTGCTTCTGGTGTACTAATAATGATTAATTTATTGATCTGAGTGGTGAGTACAGGGTGTGGTTTTGTGCCAATGTGTCATGCACTACACTTATTTTTTTTTTCATTTTTGGTCTGTGTATTTCAATAATGACATCTTTTAATCTAGCAAAAATAAAATTGAAAACAGACAAAAAATAAACTTCCCAATCCAATGAATCTTTTACTTCAGTTATCATCTCTCTAATTAATCATAATGTTGATATTGAAAAAAAAACACCTACTTTGTGTGCATTCCCTATTAAGTTGTAATTTAAAAAAAATACAATTGAGAGAACATAGGTACACAGTTTAAGTTTGGCGAGAAGTTTATAACGGATTTTGCCCAACGCATATTTATATCTAAAGGAGGCTCTTTCATATTCACCACAATAATCCATATGCATAAATACTTATTATAAAGTAGTATTTTGGGGCACCTGGGCGGCTCAGTGGGTTAAAGCCTCTGCCTTCTGCTCAGGTCATGATCTCAGGGTCCTGGGATGGAGCCCCGCATCGGGCTCTCTGCCAACAGAGAGCTTGCTTTCTCCTCTCTCTCTCTCTCTGCCTGCCTCTCTGCCTGCTTGTGATCTCTGCCTGTCAAATAAATAAATAAAAATCTTTAAAAATAAATAAATAAATAAATAAATAAAGTAGTATTTTTAATCTGTTGTGGTATGTTGCAGGCATGTCATGATCAGCTCTGAGGTGTATTACCAATGATTTACTATTAATAATTGCAGCATTAAATTCAAATACTGTGCTTTTGCAAGTAACTGTCCCATTATCACTAGTTTGAACCACTACCTACTCTCTGAAATGGAAAAATGATACAATAAAATTGTAACTATTTTAGAGAGAATTATTCACAGTACATGTGGTCAGTAGAGTCTGTCATGTGATGTGATATGAGTATGTACCATGAATATGTGATCACAACACTGTTACAATTATATATGTTGTGTTGGAAGATGTACATAACTGACTCCTTTAAAGAACTGTCAGGAAAGGGAGAGTTGAATAAAAGCTCTTAAGACTAAACTTAACATGAAGGTAAAAAAAAAAAAAAAGAAAAGAAAAGAAAATGTGGAGCTTTAGTGTATTCTTTCTAAAATGTGTTCAGAAGCTATTATATTGAACCATTTCCTGAAAATGTAGACTTTAAAAGTATCAGTTTTAGAAAAAAGTTATGTTGAAATGATAAGTTTATGTAAAATATTTTTAAAATATGTAAACATGCCAATGATAATGTGTCTGAGGATATACTTCTCAAGTAAATAGTATTCTTATACCAAAGAGTGTATGAGTTCTATTTATATCAAGAGTTTTTAGGGTAAAGTAAATTTTTTTTATTAACTGAGTAGTCTGATAAACTCCCCACAATAATGTTCCATCACTGTGTTTGTATAATTTATCCACTAAGGGATTTTTTATTTGTATTAAACTTTACCAGAAATTTGAGAAAATTATTGTTTAATATTTCTGAATAAATGGTTATTTTTGTTGTCTTGAGTGACTGACAGATACTAATTAATGAGATCATATACAAAATACAACCTTCAACTGAAAATTTATATGAAATAAAAATTTAAAAAGAATAAAGCTGAAAGAAAATACCAGATGGAGAAGAGAAATGTTCAAACATCAAATGAGAGCTTTTAATTTTTTTTTAATTTTAATATTGGTGAGGAGGAGCACCTGTGTGGCTCACTCAGTTAAGCATCTGACTTGATTTTGCCTCATGTCATGATCTCAGGATTGCAAGACCGACCCCTGCATCTGTCTCCACATTGGGTGTGGATCTTGTTTAAGATTTTCTCTCTCCCTCAGCCATTCCCCACTCTCTCTCCCTCTTAAAAGACCTGTACCCCTGGGGATAAAAACATATGTTTATAAAAAATAAAAAATTTAAAAAAAATTGAAACTAGTATCCATTGTTTTGTATGTCTTTTATTGGTCTCCATGTGACTGTTATACAGGACTCAGTTTACCACGTGTTTTTCTTTCTACCAAAGAATCATGAGTTAGAGTTCTCTTCTAGCTTATTTCTCCAGGTATTATGTTTTCAGTCCCTATACTAACCCTTGTATTCCAGAGAAATACTGCTCTCAAACACCTGATAAATGAAGGCATCCATCAGCAGCTACATAAATGACAAGTGGCTGGCTTGACAGGACAACTGCATAAAGTAGTATTATCTAAAAACCAACCCATTCAGTATGGCTTTCCCCACAACTATTAGATGTTACAACTAAGTGATGTGCGGCATTATTCAATTCCCAGATGTGTTTTTCCCTGAAAAAATACCCAGATGGGTATCTCCAATATGTCTAAAAATCATTGTATTTATTTATACTGGTGTAAAAGAAATAAACATGTCCCTAAACAAGGGAAGATAGTATCTCAAATCCACCGAAGAAAAGTCTAGTGCTTTCCTTGCACATGTTTTATTCAACAATTTTCCTGTTAGCATCCATACATCAGATGTTTAAACCCGGAAAGTTATCTGAAGCATGTTTTGGAAGTTTTATCTTTCTTTCTTTTTGTAACTGTAAACTGTTTAGCCAAGTAGTTCCTCCATGGGGGTCACTTCTACACAGACAACACAGACACACACACCCATGCACACATGCATGCACATTAGTCACACATCCTGTCAAGTGCAGATACAAGATTGTGGCAGCTATTTGAATGTTGAAATGAGAGACAAAATAAAGATATATAAGCAGATCAGTTAAAATACTTTGATTGAAAGGGTATATCATCAATCCAGCAATTAGAGTCCTGGGTATTTTCCCAAGACAAATGAAGATCTATGTTCAAGCAAAAATCTGTACACAAATGTTTATAAAAGCTTAATTTATAATAGTAAAAGACTGGAAGCATCCCTGATTTTATTTATCATAATTTTCAATAAAATAATAACTATACTGACTCTAGCATTATCAAAATTGTGTAGTCTTAAATGAAATATTTGGTCAGAATCAGAGTGGGGAATAGATTCCTTTGATTGGTTGATTATGTCTTCATTCGAACTTTAAAATTCATTCCATATCTTTGTTATAACTTGATGCATTCCCATGTGCCCAATGTTGTCTCTGCTATCTGAAGTGTTCTTATGTGTCAAGACAATGGTGAACTTCCACTCATCATCTAATGGCCAATTCAAACATTTCCTCCTCCAAAAATCTCTCCTTTCACATCATTTATACTATCTATACCAATAGAGTTAGGTGTTCTCTTTATCACATATTTTTTACAGAAGTTGCTAGTCAAACACAAATTAATATCTATTGAACACATCTATTTATATGTAAGTTATGTGCTCAGTAACTGTGTGATTTACCACCCAAATTGGAATACTTCGGAAAGTAAAACATGATGCTATTAGTAACAATGTCAGGCTAACTGATATAAATTCAGATGATACCTTAAGACCTACGGTCAAACTCACTACTAAAAAATAATCATGAAAAGTTTGGGGACATATATATAAGGAGACTAGCAATTTGTTTTTCATGTAATTGATGTGTATTAATGTTAATGGCACCTGAATACACAAATAAATCCATAAATGACTTAACACACACCCACCCACCCACACACACACACACACATATATATATTCTGGTCAGTAATCTTGATGATTCCTTTGATACTAGTTAATAAGCTTCAATCCCTCAGTAATTGTTTGTACAACACTGGGGATGGGAATTTGCTCACCACATTTTTGTTTTGACATCTTGCTCCCTTTCAAGGCTCCACACATAATGCATACCTGAGAAAGACTAAGAAGCTAAAGATAGGAGGAAGCCCCCACCTTTTTTTTTTTAAATCTTGTTTCTTTGCTACTGTAGCAACCGTTACTTCCAATGGTAGCAGTTTAATGTAATGTAGTCTGTGGATTTTTAACAGAAGTCACAACCATCATGTTCATCAGAGACTCTGGTGTCTTGGACTCACACCTCATCTTCAGAAATCTGGTTCTCTTGTAGCTCAGATACCTTTAACAGCTGATCAGGATACAATTTCTCAAAGATCTGAGTTTCAGCTGTGCAGAACCTTTTCTCCAGGGTCAACTTTACTGACCCAAACCACTCCCCTTGTCTCATCAGCCCTAAGGGTGGCAAGAGTTTCATGCAATTGTTACCTCCATGATACCTTGGTATTCTCTCTGTGTTTTTCCAATTACTTATTTAACACCATCAAACCTAGTTAAGAATTATTTACATTAAGTTTTCTTGTTAAATAACTGAATTATACAGGCACCTTCTACAGGAATAATATTGCTTCATATTGCATGGACTATGGATCCTGTGAGCTCATGTTCTTACACTATTCATTACTAATTTGCTATCAGTCACCAAAAGCATAAAATCAGTAATCAGGTGCAAGCAGAAAATATAATACAGGTAACACTTGTGATTCTATTTGCCTTCTGCAGCTCTATATCTGAAGATTACAACAGAGAATATTAATATCATCACCTCTAAATTTTCCTGATGGCAAAATCTTATCCTTTTACCTTTGTTTTGGTAACTCTTTTAAAATCATTCCCTGATCATTTATGCCCTCTTTGAGATCTTAATCATAAACAAATACATTATCCCAGGAAAATGGCTCCCATTGCAGGGCTTTGGCTTTATCTCCAATATCCACCTTCCTAATATCCAATATTTATATTCTTTTGATTTTTAGTCATCATGCATAAAATAACAATTGCAATGGTAAATTTAATATAATAAATATATAGAACTATAAGGTGTTAACTGCACTCATATTATGATTTATTCCAGATACCTTATTTTAGTTGATACAGTCTATTGTTTCATTTAGCTCTTTTACATAATATATATCCAGAATAAGGGACGCCTGGGTGGCTCAGTTGGTTGAGCGACTGCCTTTGGCTCAGGTCATGATCCTGGACTTCCAGGATCGAGTCCCACATCAGCTTCCCAGCTCCTTGGGGAGTCTGCTTCTCCCTCTGACCTTCTCCTCTCTCATGCTCTCTCTCATTCTCTCTCAAATAAATAAATAAAATCTTCAAAAAAATTATATATCCAGAATAATTATCTATTTTATTATAAATTTTCACAATGATCACTATTATGACTAACAATAACTTGTTAATTTGGTTTGCAAATATTTATGTAACTACAGTCCAGCTTCTAAGCATTTAGTTTGGTTTCAGATTTTATCCATACTACACCACAACTAATATATTTGCCAGTGTATTTATATCTATTTTTCCCTTGGAATATGTCCTTAGTGAAAATACCTTGTTTTGGAAATACTGAGTTTGAGAGATGAAATCATATGCCTGTGCTAAAGCCAGACAAAAATCTGCTATCCTGATGGATTACTTCTAAGGCTCATCCACAACAGGAAATTCTAAGCAGTCTTTTCCTAGGTGGCCAGAAGATTTTGCATCAAAACTGGTACTAAGGGGTGCCTGGGTGGCTCAGTGGGTTGAGGCCTCTGCCTTTGGCTCAGGTCATGGTCCCGGGGTCCTGAAATCAAGCCCCACATCAGGCTCTCTGCTCAGCAGGGAGCCTGCTTTCTCCTCTCTCTGCCTGCCTCTCTGCCTACTTGTGATCTCTGTCTGTCAAATGAATGGATGAAATCTTTAAAAAAAAAAATGCTAGTACTAAGAAATTGAGGACTTTATTTTTCACGGAAAGCTTATTTGTTAGCATTGGGTTTTTTTAGGTGTTTGCTAAGTGGGGAAAGAAGAACACCAGTCACATGGGCTAGTTAAGTTATTAAGTTCTTTTTGACTCTCAACTCAATCTGGAAGTGCAAGAGGTTGATAAGGAGAGAAAACGTTGAAGATCTTTTCTTTCTTTTTTTTTCTAAGATTTTAATTATTTATTTGACAGAGAGAGATCACAAGTAGGCAGAGAGAGAGGAGGAAGCAGGCTCGCTGCTGAGCAGAGCGCCCAATGCTGGGCTCAATCCCAGGACCTTGGGATCATGACCTAAACGGAAGGCAGAGGCTCAACCCACTGAGCCACCCCGGTGCCCCCAAAGTTGAAGATTCTCAAAAACACTTTAAGATTACAGTTCAGACTTAGAGTTGATAGTCTCTTGAGATAGGGAACATTATTAACAGAGTGGCATTGTAAACATCTCATCTTCTGAGCACATTGCTAGTTTGGTCTTCCTCACTCCCCCTGAAATACATGCAGAGATATGAGATTCCTTAACCTAGGTCAGAACAGAGAAAGATGAAAATGTGCCTGGCACATGAAAATAAATGAGGAGGAAAAAGAGAAGATGTAGAGAAGAGTAAGAAAGCAGTGGTTAGAAGAATTAAGTTGCAATAAAAAATTTTAAAAGGAGCAGACCCAAAATATACATTCTTTAAAAATTAGTAAGACAAGGCTATAAACTGTGGAAGATCATTTTCAGTGGTACGATGTGAATGAGAACTGGATTGGAGTAAGAGTTCAGAACATGGTCAGAGATGACTAGGGCTGCATTTTCCAGAAGTTTGTTCATAAAGAAAATGAAAGAAATAAATTCATAATTGCAAAGAGTAATAAGATCAATGGGAGGGCATTAGATTTTTTTGTTTTATTTTTTGCCTTCAAGATGAGGTTGCTTCTGTATATTTAAATGTTGATGAGACAACAATGTATAAGTGATTATTACTACATTTGCAAATTGTGCAGTTTTTTAAAGGATATCATGTACAAGAAATTCATACATGCAACTAGTAGAATTGGTAGGAAAAGTGGAAGCAGAATCTTCAATAAAACCTAGATAGATATGCAAGAACCTAAATAAATGTTTTTTATGAACAAATTTTGGGTTGAAGATAAATAGTTTTAAGTTGTAATTATATGCATAGTAATAGCAATAATTGGGGTGGGTAATACTGCCAAAAGAATGTGCAGAGTAAGAAGAGAAGGGAAAGGAAGGAAAGAGGAAGAAATGGATGAAGAAAAATCAGGGAACCTTTAGAAATATCCTTCAGTTGGTAACAGATTAGAATGCTTTTGTTTGTGAATGGACATATTCATGTGATTTCCAGATGTCTATATTCTATATATCTATATTTATATCTATATCAATGTGTATGTTTTTGTTTATCTAATTCTGGAACCTACAAATATAGAAAAAGCAGAAAAATTTCATCTTTGCACATCCACTGTTTGACAAAGATCTCAAATATATTCATAAAATTTTGAATTTTTTTCATTGTGTGCTATTTTTAAAATTTGCTTTTTTACTTTTCTTAATAATGGATTTCAGTATCCAAAATGTAAAATAAACAGAAAATTGCCTGAAAATTATGTCTTTAATTTTTATGGATAGCAGAAAACTAAATATAACCAACAATAATATGATATTGATGTATTCATTTTCCCCAAAGTAGGCTACAGAAATAAAGCTCCTGATATTTGTCAGCTGTATAATTGCTACTTAATTGCAATACATTATGAGAATCAAAATTAATTTTTGTCTGGGACTTTTATATTTTACCAACTTATTTATTAATAATTCTGAAGATTTCAAAATTAAAGCACTGTATAATCAATCAGTTTTTTTCCATCATAATTACTTGGAGTGACCATTACTTCTACCCCAAGATATGAGAAAACACAATCAATGGAAATAAAACAATGGAATTTTCATATTTAACAAGCATTTCAGGAAATCATTGTGTTGGCCTCTGAAATGTCTCTCAATAATCTCTACCTCCTTATAATTCAACCTTTGTATAATCATTTCCCTTCAAGTGTGGACTGTATCTAATGATTTGATTCTAACAGAGTACTCCAGTGTGATAGAATGCCCTTCCAGGTTTAGCTTGTAAATCATTGTGACTTCTTTCTTGTTCACATTCAATTTCTCTTTCTTGTTTGCTCCCACTTGCTCAAATTGATGAAGCCAGCTGCCATGTTCTCAGATGCCTCACGGACAGCCCTGTTTTACAAGGAGTTGAGGACAGTCTCTGGCAAGCAGCCAGCAAGGAACTGAAGCCCCTAATCCAAAAACTTGCAAGGGATTGAATGGTGCCAACAATCACCAATTGAGTAGATTGTGGATCCTTTCAGTATTAAATATGGACAAAACTGCACCTTGGAAGACACTTTAATTGCAGGCTTGTAAGTGTCCCTGAGTCTGAGAACACAAATAAGCCACATGCAGATATTGTAACATAGGAAATGTGTATTGTTACAAAATTCTAATTTTTGGACAATTTTTAAAGCAGCAATAGACAACAGAATAATATTGGACACTAAGACCAAGAACCATCATTAGAAAAATAAGTAGCAGCAAAATCATAATCTTAATCATAAGAACACAAAGATTTTCTTCTTGGAGCCCTTAAACATCTATTATTACAACTTGAATGTTCCAGCATCATAACACATTTAAAAAAAAAAAAAAGCAGAAAAGAAATTCTCTGGGAATCACTCATCTGATATAACAAAGAGATCTCAAAATATAGTGTCCTAAATAAGATATATATTTTTTCCTTTTACATAACTTTGTAAAAATAACCAAATTGTCCAGAGCTAAAACTCAAGCAGTACGAGCTATAACAATAGGACCCAGACACTATCTATTTTGTTCTTCTGCCACACTGAGTGTGCTGACTTATTACACAGAATTAAAGTTGGCTTAACATCATTATATCTGCACTTTTTACTATTATGATGGGGAAGAGAATATAGAGAGTGAGTTTTCTTTTAATGATATGGCACTGAAATTGTGTATTTTTTTTCTTTTGACACTCTTTTAGCCAGAATTTATTCATGTGGCACACAAAGCTTCAAAGAAAGCCAGGAAAGGTAGTTTCTAGCAGACAAGCCATATGTCCAATAAAACTCTGAAAGCAAGTTTGGATTTGGAAGATGCATGATTTATCAGTTACAGAAATCAATTTTGCATCAAAGACATTGGATTTTCTTAAAGAAAAGAATAACATAGCAAATTAGGCAAGCAAAACACATAAACAGAATGTGAGGTATGACAGAAGCTGGCATTTTCAAGAGGTTGAAGATGATACATTACAGCTTTAGTGTAAGGTTCTGGAGGAGTTTGAATGAGTTTATTGAAAATGAACTTACTAAAAGAGATGACTCCAGAAGGTTAGCTTGGTGTCTTAGCAGAAAGTCTAAAAGCCCTACCAGAGATGGATTTTTTTTTTGTTTGTTTGTTTGTTCATTTGTTTGTTTGTTTCCCTAAGAAGAAGGGAAGCACAAGGATCCTAGTCCATTTCAGTTGGTTGAGTGACTGACTCTTGATTTTGGCCCAGGTTATGATCTATGGATCCTGGGATCAGGTCGCCCGTCATGCTCCTTGCTCAGCAGTGAGTCTGCTAGAGACTCTCTCTCTCCCTTTCTTTCTGCCCCTTCCCCCAAAATAAAAGAAAAGAAGAAGGAAAAGAATGGAAACATTTCTTTATTTTGAATAAAATAGTGAAAGAATGGTTTGTATTAAGAAGACACAAAACAGATGTTAGAGGCAGCTGGACATAAAGAGAATTTTAACCCATGTTAATTTGTAGTTACATTTCAAAGCACATAAGGAATAGAGCCATGGAAGTGAGAAAGAGATGATATTTTGAAGCATACACTTGAAATAAAATGAAGTGGGATAGATTAGGATAGGATATGATCAAATAGAACAGAACAAACATCATAACATAAAATAACATACAAATCAATAATAAATTGAATGTAAAGAATGAGCTAGAATGAACATTTGATTATAACTTTAAAGTTTCCAGACTAAAATTCTCTCTGAACAACAGCTCTTCTGGGAAGAAGTAGTACCATAGAAATGATTGAGTTTGTTTGTTTTTTTGGGAAAAAAGATAATTCTCTTCTGCATATGTAGACTTTCAAGAACCTATGAGATGGTCTGATAGAAATTTGTGACTAAAATCATAAGCTAGATTTTAGTTTGCCCATGTTCACTGCCTTGGCTTTATTTTAGAACACAATGTTTTTGTTGTGCTGAGTTGATTAATCTAGTAGTTTGTCATCAAGTCAGTATTTCCAGAACTTATTACTCAGTTAATGCCTTTCACATGTTTGTTTGTCTGTTTGTTTTTTCCTCTCCATCAGCATGTGTTGGGCAATGAAGCACAAAAATTGCATATGGTGTCTTAATTTTAATACACAAATATATACTGCTTTACTAGTGCACTTATTGTCTTTTTCTGAAAGACTAATTGAGAAGACCAAAAAAAAAAATCATTTTTCCTTGAATAATGATATTCCAGTACTTGTTCAATAATATGAGCTCTATACCAAACCAGAAATTAAATTTATTTGGGAGATTCTGAAAAATACTGTTAGGATTTATTTTCTTTAATAATAACTTTAAATACTGGTGTAAGAATCACCAAAACTAAAAAGAAAGTATGTATTGTAATAATAATGAGTTTTCTGATGAGTTACTTCATATTTGGGATTTCTTTATTTATTCCATCAATGAACTAATATACTGCCCAGTTGGACAAGTCTTTAAACCAATGATATAAAGTTAATTATATAAATTAGCTTACCATATATGATAGCAACAGCAATAAGCAGGTGAATAATGAGTGTTACCTAACTGAATCTATTAAATTCATCTGTGTTCATCTATAATAAAAGCAATAATCTCTTAAACATTCAATGGAATAATCATTATTTACAAGTATTTGTTTTTTAGAGAATTAGAGAAGTATATATCAGTTATGCTACTTGTTTTTTATTTCTAATTTTGCATACTATAATGATGTTCTCACAGATCACAAAATTTGAATATATTTCAAAACTAAATCACTATCCAATGATTAAAGAGATATGGAGATAGTCAGCATAAAGGGTTGCAAATTACATTTTGAATTCTGTTTATATAGTATATTGTGTCCTTAACAGTGGCTTGCTTGATTTTGGCAAAGCTAACATTGCCATATTGAAATTAGTCAAATGCCATAAAAGGACATTCAACGTATTTCCAAGTTGGTCTCCAAAATCATTTCTACTCTGTACCCCTTGTGATCCAGTCAAAGCTACTTCCCATTGGCTGAAATAGCCCTATTCTTTCAGGACTATGGATTTGTTGATTTTCTTTACTTTTTTAAGTTGTTGTATCTTTCCTTTCTCTACGTTGAGTTCTTACCTCTCCTATCCCATGTCATATTTCTATTACCCCTCTTCATTTCCTCTTTCTTATCTTCATCCTTCTCCTCCTCTTTCTTTATCTCAACAGAATTATTATCTTTTTTTGCATATCCAGTTTGTTTCCTAATAGATCCCTCATCATAATAATTCTGCACCTCTCTGTGGAAATCTAAGGTTGTGTTTAAATTTTTATTATACAATAAATCACTGTCTTCCTTGGGCTATGATTTCTTAAATAGACACATCTTCTTGCCTAAGATAGTAAAGATTTGAAAGAATTTCACATTTTTTTCCTTAGTATCTAGTCTTGAAACTTATACATGTTTAACTCATAATAAATACTTGCTGAAATACACTGAATATGTATGGTAGTTACCGGCAAGGTACCCAGTGAATTAAAAATTGACACTTTTTAAATAAAATAAGTGAATTTGAATCTTTCTAATTATAAAGAAAAGAAATTAAATAGGGAAATGGAAGTATTTTTTTTTCCTCCCGGAGTGGATTCTAGTTAATACTGAAAGCTTGGCCAGAGTGGATTCTAGTTAATACTAAAAGCTTGGAAATTGAAGTGCATTTTTTTAAGACAAAATGAGTTCAGAAGAGTCCCCAGGAGGAAACAAACAAACAAACAAAAACAAAATACTCCACATGGATAAAAAAAAAATAAACAAACAAAAAAATCTAACAGAGAAATTATTGATAGATGTAGGAAAGGAAAAAAAAAGCAGTGGAGTGAATATCATAGTGGAAGATTACAAGTAAGAACCAGAGTAATTATATTAAGAAAGGAAACCATAAAGACTACAAATTAAAAGGTAAGATGAAATGTTATCACAAGGCATAGAAAGAGAGTAAATTAAAAAGCACAAAAGGGATGGTATATAGTTTTTAATAAATTAATAAAGACTGAAGTGAGACAAAATTATGAAGATCCAATATTTTGTTTTTCTTCTTTTACTCTATAACAAAAACTGCCTAATATAAGAGAAAGATAAGAACAAATAAAAAGAAATATCATTCATAATTATAATGCCATATTTAAAATTTTTAATCTTAGTAGAAACATTAGAAATTATGGGATAGAAGACTATTGGCCAACTATTATAATTTTACTCATCATCATTCGCTTTAGTATTTCCTTGCCCTTAACTCTGATTTCCCAACTCACTCCACCCAAAATACTCTTCTGCTCTATCTCTTGGAAGTGCCACTCTATAAGTAGCAAACTTTGTTTTATTCTAAAACTTTTTTGAAACAATATGATTGCTTCCATGTTTGAAGCAAAAACTAGTTCTTTTCTGAACTTGTCATTCCATCATTTTCCTCTTATATTGAAGCTTTATTATCCAGTACTTTATATCCTTCAGAGTTAACAGAAATGTCCTTATTCCCCATTGCTTTTATAATTTATCATTTCCCTTTTTTTGTTGAAAATAATTTTGCTTCCTTTGATGGCCATGCTCATTCTCCAATGCCAATTTGGTTATACCAATCTTCCTACTTGTGCCAATTTGTTATCTCTATCTTGATTACTCTCATTCATCAAAATCTTCACATTTGACTTTAAACATTTCAACCACAATTCTCATTTCTCAATTCAAGCCATGTTTTTATTCTGGATACATTCAATCACCACATGGATAATTATCTAATATTCTTCCCGTTGGATTATCTATCACTTTAGTCCAAGGAATCTTTTCCCAGTAGAAGTATTGCTTTGATCTTTTAATAAATTGTTGGAATCCTAAACAATAGCTTCCCTTTACATATCTTCAGTTAAATAACATCACAAGATCATACTTAACAACAATAAAATCTTGGGAGATGAGTATTTTAACTGGGAACATCATCATGCTGAAAAAAATCTAAGAATCTGGTTGTGTAGAAGAGAATGGATATTGGGTAAGTAACCAGCAGAGTTTGCAACATCATGTACTTTCATGTCTCAAGGAGTTTATACTGCTGATATTCTCTCCTTCTTAGATTTACCTCAGCCATCTAAATTGAATCTTCCTATTGTCTATTTATTTATTTATTTATTTATTTGAGTATAGTTGATACACAATGTTACTTTCCTTTTTGTATATATAACAGAGTGATTAGACATCTCTATACATTATTTTTTTTAATTATGTCAGTCACCATACAGTACATCTTTAGTTTTTGAGGTAGTGTTCCATGATTTACTGTTTGCTTATGACACCCAGTGCTCTATGCAATACATGCCCTCCTTAATACCCAACACCAGGCTAACCCACCCACAATCTGCTCCTCTCTAAAACACTCAGTTTGTTCCTCAGAGTCGATAGTCTCTCATGGTTGGTCTTCCCCTCTGATTCTCTCCCCCCTTCGTTTTTCCCTTCCTTCCCTTAATATCCTCCATGTTAATCCTCATAACTGCAAATAAATAAAACCATATAATTGACTTTCTCAGCTTAACTTATTTCACTTAGCATAATCTCCTCAAGTCCCAACCATGTTAATGAAAAACTTGAGTATTCATCCTTTCTGATGGCTGAGTAATATTCCATTGTGTAGATGGACCATATCTCCTTAATCCATTCATCTGTTGAAGGGCATCTCAGCTCTTTCCACAGTTTGACTATTGTGGACATTGTGCTATGATCATTGGGGTGCATATGGCCCTTCTTTTTACTGCATCTGTATCTTTGGGATAAATACTTAGTAGTGCAATTGCAGGGTCATAGGATATCTCTATTTTTAATTTTTTGAGAAACATCCACACTGTTTTCCAAAGTGGCTATACCAACTTGCATTCCCAGCAATAGTGTAAGAGGGTTCGCCTTTCTTCACATCCTCTCCAACTTTTGTTGCTTCTTACCTCGTCAATTTTTGAAATTCTGACTGATATAAGGTGGTATCTCAGTGTGGTTTTGATTTGAATTTACCTGAAGGCTAGTAATGATGAACATTTTACCATGTATCTGCTAGCCATTTGTATGTCTTCTTTGAAGAAGTGTCTTCATGTCTTCTGCCATTTTTTTTGACTTGATTATTTGATTTTTTGGATGTTGAGTTTGAGAAGTTATTTATAGATTTTGGGTATCAGCCCTTTGTCTGTAGTGTCATTTGCGAATATCTTCTCCCATTCCGAGAGTTGCCTCTTTGTTTTGTTGACTATTTCCTTTGTTGTGCAGAAGTTTTTTATCTTGATGAAGTACCAAAAGTTCATTTTGCTATCGTTTCCAATGGAGACGTGTCTTGAAAGAAGTTGCTGTGGCTAATGTTGAAGAGGTTACTGCCTATTTTCTCCTCTAGGATTTTTATGGATTCCTATCACACAGTGAACTCTTTCACCCATTTCGAGTTTATCTTTGTGTATGGTATTAGTGAAGGATCGAATTTCATTCTTGTATGCATAGCTGTCCAAATTTCCTAACACCATTTATTGAAGGGACTGTCTTTTTTTCCACTGGATATTTTTTTCGCGGCCGGCATGACGGCATGACAACATGACCAGGGTCGAGAAGATAAGAGGATGGTGAGATGAAGACAAGATGTAAAGAGATGGGGACAGGAGGGACACAGTGGATGATGTCCAAGGAGTGCCAATCTTTATTCAAAGCAGTACAGCTTTATATAGTTAGTAGAAACAATCACAAGGACGTGTCTTACTTGATTGATTATATAGGAAATTACTACACGCATATACTAGCCCTACAGGCCTTTCTTTCATTTATTTCACATACCCTAAAGGTAGACTTGCCGATGTCAGTCATCTTTGTCTTTAATTAATCTTGTACCATATGTACTAACTTCAAGGTAACTTAACACTTGATTTATGATCTGTAAGAGTATGGTGTGACCTAACAGTGGCATAATTTATGGTTCGTACAAAGACAGCACAAACCCATAATGGATTAGTAGCCTAACTAGGGACGTGCAGGCAGT
This sequence comes from Mustela erminea, assembly GCF_009829155.1. Classification (NCBI taxonomy): domain Eukaryota; kingdom Metazoa; phylum Chordata; class Mammalia; order Carnivora; family Mustelidae; genus Mustela; species Mustela erminea. Next base: position 56,709,754 of record NC_045625.1, read on the forward strand.
CACGTTGTCAAGTCTTAGAATCCATAGCTCAGACCCTTTCTCAAGCACACTCTACTTTTACACTCAAAAGATCAAGAATCTTTGAGCTCTAAGGAGATGTGAGTTAGGGTCTGGTTTGGTCTCCTGACTCCAGCTCAATCCGTGGCCACCTACATATTTTTTTTTTCCTGCTTTGTCAAAGATTATTTGACCATAGAGTGGAGGGTCCATATCTGGGTTCTCTCTTCTGTTCTGTTGGTCTCTATGTGACTGTTTCCTTTCCAGTACCATTCTGTCTTGGTGATCACAACTTTGTAATAAAGCTTGAAATCAGGTAACATGATGCCTCCAGTATTGTTTTTTTCTTTTTCTACATTTCCTTGGTGATTCGGGGTCTTTTCTGGTTCCATATACATTTTAGGACTGTTTGTTCCAGCACTTTGAAAAATGCCATTGGTATTTTGATTGGGATGGCATTGAAAGTACAGACTGCTCTGGGCAGTGTAGACATTTTAACTATGTTTATTGTTTTGATCTATGAGAATGGAATGGTTTTCCATCTTTTTGTGTCTTCTTCAATTTCTTTCATGAGTGTTCTATAGTTCCTTAAGTACAGATCCTTTACCTCTTTTGTTAGGTTTACTCCAAGGTATCTTGTGGTTTTTGGTGCTATTGTAAATGGAATTGATTCTTTAATTTCCCCTTCTACAGTTTCATTGTTAGTTTTAAGAAAGTACCTGATTTCTGTGCATTGATTTTATATCCTGTAATACATTACTGAATTGCTATATGAGTTCTAGTAATTTGTGGGTGGATTCTTTTGGGTTTTCCACATAAAGTATCATGTCATCTGTGAAGAGAGAGAGTTTGACTTCTTTTTTGCCAATTTGAACACATTTTATTTCTTTTCATTGTTTGAGTTTTCTTTCTAGGACTTCTAGTTCTATGTTGAACAGTAGGGCATCCTTGTCATGTTCCTGATCTAAAGGGACAAGTTCTCAGCTTTTCCCCTTTTGAGAATGATATTTGCTGTAGGTTTTTCATGGGTGAATTTTATGAAGTAGAGAAATGTTCCCTCTATCCCTATACTTTGAAGAGTTTTAATCAGGGAAGGTTGCTGTGTTTTGTCAAATGCTTTTTCTACATCAAGTGAGAGGATCTTGTGGTTCTTCTCCCTGATTGATTTGCAAATGTTGAACTATGCTTGCATTCCTGAGATAAATCCTACCTGGTCATGGTGGATAATCCTTTTAACATACTGTTGGATCCTATTAGCTAGGATCTCGCTGAGAATTTTGGCATCTATATTAATCAGAGATATTGGTCTGAAATTGTCCATTTTGATGGGGTCTTTGCCTAGTATGGGAATCAAGGTAATGCTGGCCTCAAAGAACAAGTTATAAGTTTTCTTCTGTTTCTATTTTTTCAAAACAGATTCATTAGACTAGGTATTATTTCTTCTTTGAATGCTTGGTAGAATTACCTAGGGAATCCATCAGGTACTGGACCCTTGTTTTTTGGGCGTTTTTTAATCACTTCTTCAATCTTTTTGTGGTTATTGTTTTGTTCAGGTTAATGTCAATTTCTTCCTGTTTCAGTCTTGGAAGTTTATAGGTTTCCAGGAATGCATCCATTTCTTCTAGGTTGCTTAACTTATTAGGATATTGATAGTAATTTCTTTTTTTTTTTTAAAGATTTTATTTACTTATTTGACAGACAGAGATCACAAGTAGGCAGAGATGCAGGCAGAGAGAGAGGAGGAAGCAAGCAGGCTCCCTGCTGAGCAGACAGCCTGATGCGGGGCTCGATCCCAGGACCCTGAGATCATGACCTGAATGGAAGGCAGAGTGTTAACCCACTGAGTCACCCAGACACCCCGATAATAATTTCTGATGATTGTTTCTATTTCCTTGGTGTTATTCATGATCATTCCCCTTTCATTCATGATTTTATTAATTTGGGACCTTTCTCTTTTCCTTTGGATAAGTCTGGCCAGTGGTTTGTCGATCTTATTAATTCTTTCAAAGAACCAGCTTCTAGTTTTGTTAATGTATTCTACTGCATTTCTGGTTTCTAATTCATTGATCTCTGCTCTTATCTTAGCTATTTCCCTTCTTGTGTGTGGTATAGGCTTAATTTGTTGTTGATTCTCTGATTCTTTAAGGTCTATAAATAGTTTGTGTGTTTGGCATTTTTCTATTTTTCTGAGTGAGGCTTGGATGGCTAGGTATTTCCCCCTTAGGACTGCCTTTACTATATCCCGTAAGTTTTGGACAAATGTGTTTTTGTTCTCATTGGTTTCCATGAATTGTTTAAGTTATTTGATTTTTGCTTGACTCAAACATTCTTGAGCAGGATGGTCTTTATGTTCTAAGTGTTTGAATTTCTTCCAAACTTTTTCTTTTGATGGAGTTCCAGTTTCAAAGCACTGTGGTCTGAGAATATATAGGGAATAATCTCAATCTTTTGCTATCAGTTGAGACATGATTTGTGACCCAGTATGTGGCCTATTCTGGAGAAAGTTCCATGTATGCTCGAGAAGAATGAGTATTCTGTTGTTTCAGCATGAAATGTTGTGTGTGTGTGTGTGTGTGTGTGTGTGTGGTCCATCTGGTCCAATGTGTCACTCAACACTTTTTTTTTCTTTGTTGATTTTCTGCTTAGATGATCTGTCTATTGCTGAGACTGCAATGTTAAGGTTCTCTACAACTAACATATTATTATTAATATGTCTCTTTATTTTGATTAACAGTTGGGTTATGTAGTTGGCTGCCCCCATGTTGGGAGCATATTTACAATTGTTAGATCTTCTTGTAGATTAGACCCTTTAAGAATGATATAGTGTCCTTCTGCAATTCGGACTACAGTGTTTAGCTTAAAATCTAATGATCTGATATTAGAATTGGAACTCCAGCTTTCTTTTGAGGTTCATTGGCATGAAAGGTAGTTCTCCATCCCTTCACTTTCAGTCTGGATGTATTTTGGGTTCAAAATGAGTCTCTTATAAACAGAATAAGGATAGATCCTGTCTTTTTGTCCAGTCTTCAACCCTGTGCCATTTTATGGGAGCATTTAGGCCATTCATGTTGCGAGTGATTATTGAAAGATATGATTTTATTGTCATGTAGCCTGTGAAATCCTTGTTTCTATAAGATGTCTCTGTAATTTTCTGTTCTGTATCACTCTAGGGGTCATTCCTCTCTTATAACCCCCCCCTTAATATTTCTTGCAGAGCTGGCTTAGTGGTCATGTATTCTTTTAGTTTTTGGTGGTCTTGGAAAATCTTTATCTCTCCATCCATTTTAAATGACAGCCTTGCCATATAAAATATTCTTGGCTGCATGTTCTTCTCACTTAGTACACTGACTATGTCTTGCCAGCCCTTTCTGTCTTGACAGGTGTCTGTGGACAGGCCTAACATTGTTCTGATGCCCCCCTCTGAACATAAGAACCTCTTCCCCCTAACTGTCCTTAAGATATTTTCCTTAGGATTCATGAGTTTTATTATTACATGCTGGGGCATTGGTTTATTTTCCTTGATCTTGGGAGGAGTACTCTCTAGGACATGAATGCTTGCTTCATTCTCCAGATTAAGGAAGTTCTCAGCTAGGATTTGTTCAAATATATCTTCTGGTCCTCTCTCTCCACCCCTCCTCAGGGATCCCAATAATTCTGACATTGGAATGTTTCATGACATCAGTTATTTCTCTAATTCTGTTTTCATAGATTCTAAGATGTTTGTTCCAGGTATCCTCCTGATCCTTCTTTTCTATCAGTTTGTTTTCTAGATCACTAATTCGTTCTTCTGCCTCATTTACCCCAGCTCTTAGAGTATCTAGATTAGATTGGATCTCATCAATAGCATTTTTAAGTTCTGCCAGACTAGTTCTCACTTCTTCCCTTAGAGAATCCATGTTGTCCTTAATGGTTTTCTCCATCCTAGCTATTGTCTGCATAGCTATTATCCTGAAGTCTATTTCTTACATCTTGCTTATATCCATATCTATTAGTTCTGTGGCAGAGGTCACAGTCCCTGAATTTTTCCTATGCTGGGGGTTCCTCCTCTTAGTCATTCTGTTGAGGGGTAGTTGAGAGAATGTAAGAGCCCTAATTATTGGCCAGAACCCAAGCAAGATGCACCTGTTTTGTAGGGACCTTAAGGTTGTCAGCCTCTTGTTCTTTCAGTCTGTCTTCTGGGGGTGGTGTCTGCCATGCTGTTACTCAGGCAAATCTGTTTGGGCTGAGTTGCCCTGCCCCCTGTAGGAGGAGAATTAGTGAAAAACAGTTTTGGGGGGGTTTCTCTGGAGGATTTCCCTGATGGCTCTCCACGTATCTTCTGAGAGTCAGAGCAGAAGTGAAGGTATCCAAATCTCTGACAGAGAACAGAGAAATCACAGTCTGTTCTTCAGTTATCACTCCAAGCCACTGTCTGTTTTTGTCTTTACTGCTAAAAACTGCAGCCTTCTGCACTGTGCACCTCACAGCAGCACTCCCAGTCCTCGCTTCCAGGTCCAGGCACTTTTTGTTTCTAAAACCACCAGCCACCCCCAGTTCACATGTGTGGCTCTGGAGCTTCAGATTTCAGGTTCAGGGGCTTCCCTAAAGTCCTTTCCCTAATGCCAATGGTCTGCAAGTCTGTGCCCAGTCCCAGCATAGGAGGCTTTTGTGGTTTAGAAGGGCAGGATCCCAGAGTCTCCCTCCCCTTTCTGTTTAACATCCAATTTTCTGCCTTCAGAATCACTAGTCCCTGCTTTGTACCTCAAATCCAACCACTGGAGATATTCTGTTTTTAGAGATCTGTATATATCTTCTTATATCTCAGGCTGATTTTGTGGGTGTTCAGAGTGATCTGGTAAATATCCAGCTCAATTCAGGAGATGAGTTGAAGTAGGCTTTCCTACTCCTCTGCCATCTTACTCCCCTGATGAATAATGTCTCTATACATTACACTATGCTCATAAGTGTAGCTACCAACTTTCACATACAGCACTATTACAATATCATTGACTATAGTCCTTATGCTGTATCTTTTATGTTCATGACTTATTTGTTCCATAACTGGGAACATGCATCTCCCACTCCCCCAACTCATTTTGTCCATCCACCATCCCTTCCTTCCTGGCTATCATCAGTTTGTTTTCTGTATTTATAGATCTGATTCTGCTTTTTATTGTCTTATTTTGGGGGTTGCACATATGAGTGAAATCTTATGGTATTTATCTTAGTCTGACTTATTTCACTTAGTGTATTACTCTCTAGATCCATCCATGTTGTCATAAGTGACAAGATCTCATCCTTGTTACAGCTGCATAATATTCTGTTGTATACATATGCAGAAAAAGGAACTCTCCTGTACTGTTGGTGAAAGTGTAAACTGGTAAAATTACTGTTGAAAATTGTGTGGGGCTTCTTCAAAAAAATTAAAAATAGAGATGACATATGATCCAGTAATTCCACCAGAGGATATTTATTTAAATAAAACAAAAACACTAATACAAAAAGATATATTTATCACTATGTTTATTGAAACATAATTTAGAATATACAAGATATGGAGGTTCCCCACTGTCTTTTAAATATTCCCACAACTGTTCCATTTGTATAAAATAAATCCCACACTCAAGCACTTACTCTTCTGAAGTTACATTTCTTGCCTCCCTTTGCATTCAAATATTCCTGAAAGTGTCATTGAAATTTGAATGTCCATTTCTTTGGCTATCATTTATTCACAAAATTAATTCACCAGGTTTTACAACAGTTCTAAATGCAGCAGCTCCCACTTAATATATCAGTGATATTAATATAACAGATTCACACATGACATTTCATTAATCCTCTTCTTGACACTTTTACCTCTTGACCACTACCTTCTTAAAACAATCTCTTCCCTTGACTTCCTTAACAGAATAATTCTCTGAGTTTTCAGCCCACATTCCTGACTTCTGTATCTCTTTTTTTGGAAGCTGTTACTCTTCTATACAACTCTTATATTTTCTTTTCCTTCAAGGTTCACTTATATTACCAACTATATTTTCTTCCTAGGCCATCTACTACATTCACTTTTTCAATAAACAAACATTTATTTAACTACCTATTCTGTGCCAACCACTCTTTTGGGTGCTAGAAATTGAACAAAACCTGTTAAAATCCATGATCTCAAGAGGTTACATTTTATAATGGAAAATGACTGATAAAGAAAGTAAATAAATATATAGTCTATTATAAATTGACAAGCACCAGGGAGTAAGAAGAAAGTAGAGACATGGAATAGATATTGTCAGGGTGTAAGAACCGAATTTTCAAAGAGTAAAAATTGTCTCAAAGAAAAGGTAATATTTGAGAAATTTGAAGAAGGTAAGAGAATGGCATTATGTGAATATCTAATAGGAGATCATCTGGAAGGGGGAAACTGGAAGATATATGGAAAAAAATATATATATACAGAGCTCTAATTACATAAATACATGATTGAATAAATTAATACAATTATTCTTGAATAAATAAATAACTCTTGATGATTACTATTCTTCATTAGAAGACATATATTCACTATTTTAAAATCAGTGAAATATATTTTATTTATATTATCTTCAGTCATTCTTTCACTGCTGATAATTATTCTCCTCTTGTGCTGTAAATTACATCTACAATATAATTAATAAGTATATCAATATGGCAAATATACATATAAATATGAAATAAATAAAATACAAAATATATTAATAAAACATAATTGATAATTCAGCTCATGAGCACTCTTCTAGACTTCAGAACTAAAAGAAGAAAACAGGGAAAATTATAATAGTTTGTTGGAGGGTCGTAAGTACTTAATCAAATTGTACACATATTGTCTAGAGATTTAGAAAAGTCATTTTGAATTCTTATTATGGTCCAGTCACTGTTTTCTCTATCCTCTCCCTTTACTGTCTAGTAAGTATATTTGTTGACCACAAAAATAACCCTGGTTTTAAAATCAAATAATCTAGGTAAGAAGAAATTTTTTTAAGAATGAGGTTATTGTTGGGGCACCTGGGTGGTTCAGTCATTAAGCATCTGCCTTTGGCTCAAGTCATGATCCCAGCATCCTGGGAAGCCTGTTTCTCCCTCTCCCTCTCCCCCTACTTGTGTCCTCTCTCTCACTGTCTCTTTCTCACTGTCAAATAAATAAATAATATTTAAAAAATGAGGTTATTATTTTCTCAGATGTTCTGTTCTTAATAATAAATAGTTGCAGTCTCAACTTTATATGCTGTTGATGATTTCAACCAGTCCCAAGACTGGAGTGTGTTGGCCCAGATTTATCTTGCTCCCTGAATTTCAAACAGTGGCTTATTTTACTATCTCTTATTTACTAAATACAAGAAGATTAGTTGTGGTCTGATTAGTCAGTCAATGGCCTATGTCACTTATGTGAGAATCTTCTGTCATAAAACTGACAAAGTAGTGAGGTCCACCAGCTGGAATCAATCTGGCCTTTCCCTTCTTTTAACATATTTTCCATGTCTAACCCTTGATCTACAATAACTGGGTGGTAGAAAGAAAATAGGAAACCCTTACATACTGATGATCTACTTAAAGCAAGACTAAGATCTCATCTGACATATAATTTTATCATTTTAGTTTAAAGGAAAATATACCCTCTTATTTAGGAGCAAGATTTTGTGATTTTGCCTATAGTTAAAAAACAAACAGAAAAGTTGGTGGAACTGGATTAAATAGATAAAAACCACAAAAGTGGTAAGAGTTATGGGAGAAGGTCTATACATTAAATAAAGTACACTTAAAGATGTCAAAAAGGATATCAAAATACATGGGGGCGCCTGGATGGCTCAGTGTGTTAGGCTTCTGCCTTCTGCTCAGGTCGTGGTCTTGGGGTCCTGGGATCGAGCCCCGCATCGACCCCTGTATTTCTTCCTTTCTCTCTGCCTGCCTCTCTGTCTGCTTGTGATATCTCTCTCCATCAAATAAATAAATAAAATCTTGGAAAAAAATATCAAGATTGGTTTATATATACATACATATATACTGCCACTTTCTCACATTCATTGGACTAGTAAAGCCACCAAATCTGTACACAATTCACTTCTAATCTCTTGCCCTGTGCATTCACATGACTTTTAACCATAGTCTTATACTGATATCAAGAACTAATTCTTGCTGACATTAAGGGATTTTAAAATGTTTTTAAACTGTTATGTTTTAGCATTCAGGAAGACTTTTTTCTATTTCTGTTATAATATTCTGGACACATCTTCCTGAATTCTCTGAACACTTTGCTAAAATATTCCCTCTTATTTGTCATAAGACACTTTGGACATATTGTTTCTGTTATGGTTTTATTGCTTCCATTCAGTGTTCTTAGTAACATATGGTCCTTGTTATTTCAATTCTTCTTCATATTGCATAGTTTCATTCCCCTTTCCATAACTGTTATGCCCATCTCTTCTACTTTGCCATTTATTAATTATCCTACACAATAGTTTATAACTCCCATAGTGCCAAAAGTACCTTAAAACAAGATACATGGTGCATTGGAACTGCAAGAAATATTGTTCATTGAAAATTATCCTATCTTGCTAACAACTAAGTCACAGAAATAACAGATTTGGGATTTGAAAATCAAATCAAATCTTTCCTATTCCAAAGTCAATTATATTTCCTTTGTATTTCTGACTCCATGCTTTTTAATCCTATATTTTCTCTTCCTTTTACTCTATTACATTCCTGTAGCTGATTTAACAAATTATTGCCAGCATTATTTAGCTTAGCATTGCATAATTCTAATCTCTGCTTCCATAACTGCATCACTTTAACCTCCTCTGCCTATGTCAAATCTCTCTTTGCCTCTGTCTGTCTTATAGTAATTCATATAGCAACATTTAAGCCCCATATTATCATCCAGGATAATCTCTCTGTTTTGAGAGCTTTGCTTAATCATATCAGTAAAGTTGCTTTTGTCATATAAGATAACATCCATAGGTTACAGGACTAAAGACACAGATACATTTTCGGGAAAGGACATTATTTAGCCTCCTTACTCTATTTCCTTCTCCACTCTTCTCTTTTCCCAGGTTCTAGTAACCCAACCTTTCCCTCATTCCTTCTATTCTTTAGGGAGCTAAAGCTCCCTTGTATTAACCTTGTGGTTCAGCACTATTCCTTGCACTTTTATGAACCTGTATCTTTACAAATACCTCCTTTACCAAGCATTTATTGAATTATTCTAATTTGTGTGTGTCATCTATGCCCTTCCTGGATATTTAAAATATACATAATATACATAATATAAACTGTGAAAAAAAAGTCCTGAACTTTGCTCCCCACGGACATACCAATTTAATGACAATACTCAGAACAGTTCCTTTTGTGAGAAATCCAGAAATTAAGTGAGAGGCTCCTGCATGCAGGGTGAGCACAGAATCAACCACACCAAAGCAGGTAAAACAGTTGAGACACTCTTTCACCATAAGCCCTCCACCTGCACAACCCAGCTCCCAGACTCTTCCTGGGCAGAGAAGGAAAGGAATAAACCATAGGTCCAACAGTAAGTTTATGCTGGGAGCTTACTAATGCACTGATTTCTGTCTTGCCACATTCTTAGCTCTGCTTAGTCCTGGTATACCCTATTTCTTTGGAGGCCATTGAAAGCAGGGACTAATGTCTGACCTAGAAAAATAACATATGCCACAGCTCCATACTCCAGCTCAGCAGAGAGAAAGCAAATAAAAAGAAATCCAGTACTCAGCTTTTTTTAAGGGAGGGAAAATTAGTGAGCCATACATCCAATGCTGACTTTCATGTTGTTTCCTAAGGCCCTGGATTCTGTTTTGACTATCTCAGAGCTCTGATGGGATGCAGTAAACTTTATATACTTGATGATTACTGAGAATAAGTTGGCAGTTTGAACAAGCACAAAAATATGAATTGCAACCCAGGATCTCTGACTGTCAATAGCTGTGGATCTTCCCTTGTATAAGACTAGTCCGTGAAGATTAAGACAGTTGACAGTGTTGTCTAATAAGCAGAAACCAACACAAAGTATAAGGGAAATAAAAACAAACAAACAAAAATGAAAATATATTCTAAACAAAGGAATCCAATATACCTCTAGAAAATTATACTAATAAAATTGAGATATATGATTAACTTGAAGAAAAATTTTATATATAGAGAGAGAGAGACAGAGAGCAAGAGAGAGAGAGATACTCAGTGAAGACAGGAGTATAATGTATGAACAAATTGAATTTTTTTTTTGAGAGAGAGAGATCATGTATGTGCCAGATATGGGGGAGGGGCTAAGGGAAAAATAATCTAAAGCAGGCTCCCCACCCAGTGCAGAGCCCAAGGCAGGACTTGATCTCATGATCCTGAGATCATGACATGAACCAAAATCAGGAGTCAGATGCTTACCTACTGAGCTACCCAGTGACCCCTCACTGAGAGTTTTGAGACAGGAAATATTTTATAAGTACAACACAAACATAAAGATGAAGAATACATGCAGAAGAATGAAACTGGACCATTTCTTTACACCATAGACAAAAATAGACTCAAAATGGATGAAAAGCTTAAATGGATAGGAAACCATCAAAATCCTAGAGGAGAACACAGACAGCAACCTCTTTGACCTTGTAAGGCAAAGGAAACAAAATATCAAGATAAAAAGCTGCTGCAAAACAAAGGAAACAGTCAACAAAGCTAAGAAGCAGCCCATGGAATGTGAGAAGATATTTATTTGTAAAGGATGGCAACAGATAAAGGGTTGATTTTCAATATTTCTAAAAAACTTCTCAACCTTAACACTCAAAAAACAAATAACACAGTCAAAAAACTAGTAGGAAGACATGAACAGACACTTCCTTCTCTAAAGAAGACGTCCAAATGGCAAAGAGATACATGAAAAAATGCTCAGCATCACTTAGCATCAGGAAATACAAATCAGAACTACAATGAGATACCAATCTGCACCAGTTAGAATGGCTAAAATCAGCAAGTCAGGAAATGACAGATACTGGTAAGGATTTGAGGAAGGGGAACCCTCCTACACTGTTGGTGAGAATGCAAGCTGGTGAAGCCACTCTGGAAAAGAGTATGGAAATTCCTCAAAAAGTTGAAAATAGAGCTACCTTATGACCCAGAAATTGCACTATTGGGTATTTACCCTAAAGACGCAAATGCAGTGATCTGAAAGGTTACCTACACCCCAATAATTATAGCAGCAATGTCCAAAATAGCCAACTATAGAAAGAGCCCATAGACAGATGAATGGATTAAAAAAAAAAAAGGGTAAAACTTATGGGATATAGCAAAGGTGGTCCTAAGAGGGAAATACAAAAAAAAAAAAAAAAGTGTATGTGTGTGTGTGGGTGTGTGTGGGTGTGGGTGTGTGTGTGTTCAATGGAATATTATTCAGTCATCAAAGGAATGAAATCTTGCCAGCCATTTACAACAACCTGGATGGAACTAGTGGATATTATGCTAAGTGAAATAAGTCCGTCAGAGAAAGACAATTATTGTATGATCTCACTGATATGTGGAGTTTAAGAAATAAAACAGAGGCTCATAGGGGAGGACAGAAAAAAATATACCAAGACAAAACCAGAGGGAGACAAACCATAAGAGGCTTTTAATCATAGGAAAGAGAGGGTTGCTGGAAGGAGAGTGTGAAGGGAGGGGCTAACTGGGTGATGGACATTAAGGAGAGCACGTGATATAATGCACAATGCAATATAATGCACTTTGTCAATTTGTCAAACCTGGGGAGGAAAATTGACTGCACTGATATAATGCACAATGTGATATAATGCACACTGGGTATTATATAAAACTGATGAAATTATACATATTTATATGATTATATAAAACTGATGAGTAATATCTTGCATGTTAATAAAAATAAAAACAAACAATAAAGAATACAACTAAACAAAATTCACTACAGAGGTTGAACAGAAGACTAGATCAATCAGAAAACAAAAACAAAAATAAACCCAAAAAATAAAAAACATGACCAACAAATCAAAGAAAAGGCATTGGAAATTATTCAGAAAAAGGTGCAAAATGGAAATTATTCAGAAAAAGGTGCAAAATGGGAAAAATAGAATGTAAACAAATTAAGAAAACTAAAGAGACTTAACTTATGAGATATCATACATAACAGGAACAGTGGAGAAAGATGTAGTAAGGTATTCAAAGAGATAATGCCCCAAACTTCCCAAACCTGGGGAGGAAAATTGACATCTAGATACAGGAAAACTAATGGATATCAGTCGGGGGACCCAAAGAAATGCACACCAAGACACATTATAATAAAATGACCAAGGTGAATGACAATAGGAAATTTTTGAAAGAATCAAGTAAAGTGAAATGTCACATAATAAAGAAACCCCATAAGACACTTAGAGGATTTCTTAGCAGAAACATTATCACATTGGAAGTTGGGGAAGAATAATATATTTAGTGTTGAAAAAAAATGCCAATTAAGAATATTATGCCCAGCAAAACTGAACTTCTAAAATGAGGAAGATTTAAAGACATTCCCAGACAAACAGATGCTCAGAGTTCATGAATACTAGACCCACATTATCAGAAATGCTAAAGGGATTCTAAGTTGGTGGAAAAATTGCTAAGCAACATACAAAAGCATATAAAGTTTAAAACTCACTGTAAAGGTAAGTATATACTCAAATACAGAATACCATAATATCTTAATGGTGGTGGATAAATCACTGTTAATTCTAGTATAGCACTAAGAATACAAAAACATTAAAGTAGCTATAAATATAAAAACATGTTGATAGATACAAAATATAAATCAATGTGAGTTGTGTCACTAATAGTAAATTGGGAAGAAAAAGAAATGTATAGAGTTTTTGGATGCTATTGAAGTTACTTTCAGCTTCAAAAACTGTTATAACTATAAACTGTTATAGGTGAGCCTCATCATAATCACAAGGAAAATGCCTATAGAATATTCCCAAAAGGAAAAAGAAAAAAGAATCAAAGCATAACAATATTAAAAAGGGAGGGACACATGGATGACTCAGTTAAGCATCTGCCTTTGGCTCAAGGTGTGATCCTAGGGTCCTGGGATAGAGCCCCCTGTTGGGGCTCCCTGATGAGCAGGGAATTTGCTTCTCCTTCCAGCCCTCCCTCTGCTTGTGTACTCTCTTGTGAGTGCTCTCTCTCTCTCCCTAAAAAAAAAAAAAAATTCTGAAAAAGGAAAAAAATCAAATGAAACATGCAAACATCAAAAGAGAAAAAAAGTGGCAAAAAAATGTAAGGCAAGCAAAAAACAATTAACAAAATGACAAGAGCATGTTATTCCCTATCAATAATTACTTCAGTAAGTTTAAATAGATAAACTTACCAATCCAAAGACATAGAGGACCAAAAAGTATTTTAAAACATGAGAAAGAACAACCCTAAGCTCCAAAAATATGCTATTTACAAAGGAGTCACTTAAAATATAAGAATACTTATAGACATAACTTGAAGGGAAAAAAGACATCCATGCAAATGATAATCAAAAGAAAATGGCTGATATTATATATACCACAGAAAATAGACCTCAAATACTGTCACAAATGATGGAAATGGACATTATATATAAGAAAATGTCTTTAATACCAGGCATTATTGTTCAAAATATATAAGGAACTCTTACAACTCAATAGCAAAAATAACAATAACCTAATATAATGAACAAAGGACTTGAACAGACATTTCTCTGAACAGGACATACAAATGTCCAAAAGTATATGGAAAAATGATCAACACCACTAATCATCAAGGAAATAAAAATCAGAACCACAATGAGATATTATTTCACACTTAGGATTTTAATTAATTTAAATTAATTAATTAAAAAATGTGTAGTGTTGTCTGGGATTTGGAAAAACTGGAATCCTGTCTACTATTCTTGGAATGCAAAATTATGTCATTTCTATGTAAAACAGTTAATGGTTCCTCAAAAAATGTAAAGGAACTACTACATAATTCAGCAATCTCATTTCTGTATGTTTTTTAAGATTTTTTATTTATTTATTTGACAGACAGAGATCACAAGTAGGCAGAGAGGCAGGCAGAGAGAGAGGAAGAAGCAGGCTCCCTGCAGAGCAGATACCCCGATGCGGGGCTCAATCCCAGGACCCTGAGATCATGACCTGAGCCAAAGGCAGAGGCTTTAACTCACTGAGCTACCCAGGTGCCCCCCATTTTTGTATTTTTATCCAAAATATTTTAAATCAGGGTCTTGAGAGGTAATTGTATGGCCATGTCCTCTGCAGCACTATTCATGGTAACAAAATGTAATGTATTTTGATGGATAAATTGATAATAAAAATTTGTTATACTCATTCAATGGAATATTATTCAGCTTTAAAAATTGGAAAAATTCCTACCACATGTGAAAACATGGATAAACGTTGAGGATATAATAGTGAAATACCTGATGACAGAAGGAAAGTATTGTACATTATAACTGATAAAGTTTACAAGACAGTAAAACACAGTAGCAGGGAGTGGAGTGGTAATTCCCATGATCTAGGCAGAGGCAGAGGGAATGGTGAACTGATATTTAACAAGTGTAAAGTTTCAGTTATGCAAGATTAGGTTGAGGGAATAAGCTGGCAGTATTAGGGAGGGCACGGATTGCATGGAGCACTGGGTGTGGTGCAAAAACAATGAATACTGTTACTGTTACGCTGAAAAGAAATAAAAAATTTTAAAACAAACAAGCAAAAAGATTAAGGTCTTGAGATCTGTTATATAACATACTGTCTATAGTTATCAATACTGTATTAAACTCTAACACATTTGTAACAAGGTAGATTTCACATTGTCTTAATACAATATATATAAAACATGATTAATGTACTTCTGTACTTCAAACACCAAAGGACTTAGCACATTTTTATGTGTGGTAGAAGGAACATTCTGAAAAGAATAATTTCAGTTATTACTTCTGTGAATCCATATGGACAAAATACTATAAGTCCAATGGATGGTTTATGATCTATCAGTCTTCTTGTACTCCTCTGATACACAATGTTGAGCAAGGAAGTAAAGTACAATGGTGTTATGAAAAATACCTAACTTTTACTCATGTCATATAAATGAAAAAGGAGATACACTAATGATGATGAAATCCCTCTTACCCTCCTTATTTAAATAACTTGTATACAATCCATTTTTATAGTTTCGAAAAGTTATCTCTATTTTAGCACATTTGATTTCAAAATGAGAGGCAAGGATCCTCCAGGCTGGTGGAGTAGGGGTCGTTACTGCTGGCAAGAAAAGAGGAGATGAGAGGAGGGGAGGGGAAAGGATAGGAAGAGAGGAAAGGTAAAGAGAAAGAGAGAGAGAATTTAAAACTAGTTTATTCCTTTTTTTAATTTTTATTTTCTAATATTCATATAGAGTTAAACTTCAAGGTAATCCCCTTTCCCCAATCAATGCCACCCCTATAGGTAAACCAATTCCTAATCCCCCTTCATCTTAGGAAAGTTGAGTCCTTTAACAAAGATATCAAGATATATCCAGGAAGAATCAAAACAACCTTCCTCACCCACACTGAGAATTTACAACCACTCTCCCATCTTTTTCTTCCACCAGTATTTCTGTGCTTTTGTGTTTGTCCTGATAGTATATAAATCTTACACTCAGGGTTCTTTTTGACGAGGTTCTTCTTTTATTTGCGTATCTATATATATGCAAATATATATATATTTTTTCTCTTGTCATATACTTTTATCAGTCTTTTTGTTTGTCTGTTTTTGTTTGTATACTTCCTAAATCTTACCTTGGGGCCCATTTGGGCTGAACCTTCTTTTTTATCTCACCTTTTGTTTGTCTCTCTCCCTCTCTCTTTTTTTCTTTTCCTTTTCTTTGTCCTCTCATTTGGGTGGGGAACCCTGATTGCTCAGAAGCATTCCAGGGTGCATCTTAACTGCACCACGGTTGATACATCCAGCTACACCCATTCAGCCATCTCTCACCAAAATGACTAGGAGGAGGAATGCCCAATAGAAAAAAAATACAGAGGATGGATCTTCTGCAACAGAGCTAATGGCTATCAACATAGACAATATGTCGGAAAGAGAATTCAGGCTAACAATTATCCAAGCAATAGCTAGGTTGGAGAAAGCCATGGATGACCAAACGGAATTGATTAGGGCTGAACTGAAAATGATCAGAGATCATGTTTTCAATATTAGGGAAGAGCTGAAAGCTACCAGGGATGAGCTTCACAATGCTCTCAATGAGTTCCAATCTAATCCAAATTCTCTCAACGCTTGAGTAACTGAGACAGAAGATAGAATTAGTGATCTGGAGGACAAATAGATAGAGAGAAAGGATCAGGAGGCAGCCTGGACCAAACAGCTTAGAAGCCACGAAAACAGAATCAGGGAAATAAATGATGCCATAAAACGTCCCAACGTCAGAATTATTGGAATCCCTGAAGGGGAGGAGAAAGAAAGAAGTCTAGAAGATATAATGGAACAAGTTCTTCATGAAAATTTTCCGAATCTCATGAATGGAACCAGCATTCATGTACTAGAGGCTGAAAGGTTTCCCCCCAAGATTACAGATCCTCGAAAGTCCTCGAGACACCTAATAGTAAGAATGAAGAATTATAATTGTAGGCAGAACCTCTTGAAAGCAGCTAGGACAAATAAGATCCTTATGTACAGAGGTAAACCCAAATTTCTTAGTAAATGTGTCATATACAAAATGTCAGAATACACAAGTGACTCCAAAAATATTGAAGAATTTGTTAGATGGACCATGGAAATTTCTTGGTTTTTGTTTGTTTGTTTGTTTGTTTGTTTTTGTTTATTTTTGTTTTGTTTTTGTTTTATTTTCTACTAATAGTATCTTTTACATGAACTAAATTGAATCCAAAAAATTAAAAATATTTTCTTTTTTAAGTTTCTTATTATTTTAATTCCAATTAGTTAACATGCAGGGTTATATTAGTTTCAGGAATATGATGCAGTGATTCATAAATTCATACAATATCTTTTGTTCATCACAATAAATGCATTCCTTAAACCAATCACCCATTTTATCCATCCCCCCACCCACCTTCCCTCTGGTAACCATCAATTTTTTTTTCTAAGTTAAAAGGCTGTTTCTTGGTCTACCTCTCTCTCTCTTTTTCTTTTTTCTTTTTTCCCCCCTCTCCGCATTTGTTTTGTTTCTTACATTCCACATACGAGTGAAATCATATGGTATTTTACTTTCTCTGACTTACTTATTTCACTTGGCACTATTCTCTGTAACTCCATCCACATCATTGCAAAACAGAAAGATTTCATTCTGCTTTATGACTAAGTAACATTCCCTTATATATGTACCACATCTTCTTTATTCATTCATTAGTTTCTGAACATTTGGGCCACATCCATATCCTGGCTATTGTAAATAATGCTGCTATAAGTGTACACATATCCCTTTGAACTAGTACCTTTGTATTTTTTGGGTAGATATCCCCTAGTATGATTGCTGGATCACACGGTAGATTCATTTTTAAAATATTCTGAAGAATCTCCATACTTTTTTCCAAAGTGGCTGCACCAGTTTGCATTCCCACCAACAGTGCAAAAGGATTCCTTTTCTCCCCATCCTCAACACCTGTTTCTTCTTTTGTTGCTGATGTTAGCCATTCTGACAGGTGTGAAGTGATATCGCACTGTAGTTTTGATTTACATCCTCTGATGGGAGTGATGTTGAGCATCTAACCATGAGTAGGTTGACTACCTATATGACTTTTTTGAAGAAATGTCTGTTTATATATCCTGCCCATTTTTTAACTGAATTATTTGTCTTTTTGGTATTGAGTTGTGTAAATTAATTATATATTTTGGGTACAAACCATTTATCAGATATGTCATTTGCAAATATCCTCTCCTATTTTAAAGGTTGTGTTTCAGGTCTCTTGATTGTTTCCTTTTCAGTACAGACACTATTTATTTTGATATAATCCTGATGAGAGTTTATTTTTGCTTTGTTTCCCTTGCTTCAGAGAACTATTTAGGGA
Organism: Mustela erminea; assembly: GCF_009829155.1. Taxonomy (NCBI): domain Eukaryota; kingdom Metazoa; phylum Chordata; class Mammalia; order Carnivora; family Mustelidae; genus Mustela; species Mustela erminea. The sequence goes on from NC_045625.1 coordinate 56,727,776, forward strand.
AAAAAAAAAAGTTGCTAAGGCCAACTTTGTTGTTTTTGTTTGTTTGTTTATTTTTTAATTTGTATGAGGTTACTGTCTATGTTCTCCACTAGAATTTTTATGGTTTCAGATTACACATTAAGGTCACTGATCCATTTTGAATTTATTCGTGCATGGTGTAAGTAGTCCAGTTTCTTTCTTTTGCATGTTGCTATCCAGTTTTCCCCACACCATTTGTTGAAGGGAAATTATTTTTCCTTTTGGATATTTTTCTATGTTTGTTAAAGGTTAATTAACAATATAACTGTGGCTTTATTTCTGGATTTTCTATCATCCTATGTGCCAATTTTTATGTCAGGACCAAACTGTTTTGATCACTACAGCTTTGTAATATGACTTAAAGTCCAGAATTGAGATACCTCCAAATTTTTATAATTACTTTGAATACTTGGGGTATTTTATGGTTCTCTACTAATTTTAAGATTGTTTATTCTACTGTTATGAAAAATTCTGTTGGCATTTTGATAGTAATTGCATTAAATGTACAGCTCTCTTTGCATAGTATTCACATTTTACCAATATTTGTTTTTTCCAGTTCATAAGCATGGACTGTCTTTCCATTTCATTGTGTCATCTATTATTTATTTCATTGGTGTTTTATATTTTTCAGAGTATAGGTCTTTCACCTCTTTGTTTAAGATTATTCCTAGCTATCTTATTATTTTAGGTGTAATTATAAATGGGTTGGTTTTATTAATTTCTCTTTCTGCCACTTCATTATTGGTGTATAGAAATGCAACAGATTTCTGTACATTGATTTTGTATCCTATGACTTTACTGAATCCATTTATCAATTCTAGAAGTTTTCTGGTAGAGTTTTTCAGATTTTCTATGTAAAGTATCTTGTTCTCTGCAAATAGTGAAAGTTTAACTTCTTCCTTGCCCATTTGGATGCCTTTTATTTCTTTTTTGTTGTTTGATTGTGGAGGATAGGATTTCCAGTACCATGTAGAATGTAAGTGGTGAAAGAGGACATACTTATCTCATTCCTAACTTCAGTGGAAAATTTCTCAGTTTTTCCTCATTAAGGATAATGTTAACTGTAGGTTTTTCATATATGGTCTTTGTCAAGTTGAGGTACATTTCCTCTAAACCTAGTTTGTTGAGGTATTTCATCATGAATGGATGTTGTACTTTGTCAAGTGTGTTTCTGCATCTATTGAAATGATAATATGGTCCTTATCCTTTCTCTTAGTGATGTGATGTATCACGTTGATTGTTTTCTGAATATTGAACCACCCTTGCAAACCAGGAATAAATCCTCTTGATGTGGTGAATGCTGATCTTATAGAATGAATTTAGAAGTTTCCCTTCTTCTCCTATTTTTTGAAATACGTTAAGAGAAATACGCAGGTATTAAATCTTCACATGTTTGGTAGAATTTGCTTGTGAAGCCATCTGGTCCTAGACTTTTGTTTTTTAAAAGTTTTTTCATTACTGATTCAGTTATTGTTTTTTTTTTGTTTGTTTGTGTGTTTGTTTATATTTTAATTTAAACTAAATTTAATTAATATATACTCTATTATTAGTTTCAGGGGTAGAACTTAGTGATTTGTCAGTTGCATGCAACACCCAGTGTTCATTATTTCAAGTCCCTTCCTTAATGCTCATTCTCTTCCCACGTCCCCTCCAGCAACTCTCAGATTATTTCCTATAGTCTCTTATGATTTGCCTCTCTCTGTGTTCATCTTCTTTTGTTTTTCCTTCCCTTTCTCTGTTCATCTGTTTTATTTCTTAAATTCCATATATAAGTGAAATCATATGGTATTTGTCTTTCACATACAGTGCCTAACTATAGTACATCTTTAGTTTTTGATGTAATGTTCAATGATTCATTAGATACATATAACACCCAGTGCTCTTCACAACACTTGCCCTCCTTAATACCCTTCACACTGTTAACCCCTCCCCCCACTTTACTCTCCTCTGAAACCCTCAGTTTGTTTTCCAGGGTCCATAGTCTCTCATGGTTTATCTCCCTCTTATATCCCCCTTCAGATTTCTCTCCCTTTCCCTATGTTTCTCCATGCTATTGTTTATGTTCCACATATGAGTGAAACCATATGATAATTGTCTTTCTCTACTTGGCTTACTTCACTTAGCATAATACCCTCTAGTTCCATCCATGTCAGGCAAATGGAGAGTATTCATCCTTTCTGATAGCTAAATAATATTCCATTGTATATATGTATTACATCTTCTTTATTCATTCATCTGTTGAATGGAATCTCAGATCCTTCCACAGTTTGGCTATGGTGGGCATTGTTTCTATGAATATTGGGATGCATGTGTCCCTTCTTTTCTCATTAAGTCTGTATCTTTGGGGTAAATACCTAGAAATACAATCGCTGGGTTGTAAGTAGCTCTATTTTTAAAATCTTGAGGAACCTCCATACTGTTTTCCTGAGTGACTATACCAGCTTACATTCCCACCTACACTTTAAGAGGATTCCCCTTTCTCCCCAGCCACTCCACCATTTGTTGTTTCCTGACTTGTTAATTTTTGCCATTCTAACTGTTGTAAAGTGGTATCTTATTGCAGTTTTTATTTGTATTTCCCTGATGACAAGTGACATTGAGCATGTTTTCATGTGTCTGTTAGCCATTTGTATGTCTCCTTTGGAGAAGTGCCTGTTCATGTCTTCTGCACATTTTTTGACTGGGTTATTTGTTTTTTGAGGTTGAGTTTGAGAAGTCCTTTTTTAAAAAAGATTTTATTTATTTATTTGAGAGAGGGATGCATAGACAGAGAGAAAAAACACAGGCAGGAAGAGGGGCAGAGGGAGAGGGAGAAGCAGGCTCCTCACTGAGCAGGGAGCCAGATGTGGGACTCCATCCCAGGATCCTGGGATCATGGCCCAAGCTGAAGGCAGATGATGCTTAACCGACTTAGCCACCCAGGGACCCAAGAAGTTCTTTATAGATCTTAGATATCAACCTTTTTATCTGTTACCATCCTTTACAAATAAATCTCTTCTCCCATTCCATGGGCCACCTCTTAGTTTTTTTGACTGTTTCCTTTGTTGTGCAGCAGCTTTTTATCCTGATGTTTTGTTGCCCTTGCTTTTACAGACGTGTCTTAAAAGAAGTTGCTTTGCTCAATGTCTAAAAGTTACTGTCTATGTTCTCCTCTAGGATTTTGATGGATTCTTGTTTCACACTGAGGTCTTTCATCCATTTGGGGTTTATATTTGTGTATGGTGTAAGAAAATGGTCAAATTTCATTCTTCTATGCAGAGCTGTCCCATTTTCCCAGCACCATTTATTAAAGAGACTGTCTTTTTTTTTTTTAAGATTTTATTTATTTATTTGACAGACAGAGATCATGAATAAGCAGAGAGGCAGGCAGGGTGAGTGGGAAGCAGGTATCCTCCTGAGCAGAGATCCTGATGGGGCTTGATCCCAGGACCCTGAGACCATGACCTGAGCCAAAGACAGAGGCTTAACCCACTGAGCCACCCAGGTGCCCCAGAAGAGACTGTCTTTTTTCCATTGGATATTTCTTCATTGATTTGTCAAAGATTATTGGACCATAGAGTTGTGGGTTCATATATGGCCTCTCTATTCTGTTCTATTGGTCTTTGTGTCTGTTTTTGTGCCAGTACCATGCTGTCTTGCTGATCACAGCTTTGTGATAAAACTTGAAATCAAGCAATGTGATGCCCCTAGTTTTGTTTTTCTTTTTCAACATTTCCTTGATATTTTGGGGTCTTTTCTGATTTCATACACATTTTAGGATTGTTTGTTCCAGCATTTGAAAAATGCCATGGGTATTTTGATTGAGATGGCATTGAAAGTATTGATTGCTCTGGGCAGTATAGACATTTTAACAATGTTTATTCTTGTGATCCATGAGCATGGACTATTTTTCCATTTTTCTGTCTTCCTCAATTTCTTCCACAAGGGTTCTATAGTTCCTAGAGTATAGATCCTTTACCTCTTTGGTTGTGTTTATTTCTAGGTGTCTTACAGTTTTTGTTGCTGTTGTAAATGGAACCAATGCCTTAATTTCTCTTTCTACAGTTATGTTGTTAATGTATAGAAAAGCAACTGATTTCTGTGCCTTGATTTTATATCCTGTCACATTACTGAATTGTTGTATGAGTTCTAGTAATTTGAGCATGGAGTCTTTTGAGTTTTCCACATAAAGTATCATGCCATCTGCAAAGAGGAAGTGTTTGAATTCTTTGGTAATTTTATTTTTATTTTAATCTTATTTTATTTTTGTTGTTGTTGTTGCTCGATTGCTAAGGCTAGGACTTCTAGCACTACATTGAATAATAGTGGTGAGAATGGGCATCCCTGTCATGTTACTGACCTAAAGGGAAAAGCTCTCAGGTTTTTCCCATTGATAATGTTTATTCTCTTTGATGGCTGAGTGATATTTGTGTGTGTGTGTGTGTGTGTACATATACCACATCTTCTTTATCCATTCATCTGTCTATGGACATCTGGGCATGTGGGCTCTTTCCATAGTTTGGCTGTTGTGGACATTGCGGCTATAAACTTTAAGGTGCATGTGCCCCTTACTGATTCAGTATTCAGTTTGTTTAGTTTAGTTTAGTTTAGTTTTGTTTTTGTTTTTTTTTAAATTTTATTTATTTATTTATTTATTTATTCTTTTTTTTTTTTTGCCAGTTATCAGTCTATTCAAGTTTTCTATTTCTTCCTATTTCAGTTTCAGCAGTTTATATGTATCCAGGAATTTGTCAAGTTCTTCTGTTGTCTAGCTTTTTGGTATATATTTTTTTCATAACATTCTCTTATAATTGTTTGCATTTCTGTGGTGTTGGTTGTTATTTCTCCTCCTTCATTTGTCATTTTACTTATTTGGGTCTTTTTTTTTTTCTTTTTTTCTTGATAAGTCTGGCTAGGGGTATATCGTTTTTACTGATGTTTTCAATGAACTTGCTCCTGGATTTATTGATCTGTTCTATTATTTCTTTTTATTTTCATCTCATTTAGTTTTGTTCTAATCTTTATGTTTATTGTTCTTTTCCTAGCTCCTCTAGGTATAAGGTTAGTTTGTTTGAGTTTTGATTTTGTTTTCATTTTGTTTTGTTTTGTTTCTTCTTGAAGTAGGCCAACATTACTATAAACATCTCTCTTAGAACTGTTTTTGCCACACTCCAAAGATTTTGGCCATTGTGTTTTAATTTTCATTTTTTACCATGTACTTCTTCTTTTTTTTTTTTTTTAATTTCCTTGTCAATCCAGTGCTGCCTCCTGATGACACAATGAAGCACAAAAAGGTCAGTTGCAAGAGAATGGGAGCAGGGGGTGACAGTAGAAAAGACTGTTGCCCCGAGCAACTCCTCAGTCTCATATTTAGTAGAAAGCGAGTGACAACCAACAAAGAAGCCAGAGTAGGTTACACATTGACCATGAGTCTTGTAGATACATAAGAAGAAAGGCAAAACATGTCTGGTCATGTAGTACATGACCTACAGTGAGCAAGCTCAAATGAAAGGATTGTTGGACTAATTGCTGATGCTCTCTGAGGAAGGGAAGATAACAGAAAAAAGAAGCAGGTGGTGTTCCACCCTGAGTGAGCTCAGCATTCCCAGCTGCTAGGTTTCAATGACATATATTGTCCTCTCCCCCAGAGGCCTGTTGCCAGTCCATGTTTTTCTTAAGGCTATATCTAAGCATGCTTGGTAACTAGTATAACTTCTCATAAGTTATATATTAAGCAGTACATTGTTCTGAGGGATGGTTACAATCCAGTCTTTGTTCAGTAGCACATTACTTAATCTCTATGTGTTTGTGGTCTTTCCAATTTTTTTTTTTCCTTGTGCTTTAAATCTAGTTTTGAGCTCCTGGTTGGCTCAGTGCGTTAAGCCTCTCCCTTCAGCTTGGTCATGGTCTCAGGGTTCTGGGATCAAGCCCCAAGTCGGGCTCTCTCCTCAGTGGGAGGCCTGCTTCCCCTTCTCTCCCTATCCCTGCCTGCCTCTGCCTACTTATGATCTCCATATGTCAAATAAATAAATAAAATATTTTTTACAAAATCTAGTTTCATCTCGTTATGATCAGAAAAGACTTATGGGATGACTTTGATCTTGAATTTGTTAAGGCTTGTTTTGTAGGATAATATGTGGCCTATTCTGGAGAATGGTCCATGTACACTTAAAAAGAATGTGCATTCTGCTGCTTTAGGATTGAATAATCTGAATATATGTTAAATTCATCTTTTCCAGTATGTCATTCAAAGCTACTGTTTCCTTATTGAGTTTCTGTTTAGAAAATCTATCTATTTAGACGATCTAAGTTCTGCATTAAAGTCCCCTACTATTGGGGCATCTGGGAGGCTCAGTCAGTTAAGTGTTAAACTGTTAAACTCTTGATTTCAGTCAGGTCATGATCTCAGGGTCGTGAGATCCAGTCCCAAATTGGCCTCTGGGTTCACTGGGGAGTCTGCTTTTCTCCCACTCCCTCTATCCCTCCCTGCTTGTACTCTCTCTTAAAAAAAAAAAAAATTTGTAAAGAGTCCCCTACTATTACTATATTATTATTGATTAATTATTTTATTTTTAATCAAGCGTTTATTTATTTGGGTGCATAGGTATTTATAGTTGTTATAACTTCTTGTTGGATTCTCCTCTTTATTATTACATAGTGTCCCACTTTTTTTTAATAGTCTGTTTTAAAGTCTATTTTGTTCAATATTAGTATTGGTAGTCTGGCTTTCTTCTGAGATCCATTTGCATGATGAATATTTCTCTATCCCCTCACTTTCAATCTCCAGGTGTCTTTAGGTCTAAAAAGAGTCTCATAGACATCATATAGATAGGTCTTTTTTTATCCATTCTGTCACCTTGTATCTTTTGATTTGAATGATTAGTCCATTTACATTCAAAGTATCTAGATAGATGGATAGATTATAGATAGATAGATAGAAAGATATGCATTTATTGTCTTTTATTGTTTATTTTGTGGTCATTTCTGAGGACTTTTTTCTGAGCCTTTCTTGTATTTCCTCCATGGTTTGCTGGTTTTTTGTAGAGATATATTTGGATTTCTCTTTTTTTTATTCTTTGCTTATTTATTAGTAGTTTTTGATTCATGGTTATTGTTTGGTTTGTATACAATCTTAGTTTTTAAGCAATTAGGAACAGAGACCTATTTCTAAGATTCAGAAGATAAAATTATAATTTTCTGTAAAAATGTCTGCAACATAAATTAAATATTTTTGTAATCAAAATTTTTACCTTACTGAAAATTACATTATAATGATTTAAGAACATGCTATTTCTTTTTTTTTTAAGATTTTATTTATTTATTTGACAGAGATCACAAGTAGGCAGAGAGGCAGGCAGAGAGAGAGGAAGAGAAGCAGGCTTCCTGCTGAGCAGAGAGCCCAATGAGGGGCTCGATCCCAGGACCCTGGGATCATGACCTGAGCTGAAAGCAGAGGCTTTAACCCACTGAGCCACCCAGGTATCCCAGAACATGCTATTTCTAAACCTAGTAACTATCATGGTAGAATCCTTGAATTATCTGTGTATGTAGATTATAAAAATAGCTATTTGTTAATTAAAGAAAACTCTTTGAATAATTAATGTTTGATGTCTATATAAATATATGTTCTATAGAACTTTTCAAATAAACCTAAAATTAGTGCTGTCTCAAAATTCAGAAAACCAAAGAAAACCAAAAACACCTTGAAGTTAAACATCACATATCTACACTTGACTAAGTGAGTTTACTGTAAGAGAGTCCTAATCTCTCAAAGTGTTTTCCCTATGTGGCAATTTAGCTGAGCCTTCAAGAAGCCATTCTACCTCTTTATTTTATTTTATTTTAGTATGTTTGCTTCTAATAATGTGTTATATGGCAAGAATAGTCATCTATATCCATATGCTAATGATGCCACTAGTTTTGCCATTAAATAAGCATATTAATCTGAGACGATATTATGTGACCTTTTCTATGTTGTAAATGTAATTTTCAGTAAATTTTTAGCCACTGTTCTTGGCAAAGAGACTGCAGGCGGGAAAGACAAAATCATATTTACAATAGTTGTCCATTCTAGTGAATACAAATAATTAACTTTGCCAAGGTAGAAGGGATATAATCAAATTAAATTTAAACCAAGTAACTCTCATCACCTGGAAGAATGATACAAATGCAGAATTTGTAGAAACTCTCCCAGTATGGATATCACATGAATAGCTGGAAATACCACTTGACTAAGCTTACTGCTTTTTTTTTTTTTCCAAGAAGGTATGGACAACCAAGTGAAATAGAAGAAAAATAATGGAAATCACAAACCTCTGCATCTTTTAAAGTCATGGATTGCATCGAAAATTTCAACAGTTTCTCTCAGGGTGAAGCATTACTTATAATTAACTAATGATTATTTATGATTTACTATTGTTTGGTAAGGAAAAATGAGAGCAGTTTGAGGGGCTTCAACTTGGATTTTTCTTTTTCTTTTTTTCTTTCTTTTTTTTTTTTTAAAGATTTTATTTATTTATTTGAGAGAGACAGACAGAACATAACCTGGAGGGAGAAAGATCTCAGGACCATGAGATCATGACTTGAGCCTGAACAAAGAGCTGGCTGCTTAACCTGAGCCCCCCAGGCACCCCTCAACCTTGCTTTTCCTAACATCATCTTTTTAAATCTCAGGTTAGGAAACCACTGTGAGAACTATTCCACCAGGTAGGTATATCCATTTTAATAATGCATTAAAATACTAAGTAAACAAGCACAAACTGGGTCTGTGTACCTACTGTATCCAATACGAGAGCTTTGTGTCAAAATTATGTCATCCCGTAGGGTGCCCTGTAACAGAGACACCATAACAGCAATTCAGGACAACTGGTATCAGTGCTTAGTGTGATTGCATTTAACAGAAAAAATATTTGGTATTTCTCTTTCCCCAGTGCTCTTCTTTGAGGAAGGAGTGATGGTTTTCCTAAAAGAAAAACAACAAACAAACAAGCAAAAAAATCCAGCTTCCACCTTAATCAGTGTGCTTTCGTTCTGATTACAGAACTGGATTTAAAAAGTAAAGAAGATTTTGCAATTTGTTCCTTGTAGCAGCTGACTACAGCTTTCATCACCTTTACTTTAAAATTTTTAATCACATAAATGAAGGAACATCCCAGACAACAGCCTACTTTTCCCTTAGCTCTTAAGTCTTATTATCTTTACTCTTCGTCTTTCTAAATAACCCTTGATTTACCTGGTTAATGTCCAATGAAAATTTAAGATAGATATTTCCTATGTTGTCTCCTTTGTTTTCTCATCCATGCTAGTCCAAAATATTTCATTACATAGTCTTTTTAAGTTTGTTTAAATAGAATTCAGTTAAAGACTCGAAAATAAACACACAGCAAATTTGTCATTGGCACCTTTTACCTGCTTCCAATTTTCTGTAGTTTTATCTTAATCTTAATCTTAAATATTCTGCTTAAACATAAAGTTCACACTACTGCTTCACAATGATATTTAAATAGAGCATTCAACTAAAAATATATAAAATTTTATTTGTAACAGCATAGTCATTTAATGAACATTAATGTAGATTCTTATTTTATCCTAATTCTTTATTATTAGAATAATCCAATTAGGAACCATGAGAATTTAGATGCAGTATTTTTTCTCAACTGATAAATCATTTTAAGTGCATAATTGCAATAAATAATTACCTATATACAGTTATGATGGCAAGTACATAATTTAAAACTCTTAGTTTTTTAATTAATTTATTTATTTGAGAGAGAGAGAGAAAGGAAGAGAGAGCATGCAAGGGGGAGGGGCAGAAGAGGAAAAGAGTCTTTTTTTTTTAAGTCTTTTTTTTTTTTTTTTTAATTAGACAAACAGAGAGAGATCGCAAGTAGGCAGAGTGGCAGGCAGAGAGAGAGAGGAAAAGAGACCCCCTGATGAGCAGAGAGCCTGATGCAGGGCTCGATTCTAGGAACCTGAGATCATGACCTGAGCCAAAGGCAGGGGCTTAACCCACTGAACCACTCAGGCTCCCCATGGGAGAGAGAGTCTTAAGCAAACTCGAGGCTGAGTGTGGACCCATGCTAAGTGTGGACCCTGATGCAGGGCTTGATCTCATGACACTGAGATCATGACATGAGCTGAAACCAAGAGTTGGATGCTTAACCTACTACACCATCCAGGCACCCTAGAACACTTAGTTTTCTTTTAGTGGAATATATTAGTGTGTGGTATAAATAAATAATTTTCTTTATATGTTAGGTTCACATCCATTCTTTTTTTTAACCTCATTTTAATAATGCTTCATTTATTTTCTACCACTATAGCAAGTTCTTTCTATATGTTCACTCTTTGTGAGTAATAAAATGTCCTGGAAAAATATAAAATCCTGGGCTAGAAATACATTTTATATTAAGCATAGATTCTTGATTTTTTATGTTTACTTAGAGGAATATGACCCATTTATTTATTATTATCAGCTGAAAATGAAAGCTATTGATGGAGGTTTTCAGCAACATAAAGAGGTATCAAAGTTCATATGTTAACTGTAATCAGTGTGTACAATCAGTAATAATTTCCTGCAAGCTGAAGCAACCATGCAGAGCACCTCTAGCCGTTCAAAGTAATTAAATGTTCAACAGTTCATGTGCTCTCAGGACTCACAGGTATTAAAAATATATTTATTGTTATTTTGTTTCAATTGTTAAATGAACCTCTGTAATTTCTTCTGTATTATCCTCTGGCTCTGGGCAACAATTGTCTGTTTTATTTTCTTCTATATTTAAGCAGAATACTAAGAGATAGCCAAGAGTGTCAGAGCTGAGTATATATATATATTTGTATCAGATGTTTCTTAGAAATACACAATGTGCAAGCAATCAGCAGTAATACTTTAACATACTTAATCTTAAGTATCAAGCTGCAGCCTACTTTTCCCTAATACACTTAAAACCATATGGTTGTTTCTGTTTTTGGTGTCAATTTGGTTGGGTGGGCAATACTTAGGCACAACATGAGACATTTTCATTGATTCTTAAAAGGTCTTTATTCACACTTGAGCTAAAGCAGCTGGTGGAAGGTTAGAGAGCACTCGAGTCACCAAATCTCTGGATATTGCTTTCTGCTTCACCATCTGTGCCCCGTTAAATATTCTTGATTTTTGCCAAGTTTGGGCCAATTTATATGTTAAGTCAGTTACTGAAATCAGAATCCAAGAAGCTTCAGGGAGAGAAAAAAAGTGATATTAAACTACACAACTCTTATACATTAATCATTAGTAATGGAATGGGAAGTTCAAGTACTGCCACTCAAAAGACCATTGTGAGAAATCAGGCTCCCTGGATTTTGGGAGGGCTGTGAATATGAATTATTTTTCAGAAACATTCACTTCAGAGTAATGTACCTCATCCTAATATTTTAAGATAGAGAGTGAATTTTGTATGGGATGCTACAGAGCAGCTGCAGACTCAAGTCTGTTCACAAATGCTTTTTAATCTTCTATGCACCATAGCCTAGTAAGACCTAATATAGTAACTAATTACTTTGGTAGCTTAACAATTTTATAGTCTTGTACCTGAGAACAGCTTCAAATCATATGGATTAGCTAGTATGTAACCTCTCATTTTAAGAAACAGAGCATTCTAAATTGCCACATGGAACAAAGACTCAAATTAGGAATCTTGAGCCTGCTATTCTGCTCTTGAGATATTGATTTGCATCAGTGAACAAGAATGTGTTGTTATTTCAAAATTAAAAGAAAGTCTTAGGATATAAAAGTCAATTACATTGTTTTTAAATTATTTTGATTAAATTAGATATAAAGTTTCATTGAGACTAATAACCAGCCCAGTATGGAAAACATTAAGATTTGAGTCTAGAAATTTTGGAGATTGAATAAAAAAGAAAAACAAAAAGATGGTTAAGAAATATAGGGAGAAAAAATTATATTTTTCCCTTAGTATTTAGCAAAACTATGTACATGAAATAATATGTAATTCAATTGGATCTTTATTTAGTGAAAGATCAACATATTCTAATATAACTAATGAGACTGGTGTTAGTTAATACTTGCCAATTATCTTCTATGCGCCCAGTACTGTGCTGAATGCATTAATTTATTATCTCATTTATCTATTCAAGCTATAGGTGTATACACACTACATATGCATTAGAAGACATGTATTTCAGTGTCTTATACACAAAAAACAGTAACAATGTATTTACTGACATCAAAGCCATTTCAAATTCATTCACTGTCAAAAATGTTTTTTAAATCATATACAAGTATCTTAATCATGGGTTCAATAATCATGTCATGTTATCTGAGACTACAACTCATATACCATATTATAAAGGACTGAGACCATATTTTACTTTTTTTTCTTGATGTTGCTTTAAATGAATGGTAACATATTCTGCAAAGAAATAACATTAAGTACCTTGTCCATAAAAACAAAGATATAAACTTTGGCCTACTGCCAAAATATCAAAGAAAATTGGCAAAGAGTATCTTTAAAACTATTAAAAATCTGCCAAATTTTTAATGCTTACAGCTGAAACAACAATTTTCACTAGGATTAAATGTTTAGTTTTATTTGGCATAAGCAAACTAATGAATCCACTTAGTCTCTACTGGGATGTCCAGGCATCTCTGTCCTGATTGTCAAGATGCAGATAGTATTATTATGTTTCAAAGTATTTCAGGAATCAGAAAGATTGTGTTAAATAAACTGAATAGCTCAAAGAGATTCTTTTTAAGATTATTGTGAGAGAGAGAAAGAGACAGCAGCCAAGGGGGATGGGGAGGGGCAGAAGCAGAGGGTGAGAGAGAGTCCCAAGCATACTCCCTTCCAAGTGTGGAATTGGCAGCAAGGCGTGATATCACAGACACTGAGATCACAACCTGAGCCAAAATCAAGAGGTAGAGACCGGACTGCGCCACCCAGGCACCCTAAAGAGATTGTGTTTTTTTAATTATTTTTGAGAAAGAGAAACAGGTGTAGTTTCTTTTTTTTTTTAATTTTTTATTTTTTATAAACATATATTTTTATCCCCAGGGGTACAGGTCTGTGAATCACCAGGTTTATACACTTCACAGCCCTCACCAAAGCACATACCCTCAACAATGTCCATAACCCCACCCCCCTTCTCTCAACCCCCTTCCCCCCAGCAACCCTCAGTTTGTTTTGTGAGATTAAGGGTAACTTATGGTTTGTCTCCCTCCCAATCCCATCTTGTTTCATTTATTCTTCTCCTACCCTCTTAAGCCCCCATGTTGCATCACCACTTTCTCATATCAGGGAGATCATATAATAGTTGTCTTTCTCCACTTGACTTATTTCACTAAGCATGATACACTCTAATTCCATCCATGTTCTCGCAAATGGCAAGATTTCATTTTTTGATGGCTGCATAGTATTCCGTTGTGTATATATACCACATCTTCTTGATCCATTCATCTGTTGATGGACATCTAGGTTCTTTCCATAGTTTGGCTATTGTGGACATTGCTGCTTTAAACATTTGGGTGCATGTGCCCCTTCGGATCACTACGTTTGTATCTATAGGGTAAATACCCAGTAGTGCAATTGCTGGGTCATAGGGCAGTTCTATTTTCAACATTTTGAGGAATCTCCATGCTGTTTTCCAGAGTGGTTGCACCAGCTTGCATTCCCACCAACAGTGTAGGAGGGTTCTCCTTTCTCCGCATCCTCACCAGCATCTGTCATTTCCTGACTTGTGGATTTTAGTCATTCTTTCTGGTGTGAGGTGATATCTCATTGCGGTTTTGATTTGTATTTCCCTGATGCGGAGTGATATGGAGCACTTTTTCATATGTCTGTTGACCATCTGGATGTCTTCTTTGCAGAAATGTCTGTTCATGTCCTCTGCCCATTTCTTGATTGGATTATTTGTTCTTTGGGTGTTGAGTTTGCTAAGTTCTTTATAGATTTTGGACACTAGTCCTTTATCTGATATGTCGTTTGCAAATATCTTCTCCCATTCTGTCAGTTGTCTTTTGATATTGTAACTGTTTCCTTGGCTGTGCAAAAGCTTTTGATCTTGATGAAATCCCAATAGTTCATTTTTGCCCTTGCTTCCATTGCCTTTGGCGATGTTCCTAGGAAGATGTTGCTGTGGCTGAGGTCGAAGATGTTGCTACCTGTGTTCTCCTCAAGAATTTTGATGGATTCCTTTTGCACATTGAGGTCCTTCATCCATTTTGAGTCTATTTTTGTGTGTGGTGTAAGGAAATGGTCCAATTTCATTTTTCTGCATGTGGCTGTCCAATTTTCCCAACACCCATTATTGAAGAGGCTGTAATTTTTCCATTGGACATTCTTTCCTGCTTTGTCGAAGATTAGTTGACCATAGAGTTGAGGGTCTATTTCTGGGCTCTCTATTCTGTTCCATTGATCTATGTGACTGTTTTTGTGCCAGTACCATGCTGTCTTGATGATGACAGCTTTGTAATAGAGCTAGAGGTCCGGAAATGTTATGCCACCAACTTTGGCTTTCTTTTTCAATATCCCTTTGGCTATTCGAGGTCTTTTCTGGTTCCATATAAATTTTAGAATTATTTGTTCCATTTCTTTGAAAAAGATGGATGGTACTTTGATAGGAATTGCATTAAATGTGTAGATTGCTTTAGGTAGCATAGACATTTTCACAATATTTATTCTTCCAATCCAGGAGCATGGAACATTTTTCTATTTCTTTGTGTCTTCCTCCATTTCTTTCATGAGTACTTTATAGTTTTCTGAGTATAGATTCTTAGCCTCTTTGGTTAGGTTTATTCCTAGGTGTCTTATGGTTTGGGGTGCAATTGTAAATGGGGTTGACTCCTTAATTTCTCTTTCTTCTGTCTTGTTGTTGGTGTAGAGAAATACAACTGATTTCTGTGCATTGATTTTATATCCTGACACTTTACTGAATTCCTGTACAAGTTCTAGCAGTTTTGGACTGGAGTCTTTTGGGCTTTACACATATAGTATCATATCATCTGCGAAGAGTGATAATTTGACTTCTTCTTTCCCAATTTGGATGCCTTTAGTTTCCTTTTGTTGTCTAATTGCTGAGGCTAGGACTTCTAGTACTATGTTGAATAGCAGTGGTGATAATGGACATCCCTCCTGTGTTCCTGACCTTAGCGGAAAAGCTTTCAGTTTTTCTCCATTGAGAATGATATTTGCGGTGGGTTTTTCATAGATGGCTTTGATGATATTGAGGTATGTGCCCTCTATCCCCACACTTTGAAGAGTTTTGATCAGGAAGGGATGCTGTACTTTGTGAAATGCTTTTACAGCATCTATTGAGAGTATCATGTGGTTCTTGTTCTTTCTTTTATTGATATGTTGTATCACATTGACTGATTTGTGGATGTTGAACCAACCTTGCAGCCCTGGAATGAATCCCACTTGGTCGTGGTGAATAATCCTTTTAATGTACTGTTAAATCCTATTGGCTAGTATTTTGTTGAGAATTTTCACATCTGTGTTCATCAATGATATTGGTCTATAGCTCTCTTTTTTGATGGGATCCTTGTCTGGTTTTGGGATCAAGGTGATGCTGGCCTCATAAAATGAGTTTGGAAGTTATCCTTCCATTTCTATTTTTTGGAACAGTTTCAGGAGAATAGGAATTAGTTCTTCTTTAAATGTTTGGTAGAATTCCCCCGGGAAGCCGTCTGGTCCTGGGCTTTTGTTTGTTTGGAGATTTTTAATGACTGTTTCAATCTCCTTACTGGTTATGGGTCTGTTCAGGCTTTCTATTTCTTCCTGGTTCAGTTGTGGTAGTTTATATGCTTCTAGGAATGCATCCATTTCTTCCAGATTGTCAAATTTGTTGGCGTAGAGTTGCTCATAGTATGTTCTTATAATGGTCTCTATTTCTTTGGTGTTAGTTGTGATCTCTCCTCTTTCATTCATGATTTTATTTATTTGGGTCCATTCTCTTTTCTTTTTGATAAGTCTGGCCAGGGGTTTATCAATTTTATTAATTCTTTCAAAGAACGAGCTCCTAGTTTCGTTGATTTGTTCTATTGTTTTTTCGGTTTCTATTTCACCGATTTCTGCTCTGATCTTTATGATTTCTCTTCTCCTGCTGGGCTTAGGGTTTCTTTCTTGTTCTTTCTCCCGCTCCTTTAGGTGTAGGGTTAGGTTGTGTAACTGAGACCTTTCTTGTTTCTTGAGAAAGGCTTGTACTGCTATATATTTTCCTCTCAGGACTGCCTTTGTTGTGTCCCACAGATTTTGAACCGTTGTATTTTCATTATCATTTGTTTCCATGATTTTTTTCAATTCTTCTTTAATTTCCCGGTTGACCCATTCATTCTTTAGAAGGATGCTGTTTAGTCTCCATGTATTTGGGTTCTTTCCAAACTTCCTCTTGTGGTTGAGTTCTAGCTTCAAAGCGTTGTGGTCTGAAAATATGCAGGGAATGATCCCAAACTTTTGATACCGGTTGAGTCCTGACTTAGGACTAAGGATGTGATCTATTCTGGAGAATGTTCCATGTGCACTAGAGAAGAATGTGTATTCTGTTGCTTTGGGATGAAATGTTCTGAATATATCTGTGATATCCATCTGGTCCAGTGTGTCATTTAAGGCCTTTATTTCCTTGTTGATCTTTTGCTTGGATGATCTGTCCATTTCAGTGAGGGGATTGTTAAAGTCCCCTACTATTATTGTATTATTGTTGATATGTTTCTTTGATTTTGTTATTAATTGGTTTATGTAGTTGGCTGCTCCCATGTTAGGGGCATAGATATTTAAAATTGTTAGATCTTCTTGTTGGACAGACCCTTTGAGTATGATATAGTCTCCTTCCTCATCTCTTATAATAGTCTTTGGCTTAAAATCTAATTGATATGATATAAGGATTGCCACTCCTGCTTTCTTCTGATGTCCATTAGCATGGTAAATTCTTCCCCCCCCCCCACTTTAAATCTGGAGGTGTCTTTGGGTTTAAAATGAGTTTCTTGGAGGCAACATATAGATGGGTTTTGCTTTTTTATCCATTCTGATACCCTGTTTCTTTTGATTGGGGCATTTAGTCCATTAACTTTCAGGGTAACTATTGAGAGATATGAATTTTGTGCCATTGATTGCCTGTAAGGTTCCTGCTACTGTATATTGTCTCTGTTCCTTTCTGATCTACCACTTTTAGGCTCTCTCTTTGCTTAGAGGACCCCTTTCAATATTTCCTGTAGAGCTGGTTTGGTGTTTGCAAATTCCTTCAGTTTTTGTTTGTCCTGGAAGCTTTTAATCTCTCCTTCTATTTTCAATGATAGCCTAGCTGGATATAGTATTCTTGGCTGCATCTTTTTCTCGTTTAGTGCTCTGAAAATATCATCCCAGCTCTTTCTGGCCTGCCAGGTCTCTGTGGATAAGTCTGCTGCCAATCTAATATTTTTACCATTGTATGTTACAGACTTCTTTTCCCTGGCTGCTTTCAGGATTTTCTCTTTGTCACTAAGACTTGAAAATTTTACTATTAGGTGATGGGGTGAGGGCCTATTCTTATTGATTTTGAGGGGCGTTCTCTGAACCTCCTGAATTTTGATGCTCGTTCCCTTTGCCATATTGGGGAAATTCTCCCCAATAATTCTCTCCAGTATACTTTCTGCTCCCCTCTTTCTTCTTCTTCTGGAATCCCAATCATTCTAATGTTGTTTCGTCTTATGGTGTCACTTATCTCTCGAATTCACCCCTTGTGGTCCAGTAGCTGTTTGTCCCTCTTTTGCTCGGCTTCTTTATTCTCTGTCATTTGGTCTTCTATATCACTAATTCTTTCTTCTGCCTCATTTATCCTAGCAGTGAGAGCCTCCATTTTTGATTGCACCTCATTAATAGCTTTTTTTATTTCAACTTGGTTATATTTTAGAAAGGGAATAAAAAGAGTTTCAAAAAGAAAGAAAGAAAGAAAGAAAGAAAGAAAGAAAGAAAAAAGAATTAGAAAAAGAAAACGAATAAACAAAAGTATAAAAAAGAAAAATATATATATATTAGATAAACTAGTTAAAAAACGTTAAAAAAGAAGAGGGTAAAAGTTTAAAAAAATTAGCAGGAGAAGAGAAAATAAAATGAAAAAGAAAAAAATTAAGTAAACTGCAAGACTAAAAATTCACAGGGAGAAAGTCATGAGTTCCGTGCTTTGCTTTCTCCTCCTTTGGAATTCTGCTGCTCCCGTTGGTATTGAAACTGCAGTCCTTGGTAAGTGAACTTGGTCTTGGCTGGATTTCTTGTTGGTCTTCTGGTGGAGGGGCCTGGTGTAGTGATTCTCAAGTGTCTTTGCCCCAGGCGGAATTGCACCGCCCTTACCAGGGCCCGGGCTGAGTAATCCGCTCGGGTTTGCTTTCAGGAGCTTTTGTTTCCTGAGCGCTTTCCGTAGAGTTCCGGAGGACGGGAATACAAATGGCAGCCTCCTGGTCTCCTGCCCAGAGGAGCCGAGAGCCCGGGCCCCACTCCTCAGTGCGCCCTCAGAGAACAGCGCCCAGTAACTCCCGTCTGCCTGACCTCCGGCTGTGCTCCGAGCTCACTGAGCTTGCGACAGGTTCAAGTAATCCCGAGCTGTTAGCTTACTGTCAGCTCTGTCTCTGTAGCCGGCTTCCCCGTTCCAATACACGCAAGCTCTGCGACACTCAGAAACCCCCTATCCTTCTGTGACCCTGCGGGACCTGAGGCCACGCTGACCCCGCATGGGCTGCGCCCCGGTTTAGCCTCTGGAGCGATGTCCCTCAGCTCTAGAGGCTAATCAAACTTTTAAAAGTCCTGATTTTGTGCTCCATTGCTCCGCCGCTTGCCGGGAGCCGGCCCTTCCCCCCGGGGTCTATCTTCCCGTCACTTTGGATTCACTTCTTCGCCAGTCCTACCTTTCAGAAAGTGGTTGTTTTTCTGTTTCTAGAATTGCTGTTCTTCTCTTCGATCTGCTGATGGATTTGCAGGTGTTTGTAATCTTTAGATAAGCTATCTAGCTGATCTCCTGCTAGCTGAAGTAGTCTCAGCCTGCTACTTCTCTGCCATCTTGACTCCTCCAGATGTATTTTCTTAAAGGAAGTAAATATGAAGTTAAAAGTTTAATATGATTTAAAAGTTTCTTAGAAATTAACATACATAATTATAAAATTGGAAAATTTATTGAGTTTATGTAATTTCTCTGGGCTAGAATACCAAATTATAATGTAAAATTTAAAAAAAAAGTAGAACACAAGGTTTTGTATGTATGATCTTTATTTAAATGCACAAAGTCCCCAGTTTATGAATGGTAATAAGGAGATCAAAGTAAAATAATGTATATTTTTAAGTAACAACTCAAGTATGGAATTACCCAAATTGCCTTCCATCAGACAATCACAGTCAGTGGACACCATGCCCTTCAAGTAGTAAAGCAGGATCTAAATGAATGACAACATACTTTATCAATAAGAACCAACCATCTAACCATTATAGGTGTATTAAAGTTGGTGATACTAAGATTATTTTACATCATAATCATATATCATTTATATTTTATCAGGAACTCATGAAGTATCAAAATACTCATTATGTATCACCTCTAAAAATCATATAAACTTTTTAAATATTAAAAATTTACACTGTTTAACATTATACTACTATTGGATAATTAATGGCCAATAATATTAACAGCCAATAATATCCATAATATTTACTGAGGTTAGATAAATATAAAAAGAGTTTTAGTTTGGTTCTATATCACTATATAGTAGTCACTAAACTTAATATGAAGAGAATCCAATGTCATTAACACTCCATAAATCCCCTGTTTCTATAAATTATTTATAAAAATTCAGGTAAATAATACAAAACTTACTCCATCCTAACAAGCTGTATATTTTTTAAATGCAGACATTGAGGTCCAAGCCAATAAAGAATATGTGTTTGCTACAAGTATTAAAATTAAAATTAATTGATTAAAAATTGGCATACATTTAAATACTTGATATGGGAAAAAAAACTCTCTATAAAAAGCCAAAGTTCCTTGTCCTTCTTTACTATCTTTTAAATTGTTCCTCTGCTCCTCTATTCTCCCAGCTATCTCTTTTTTTCCTCTATTTCTTCCCTCTTAATTTTTTTAAAAGATTTTATTTATTTATTTGAGAGAGAGGGAGAAAGCATAAGAGGGGGAAGTTCAGAGGGAGAAGTAGACCCCCTGCTTACCAAGAAGCCCAATGTGGGACTTGATTCTGGGACTCCAGGATCATGACCTGAGCTGACGACAGTCACTCAACTAACTGAGATATCCAGGTGCCCTTTCCTCTTAATTTTTATATTTTTTCTCCAAAAGCTAAGTTATGTTATTTAAAATATAAAACAAAGAGCTATCATCCAAATAGACTAACTCTAAAAAGGGACTGAAAATGACCTATATTCTGTATCATCTTGATAATAAATTTAATGCAATTTTCATAGAGACTTTTATTTATATCTGCCAAAATACCAATATTCACCACAATCTTTTTGGAGTTTTATATCTCATATAATTTTTAAAATAACCTTAGAATACTATTTTGATATTTTAAAACTCTCACTGTTGTCTTAAAGCTACAGAAGAGATCTTCAGTGATTTCAAAAAGCAAAATAAGATTAGTATTAAGGTTAGTATTTAAAAGGTTTGTTCTCTAAAAACAGGAATAAATGTTGAGATCTAAGCAAATAATACTTAATGATAGAATGATTTATAATCTTCTCATGACTTAAAATATAGGCTTCTGGGGCACTTGGATGGCTCAGTTTTTTAAGCACCCAGCTCTTGATTTCAGCTCAGGTCTTGATCTCAGAGTGGTGAGTCCAAGCCCCATGTTGGGTTCTATACCAGGCATGGAGCCTAGTTAAAATCATCATCATCATCATCATCATAGACATCTGAGAAAATCTGACCAAGTTTAGGCATTTTTTTTCTATATTACAGGAAAATCTGGAACATTATTAAGGAAACAGTTTTTAATATTACAGTATTCAAAACATTGTTTTCTTTGTTGTTTTGGTATATTTTAATTTTTTAGAGGAAGAAAATATTTCAAGAATAACATGGGTGTAAAACTCTCAAACTTAAGGTCACATTGTACCAAAAGGATATTTTGATAGAAATAAGTGAATTGATCAATAACATAATTTAATGCTAATATGTGTGTATTAAAAGAATTTCTAAAGAAATAAAAATCATTTTCTGAATTCACCAAACCTAAGAGTAGGAGGAAATTAATGCATCTACCTTGTAATTTCAACATAGGTTATAGATACTGATTAAGGTGGTGAAGTATAATGGATTTGTTCAAAGGTGACTTTAGTTTACCAAGAAAAAGAAGCTAATAGCTCAAAATAAAAATTTAAAACTACTTTAAAACCATATCTTTCTTAAAATAACTTAGAGAATAACAATGAAGTCCTTCTAAGTTACTTTTAAGTGAATAATCTTCATTTTTAAAAAGATTTTATTTATTTATTTGACAGAGTGAGTGAGAGAGAGAGACAGAGAGCAACCACAGGGAATGGCAGACAAGGGAGAAGCAGGCTTCCTGCTGAGCAAGGGGCCTGATGTGGGGCTCAATCCCAGGACCCTGGGATCATGACCTGAGGAGAAGGCAGATGCTTAACAACTGAGCCACGCAGGTACCCAATAAACTTCATCTTAATTTAAATATCCAAACATGAGTGTTCAGGAATACAGACTGATGCTTACTTTTCCATTAATTAATATTCTCACTGATATCTGAAACACAGAATACCTGATAATGATAATAAGTTGTTTAAAAAATAAATTATGAAAATTCTCTTTATCTGAAGTAATGGCTAGCTCTTCCACTGATATATGAGGCAAATTTTAGATGAATTAACTTCTGTGCAGTCTAAATCAGTGCAAACCAACATTTTCCAATAATAAAACTTTACTTTTTGTTAGAATTTATTTTCAGAATAGAAACAAAAATATTTTGGAGAAATATAGACAAGTTTCTTATCTCTAGAGTATTAAAAAGTACTGTAACACGTCTAATTTAACAAAATCAAGGTCCAATCATACTCATACTTCTAAATGTCACATAGATTAAAAGTAAATTGAGAGCCTCATGGCTTAATTCCTAAAGACGTTAAAATATCTAAAAAGTGTTATACAAAGAAACCGAACTACACACACAAACAAAAAACTTCCTACATGCAAATACTCATGAGCCTTTAAAATAATTTTTGAATTTTTCTATAGAGTCATAATGTGTTTTTGCAAAGAAGGTAAATAAGCACTAATAAAAAAAAGAGGAAGAGTATTTTGGGGTATGTAAAAGAAATTTATGTTACACCAAATAGAGTACTGTAATGAAATATGGAAGGATGAAACACACACACACACAGGTCTTGCTTCTGGATAATTAGAAGAATAGTGCAAATATTATCTGTTAGGTGAATCTGTATAGAAGCAGTTTTTCCTGAAAGAACATGAGTATGTTTAATATGAGGAAATAAAAATTTAGATGCAGAGTGTGGAAATGACATCAGGATCAGAGGCAGATTTAAGAGAAATCAGTTAACGTTTGAAGGAAATGTAGAAATGTGGAAAAAAGTAAACAAAAAGTTTCAAAAGGATAAGATCTTAGTTATATTTCTTTTTTTCCAAACTTGTCTTATGAAATAAGAACAGTCTCCTAACACACACACCATATGTCATAGAAAACTAAGGCCTAGAGCAGTGAACTCAATATCTTGAGCTGTGAGAGCAAACCAACATTTATGTTTCCAAGGCTTTAGCTATTGATAACACCTCATTAAACTATGAAAGTGTTGTTTAAAAGTAAGAAAAAAAAAACTAAGGTAGAATGTTATTATTAAAAAGGTTCGACAATTATTATTCAAATGGATAAAAAAGCAGAGTAGTATAATTTAATGAGTCACTACTTGAAAGACTAGATTTTAAAAATCCAGATCTTATAAATAATATGATTCAAAAAGAGGTTGAACGATCAACACGTATCTTAACAACTGTTTAGAAATGAGAGTATATGTAGATACTGATTCAAAATTACTGAAAATCTGATTTATATTTTGAAGAGAGTAATATAAAAATTGGCATATATACAGTGAGTTTATTTATTTATTTATTTATTGTTATGTTAGTCACTATACAATACCTCATTAGTTTTTGATGTTGTGATTCATCAGTCATTGTTTGCTTACACACCAATGCTCCATGCAGTTGGTGCCCTCCTTAATACCCATCACCAGGATCATGAATCCCTCCATCTTCTTCCCTTTTAAAACCCTCAGTTTGTTTCCCAGAGTCCGTAGTCTCTCATGGTTTGTCTCCCACTCTGATTCCCCTCCTTCATTTTTCCTTTCCTTCTCCTAGTGTCCTCCATGCTATTCCTTATACTCCACATGTAAGTGAAACCATATGATGATTGACCTTCCCTGCTTGACTTATTTCGCTTAGCATAATCTCTTCCAGTCCCATCTATGTTGATGCAAAAGTTGGGTATTCATCCTTTCTGATGGCTGAGTAATATGTGCAGTCAAATCTTTATGGAATACCAGGACACCAAATAGCCATGGGCAGATGCCACGTCTGTCTCCAAATCCAGATGTAAAACTTCTTGATAAGATTCAAGGTTTGAACCATGAGAGACTATGGACTCTGAAAAACATTCTGAGGGTTTTGAAGGGGCGGGGGGTGGGAGGTTGGGGTACCAGGTGGTGGGTATTATAGAGGGCACGGATTGCATGGAGCACTGGGTGTGGTGCAAAAATAATTAATACTGTTATGCTGAAAATAAATAAAAAATAAATTTAAAAAAAAAGATTCAATGTTTGTCTGTACAGAAAAGTTACATTCAAGAGTCCTGTAATGGCGGGGCGCCTGGGTGGCTCAGTGGGTTAAGCCACTGCATTCGGCTCAGGTCATGATCTCAGGGTCCTGGGATCGAGTCCCGCATCGGGCTCTCTGCTCAGCAGGGAGCCTGCTTTCCTCTCTCTCTCTCTGCCTGCCTCTCCGTCTACTTGTGATTTCTCTCTGTCAAATAAGTAAATAAAATCTTAAAAAAAAAAAGAGTCCTGTAATGGATAAGTTTAATTTACTTATTTATGTTTTAAAAGATGCTTTTAAAACAATATTTTTCCCTTTTAACTATGGGCTTTTTAATACAATGTAATTATTTCATAGTGTGTAATAATGTCAGCAACTGAATGTAAAACTACAGTTTGATGTGGATAACTGGTCTTCTTGTCTGAAGAACGTAAAAGACACACTTACTTTGATCTGTACTGCATCTGAAACATTCTGGCTCTGACTTCATACCCTCTTCTGGGATCTGGAAACTTTAGACTGGCATTAGGATCTCCATGTGACTGACTAGCCTGACAATGGGTAATAAATACCTGATACAAATGTCTTACAGGACAACAGAAGTACAGCAACTAAAGCTGTTAGAAAGAGAAAAATGAGTTCAAATTAATATAATTTATATATTTGTGTATTTGCAGAAGAGTGAGATAGAGTGGGAAGGGGGTTGCTTTGAAGGAACAATGGAAGCAGGGAATTAATTTTATCATTAGTATATATATTTAGTGTAATTTTAATGGACTCAAAGTGGATATTTTTATTGTTCAAAGTATAAAAAAAGCAATACAGCCAAGAAAACAACAGAAGCAAGAAAACCAACAGATTCTGAAATAAAAAACTTAACAGTTACAGAAAATTAGGAAACATAATAAGGTCTTTAGTTTTTATATGTAACAATAAATGGAGATTGAAAAATCATTAAAGAACAAAAGAAATTCTGAATGTAGACCAAAAGACTTAGAAAACTTATTAATGTGTTTAATTTTAAAAAATCATAAAAACCCTTTTGAATTATGGGTCACAGTCTCAATTAGGCAATATTAAAATGTGTTTTAAGAGAGGCCAAGGACTCTTAACATAATAAAATAAAATTACTAAAAAGCACAAAGATCAGCATAAAACTTGGATATTCTCCAAGAAACCTTGGCATGACAAAGTAGATCAATTTATAAACTGAATATACTTTATATTTATATTTATATTTTGCTAGAATGCCAGCAAATTAGACCTAACCTTTTCTTAAATATACTTTATAGTTTTCAAGAAGCAAAAATATGAAGCATTTATTTTATCAAGGAAATTGAGAGATTTTTCTTGAAAATCTGATAACTACTAAAATCCCATTTTGAGATTTTCTAACCTACAAGATGCTATGAGTGATGAGTGACAGTAGTTACACTGGTTCATTTCCTGTCCCCTATTCTGTAAATATCGATGCATTACTTAACCCTTGCTCAATGTATTTTTCACATCAACATATTGCTAAGTATCTTTTCCTTATATATTCAAATTTGATCTAAAATCTACAATTAATAGTTTTGAGAAAAATATAAGATTCTAAAGAAAAAAAAAGCATATTGAATATGAAAAATTGAAGCCAAAGACCAGTTATAAATATGTTTATGTTATTTCCATTCAATTCAGTTATTTATTGAGGGCCTTCTATGCTTCAGGAACATTTAGGATTATGATGATGAATGAGACCATATTTATTGTATGTACTTGAACTTTCATTCAAACAGCTATTTTTTAATTAGTCACAAAATTTGTTGGTAACTAAAAGGCAAAGTTTACATACTTTTCCCTTATCTCTCTTATCCAAATTAAATTTGAGGCATTAACTCCCTTTTTAAATTTATATTTTTCATCTTTTTATTATAAAAGTTTCCAAAAATAAAGAGTAGGTTAAAATGATAAAATTATTTTATGGACTGATCAACTAATATTTTTCACATTTCCTTTGATACCCATCTCTATCTCTCTCTATATATGATCATCATCACCTATTTAAGCTATCTTTACTTCTTTATCTGTCAATCTGCCTTTGCCTTTTTTCTTTTATTGAATCATTTGCAAGTAAGTATTCCATATTCAAATTTGTTGAACTATTAATCATTCAAAAATCACACATTACATTTGGTTCTTAAATATCTTTAGATTCTATAAATGTAATTTAAACGTTCCTCATTATTTATTTTTTGAACAATTAAGATAGTTTTGTAGACTTTATTACATTTGTCTGCTTTTATCTTTGTAGTGTTGTTCAGTTTGTTTTGTCATACATTGTATTATTTATGAACTAAGCATATCTGAAGATGGGATCAGTTCCAGTTTACACATTTTTTTGTTGAAAACACATCATACTTCATTGGCTAGTTCACTGAAACTCATGGGGATCCCTTCACAGTCAAATTGTCTTACTACTAATCATGCAAATTTGGATCACTTGATTTCTTTGGAGACACTGTGATCTAGAAGTTCATTTCTGCTTTGATATTAGTAATATTCAGAAAGATGTCTAAACCAGTAATGACATGGGCTTGAATAATTATTGTTTTGAGGCTAAATCATACAAATTTTCTTAATTCATCTTGTTCCTCCCCACTATTTATTAATAAGTGTTCTTTAAAAAGGACTAGAGCTAATCTTATACAGCTAATCTCATCAACTATGATAAACTGCAATACTCTCTTTTAAAGTAAGATATAAACTTGATTATTTTACCTAACGTTTCTTCAGTAGAAATTTGTGTAAGTCACTTATTTTTAGTTTATTTCTTTATGAACATCAATATGTACTCACATATATTTATATATTTAGTGTATTATAATTAGAATAATATATTTTTTAAAGTTTTAAATTTTTGCTAATTTCACCAGAGCTCCTTCAATTTGACATCTGTGCCCCAAATTAGTATTTTTTGGGTTTTGATAGACAAAATATACCATGTTTTTCATGCAGTTTCCCTGCCTTACATCTAGAAATATCCATTTCTCCAAGAGATCCCATATATCCTATTAGTGAGGAATGCAGGGGTCAAGTTCTCCTTTTTTTTTTTTTTAAGATTTTATTTATTTATTTGACAGACAGAGATCACAAGTAGGCAAAGAAGCAGGCAGAGAGAGAGAGAAGAAGGGAAGCAGGCTCTCTGCTGAGCAGAGAGCATGATGCAGGGCTCGATCCCAGGGCCCTGAGACCATGACCTGAGCTGAAGGCAGAGGCTTAACCCACTGAGCCACCCAGTCGCCCCCAAGTTCTCCCTTTTTATTTTCATGGTAGAAATACTTCAGTATTCCTTATTGAGAAAGATGTCAGTCCAAAATAAAGTATATGTCATTTTTCATTGTAAGAGTGCTATGACATCAGTTACAGCAACTTCTTTCAAGATGTGTCTCCAAAGGCAAAGGAAACAAAAGTGAAAATGAAATTTTGGGACTACATCAAGATCAAAAACTTCTGCACAGCAAAGGAAACAGTCAACACAAAAAAGATGCAACCCACGGAATGGGGAAAGATTTTCGCAAATGACACTACAGACAAAGGGCTGATACCCAAAATCTATTAAGAACTCCTCAAACTCAACACACACAAAACAGGTAATCACATCAAAAAATGGGCAGAAGACATGAACAGATACTATTACAAAGAAGACATACAAATGGTTAACAGACACATGAAAATATGTTCATCTTCATTAGCCATCAGGGAGATTCAAATCAAAATCACATTGAGATACTCCCTTACACCAGTAAGAATGGCCAAAATTAACAAGACAGTAAACAACATGTGTTGGAGAAGATGTGGAGAAAGTGGAACCCTCTTACATTGCATTGGTGTGAATGCAAGTTGGTACAGCCACTTTGGAAAACAGTGTGGAGATTCCTTAAGAAATTAAAAATAGAGCTTACCTATGACTCTGAAATTGTGCTACTGGGTATTTACCCCAAAGATACAGATAGAGTGAAAAGAAGGACCACCTCTACCCCAATGTTCATAGCAGCAATGGCCATAGTCGCCAAACTGTGGAAAGAACCAAGATGCCCTTCAACGGATGAATGGATAAAGCATATATGGTCCATATATACAATGGGGTATTATGCCTCCATCAGAAAGGATGAATACCCAACATTTGTATTAACGTGGACAGGGATGGAAGAGATTATGCTGAGTGAAATAAGTCAGGCAGAGAGTCAAGTATCATATGGCTTCTCTACTTGTGGAGCATAAAGAATAAAACAGAGAACATTGGTAGATGGAGAGGAGAAGTGAGTTGGGGGAAATCAGAGGGAGAGACAAACCATGAGAGACTGCAGACTCTGACAAACAGACTGAATGTATTGGAGGGGAGGGTGGTGAGGGTTTGGGTGAGACTGTTGCTGGGTATTATGGAGGGCACGTATTGCATGGAGCTCTGGGTGTGGTGTGGTGCATAAACAATGAATGATGGAACACTGAAAAGAAATAAAGTAAAATAAAATGGAAAAAAAGAGATACTATCATTTAATATATTATTCTGCATAAATGTGTTAACCAGAAATGGGTATTAAAATTTGTTGAAAAGTTCATTCAGCTTCTACAAAAATAAATAAAAAATACATATATAGCGTAATTTTTTCCTTAGGTTTATTAGTAGAAAAACAACATTTTTTTTTAAATACTCTATTTCCTACTGTAAAACCACGTAATTGTGTAACAGGTATTTTTTTTTTTAAACAATAGCTTAGAGGGCAAAAGACAATACCCATATCACTTTTATAAATATAAAATAGAATTAAATTATGATATTTTGTGTTTAATAAGTAAGATCTATAGACTTGAAATTCATTGGTAAGTTACATTGAACCATTTGTTAAATAAAACATCAGAACAATTTTCACTGGTATTTAACAGATATGGATCATAAACCATCATTTCATATTACTAAAAATTAACCTCTTTTGTTTGATTATTGTTCTATACTTTAGAGTTTTTATTCTTAGTTCACACATATATATATATACTAAATATGTTACTAAGTCTGATGAAAGTTGTCATAGAATAACAACAGCTGAAACTAAATATAGGAATCTTCTCTTTCTACAAAAATGTTGCATGCATATACCTTTTAACTCTGTAAGTTCATCTTTAAAAGCCATTAAATATAATACGTTGGCAAAAATATTTGGGCAATAACGTTCATTATAACTTGTTTTTCATGTACCAAAAACCTGGAAGAATCAATTTTTTCATTCAGGACTTCTTATGTAAATCATAGTGTATATAATATAGTATATATAATGGAATACTACTAAGCTCTTAAAAAGAAAGTGAAAATTAATACGTGTTCACTTGAAAGGGTCTAAAAAATATGGCAAACAGGAAATTATTTTTAGAATATGTAAATAATATGACATTTGAAAATTAATATGTTCTCCTATAGAAATTCTTTTTTTAGTCTTTTTTTATTTTTAAATTTTTAATAATAAAATTTATTTTATAAAAATAAATTTTTATAAAAATATAAAATTTTTATAATTAAATTTTTAAATATTTTTTTAATAAAAACACATATAATGTGTTTTTATCCCCAGGGGTACAGGTCTGTGACTCACCAGGTTTACACATTTCATAGCACTCATCATAGCACATACCCTCCCCAATGTCTGTATCCCCACCACCCTCTCCTGTCCCCACTCCCCCCCCCGCAACCCTCAGTCTGTTCTTTGAGATTGAGTCTTTTATGGTTTGTCTCCCTCCCGATCTCATCTTCTTTACTTTTTTCTTTTCCTACCCCCCAAACCCCGCATGTTGCATCTCCACTTCCTCATATCAGGGAGATCATATATGATAGTTGTCTTTCTCCGACTGATTCACTTCGTTAAGCATAATACCCTCTAGTTCCATCCACGTCATCGCAAATGGCAAGATTTCATTTATTTTGATGGCTGCATAGTACTCCATTGTATATATATACCACAATTTTGTATCCATTCATCTGTTGAAGGATATCTAGATTATTTCCATAGTTTGGCTATTGAGGACATTGCTACCATAAACATTCAGGTGCACATGCCCCTGCAGAGCACCACCCTTATATCTTTAGGATATATACCCAGCAGTACAATCAATGGGTCATAGGGTAGCTCCATTTTCAGTTTGTTGAGGAACCTCCACACTGTTTTCCAGAGTGGCTGCACCAGCTTGCATTCCCACCAGCAGTGTAGGAGGGTTCCCCTTCTCCACATCCTCACCAGCATCTGTCATTTCCTGACTTGTTAATTTTAGCCATTCTGACTGGTGTGATGTGGTATCTTATTGTGGTTTTGATTTGTATTTCCCTGATGCCGAGTTATATGGAGCACTTTTTCATGTGTCTGTTGGCCATCTGGATGTCTTCTTTACAGAAATGTCTGTTCATGTTCTCTGCCCATTTCTTGATTGGATTATTTGTTCTTTGGGTGTTGAGTTTGCTAAGCTCTTTATAGATTTTGGATACTAGTCTTTTATCTGATGTGTCATTTGCAAATATCTTCTCCCATTCTGTCAGTTGTTTTTGGTTTTGTTAACTGTTTCCTTTGCTGTACAAAAGATCTTCATCTTGACGAAATCTCAATAGTTCATTTTTGCCCTTGCTTCCATTGCCTTTGGTGATGTTCCTAGGAAGAAGTTGCTGCAGCTAAGGTTGAAGAGGTTGCTGCCTGTGTTCTCCTCAAGGATTTTGATGGATTCCTTTCTCATATTGAGGTCTTTCATCCATTTTGAGTCTCTTTTCATGTGTGGTGTAAGGAAATGGTCCAATTTCATTTTTCTGCATGCGGTTGTCCAATTTTCCCAGCACCATTTGTTGAAGAGGCTGTATTTCTTCCATTGGACATTCTTTCCTGCTTTGTCAAAGATTAGTTGACCATAGAGTTGAGGGTCTATTTCTGGGCTCTCTATTCTGTTCATTGATCTATGTGTCTGTTTTTGTGCCAGTGCCATGCTGTCTTGATGATGACAGCTTTGTAATAGAACTTGAAGTCTGGAATTGTGATGCTACCAACTCTGGCTTTCTTTTTCAATATTCCTTTGGCTATTCAAGGTCTTTTCTGGTTCCATATAAATTTTAAGATTATTTGTTCTAATTCTTTGAAAAAATTGAATGGGATTTTGATAGGGATTGCATTAAATGTGTAGATTGCTTTAGGAAGAATAGACATTTTTCACAATATTTGTTCTTCCAATCCATGAGCATGGAACATTTTTCCATTCCTTTGTGTCTTTCTCAATTTCTTTCATGAGTACTTTACAGTTTTCTGAGTATAGATTCTTTGCCTCCTTGGTTAGGTTTATTCCTAGGTATCTTATGGTTTTGGGTGCAATTGTAAATGGGATTGACTCCTTAATTTCTCTTTCTTCTGTCTTGTTGGTGTAAAGAAATGCAACTGATTTCTGTGCATTGACTTTAAATCCTGACACTTTACTGAATTTCTGTACAAGTTTTAGCAGTTTTGGAGTGGTGGCTTTTTTTTTTTTTTAATTTTTTATTTTTTATAAACATATATTTTTATCCCCAGGGGTACAGGTCTGTAAATCACCAGGTTTACACACTTCACAGCACTCACCAAAGCACATGGAGTGGAGGCTTTTGAGTTTTCCACATAGAGTATGATATCATCTGCAAAGAGTGATAGTTTGACTTCTTCTTTGCCAGTTGGATGCCTTTAATTTCTTTTTGTTGTCTGATTGCTGGGGCTAGGACTTCTAGAACTATGTTGAATAGCAGTGGTGATAATAGACATCCCTACCGTGTTCCTGACCTTAGCGGAAAAGCTTTCAGTTTTCCTCCATTGAGAATGCTATTTGCAGTGGGTTTTTCATAGATAGCTTTGATAATATATCCCTACTGTTTGAAGAGTTTTAATCAGGAAGGGATGCTGCAATTTCTCAAATGCTTTTTTTAGCATCTATCGAGAGTATCATATGGTTCTTGTTCTTTCTTTTATTAATGTATTGTATCACACTGATTGATTTGTGTATGTTGAACCAACCTTGCAGCCTGGAATAAATCCCACTTGGTCGTGGTGAATAATCCTTTTAATGTACCATTGGATCCTATTGGCTAGTATTTTGGTGAGAATTTTAAAATTTGTGTTCATCAAGGATATTGGTCTGTAATTCTTTTTTTTTTTTTTTTTTTTTTTTTTGGTGGGATCCTTGTCTGGTTTTGGGATCAAGGTGATGCTGGCCTTCTAAAATGAGTTGGAAGTTTTGATTCCATTTCTATTTTTTGAAACAGTTTCAGGAGAATAGGAATTAATTCTTCTTTAAATGTTTGGTAGAATTCCCCCGGGAAGCTGTCTGGCCCTGGGCTTTAGTTTGTTTGGAGATTTTTTTTTCTTTTATTTAAAGATTTTATTTATTTATTTGACAGAGAGAAATTACAAGTACACTGAGAGGCAGGCAGAGAGAGAGAGAGAAGGAAGCAGGCTCCCTGCTGAGCAGAGAGCCCGACGCGGGATTCGATCCCAGGACGCTGAGATCATGACCTGAGCCGAAGGCAGCGGCTTAATCCACTGAGCCACCCAGGCGCCCCTGTTTGGAGATTTTTGATGACTGTTTCAATATTCTTACTGGTTATGGGTCTGTTCAGGTTTTCTATTTCTTCCTGGTTGAGTTGTGGTAGTTTATATGTTTCTAGAAATGTTTCTTCCATTTCTTCCAGATTGTCGAATTTGTTGGCATGAGTTGCTCATAGTATGTTCTTATAATTGTTTGTATTTCTTTGGTGTTGGTTGTGATCTCTCTTCTTTCATTCATGATTTTATTTATTTGGGTCCTTTCTCTTTTCTTTTGGTAAGTCTGCCCAGGGGTTTGTCAATCTTATTAATTCTTTCAAAGAGTCAGCTCCTAGTTTTGTTTATTTGTTCTATTGGGTTTTTTTTAGTTTCTATTTTATTGATTTCTGCTCTGATATTTATGATTTTTCTTCTCCTGCTGGGTTTAGGCTCTTTTTGTTGTTGTTGTTCTTTCTTCAGATCCATTAGGTATAGGGTTAGGTTGTGTACTTGAGACCTTTCTTGTTTCTTGAGAAAGGCTTGAACCACCATATATTTTCCTCTCAGGACTGCCTTTGTTGTGTCCCACAGATATTGAAACATTATGTTTTCATTACCATTTGTTTCCATAATTTTTTTCAATTCTTCTTTAATTTCCTGGTTGACCCATTCATTTTTTAGAAGGATGCTGTTTAGTCTCTATGTATTTGGGTTATTTCCAAATTTCCTCTTGTGATTGAGTTCTATCTTCAAAGCATTGTGGTCTGAAAATATGCAGGGAATGATCCCAATCTTTTGATACCAGTTGAGACCTGATTTATGACCCAGGATGTGGTCTATTCTGGAGAATGTTCCATGTGCACTAGAGAAGAATGTGTATTCTTTTGCATTGGGATGGAATGTTCTGAATATATCTGTGATGTCCATCTGGTCCAGTGTGTCATTCAAGGCCTTTATTTCCTTGTTGATCTTTTGCTTAGATGATCTGTCCATTTCAGTGAGGTGACTATTAAAGTCCCCTACTATTATTATATTATTGTCAATGTGTTTCTTTGATTTTGTTATTAATTGGTTTATGTAGCTGGCTGCTCCCATGTTAGGGGCATAGATATTTAAAATTGTTGGGCCTTCTTGTTGGACAGACCCTTTGAGTATGATATAGTATCCTTCCTCATCTCTTATTATAGACTTTGGCTTAAAATCTAATTGATCTGATATAAGGATTGCCACCCCAGCTTTCTACTGATGACCATTAGCATGGTACATTGTTTTCCACCCCTTCAGTTTAAATCTGGGGGTGTCTTCGGGTCTAAAATGAGTTTCTGTAGGCAGTATATTGATGGGCTTTGTTTTTTTTTTATCCAGTCTGATACCCTGTGTCTTTCGATTGGGACATTTAGCCCATTTACATTCAGGGTAACTATTGAGAGATATGAGTTTAGTGCCATTGTATTGCCTGTAAGGTGACTGTTACTGTATATTGTCTCTGTTCCTTTCTGATCTACTACTTTTAGAGTCTCTCTTTGCTTAGAGGACTCCTTTCAATATTTCCTGTAGAGCTGGTTTGGTGTTTGCAAATTCTTTCAGTTTTTATTTGTCCTGGAAGCTTTTAATCTCTCTTTCTATTTTCAATGATAGCCTAGTTGGATATAGTATTCTTGACTGCATGTTTTTCTCATTTAGTGCTCTGAATATATCATGCCAGCTCTTTCTGGCCTGCCAGGTTTCTGTGGGTAAGTCTGCTGCCCATCTAATGTTTTTACCCTTGTATGTTACAGACTTCTTTTCCTGGGCTGCTTTCAGGGTTTTCTCTTTGTCGCTAAGACTTGTAAATTTTACTATTAGGTGATGGGGTGTGGACCTATTTTTATTGATTCTGAGGGGTGCTCTTTGCATCTCCTGGATTTTGATATTTGTTCCTTTTGCCATATTAGGGAAATTCTCTCCAATAATTCTCTCCAATATACCTTCTGCTCCCCTCACTCTTTCTTCTTCTTCTGGAATCCCAAGTATTCTAACGTTGTGTCATCTTATGGTGTAACTTATCTCGTGAATTCTCTCCTTGTTGTCCCGTATTTATTTGTCTCTCTTTTGCTCCGCTTCTTTATTCTCTGTCATTTGGTCTTCTATGTCACTAATTCTTTCTTCTGTCTCATTTATCCGAGCAGCAGGAGCTTCCATTTTTAATTGCACCTCATTAAATAGCTTTTTCTTAAATGTCAATTTGGTTAGATTTTAGTTCCTTTATTTCTCCAGAAAGGGCTTATATCTCTCCATAGAGGTTTTCTTTAATATCTTCCATGTATTTTTCGAGCCTTGTCAGAACCTTGAGAATCGTCATTCTGATCTCTAGATCTGTCTTTTTACCAATGCCCATAGTGATTATGTCCCTAGCCTTCAATACTGCTTCTTGTTCTTCTTTTCGTGGTGAGTTTTTCCACCTTGTCATTTTGTCCAGATAAGAATATATAAAGGAGCAAATAAAATGTAAAAGGGTGGCAAAGACCCCAGGGAAATATGCTTTAACCAAATCAGAAGAGACCCCAAATCGTGGGATGGAGAAAGAGGAAAACAAGAAAAAAAAAGAAAGAAAGAAAGAAAAAGAAAACAAATAAGGAAAAAACTATTAAAAAAGGAAATTATATGTATATACAAAAATATAGTTAGATACAATGGAGGATAAAATATGACTATAATAATAAAGATTAAAAAAAGAGTATTATTATTATTTTTTTTGGTAAGGTATTGTTAAGATAAGCTAGTTAAAAAATAGTTAAAAGAGGAAAGGATAAAAGTTAAAAAAAATTTAGCAGAAGAAAAAAGAAAAAAATTGACTGCAAGACTAAAGAATCATGGGGAGAAAGCCATAAATTCGTTGCCTTGCTTTCTCCTCCCCTGGAATTCCACTGTTCTCCTTGGTAAGTGAAGTTGGTCTTGGCTGGGTTTCTTGTTGATCTTCTGGGGGATGGGCCTGTTGTAGTGATTCTGAAGTGTCTTTGCCTGAGGCAGAATTGCCCCGCCCTTATCAGGAGCCAGGCTAAGTAATCTACTGGGGTTTGCTTTCAGGAGCTTTTGTTCCCTGAACGCTTTCTGTAGAGTTCTGGAGGATGGAAACGATAAAGGTGGCCTCCTGGAAGAGTAGAGAGCTCAGGTTCCTGCTCCTCTGTGTATCCTCAGAGAAAAGCGCCCAATTGCTCTCGTCTCCCTAGCCTCTGGTCGCTTTTGGAGAAAAGCGCTCAGTAGCTCGTGCTTGGAGAAAAGCGCTTGGTCGCTTCTGTCTCCCTGCCTCTGGCCATGCTCTGAGCTACCCCAGCCTGCCACCGGTTCAAGGTAACCTGGAGCAGAGAGCTCACTTCTCAGCTTTGTCACTGTAGCCAGCTTTCCCAGTCTAATACCTGTGAACTCTGCGACATTCAGACACCCCCAGTCCTTTTGTGATCCTGTGGGACCTGGGGCCTCGCTGATCTCGCATGGGCTTCACCCCAGTTTAGCCTCTGGAACTATGTCCCTCAGTGGAGCAGACTTTTAATTTAAAAGGCCCGATTTTGTGCCCCGTTGCTCTGCTGCTTGACGGGAGCCGGCCCCTCCCTCCACGATCTATCTTCCAGTCGCTTCTGATTCACTTCTCCGCAGGTCCTACCTTTCAGAAAGTGGTTGATTTTCTGTTTCTAGAATTGTTCCTCTTTTCTTCAATTTCTCATTGGATTTGTAGGTGTTCACAATGTTTAGACAAGCTAAACATTTAGCTATCTCCTGCTACCTGATGTCGTCTCAGCCTGCTACTTCTCTGCCATCTTGACTCCTCCTCCTGTAGAAATTCTAAGAGAAGGAATATACAAGAAATTCTACTCCAGAAAGAGGAACTTAAGTCATTAGGAAAGAAGTGTGTTTTTTTTTTTCTTTATTTTAGGATATTTTTAAGTGTAGATATGTTGGTTCTGTAAAAAGCAGATAAGTAAAATAATGCATATGCAAAGGTGTATCATTAAATGTGTCCAATTTTTTTTAAAACATGCATAGAAAAGCCATGATTCAATGTTTATACTCAATTAAAAATTTAATTTTGCCCAAACAACTAGAGTCAATACACATTCTAAACTGTATAAGGTTTAGAAATTTTTGGCATTGAATAGATAATTAATTTTTTTTTTCTCTTTGACATTGAATAGCCAACTCATATTTTTTCCTTCTTATGTTGTTATTCCTCAGAATCAGAGAATTCAAGTTAAAAAATATTGGATAGTTTGGAAATGCACCATGCAAGGGTGAACCTGTTTTTTGTTTGTTTTTTGTTTTTTGTTTTCTTTCCATCACTCTTGTTTATGTATGAAATATATTGCTCTAAGAATCTGAATAGAGGAACTGAGGAGTGATAGGTATGTTCTCTCTATGCATTATAGCTACATAGGAATGAAAGTTGTCACTGAAACCCCCTTGGCTAGAAAATGTTAGATTTTATATCTGAATATCTAGACTTTTCCAGCACATTTCAGAATTAAATTGCTTACCAAACAGCTAAATTAGACTATGAGGAGCCAAACTCAAGTTCAGAGGCAGCATGTACATACCTAGAAACCACTGAGACCCAAATAAACAGCATCATAGATCTCAAAAGTGAAATAAAGCTAATAAAAATGTCCTCCAGTGATAACTTTCATTAACTACTGTGGCTCTCAAACTTTAAAAAAAATGACAATCTCTTGCTCTTTCCCTTCTTCCCAATGCAGAAGTCCTTAACTAAGTATCTTTTTTTTTCTTTTTTAATTTAAAAAAGAAGGCTGATATCTTAAATTCCTTTTAGAGTTTAATTATTGGACACACACAACTGGAATCTCTTTTAAATAACTTCTCTATTTGCCAGTCCAAAGTGGGTAAAACTAGAACATGTTATGAATTTTAAACTATGAAATCTATTCCTGGAGAAACAGATAGTTTCTGTGTGATATAAGAATAGCCCAAACCTAAATAAAAACAAATTAGTTTGTGTAGTAATAGGAAAAGTAATTTTGCTGAATATTTAAGCTGTACTGTATTTTTTGGTTTTAGATGGTGCATTTGGTCACAAAGGTGAATCATAAAAAAAATGTAAACTCATACTTCGGGAATGGGCTTCAGCGGCCACAGAGTGCTAGGTCAACTTTCCTTCTAAGTATCACTTATCCTTGAAGCATGTTGGAAGAAATGATAATTTATTTTAAACATGAATATTTTCAATGAGAATGTTACCATTTATAAGATTGACATAATGATTAGAAACATCTTCTTTAAGCTAAATATATGCCCTTGTATACATACTCAGTCTTGGGTTTTGCCCTCTAAACAACATAGCACCAAGTCTCCCAATTACATAGTACAACACATTTAACAGCTGAATATTTCCACCCTATATTAACTTCTATACTACAAGTTAATCATTCTCTGTCCCTTAAATAACCCTCTCTTGAACATGATATCCAAACACTTCAATGCTTAAGTGTACAACTTTCTTTTAGACCTCCTTTTCTTCTATTCTTAAACTTTTGGCCATTCTTAAGAATCAAAATCTTCTATTTCTTGCTCTGTTATAATAACCACTTTAAAATACTACTTTTTATCCACAAAAAATAAATTAAAAAATAAATCATACAAATTTTAGAACATCAAGAAATCTGTATCTAATTTAAAATTCATGCTTCATATAAATTTTTCTTTACTTTCAAAAAAATATTCTATAACAATTGTTCTCAGTTTATTCACAGATACATGAGCACATTTGGACACTTTCATGGGATTTGGTGATGTCAAAATTATTTAAAAATAATTATTGTTGGTCTTTTACTACATTGACATTTGCACTGTTAGTACAAAAACAATAGGAGACAAATATGCTGACATCATTCCATGAATCATAGCAGGGGCATCCAACCATGCTAGTCATAATTTTAGTTTTCACTACGATCCTCTTAAAAGAAAAAAAAAGAAAATTACCATAAGATTGTCTTTATAAAGCAATAAAAAGTATTTTTATCGAATCTCAATCTTTATTATTCTATGTAATGAAATGGGAAATAGATATAATCAGGAAATGATAAAAAATAGATATGACCAATTCAAAGTTGTGATCATGACAGAAAGAGATGAAGTGGAGAAAAATATAATTCAAAGTGAGTAGTTCAAGAAACTGAGGAGCGCATGTTCGTGGATCCCCATAAGAAGGCTAAAGTCATCTGGGTGGTTTCAGAAGTAGAGAAAGAGAAGAAAAAAGTGAGGTAAAATACAAAATATCCTTCATTGATTGAGAAGGGTAATGTAGAAACCTAAGGTGGTTTTTTTTGTGTGTTTTTTTTTTTAAGATTTTATTTATTTATTTGACAGAGAGAGATCACAAGTAGACAGAGAGGCAGGCAGAGAGAGAGAGGGAAGCAGGCTCCCTGCTGAGCAGAGAGCCCGATGCGGGACTCGATCCCAGGACCCCGAGATCATGACCTGAGCCGAAGGCAGTGGCTTAACCCACTGAGCCACCCAGGCGCCCCTAAACCTAAAGTGTTTTTAAAAGGCAAATTAAAGAAAGGTTAATTTTTGGTTTTTTTTTTTTGTTTTTTTTTTTTTATTTCCAGCATAACAGTATTCATTATTTTTGCACCACACCCCGTGCTCCATGCAATCCGTGCCCTCTATACTACCCACCACCTGGTACCCCAACCTCCCACCCCCCGTCCCTTCAAACCCCTCAGATTGTTTTTCAGAGTCCATAGTCTCTCATGGTTCACCTCCCCTTCCAATTTCCCCCAACTCCCTTCTCCACTCTAAGTCCCCATGTCCTCCATGCTATTTGTTATGCTCCACAAATAAGTGAAACCATATGATAATTGACTCTCTCTGCTTGACTTATTTCACTCAGCATAATCTCTTCCAGTCCCGTCCATGTTGCTACAAAAGTTGGGTATTCATCCTTTCTGATGGAGGCATAATACTCTATCCCCAGGGGTACAGGTCTGTGAATCACCAGGTTTACACACTTCACAGCACTCACCAAAGCACATACCCTCCCCAATGTCCATAATCCCACCCCCTTCTCCCAAACCCCCTCCCCCCAGCAACCCTCAGTTTGTTTTGTGAGATTAAAAGTCACTTATGGTTTGTCTCCCTCCCAATCCCATCTTGTTTCATTTATTCTTCTCCTACCCACTTAAGCCCCCATGTTGCATCACCAGTTCCTCATATCAGGGAGATCATATGATAGTTGTCTTTCTCTGCTTGACTTATTTCGCTAAGCATGATACGCTCTAGTTCCATCCATGTTGTCGCAAATGGCAAGATTTCATTTCTTTTGATGGCTGCATAGTATTCCATTGTGTATATATATCACATCTTCTTGATCCATTCATCTGTTGATGGACATCTAGGTTCTTTCCATAGTTTGGCTATTGTGGACATTGCTGCTATAAACATTCGGGTGCATGTGCCCCTTTGGATCACTACGTTTGTATCCTTAGGGTAAATACCCAATAGTGCAATTGCTGGGTCATAGGGCAGTTCTATTTTCAACATTTTGAGGAACCTCCATGCTGTTTTCCAGAGTGGCTGCACCAGCTTGCATTCCCACCAACAGTGTAGGAGGGTTCCCCTTTCTCCGCATCCTCGCCAGCATCTGTCATTTCCTGACTTGTTGATTTTAGCCATTCTGACTGGTGTGAGGTGATATCTCATTGTGGTTTTGATTTGTATTTCCCTGATGCCGAGTGATATGGAGCACTTTTTCATGTGTCTGTTGGCCATCTGGATGTCTTCTTTGCAGAAATGTCTGTTCATGTCCTCTGCCCATTTCTTGATTGGATTATTTGTTCTTTGGGTGTTGAGTTTGCTAAGTTCTTTATAGATTCTGGACACTAGTCCTTTATCTGATATGTCGTTTGCAAATATCTTCTCCCATTCTGTCAGTTGTCTTTTGATTTTGTTAACTGTTTCCTTTGCTGTGCAAAAGCTTTTGATCTTGATGAAATCCCAATAGTTCATTATTGCCCTTGCTTCCCTTGCCTTTTGCGTTGTTCCTAGGAAGATGTTGCTGCGGCAGAGGTCAAAGAGGTTGCTGCCTGTGTTCTCCTCAAGGATTTTGATGGATTCCTTTCGCACATTGAGGTCCTTCATCCATTTTGAGTCTATTTTTGTGTGTGGTGTAAGGAAATGGTCCAATTTCATTTTTCTGCATGTGGCTGTCCAATTTTCCCAGCACCATTTATTGAAGAGGCTGTCTTTTTTCCATTGGACATTCTTTCCTGCTTTGTCGAAGATTAGTTGACCATAGAGTTGAGGGTCTATTTCTGGGCTCTCTATTCTGTTCCATTGATCTATGTGTCTGTTTTGTGCCAGTACCATGCTGTCTTGATGACGACAGCTTTGTAATAGAGCTTGAAGTCCGGAATTGTGATGCCACCAACGGTGGCTTTCTTTTTCAATATCCCTTTGGCTATTCGAGGTCTTTTCTGGTTCCATATAAATTTTAGCATTATTTGTTCCATTTCTTTGAAAAAGATGGATGGTACTTTGATAGGAATTGCATTAAATGTGTAGATTGCTTTAGGTAGCATAGACATTTTCACAATATTTATTCTTCCAATCCAGGAGCATGGAACATTTTTCCATTTCTTTGTGTCTTCCTCAATTTCTTTCATGAGTACTTTATAGTTTTCTGAGTATAGATTCTGTGTCTCTTTGGTTAGGTTTATTCCTAGGTATCTTATGGTTTTGGGTACAATTGTAAATGGGATTGACTCCTTAATTTCTCTTTCTTCTGTCTTGCTGTTGGTGTAGAGAAATGCAACTGATTTCTGTGCATTGATTTTATATCCTGACACTTTACTGAATTCCTGTATAAGTTCTAGCAGTTTTGGAGTGGAGTCTTTTGGGTTTTCCACATATAGTATCATATCATCTGCGAGGAGTGATAATTTGACTTCTTCTTTGCCGATTTGGATGCCTTTAATTTCCTTTTGTTGTCTGATTGCTGAGGCTAGGACCTCTAGTACTATGTTGAATAGCAGTGGTGATAATGGACATCCCTGCCGTGTTCCTGACCTTAGCGGAAAAGCTTTCAGTTTTTCTCCATTGAGAATGATATTTGCGGTGGGTTTTTCATAGATGGCTTTGATGATATTGAGGTATGTGCCCTCTATCCCTACACTTTGAAGAGTTTTGATCAGGAAGGGATGCTGTACTTTGTCAAATGCTTTTTCAGCATCTATTGAGAGTATCATATGGTTCTTGTTCTTTCTTTTATTGATGTGTTGTATCACATTGACTGATTTGCGGATGTTGAACCAACCTTGCAGCCCTGGAATAAATCCCACTTGGTCGTGGTGAATAATCTTTTTAATGTACTGTTGAATCCTATTGGCTAGAATTTTGTTGAGTATTTTCGCATCTGTGTTCATCAAGGATATCGGTCTATAGCTCTCTTTTTTGGTGGGATCCTTGTCTGGTTTTAGGATCAAGGTGATGCTGGCCTCATAAAATGAGTTTGGAAGTTTTCCTTCCATTTCTATTTTTTGGAACAGTTTCAGGAGAATAGGAATTAGTTCTTCTTTAAACGTTTGGTAAAATTCCCCCGGGAAGCCGTCTGGCCCTGGGCTTTTGTTTGTTTGGAGATTTTTAATGACTGTTTCAATCTCCTTACTGGTTATGGGTCTGTTCAGGCTTTCTATTTCTTCCTGGTTCAGTTGTGGTAGTTTATATGTTTCTAGGAATGCATCCATTTCTTCCAGATTGTCAAATTTATTGGCGTAGAGTTGCTCATAGTATGTTCTTATAATAGTTTGTATTTCTTTGGTGTTAGTTGTGATCTCTCCTCTTTCATTCATGATTTTATTTATTTGGGTCCTTTCTCTTTTCTTTTTGATAAGTCGGGCCAGGGGTTTATCAATTTTATTAATTCTTTCAAAGAACCAGCTCCTAGTTTCGTTGATTTCTTCTATTGTTTTTTTGGTTTCTATTTCATTGATTTCTGCTCTGATCTTTATGATTTCTCTTCTCCTGCTGGGCTTAGGGTTTCTTTCTTGTTCTTTCTCCAGCTCCTTTAGGTGTAGGGTTAGGTTGTGTACCTGAGACCTTTCTTGTTTCTTGAGAAAGGCTTGTACCGCTATATATTTTCCTCTCAGGACTGCCTT
Source organism: Mustela erminea (assembly GCF_009829155.1). Taxonomy (NCBI): domain Eukaryota; kingdom Metazoa; phylum Chordata; class Mammalia; order Carnivora; family Mustelidae; genus Mustela; species Mustela erminea. The sequence continues at coordinate 56,770,272 of NC_045625.1, forward strand.
TGTTGTGTCCCACAGATTTTGAACCGTTGTATTTTCATTATCATTTGTTTCCATGATTTTTTTCAATTCTTCTTTAATTTCCCGGTTGACCCATTCATTCTTTAGAAGGATGCTGTTTAGTCTCCATGTATTTGGGTTCTTTCCAAACTTCCTTTTGTGGTTGAGTTCTAGCTTCAGAGCATTGTGGTCTGAAAATATGCAGGGAATGATCCCAATCTTTTGATACCGGTTGAGTCCTGATTTAGGACCGAGGATGTGATCTATTCTGGAGAATGTTCCATGTGCACTAGAGAAGAATGTGCATTCTGTTGCTTTGGGATGAAATATTCTGAATATATCTGTGATGTCCATCTGGTCCAGTGTGTCGTTTAAGGCCTTTATTTCCTTGCTGATCTTTTGCTTGGATGATCTGTCCATTTCAGTGAGGGGAGTGTTAAAGTCCCCTACTATTATTGTATTATTGTTGATGTGTTTCTTTGATTTTGTTATTAATTGGTTTATATAGTTGGCTGCTCCCACGTTGGGGGCATAGATATTTAAAATTGTTAAATCTTCTTGTTGGACAGACCCTTTGAGTATGATATAGTGTCCTTTCTCATCTCTTATTATAGTCTTTGGCTTAAAATCTAATTGATCTGATATAAGGATTGCCACTCCTGCTTTCTTCTGATGTCCATTAGCATGGTAAATTCTTTTCCACCCCCTCACTTTAAATCTGGAGGTGTCTTCGGGCTTAAAATGAGTTTCTTGGAGGCAACATATAGATGGGTTTTGTTTTTTTATCCATTCTGATACCCTGTGTCTTTTGACAGGGGCATTTAGCCCATTAACATTCAGGGTAACTATTGAGAGATATGAATTTAGTGCCATTGTATTGCCTGTAAGGTGACTGTTACTGTATATGGTCTCTGTTCCTTTCTGATCTACCACTTGTAGGCTCTCTCTTTGCTTAGAGGACCCCTTTCAAGATTTCCTGTAGAGCTGGTTTGGTGTTTGCAATTTCTTTCAGTTGTTGTTTGTCCTGGAAGCTTTTAATCTCTCCTTCTATTTTCAATGATAGCCTGGCTGGATATAGTATTCTTGGCTGCATGTTTTTCTCGTTTAGTGCTCTGAAAATATCATGCCAGCTCTTTCTGGCCTGCCAGGTCTCTGTGGATAAGTCAGCTGCCAATCTAATATTTTTACCATTGTATGTTACAGATTTCTTTTCCCGGGCTGCTTTCAGGATTTTCTCTTTGTCACTGAGACTTGTAAATTTTACTATTAGGTGACGGGGTGTGGGCCTATTCTTACTGATTTGGAGGGGCGTTCTCTGAACCTCCTGAATTTTAATGCTCGTTCCCTTTGCCATATTGGGGAAATTCTCCCCAATAATTCTCTCCAGTATACCTTCTGCTCCCCTCTCTCTTTCTTCTTCTTCTGGAATCCCAATTATTCTAATGTTGTTTCGTCTTATGGTGTCACTTATCTCTCGAATTCTCCCCTCGTGTTCCAGTAGCTGTTTGTCCCTCTTTTGCTCAGCTTCTTTATTCTCTGTCATTTGGTCTTCTATATCACTAATTCTTTCTTCTGCCTCATTGATCCTAGCAGTGAGAGCCTCCATTTTTGATTGCACTTCATTAATAGCTTTTTTGATTTCAACTTGGTTAGATTTTAGTTCTTTTATTTCTCCAGAAAGGGCTTTTATATCTCTCGAGAGGGTTTCTCTAATATCTTCCATGCCTTTTTCGAGCCCGGCTAGAACCTTGAGAATTGTCATTCTGAACTCTAGATCTGACATATTACCAATGTCTGTATTGATTAGGTCCCTAGCCTTCGGTACTGCCTCTTGTTCTTTTTTTTTGTGTTGAATTTTTCCGTCTTGTCATTTTGTCCAGATAAGAGTATATGAAGGGGCAAGTAAAATACTAAAAGGGTGGCAACAACCCCAGGAAAAAATGCTTTAACCAAATTAGAAGAGATCCAAAATCGTGAGGGGGGAGAAAGGGGATAAAAAGAGGTTCAAAAAGGAAGAAAGAAAAAAAAAGAAAAAAGAAAAAAAAAAAAAGAAAAGAAAAGAATTAAAAAAAAAAAAGGAAAACACCTAAGAAAAATGTAAAAAAGAAAAAATATATATATTAGATAAACTAGTAAAAATCGTTAAAAAAGAAAAAGGTAACAGTTAAAAAAAAAAAATTTTACCCGAAGGTGAGAAAAAAAAAAAAAAAAAAAAAAAAAAAAATGAAAAAGAAAAAAATTAAATTAACTGCAAGACTAAAAAAAAATCACAGGGAAAAAGCCATGAGTTCCGTGCTTGGCTTTCTCCTCCTCTGGAATTCTGCTGCTCTCCTTGGTATTGAAACTGCTCTCCTTGGTAGGTGAACTTGGTCTCGGCTGGATTTCTTGTTGATCTTCTGGGGGAGGGGCCTGTTGTAGTGATTCTCAAGTGTCTTTGCCCCAGGCGGAATTACACCGCCCTTACCCGGGGCCGGGGTGAGTAATCCGCTCGGGTTTGCTTTCAGGAGCTTTTGTTCCCTGAGTGCTTTCCGTAGAGTTCCGGAGGACGGGAATACAAATGGCGGCCTCCTGGTCTCCGGCCCGGAGGAGCCAAGAGCCCAGGGCCGCACTCCTCAGTGCGTCCTCAGAGAACAGCGCCCAGTTACTCCCGTCTGCCTGACCTCCGGCCGCGCTCCGAGCTCACCGAGCCTGCGACCGGTTCAAGGTAACCCCGAGCTGCGAGCTTACTGTCGGCTCTGTCTCTGTAGCCGGCTTTCCCGTTCCAATACCCGCAAGGTCTGCGACACTCAGACACCCCTGATCCTTCTGTGACCCTGCGGGACCTGAGGCCACGCTGAACCCGCGTGGGCTTCGCCCCGGTTTAGCCTCTGGAGCGATGTCCCTCAGCGGAACAGACTTTTAAAAGTCCTGATTTTGTGCACCGTTGCTCCGCCGCTTGCCGGGAGCCGGCCCCTCCCCCCAGGGTCTATCTTCCCGTCGCTTTGGATTCACTTCTCCACCGGTCCTACCTTTCAGAAAGTGGTTGTTTTTCTGTTTCCAGAATTGCTGTTCTTCTCTTCGATCTGCCGATGGATTTTCAGGTGTTTGCAATCTTTAGATAAGCTATCTAGCTGATCTCCCGCTAGCTGAAGCAGTCTCAGCCTGCTACTTCTCCGCCATCTTGACTCCTCCCTCTGTTTTTGTTTTTGTTTTAGTGGCTGGATAGCATGAAGTTCAAAGAAGCTGATGTTTTGAGAAGTAGCCAAGAAAATTGGTTTGCCTTTTAGAGTGAGATAAAGGAAAACAGTTGCACTACACCTAGTAGATAGCTATAAGGAGTAAGAGATAAAATATATTCCAGCAGGGAAGACTACAAGGGAAATTGTTTGCTATGAAGTAAGAGAACTCCAGTTCTGAAAGTGAGAAAATTAAGGAAACATCCAGAGAAGGACTTGAGGTCAGAAAGGACTTTTTAAAATCTCATGTGTAAAGAGTTTGGAGGGAGGAGAGGAATAGGGCATTAGGCTTATAAGAATATGAGTGTCCTCTGAATAACTGATGGCCTGAGATGAACAGGGATAAAAGAGATGGCAATATAAGTCCTGATCAATTTCTGGCTTTAATGTAAGCACTGCAGTCGATTCAAACTGAGGTCCTGAACAGTTAGCATGGGGAGCTCACAGTAATTTCTCTCTCTGGAAGCTATTGAAGCTATGTCTGTGAGGTAGGATGGCAGGGGAAAACCACTTTCTTTCCTCTCTCCTGTGTCTCACCTTCAAGCTAGTGAAATACTGCAAGGTGACAATTGTTCCCATTGCTTCCAGTGTGTTACTGCTCCTGGTGGTGACAAGGTCCTTGATGTGATGTAACAGAGTGTCTGGCAAGGAAATGAGTCTTCATGGCTCAGATCAGTACTGTAAATGAACACAGTTGGGAAAATAGGGCTATAGTGGATTTGACTGGGGCTGAAACTTGGTGCTACTATGCAGTGACTTAGTTGAGAGATGCTAACTAAGAAGGATGAAATTGAAAGCGATGCAGTGATATATAGTGACCATGGGAGCATGACTCAATGAGGAGTAGAAATCAATGAGGCAGAAACAGACTCCTCTTGGAAACAAGTGAGGCAAAAATGGACCAACTTCCAGCCTTTTTCAGGATCCTTTTTCTGTCTGCAACTAAGTCAGCCAAGCTGAGTCCTAGTCATATTTCTTCCCTCTCTGAATTGCCTATATTTATGCCCAGTTATGGACATGAAAAATAGCCCACTAGAAGCATAATTGCCCATCCTCCTTACTCCTCAGCCACAATTGCTGTTTATACTGCACAAGTTCTAACTCACAATGTGCTTAAATGTCATCACTCAGTCAGTGTCTAGCTTAAACCAAATACATCATCCCATTTCCCTTTTCAGAATATTGGGTTTGGAGTAAACAAGGACATTAGAGAGGACACAGTGCTAATGGATAGGAGTAGAATTCACACAAAAATATCAGGATCCAAAGGAAATCTTCAGACCAAAAGTTATGTCGTGTTCCCAGAAACAGTTTTGCAATTTCATAAGGCTGCTGAGAATGGTACTGTAGTTTGGTTCATTGTTAAGAGGCCATCCCCCAAAAAATGGTTGAGAAGAATGGGATGAATTTATTGTTTTGTGGCAAACATTCAAGCAAGGGTGAGGGACTTAGTGTCTTTAAAAACAAAGTATGTTATTTGTAAGAATGCAAGAATAATGCATTGTAAAGTTCAAATTCTCTAGCTGTTTTTTGAGGCTTTCCATGATCCACTGCCTGCTTCCTTACCAGACATATTTCTCACTGTAGGAACCAGCCATATAGAGATAGTGTGCACTCCATTTTGCAACTTTTCTAATGCTGTTCTCAGCATATAATGCAAACTTCCACAGCTCATGATATGAAAAATTTACTCCCCAAAGACCAACTCAACTATTACTTCTCTGTTCCCAATTTTTATAAGATCATAAATCACTATAGGAAAAAGGCTCAGCATTTTCTTTTTTTTTTTCTTGTTTGTTTCATTTTTTGTGTTGTTGTTGTTGTTGTTGTTTTGTTGTCTTGCCTCTACACTGGATCTCTATAGAACAGTGCTTTGAATTAATATGTACTGAGCACCTTCTATGTATTTTGAGATGATGTGGAACATAAGATGACATGTGGACTTGGAGACACAGAACAGGTCTGATCACTCTGCTTCAACTATGTGCAAACACTGACATTGAGGAAAAAAATAGATTTTCTGAGTTTATAAAAATGATAGCATGTCAAGTGTGCCTGTTGTACAGTTGGTTAAGCATCCAACTCTTGGTTTAAGGTCAGGTCATGATCTCAGGCTTATGAGATGTTGCCCCACGTTGGGCTCCATGCTCAGCACAGAGTCAGTTTAAGAATCTCACTCTCTCTCTTCCCTCTGCCCATCTCGCTCATGCTCGCTCTCTTCCTCTCTCTCTAAAATAAATAAATAAATCTTTAAAAAATGATAGCAGGTCAACTTAAATATAACATATAAAGGATTTTATGAAAACATAATACTAAATAGTCAACTAATATTAATTATTTTTATTTTCCAGCTTAAAATAATGCCAAAAAAAAAAAAAAGAGGGGTGCCTGGGTGGCTTAGTTGGTTAAGCATCTGCTTTCAGCTCAAGTCATGGTCCTGGGGTCCTGAAACAAGCCTCATTTTGAGCTCCTTGTTCGGTGGAGAGTGTACTTCTTCCTCTGCTTCTGTCCCTGCTTGTGCTCTCTCTCTCTGTCTTTCTCTCTCAAACAAATAAATAATATCTTTAAAATGAAATAAAAAAATCAAAAGAGAGAAATTAAGTACTCCAAAAATAGATACCATGTTTGGCTATGATTTGAGACAAAGTTGGAGAGACAGCACGTCTCTGAGAAAAAAAGAAATGTCTTACTCTTCCAAAGCCCTTTCTTCCCCCAGCATTGCAATAGGAAAAATAAAGACTGACTACAGTATTTCCCTTTTATTTTTAATTTAATTTAATTTTTTTTTAGTATTTTATGTGGTGCAAGGTCTATAATTTGTATACAACTTGGGGCAAAGATGGCATGCCACCACATAGACCTCAAGGTCTTTTTAACTATAGATGAGGAATGGAGTGGCCCTATAATCCCATAAAAGACAAAACACAATTCTTTATGACAGCAACATCCCTTATGATTTTGTTAGTGTCTTTGAGTAAAGAATTTTGGGGTGACTTATAGAATCAGTTATAGAGTTGTAGATGCAGAGATAATGATGATGTTTCTTAGTGAATCTTATTATTTAAAGAATATTTCAAACAATTATAATCAGAATAGACTAGTTTTGAAATCAGAAGCAGATACTAAGAAAGGGAGTAACATTGCAATCTACCACTTAATGTTCTCATTGATTTTAATAGTGATGAATTTTGCCTGATTATTTGAAACACTAATTAGATCATTTTGTTTAAGAGATGAATCAAAGTTTATCAAACAATCTTGATGTTTAACATTGATGGCTAAGCAAAATATGATATCACCATTCTCTCTTAATCTAAATATGTAAAATTCTAATACCAGATTACCTTGACCTATGTGGTAGTTAGAAATACTTTCTTCCAATCATCTTGACACATGAGAGGATTACACTGCCTAGAACTCTGAAGTTAAGTGTGATAAGGTAAATTACTTGGTTAATGAAACGTGGGTGGAAATAACATACATGCTTCTAGACAGAAGTTTTTTAAGGTACATAAATAACTAACAGTTCAGGTTCAGGTTCCTGCATGTGTGAATGTGGAGTGCATAAAACACAGTTCTAGTTACACATGATGCACTTGTATGAGTGAAAAATAAAGGTTCTTTTTAAGACATTCAAATGGTAAAGCTATTTTTAACTACAACATTAGACTATCCTCAGTGGTCAAGAAACTGAAATTGGGGGTTGAGTGTCTTCATAATAAAATCATAGAATCTGCAAAGGATTAATGGTTTTAGATGACTGACAGCAAGGAAACTATAATTCAGGGTGTGAAAGACACCCTGCAGGTTAGAAAGTAGCAATTTTTTTTGTAATATTGTTGCCTTTGTTAATTAAACATGTACCCCCGTGGGAGAAGTCAGACAACAGAATATTAGATGTGTGTATTGTTGATTGGAGACTTGCACTGGTAAGGTATAGGAAAGAAATGAACTCAAGAAATAACTGGGCAATTTAAAAGCAGAAATAAAAGGAGATTAGAAAAAAAATCTAATATTGGAAAGTTTCAGGTTTGAGAAATACAACATATTTTTACTTTGAGATAATAAAATTATAAGTTAAAAAAAATTTTAAAGTGGGGCACCAGCACAGTTGGTTAAATGTCAGACCCTTGGTTTCAGCTCAGTTTGCAATTTCAGGGTCATGAGATTGAATCCTGAGTCAGGCTCCAGTCTCAGTGAGGAGACTGCTTAAGATTCCCTCCCTCTTCCTCTGCCCATCCTTTTCCATACACACCCACCGCACTTCCACACTCTTCCTCTGTCTCTAAAATAAATAAATATTTAAGAGATTTAAAGTCTTTAAAGAAATTCAATTTAAAAAACAAAGATCTATTAAGGCTGTCCTCAAAGGTCATTACTCTATTGTGAAAACTTGTGAATAAACTAAAGCATGGGAGAATAAACACTCAATCTAGGTTGTATTGCAAGTGAAACATTATCATTGCAAGTGATAAGTAAAATTAACTAAGGAGCTGTGATTTCTACTAACACATGACAGGCTCTAGGCATTCATAGTTACCTTGAAACAAAATGAGATGTGAGAAAAATAGGAAAGAAGGAAGGAGGGAAGGAAGGAAGGAAGGAAGGAAGGAAGGAAGGAAGGAAGGAAGGAAGGAAATATGGAATTATAACTCAAAGGATACTTTGTGGATATTGGCACATGGTGGTGTTTTATATCTGCTAAGTTCACCTGATTTTTGAAAGAGATATAAGGCTAAATGAAGGATCAGTCTGGACTTGACATTATTTTAAATCTAAAAATGACCATAAGGCCCCCAATTATTTGGACAGTAGGTAAGCTTTTAATAAGGGCAAATTTCTCACTCTCTACTTGAGTATAGTGTAAAAGAAAAAAAATCTCCCAGATGTCAATGCCAAAGCTATGAGAAACAATCAGCAGAAAGGTTGTTAATTAAGGAGGTATCTTAATTAAACATCACACCTTCTAGGATGAGAAGGCAATTTCTCAAAATACTGCTCATAGGGATATCATAGTTCTTACAGACCAAGAGTAAAGGACAAATATTTGCCTCTCCCTTTTTCTCTCCTCTTCTAAGAGGGGTTATTCACTGCACTTACTTTTTTTCCTATACCATTGAGTATTGAAGGATGGGAACATAAACTCCCTACCCACCCCCAGCTCTCCCTTTTAAATATATAGGTCTCCAGACCAAGTAATACCACATCTAGAACTCTAGGACCAGTTCGGGACTATAACACAGGACTCCAATTCAGAAATTTCTATGAACTCTCAGAGATGCTCTTCTTGGTTATGAATATAGTGGCATACATAGGACTTTTTGATTTCCCCCTTGAAAAGGTGATGTGTTTTGGTGTGGAAGGAAGTAACTGAATATATTTTGATTAGAAGGCAGAGTATATGGGGCGCCTGGGTGGCTCAGTGGGTTAAGCCGCTGCCTTCGGCTCGGGTCATGATCTCAGGGTCCTGGGATCAAGTCCCGTATCGGGCTCTCTGCTCAGCAGGGAGCCTGCTTCCCTCTCTCTCTCTCTGCCTGCCTCTCCATCTGCTTGTGATATCTTTCTGTCAAATAAATAAATAAAATCTTAAAAAAAAAAAGAAGGCAGAGTATGGTATGTTTATCGTTCATTTTTTTTTTCTAGGAATATGGTTGGTTTGCACACACATATAATTAGGTGAAGGCATGACACTTGCCTTGAAAACACAAATGAATAGGAACTGTATTTGTCACTTTAATATAGAAGACTTTAAGGGCAGGTGTATACATTACCCAGCCTTTTTTTTTCCCCCTGATATAGTGAGTAGTGATGTTTCATGTGGAAGAAATAATGTTAGGCTCTTTCCTGAAAGAGAAAAATATGGAGAAGAGCTAAAACTAAATAATATTCACATGTCACATGAACAATAAGTGAACATGGGTTTGTTTATTATTGCAATGTATCGGAACCTGTTCTACCTGTAAGTGTGAAAGTTAAAAAAAAGAAGAAGAAGAAGAAGAAGAAGAAGAAGAAGAAGAAGAAGAAGAAGAAGAAGAAGAAGAAGAAGAAGAAGAAAGAAAAGGTCTATTTCCTTTAAATCATTTCAAATTATTTCTAACTGCGTTGTATGTATGATGTGGTTAAAAAAAAAAAAAAAGCAAGCTTGATACACCCCTGTATTTAATATATGAAGATGTTGGAAATCAGAAAAGAAATTGGGCTAAGAGTTAATATATGTTGGCTTTAATCCTGAGTTTTCTATTTCATAATTGTAGATACATTGAACAAATTATTTAGATTTTAAATCTAAAAATGACCATAGGACCTCTCACTACTTGGACAGTAGGCTAGCGCTTTTTTTTTAAAATATTTTACTTATTTATTTGACAGAAATCACAAGTAGGCAGAGAAGCAGACAGAGAGAGAGGAAGGGAAGCAGGCCCCCCGCTGAGCAGAGAGCTCATTGTAGGGCTCCATCCCAGGACCCCTGGACTATGACTTGTACCAAAGGCAGAGACTTTAACCCACTGAGCCACTCAGGCACCCCGGTAGGCCAGCTTTTAATAAGGGCAAATGTTTCACTATCTAATTGAGGATAGTAGGATTTGTTTCTCTACTAAATGATGCTTACTAATTTACTTTCTGGATTCCATGATTTTTAAATGTAAATTAATTAAAAAAATATTTAATGAATTTTAACATATTTTAATGCAATTAATTTTAATTTAGCAACAAATTGTAAGTTATCATTACCCACAGTATATATTATTTAGCATTTATCCAGAAACCAGGATAATATACTATAAATTTTTAGTAAAACCTATTCATAATTTTCTGATCCATGAGCGTATCTTTTTGTGTCTTCATCAATTTCTTTCATGAGTGATCTGTAGTTCCTCAAGTACAGATCTTTTACCTCTTTGGTTAGGCTTATTCCCAGGTATCTTATGGTTCTCGGTGCTATAGTAAATGGAATCGTTTCTCTAATTTCCCTTTCTATATTTTCATTGTTAGTGTATAAGAAAGCAACTGATTTCTGTACATTGATTTTTTTATCCTGCCACATTACTGAATTGCCATATGAGTTCTAGTAGTTTGGGGGTGGAGTCCTTTGGGTTTTCCCTATAAATTATCATGTCACGTGCAAAGAGAGAGAGTTTGACTTCTTCATTGCCAATTTGGATACCTTTTATTTATCTTTGTTGTCTGATTGCTGTTGATAGGATTTCTAGTACTATGTTGAACAACGGTGGTGAGAGTGGGCATTCTTGTCATGTTCCTGATCTCAAAGGGAAGGCTGTCAGGTTTTCCCCATGAGGGTGATATTCACTGTGGTTTTACATAGATAGATTTTATGAAGTTGAGGAATGTTCCCTCTATACCTATACTTTAAAGCGTTTTAATCAGGAATGGATGCTGTATCTTGTCAAATGCTTTTTCTGCATCAACTGAGAGAACCATGTGATTCTTCTCTCTTCTCTTATTGATTTGTTCTATCACATTGATTGATTTGTGAATGTTGAACCACACTTGCATCCCAGGGATAAATCCCACCTGGTCATGGTGGATAATCTTTTTAATGTACTCTTAGATCCTATTAGCTAGGATCTTGTTGATAATCTTTGTGTCCACATTCATCAGGGTTATTGGTCTGAAATTCTCCTTTTTGGTGGGGTCTTTGCCTGGTTTGATGATCAGGGTACTGCTGGCTTCATAAAAAAAGTCTGGAAGTTTTCCTTCTGTTTCTATTTTTTGAAACAACTTCAGGAGAATAGGTATTATTTCTTCCTTGAATGTTTGGTAGAATTCCCCAGGTAATCTATTTGGTCCTGGGCTCTAGTTTTCAAGATCTGTCTTCCTTAGGCTTAGTTTCTTCTGGCAATGGGTTTAATATGCATTTTAATTTTCCAAAACTCAATGTCTCACTACTATAACTTTTCTTGAGATCATTAAACTCTTTACAACAGATCTTTATTTTGGTGATAATAAACCTCAGATTCCCTGGTTTCCTCTCATCTTCTACATTAAAAGGCCCATAAGCTCTAAATATTCTTACTTTATTCTAATTTAACTGTCTCTTCCTAAGTCCTGAAATTCTTCAGTATATCACTTTCAGAATCATGGACAACTATCAGTAAATTCTTTCATATCTGTTATTTCTTGTATTAGAGTTCTCCATAGAAACAGAACTAACAGGATATATGTATAGATATATAGATACATATAAGAAGAAATATATTATAGGAATTGACTTATATGATTATAGAGGCTAAGATGTTCCATGGTCTACCTGCAAGTCTGCAAGCTGGAGAACTAGGAAAGCAAGTTGTGTAATTCTGTCCACGTCAATAAACCTGAGAATGGTGGTGAGTGGTGGTAGTATGGGGGAGTTAAAAGAGAGCAAGTCCTGGTCCAAGTCCTGAAGCTCAAGAACTAGGAGCACTGATGTCCAAGAACAAGAAGATAGATGTCTCAGCTTCAGCACAAAGATTGAATTGGCCCTTTCTCAGACTTTTTGTTCTAAATGGCCCTTTAATGGATTGGATGATGCCCACCACATTGGTGATGGAGATCATTACTCAGTCTACCAATTCAGATGCTAAGCTCTTCCAGAGATACTTTCATAGTCAAACCCAGAAATAATGTTTTACCAGCTATCTGGGCATTTCTTAGCCCATTCCTTATCACACCCACATTTCCCCTACATGTCTTTACCTCAGTATTAATCTAGATTTGTTCAGGAACATAGTTTCCTTTGTGTATTTCCTCTGTATCTTTCCTTGGTGATTTTTTCTCTTCAACATTTCTTATACCACTGGTGTCAGATGTAAAATAGGTATCACTGTCTTCATTACAGTTTCTAAACATATAATTCTGTCTCCTCAGGTACTTCACCATTATTTCTTGGATAATGCAGGTGCTGGATCACTGTATTTCTAAAAGTCCTTCTGTTAATGTTTAGTAAATTCAAAATATATGTTCTCAAAAAATGACTACATAAAGGTTGCATATTTAGACTAGATAGATATTTTGTCTTTTGATAATTTTTTTGAATATTTTATTTATTTATTTATTTAGCATGCATAAGTCAGGGGAGGGGCAGAGTGAGAGGGAGAATGAGAAGCTCAAGTTGACTCCACGCTGAGCATGGAGCCCGAACATGGGGATGGATCACACATTCCTAAGATCATGACCTGAGCAGAAATCAAGAGACAGATGCTCAACTGACTGAGCCACTCAGGCACCCCTTTCTGATACTTTCTTGTAAATAATTTTCCTTAGATACTCTATTATCAGCTAGCATTAAGGGCATGATTAGGGGGAGTAATAGGTCACTAATTATCATATTAATGATAACATACTGAGTACAATATTCACTGTATCATATAGACCTCCTTTAAGGCCATGCTTTCCCAGACTGGTTTGCTTTTTGTGCTGGACATAGTAACTTTTATAAATGTTTATGGTCCCTCTTTGTTTTCCTAACAAGTCTAAAGCTTATTTGGATCTATCTCTAGCAATTATGCTTTATTATATGGAGTCTTTGTTCCAGTTTCTTCTTTTCTATAGTATTATTTTTCCTGTGCTCCAGTCCTTCATCTATTTGTCTGCTTTCTTTTACAGTAGTGTGGCTATTTTCTCTGTAACTTGACATTTAGATAAATACTATCTCTGGTGACAGTCCTCAAGAAAGGAAAGGTGAGATATTTAAGTAGGGCAGATAGTGCTAAGAAGATTCTTGATAATGTTCAAGTAGTCCAGAAAAAGGAAAATCCTCACATAAATTGACTATTCTCACCCTAGGTGGGTTTCATATAATGAGATAACCCTTCCCCAACTTGAATCTAAATACAGGTGTCTGCTCCCTCACTTAAACCATCCTGAAACAGGTAATGGTTCTCTATGTGTATATTTTAGTACAGTCCCAAGACTATGAACTCAAAACTTGACTATAACTTCATGAATAGGTAATCCTAGAATTTAGTTGGATTTTAACTTATCCAATCACTCTACTTTCACAAGCAAGGAAACCCAATGCACCTTCATGCATGTACGAATATATTTAAACTTAAATTCACAATGTATCATTCAATTTTATGTTCAGTTAGGATAGGGTGTTTGCCATGATGTATGTTGATGACTGAGACTATTTACCTCCACACAACTTAATTATTGTAACCAAGAATGGAAACTATCTCTTTCAACATCAGTTAACTATTCCAAAATCATTTCTCAAGAAGATAAGACTATAAACCAACAAAGAATTTCATTACTTGGTTTTGGAAAATCTTGTAATTCAACTTATCCAGACAAGAATTTGCTCACTCTTACTTATCAAACAACACATATCAAGGCCAACTTCAAGAATCTCTCTTTATTGTGTCAGTGAATTCTAAACTACAATTATTAAACTAAACTACAATTATTAAACTAAAATTAAAATTATTAAACTATTAAATAATTAAACAATTGTTAAGCTCCAATTAATATCCAATAATATGCTAAACTGGTCCCCTTCAGAAAAGATGCACTTTAAGTTGTTTGAGTCCAGACCCTAGAGCTTATAGATATATCCCTCTGACTCTTCGTTCATGGACATCATTAAATTTTTTCAAAGATTGTGTAAAGCATTAGCTGTTTTAGTCAACTTAACTTTTTTGACTAGAATTTTTCCTAGTGGTTTTTGATGGAGGGCTGGCAGCTGACAATATGATGCCAGAAAGCCCTGCATCTTTTTATACGTGCCAGAAAGCATTGTCTGCAAATTTATGAGTAACACTGGTCGGTGGATAGTTAGAAATTAATGAACATTAGAAAACCACTGGCTTGGTTTGAAGTCTACTGTCTACTAAGTACTTATTATATCTATGTATGATATATACAACATTGTATATGCTGCTAGCATATCCATCCATCTGTATACAAATCCAGATTTTTTAGTTAAATAAAATAAAAAGTTATAATTAGGATAATGAAGCAAGGAGTAAGAATAGACATCCTTGGGAATGCTGGGTTTGACAGGCAGCAAAAGCAAGAACCTAGGGAATGAGACAAGGAATCAGAATTAAGCCAAATTTACAGTACACACCAAAAGACTCACCAACAAAGAAAAGGAATAGCTGTAAGTAGGATTGGTGGCAACAATCACCTTGAAACTGAGTTAACCTTTTAGAAGGGGATCTTTGTTATCTCCCCTGTGCAGAAAACAACTGGTGATAACAAACTTGCCATGGTAAACTGTATGAATTCAAAAAGTCAAGTTCTGACAAATTCTCAAATAATGTCCAGCTAAAGTTTAGAAAAAATGAGTCTTCTTAGTTAACATTAATTTGACATAGTCAGAAAATAAGATGTGCCTGAAGACGTGTAATGACCTGTTCCCTTCTCTTCAAACATTTTACCAAATTGCATAAGAAGAGGGGGACTTTCATGACTCTTTGAGGTGATCTTTAATCCTCTCTGTGAGGAGATTCAAAATAAATTGTTTTCTTTTTTAGCATCTTTACTTGCCTGGGCAAGTTAAACATTTCACATGACTGACATATCTGAAAGACATTACTTCAATGAGAGTACTTTTCTGAAAGCATTATTGTGAATTTCTATTATGCCAGTTATTATTTGAAAATACAATGCTTTCTCTCCCATCAGCCTAGCTGTCAGCTTGTTATTTTTTTCTTTCATTCCATTCCCACAAAAGTAATGGGCATCACTGACAATTTCCATTAGGAATGTTGAATAGGAGCTATTTATGCTTCTTAGCTGAGAAGTGTTAATGCTGTAAAGTTCATGTTTCATCTTATCACTTTTTCCAATGTGTTGAGATCATTTTTATCTGAAAAAAATGCACATTTCTAAAAAGAAACAATAATTGTAAAGATATTTCTGCTTGTTTAATTAATAAATTCTTAATAGTAGTGGCCACCTCAAAAGGTTTCTATTCTGAAAAATTATTTCCTCTTTTAACACACATTCTTACAGAAGTACAGTTTATTTATCCCAGCTACAATTTTAATGTTTTATTTAAGGCAAATATGGGGCTGGGATGTTTCATTTACTCTGGTTAACCTTAGAGATATCATTCTTTTAACCATGAATATGGAGAGCTAAAAATATATGAAGAATCAAAATGGAATTTTGAGCCAAACTACACATTTTTATGTGAAACCAAATATTCATTCTTAAATATTTAACAATTTGAATTTTTCAAAAATTTCTTTCTTCCTATTTTATTCTGTAAAAGTTGATCTTAGGGATTTGGGACAAGCTATTTCCATTCCTTGGAACACATTTTCTTCTATAAAATATGATTCCATTTTATAAATATACCAGAATTTTTTTTTCATTTTCCTTTTCATGGGCCTTAACATTGTTTCTAGGTTTGTGCTATTATGAAGAAAGATGTTGTTTATTTTCTTTTTCATCTATATATCTAGATATATAGATATATAGATATATAGAGATATCTTCAGATACACATTGGCCAGAGTAACTTTTTCATATTTTAGGAGTAGAATTGGTGAGTCACAGGCTAGGGGAAATTTCTGCCTTTAAAGGTGATGTCAATTTGTTTAAAGTCAAGTGTTTACAACAATTTACCCACCCATCAGTGATGTATAAAATCTTTATTTCAGTGTTTAGTCTTTTCTTTAAGACATCTTTAGCCTAAACTAAAAACATAAGCTTGAGAACATGCTCCTTTGCTTAACATGATATGTAAGATATTTAGGTTAAGTTGAGGCTTAACTTCTGTCAGATTTATTTGTTTAAGGGTAATTTATCAAATAATGTGATGTGGCTGCAAATGTACCACAACATCTGAGACAAGCAGTGCAACATAGACAATTATTAAGTGAAGGATCATGATCATAGTGGGTACTTCACTTTTTAAACCAGGATTACAGTGTGCCAAAATAAAACCAAGATTCTTGATCTTATTTCCAAATTAAACCCCTCAGAACTAGATATGACTATATTAGACAGCCAAGAACATATAGAATATGAGCATTAAATTAAACCTGATAATATGTGGTTCTGCATTTTGTTTCATTTTATTTAAAAAGTAACTACTTCATATACTGGGATCGGCTGGATCCAGAATAACTTGATCTGAAAGTTCTGTAAAGGAAATTGCCTGTCTTAAAAAACTCACATGATACTTAAAGTTTGAAAACTCCAGCTAGAACTGTATTTCAGTATTGCATGAATACTTGAAAAATATTCATGTGATCATTACCTTATTATTTTATTGTTGAGATTTTTTTTTTGAGCCTTTCTTGATAATACCCAATAATATATCCTGTGTTGGCATTCAATATCTTTCTCTTCACATCTCTTCCAGAAGACACAGTCTCTGGATTTTAGATAACACATAAGTTTTTAAGGAGGATGTTGAGGAAAATTTACCTGTATTAACTGGTAATAGAATGTAGATTTCAGGGACACCTGTGTGTCACAATCCATTAGGAGTCTTGGTTTCAGCTCAGGTCCTGATCTCAGGATCATGAGATCCAGCCCCACATTGGGCTTCATGTTTAGCAGGGGGTCTGCTTGAGATTCTCTCTCACTCTCTCTCCCCCTGCTCTTGCTGTCTCTCTAAAATAGACAAATCTTTAAAAAAAAGATGTAGATTTCTTAAACCATTTGTGTGTTCCCAAGTCAGCCTGAAAAAGAGCAGGGTCTGGTGTCAAAGGTGGTTAACTAGAGACATGGGTAGCTTGTTACTAAGTCATAAACAGAAGAAAAAATTAAACAAAAGCAGTTGATCTCATTGTTCATAACGCCATTAACACTACTTTTTGGACATGGAAGTTTGTGAGTTCTGAATGTTTCCTTAATTCAGAATCACATTTGTTTTACTATTCCAGAAGATTGCTGTAATGTAAACAGTGAAGTTTCTGAATAGATGTCAAGGCTTTCAAAAGATTTTAAGTGAAACTTCCAGTAAAAAGGGCACAGTCCTTGGAAGAATGGGTTGAAATTCTTCAGGACAAGAACACAAAATCAAGCAATTTGTTTTGATTGTTAATATCAGAACCAGGAATTTCTTGAAAGGAACAGTTTTAATTCATTTGGAGAGCCAAAATATAGTGGGCAGAATATATTAAAAATCCAGTCCATTAGTATAGTTTTATAAAATCCACTTGGAAATATTCAAAGAAAACTTGAGCTGTGTTCAGTTTTCTATGTCCAGACTTTATAATTTTACAATGCTTTTTGTTGGTGATAGTATGCTAAGAATGATGATACAGTACATTGGCATTTGTCTTTTTGTGTGATAAGTGATTCTATGCAAAAAATCTTTCAGAGTTCCATGTGAGACCACCAGCACCACATAAAGTGCCATCCTGAATGCATCAGAGGTGATCATCAGGTAATATTTGATAGTATTATTTTCTGATTATGGAGTTAATGGCTACCATCCCAATATAGCCTCTGCAAACTTCTTCACAGATTTAGCTTTTGGGCTAACATGGAGATAGGGCTGGGTTTTAGTTATAAACCTAATTAATAAACTAGGACATCACTTTAACCTCCACATTACTCTTTTATAATGGTCAGTTTCTTGCAGAGAATAGAGCACTTAATAATTCTTTAATCTGATTACTTTTCTGCACTGGGGTTTCTGCTGCGGTCAAGAATACTCACTTTTTTCAAAGCATTAAAAAATTATGTATTGGGGGTGCCTGGGTGTCTCAGTTGTTAAGCTGTCTGCCTTCACTTCAGATCTTGATCCCAGGGCCTGCAATCGAACCCTGCATGGGGTTCCCTGTTCAGTGGGAAGACTGCTTTTCCCTCTCCCACTCCCCTGGTTGTGTTCCCTCTCTCACTGTGTCTCTCTCTGTCAAATAAATAAAATATTTTTAAAAAAATAATGTATTAACTTAAAGATACAATTGCTATCATTGAATATAAATCTATGTGTAATTAACTGGCAATCTTTAGTGAGGACAATGTGTTCTGTCTTCTCACCTGATTTTGCCTCTGGTTCATTTTGATGTGTGTTTTGAGGCCTTTTATAATTTATCTAATCTTATAGTTTACTGTTTCATTTGTATACAAACAAGAATATATTTGAATTTTCTTAGAAGTGATGATTTCTTTGGAATTGGGATAATTCCCAGATAGAATCAAGCATAAGTATCTTCTACTAATAATGGAAGGAATGGAACATAGTATAGATTTTTACAAAGATGGGTAGAAATTACATGAAAGATAAAGCAATATAATTTTATTAATGGTCACCTTAATTGCTGAGATATTGTACTTTTGTTGAGCATTAATTAGAATACAACCTGAAGGACCATCAAATCTGAGAAAGACCCTAAAATCATGTCAGTAGAGACTTTCATTGGTTTAACTTCAGCTTTTATTAACCTGAGACAATATTATATATATATATATATATGAATATATGTGTGTGTGTGTGTGTGTGTATAAATACTTTATGTTGGTGACAGGATGTTAAGAATGATGATAGAGCACAGCATATATATATATATATATACACACACACACATAATTATATATAATATATGTAACATATAATTTATATGTATATATAATTTGTCATATAATTTGTCATAATTTTTATATAATATATTATGTATTATATATAATTTGTCACATAAATGTTTATATAATAAAATGTCATAAAATCATATCCCATCATTTCCATGAAACTGAATAACAACACCAAAGACTGCCCACAACAGTCATGTAAAATAAGAAGAAAGGTTTATGATAGTTAGGGACAAGGATGAAAAATGGTCAAAGAGTTCTTTCTAAAAAATTTACCTTCTTATCTATAGGTTCCAAAGGAAGAGTTTCGGGGGATGATGACCATTTCAGGATAATAGGAAACTTGTTCTCTTCAAGACTCTATAGGAGTCTCAGGAATCTTTTAAATTGATTATTAGTCTGCCAGAAATGAAAGATTATTATCTTGGGACAGAGAGAAAGTCAGGTTTTTACATAAAAAAAAGGAAAAAAAGAAATCAAAGGAAAAGAAGGAAAAAGAGAAATGAAAAGAGAAAAAAATTCTTACATATAAAGAGTCATTGAAAACATCACTAATGGAATGATCATCATTGATAGGAAGCAGTACAAACTCAGAAGGTGGAAATTCAGTGAAAAAAAAAAAAACAGTTTAGATACAACCTGGGATCTCCCTCACCATCATGCAGAAAAATGAAATTGGACCATTTCCTTACACCACACACAAAAATAGACTCAAAATGGATGAAGGACCTCAATGTGCGAAAGGAATCCATCAAAATCCTTGAGGAGAACACAGGCAGCAACCTCTTTGACCTCTGCCCCATCATGAACATAGAGAGCAGAGCCCTGAATAGGAGGCTCCTGGGACATTAAGGAAGTATGCCCTTCCTAAATCAAAGTTTTTGGAAATGAGTTACTCTTTGGGGGATGCTTTGAGAGACTCCAAAGAAGCCAAACTCCCACAAGTACTACCAGATAAAATAATTGCTTTAACAAAACCAAGACTATTAAATATTCTGCAACAAGTGAAAACACTACCATTAAGGAAGGGGCTTGTAGCGTCTTGAGAGTATTTTACAAAATATCTAAAAACTAATACTCTCTTAAAATGTGCTTTTTAATGCCTCTTCACAAATACTACAGTTTAGTATTGCTAACATGGTAATATATAAAATAATACATTGTGTATAATAAACAGCATACAACAACATAGCTAATACTAACTGAGTGCCTAATATGCGCTGGGCAATATGTAAAATGTGTGTGTGTGTGTGTGTGTGTGTGTGTGTGTGTTTCTTTCAGTTCTTATAAAACCTCAACATATAAGAAATAGTACAGATAAGAAAACCGAGCTAGATTAAGATAGATCAAATGGCAATAAATTGTTAGAACCAAGGTTAGAATCAAATCATATGCCCAATATGTACCAGGCAATGTTCTAAGCTGCAGGGTTTCATTAGATAAGAGAGAAACAAAAATATTTAGTTTTTTCGAGCTTAATATTTTACTAAAGAAAGAAATACAATACAAAGCATAGGTGAGGGAAGGAGTTAGAAAGTGATAGCCACAATGCTGTTCTCTTTGCCTTCACTCAGTTACTCTTTTCCTAATTTTTACCTGTGTACAAGGCACCTGTGAAAACTTTGGTTTTCAGCTTCTTTTTCAAGTACTATTCTTTAAAATAGTACCTATGAGTATGCATCATGTTTCTGTATGTGGCATTTTTAATTGCATTCTCAATAGGAGTTAAAATCTCATTTTTTGGATAATTATATTTCTAAATATATGGGTATTTAAGCTGGCTTCGGATTAAATTCTTTTACTCACATTGTGCATGAGGAAGGCTGCCTGTTTGTCATAATTATGTGAAATTTGTTGGCATTTATGTAGGATCTAATATGTATTGTGACTTTTTCAAATGTTGAGAGTATTCCTGAGAATAATGTATATTCTGAAATTGTTTGGTATAGGATTCTATATGTTCTGCTTGTTAGTTGTGCAATTTAAAATATTAAAGCTTATCTATCCATAATTGGGATATTTGTCTTGACAGCTCTCACAAGATAAAGATTTTTTGGTATCTCTTTGAACTTCCATCAATATTTTCTATTTGTATATATCACGTCTCCCTTATTATATGTGGACAAGTATAAAATTGTTATTGCCTCCTGAGTAACTGCACTCTTCATCCTTATATAGTAAATTCTATATGAAGTTTTTGTATTTAAACCTGTTTTGTATCAAATTAACACAGCTTTATTTTGCTTAACATTGTGTGATGTTTTCTCCAGCATTCACTGAATTTCAAGCAGTGTTTGAACTTTTTGGTACCCATCTTATACAAAGTTTAATTCTGCATTTTCATCCAGACTGATCGTTATTATTGTTTCTAATCCAGAATATTTAATTTGTTTGCATATGGCACTGTTACTGATAATATGCAGTTCTTTCTCTATACTGTGTACTTGCAAATGATCTCTCTTCTTTTTATCCTTCCTTTGTTCACTTTTGTTAACCATATTATGAAGTTATTAAGGTTACAATTACCCAAGCCATTTTATTTCTTGTTATTAATTTGGATATATTTAACTTTTAAACAATATTTTACTATTTACTTTAGTATTTTTACATTGCATATTCTTAAATTCTAGAATATGTTGATAGTTTAATCTTCTTTCCAAATAAGATCATAATGTATGTCTCACTTCAAAATTACATAGCTGTAGTTGCTTTGTCCTTTACTGTCATATAGATCAGTGATGCATTCTTTAACCTTATCATTTATTGACTATTTTGCATTACTATGAGGTAAAAGATATTGTTAGAAATGTCTAAATATTCAGTCTAAGGTTTAATTAGAAATATTTTAAGTTAAAATTTATTTTATCTATGAAAGACATTTCTTCTGAATTATGTACCTTTTTATAGGCTATATGCATATGCTTCTCAATTCTTTTTTCCCATTTGAACCATCATGGAGTATTTCAGATCATAGCATTCTTGACATCTACACTCAGATAATGGTGTTTTATTAGTCTAGGTTGAAATCTGATTATCTGTACTTTATAGACAACCTCCCACCCCTACCAGGTGATTAAAATAGGAGCCAAGTTTAAAACAACTGGCTTAACACTGGGCTCTTAGAAATCAGAACAATATCTGGCTATTTTTGGTATTCCTAGTACTTTGTATATCAGATAATGTAGCTGCATGTTACACAAATAAGTGAATAGCTACATATCACAATGACATTCAGAGCTTATAGAATATCTAAATTCAACATGTTGACACAGTCCTTCAGATGAGGTTAAAAATTAAAAACAAAAGTAAGCAGAAAACATATCCACTTACATTTTTCTTGAAGAAATTTTATGTTTAGATTATTTCAAAAGTTTTGTTTGCTTTTTTGAGAATAGAATCATGTTCGTCAATTATAATCTTCCATCTCCCTATTGTACCCATCATTTGAAACCATTATCCATTAGTTTTTCACAAGGTACCTGTTTATCTTCATTATTTAAAAGTAGACTTACTTATCTGCTTATTCCAACCCAACAGGTTTAAAGTTAGTGATATTTTTAAATGGAAACAGCAGTTTTGACTTGCAGCTTATTCCATATGACAGCTGTGAACTGAGGTTTTTTAGAATGTCTTGATCTCTTGTGAGGTAGGTTGGCTTAATTAATTCCAAATGATGCTCACACCAGGCAAGAGACTTCTTGCAGTGCAGGAGGAAACAGACTGGATGATGTTGAAGGCAGAAAGGCCTATCTGGCAGACTGTCAATTTAGGCTAATTTTCATTCAATCGATAATAAAGCTATATTTAAATGAATATCTAAATACAAGCTATATTTTGTGTTGAATTGATTGCTCTTAATTTCATTTCTATCGTTTTTTGAAAGTCAGATTCAATGTGGAGAACTTCAGGGGAAATATCGTTCAGGCACAACTCACCATTATTTTAGGTTATTCTGAATCTTCCTTGATAGCAAGCTTAAGTATTAAATTTTCTATTTAATCACTAATTCATGTTCCCAGTTGATTATGCATATGCATATATAATAAACAGAATATGTATATCTTTTTATATGTGTGTATAATTCTTAAAAATATAGGTTTTTAATTTTTCTAGACACATTTTTCTATTATATCTAATTATGAATGAAGCTTATAGAAGTTTACCAATAAAACTGAAATTTTTATGAGGGTCTCCTTGCAGTTTTAAACTTTTTTTTTTTTTAATCTTTTACTGCTTTCTTATTTGGAGTATACAATTTTATAACTTGTGTTTTCTTTGAATTATGTGCCTTCTCATGACCCAATGCCCTTTTAATCTCTTCAGTGATTTGTCCTTTAAAGTCCTTATTTCCTCATTGTTATGATTATTTTAGTGCACATGAAACTAATACAGTTCCTTTGAATGACACCACAGAAAGAAGGTAAGAAGACATTATTGACTAAGGGAGACACCTACCCACAGTAGAGGTCCAACAGAACCAGTTCACCCTGTCAGAAGTGTTGAAGATGAAATGACCCATCAGAGTTATTTTGTATTCGCAAATGACTGTGCATTTATACCTCTAATCTTGAGCAATCATTACATATAAGAAATGCGTACCTGAGATACCACAGAAGATGTTAACTGAACACTGCAGACAATACTTATGCTTTGAAGGAGAACCGAGGCTTATCACCTTGTCCACCACAGATAATTTTATAAAAAAATACAAGTACCATTTGCTTTGTTCTTCACCTCTTACTGGAGAACCAACTTTCCATATGTTATCATTTCTGTGTAGTCTCAAGAACATCCCTTAATATTTATTGTAGTGCCAGTCTTCTGGTGAAACATTTCTAAGATTCTTTTCCCCAGATATGTCTATTTTTCTCAATTTGTTAAGTATATTTCTGTTGGATGTAGAATTTGGGGGAGAGTTTTTCTTTGTTTTAGTATTTGTATGGAGGTCTTCACAGCATTTTAAAGCTATTTCATAATTTTATAGTTTCTATAATCTCTGATGAGGGGGCAGAGGTTAACCATGTTGCTGTTCCCCTCTATATAATGTATCTTTTTCCTCTCACTGCTTTGAAGATTTTATTTTCATCTCTGAATTTCATCAATTGATCTATGATGTGCATAGGTGTGGTTTTATTCGTGTATATCTTCCTTTGACTTCACTGACCTTATTAAAACACTAAGCTTATTTCTTTCAACAAACTCCAGAAAATTTTGTCATTAATTCCTCAAATGCTTTTACTGTCCCCATTCTCACTCCTCTCCTGAGATTCCTATTATACAAATAGTAGATCTTTTTATATTGTTTCACAGTCCCCTAGACCATTTATTTTCACAACTGTTTGTCTTTGAGAATTAATCACATTTTCTTATTTTCTATATGTAGACTTACTTTGGACTGTATTCTGGATATTGTTAAGTATTATAGAGACTCAGTACTCTTTTATATCCCATTGAAGCATGTTAGTTTACTGTTGTTGTTATAATAAATAATTTTGTTGCGTTCAAACTGCAATTAGCTAACTGGGATTTAGATCTGATTTTTAAAAGTATTTTGAAAGTTAAGGAGCCACAGGTAAGAAGAAGCTAGGAGGTTTTCTACTCTTCTGGACTTGGCATAAGAAGCCAGATTTACTGTTGAAGCTCTGTTAAGGATAAAGGTTCTTTGCTTACTGGGCTCCCTATCCTTTCAGAGGTGGGGGTAAGACCATACCTACATATAAGCCTTTTTCAGTTGTTGGAAATCAGAGTGCTCCCCAACTCACTAATTCCCACAATGTTCCCTATAGTTAAAGACCTTTCTGAATGCCATACTTTGTCTCTTTTCTCAAACCCAGGCTGTGATGGAACTTCTGATATTTTAACAGGGAGAAAGCTCTGTCTTTTTTAAATTTTCCATTTTATCTTATTTTATTTCTTTTCAGTGTTCCAGCATTCGTTGCTTATGCACCACACCCTGTGCTCCATGCAATATGTGCCCTTCATAATACCCACCAACAGGCTCACACAACCCCCCTCCCCCCACTTCATAAGTGAAGCCATATGACAATGGACTCTCTCTGCTTAACTTATTTCACTCAGCATAATCTCTTCCAGTCCCGTCCATGTTGATACAAAAGTTGGGTATTCATCCTTTCTGGTGGAGGCATAATACTCCATTGTATATATGGGCCATATCTTTATCCATTCATCCATTGAAGTGCATCTTGGTCTTTCCACAGTTTGGCAACCGTGGCCATTGCTGTTATGAACATTGGGGTACAGATGGTCCTTCTTTTCACTACATCACTATCTTTGGGGTAAATACCCAGTAGTGCAATTGCAGGGTCAGAGGGAAGCTCTATTTTTAAAGAAAGCTCTGTCTTATCTGCCAATTAATCTGCCAGCATTATAAGAGTGCTCTGCTTCATTACACAATGTTGTAAATCCAATACATCTTTTGGCTTTGAAGAGGCAAATAACTTGAAGCTGTTCATGGTTAAAACTGAACCGTATGCAGAACAGCATGATTTTTGAATCCACAGATTTTGCCTTTACTTTTTTCACTGAGACTGAAACACATACATATTTGCTCAATGGGTGTCCATGGTACTGTGTTTCTAATTGTGTTCATTTTTCTGACACATTTTGACTAATTGTCCTGCTTCTGTAGTTGGCTAGGTTCTTTTTGTTTGTTTATTTTTTTGTTTTTGTTTTTGTTTTTTTTATATGGACCAGTATGTACCTTGGAATGGATTACATCACAGCAAATTTTACCTCAATGTCTGTGATATTAGTTATAAAGATTTTTATGATACAGTTTGGATGCATCTGTGGCAAGAATTTTTAAGTCTAGAAATTAATAGTGGTCTTCCAAGTTTTCTTTCATTGATAATCCTTATTCAAGGAGATATGCCTATGGTTTTACATGTCTTCCAATACATTGCTACTCAAAATGTGGTCTGCCAATCAAAGCCAATCTGAAAACTATTAGCTGCTATTCTGTCACAAGTTAAGTACAGACACTGAGTGTTTTTAAAAATAAATGTTAATAGAAATTTGTTGAAACTATTCTTATCTGTGAAGTGTGAAAATACAAAATTACCTTATGTTATGTTTTTCTCTGATTTGTTTCCTAATGTTCCTTTTTATTATACTTTATCATTTGTCTTTAATAGATTGGGAAATTGAAAAAAAAAAAGATCTCTGTCATTATTCAGTGTCTTTAACATTGCCTAGCAACTGAAGATATAGCTATAAGAGTATTTGATAAAAGCATTACTATACCTGCTGGAGGATAACTGAAGAACTTTAGCCAAGGACAAGATTTGAGACAGTAGAGTTTAAGAGGATCATTGTAGTGCAAAGTGAAGGATGCCTGAGGAAAAACAAACAAACAAAAAATTAATGCAGACTGGAATTTAAGGTCAAAGAAGAGAGCCTGCTTCAAGATGATAGTGGAGTAGAAAGACTGGTAATAAGCCTTGCAAGATATATAGATAGATATAGATATATAGATATAGATATAGATATAGATATAGATATAGATATAGATATATCTAGATCTATCTATCTAGATATATCTATCTATATCTATCAATCTATCTCTATTCAGTAGGAGGCCTGGATACATTACACATTTTCTCAAAGTGTATAGCCATATTTTTAAATAAACCAAATAATGTTAAGGATCTTTCTCTAGAATAGAGTCACAAGTCTTAAATGAAGTAAAGTGAATAAATCTTACATGTATATGTAAGACCCATAATCTCAAGAGTCTAATTGTAGTTTTCTTAAAATGTTCAACTTAAAATGTACAATTCTTAAAATGTACAACTTTGATCTTGTGACGTTTTCTCAGAAAAAAATGAGTGCATATTTTATGAGATTCTTTTACTCTGAATAATATTTTTTAAAGAAAAATAATAGTTATATTATTATTAATTGTAGTAGAGAAGGAATAGTAACAGAAAGAAAAATATTGCTTTATGTCTGAAGGAGAAAATGGATGGAAGTGATTTCACAGAAATGTCAATTTTAGTTTTTATTTTCTTCTATTGATAATTACTTAGCAATAATTACAAAATGATCAAAAATTTTAAGAACATAAGTTTATATATCTAACCAAGTCAATTAAAAAAAATACAACCAATGCGTTTACCAACAGAGTGATTATCTTTCCTACAGTCTGTTAGTGCATGTTTAGCATGAATAAATTCCAAAGATAATTAAGTTCATAACAAATAAATATTTCAAAATCTAAGTTAATACAACTATTCCAGTGCAGTATTAGAATATGAGATAATTACTATTATAAGTAGTATTTGTCAATCAACTTATTTGACAATATTTTCAAGTTTATAAGCTAAGGGTCTTCTAAATAAAATTCTTCAGCGGTTACCTTGAAGGCAGAAGCAACTGTATTATTTGTTCTACATCCTTTAATAAGACTAATGAATTAGTGACTTGATTGGGATAAATTAAAATATGTGTGATTCTGGCTATTTCCAAAAAGACTTTATTATGGGATAATTTCATCCATAGATGACATAGATTTTTAAATATAGAAATGAATGGGGTAACTGGGTGTCTCAGTCGGTTAGGTGTCTGCCTTTGGCTTAGGTCATGATCTCAGGGTCCTGAGATTAAGCCCCATGTGGGGCTCCCTGCTGAGCTAGGAGTCTACTTCTCTCTCTCTCTCTCTGTGTCTCTCTTTCACAGATTAATACATAAAGCCATTAGAAAAAAACAAAAACAAAACAGAAATTAAATTAGCATTGTCCAGATGACTCAGTTGGTTAAGCCTCTGACTCTTCATTTCAGATCAGGCCATGATCTCAGGGTCCTCAGATATAGCCCTCCAATGGGCTCTGCACTTAGTAGGGAGTCTGCTTGAAATTTCTCTGTCTGTCCGTCCGCCATCTCATGCTCTCTCTCTCTCTCTCACATGTGAACTAAAATAAATAAATATTTTTTTAAAAAATACATATAATAAATCTATAAAATAGATTGATGTGGATGATAGCAAAAGTTTGAATTACAGATATAACTCTTTAAGTTCTTTGTTTATATAGGATATTATTCCTGGCTTTTAGTATATGGAATTACGCCAGACTTAAAGACTTAAAGAAATGGAGATTCTATTACTGTGAATGGTGTGTGTGTGTGTGTGTGTGTGTGTGTGTGTGTGTGATGTAAAAGCCATTTTTTATTCATACTGTCAGTCAGCTAATTTCATTATACCATAAGCTTAGTTTGAATGACATATGCTTTTATTTTTTATTTTATTTTACTTTATTATTATTATATATTTTTTTAATTTGAGTATAGCTGACTCACAATGTTATTTTAATTCCAGGTATAGAACTGAAGGGAAGGAAAAATTCTGCTCTAGCCTCAAGGTCTCCCAGATGGACTAATAATTAAATTTATATGGGATAGATTATCAAGAGAAAAAAAATAGTTTTATGATGTGTGCACAGAGACCCAGTTAAGAAATTGAGACTTAAAGAAATGACCAAAGCAGCAGTTTTTACACATTTTTTTTAGAAAAAAAGACAAAAATGCCATGAATAACTGACAGGAGAAGAGAAACTTAACTTTGAAAACTTTATCTCATAAGAAATTCTAAACAAAACAAGGCAAAACAAAACAAAACAAAAAAAACTGATTTTATAGTTACAATAGAGAATAGAATGGTGCCTGCCAGGACCAAAATGTACCCATTTTCAGTTATAAGAATAATTACAGAGGATCTATATATGACATGGTGGCTGTAGTTAATATCAGCATTATATACCTGCAAGTTGCTCAGAGTAGATCTTAAACATTCTCACCACACACACACACATTAACAAATGTTAACTGTGTGAGGTAATGGATGTGTTAATTGTCATGATCTTGGTAATCGTTCTACAAGGTATACGCATATCAGATCATTATATCATATACCTTAAATATATATATTGGTCAATTATTCCTCAATAAAATTAAAACAAGAGAGAAGAGTAATATAACCTGAAAGGATTTTTTGAGGGGTCGGGTGCTGATAAGTCATTCTCAAGCAAAGAATGGAACTTGGATTCTGGTTTCATCACAGATATTTGATGACATTGAGTATGCTGATTGATACTTCTGTTTCTCAAACTCTATCACTTGTGAAATAATACTGCCAGCCTATATACTTCATAGAGGGATATGGAGAAATAGAAGATGGGAAACCAACCCTATATTTTTCAAAGAAAATAGAATAAAAGCCACCCAAGATAGAATCCCATCAATACATCTCTGAAATGATAATTTCAAGTAAATTATAAAATAGCCTTGTAATTTATAAATAAAAGTTATCTTTCAAATCATGAAAAAAAAAAGAAATTCTAAACAGAATTTGGGCCAGGGTAGTAAATTAGTAAAAAGTAATGAGGGTTTTGGCATGCCTGGGTGGCTCAGTGGGTTAAACCTCAGCCTTTGGCTCAGATCATGATTTCAGGGTCCTGGGATTCAGCCCCGCATTGGGCTCTCTGCTCAGCAGGGAGCCTGCTTTCCAGTCTCTCTCTCTCTGCCTCTCTGCCTTCTTGTGAGCTCTCTTTCTATCAAATAAATAAAATCTTTAAGAAAAAAAAAGTAATGAGGGTTTTTTTAATACAGCCTCCTCAACTCTAAATTCCCCATATCTGGTAGAGGAGGGTACATCATTTTACATGAGAGATTTATTTCTTGTTTTCTGGGGGACAGATAAAACTCTGAGTGTCCTTCCTATATAGGCTATCACTTAAGTAATTTTTATTTAATATAATCAGTGTGCCAAAGTGGCACATTTTGGGGCAGGTTGCCTTTAACCCTGATACAACATAGTGATTCAACAACTCAACAGGTTATGCTAGGATAACATATACCTTTAATGTACACTGTAGTTAGATTCAGTTCGCATAATTTTGACCCCCAACTGTAAAAATAAATAAATTAAATAAAGGAACACAGTTTCAATAATTCATTTGAGCCCATTTCCTCGTAATTCACATATAAAGTTCAAATATGTTGGGTGCCTAAGTAACTGTTCAATTTTACAAGCCACTTAGTTTTTCTTACTGTCCAACGTCCTCAGTTAGCATCATTTTCATATTTTTAAAATCTTCTAATAATATCAAATCTCCAAAGGGAACTGGTCAATCTCCTTTCTCCCAGGAATTTCCTTATTTTTCCACTAAGTTATACACAAGTAACTGCTTGGATAAGAATTTTGATAAAGACCGCCTTTGAAAGAGCATGGAAAACATTCTGTGACATCTTTCCTTTCTTTCAAAACAGTGTATATTATTTGTCTTATATTTACATAACTTATAGGGTCTCATAATTTGTTCTGCTCCAAAGAACCTGGCTGAATGTCTATACCTCTACATGTAAGACATAGTTAAAAGTTGGTGACAATCAAAAAGCTGAGCATTTTTCAATAAATACATGAAACTTAAAAACTAATTTTTCCTTCAACAGAACACTTAGCTATATCTGCTTCCCAAAGGATAAATTCTGGGGGATAGGTTAGAGATTCAACTATCAATTAGATCATTTTAAGATTATTTTGTTTTTAGGTCTGATTTGCCTTTTAATTCTGATGATGGAAAAGGACCCCCATCAATGAAAAACCTTAGTTAATTAAGTGTGGGAGGGGAAATGGTGTGGGACATGAGGAAGAGCAGCCTATGTGGGTAAGTTTACATTGTTTGATTGTAATTGATCTTTAGTCCATATACTAGTAGAATTCCCTTGTGCTATACTGGTTTGACACAGTTCCTCTTACATTATTGAGCTACAGTCAAGAAGTGTGATTTTCTTTTATCTGTATCATGTCCAAATCATTCGTTTATTTTAGTCTACAGGGGAAAGGAAATTAACACCAGTAAGATACAGTCTATAAACAAGTACATGCAAATAAATAAATAAATAGATAGATAGATAGATAGATAGATAGATAGATAGATATCATTAGCTATGACATCTCTTTATATAGTGGCAAAAGTGCATATAAGGAACAGAGCAACAAGCTTAAAATCACCAAATGCAAAAAGAAAATATTTTTTTTTCGAATTTTTACATTCTAATTGCAAACACAAAAAAAGTTAGATGAATAAACATTTGCCTTGGGCATAAGCCACAATGTCCTTTGTTTTCAGCAAATGTGATATTTTCCCATTTGTGCTACCTTAGAATAAAACAAATTGCTAGTCTTCACAAAATTACACTTGGAACAAGCATTGAATCTGTTTTTTAAAATTTTTCTTGGGTTTTTTTTTAGTAGTAACTATTCTAGAACTCTTGATATCAATGAATTTCTATGATCCATGTCTATGATATGATATGTATTACTTATTTTGCATATCTTAGTTTGACACCTCGTATTATTATGGCAATTTATCCTTTTTGTTTCTCTGATTTTCCATAAACAGATAATTGTACATTATCTTTAATCTTAGTTGCCATAAACACATCATCATTCCCTTAGCCTTAGGTGTTAAGTCTTTCAAGAAGGTCTTAGGGCCTGATTTTCATCCTACTACTTAAGCTAAATTTGTTTTGACTCTTTTGCAGTAGAGGATGATATAATTCTTTCAATAAGAGATGAAACTTTCTGGACTTTTTCCTTAGTAGTTAGACATTAGCAACCTTTCCAAGACCATATGGTGCAGATGGTCATCCCATTCATCTGGCACCTTCCCAAATTCAGTTCACATTTAATACCAATTATTCAAAGTCAACTTATTGCAAGGACTTAATCAGTTTTTTTTAAATAACTGATGTGTAGCTATAGATAAATTTAGAAATGTGATTATTGAGTTAAAGACACATTTTTGTTGTATCTAAAGTAATATATTAATATTTTATAAATTATTAAATGTGGGAGCTATAATAATATCCAGTATTTTCCCCCTTTTTAGGAAGTAACATTCATTATCACAAACTAAAACCATAGGGCTTTACATCAAAAGCAATTATCTAAAATTTTTAATAAAAAATATTAAATAACATTGGGCAAAGCCTATGGTAAACAGTGACTGGTTTGCAAAACATAATATTGGAAAAGTACTAGAATGATGAAATTCTAAGATAAAATAAAACATGTGCTGTATCATTCAGATTTTGACAAACTTATTCAAACTACAATTATAAGTTAGGCCCACAAATAGGATCATCTTTTAATTAGGAAATTAACACCAATAAGATATATTCAAAAAAAAATCCATGCAAAAAAAAAATTAGGTATCATTAACAATGACATTTCTTTATATAGTGAACCAAACTGCATATAAAGAACAAAGCAACAAACCTAAAATCACATATATATATATATATACACACAAATATATGTACATATATATGTAATATATTTAATAAATTACTGATAAATATTTATATAGAGTTAAATTCTTTTTTTAAGATTTATTTATTTGACAGAGAGAGAGGGAGATCACAAGTAGGCAGAGAGACAGGCAGAGAAAGAGGAAGAATTAGGCTCCCCACTGAGCAGAGAGCCTGATGCAGGGCTTGACCCCAGGAACCTGAGATCATGACCTGAGCTGAAGGCAGAGGCTCAACGCATGAGCCACCCAGACGCCCTAGGGCTAAATTCTTAAACTGTTAACAAAACCTGAAAATATAATAGATACTGATTAAACACCTAATATATTCAAAAGAATTGTTCTAGATCTGGAAGTACAAGAATGACCAAAATTTTTCCATCTTCAAGGAAATCATGGTCTAATGGATAACACAATGGATAAATGACTAATGGCAAAATAATCTAATACGCTGAGTGCTACAATAGCAATTTTAACAATATGTTGTAATTTTATAGAAAACTAGTTTTATTTCTGGCTAAGAGAATGAGGGAAGACCTGACAAAAGAGAGGATAAGAACTAGTTTTCATTGAATCCAAATGTCCTGCCAAGAATATTAAAGGGGAAAGAAAAGGTACAAAGAAAGTTATGAACAAATGATCCTGCCTTGCACATAGGTTAGCAGAGGGCAGTAGAAATAATGTTGGTAAATGTCATAGTATCAAGAGTTTGACTAAGCTATCCCATTGTGTTGCTGCCTCATCATCCATTTTGTTTGGCCAAGTGGGCTGCTGGGAACCTTAAAGTTCATTAGTTGCTCATGCAAGTGCATGTTTTATATAATAATCCTCAGAATCACAAGTAAATATAAGTTCCTGCTATGACCATTTCAGCAATGGCCCTTGTGACAGTCTCTCTAACCCCCAGGGCCTTCTCCTTGCGTGTCCCTTAGATAAGACCTTACCAATGCAGAGTTTACCGAAACCCCACCTTTTGGGGATTTAAATTGACCAATCTAAGCTTAACCTAGGAATCCCAAAGAACTTAACCAGTAGACCCTAATAAAAGCATGTGCCCCAGATCCTGGGGCTCTTTGCCTGCACCCTGCCTTGACATGCCTTGTGTTTCCTCCAAGACTTGTGAGTAATAAATGTTTCTATTTCAATTCCCTTGTGGTTTTTTATTCAACCTTGCCTTACCATCTCATTCTCTGGGCTCTACTTAACAAGTGCTAGTTTAATAGAGTCACAACACACAGAAAAGGAAGGTTGGAACATTTTGTGAAAGATCTTTTATCTCATTTTAGGGTTTATGTTTTGTCTTTGAAAACAGCAATTGAGTTAAGGTCCTCAAACAGTAGCATGACATGGTGAAATTCCTTTTTTTTTTTTTTTGAGATTGTTGTATTTACCATATATTTATTTTTTTTAATTAATATATAATGTATTATTTGCCCCAAGGGTACAAGTTGAAATTCCATTTTTAACAAGAAAAGTTTTGTTGCTCTGTGGAGGAGGGAGAGAAGACAAAAGAAATACTTAGAAGGACAAAGTAAGATAGTGATATAATAGAGAATGATGGTGAAGTAGAGAAGTAATACAAAATCAGAAAAAAAGGTGAATAGAAATATTCAAGAGCTTCCCTCCCCACCTTTGGTAAAAGATTGAATACTTGGTGCTTGTTGCATGTGAAAAGAGAGAAAAAGAGATAAAAATTAATTAATTAATTAATTAAAAAAATAATGGTAAGTCAAGTCCTGATTTTCCATAACTGTTCTGTTATTGTCACTGTCTGAGAACTAGCCTTACGTTCTATCATACATCAGATCTTGAATGATTTCCAAAATATATAAGGTACTTCTATTACTCAATAGGAACTGAAAAAGGAAAAAAATTAAAATATGGGCAAAGGAACTGAATGAACATTTCTCCATAAAAGACTTACAAATGGCCAACACTTATATGAAAAGATGAACAATATTGCTAATCATCAGGGAGATGTAAATCAAAACCACAATGAGATACTACTTCATACCAGTTAAGATGAGCATTATCAAAAACGAAACTAAACAAATAGCAAGTGTTGGATAGGAGAAATTGGAAAACTTACATACTATTGGTGGGAATGTAAATGGTATAGCCATTATGGAAAATAGTATGAAAATTCCTCAAAATATTAAAAGTAGAATTACAATCCTACCTCTGAGTATTTTATAAAATAACAGAGATCAGGATCTCCAAGAGGTATCTGCAAATCCCATGCTCATTGGGGTTCTGTTCATAATAACTAAAATGAGAACCAACCTAAATGCTTACTGGTAGCTGAATTGATTAAAAAAATAATAATGTGACATTTACACACAATGGCACTGTATCATCCTTGAAAAGGAAGGAAATCCTGCAATATAAAACAACATGCATAAACCTGGTGGATATTATGCTAGGTGAAATAAGCCAATCATGGTAAACAAATACTGTTTGATTCCACTTACATAAGATATCTAAAAGAGCCAAACTCATAGAAGCATAAAATAGATGAAAATGGGAAGAGGAAAATGGGAAGTTGTTAAATAACAGGTATAAAATTTCAGTTATGCAAATGATTAGCTTCTAGAAATCTGTACAATGTTGTGTTTAAAGTTCACAATATTATATTGTACACTTGAAATTTATTAAAAGGATTACTCTCAAGTTACATGATCTTACTACAATAAAATTACATTTAAAAAATTTTTTTTTATCAATTAATTTATTTTCAGAAAAACGGTATTCATTATTTTTTCACCACACCCAGTGCTCCATGCAATCCATGCCCTCTATAATACCCACCACCTTGTACCCCAACCTCCCACCCCCCGCCACTTCAAACCCCTCAGATTGTTTTTCAGAGTCCATAGTCTCTCATGATTCACCTCCCCTTCCAATTTATCCCAACCCCCTTCTCCTCTCTAACACCCCTTGTCCTCCATGATATTTGTTATGCTCCACAAATAAGTGAAACCATATGATAATTGACTCTCTCTGCTTGACTTATTTCACTCAGCATAATCTCTTCCAGTCCTGTCCATGTTGCTACAAAAGTTGGGTATTGATCCTTTCTGATGGAGGCATAATACTCCATAGTGTATATGGACCACATCTTCCTTATCCATTCGTCCATTGAAGGGCATCTTGGTTCTTTCCATAGTTTGGCAACCGTGGCCATTGCTGCTATAAACATTGGGGTACAGATGGCCCTTCTTTTCATAACATCTGTATCTTTGGGGTAAATACCTAGTAGTGCAATTGCAAGGTCATAGGGAAGTTCTATTTTTAATTTCTTGAGGAATCTCCACACTGTTCTCCAAAGAGGCTGCACCAACTTGCATTCCCACCAACAGTGTAAGAGGGTTCCCCTTTCACCACATCCTCTCCAACACATGTTGTTTCCTGTTTTGTTAATTTTGGCCACTCTAACTGGTGTAAGGTGATATCTCAATGTGGTTTTAATTTGAAACTCCCTGAGGGCTAGTGATAATGAACATTTTTTCATATGTCTGCTAGCCATTTGTATGTCTTCATTGGAGAAGTCTCTGTTCATATCTTCTTCCCATTGTTTGATATGTTTGCCTGTTTCATGTGTTGAGTTTGAGGAGTTCATTATAGATCCTGGATATCAACCTTTTGTCTGTACTATCATTTGCAAATATCTTCTCCCATTCCGTGGGTTGCCTCTTTGTTTTCTTGACTGTTTCCTTTGCTGTGCAGAAGCTTTTGACTTTGATGAAGTCCCAAAAGTTCATTTTCGCTTTTGTTTTCTTTGCCTTTGGAGACATATCTTGAAAGAAGTTGCTGTGGCTGATATCGAAGAGATTACTGCCTATGTTCTCCTCTAGTATTCTGATGGATTCCTATCTCACACTGAAGTCTTTTATCCATTTTGAGTTTATCTTTGTGCACGTTGTAAGAGAATGGTCGAGTTTCATTCTTCTACTTATAGCTGTCCAGTTTTCCCAGCACCATTTATTGAAGAGACTGTCTTTTTTCCACTGTATATTTTTTCCTGTTTTATCGAAGATTAATTGACCATAGAGTTGAGGGTCCATATCTGGGCTCTCTACTCTGTCCCACTGGTCTATGTGTCTGTTTTTATGCCAGTACCATGCTGTCTTAGTGATCACAGCTTTGTAATAAAGCTTGAAATCAGGTAACGTGATGCCCCTAGCTTTATTTTTGTTTTTCAACATTTCCTTAGCGATTCGGGGTCTCTTCTGATTCCATACAAATTTTTGGATTATTTGCTCCAGCTCTTTGAAGAATACCGGTGGAATTTTTATCAGAATGGCATTAAAAGAATGGATTGCTCTAGGCAGTATAGACATTTTAACAATGTTTATTCTTCCGATCCAAGAGCATGAAATGGTCTTCCATTTTTTTGTGTCTTCTTTGATTTCTTTCATGAGTGTTCTGTAGTCCTCAAGTACAGATCCATTACCTCTCTGGTTAGGTTTATTCCCAAGTATCTTATGGTTCTTGGTGTTATAGTAAATGGAATCGAATCTCTAATTTCCCTTTCTGTATTTTCATTGTTAGTTTATAAGAAAGCCACTGATTTCTGCACATTGACTTTGTATCCTGCCACGTTGCTGAATTGCTGTATGAGTTCTAGTAGTTTGTGGGTGGAGTCTTTTGGGTTTTCCATATAAAGAATTATGTCATCTGCGAGTAGAAAGAGTTTGACTTCTTCATTGCCAATTTGGATACCTTTTATTATCTTTGTTGTCTGATTGCTGTTGCTAGGACTTCTAATACTATGTTGAACAAGAGTGGTGAAAGTGGGCATCCTTGTCTTATTCCTGATAATGGGAAGGCTGCAAACTTTTTCCCATTGAGGATGATATTTGCTGTGGGTCTTTCATAGATAGATTTGATGAGGTTCAGGAATGTTCCCTCTATTCCTATACTTTGAAGCATTTTAATCAGGAACGGATGCTGGATTTTGTCAAATGCTTTTTCTGCATCAATTGAGAGGACCATGTGGTTCTTCTCTCTTCTCTTATTAATTTGTTCTATCACATTGATTGATTTGCAAATGTTGAACCATCCTTGTAGCCCAGGAATGAATCCCACCTGGTCATGGTGGATAATCTTTTTAATGTGCTGTTGGATCCTGTTGGCTAGGATCTTGTTGAGAATCTTAGCATCCATATTCATCAGTGATATTGGTCTGAAATTCTCCTTTTTGGTAGGTCTTTGCCTGGTTTGGGGATCAGGGTAATGCTGGCTTCATAGAAAGAGTCTGGAAGTTTTCCTTCTGCTTAAATTTTTTGAAACAGCTTCAGGAGAATAGGTGTTATTTCTTCTTTGAAAGTTACATTTTCTATTTTATCTTATATTTATCTTATAGTGATACAGAGTTAGGTCTTTGTTCTTTAGTATGAATAAATTAAATTTCATGAACCTGTGATGCATAGACTTTAGCATGTAACATATTAGAGAAGTATGCACTCTTAAACATGATAGTGTCTTAAAAGATAGCAGATGACTGAAATTTCTTTCTTTCAATATGTATGTTCTGTTATCAAAGAGAAAACACTTAGGATGGGTGGCTCAGTCAGTTAAGCATTTGCCTTCGGCTCAGGTCATGATCCCAGGGTCCTAGGATGGAGTCCTATCTAATTGTGCCAAAGGTTGTGACCAGTCTTCACAATTTTTTTATGGTCAAAGAAGATCCTAACTGTTAACAACATGCATTGCCTTTGTTTTAGGCTTAGATTCTATCAATGCTTATAACGTGTGAATATAAAATCTTTATTTTTCTCTCTCATTGGCTATATTGTCCTTATTATCTAAAATCAACCCTGTTAGCCTAATGCTAATTACTAAATTATATTAATTTGGCCTTACTCATTGTAATTATTATCACCTAAACTACTATTACAAATGGATTTTATTTACAAAAAAAAAAAAAAAGGAAGACTGAAATGGGAGGAATTTAATCCATTGAATTTTGACTCAAACTAACTTTTTCCACTTTCAATGGAAATTTTGAAAGACAGTAGGAGAGAGAAAAAGCTATATTTCCCGAGGCTAAATGTAGTATTTGAAAGAAAGTATACCTTTATTTTTTTTTTAGATTTATTTATTTATTTGAGAAAGAGTGAGTGGGAGGAGGGGCAGGAAAGGAAGACAAGTAGACTCCCTGCTGAATGAGGAACCCAATGCAGAGCCTGATTCCAGAACCCTGAGATGATAACCTGAGCCAAAATCAAGACTTGCACGCTTAAATATCTGAGCCACCCAGGTGCTCCAAAGTATGACTTTTAAAAACAACACACCAATTATTATTACAGAAATGTCTATTGTTGCTTGGATTTTTCCTTTCCAGAAAGCTTATTATGAAAGGCACTTTTTTAAAAGATTTGTTTATTTAGAGAGACAGCATGAGTGGGAGGGGCAGAGGAACAGGGAGAGAGAATCTCAAGCAGACTCCATGCTGAGCATGGAACCCAACATGGGGCTACCCAGGCACCTCATGTAGAAAAATATTTAAAGCCAGTGTTAAAAGCTTAGTAATTTTGGCTTATATAGACCTGCTGTAAAATTTAAACGTAGAAGTATGAAATATTGTGAATAATACTGACTTCACATAGTTCCATGTGATATTGGTATCTTATAACAGATACCAATGTTTTGGGCTTGTTTAGTATATTTTTAATTAAAAATGTATTTTTTTCTTTTTAATCATATCGACATCTCTTAGGCACCATTTCCATGCATGTAGATTTTCTTTTATTTATTTATTTATTTATTTATTTATTTGACAGAGAGAAATCACAAGTAGACGGAGAGTCAGGCAGAGAGAGAGAGAGGGAAGCAGGCTCCCTGCTGAGCAGAGAGCCCGATGCGGGACTCAATCCCAGGACCCTGAGATCATGACCTGAGCCGAAGGCAGCGGCTTAACCCACTGAGCCACCCAGGCGCCCCTCCATGCATGTAGATTTTAAAACCAAAGCTCACTTAGGGCCATAGCAACAGTGTTGTTCCATCAGCATCAGCACAACCCAAGAGTCATTTCTATACACAAACCAGGAACACTAATTGTTCCTGTGTAAGCACAATGGAAGCTGAATTCTTTAACTGTTCTCACAGACTCATATCTGACCATAAATGAAACACACATTGCTGATATACAGTTGACAAGGGGTTTGATTGAGTCTTAAGCTAAATTTTCTTGACCCATTGAAAATAAGGGATGATTGTTTTTAAAGTCATTAAGAGGATGGAATATAAAACAATTATAAAGGTAATAACATCAGTAATTACCCAACAAGCTCAAAATACAAAAAATAACTAATAACAAGTGAAAGACAATAAATATAATACATATTTGTAGAATTAACTCAATATTTGTAATTTGGTTTTAACACAGGATTACCTTTAAGGCAAGGATGTTATTAAGAAAATTATGGTTTTTAATTTATATTGTGTTTAGTTGTAATTTTTTGTTATCCATAAAAAATCATAAACTATAAGCTCAAAGCATATTTAGCTTTACATTTGTGTATGCTTAAGTTATATTATAAAAAATAAATTATGCATAGACTATCTACCAGAATATTTTTCTACTAAAAGGATGAGCAATGTTTATTAAAAAAAAAAAATCAATGGTTGTTGTTATAAGGGAATAGCACCAATTTTCTTTTTCCCTTACTTTCCTGGGGTAATACACCCAAGTCTTCCATTATATCTATATGAATTACCTGTACTATCTATTATGTATTATGAAAATTGAGGCACTTTATGATGGAGCCTTTGAGAAACTACAGTTCAATCTTTATATGTAATGCACATACTGGGTATAATTTATAATTTATTGGATGGAATTAACATATACATTTATGTACTTATATTTATACATACAGAAATGACAGAATGTATTTCATTGATAGCTATACCAATCTGAAATGCTTATTTATGCCATCCTTGGAGAACTTTTTATATAAGGGAGTTTTTATATTGGTAGATGTAGTTAACATACAGAAATTACTGATAATAAGAATAATTACCATTTAAACAGGACCAAAAACTGTGCTAAGTGCTTCCAATATATTTCATTTGATTCTGAAATAAAGGTTAAAAGCCAGCTATTTCACATTTTTTGAATAAATGAGGCAGGGATTTATTTCTTCCATGGTTGGTAAGTTTAACTGTAAAACTAAAGCTCAATTTGGCTTCATATGAAGTTCTAGACTAATAGCTTTTTAACTGTGGTTCAAATATGTTAATTATTGTCTAGTGGCCTAATGCATATTTGTTGAAAAGTCCGATTTTTAAGTATATTTTCCCATTTCAAAATAATTTTAGAAAACAACTTTAAAGTTAGGTGAAAATGAAAAATGATAGCCTTTCAAATAGAGAGAAGAGAATAAATGAAGGAGTTCAGTGTTACAAATATGCAGATATATGTTTTTGTTTTGTGTTGTGTTGTTTTATTGTAGTATGTTAACAAATGCAGCATGAGATCTATTCTCACATATTTTAAATGCACAAAACTATGTTTTTAAGTTATAATAATTGAAACACACCTACAACATGAAATAATAAAGCTTAGAAATATCTGGTTTTTGTATGTGAAAAATAATTTGTAATGTATAATAACTCTAAGTATAATAAATCAGCAAAAACAATGAGGAAACTTATTCTTTTTTGGGGAGGGGAAACTTATTCTTAAAATTAATTTGCATAAATAAATATTTGGGAAACAGTAAGAGCAAAATCTGTTTTCCATAAAGTCTGTTGCATCTATTTTTAGGTTAAGCATATGAAATTTAAAAATAAAACCATGCAGGGCGCCTGGGTGGCTCAGTGGGTTAAGCCGCTGCCTTCGGCTCAGGTCATGATCTCAGGGTCCTGGGATCGAGTCCCGCATCGGGCTCTCTGCCCAGCAGGGAGCCTGCTTCCTCCTCTCTCTCTCTGCCTGCCTCTCTGCCTACTTGTGATCTCTCTCTGTCAAATAAATAAATAAAATCTTTAAAAAAATAAATAAAAATAAAACCATGCAAATATATAAATAAAACATAAGATATGAGTGCTTGCTTCGGCAGCACATATACTAAAATCGGAACGATACAGAGAAGATTAGCATGGCCCCTGTGTAAGGATGATACGCAAATTCGTGAAGTGTCCCATATTTAAAAAAAAAAAAAAACATAAGATATGAAATAAAATCCTGTCACATAAAATTAAAAGTGTTATGTGACAAAGGGAATTTTGAAGATCTGAGAAAATCAAAAGCATTACTACATTTGGAGGAGTAAATGTATAAAGGTCCCATATAAGTGATTTTTTTTTTCAAATAGCTTTTATGCTATGTTCAGCTGTTTCTCCTCCCTAATTTCTGAGAGTGTACTTAACCTAAGGCTTATAATAATAAAACTTAAAACAGTAACACCATGTTTCTGAGGTTATTGTGAAAACTAAACATAGCTATTGGTCTTTATTGATGTTAGTGTTGTATTAGTAGTATCAGTATTTAATGAAATAATATGCAAAGATTTGACTGAGGCATTTGAACTAATCATTATTATATTTTAACTGAAAATAAATTATGCAGACTATCAAAATCATGAATGTAAATAACTATACACAAATATATACATATGGATACTTAAAATGGAAGAAAATTTACCAAAATTAAAATAACTCTAGGTGCTCCAATTTTAGGGAATTGCCCAATTTTATCAATTTCTAAGATATAAATATATCTTGCATATGTGTCATATATACAACTTATTTAAACTACACATTACATATAATTTAATTTCTCTGTATTACATAAAGATAGTAATTTGATTCACATGTAATATACATAGGCTATGTATGTTATATTCTAATGTGTATAAGTTAATATTAAAATATCATAACATTAATAAATGTAATTTTCCCCTTTGTAGACAAGCACTTATCCCACTCCAGACCCTGCTATTCACTGGTCTTTGTTCTATTTCTCTAGTTTTATCTTTTCAAGAATATCATACAGAAGGACATGCACTTGGGATTCTTTCAGTCTGGCTTCCTTTACTAAGAATAAGGCATTTGTGATTCATTGATGTTTTGTGTATTGTTAATTTGTTCCTTTGTATTATTAAGTAGACTGTATTTTTTCTTTCAATTTTATTTTAATTCCAGTATAGTCAACATAGTGTTATATTAGTTTCAGGTGTACAATGTAGTATACTTAACACTTCTATATACCATTCATCATGACAAATGCACTCCTTAATCCACATCACCTATTTTACTATAGCCCACATACCTCCTTTCTGGTAATCATCAGTTTGTTTTTGCTTTTTTTTTAGTATTTGATTTTTAAAAATATTTTATGTATTTATTTGAGAGAGAGAGGAGTGTGAAAGCACAATAATGGGAGAGGGAGAAACAGATTCCCCACTGAATGGGGACCTGACAAATGGGAAGCCCGACATGGGACTCAATCCCAGGATCCTGGGATCATGACCTGAGCCAAAGTTATGTGCTCAAACATCTGAGCTGGCCAGGCACCCATCAGTTTGCTTTCTATAGTTAAGAGTCTATTTCTTTGTCTCTCTCTCTCTCTCTATTTCCCTTTGCTTATTTTGTTTCTTAATTTCTATATATGAGTGAAACTATATGGTATTTGTCTTTCTCTGACTGGTTTCTTTCGCTTAGGATTATAATCTCTCTTTTTTTTTTTCCCTTTTTACGATATTATTTATTTATTTATTTGACAGGCAGAGATCACAAGTAGGCAGAGAGGCAGGCAGAGAGAGAGAGGAGGAAGCAGGCTCCTGGCTAAACAGAGAGCCCAATGTGGGGCTCGATCCCAGGACTCTGGGATCATGACCTGAGCCAAAGGCAGAGGCTTTAACCCACTGAGCCACCCAGGCGCCCCTATAATCTGTTTCCATCCATGTCATTACAAATGACAATATTTCATTCTTTTTTAGGACCAAATAATATTCCACTGTACACATATACAGTGGAATATTAAATGTAAATATTTATTTTTATTAAATGTAAATGTAAATTATATAATTAAATGTAAATATCCATTTATCTATCAGTGGATATTTAAGACTGCTTTGGTAATTTGGCTACTGTAAATAATGCTGCTATAAAAATATATATATAACTTTGTATTAGAGTTTTTGTATTTTGTGGATGAATATCCCATAGGGCAATTACACAT
Organism: Mustela erminea; assembly: GCF_009829155.1. Classification (NCBI taxonomy): domain Eukaryota; kingdom Metazoa; phylum Chordata; class Mammalia; order Carnivora; family Mustelidae; genus Mustela; species Mustela erminea. The sequence goes on from NC_045625.1 coordinate 56,813,498, forward strand.
AGTAGGGTAGCTTTATTTTTAACTTTCTGAGGAACCATTTTTTCAAAGTGGCTGCACCAATTTGCATTCCTACCAACATCAAAAGAGGGTTCCCCTTTCTCCTTTTAGCCATTTTGACAGGTGTGAGGTGATATCTCATTGTATTTTGAATTTGCATTTCCCTCATGATGAGTGATGTCGAACAATTTTTGTGTCTGTTGGCCATCTATATGTCTTTAGAGAAATATCTGTTCATGTGGTTTGGCTCATTTTTAGTTGGATTATTTGTTTTTTCAAATTTTCAAATTTTGAGTTATCTAAGTTCCTTTTATATTTAAGATACTAACTCTTTATCCAATATGTCATTTGCAAATATCTTCCTTCATTCTCTAGTTTGCTTTTGAGATTTCTTAATTGTTTCCTTTGTTGTGCAGAAGCTTTTTATTGTGATGCAGTCCCAACAGTTTATTTTTATTTCCCTTGCCTTATAAGATAGATCTAGAAAAATGTTGCTACATCTGATGGTAGAGAAATTACTATCTCCTCTAGGATTTTATGATTTCAGGTCTCACTATTACGTCTTTAATTCATTTTCGGTTAATTTTTGTGTGTGATGTATGAAAGTGTTCCAGTTTTATTTTTTCCCATGTACCTGAGCAGTTTTCCCAACATCATTTGTTGAAAAGACTATCTTTTTTTGTCATTCTGTCCTGCTTTGGTGAAGACTAATTGACCATATTTGTGGGTTCATTTCTGGGTTTTATATTCTATTCCCTTGATCCATGTGCCTACTATTGTGCAAGTGCTATACAGTTTTGATCATTACAGCTTTGTAATATAACTTGAAGTCTGAAATTATGATATCTTCAGGCTTTCTTTTCTTTTTCAAAATTGTTTTGACTATTGAGGCTCTTTTGTGGTTCCATATAATTTTTAAGGTAGTTTGTTCCAGTTTTATGCAAATGCTGTTGGTATTTTGTTAGGGATTGCCTTAAATGTATAGATTGCTTTAGGTAGTATAAATATTTCAACAATATTTTTTCTTCTAATCCATGAGTTTGGAATGTCTTTTCATTTCTTTGTGCTGTGTTCAGTTTCCTTCCTCAGTATTTTCTAGTTTTTAGAGTAGAGATCTCTCACCTCTTTGTATTTATTCCTAGGTATTATTATTCTGGGGTGTAATTGTAAATGGACTGTTTTCTTAATTTCACTTACTGCTGCTTCATTGTTCGTATATAGAAATGCTACAGATTTCTATACATTAACTTTTCTAACCTATACCTTTACAAACTTCCTTTATCAGTTTTAGCAGTTTTTTGGTGCATTCTTTTGGGTTTCCTATATAGAATATCATGTTATCTACAAAGAGTGAAAGTCTAACTCTTTCCTTACCAGTTCTGATCCCTTTTATTTTCTGATGCTGTCTAATTGTTGCAGCTAGGATTTCCCAGTGCTGTGCTGAATAAAAGTGAGGAGAGAGGCCATCCTTGTTATCCCCGACAGTAGTGGGAAACTCAGTGTTTCCCAATAGAGGATGATATAAGTCTGCATTTTTAATATGTGGGCTTTATTGTGTTGAGATATGTTCCTTCTAACCCTACTTTATTGAGGGCTTTTATCATGAATTGATATTGTATTTTGTGAAATGCTTCTTCTGCATCAATTGAAATGACCATAGGGTTTTTCTCCTTTTACTTATCAGAGTCTTGATTTGCAAATATTGAATCATCTTTCCTCCCCGGGAACAAATCCCATTTGATTTTGGTGAATGATTTCTTCAGTGTACTGTTGAATTCAGTCATCTAGTATTTTGTTAAGAATTTTTGCATCTCTGTTCATCAGGGAAACTGGCCTGTAGTTTTCTTTGTGATGTTCTTTTCCTTGTTTTTATTTATTTATTTATTTATTTATTTATTTATTTATTTATTTATTAGTGTTTTAATTTTTTATTTTTTATAAACATATATTTTTATCCCCAGGAGTACAGGTCTGTGAATCACCAGGTTTACACACTTCACAGCACTCACCAAAACACATACCCTCCCCAATGTCCATAATCCCACCCCCTTCTCCCAAACCCCCTCCCCCCAGCAACCCTCAGTTTGTTTTGTGAGATTAAGAGTCACTATGGAGAAACTATGGAAAGATCCTTGTTTTGATATCAGGGTGGTACTGGCCATACAGAATGAATTTGGAAGTTTTCCTTCTTTTATTTTTTATTATATTATTATATATATTTTATTATATTACTTATTACTTGAGAAGAATAGGCATTAACTCTTCCTTAACTGTTAGGTAGAGTTTGCCTGTGAAGCCATAAGTTCCTGGGCTTTTGTTTTGGAGCAAATTTTTATTACTGGTTCAATATCCTTGATGATAATTGGTCTTTTCAGATTTTCTATTTCTTCCTGTTTAGTTTTGACAGGCTATATGTTTCTAGGAAATTATCCATTTCTTCTAGGTTGTCTAATATGTTGGCATATAGTTTTTCATATTATTCTCTTATGATTGTATTTCTGTGGTTTTGGTTATTATTTCTCCTTTTTCTGTTGTATTCTGTTCATTTGTGTACTTCATCTTTTTGATGAATCTGGCTAGAAGTTTATCAATGTTATTGATCTTTTAAAAGAAACACCTGGTTTTATTAATCTGTTCTATTTTAACTGTTTATCTCATTTATTTCTGTTCTAATCTTTATGATTTCCTTCCTTCTGCTGGTTTTAGGTTTTATTTGTTTTTCCTCTTTTTCTAGCTCCTATAGGTGTAAAGTTAGGTTGTTGATTTGATCTTTTTCTTGCTTCTTGAGTTAAGCCTGTATTTGTTATAAACTCCCTTCTTAAAACAGTTTTTGTTCTATCCCAAGGATTTTGGACTATTGCGTTTTTATTTTCATTTGTTTCCATTTTTTTTTTAATTTCTTCTTTGGATTTTTTTTAAGATTTTATTTATTTGTTTGACAAAGAGTAAGACAGTGAGAAAGGCAACACAAGCAGAAGGAGTGGAAGAGGGAGAAGCAGGCTTCCTGCTGAGCAGGGAGCCCAATGAGGGGCTTGATCCCGGGATCCTGGGATCATGACGTGAACTGAAGGCAGAGGTTCAATGACTCAGCCACCAAGGCACCCCTCTTCTTTGAATTCTTGATCCACTCACTGTTTAGTAACATTTTTTTTAAATTTTTTAAATTAACATATAATGTATTATTAGCCCCGGGGGTACATGTCTGTGAATCACCAGGTTGACACACTTCACAGCACTCACCATAGCACATACTTTCTCCAATGTCCATAACCCAATCACCCGCTCCCAGCATGTTATTTTTTTAAAGATTTATTTGAAAGAGAGGAGCGGCAGAGGGAGAAGATAGAGAAATCCAATAAGCTCCATGCCCAGCATGGAGCCTCACATGGGGCTCAATCTCACAGATGAAGATCTGGGTGAAGTCAAGAGTTAGACATTTAACCAACTGGGCCACCATATGTCCCTGTTTAGTCGGATGTTATTTAAGCCCAGGTACTTGTGGTCTTTCTAGATTTTTTTTTTTCTTGTGATTGATTTCTAGTTCCAGTGTTGTGGTCAGAAAAGATGCTGTATAACTTCGATATTTTTTACTTTATTGAGACGTTTTTGTGGGCTATTCTGATATGTGATCTATTCTGGAGAATGTTCTGTGTGCACTGGAAAAAAATGCATACTCTGCTGTATTGGGATGGAATGTTCTGAATGTATCTATTAAGTCTTTCTGGTCAGGTACGTCATTCAAAGCCACTGTCTTCTTGTTAATTTTCTGTTTGGATGATCTATCCATTAATACAAATAAGGTATTAAACTCTCCCTCCATTATTGTATTACTTTAGATTAATTCCTTTATGCTTTTTACTAACTCTTTTATGTATTTGGGTACATAAATAATTACAATTTTGGTATCTTCTTCGTGGATTGTCTCCTTTATTATTATATACTGTCCTACTTTGTCCCTTTTTACAAACTGTGTTTAAAGTTTACTTTGTCTAAAATAAGTATTGCTATTCAGGCTTCCTTTTGACATCAATTTCCAAATAAATATTTCTCCATTCTCTTACTTTCAATCTGCAGGTATCTTTAGGTCTGAAATGAGTCTCTTGCAGTTGACATATAAATGGGTTTTAATTTTTTTTAACTTTTTATATACTTTTATCCACTCTCATCTATGTCTTTTGATTGGAGCATTTAGTCCATTTAATTCAAAGTAATTATTGATGAATACATATTTATTGCTGTTTGTTATTTTTTTATGTTTTTTGTAGTTTATTTATGATTCTTACCTCTTTTTTTCATGGTTTGATGGTTTTCTTTAGTGATATATTTGGATTCCCTACTCTTTTTGCATTTCTATACTGTTTTTTATTTGTGTTTACCATTTGCTTTATATATAACATCTGCATATAGCAGTCTATATTATGACTAATATGATGCTCACTTAATTTTGAACATGACCTCCATGTTTCAGCTATCTGAATATATTTTACACCTTTTCTGTGTGTGTTTCTCTTGACTAATTTTTACAGATATACTTGTTTTGCTTGCTTTAGCACTTCTTATTTCTCATACTCTACTCAGAGAGCCCCCTTTAACAGTTATTTTAGGGTTGGTTTAGTGGTCATGGATTCTTTTAATCTCCGTTTTCCTGAGAACCTCTTTATTTTTCCTTCTATTCTGACTGGTAACCCTACTGGATAGGGTATTCTTGGCTGTAGATTTTTCCCCTTCAGCACTTTAGATACATCATGCCATTCTCTTCTGGCCTGCAAAGTTTCTGCTAAAAAATCAGCTAATAGCCTTATGGGGTTTGCTCTGAATATATATGTCTTCCTTTTTTTTCACAAATGTTAAAATTCTTTATCATTATTTTTTGCTATTTTCATTACTATGTCTTGGTGTGGACTTCTTGGGTTTAATTTGTTGAGGCATATCTGTGTGTTCTGAATCTGGATCTCTGTTTCCCTCTTAGATTCAGGAATTTTTCAGCTATTATTTCTTGGTGATTATTTCTTGTGAACCTGGTGATTCACAGACCTGTAGCCCCAGGGCTAATAATACATTATATGTTAATTTAAAAAATTAAAAAAAAATGTTACTAAACAGTGAGTGGATCAAGAATTCAAAGAAGAGGGGTGCTTGGTGGCTGTGTCAATGAACCTTCAGCTCACGTCATGATCCCAGGATCCTGGGATCAAGCCCCTCATCGGGCTCCCTGCCTTTTTTCCTCTCTTCTCCTTCTGGAGTCCCTATAATGTAATGCTACTTTGCTTGATGGAATCACTGATTTCTGTAAGTCTATTCTCATTAGAAAGTATTTGTTTGTCTTTCCTCTGTTTAGGTTGATTGCCTTCCATTACTCATTCTTCAGGTCACTAATACATTCCTCTGTTTCCCATAGCCTACTATTTAATCCATCTATTGTATTTTTCATTTCATTTGAGTTCTTCATCTTTTATATGTTATATTTTATCTCTTTGTCAAGGTCCTACTGATGTCCTCAACCCCTCTCTGAAGTCCAGTGCATATCTTTATGATCTTTACTTTATATTCTTTATCAGACATATTCCTTGTTTCTGCTTCATTTATATCTCCTGCTGTGATTTTGTCCTGTTCTTTAATTTGGAACATATCCCTCTGTCTCCTCATTTTGTCTACCTCTTTGTGTCTATTTCTCTGTGTTAGGGAAGTCAGCTACATCTTCTGGTCATGAAAGTAGTGACTTTATGAAGGAGAGGTCCTATAGTGCCTTGCAGTGCAGTGTCCCCTATTCACCAGAACCTGCTATCTCAGGAGAGTCTCCCATGTGTGTTGTTTGCATCCTGCTATTGTGTCTGAGTTGTTTTCCCATTTAGTACAGACTCTCTGCACCGACTTCTTATTGTGGACTGTTCTTGCTCTCTGCAATACTAGTGAAACCCAGGCAGACTAGCTTTAAGGGGGGCATGACTGGAAGAAGGTCAGGGATGGGCAGCAGAATTAGCAAAATCTGCACTGAAATTCTAGTTTTAGGCTTGATTCCTCACAGCAGAATAGCTGCTGGAGGTGCAGCTTGGAGCAGCAGCCAAAGGTGTAGTATTGTGTATGGTGGCTTGGTAGGGCTCATGCATGGCATTAGCAAAATTTGCACTGAGCCTTCCAGTCCTAGGCCAGATAACCTGAAACATGATAGCCATGGCACAAGGAGACTGTGACTAAGCAGGGAGCGTAGCAAGTTAACAAAATTTGTGCTGAGCTCAAGGCCAAAGTCAGCAGATTTGGAGTGGGTGAGTCCTCGGGAGAACCCATGAGCAGCATGCACTGCTAGCAGATTAGGTAGTAAATATCTGTGCAGTTCTGTGTTTATTTTGGGGATAAAGAAGGAAAATGGTGACTGTCTTTTTTTTTTTTTTTTTCCCTGAGAAGTCCCCCAATTTGCTCAGAAATCAGTATAAACAGATGTCCCTTCTGTTTGCCTCAGGCATTGTGTGAACTGTTGCTTTCTTCCAGGCTTCCAGGCTTCCAGTGGTGCATCAGCTGACTTTTACATCTCCAGACTACAAGGCCCTCCTGTTATATAAACTCATGGAATTCAGTCCCTCTGGTTTTAAAGGCCAGACATTATGGATATTTGTTTTCCCCATGTGGGCTCCCTGGTACTTTTCCTTTACTCTCTGTAGATCCTTTCACAGACAGCTCCCAGCAACTGCCCTTCCTAATCTCTCCAGAGTGGCTTCTTCTCTACATTTAGTTGTAGAATTTGTTCTGCCAAATTGAGTGACTCTCTGGTTTACTTACTTGGATATGAGTAATGTCTATTTGTAAAGGTGGGACAGAGTGATCTTAGGGTCTTTCTGTTTGTCCATCTTCTGAGAAGACCCTTACCTAGAATTTATTTATATGCACAATATTTGCCCTTTTCCCATTTGAGGGACATTTGTGATCTTCTATGTTTAACATACATACAAAGCTGTAATAAACATTTTTATATAAGAATTGTATGAGCAGAAGTTATTACTTCACTGAACAAATACCTAGGTGAGAAATTACAAAATCATATGGGAAGTATATGTTTAGCTTTATAAGAAACTGGAAAAACATATTCAAAGTGGTTGTACCAATTTGTATTAACTTCAGAAAATATGAGAATTCTAGTTGTTCAGCATCCTCATGAACAAGTGTTAGCTTTTCAGAAAGATTTATTCATTCAAGTAGTGTAGTGGTATTTCAGGGTACTTTTAATTTATCTCCCTCTGGTGTCTATTTGAATTATTTATTCATTTTTAAAATCTGGATGTTAATTTTACAATCATTGTGTTTTTAGAGTAAACTAATATTCTCTAGTAACAATATTTTATCAGATGTGAGATTATGAAATATTTCCTCGCAGTCTATGACTTGTGTTCACTCTTAGTAACAACATTGGTAAAACAGTAGTTTTTAATTTTGATTAAATCCAATTTATCAATCTTATTTGTATTCAGTGTGAATTTGGCATCATATCCATGGAAGTTTTGCCTAATCCGAACTCTCTAAGATTTTTTCTCAGTGTTTCCTTTTATGTATTTTATAGTTTTCTTGTTTTATATTTGAATGTGATCCATTTTGAGATACTTTTTGTATACAATGAAATGCATGAATTAAGGTTAGTTTTTAAAGTACATATGTCCAATTATTCCACCATTTGTTGAAAAGACAGTCTTTCCTTAATTAAAATTTCTTGGCATCACTTTTGAAAATTGCTTAACTATATTTGTATACTTCTATTTCCGAGCTTTCTTTTCTATTCTCTCTATATATTTAGTCAGTAACACATGACCTTTTTTCAAAAGCAGACTGTGAAGTTCTGTTTTATATACTGAAATCAAATAGTGTCTGTCCTCCAACCTCATCCTATCTCATAATTCTTGTAGTTTTCTAGTTTTTGTTTTGCTTTGCTTGTTTTTTAATTAAGAATTTTAGAATCAGGGCGCCTGGGTGGCTCAGTGGGTTAAGCCGCTGCCTTCGACTCAGGTCATGATCTCGGGGTCCTGGGATCGAGTCCCGCATCGGGCTCTCTGCTCAGCAGGGAGCCTGCTTCCCTCTCTCTCTCTTTCTCTGCCTGCCTCTCCATCTACTTTTGATTTCTCTCTGTCAATAAATAAATAAATAAATAAAAATCTTTAAAAAAAAAAGAATTTTAGAATCAGCTTGACAATTTCTGCAGTTATCCTACCACAATTTTGATTGAAATTGCACTGAAAATAATAGGAGCATTTTCAGAAAAACTGACATCTTAAAAATATTTATCAATCCAGGACATATCTTTTCTGTTTATTTAGGTCTTTTGGATTTCTTTCATTAATATATTTTGTAGTTTTCAGCAGACATTATCTATTTTTTGCTAAGTCTATGACAAGTATTTAATTGGTTACTAGCATAAAATGCTATTTTGATTTTGATTTCCAAATGTCCACTGTTATCATTTAGAAATTTAATGTATTTTTATATATGTAATATGCATCTTACAACACTACTAAAGTCACTAATTACATCTATTAGCTTTTTGGTAGATTTTGTATTTCTATAAAGAAAATAAAGTAATCTGCAGTCCTTCTATTCTTAATTTTTAATTGTATTTTTGAAATATTTTACTGTACTACTTATTACCTCTAATACAGTAGTGAATAGGAATGTTGAGGGCAGAAAATGCTTACCTCCTGAAATCAGAATAACATATTGTGTCATGCATCATTAAATATGGTATTGCATGGATTTGACTATTTGTTTTTTTAAAAGCCCTTTATCAGGAGCCTGAGTGGCTCAGTGGGTTGAGCCTCTGTCTTTATCTCAGGTCGTGATCTCAGGGTCCTGGGATCAAACACTACAACGGGCTCTCTGCTCATTTGTCTGCTCAGGGGAGAGCCTGGTTCACTGCACCCACTCCCTGCCTGACTCTGCCTACTTGTGATCTCTCTCTCTGTCAAATAAATAAATAAAATCTTTTAAAAAATAAATAAATAAATAAATAAATAAATAAATAAATAAAAGCCCTTTATCTTATTCAGAAAGGTCAAATTTATAACAGTTTGTAATCATTGTGTTTTAAATCATGAAAGTATATGAGTGTGTGTATATGTGTGTGTGTTTTGACTATGAACGTTAAATGGATACTGAATTTTGTCAAATGTTTTTCTGCACCTATTAAGCTTTTTATCATTTTGTTTTTTCTTTAATAAATATATCACTTTTTAAAAAGATTTTATTTTTAAATAATCTTTACACCCAACATGGGTATAAAGATCAAGAGATCAACAGGCACACACTCCATCTACAGAGCCAGTCAAGCACCCCTAAATAGGTTACTTTTCAATGATCCAGGCTTGTATTTTTAGAATAAATCCCATTTTGTCATTATATATTACTGTTTATATATATTGCATGGTTTAAATGATTGAGGATTTTTGCATCTATATTCTGGAGGAATATTGTATTGTAAATTTGTGCTTTTTTAGGTTTTGTTTGTTTGTTTGTTTGTTTTGCTTTACGTTTCTGATTTTGGACCTAGGTAATCCATGCTTTATAATGTGAGTTAGGATATGTTACTCTCTTTCAGTGTTTTGAAGAAAATTGTGTAGGATTAGTATTAGCTTTTAAAGGAGTTTTGTGAAATATAATTCATACACCATAAAATTCACCTTCTTTAAAAAGTGCATAGTGGTTTTTCAGTATATTCAAACAGGTGTGACATCATCTCCTTCACCTATAGAACATTTCATCTCCACTGAAAGCAAACCTATACCAAACCAGTATAGCATAAATCTGCTTTGTTCATAGTAAGTAAGGCTCTCTATATATTGTTGATTACATTTTTTTTTACTTTTACATTTACATTCATAATAGACATCTGACTGTGGTTTATTTTTCTTGTGACATCTGATTTTGATATTAGAATAATAATGGCTTCATAGAATAAGTTAATAAATATCCTCATCATTTTGACATTTAGAGGAGTTTGTAAAACATTTATGTTAATACTTTAAGTATTTGGTAGAAATAAACAGGGAAGCCATCTGGACCAAGGTTTTTATTGTGGGATGTTTTGTGATTACTGGTTCAATCTCTATCCATTACAGATCTATCGCAGTTTATTTTATCTAAGTTAAGTAACTCACTGGCATACAATTGTTCATAGTATTTCCTTATAATTATCTTTATCTTTTACTACCTTTTAGTCAATAGTAGCATTCCCTCTATCCTTGATACTCTGATTTTGAGGTAACTCTTTAACTAGTTAATTGTTTATCTTTCTATAGAGCCAACTTTTGGTTGTTTTGGCTTTACTTATTCATATATTTTACTTTCTATTCCATTTATTTCTGCTTTTTCCTTTGTTATGTCCTTCCTTCTACTTGTACAGTATTGAGTTTGTTCTTTTTCTACTTTATTAATGGTAAAAGTTAGGGTAAAGTCTTTTGAATTGAGATTTTTCTTTTTTATTACTATTGTTTACAGCTCTAAATTGTCCTCCATACACTAAATTGTCTAGTTTTTGGTATGGTGTATGTTTGTTTCAATCACTTGAAAATATTTTCCAATTCTCCTTCCAGCTCTTTACTGGTCTATTGATTATTCAGGAAATTGTGCCTTAATTTAGTTTACATTTTCCTTTACATCCTTTAAAATTTCAATTTCTTGGGGAACCTGGGTGACTCAGAGAATTAAGCCTCTGCCTTCAGCTCAGGTCATGATCGCAAGGTCCTGAGATGGAGCTCCGAATCGGGCTCTCTACTCAGCAGGGAACCTGCTTCCCCCCTCTCTCTGCCTGCCTGCTTGTGATCCATCTCCCTCTCTCTTTCTGTAAAATCTTTTTTAAAAATTTCAATTTCTTTCCTGAAATTTAATATTTTTAATTTGTTTTAAATGTATTCATATTTACTCAGCTGTTATCTTGGTCATTCTAAAATCTTTTGACAAGTACTTTAAACTTCTTTCTTATGTCTATTTTGGTATCTGGTTATTTTTCCATCAGTTTGTGATTTTCTAGGACCTTATTTTGAAAATTGATTTTCAACTGAAATCAGGATGTTTTCATATTGTGTTGCTGTTGTTATCATTTGAACTTTTAAAATTTATTTTAGATGACTTTCTCTTACCTTGCTACAATGGAGGGTAGAAAGGTCACTCTCTTATAACATCCAACTAAAGGTTTTTGATTCACTCTCTATCGATGCTTGAGTGAGTAGAGCATCTAGGTAGAGGTGGAAGTTCCAGATCCCCACAAGATCCTTACTAACACAGTGGTAGGGGTCATGACTCCTAGGCAATGGTGAAAGTGCAGACTCTCTACAAGATCTCCTTTGTGAGCACTACAGGGGTTAGAATAGGAGTGCCTCCTTATTGCTTGGTACCAGGAGAACTTCAGGTTTCCCTTGTAGTTTCTATAGAATCATGATGGGTGGAAATTTTGTTACCACAGGCAAAGCTGGATATCTATCCTTCCTACTTTGGCCTCTCTGACAGCACTCTGGTGAGGTTCTGGAGAGCCTCATTTTTGACTCATTTGTGTGGAAGTCCAGGCTTCCCATTAAGGTTTTGTTGATGTGGATGAGGGTAGGGACATTATTTTTTGTGGTGTTTGGTTAGCATGATTATTGTCTAAAAGTGTTTTGCCTTGCCAGATTACCCAGCTTCTTGGTCATCTGGCTAGAAAGAAAATGTTTCAGAGGTGTTTTTTTGTTTGTTTGTTGTGTGCAGCCATAAACATTTTCATTTTGCTATATATTTCAGCTGCATGTGTGACATATATGAGGCAAAAAGAAACATAAAAACTCAACATACTTGTTCCTTACTAATAGAATTACAAGCTCATCTATTTTCACCTTTATTAGATAGATGATAGATATAACACTCTTGGTGTTTAGTTACATTTTATGAGAAGATATGGAAAAGTGCATCTGTTCATCTTCTGAGATGTGGAAAAAACTCTTTTTCATTGTTGAAGGATAGTTTTTTGTTTGTTTGTTTGTTTGTTTGTTTGTTTCATTTTGTTTTGTTTTATTTTGTTTTCCCAGCATGGAATTCTTAGTTAATATTTTTCTTTCCTTTCTATACTTTCAATGCTACTGTTCCAAGTTTCTCTGTTTCTGGGTTTAGAAAGTTCAACAATGATGTATCTAGGTATGAATATCTTCAGTTTTGTGCTATCTGGAATCTGTTGAACTTGTCATATATGCCAATTAAAGTTTTTCATCAAAACTGAAAAATTGGGGTGCTTATGTGGCTCAGTCATTAAGCATCTACCTTCAGCTCATGTCATGATCCCAGGGTCCTGGGGTCAAGCTCCTCATCAGGCTGCCTGTTCATTGGGAAGCCTGCTTCTCCCTCACCTACTCCCCCTATTGGTGTACCCTCTCTTTCTGTGTATCTCCCTGTCAAATAAATAAATAAAATCTTAAAAAAACAAAAAACAAAACAAACAAACAAACAAAAAAACACCCTGAGAAATTTATGGCCATTATCCTGTCAAATATTTTTCTGCACCTTACTCTCTTTACTGGTATTTTCTATTACTTTAGACATTATACTCATAATTTAATTCTTTAGGCATGATTTTCTTTAGTTCTTTGAACATATTTTGAAATAGCTGACTTAAAGTCTTTATCTAGTAAGTCAATTTCTGGGCATATTCATGAAAAATTTCTTTCTTTGTTTTTTTTTTGTAGGATTTTTATTTATTTATTTATTTGAGAGAGGGAGAGAGTGAGCAGGAACAGGAACCAAGCGGACAGAGGAAGAGGGAGAAACTGACTACCTACCGGGCAGGAAGCCAGGCACGGGGCTTGATCCCAGGACCCTGAGGTCATGACCTGAGCCAAAAGCAGATGCTTAACCAACTAAGCTGCCCCGGTACCCTTCAGGAGGAACTTCTATTGATGTTTTCTCACTTTCCAATTTCTTTGCATGTCTTGTAATTTTTCTTTGTTGGTAACCAGATATTTAAAATAGTATAATGCAGCAACTCTGGAAATTAGATTTCTTCTGCTTCTCAGGGATTATTGTGCTCATTTTGGTAACAACTGTTTATGGTTTTCTTTAATTAATTTTGTAATGTAATATTAGCTGTGTATGGCCACTTAGATATCTCCTTGACTGCTATAGCAGTAAGGTATAATTGGACATTATTTTTTCTGTTTGTTTGTTTCCTTAAATATCTTGAACTAATAAGTCTCTGAGACTTTACAATAGGTTTTGTGTGTACCTTTCAAAATACCTTCAACACTTTTACAATCTACTTTCTGCTTTATGTATCCAAAGATCATCCTGAGATTATATATTAGGTGAGACCTAATTAGGTCTTTCTTGGATTATGTATAAAATTACATATGTATCTGGATTTTTAGATTCCCATAAATCAATCATATAGCTTTCAAGACCACATTTTGACATTTCATTTCCAGCTTTTCGTTTTGAGTTTTTGGTCAGCTTTTAGTTTCCTCAAATTGTTACTGATGTCTCAAAGAGCTGAAATTATGAATAATTGCCACTGATTGCTACTGATAAGGGTTCCAGAAGAAAGGTTGTTTGCCATGAGTGAGTTCTGAGTCAGATTAAAAACAAAACAGAACAAAAACAAAAATAAAACAAACAAAACAAAACAAAAACGAGCAATGCCAGTTCCACAGAACTGCCAGACAAGTCAAATAATGAAAATTATCTAATGTTGGGACTTTGGGGGAAGCTTGAAATACGTTCTTCTCTCTTAGTGACTGCTAGTTTTTCAGTTTTCAGGGTTAATATTATTGTGAGGTGTCTGGTTTTCCAATTTATTGTGGAGTGAGATCAGGGATGCAATAGGAAAAACTAAATTGCCACAGATTTCACCATACTTAACAAGATCCAGCAACTTTTATTAGTTAAATGTTCCTTAGGTTGTTTCAAGTCTTTGGTTAATTCCTTAAAAAAGTTCATTTGGACCATCATTGTCAATGTTCTTGTGTTTTATGGACTAGCAAGTTTTGGAGGTTTTTACTCCATCACTTCAGAAATCTCAATATTATTTCCTAAAAGTGTGGGAGAATTTCTCTAAAAAATACCTGGACCAGAAATATTGTTTTCCTGTATATTTACATTAAAAATTATATTTCCTTGATACATGAGTATTAAGTGAGTATAAAATGAGTATAGACTACTCATGTTTTGTATTGTTCTTGAGCATACATTCACAGGTTGTTGTGTTTCTTTCTTTTTTTTTTATTTTTTAATTAACGTATAAAGTATTATTAGCCAAAGGGGTTCAGGTCTGCAAATCACCAGGTTTACACACTTCACAGCCCTCACCGTAGCACATACCTTCCCATAACCTAACCATGCTTCCCCACCCCCCCCCACCTGGCAAACCTCAGTTTGTTTTGTGAGAGTAAGAGTCTCTTACGGTTTTTCTCCCTTCCAATTCCATCTTGTTTCATTTATTCCTTTCCTACCTCCCAAACCCTCCATGTTGCCTCTGAACTTCCTCATTTCAGGGAGATCATATGATAATTAACTTTCCTCCAATTGACTTATTTTGCTAAGCATAAAACCCTCTAGTTCCATAAACATCATCGCAAGTGACAAGATTTCATTTCTTTTGATGGCTGCATTTTATATATATACATGTACATATACACATACATATATATACATATATATTATATATATTATTAAAAATAATATATATAGTATATATATACACATACATATATACGTATATATACATATACATACACAAATATTATTAATAATTATTAATGATAATTAATAGTAATATTAAAAATAATATATATATCTTTTTCCACATCTTCTTATCCATTCATCTGTTGATGGACATCTAGGTTCTTTCCATAGTCTGGCTATTGTGGACATAACTGCTATAAACATTCGGGTGCACGTGCTCCTTCAGATCACTAGATTTGTATCTTTAGGGTAAATACCAAGTAGTGCAATTGCTGGATCATAGGGTAGCTCTATTTTCAACTTTTTGAGGAAACTCCATGCTGTTTTTCAGATTGGTTACATCAGCTTGCATTCCCACCAACAGTGTAGGAGGAGTCCCCTTTCTCTGCATCCTCGCCAGCATCTATCATTTCCTGATTTGTTAATTTTAGCCATTCTGACTAGTATGAGGTGGTATCTCATTGTGGTTTCGCTTTGTATTTCCTGGATGCCAAGTGATGCAAAGCACATTTTCATGTGTCTATTGTCCTCTGGATGTCTTCTTTGCAGAAATGTCTGTTCATGTCCTCTGCCCTTTTCTTGATTAGATTATTTGTTCCTTGGGTGTTGAGTTTGATAAGTTCTTTATAGATTTTAGATACTAACCCTTTATCTGGTACGTCATTTGCAAATATCTTCTCCCATACTTTCAGTTGTCTTTTGGTTTTGTTAACTGTTTCCTTTGCTGTGCAAAAGATTTTCATCTTGATGAAGTCCCAATAGTTCATTTTTGCCCTTGCTTCCCTTGCCTTTGGTGATGTTCCTAGGAAGAAGTTGCTGCGGCTGATGTCGAAGAGGTTGCTGCCTGTGTTCTCCTCAAGGATTTTGATGGATTCCTTTCTCACATTGAGGTCTATTTTTGAGTCTATTTTTTGTGTGTGGTGTAAGGAAATGGTCAAGTTTCATATTTCTGCATGTGACTGTCCAATTTTTCCAGCACCATTTGTTGAAGAGACTGTCTTTTTCCCATTGGACATTCTTTCCTGCTTTGTCGAAGATTAGTTGACCATACAGTTGAGGGTCTATTTCTGAGCTTTCTATTCTGTTCCATTGATTGATATGTCTGTTTTTGTATGAGTACCATACTGTCTTGATGATGACAGCTTTGTAATAGAGTTTAAAGTCTGGAATTGTGATGCCACCAACTTTGGCTTTCCTTTTCAATATTCCTTCAGCTATTTGAGGTCTTTTCTGGTTCCATATAAATTTTAGGGTTATTTGTTCCATTTCTTTGAAAAAAATGGATGGGATTTTGTTAGGAATTGCAATAAACATGTAGATTGTTTTAGGTAGCATAGACATTTTCATAATGTTTGTTCTTCCAATCCATGAGCATGGAACACTTTTCCATTTCTTTGTGTCTTCCTCAAGTTTTCATGAGTACTTTATAGTTTTCTGAGTACAGATACTTTGCCTCTTTGCCTAGGTTTATTCCTAGGTATCTTATGGTTTTGAGTGTAATTGTAAATGGGATCGACTCTTTAATTTCTCTTTCTTCTGTCTTCTTGTTGGTGTAGAGAAATGTAACTGATTTCTGTGCATTGATTTTATATCCTGACACTTTACTGAATTCCTGTATGAGTTCTATCAGATTTGAAGTCGAGTCTTTTGGGTTTTCCATATAAAGTATCATATAATCTGCAAAGAGTGATAGTTTGACTTCTTTCTTGATTATTTGGATGTCTTTAATTTCTTTTTGTTGTCTGATTGCCTAGGCTAGCACTTCTAGTACTATGTTGAATAGCAGCAGTGATAGTGGACATCCCTGCTGTGTTCCTGACCTTAGCGGAAAAACTCTTTGTTTTTCTCCGTTGAGAATGATATTCGCTGTGGGTTTCTTTATAGATGGCTTTGATGATATTGAGGTATGTACCCCCTAACCCTACACTTTGAAGAGTTTTGATCAAGAAAGGATTCTGTACTTTGTCGAATGCTTTTTCAACATCTATTGAGAGTATCATGTGGTTCTTGTTCTTTCTTTTATTAATGTATTGTATCACATTGATTCATTTGCAGATGTTGAATCAAACTTGCCCTGGAATAAACCCCACTCGGTCACAGCAAATGATCCTTTTAATATACTGTTGGATCGTATTGGCTAGTATTTTGGTGAGAATTTTTGCATCTGTGTTCATCAAGGATATTGGTCTGTAATTCTCTCTTTTGATGGGATCCTTGTCTGGTTTGGGGATCAAGGTGATGCTGGCCTCATAAAATGAGTTTGGAAATTTTCCTTCCATTTCTATTTTTTGGAACAGTTTCAGGAGAATAGGAATTAATTCTTTAAATTTTTGGTAGAATTCCCCTGGGAAGCCATCTGGCCCTGGGCTCTTGTTTTTTGGGAGATTTTTGATGACTGCTTCAATCTCCTTACTGGTTATGGATCTGTCCAGGTTTTCTATTTCTTCCTGGTTCAGTTATGGTAGTTTATATGTCTCTAGGAATGTATCCATTTTTTCCAGATTGTCAAATTTGCTGGCATAGAGTTGCTCATAGTATGTTCTTATGATTGTTTGTATGTCTTTGGTGTTGGTTGTGATCTCTCCTCTTTCATTCATGATTTTATTTATTTGGGCCCTCTCTCTCTCTCTCTATTTTGTTGTTGTTGTTGTTGTTAAGTCCAGACAGGGGTGTATCAATCTTATTAATTCTTTCAAAGAACCAGCTCCTAGTTTTGTTGATTTGTTCTACTGTTTTGTTGTTGTTGTTGTTGTTGTTTTGTTTTGTTTCTATTTCATTGATTTCTGCTCTGGTCTTTATTATTTCTCTTTCCTGCTGGGTTTAGGCTTTCCTTGTTGTTCTTTCTCCAGCTCCTTTAAGTGTAGGGTTAGGTTGTGTATTTGAGACCTTTCTTGTTTCTTGAGAAAGGCTTGCATTGTTATATATTTTCCTCTCAGGACTGCCTTTGCTGTGTCCCACAGATTTTGAACCATTGTGGTTTCATTATCGTTTGTTTCCATGATTTTTTTCTTTTTTCAATTCTTCTTTAATTTCCTTGTTGACCCATTCATTCTTTAGAAGGATGCTCTTTAGCCTCCATATTTTGGGGTTCTTTCCAAATTCCTTGTTGTGATTGAGTGCTAGCTTCAGAGCATTGTGGTTTCAGGGAATGATCCCAATCTTTTTTTTTTTTTTTAAGATTTTATTTATTTATTTGACAGACAGGGATCACAAGTAGGTAGAGAGGCAGGCAGAGAGAGAGAGAGGAGGAAGCAGGCTCCCTGCTGAGCAGAGAGCCCAATGCAGGCCTCGATCCCAGGACCCTGAGATCATGACCTGAGCTGAAGGCAGAGGGTTAACCCACTGAGCCACCCAGGCGCCCAATCCCAATCTTTTGGTACCAGTTGAGACATGATTTGTGCCCCAGGATGTGATCTATCCTGGAGAATGTTCTATATACACTAGAGAAGAATATGTATTCTGTTGCTGAATATATCTGTGATGTCCATCTGGTCCAGTGTGTCATTTAAGACCTTTAAATCCTTGTTGATCTTTTGCTTGGATGATCTGTCCATTTTAGTGAGGGGGAGTGTTAAAGTACTTTTCTATTGTTGCATAATTATCAATGTGTTTCTTTGATTTTGTTATTAATTGCTTTATGCAGTTGGCTGCTCCCATGTTAGGGGCATAGATCTTTAAAATTGTTAGATCTCTTTGTTGGACAGACCCTTTGAGTATGATATAGTGTCCTTCCTTATCTCTTTGGCTTAAAATCTAATTTATCAGATATAAGGACTGCCACCCCAGCTTTCTTTTGATGTCCATTAATGTGGTAAATTGTTTTCCAACCCCTCACTTTAAATCTGGACATGTCTTTTGGTCTAAAATGAGTTTCTTATAGACAGCATATTGATGTTTTTGTTTGTTTGTTTGTTTGCAGTTTGATGTTTTGTTGTTGTTGTTGTTGTTTCCCCTTCTGATACCCTGTGTCTTTTGATTGGGGCATTTAGCCCATTTACATTCAGAATAACTATTGAGGGATATGAATTTAGTGCCATTGTATTGCCTGTAAGATAACTGTTACTGTTTATTGTCTCTGTTCCTTTCTAATCTACTACTTTTAGGCTCTCTCTTTGCTTGAAGGACCCCTTTTCCTGTAGAGCTGGTTTTGTGTTTACAAATTCTTTTAGTTTTTGTTTGTCCTAGAAGCTTTATATCTCTCCTTCTATTTTCAATGATAGCCTAGCTAGATATAGTATTCTTGGCTGCATGTTTTTTCTCATTTAGTGCTCTGAATATATCATGCCAGGTTTTTTGTTTTGTTTTGTTTTGTTTTTTCTGGCCTGCCAGGTCTCTGTGCATAAGTCTGCTGCCAATCTAATATTTTTACCATTGTATGTTACCGACTTCTTTTCCCAGGCTGCTTTCAGGATTTTGTCTTTGTCACTAACTTGTAAGTTTTACTATTAGATGATGGGATGTGGACCTATTCTTATTGATTTTGAGGGGGATTCTCTATGCCTCCTGGATTTTGATGCTTGTACCCTTTGCCATATTAGGGAAATTCTCTACAACAATTAACTCCAATATACTTTCCACTCCCTTCTTTCTTTCTTCTTCTTCTGGATCCCAATTATTCCAATGTTGTTTCATCTTATGCTATCACTTATCTCTTGAATTCTTCCCTAGTGGTCCAGTAGTTGTTTGTCTCTCTTTTGCTCAGTTTCTTTATTCTTTATCATTTGATCTTCTATATCACTAATTCTCTCTTTTGCCTCATTTATCTTAGCAGTAAGAGCTTCCATTTTTTTATTGCACCTCATTAATAGCTTTTTTGATTTCAGCTTGGTTAGATTTTAGTTCTCTTATTTCTCCAGAAAGGGCTTTTATTTCTCCAGACAAAGTTTCTCTAATATTTTCCTTATCTTTTTTTGATCCCAGCTAGCACCTTGAGAATCATCATTCTGAACTCTAGTTCTGACATATTACCAATGTCTGTATTGATTAGTTCCCTAGCCTTTAGTACTGCTTCTTTTTCTTTTTTTTTTTTTTTTTTTTTTTTGGTGATTTTTTTCTACCTCGTCATTTTATCCAGATAAGAATATATGAAGGAGATAATAAAGTATTAAAAGGGTGGCAAAGACCCCAGAAAAATGTGTGTTAACCAAATCAGAAGAGACTCCAAGTTGTGGGGGGAAGAAAGGGGGTAAAAAGAAGTTCAAAAAATTTTAAAAAAGAAATAAAGATAAAAGAAAATATAGATATTAGACTGGTAAATAAAACAGAGCCACCCACTTAAATTTGGGAGTATTTTGGTCTCTTAGAAGAAACGAACTCCCCAAATTTTAAAGATACACATACATACACACACACACACACACACAAATAAGGGTAAACATGATGAAGGGATGGGATATGACTGTAAAGATGAGAATTTTAAAAAAAAATTCTAAAAAAGGAGTTAATAAAATAAGTTGGTTGGATAAAGAAAGAAAAAGAAAGTGGAGAGAATTTTCTTAGGTGGAGTCTAGAACAAAGCCCTGTGCTACATTTAGGGTATATTTTGATCTATTAGAAGTTGTAATCCCAATTCTTTTTAGAAGAAAAAACCCAATGTGTATATGAAAAATAAAGGAAGACACAATGAAGGATAAAATATGACTACAATAATGAAGGTTCAAAAAGATTTTTTTTTAATGAAAGGTATTGTTAAACTAGTTAAGAAACGTTAAAAGATGAAAGAGTAAAATTTAAAAAATTAGAATAAGAAAAAATAAAATTAAAAAAAATTAACTCGCAAGACTAAAGAATCATTGGGAGAAAGCCATGAATTCCATGCTTTGCTTTCTCCTCCTCTAGAATTCCGCTGTTCTCCTTAATAAGTGAGCTTGGTCTTGGCTGGATATTTTCTGATCTTCTGGGAGAGGGGCCTGTTGTAGTGATTCTCAAGTGTCTTTGCCCAAGGCAGAATTGCACCACCCTTGCCAGGGGCTGTGCTAAATAATCTTCTCAGGTTCACTCTTGGGAGCTTTTGTTCCCTAATTGCTTTCCATAGAGGTCTGGAGGACAGGAATGAAAATGGCAGAACTCCAATATTGAGCCCAGAGGAACAGAGAGCTCAGGGCCCCACTACTAAGTGTGTCCTCGGAGAAAAGCACTCAATCACTCCTGTCTCCCTAGCCTCCAGCTGCACACCGAGCTCACCCAGCCTGTGACTGAGCATTTCTGTCTCTGGCACACAGCCTTGTCTGGAGTTTCCAAAACTAGCAGATCACTGCCACTCTTCCAGGGAGGTCTCCCCAGATCTGTACTTGTGGGGTCCCAGCTCAAAGAGCAGTGGTTTGACTCTGCCACAGATCACAGTTTAAGGTAACCCTAAGCTGAGAGCTCACTCCTTGGCTCTGTCTCTATAGCCAGCTTACCTGCTCTAATACCTGTGAGCTCTGCAATACTCAGACACCCCTAATCCTTTGGTGACCCTGCGGGACCTGAGACCCTGCTGTCCCTGCAAGGGCTCCAGCCCTGCTTAGCCTATGGAGCAATGACCCTCAGTGGAGCAGACTTTTAAAAGTTCAGATTTTGTGCTCTGTTGCTCCACTGCTTACTGGGAGCTGGCCCCTACTCCCGTGGTCTATCTTCCTGTTGCTTTGGATTCACTTCTCTGCAGGTCCTACTTTTCAGACAGTGGTCAATTTTCTGTTTTTGCAATTGCTACTCTTCTTCTCTTCAATCTCCTGTTGGATTTGTAGGTGTTTGGAATAGTTTTATAAACTATCCAGCTGATCTCCTGCTATCTAATGTCATCTGAGCCTGCTACTCCTCTGCCATCTTGACTCCTCCCCTCTTTTTTTAATTCCTTGTAGTATTCTATTATTTTGAAAATGCCTTTATGGTTTATAGTAATGCTATTTATTTAATTCCCAACATTTGTTAGTTTATGTTTGTTGTTATTACTTTTTTCACATTGGTCAATCTAACATGAGGATTTCCATTTTATTGATGTTTATCAATAAGTAGCTACTTAATCATTTTTACTATTTTCTCTATTGTTTTCTTATTTTTAGTGTCAATTATTTTGCTCCTATATTCATTATTACCATTTTCTTGCTTTTTCTCTCTTTTTTTTTTTTTTGGAGGGCAATTAATTTTTTACACTAGTTTCTTACAGGGGAAACTTAGATTATACCTTGAATTTCCATAAAATACTGCTTTAGCAGCTTTCCTCTAATTTTGGTATGCACAGAATTGATTTTTGTTCAGATCACAGTATTTTCCAGTTTCTCTTGCCACTTCCTCCTTGATATTATGGTTATTTAAAAGCATGTTGATTTACAAAATTTTAGGAATATTCTGATACATTTTAATTATTAAATACAGGGGCCCCTGGGTCTCAGTGGGTTAAAGCCTCTACCTTCAGCTCAGGTCATGATCCCAGGGTCCTGGAATTGAGCCCTACATCAGGCTCTATGCTCAGTGGGCAGCCTGCTTCCCTTTCTCTCTCTGCTTGCCTCTCTGACTGCTTGTGATCTCTCTCTGTCAAATAAACAAAATCTTTAAAAAAATTATTAAAGACATATAATAACTGTATTCAATCTATTCAAACTTTTAAGAAAATGAATAAAAGGAATAAAAAGAATAAAAAGTCATTTTCAAAGTTACAAACTAATATATATATATTAGTTTATATAGTGTGTATATATATATATATATATATATACTTGATGAAAATAATAATGAACTAGACATTACTGGGAGAAAAAAGATTAGTAAACTTTACAAATAATAATAGAACATATCTAAAATGAAACCCCAGAGAGAAAATATATTAAGGAGACTGTACAGAACATCACTGAGCTGTATGAAAACTTCAGGTGATATGATATAAGTGTAATTGGAATCCTAGAAAAATGAAGAGATGGGATTAAAGAATAAATCTTTGAAGAATTTATGGCTGAATATTTTTTGGAAGTGAAAATTCCTTCCTTTTAATATCATCTACTTAAAATTTTTTAACATATTTAGAGGAGAGTAAGATGGTGACAGAGTAGGAGGTCTGTAGGTGTGGGTCATCCCCTGAACACGATGAGGCAGGTATTAAGTCATCCTAAACAGAAGACTTAAGAGGAAAAATTTTTAAGGATAGCAAGAGATTTCCCAACAGAAACTTGTCAAGGCAGAAGGGAGTGGCATGATATATTCAAAGTGTTGAATGGGAAAAATCTGCAACCAAGAATACTCTAGCCAGCAATGCTATCATTCTGAATACAAGGAGAAAGAAAGAGTTTCCCAGACAAGAAAACCTAGAGTTCATCACCACTAAACTAGCCCTAAAAGAAATAATAAAGGAGACCAAAAATGGCAAAGACAAGAAAGGATTGGGAAAGATCTCCAGAAATAATGGCAACACAAGTAATAAAATAGCAAAAAATACATATCTATCTATCTATCAGTAATTACTTTGAATGCAAATGGACTAAATGTTATAATCAAAAGACATAGGGTGATTGAGTGGCTTAAAAAAATAAAAAGACCCATCTATATGCTGCCTACAAGAAACTCATTTTGGACCTAATAACACAAAGGAAATAATTGATAATAATACAATAATATTAGAAGACTCAGCACCCCATTTACATCAATGGAGAGATAACCTAAACAGAAAATAAATAAGGAAACAATTATTTTGAATGCGATACTGGACCAGATGGTCTTAACAGATAGATTCAAAACATTTTATCATAAAAACCAGAACACACATTCCCACATACATGGGACATTTTTCAGAATAGATCACATATTAGGTTACAAAGCAGGCTTCAACAAATACAGAAAGACTGAAATCATAGCATGCACCCTTTCTGACCACAGTGCTATGAAACCAGATATCAACCAAAACAAACAAACAAACAAACAAAATTCTGGAAAGACCACAAATACATTGAGGTTAAACAGCATGCTACTAACAAATGAACAGGTCAACCAGGAAATCAAAGGGATTGTTAAAAAGTATATGAAGGGATGCCTGGGTGGCTCAGTTAGTTAAGTGTCTGCCTTCAGCTCAATTCATGATCCCAGGATCCTGGCATCAAGTCCCACGTTGGGGGGGGTGTCCTTGCTCAGTGGGGAGCCTGTGTCTCCCTCTGCCTGTCACTCCCCCAGTTTGGGCCCTTACTCTTACTCTCCCACACAAATAAATAAAATCTTAAAAAAAAATACATGGAAAGTAATAAAATGAAAACACAGCAGTCTAAAACCTCTGGGATGCAGAAAAAAGTGATCCTAAGAGGGAAATATGTAAGAATACAGGCCTACCTTGATAAGCAAGAAAAATCTCAAGTAAACAACATAACTTTATACCTAAAGAATCTAAAAAAGAACAACAAAAGAAGTCCAGTGTCATCAGAAGGAAGGAAATAATAAAAAATAGAGCATAAATAAATAATATAGGAATTTTTTTAAAAAAGAAAAATGAAAAGATCAATGAAATCAAGAGCAGTTTCCTTGAAAAAAATAATAAAATTCATAAACATCTAGCCATACTTAGAAAGAAATAAAGAAAGAAAGAAAGAGAGGGAGAGAGAGAAGATCCAAATGAATAAAATCACGAATGAGAGAGGAGAAATAACAACCAACACCATAGAAATGTAAACAATTCTTGGGAGACTAATTTGAAAACCTATACCAACAAATTGGACAGCCTGGAGAAAATAAATTCTTAGAAACATATAAATTACCAAAACTGAAACAAGAAGAAATAAGAATCATGAAAACCTATAACTAGCCAAGAAATTGGATAAGTAATCAAAAAACTCACAACAAACAAAAGTCCAGGACCAGGTAAATTCATAGGTAAATTCTACCAGACATTTAAAAAGGAGTTAATGCTTATTTTTCTCAAACTATTCCAAATAATAGAAAAGGAAAGAAAACTTTCAAATTCACTCTACAAGACCATCTTACCCTGATACCAAAACTAAATAAAGACATCACTAAAAAGGAACTCTCTCATGACCATAGATGCAAAAATCTTCAACAAAATACTGGCAAACCAAATCAAATAATAAATTTTAAAAAGTCATTCATCATGACCAAGTGGGATTCATTCCTGAGTTGGAAGAGTTGTTCAACATTTGCAAGGCAATCAATGTGATATATCACATTAATAAAAAGATAAGAACCGTATGATCCTTTCAATAGATGCAGAAAAAGCAAATGACAAAGTAAGTACAACACCCATTCTTGATAGAAAACCCTCAATAAAGTAGGTTTAGAGGGAACATACCTCAACTTAATAAAGGCCATATGTGAAAAACACAGGTAATATCATCTTCATAATTAACATCATCATAGTTAAAATCATAGTTAATGAGTAAAAACTGAGAACTTTTTCTCTACATTGAGGAACAAGATAGAGATGGCCACTCACTCCACTGTTACTTAACATACTACGGGAAGTCCTAGCTTCATCAGTCAGACAACAAAAGAAATAGAAATAAAAGGCATCCAAATTGTCAAGGAAGAAGTCAAACTTTCATTATTTGCATATGACATGATATTACGTATTTAAAAAAAAAAAAAAACCTAAAGACTCCACCCCAAAACTGCTAGAATTGACACACAAATTCACTAAGGTCAAAGGATACAAAATCAATGTACAGAAATCTGTTGCACTTCTATACACCAATAATGATGCAGTAGAAAGAGAAATTAAGGAATAAATCCCATTTGCATTGTACCACAAAAAATAAGATACCTAGGAGTAAACCTAATCAAAGAAGTAAAAGATCTGTGCTCTTAAAACTATAATATCCTGATGAAAGAAACTGAAGATGATATGAAGAAATGAAAAAACTTTCCATTCTCATGGATTGAACAAACAAATATTGTTAAAATGTCTATACTATCAAAGCCAACTACACATTTAATGCAATCCCTATCAAAATACCAACAGCATTATCAGAGAATGGAAAATCTTAAAATTTGTATGGAATCACAAAGAACCCCAAATAGCAAAAACAAATCTTGAAGAATAGCAAAACTGGAAGCATCACAATTCCAGACTTAAATTTTATATTGCCAAGCTGTAGTGACAAAAACAGTATAGTAGAGGCATAAAAACAGACACATAGATAAATTCAACAGAATAGAAAACTCAGAAATGAATCCACAACAATATAGTCAATTAATCAACAAAGCAGAAAAGAATATCTACTGGGAAAAAGAATATCTCTTCAATAAAAGATGCTGGTAA
The DNA here is from genome assembly GCF_009829155.1 of Mustela erminea. Taxonomy (NCBI): domain Eukaryota; kingdom Metazoa; phylum Chordata; class Mammalia; order Carnivora; family Mustelidae; genus Mustela; species Mustela erminea. Next base: position 56,839,395 of record NC_045625.1, read on the forward strand.
AACTGGACAGCAAAAGAATAAAACTAGACCTCTTTCTTATACCATACACAAAAATAAACTCAAAATAGAGTCAAGATCATAAGATTAGGCCTAAAACCATATAAATCGTAGGGAAGAACACAGGCAGTAACTTCTTTGACATCAGCCATAGCAACTTCTTTCTAGGTATGTCTCCCAAGGCAAGGGAAACAAGTGCAAAAATAAACTATTAGGGCTTCATCAAGATAAAAAGCTTTTGCACAGTGAAGGTTCCAATCAATAAAACTACAGGCAACCTACTGAATGGGAGAAGATATTTGCAAATGACATATCTGATAAAGGTTTATATCCAAAATATATAAAGAACTTGCAAAACTCGACACTCATGTAATAAAGTGATTAATTCAATTAAAAATTGGCAGAAGACATGAATAGACGTTTTTCCAAATAAAATATACAGGTGGCCAACAGACACATGAAGAGATGCTCAACATCACTGATCATTATGATAATGCAAACCAAAAGTACAATGAGATATCACCTCACACCTATCAGAGGGGCAAACAAACAGGAAACACCAGGTGCTGGCTAGGATGTGGAGAAAGAGAACTCTCTTCTTACACTGTTAGTGTGAATGCAAACAGTGCAGCCACTCTGGAAAACAGTATGCAGTTTCCTCATAAAGTTAAAAATAGAACTACCTTTGATCTAGCAATTGCACTACTTGGTATTTACCCAAAGAATACTAAACCACTAATTCAAAGGGATACATGCTCCCTTATGTTTATAGCAGCATTATCTACAAAGCCAAATCATGAAAACAGCCCAAGTGTCCATCTGCTGATAAATAGATACTGAAGATGTGGTTTATGTATACAGTGGGATAGTATTCAGCTGTAAAAAAAAATAGTGACATTTTGCCATTTGCAGTGACATGGATGAAGTTTGAGTATTATGCTAAGTGAAATAAGCCAGTCAGAGAAAGATAAATGCCAAATTATTTCAATCATATGTGAAATTTAAGAAACAAATAAGCAAAGAAAAAAAAAGAAAAAGAAAAAAAGAGATGGAGAGGCAAACAAAGAAATGGACTCTTAATATAGAGAAAAAACTGACAGTTACCAGGAAGAATATGGGTAAAGGGATGGGTTAATTAGGTGATGGGGATTCAGGAATGTCCTTGTTAGGATGTGCACTGGGAGATGTATGGAAGTGTTGAATCACTGTATTGTATACCTGAAACTAATATTACACTGTATGTTGAAATAACTTAAAAAACACTTATTTTTAACATATTGAATACATTTATTTTTACTATTTCAGTCTTTATACGGCTACCTTAAGCATCTGCTTCTCTCTGATTTGATAATGACTTTCCATTTTATTGTGGGTAGTATTTCCCTGCTTCTCTGCATACCTGATAATATTTTTACTAGATCCATAAACTGAATTTTATCTTAGTGAGTGACGATTTTTGTATCTTAATAAATTGTCTTTGAGATTTCCTCTGAGATAGAGTTAAGTTACATGAAAAAAAGTTTGATCTTTCAAGTCTTGTGTTAAAAAAAAAAAAAACACAAACAAAAACAAAAATGGAAATATCCTGAAAGACAAAAGAAGTAGAAATATTCTGGATTTAAAAAGAATTAAGAGATACAACAATTAAATGCAGTATCTGACTCTAGACTATACCCTGTAATGTTGTCAGGAATATACTGTAGAGGATATTACTAGGTCAGCTGATAAAATCAAAATGTTGATGGTAGATTACATAAAATTTATGGAATTTATACCTGTACTGTGATTATATAAGGAAATATTCCTATTCATAAGAAATGGTCACTGAAATATTTGGGGATAAACGCTCATGATGTATGTAAGTTACTCTCAGGCACTTCAAAAATATTACATATGTGTTTGTGCAAATGTCTAAATATGTAAATGGTAAAGAAGATGGCATATAATGTAATAATATGTAAGTCTTCATAAAGGGTGTATGAATTTTAATGTACTTTGTTTTTACAAAAAATTAAAAAAATTAAAAAATGTGTTAGTAAGTATCAGTGTAGTGTTGAATCTAGGGCTAAGTATATACATACTTCAGAGATATTTTAGGTTTAGTTCTGAACTACCATGAAAAAGCAAATATTACCATAAAGTGAATCAAATGTATTTTAATGTATGCTTCCCAATGCATATAAAAGGCACATTCACACTACATTGTAGCCTAATAGGTGAGCAATAACATTTTGTCTAAAAAGAAAATGTACAAATCTTATAACTAAAAAAATTTTATTGTTAAAAAAAATGTTAACCATTGCCAGAGCTTTCAGTGAGCCACAATCAGTGATTGCACATCAACATATGTATAATAATTAAAAACTACTGTAAGAATTACCAAAATGTGACAGAAATACACAAAGTGAGAGATGCTATTAGAAAAATTGTAGTAACAGACTTGTTCCATGCAGGGTTGCCATAAACCTACAATTTGTTTAAAAAAACAAAAACAAACAAATAACAAAGACAATATCTGTGAAGCGCAATAAATTAAAGAATGATAAAACTAGGTATGGCTGTGTTCTCCATTTCTGAGGTAAAACCCTAGTTACTCTATCCCATGCTCCATGAATTATGAGTTTTCCAATCTGTCTGGTGAGAACAGACACTGTTCCTGGTTCTAAGTGCCAGATGTCATTCCCTTTTAACACTTCAGGTGTCTCCTTTCTCATTGTCAAGTAGGTATCGTTTGTGAGCCCACTCATGCATATTCTGTTGAATACTCTAGTGGGAGTTTCTGAAGATCTCTGTAGTTTCTTCTCAATACGGCTCTTTTACACTCTATTCTACAAACTCTAGCCACTTTTATCTTCCCAAGTTCTTAGCTCCTTCTCAAATCAGATAGTAAGCTGAGTTCTGTATGGGTTGTCTCTCCCTCTGCTGTGGGCTGGCGCGTTTCTCAAGTATAGAGTGTCTCTATTTGTTTTCTATCTTTTAGGGATTATTGGACTCCTTTGCCATTCTTGTGTCCTTCTCCTCTCTAGGTCTTCACCACAGAGAAGGTTTCTCCAGGCACCCTGACACACTTCTCCCAATCCTCCCTGCATATGCTCAAGGAGGAAAAAGAAAAGGGACTGCAAGAGGTGTGAATTCTCCTGTCTGCGGCTACAAAGGGTTCTATTATCTCCTGCTAACACATACTTGGCCTTCAGCAATTTCTTAAAATCCATAACTAAATTATCCTATTACCCTTGTATTAGGGCTGGTCTCTGTTTCAGATAAACAAATGCTCTCATCACATTTGCTCTGGCAGGTGCCTGTTTTTCCTTATACTTTAACTTAACACTACAACATATGAATCTGGGGTAGAGCACACTTGAGCACACTACAATATAACAATATTAATAGCATCAATTTCACAAATGGAAAGATCCCATACTTTTTAATGGTTGTTTAAGGATGAGATCTTGCCACTGGAGCAACATGGACGGACCAGAGGCTATTTCTACTAAGTGAAAAAGTCAGGCTAAGAAAGGCAACTACCAGAGAATTTCACTAAGAAACTGAGAACAAATGAATAAACAAACAAAAAAGCAGAATCAGACCTATAAATGCAGATAACAAACTGATGGTTGCAGATGAAAGGGAATGGGAGGAAGGACAAAATGAATTAAGGGGAATGGGAGACACAGACTTCCAGTTATGGCATGAGTAAATCATGGGAATAAAATGTACAGCATAGGGACTATAGTCAATGATACTATAACAGCATTGTATAGTGACAGATGCAATGTACACTTGTACTTAACACAGCATAACATATGGGGATTCACTGTGCTGTATACCTGAGACTAATGCAACATTTTGTGCTAACTATATTCAATAAAAAAGCATCAATTTTGCAAATTGGACTTAATTTTTAATGTAGTATATTTAAAATAATTTATAAGCAGCTTTTATTTATTTATTTATTTATTTATTTATTTATTTTAAGATTTTATTTATTTATTTGACAGAGAGAGATCACAGTAGAAAGAGAGGCAGGCAGAGAGGGAAGCAGGCTCCCTGCTGAGCAGAGAGTCCCATGCGGGACTCAATCCCAGGACCCCGAGATCATGACCCGAGCCGAAGACAGCGGCTTAACCCACTGAGCCACCCAGGTGCCCCTATAAGCAGCTTTTAAAAACATCTTAATTTGAAAGGGAAGAGGCAGGCGCCTGAGTGGCTCAGTGGGCTAAGCCTCTGCCTTCAGCTCAGGTCATGCTCTCAGGGTCCTGGGATCGAGCCCCACATTGGGCTCTCTGCTCAAGGAACCTGCTTCCCCCTCTCTCTCTGCCTGCCTCTCTGCCTACTTGTGATTTCTCTCTCTCTGTGTCAAATAAAGAAATAAAATATTTTTATAAATAAATTTTTAAAAAAAGAGAAGAGGCTACTTGTGGATGTTTGAGAGTCAATTATCATATACAAGTGCAAAACCAGAAAAATACAAAGGTAACATACTATAGTTGTGAAGTATTAGCTTTGTAAGTGCATTATCTACTTAACCACTATACACGGTCAATTCTGCAATAAACTAAACAATATTTCAACCCCACAATTCCAACTGTTGTCTTTATATTGAAAAATGAGTTCCCTTTAGATTAGAATGCTTTTTAAATAATCTTAAAGATGATAAAATTTATCCATTCAGTATTTGTAACTATGGAGAATGTATATGTTACAAAAAGAATTTCTATAGACTAGCATAACCATATAAATTAGAACTACAAATACCCAAGGTCTCAGAGGTAATTTAGATCTGCCAGTGGTGGTTTGTTTCTTGTATTACTGTCAATGACATTTGGTTCAATTTCAAATGCAATACAATTTTTTCCCTGCAAACTAGATTAAAATATTTGTTTCTTTGTAGCATATTATTATTCTAGTTATCATACTTCAAGTTATTTTATTGCTTCTCTTATTTGATTTTACCTGTATCAATTGTTAGTTTACATATTTTACATGTACACTACACATACAAAAACATACATTGTGTGTGTATACATTCACATAAACACCCACACACACAAACACACATATATAGTCTCCTTAAAACTATCTTAATCTGTGGTGCATAAATGCATTTTCTGATTTTTTTTTCCCCTCTATGATCAGAGATAAGAGGGATAGGCCGACATTCCCATATACTATTCTAGTCCTTACTGTCTTCATGAAGTTTACCAAAATTTAGAGCTTCTTCATGCTCATACTAAAGCAGTCTTCTAACTCTATAGTCCAAATTTATATCTATCTTGTATGCTTTCTTCCTCATAGATTTTTCAGTATTTTTTCAAGTCCTAGCCAATGACAGCTACTTAAATTTTACATCCAAAGCAAAAGTTTCAGGAAATCTCTCTAATACTTTAACTTCTTAAAACTCTATTTCTCTGTGATTTGTAGCACTACCCTTAATAAGCTAGTTAAGGGAGAGGAAAAGAAACTGGAGTCAAAAACAACAGATCAGATTATATCCAACCAGAAGATCCTTTCCACCACTTGCCAAATATAAATAAAAAATATCTTTGTATCTACAGCACAACTGATTTTGTTTCTGTTCTGTCAATCACTGAAGCTAAAGAATTTACACATCTCTACTTTTTCCCAGTAGGTAGTAGTTTTTGTTGCTGCTGTTGTTTCTCTAGCAATATACACATACACAAGTTAATAAATAGGTGCCATTTATACTGATACATTTTAATATCAATTTGAGAGATTATAATTATCTATAATCCCAGCTTTGATAACCAAACAATAGGAAAGTGATAAAGATCACAGATAGGTAACATATAAATATAATGGAAAACATCTATACTCCAAAAAACAACTTTAGGATAAAAACAAAGCAACAAACAAATAAGCCATCTTTTCTTTGGTAGAGTACTATGGGTTGGCGGATAGAAATTAAAAATTCCCTACTCTATAATTTCTCTTGCCCTCAAAAGACATTATGTAAACAATGACCCATATATAATTGTTTCTCTTCCTTCTCTTCATGTGATTTTAATATGTAGCCCTCCTCTAAAGGAACATTCTCACTAGGTGTGGAAACAACACTCTCTCTCTCTCTCTCTCTCTCTCTCTCTCACACACACACACACACACACACACACACACACTTAAATGTTTTTAAGTAACAGAAAACAGTTTATGAATATAAGTCTCTGTGAAAGGTTTAGACAAAATCACTACTGAATTCAGCATGCAGGGTGATAAATATGACATATTTATGGGTGTTAGGATTAACATAAAGGCCTCTTCATTTCCTCAAAGCACCAAGATAACTCAGAACTTCAGAGTTACTGTTACAATGCATGGGACTGGGATTGGAAACCAGGTCTACAGAAGAAAGGTATGACAAGGAAATCTGGAGGTGATCATAGGTAGCCTGTTGCTGAGAGCATGAGACCAGAACTCCAGCTATAAACTAACCACCTGTGTAATCCTAGACAAGTAATTACATCTCTCTAGGCCTCAGCTTTTTCTTGTGTAAACTGGAAGACTGAGTTAGACCAGATGTCTTCACTTTCTGTTTATGGGGCTTTAGACGTATAGAGTGTCAGGTGGAGGACACAAGTGCAGGCCTCAAATCCTCAACACTGATAGTACCAGTCAAGAAGGTCTATTGCTACTTGTCATGTATATCAAATATACATCTGTTTGAGGATAAAAAAGTAATTGTGTTTGAAAATGGTATATTAAAAAAAAAAAAAGATTGAGAACCATTGGCTTAGCTTATCACTTCCAGTCAATGTTTTATTGAAATGTCATTGAAAACACTTGCTATTCATGGCAAAAGTGTATTCTTCACACTATTTGAAAATTCTGGAGTCAAATTAACTGTCAATCCACTTTAATAGATTGTACTTCCTTTAGTATAGCCCAAGTCATACTCTTATTCATATCAACAAAAAGCATTCATGACCATAAGGGAGTTATGCCAGAGAAAAGTTAACCAATTTAGCTAAAACATTTGAAGGGAAGAAAAGCACATCTCTCTCTCTCCCTCTCTCTCTCCCTCTTATCCTCACTTTATCTCCTGGAGTAAGCCTCTACCTATTGTCAACACATGTGTCTTCAAGCAGTCTTTGCACCCTTCTCTTAAAATTTAGCTTCTGATGCGTGTTACTTTTGTCAATGGTCATTTACAAATCTGCCAATGTTTATTTTGATGCCCAAGAATTTTTTCTCACCAGGTTAAATACCTTTTAAGTAAGTACCTAATAAGGTAGACTTGTACTGTGTTAAAACTTCTATTTTACTATTTTTTTTTTTAATTTGGCAGAAAATTTTTTGATGCTAGGTAGGATGATAATGTCCAAAATTTTCTTTCTCCAAAATTGAATCAATGAATGTAACTCTAAATTTCTCAAATTTTAAGAAAATTTCTTAACACTCTGTAGTAGAAAACAGAAGTTTAAAAGTCTTGGTTTCATACCCTAATTTTTAATTTTCTATCTATAGCCTTGTGGAATGACTTACAGTGTCCTCATCTATAAAACAGTGATTTAATTTTGTTTCACAAGATGGTGAGAAAACTAATTCCCAGGTGAGATGCTGAGTTCATGGGAGGAATTAACAAATTAAACTTCCCATTTCTTCTCCTGCCAATACATTATTTTTTAGTTTAAGAGGCCATGTATGTTCTTTTGATTTCCTCTAATATGTCTGGCAAAGGTCCATTCTGGTCATTGGAGACACTGCAAATTTCTGTGGTAGGCAATAGAAAGATCCCCTTGTGGTTCCCTAGCTATACTACCCTTCATATATTAAGGCTTGACTTGTATTATCTCTCAAGTAAATATATGGCATTTTCATATACAGATTTCATTCTCTTTCTAGAAAATGTTTTAGAGTTTTTAATATCATCTTGTTCCTACAAGAATAAATAACTATTTCCAGTTGTCTGTAGCATACTTCTTAGGCCATTATTCTAGCTTCCCATAACACTACCTGTAAACCACTCTATTAGATATTAGGTATCCATGAAAGCTGGCTTTGAGTTTTCTGAGTCAAGCATTGCCTAATTATTCATTCTTCCAATGAATGTTGTGGAGTATATCCTATGTGCCAGAGATGATAATAAACACTTGAAATACAATGTTGAAAAAGTTACACAAAGCTTCTTTTAGTAAAGTGGGGGTATTGAGGGTAAGCAAATGCTTAAATTCTGTAAATTAAAGCCCTTAGACAGATAAACACTGCATAGGGGTCAGGGAGACTAGGAAAGGAATTTCTGGGCATAAGATACTTAAACTGAAACCTGAATGATGAAAAAGAACTGACTTAACAAAGCTCTAGAAGACTGTTGTGCAGAATCAGTATGACATTCTAAAATAGTCTTTAACTATGTCATTAGTTTGATAGATCTAATATCCTTCAAAAATTTAGAAAGTTTTATATAAAAATGCCCATTACTATTTTATTACTCTATGCTATTTATGTTTTCCTTATAAAAGAATGTTAGGAGCACTGGTTTTTCATACTGAAAATATATTTTGTGTGGTTCAATACTAAATATTTTATCTAAATCTACATTTGTTTTTATATATTTTCAATATTACAATTTTAAAGAAAATCATTGGTAAAATCATAAAAAACTTATTTGGTGTAGTTTGTTTTCTTGCACTTTTCTAATATCCCCATATATTCAAATATAAAATCTATGTTAGGTAGAGTAAATTATTTTCAGAAGAAAAAAAATACATTCCTCATTAATTTACTCGGTATTGTCATGTATTGAATCTCTTCTCAAAATTACTGTTTCAACTTTTCAACAACAGTTTCATCAATATGGTACTGGAAAAAACATTAAGCATAATTAAAGTCAAGTGCTTTATAATTTGTTGGTAGAATTGATTTTTCTCTGAAAACTTAGGCATCTAAAATCAAGTGTGCTTTCTTGGAACTGGAAACTATGATCTTGACCCTATGTTTTCTCTACATTAATAAATGCTGCCATGACTAGTAACTGAGCAGTATGTTAGTATGTTAGGACATACAATCAGGATGGTATAAGTTTCCTTAGATTTGTATAGGGTTGATGGGGAGCAAATGCTTCAGTTTAAACCACTTTCACTGTTTTTTATTTTGATTTATTTTAATTTGAGGTGACAAAAAAGTAGCTGGTTTTAAAAATATAAATTGTTCTTACATAGAATGATGTCACTGTCAAAAAAAAAAGCAGAAAACTTAGCATAGGCATTTTGTCACTTAAAGATAAGGTCATCAGAGACCACATTGAGAAATTAAAACAAATAAACTGCACAAAGCATGCTTGTTTTATAACTTCAGAAAGACCACTGGTTACAACAGAGATATCCAGGAACAAAGAAAATCATATATACACCTGGGAAAATGCAGAGTTAAGCAAACCTCTTTTGTTAGGTTTGAGAGATTACAAAGGTTTTGTTTGTTTGTTTGTTTGTTTGTTTGTTTTAGAGAGGGAGAGAGAGGGGGGTGGAAGGAGGAGCAGAGGGAGACAGAGAGAGAATCTTAAGTAGTTTCCAAACCCAGCAACAGAGCTTGACACAGGGCTTGATCTCATAAGCTTGAGATCACAATGTGAGCGGAAATCAAAAGTCTGGCACTAACTGACTGAGACACCCAGGTGCCTTGATTACAAAGATTTTTTTGTTTGTTTGTTTTGTTTTGTTGTTGCTTTTTTTTGCTTTGCTTTTTGTTTTGTTGGTATTTTTTTAACTTTTTTAAAAATTTCTTTGTTTTTGCACCACACCCAGTGCTCCATGCAATCTGTGCCCTCTCTAATACCCACCACCTGGTTCCCCCAACCTCCCATCCCCGACCCCTTCAAAATGCTCATATTGTTTTTCAGAGTCCATAGTCTCTCATGGTTCACCTTCCCTTCCAATTTCCCTCAACTCCCTTTTCCTCTCCATCTCCCCTTGTCCTCCATGTTATTTGTTATGCTCCACAAATAAGTGAAACCATATGATAATTGACTCTCTCTGCTTGACTTATTTCACTCAGCAGTCCTGTCCATGTTGCTATAAAATCTGGGTATTCATCCTTTCTGATGGAGGCATAATATTCCATAGTGTATATGGACCACATCTTCCTTATCCATTTATCCATTGAAGGGCATCTTGGTTCTTTCACAGTTTGGCGACCGTGGCCATTGCTGCTATAAACATTGAGGTACAGATGGCCCTTCTTTTCACTACATCTGTATCTTTGGGGTAAATACCCAGTAGTGCAATGGCAGGGTCATAGGAAAGCTCTATTTTTAATTTCTTGAGGAATCTCCACACTGTTTTCCAAAGTGGCTGTACCAACTTGCATTCCCACCAACAGTGTAAGGGTTTCCTTTTCTCCACATCCTCTCCAACACATGTTGTTTCCTGTCTTGCTAATTTTGGCCCTCCTAACTGGTGTAAGGTGGTATCTCAATGTGGTCTTAATTTGAATCTCCCTGATGGCTAGCGATGATGAACATTTTTTCATGTGTCTGATAGCCAACTCTATGGTCAAATAATCTTCGACAAAACAGGAAAAATATACAATGGAAAAAAGATAGTTTCTTCAATAAATGGTGCTGGGAAAACTGGACAGCTATATGTAGATGAATGAAACTCGACCATTCTCTTACACCGTACACAAAGATAAACTCAAAATGGACAAAAAACCTCAACGTGAGACAGGAATCCATCAGAATCCTAGAGGAGAACATAGGCAGTAACCTCTTTGATATCAGCCACAGCAACTTCTTTCAAGATATGTCTCCAAAGGCAAAGGAAACAAAAGCAGAGATGAGCTTTTGTTCATTTTGAACAAAAGTTTTTGTTCATCTTGTTCACTTGACTTCATCAAGATTACAGAGGTTTTAATAAAGTCCTGTGGCCACTACCTAATTAAAAGAATATCTGACCAAAAGGCTGCTGGATGACAGTATAAAGTGGCCCCAAAATTTGGCTTAGAGGAGACAGTGTTTTGAGAGTTATATCCCTGTCCCCTCACTTGTAACAAGTAATAGAAAGTTCTTTGCTTTCAACACTCCCTTGGGCTATATTCAATTTAATGTACTCCAAGTGGCAAACCAGTTCAGTTCTATTACAATAAGAAACAATTTGTATATACCAACTAATTCTACTATGAGGTAGCATTTGTAGATTTTGAACAGCAATTCCCAATGTATGAACTATTGGAAGTTCCTGAGTCACTTTCCAGGGGACTTTGAGGTCCAAAACTTTTTTGTAAATAATTGCATCATGTTTTTTGGTTTTGGATTTTTTTTTTTAATTGCTACCACTACAAATTACTACAAACTTAAAACAGAAGAAAATAACATTCTATAGATTGGAAGTCTGATATAGGTCTCACCAGACTAAAATCAAAATGATTGGCATGACTGTGATCTTTTCTAGAGGCTCTTTGGGAGAAACCTGTTTCTTTACTAATTTAAGTTGATGTAGGAGAAGTTCCATTTTCTTGCTGTCAACTAAGGGCCATTTTCAGTTTCCAGAGACTATGTATATTCCTGCGTTCATGGCCCTCTCACTCAATCTTCAGTCAGTAACAGTAAGCTGAGTGTCATTCTCACAATGCAAAACTCCCCTGCTTCTTTTTCTCTGTCATCTCTCTTTCTCTCTCAGGGTAGCTACATACAGTTCTCTACTTTTAAGGACTCAGGTGATTATATTGGGTGAACCCAGTAATCTAGGATAATCTCTCCAGCTCAAGGGCCATTAACTTTAACACATTTGCAATCTCCTGTTGTCACATTAGGTCACTTTTCATAGGTTCCGAGGATTAGGACATAGATATCTTTATTATTCTGCCTATCACTCGAGTACTTTTCTGCCTACCATACTAAGACTTTGTCTTTTTAACTTTGTTGACATTTTCACTGAGGGTGTATAAACTATTAGCATTTTGGCAAAATCAAGGCACTGGCACCAAACTGTATTTGAAGTTACTGAATTTTTCATTTCCAGGTACTTGCTATAAAATTAAAAAATAAAGAACATCAAGAATGTCCTTGATGAAAGATTAAAATTATAAAATTTATTAATTACTAATTCTTCAGTAAATCCCTTTGTAGTATCCTGTCATGAAAAAAGAAGTGTTCATCAATATTTCTGGTATATTCTGAATATGATGGCTAATGAGGAAAAACACTTCTACAATTGTCTGAATTATATACATAACTAGACTGTCTTTTCATGAAGCTATATTTTTTGTTTGAATGGATAACAAATTATGATTATTTAGATTTGTGTTTTGGGCTGGTAGTCTTGCACATGACACTTCAAGAAACCAGCTCATACCATTTGTCACAAACAATAAAATATAGGTTTTCAAGCCCAAATAAAGATTTGGAATATTTCTATATGCCACCATGGAGCCAACAACTGACTTCAGTGGTGATAATGATGAATGTTCTTTTTCTTTACATATTTTATAATAAAATGTGGCTCCACTTGGAACATCTGTATAACTCAATAAACCAGTATTTTTCAAATCACAAGTACCATGTAACAAAATTTTTAACAGGTTAAAATAAAAAGCAAGTTAAGAGTTAAGATAGACTGCAGTATGCAGTGATACAGTTTCATATGTTAATGTTCATTGATATGATTTCAGAGTTCACACTACAACTAGCCTTTTATTTTTTTCCATTTTATTTTATTTCTTTTCGGTATTCCAAAATTCATTGTTTATCCACCACACAGGTGCTCCATGCAGTACATGCCCTCCTTAATACCACAACCAGGCTCACCCAACCACCCAGCCCTCTCCCCTCCTAAACCCTCAGTTTGTTTCTCAGAGTCCACAGTCTCTTATGGTTTGTCCCCCGCTCCAATTTCCCCCAACTCACTACTCCTCTCCATCTGCCACTGTCTTTCATATTGTTCCTCATGCTCCACAAGTAAGTGAAACCAATACTTGACTCTCTCTGCTTGACTCATTTCACTCAGCATAATCTCTTTCAGTCCTGTCCATGTTGATATAAAAGCTGGGTATTCATCCTTTCTGATGGAGGCATAATACTCCATTGTATATATGGACCACATCTTCATTATCCATTCGTCTATTGAAGGGCATCTTGGTTCTTTCCACAGTCTGGTGACTGTTGCCATTGCTGCTATGAACATTGGGGTACAGATGGTCCTTCATTTCACTACAGCTGTATTTTTGGGGTAAATACCCAGTAGTGTAATTGCAAGGTCATAGAGTACCTCTATTTTTAATTTTTTGAGGAATCTGTACTGTTTTCCAAAGCGGCTGCACCACTTGCATTCCCACCAACAGTGGAAGAGGGTTCCTCTCTCTCCACATCCTTTCTAAGACATGTTATTTACTGTCTTATTAATTTTGGCTATTCTAACTGTTATAAGGGGGTATCCCAATGTGGTTTTTAATTTGAATCTCCCTGATGGCTAAAGATGATAAGCGTTTTTTCATGGGTATGTTAGCCATTTGTATGTCTTTTTTTGGAGAAGTGTCTGTTCATGTCTTCTACCCATTTTTTTGATGTGACTGACTGTTCTGTGTGTGTTGAGTTTGAGGAGTTCTTTATAGATCTTAGGTATCAGCCCTTTGTTTGTAGTGTCATTTGAGATCATCTCATATTTTGTGGGTTACCTCTTTGTTTTGTTGACTGTTTCCTTTGCTGTGATCTTGATGAAGTTCCAAAAGTTCATTTTTTTTTTCCCCTTTGCCTTTAGAGGCATGTCTTGAAAGAAGTTGCTGTGGCCGATGTTGAAGAGGTTACTACCTATGTTCTCCTCTAGGATTTTGATAGATTCTGCCTCACGTTGAGGTCTATTATCCATTTTGAATTTATCTTTCTGTATGGTATAAGAGGATAGTCAAGTTTCTTTCTTCTACACATAGGTGTCCAATTCCAAGCACCATTTATTGAAAAGAATGTCTTTTTTCCATTGTATATTTTTTCCCTGCTTTGTCGAAGATTATTGGACCATAGAGTTGCTGCTCCATATCTGGGCTTTCTACTCTGTTTCACTGGTCTATGTGTCTGTTTTTGTGCCAGTACCATGCTGTCTTGGTGATCATAGCTTTGTAGTAAAGCTTGAAATCAGGCAACGTGATGCCCCCAGTTTGTTTTCCTTTTTCAACATTTACTTAGCAATTTGAGTTCTCTTCTGCTTTCATACACATTTTAGGAAAGTTTGTTCCAGCTCTTTGAAGAATGCCATTGGAATTCTGATTGGGGTGGCATTAAAAGTATAGATTGTTCTAGGCAATATAGACACTTTAACAATATTCTTCTGATCCATGAGCATGGAATGCTCTAACATCTTCTTGTGTCTTCTTCAATTTCTTTCATGAGTGTTCTGTAGTTCCTCCAGTACAGATCCTTTACCTCTTTGGTCAGGCTGATTCCCAGGTACCTTATGGTTCTTGGTGCTATAGAAAATTGAATTGGTTCTCTAATTTCCCTTTCTATTTTTTCATTGTTAGTGTATAAGAAAGCAACTGATTTATGCATATTGATTTTGTATCCTGCCACATTACTGAATTGCCATATGAGTTCTAGTAGTTTGGGGATGCAGTCTTTTGGGTTTTCCATATAAAGTATCATGTCATCTGTGAAGATAGAGAGTTTGACTTCTTCATTGCCAATTTAAATACCATTTATTTCTTTTTGTTGTCTGATTGTTGTTCCTAGGATTTCTAGTATTATGTTCAACAAGAGTGGCAAGAGTGGCCATCCTTGTCATGTTCATGATCTCAAAGGGAAGGTTGTCAGCTTTTCCCCATTGAGGGTGATATTCACTGTGGGTTTTTCATAGGTAGATTTATGAAGTTGAGGAGTATTCCCTCTATACCTATACTTTGAATCATTTTAATCCGGAAGGGATGCTGTATTTTGTCAAATTTTGTTTTGTTTTGTTTTGTTTTTTGTTTGTTTGTTTTCTGCATCAATTGAGAGGACCACGTGGTTCTTCTCTCTTCTCTTATTGATTTGTTCTATCACACTGATTGATTTGCAAATGTTGAAATACACTTGCATCCCATGAATAAATCCCATCTGGTCATGGTGGGTAATCTTTTTAATGTACTCTTGGATCCTATTAACTAGGATCTTGTTGAGAATCTTCATGTGCAATTCATCAGGGTTATTGGTCTGAAATTCTCCTTTTTGGTGGAGTCTTTGCCTGGTTTGATGATCAGGGTACTGCTGGCTTCATAAAAAGAGTCTGGAAGTTTTCCTTCTGTTTCTATTTTTTGAAACAGCTTCAGGAGAATAGGTATTATTTCTTCCCTGAATGTTTGGTAGAATTCCCCAGGGAATCCATCAGGTCCTGATCTTGTTTTTCGGGAGGTTTTTGATTATTGCTTCAATCTCATTACTAGTTATTGGTCTATTCAAGTTGTAAATTTCTTCCTGATTCAGTTTTGGAAGTTTATAATTTCCAGGAATGCATCCATTTCATCTAGGTGGCTTAACTTAGTAACCATTGATAAACATTGATAATAATTTCTAAAGATTGTTTCTATTTCCTTGGTGTTAGTTGTGATCTCTCCTTTTTCATTCATAATTTTATTAATTTGGGTCCTCTCTCTTTTCTTTTGGATTAGTTTGGCCAATGGTTTATTGATCTTATTTGTTCTTTCAAAAAAATATCTTCTAGTTTTGTTGATGTGTTCTACTGTATCTCTAGATTCTATCTCATTGATATCTGCTCTATTCTTGATTATTTCCCTTCTTGTGTGTGGAGTTAGCTTAATTTATTGTTGATCTCCAGTTCTTTAAGGTGTAAAGAGAGCTGATGTGTACTGGATTTTTCAGTTTTTTTGACGGAAGCTTGGATGGCTATGTATTTCCCTCTTAGGACTGCCTTGCGGTATCCCATTTGGCTTTAGGCCAAAGTGTCTTCATTCTCACTGCTTTCCATGAATTATTTAAGTTCTTCTTTGATTTCCTGGTTGATTGAAACATTCTTAAGAAGGGTCTTCTTTAGCTTCCAAGTGTTTGAATTCCTTCCAAACTTTTCCTTGTGGTTAAGTTCCAGTCTCAAAGTATTGTGATTGTGGTCTGAGAATATGCAGGGAATAATCTCAATCAGTTGAGCCCTTATTTTTGACCCAGTAAGTTCCATGTGCACTTGAGAAGAATGAGTATTCTATTGTTTTAGGGTGAAAAGTTCTGTATATATCTATGAGGTTCATCTGGTCCAATGTGTCATCCAATGCTCTTGTCTCTTTTTTTATTTTCTGCTTGGATGATCTATTACTGAGAGTGGCACGTTAAGATCCCCCACTACTAATGTATTCATAACAATATGACTCTTTATCTTGATTAACAGTTGTCTTATGCAGTTAGCTGCTCCTGTTTTGGAGAGAATTATAAATATTTACAATTGCTAGAACTTCTTGGTAGATAGACCCTTTAAAAATGAAGTAGTGTCCTTCTTTATCTCTTGTTAGGGTCTGTAATCAAAGGAGCAAGACTGATACAAAGCAAAGGTCAAGCAAAGCTTTATTTCGTGCCAAGCATCAAGAATCAAACTGACCAGTCAGGGCCATCTCTTACAAAGAGGTGACCACTTTCAGCCTCACAGACTAACTTTTATAGAGTAAAGGCCATGTGGTTGAGCCTGGCTACACACAGGTGGCCAATGAGATTACAATCCACAGAGAAAACTGCACAGTCATGCTAGGTCACACAAGGGTGACAAATTGAATTACAATTCATCCTAGTAGATATTTGAACTAGCCTGTCACCTTGTTCAGAACTGACATGAGGCAGGACCCACTCTCATTGGTAGCTAGGGAGACAGTATGCATGCCCCACTGATTGGATGTCTCCACCTGGCCTGTCCCACCCTTGTATCTGGGCTTTACAAGTAAGTTCCTCTGGGAGGGGCAGGGTCAATCGAAGTTTTCTGCATAAACAACAAAATGGCTCCCTCTGGCTAAGTAGGCCCTTACACTCTGACTTCAGTCTTTAGTTTAAATCTTATTTATCTGATATGAGAATCACTACCCCAGCTTTCTTTTGAGGCCCATTGACATGAAAGATATTTCTCCATCCCTTCCCTCTCAGTCTGGATGTATCCTTAGCTTCCAAATGGGTCTCATGTAGACAGCATATGTACAGGTCTTGTCACTTTATCCAATCTAGACTCCTGTGCCACTTTATGGGATCATTTAAGCTGTTCACATTGAGAGTGATTATTGAAAGGTTTGTTTTTATTGACATCATGTTGCCTGTGAAGTCCTTGTTTTTACAGATTGTCTCTGTAACTTTCTGTTCTGACACTCTTGGGTTCTTTCTTCTTTTATAGAACCCCCCTTCTGCCCTAATCAATCTTTATTGTCACTAATGGTTTTCTCCAACCTAGCCATTGCCTGGATAATTGTTACCTGAATTCCCTTTCTGACATACTGTTTATGTCCATATCCAAGAGCTCTAACGGAGAGGGCACAGTCTGAATTTTTCCTCTGTTGCTTGTTCTTCCTCCTAGTCATTTTGGTCAAAGGTGGTTGAGGGGATGTGTAGCTGAATATATCAATCACAATCAGGCAAGGTGCACCCTGGAATGATTCTGAGCAATTGGAAGTCACCACCAAAAAGAAAGAAAAAAGAAAAAAAAAGAGAGAGAAAGAGAAAAAAAGAAAAGAAAAAGAGAGAGAGAGAGAGAGAGAGAAGACCCAGCCAGAATGGGCCCCAAAGGTAAGATTTATACAAACAAAAATAGACAAACAAAAAGACCGATGAGTGTAAATGACAAGAAAAAGAAAGAACCCAGCCAAAATGAACCCCAGGTATAAGATTTATTTAATACCAGAACAAAAACAAATACACAGAAACACTGACAGAAGAAAAACAGGGGAGGGTGGTTATAAATCCTCAATGTGGGAAAGACAGGTTATTTTGATTCTTCCTGGGTGTATCTTGATATCTTTGTTAAAGGACTCAACTCCAGAGATAACAGAAGATTAAAACTGGTTTTTATACAGGTGTAGTATTGATTAAGGAAAGAGGATTACCTTGAAGCTTTTATCTATATGTATATTAAAAAAAATAGAAAAGAAAAATAAAAACACAGGTATATGTATGAAAAGAGTTCAAGTTAAAAGGTCATATGGAATATGTTGTATTAAACCTCTCGTAATGGTAAATAGGTTTAAAAAAGTTAAAAAGGATGGGAATAGGAGAATGGATTTAAAAATAAAAGTTATATCTATGAAATATACAGGTTTTAGGGCAATACCAGGAACTTAATATCTTCTTTTCCCTTGATATTGGGGTTTTACAGTTTTATGGGGACCCTGTGGTGGTTGTCCTCTTCTTCTTTTGGCTGGCTTTCTGGGTAGGGGCCTGCAGCATTGTTTTTCTGGCAGTCTTGCTAGAGTTGGGTCCTCCTGCACTCTATCAAGGGGCTGGGATCTGTGGAAACCGGTTTTTCAGGTTTTTGTTCTCTGGAGGTTTTTGTGGGGTTTTTGTTTGTTTTGTTTTGCTTTTTGGTGTGTGTGTCCTTTAGCAGTTTTTTGCAGCTTTTCAGAGATTTAGTGGAACACAAACTGCACACCCAGAGCTCTATCTCAGAGGGAAGCCTCAGTCTGCTCCCCTCTGTGTGGTCCAGAACACACAGACTCCCCCTCTGCAAATTCCACTGAGCTGTGCAATCCCCTACAGGCAGAGCATATCCCCAGCCACTGTCTCAGTGGTCATCTGAAGTGTCCGCTTGTCTCCGCACCCCTGTGCCAAAACCATGAGTGATATTGGTCCAGGGAGCCCGCTTCCAGTGGCTGCCTTTGCTGGGACTGCAGATCTTAAGTTGCCATCACTGATGATTGCACTGAGTTCCTTTAAGGCCCAGCAGGGAGAGTGCAGACCCTAGGCAGGTCCTAGAGACAGCTAGCTAGCACCAGGATGGAGCTTCCTCAGGCACAGCAGGGAGTGGGTCAGACCCCAGTCATGCAGTGCACAAAATTTCTAGGGAGCAGATGCTGGTGCTGTCACCAGAACCCATCATTTAGAGGCAGGAGTGTGCCCAGCCAAGCCATGATGCAAGCCACACAACCCCAGGAGGCTCTGCCGCATTCTCTCTGGCATTGTGGTCACTGTTGGTGGCCATCCTGGGTCCATGGGCTTAGGCCCATGCCCATGACTGCCCGATTCCACCAGCTGCCCCTTAAGATCTTTTGCTCTTTTTGAGTGCTTTTAGCCAGACTCCAAGTTAATGCTGGTCCCCAATCACAGGACACTCTCTTATTGGGGTATAACTTTCTAATGGGTCTTTTCTGGTGGCTCCCTCCCCCTTCTGTTTATCCTCCAAATCAGTCTGATCATTCCCACTGTGCTTTACCTCTCCACTGGAGTCTTCTGTTCCCACAGAGATCCAGAAATATATAATCCTGCATCTCAGGCTGATTTCATGGGTGTGCAGAGTGTTCTGATAGATAATTGGCTCACTTTAGGGGACCAGTTGAAACAGGTTCTCCTACTTTTCCATCATCTTGCCCCTCCTCCTACAACCAGGTTTTAGAAACTACCACTTATCAGATAAGAGTATCAAATTACTTTTCCCTTTTCCAAATGTATCTTTGTGAAGGTGTATTTTCTTCATATACTTCAACCAAATCGACATAGTAATAAAATAAATTCAGAAGCATAGTGTAAATCCAGCTATGTTGAGAGGGGAAATAGAGAGTTTTTTCATTAACATTTTACTAAAGTGTGCAAAGGATTTATTATTGTCATTTATAAATATATTAATAAATATTTTAAAATCTCTCAGTTTTAATGTCAATATGGAAATAGAAAAATAAAATAATCCTGAGATAAAAAGTTTTAAGAAATGGAAATTAGTTAAAATATTTTATTTTAGTAACTGTTATATCTATTATTAATAGCACTGTTAAATATCAAAGATAAAAAGCCAAACTTTTGATGTTCCATGACAGGAATATATTATATAGGTAATAAATAAGTGAAAAACCTTTGTAAAGGTATAATCAAATTTTTATATATTTGGAAATATGATTTTGTATTAGAGTATTAACTCTATTGTAATAGAGTATTAACTAGTAGGTTTAAGAGCATATATTTTTATTTTCAGTTCTATCAGTCTTTCCTCATGTATTTTGAAGATCTCTATGTTAAGAGCATACTTTTTTTTGGAATTTTTCTTCTTTTTCTTTTCTTTCTTTTTTTTTTTTTAATTTTCTAAAGCTTTTTTTTTTTGAGACTAAACAGGGAGCCTGATGCAGGGCTCAATCCCAAGACCCTGGGATCATGACCTGGACCAAAGCAAACACTTAACCGACTGAGCCACCCAGGGGCACCCATACTTGAAATTTTTATGTTCTTGAGGACTTAAGTGTTTTACCATTCCATATCATTGTATAATGGTCTTCTATATTCCTGAAAATTTTGTTTAGAAATTGCTTTGTCTAAACTTGATAAAGCTCTTTCGGCTTTCTTTTGATTCATCGTATTATTGTATATCTTTCTTCATACCTTTACTTTTAACCTGTATCATTATATTTAAAATCAGTTTCTTACAGACAATATATAGTTGCTTTTGTATCCATTCTAATGGTCTCTGGTATATTTAAACTATTCACACCCTTAAGAGTGGTTATTAACAAGTAGATTAATATTCATCATGTTTGTAACTTTTCTAATAATTATATATATATGTATAACATATATGTAATGATACATATAATGCAATGGATTATAAGTAAGGGTTCAGTGAAAAGGTTTAGTGGAAATACACAAAAACACAAAAAAACCTATCCCATTTGACTATGAATAAGAATATTAAAAATACAGTTTATAGGGCCTACTCAAAGGGAAGTAATTATTTTGTATAGCCATTAAAATAGTTACCATACGAAATTCCAATTCTGGGCTATTATTTTGTTTACAATATTTAAGTCCATATCATAACTTTATAACACAAAATTGCCTACACATGATAAATAAAACAGAATATATATGCTAATAGGCATTCTTTCAGTTTTTGCATGGAAAAATTGAAATATTAAGTTTACGAGTGTATATATTTGTAACTTCATTGGAAACGACTTTTTTTAAGCTTCTGATATCAATATGAATCAGGATGGTATCAGATTATAAAAGATTTAATTGGTTCATTTCAAAGAAATACAGTTGTTTATTGAATTTTGATGCTGATTTGCTTGTGTTACAGGCTAGTGAGAGACATCTCAATTATAACAGATATTCTAGTTCTAATGCCTAATTGACAAGAGTCCTAATTTATTCTATTCTGTGTCACTACCACTAAAAGAAAAAAAAAGAACTGTCATATTGATAAGACTGTCTATATAAGACTAATTTACTCAGCAAAATGTTGTTAGTAACCATCAACCATGTAGTTAGAATATGTGGAGACCTCTGTATCATGTAAGTAGTACAGTATTGTGGTTAAAGTGCAGTTTCTAGAGTCAAAAGGATGAAGACTGAATCTTAATGTTACATATCCTTACTATGGGACTTGGATAAATCATGTTTGTTTGTTTAAGATTTCATTTATTTACTTGAGAGAGCAAGTTTGTGTGTGCACAAACAGGGGGAGTGACAGAGGGAGAAAGAGAAAGAGAATCTCAAGCAGACTCCATGCTGAGTTAGCCCCATGTAGGGCTCAAGCTCACATCATGACATCAGCTGAAATCAAGAGTCAGATGTTTATTCAACTGAGCCACCCAGATATCCCAAATTATAGTGTTTTATCTTTAGTTTTCTCATGTGCCTAAATGGGAAAAATATTTACTATAGATTTGCTTTAATGATTAAATTCAAGAATCTATGTGAATGACTCATTAAATTTGCTTTCACATAGTTATTAGCTACATAAAATACATGATTGCTATGTGCCTGGAAGACCTTTGTCAAAAAATCATTTCCCTTCCAGTGTTTTAAATTTCACAATTATAAGAGAAGCTTATGAGTTGGAAGGGACATCAGAGGTCAGAAGGGCACTGCTTGACTTAGTAGATTGTGAAGTTTTCTTACAATAGCTTGTGGTTAGAGATAAATGCTTTTGTGTTTCTCCCATGGTGGTCTTACCTTAAAATGTATTTAATTCTCCAGAGAAGAGTAACTTCCTGAATTAATTCTCACAAAGTGAGTAGCTGCCAATGAGGGCAACTATCTTCGATGGAAAGGTGAGTAGCTGCCAATGAGGGCAACTATCTTCGATGGAAAGGTGTATTTACATAGTAGTTTTAAGAACAGAGGATCTGAAATTGAATATTGTTCTAATAATTACTACTAATCTTGAGCAAATTATTAGATTTTCATTTGTCTCGGTTACCTCTTTGTATAATATGAATTTTTTTTTTTTTAACCTACCTCATAGAACTGTTGTTAGAGGGAGTTAACTGTAGTTAATATTTTTAAAGCACTGAGAAGGACATAATAAGAATAACACAAAAGAATTTTATTATTATTATCATGTAATTATTATTCCAAAAGATACATTAGGCAACAGGAAAAGAAAAATTACAAATAGAGAAAACCACCTTTAAAGAACTGAAGCTCCCAAATTACCATCAATACCAATTACCTAGCAGAAAAACATGTATTTTTCTTTGGGAGAAAATAGCCTTAAAATACTTCCACAATTAATACCATAAACACACTGATACAAAATAATAATAATAATAATAATAATAATAGTAATAATAATTAGAGTATTAGGAGAAAGATAGCATAAAATAAAATATAGCCAAAAGATAATAGAAACATACACAAAAGGTAAAATTATTCTTGCTAATAAACATATACTTTAAAATATATGTTGATGTAAACAAAACTGAAAACTTCAGCAGAAAACTAGAAATTATGTAACTCAAGTACACAATGTAGAAATTTTAAAAACAGTAAGTAAATTTAGCAGGGGATTAGAAAGACCTGAAGAGAGAATTAGTGTACTTCTCTTACCAAACAATTGATCACAGACATTATCTCAGGAAATGAATGGGTGAGCTTTGGCATGCCACCACAGCCAACTGGTCTGTCCCTGGGAACCCTGAGGGAGCTGGGAAAATCAAAAGCATGGCTCCTGGCTGAGTGTGCCAACACTATTTTCAAACAAACTCAGGTAAACTCACCACAAGAGAAGTCAATAACTCAAGAGATGAAGGTATGGAAAAGAGAAGGGGAGAAATTTATTTCAGGTTCTGGCAGCCAGGGGAAGTGACAGGTTCAAGCCCTAACAATCCATCCTCTCCTGAGAAAATGGACATCTAGAGTCTTTTAAGAAGAGGTTCAGGGGTTTATATTTTAAGGGCAAACATGGAGCATGTGATCATGGGTGGGGATGATATGTGTTCAGCCCATGATCAGGCAAGGAAAGGGACCTGTGGGGTGTCAACTTGTAGGCATTCTGTTGCTATCAGGGATTTTTCTGGTCCAGAAGTTGGAATGTTCCAGTCATTGTCAATTCCTCACGGAAGTGGCATATGTAGTAACTGTTGGGGTCTATAGTTGAGCAAAAAGGCTCAGTGATACTTGAAGATAGACTGCAATAAATAGCCAGAAGAAAGCATGGAGAGACAGAATATTAAAAATATCGAAGCAGGGGATAGGACAGGGAGAGAGAGTAACTGTCACATTTGGGAAAAGAATGAACTGAGAAATTTCTAAACCAATGATCTCAAGGGATAGATTTAATACATTTTGAAAACCACAAACAGTATAAATAAAAAGAAATCTACAATTAGACATGAATAATTATTTTACAGAGAAGCAAAGTTAAAAAAAGAACCTTAAAAGGAAGCAGAAAAATGACCTTTGAAAGATCAAAAATTAAACCAACAGCCAACTTGTAAATAATAATGGAAACTGAATTACAGCCTCAAAGTATTCATAGAAAATTATTTCCAAATGAGAATTCACTAGGATAACTTAATCTATTTTAAGATTAAAGTATACTGAAAGAATGACCAGGAAATACATTCTCAGAAAAATTTAAGAAAACCTCATCTACTAAAAAGTACAACAGAATGGTATAAGGTATTTTTTAGCCAGAAGGAAAATGACCCCAACTGAAAATGGAAATTTGAGATGGAACACAAAGAGAATTCAAAGTAAGTATACCATTTTACACTGAAAGTTTTAGAATTACATATGTTCCATATGTGAGAGAATATTCGGTGCTTTAAATTGTTTTTATTTTAGTTATTTTTGTGGTTACATAGTTTTATCAGTTTTGTATTTATTTTTATTTACCTGCTGCTTAATGGTGTTGATAACTTATTTATATGCTTATTGGATTTTTTTTATATATTCTTTTATGTGCCTATTCAAGTATTTTACCAATTTATTGCTTTATTCACCTGTTTGCTACTAAGGCCCATATTTTAGTTTTTAAAATATATTGTGTATATAATTCCTTTACAATGTTACATACAATTTACAAATATTTTTACTAGATATCATATTGATTTTTTTGATGAACATGAATTTTTAATTTTTAAAAACTCTAATTTATCAATGTTTTATATGGTTCATACATTGGTGTACTAAGATATCTAGCCTAACTCAGAATTGAGAGGATATACCCATTTTCTTCTATTATCTGTAGTGGTTTTGATCTTAAATTAGACCTATAAACTAGCTTAAACTGATTTTTGTCTAAGCTGTGACATGAGTCAAGAGTAGCTATTGCTGCTGCTTCTCCTTCTCTTCCTCCTTCACTATGTACAGCTCACACTTAAGAAATGGTGAGGTACTGGGGCGCCTGAGTGGCTCAGTCAGTTGGTTAAGTGGCTGCCTTCCGCTAAGGTCATGATCCCAGTGTCCTGGGATAAAGCCCCGCATCAGGCTCCCTGTTTGGCAGAAAGCCTGTCTCTCCCTCTCCCAGTTTTCTGCTTGTGTTTCCTATCTCCTTGCATCTCTCTTTGCCAAATGAATAAATAAAACCTTAAAAAAAAAAAAAAAGTGATGAGGTATCATCCCTCTTCTTGAGGATAGAGGACCCACATGATTTGTTTAAAATTCTCCTTGGAAGATTTGTTTATTCTCCCCCATCTTTTAAATTCCCTCAATCACTTACTTACACCACTATGGATTCATAGTTATTTATTATATAGATGGAATTTAACCCAAATTTACTTATTTTGTTGCATTTGTTTCGATATCCATGAAAGGAGAAGCTAAAATGTTTGGTGGCTTTTTATTACAAAGTTATTAAGGATTCACTTTTAAACTGTTTTCTAGATAATAAAAAAAAATAGTAAAAGTGGCTTTAAATAAGACACAGAACCTTTTGTGAAAATGATTTAGTCTGAATATTAATGAATATAACACTTGGCATGAAAGAACTAATTTTAATCAGTAATGCTTTAAATAATAATGAGAATTTATCTAAGCATAAATTCTTCAAATATTGCATGTATAACATACTTAAAAAGAAAAGGAAAAATAACTGTCTCTGTCTTTCAGAAACTATATTCTAACAATCAAAATCATGTTAAAAAAACAAATTTAAAATAATACCTAGCTCTCTGAACTAAGAAAAATTAAATCAGTGTAGGCTTTTATGAGTGGTTGGAGAAAACACCACAAAAAAGCAGCATATACTTAATATATATCATACATTTCTAAAGCAAACAAAACAAAACAAAATAAAACAAAAACAACTGTTTCACTCTGTGGACAATAATATAGCATGAGACAGAATGAAACATGTTTGGCCCTTTTATAGTAAAAGCACTATACACCACCTGCATGGCTCAGTTGGCTAAGCATCTACCTTCAGCTCAGGTCATGATCCTGGGGTCCTGGGATTGAGCCCCAGATTGGCCTCCCCACTCATTGGGGAGCCTGCTCCTCCCTCTCCCCTGCAGCTCTCTCTCCTTCTCTCAAAAAAAAACAAAACACAAGGAAACAACACTTTAGTCTACACCATATTATGTACGCAACACAAATAAACTTTAAGAAGCTGTAAGCAAAAGTCTGCAGTGCTTAAAGGGTCCATAAGTTTATAAAAGATGACTTACTGTTATAACATTCTTACACATTCTAAGTGACATGAATAGATATTTGATGTACCCTCTTAAAAATGAAAAACTTATTTCCTTAAAAGTGTTCTAAATTTTCTCTAAGGAGTGATGATAAATGACTTGTATGTACTGTGAGAAATTAATACAGAAGACAGGAACATTTAGACTTTACAAATAACACCATTATATTTAGCAACTAAGGGGAGTAATGTCAGTTTTTTGTGTTTTATTTGCACTTATATTATCACAAGGCAAATTCTAAATGTAACTTTTTTTTAAGATTTTATTTATTTATTTGACAGACAGAAATCACAAGTAGGCAGAGAAGCAGGCAGAGAGAGAGGGGGAAACAGACTCCCTGCTGAGCAGAGAGCCCAATGCAGGGCTTGATTCCAGGACCCTGAGATCATGACCTGAGCAGAAAGGCAGAGGCTTTAACCCAATGAGCCACCCAGGTGCCCCACTAAATGTAACTTTTAAATTGAAGAATGACCCATATTACTGCCATAGACATTATAATTTTTTTAGACTTTAAATAATTTAACTACACAGATATTTCAGATATGACACACAGAAACAGTATAATTAGAGTCATTTGCCTTAGAAATTTCCAAATCAAAATATCTTTCCCATAGCTATGGAGAAATAGATGTTACAATTAGCCACATGAATAAGTTTATTTGATAGGTTAATGTATTAGTACTTAAAAAATTTTTATGACTTCTTCAGTTTTTCATACAGTGGAATCAGAAAGAAAACTCAAGACCGTTCCCTTAGTCATACTTTCATTTTTTAATTCCAATGTAAAATAGACATTTTAAAAAGCTAGACAATTGGCACATCTTAAAAATGAAAAGGTAATAGGGGTATGTGTGAGTAGCCTGGTAGGTTAAGCTTCTTTGGCTCAGACCATGATCTCAGGGTCCTGCGATCAAGCCACCCATTGAGACCCTGTGGAGCCCAGGAGTCATCAGGGAGTCTTCTTGTCCCTCTGTCTTTCCCCCTCACCGTGATCTCTCTCTCTCTCATATAAAGAAAATCTTTGAAAAAAAGAGAATGTAATAATAGAAATTTTCCAAAGTGATCACAAATATTCAAAATTGTGTATAAAAGTTGTTCAAATTTTCTTCCAATTATTGCAGAAAAATAGCATTTTCATTATTTGATTTTTGTATGCATAAACATATGTACACAAATATCTTAAAAAATTTTGTCATACACATATATTAAGAGGAAATATTGTCCCATGCAGTTTTGCATAGTATTTTTTTCTTAATACATTCTGATATTTAAGTGAAAATGTTAATGTCTAAAAGTTACATCAAAAATATGATTTGCAATATTTATAAAATTCAATTAACCTGGATGTATAAATTTGAGTGAAAGTTTTCATATATTAAGAAAATACTAGGTAGAATCAACATAATGTGTAATAGTGATTATCATGTACTCTGGACTTATTTAATTTTAGAATATAACACAAAGTTATAAAAATCTCTGAAATTTATGTGGCAACTTTATGAACCAATTAAGCACAACACGTTTACCAACAGACTCAAAATATCCTTAGTTTTTTTCAATAAGCAGTCAAAAGTGCAAACCTACATTCAATACTCAGTGCTTTATTACTTTGCCCTAGTTGGAAAAGACATAGATGTCCAAAGAATTTAATCCCATTTATCATCCAAGGAAAACTTTGAAGTTTCAGGTTACCAAAAACTTTGAGAGCTATCTTAACAATTACCTATGAAAACTTAAGAGTCAGACAAGAATAACCATTATTTTTAGTTACCTTTTTGCTAACAAAAATGAAACAGAGATGTGGCAGTTCACAATTAGCTCTACTTAGTCGTGTGTATGTGTGTGTTTGTGTGTGTTCCAAGATTCATTGTTTATGCACCATACCCATTGCTTCATGCAACAAGTGCCCTCCTTAATACCCACCACCAGGTTCACCATCCCTCCATCCCCCCACCCCATGCCCCTCTAAAACTCTCGGTTTGTTTCTCAGAGTCCACAGTCTCTCATGCTTCAATTTCCCCCAATGTCCTTCATGTTATTCCTTATAGTCCACAAGTAGGTGAAATCATATGATAATTGACCCTGGAGACTAAGGTTTGTAAGAAGGCAAAATTCTACTAAATGTAATTAAGACTGATGGGAATAAGGGAAACAATAGTATATGTTAAGAAAAATATAAGGAATGGGAATGAATTTTTGTTGAAAGTAAAAGAAGGTAATTTTGGCCTAAATAAGATGGTTGTTTGGAAAGAAATGGCTTGGGACAAAATCTGAATGTGAAGGGAAGTTATAGGTTTGTGATGGGAAATTTCTGGAAAGGAATTTTAGGGTGGTCAAAATAGAATAAGATTAAAATAAAGGGATTTGGGGGTGCCTGGGTGGCTCAGTAGGTTAAAGCCTCTGCCTTCCGGGCACCTGGGTGGCTCAGTGGCTCTGCCTTCAGCTCATGTCATGATCCCAGAGTCCCGGGATGAAGCCCCACATCTGGCTCTCTGCTCAGTGGGGAGCCTGCTTCCTCCTCTCTCTGCCTGCTTCTCTGCCTACTTGTGATCTCTCTCTCAAATAAATAAATAAATAAATAAAATCTTAATAAATAAATTTGTTAAAAAAATTAAAAAAAGCCTCTGCCTTCCACTCATGTCATGATCTCAGAGTCCCGGGATGAAGCCCCACATTGGGCTCTCTGCTCGGCAGGGAGCCTGCTTCCTCCTCTCTCTCTTCCTGCCTCTCTGCCTACTTGTGATCTCTGTCTGTCAAATAAATAAATAAAATCTTTAAAAAAATTAAATTAAATTAAGGGATTTTAAAAATACAGTGGTAGATTGAAATTCTCTGTTCAAAAGACATTTTCTTGAATCATTGGTCTGCTCTTTAAAAAGTGTAAACAGTTTTTTTGTTTTGTTTTGTTTCTCTTTTGTCTGCCCAGAAAACCAATTTCTATGTTTTTGCCTTTATGGGGTCTTTGATGATCCCTATTCCTATTTAGATATTCCTATTTAGATATGTGTTTTAAAACTTTCTGAGGTTTTAACAAACTTCCCCAGATTTAAATCATGAACAAAGGCTCATTGACTAATTACGCTTCTTTGTTTGGTGTGTTACATTCTGGTATAAGGGCATCATCGCTTGATATTCTGATTATTGTGTGCATCCCAGAAATAACTAAGTTTCCTTGTCAATTGCATCATAATGAACTCTCCTATCAAGTCATTAACAATGTCCACTTCTGAGTTTTTGTCATTTATAATTGTTCTTATTCTCTTGCAAAATGAGTTTCATCTTCAAGGAGGTTCATAAAAAGGACTTTTAGGACAAATACAGGTATTCAGTATCTTTAAGATCAAAACTAAAATGGGTAAAAACGTCCAAACCCTAGGTTGCATTTTAAATAAGAATAGTAACATGGGATTAAATTAACTAAAATTTTATTATAGTTCTGTGTCTCTTGAAAAAAGAAAAGAAACACTGCTGGTTCTCTAATGTTTACTCTTCCAGATTAAGAAAACATTTTTTTTTTTTAAGAGATCTATGACTTGCAAAAGTGTGAAGAAATTGAAGGATTTAAATTTTTTAGCTGAATCCTCTGAAATTCAAAAGATTTCACTAAGTATTCTTCCATGGCAACCATAGTCATTTGCATAAGTTCAATAAGAATCTACTCTCCCTGCAACAAGACACCATTGGAAGCCTTGATTATTTTCCCAAGGCTTTGACTAGAGGCATGCATAGACTCAAACATGACCAGATAGCTTTAAGGAACTAAGGTTGACTTTATGAAACATTGAGTCCCTTGGAAATGTTGGCCTGATACCTTGCTTACATGGTTCCCAGGAACCTCACCACGTGAATAAAGAATGTAACCTCCTTGCAGGTGCAAGAACACCAGGATATATTGGGGACCTCAGAAAGAGGAATCCACCCCCATCCACAGGTATTACAGGCACGTCTAATAGCAAGCACTGGGCTTGGCTTCTGACCTGGAGAGGCTATTAAAATTTCAACCTAGAGATTCTGTATAAAATTTCCAGCACTGAAAATAAATAAAATAAAATAAAATAAAATAAAATAAAATAAAATAAAATAAAATAAAATAAAGTGGGGGAAAAAATAGTTCCAGCAAAGCAGATTCTGAAAGATCTATATGACCAATCTTTTTTTCTGAGCTTATGTAAATAATTAAGCCATTTGTTAAAACTGGACTTGTTTTTCAAACAAATTAGTCTTATCTGGCTATCTCTTGAAATGAGGGTAATTATAGAGAGAAAAATTATGTTTCAATAACACGTGTTTATGGATGCTGTATTTTAGTTCTGATTGTCTTTGAATGTTCTTTGCCTAAGCTAGACAACTTGAGGTAAACTTAAGTGAAATTGCAACAGTAATTCATATATAGACAATCTCCTTGCTTGTTATTCTGTGGGGATAAAAGGACCCCGTGGGTGTGTGATTACTTGAACAACTGGGAAATGGGATAGATTCCACAACAATTATATAACTCAGCTATCACCTTGACCAATCATAAGTGGCTGGGATGACAAAATTGCTCTTTAAATGTCAGAGCATACCCTGCAGAGATAATGGGTAGCTCCACTTTATGATTGGATTGGATGATGCACTTCGGGATGCCCTTATCTCCTGAGACAAGTCTTCTCCCATTTGACAGTGATTCCTTGTTAAGGCTGGACCTCAAACTAAAAGGGCTTCTTGATGGTTTCATCCCTCACAGTCATTTCTCCTAGAAGCCACCTCTACTGACATACAATTGCAAACAAAGGCTTTAACCAAGCATACAACAGCCCTCCTGGTAAAAAGAGATTCATAACTCCCTATGGGACTTCTAGGACTTCAGGACTGCAATATAAAATAAGCAAAACAGAATGCTTGCTCAGCAGGACCCTAAATGATACTTACTTTCCAGGCACTGGACACACTCAGTCAAGAATTAAATGAAGTCAGAGAAGGACTTTTGGATATCCACACCGCTACAGACTGTCTAATATTGCTACATGATTTGGGGTGTAAAAAATTTCCTCACATGTGTTGTTTAGCAATACAGTTAATTCCTGCAAGGTGTCCCAATTAATAGCAGACATCTGTGATCAATTAAATAAGATCAAGATATTCAGTGATCTATTTGACAAAATTGGTAATTGGGGATCTTATCTAAGGGATATAATCATAATTTGGGGCCTAATACTTGTTTTATGTTCATCTTTTGCATGTGCTGATGCATGTACCATCTGCTGTCCATCATGACACCCTGGAGCCATACCACAAGCGTCTGGACTGACTCCTGGATAGATTCTAATTGCCACATAGCTCACTGCCCCATTTCATCAGGAAGCAGCCAGAACGGTCATAGTCCCATTCCCTAACAGCAGTTAGTGTTATTATCAGGGTGGGGCAGTGATGAGTAAGGGACAGGGGACTAGACAGGGAGAGATAGATGGTGGGGCTATGTAATCAAGTTCACAGAAATTCCCAAAATGTGAAAGTGTGGGGAAACCAGGGATAAGGGCACAAATCAGACCACCATACTCTAGGCATGTGGGGCGGGTGTCCTTATGTGACCAACAAAGAATAACCAGACCCTAAAAAGGAAGTAAGCCATTGAAGGTATTATCAACAGAGATATTAAAAGGATTTAAGTTCCTTGATTAGTTTCCTATAAAAGACCAACCCTAAAGGCCCTCACTGTAACCCTGTCAGGAACTGTCTCACTCGAGAGGTTTTTCTGTATCTTCACTTTATAAACTTCTATTGCTTTACTAACTCCTCCACCCCAAAATCTGAAATTTAGATTCTATATGAATGTCACTTTTGGAAAAGCATTCAATTCAATAATTCTCTATTAATAACATGCTACCATTAATGTGATATGCTTAAAAAGATAATCTAATAACATGTAATTTGATTTTGAATACATTAATGTAAAATTTAAAAGACATTAGAAGTAGATACTTATTATTCCTATAAGATTTTTTTAAGCTCAAAGGACACAAAAATTCTTTAAAAATGTGAAAAAAAGTTATGAATAAAATTGGTTTCCTCAAAGTTGTGTACCCTATTAAATTCAGGGAAAATAATATCAGTCATTTCTATTTTCCTCTTGTAATCATGTTTTCTTCTGTACATATCTCTCCTCTCTCTCACTTCTTCAAAGGAAAAATGTATAACAATGCACACTGACAGATCTATCCTTTAATCAAACTTTATAAAAGCTTGGGGAATATTTAGAATTTATATGGCTGTCTGATTTTAAAGAGGTGCTTTGCATTAGTTGTCTAGGGAGTTATGAATCTCTCTCTAATAATGCAGAAGTAATGCTGAAACATCAAGGCAGAACAAACATTTGTCATCTAACTACATAAAGATGAACAGAAGTATCTCACAACATCATTCACAGGAATCACTAGAGGTGTAATGTAATGATTGAGTTATGGAATTTATTTTCTAGAAATGGAAATGCCTTTTGTTATACACAAAATATCTGTTTGATAAATGATTATTTTAATAAAACTTCAAAATACTTTCATGTCTCTTGGAAAAAATACCAAACCACTATTGTTTTTTTCATATTATGCTCAAAGTGCAAATTGATTGACTTTTTTAAAAATCTTTACAATGAAACCAGAGAAAAACGAGAGATTATCTATTATCTATTTGATTTGGGCAGGTCATACAAGATTCTCTGGGATATATATTAAATGAAAACCCAATTTTATATCTTCACTGATTTTTCCCTAGTAAAGTGCTTTTCTTGATCCTGAAAGTGACTTTATTTATTCTGAACAATGTCCATCAATATAACCACTTCCATGTAACTTTCAGTACATCAGGAATAAGGAAGGAAAAAAATTCCCAGACTCTCTTGCAGCTACCATGCTGATTCAACAATGTCATACAAAAGTTTGAGATACTAAAGCATAGGACATCCTCTAGCTGCTCTTGATGATAATGAGTGAGGTTATAGAAATGGAGATGTAGCTAGATTCTGGAGTTCAGTCTTCAAGAGACAGAGCAGCATAGTGGTTAAACACAGCATTTGTTGTCCTTATTTTTATTAGGTACCAGTTTTATGGGTATAAATTAAATTCTGATGATATAAGCTATGGGAGAAGCAAGAGTAAATTTCTTACATCTCATTGATAGTTTAGTGTTAGTTCTTGAAATTGATCACCCAGTTTTAACTCCACTTACTTCCAGTCCTCCCAGCCTTTCCTAAAATTTTTATGCATATGATCCCATCTATTAGCCTATTTTTTAGTTAAAATAGCTTTGCTAAACCTTGAGAAATTATATCAATAAACCTGATAGTATAAATGTGCCATTACATGACTAAGCTTAAAGTTCCCCCATTTTTTTTTGATAGAAAATAAACACACGACTGAAACTCTCATTGAATCATTAGAATAACAAAGTTAAGCAACTATTGTGTGATCCTTAAATTATAATTAGGGAAATATTTTAACTCATTTGTTAGGAGAACTTCACTTTGAATTTTATATTTCATAACCTCTGAGTCAAGTCTGATGTTATAAAAACTAGGATTTTCGAAGAATACTCCAATCTCTTTCTTCCTTCTCCACCTAGATTTTAGAAGTGAGACAAGACTGCTATTTTTTTACTTCCTTTGAGACTGAGATGACCATGTACTCAGCTTGCATCAATTAGGTATAAAGACAAATTAGCAAATCTGCTAGCAAACTTAGGTGAAATTTATTTCTGATTAAAAAAAAAAAAGTAATAGAGTATCTTGCTAGTATTTTCCCCCTATTCTTCCTTAACTGAACAGTGTTATGATATTCAGAGCTGCTAAAGTCACATTGTATCCAAAGGCAGTAAGCACAAAGAACAAAAGCTAACACACAAAATAATAGTTGAGCAAAAAGATAAAAAGAGAGTATGAACTTCATAAAATCAATGAACTGTTAGATAAATCTTGGTCTCCTATCTTCAGTTTTCTTTTGAAGTAATGTCCTCTTATGTGTTGCTTAGGACACTGGTCATCAAGTGCTCTGTTACTTGTGGCTAAATGTATCATTTCCCAGTTTTATGAGCTGAGGCCTTCTCTAAGGTTCTAGCAGTCCTACTTAAAACCAAGATATAGTTCCAAAAATACAAATTACATTGAAGTAGAAATGAAATTATACATAGAGAATGCCATGCTTAAACAAATGAAACTTTTGGAATCAATTTTTCAAGTAAGAACTGAGTTCACAAAGATTATATACAACTTTGTGGCCAGGGATAACATTTATTTTCTTCTGTGCCTCTACACTTGCAGATAGACACTTAAGGAAGGCTCCTGACCTCAGAGTTAAAAAAAAAAAAAAAAAAAAGAAAAAGAAAAAGAAAAATCTAAGAAATTAATCATTTGAGTGACATAAAAGAAATCAAAATAGTGTATGGGAAAAGTACCACTGGCTTCAATAACTTTAAAGAACAAATAACTATTCTAGAGTCTATGTTCAATTCTTAGAGTCAATTCCCAGAAATTATAATTATTCATCCAGTATCATTTAGCATACAATTAAGACAAAATTATTAAGCATGATGTTTCTGGATTAAGCTAATAATTCAAATGTTCATATGAAAATTACATCTTCATAAGGATAAAAAGTATGCAGAGTTTAATAACCTAGATGGTATTTTATCTCAAATAAAAATATAATTGAGTTTAAGATTTAAATATAAGGGAGTTTAAAGTTTTCTTTAAATAAGTAGAAATATTTCAACTTTGGGTACCATTTTGCAAAAGATTCTTAAATGAGTAACTTCAAATAACATTCTCCCTTTTAAAGCAGTTGTGGTAGCTTTAGTACCTACACTTGACAACAGTGGTTGAATGGAAAATTTTAGATCAACTCTATAAAGTATTAATTTGGAATAGTTAGATTCACTAAATAGAGCATATTTTGCATCTAACATTTAACATGAACATGTTATTATGCCTGTGTTTACATAAAATATATCCAGCCATGTAGGATGCTATTTATAATGTTATAAATTGGATATGTTTATTGGTTTAATTCTATTTTCCTAGGATTCAATAAGATTCAGTCCTTTAGTGTGTAACAGCAGTGAATATAGGTCCTGGTTCATATGTGATTATTATAAATGGATCACTTCACTGCTTCAGGTTTGTCAGGTTAATTGCTGTGGTATCTTACCAATATTTTCTTCCTAGGGTACTGGTTTATTTGTTATTTATTTTTTGCTACTTTCATATTCTTTCCTTTGATATCCCCATCCTAATTAACAACAGTAAAAGTAACTATTATGTTGCATACTGTTTTCTTCTGAGCCTATTTCTACATTGAGAGACATTTTTAGAAATTATCTTTTTCTTTTTAGGTGGAAATAATTTACCTTTTTGGTTAAATGATGTGAAGTATTTCACACATTTCTGTATCTATTGTTTTCTCTTAGAACAGCTTTTCTCCTGCATACCCCCCCATTCACCAACTGAAGATAACATGTACCTACTATTGCCAAAATGATATAAAAATAGTAACATGATGCTTAACCAGTGCAATATGTACTATGGCTAATCATATATATGCACAGAAGCAAAAGACTTATAACCTGCATTGTTAAAGGTTGAAATATTTAAAAATATTGTTTCTTTTTTTAAATGTTTAAAAATATTGCTTCTTTCTTTAAAATAAAATTTAAAAATAGTTTTAAAACAATAGGAAGAAAACAGTATAAAAATTACAAGGTTAATAGGGATTCAGATAAGGATAACAATTCAGCCAATACAGTTCATTTTTTTTTTTTTAAAGACAGTTGCTCTTTTTTTTTTTTTTAAGATTTTATTTATTTATTTGACAGACAGAGATCACAAGTAGGCAGAGACACAGGCAGAGAGGAGGCAGAGAGGAGGAAGCAGGCCCCCTGCCAAGCAGAGAGCCCGATGTGGGGCTCGATCCCAGGACCCTGAGATCAGGACCTGAGCTGAAGGCAGAGGATTAACCCACTGAGCCACCCAGGCGCCCGCCAATACAGTTTAGATGCATGGCCTTGAGGAAGTTATTTTTCCTTATTACTTATCTCTAAATAGGCATTA
This sequence comes from Mustela erminea, assembly GCF_009829155.1. Taxonomy (NCBI): domain Eukaryota; kingdom Metazoa; phylum Chordata; class Mammalia; order Carnivora; family Mustelidae; genus Mustela; species Mustela erminea. The sequence goes on from NC_045625.1 coordinate 56,875,477, forward strand.
TTAAATAAATACCTGTAAGAAATAGTTTGAGTAAAGTAGCAAATGTACATGAAGCAAATGCCTTGGATAGAGTAGCCACACAGTGTCTGTGTACATGAACTATATATTGTCATAAATCAAATATTAATGCCCGTATACATGTAAAAGTTTATTTATATATCATGATCTTAGTCTCTTTCTTCCTGTTGTTTAATGATGATATTGATGATTAGTGATAGATGACAGGTATAATAAGGTTTAATAATAATAATAGTCTTATAATTAAATGAATTTCCACATGGTAATTTTACTTAAAAATGTACTTTCACCATATATTCAGATAAAAGTTTAATAGAAAATTAGTTTTCTCATATGTGACTTTATAATGTTTTAGTTTCAGTTAGAAAGGATTAAGAAGATAAAGTACGCTTTGCTTATACATATAAAACTATTTAATGCTGGTCTCAGTTTTGAAAAAAAGAACCTTCAAGATTATTTCTAGTTGAATGGCCTCAGAGTCAATACACTGCCAGTATTGGGTAAAGATACTGAAAATACATGTATTTTTAATTGAAAATATTTAGGTAAACATTTGGTGCTGGTTTATATCCAAAAGTATATTATTAATTAAAAAAACAATGATCTACCTCTGAATAAGAATAAGTAGGCAGATATCTTTGACTTAATATCATAAATTAATTTGTATTCTATAGATGACTGAAATGGCTGACAGAACAGAGGAGGTTTTGCATGTGCCTCTTCTAGTCCTTGTAATTACTGTGGTCATACAAATATCCATATACACATGAAACTATTTTCAAATATAAGGACTCTATTTTAATACATAAAAATAACCAAAATGTCTAAACAAATAATCAACATGGAAAGAAAAGGAAAGAAAGAAAGACAGACAGACTACAATGGATAAACCATTATCTGCATATAGGTAGAAGAGTATAAATATATTTTTTAAGATTTTATTTATTTATTTGAGAGTAAGAGAATGAGAGACAGAGTGCATGAGAGGGAGGAGGGTTTTCTCAGAAGGAGGAGCACACTCCCTGCCAAGCAGGGAGCCTGATGCAGGACTTAATGCTGGGACTCTAGGATCATGACCTGAACTGAAGGCAGTCGATTAACCAACTGAGCCACCCAGACACTTCGTGCAAATATTTCTTATATTGTTAGATGATCATGCTTTAAAACCTGTTAACAAAAAGCGTATTCAAATAATAAGAAATTTCTTTACTTCCAGGGAAAAACATTGTAATTTGATGTTGAATCTTTTTGAAGAGGACTCTTTTTTTTTTTTTAAGATTTTATTTATTTATTTCACAGACAGAGATCACAAGAAAGCAGAGAGACAGGCAGAGAGGGTGGGGGGGGCGGGAAGCTGGTTCCCTGCTGAGCAGAGAGCCAGATGTGGGGCTCTATCCCAGGACCCTGGGATCATGACCTGAGCTGAAGGCAGAGGCTTTAACCCACTGAGCTACCCAGGTCCCCTGAAAAGGACTCTGGATACAAATCTAGAAATGTAGGCAAAGGTCGCTTTGATGTTTTTTCAAGTTTTGTTTGCTTGCTTGCTTTCTCCATCAAAGGCATTACTCATTATACCTAAAACCGCTTATATTATTCTGAAACCATGTTAAGCATAGAGGCAGAGGCATCTGGGTGGCTCACTTGGTTAAGTGTCCAACCCTTGATTTTGGCTCAGGTCATGATCTCAGGACCCTGGATTGAGCCCAGTCTGCTTGAGGATTCTGTCTCCCCTTTCCCTTTGATCCTCTCCCCACCTGCGTACCTGTGTGTGTTTGTGTGTGTGTCCATGCACATGTCCATTCTCTCTCTCACACTCTCTATAAAATAAATACACAAGTAAAACCTTAAAAAAAAAAAGAAAGAGAAAAATGGTAGGGTTTGAGGGTAACAGAATAGCAATACTTTGTATCAATCTATACTGGAACACAGAGTGTTGTCTGTATTACTCTAGTTTGTTCCCAAGACACTGACCAAAACCCAGGAAGAATGAACAAGCTCACCATTTTCATCTCTTACAGACAAAATGCAACAAGCAACATATGTTCCTGTTCACACTAACACAAAAGTCCCATTTTGGTTATTAATACTGAAAATACTCAGAGTGAGTTAAGCCATTAATTATAGTGACAGCATTTATTCTCCCAGAGGCTTATATATGATTAGCTATAACATATGTTTCACTTCTTAGAAAAAAAAAAAAGTAAAACAAAAGGAAGTATCAGTGAAGAAAAATTGTAATTTTTCTGTAGAAGTGATGAAAAGCACACCTGTACTCTCTCCATTTGTCTCTTTTACTCCAGCCTCTTGCTCATCTCTTAATTTGTATGTCAAGAATATTTGAAAATAGCTTGACTGTTTCTGCTTTAAAACAGAACTTATATTTTAGCAAGGTTTTGACATCTGCATGCTGAAAATTCAGGAAAAAACACAAATATGTTGAATTCAAGTATTAGTTCAAATCTCAAGGGCAGCACATTCATCAGAAAAATAAATTAAGGCATAACATTTTGCTTTAAGGGTGAGGTTTTATTTATATTCTTTAAGGGGTGATGATTTGCATCCTTTTAAACATCAACACTGAGGATACTATATGATTTAGTTTATCTATGAAAATCAACTGATGGATCCTTATTCAAATAAGAAAAATATTAGGGAAAAGTACAAGTTTATGAAATAAGAAAAGCACATGCATACCTTAACCTACAAACTAGTTTATATTAATATACTGGGCTTCTCCAATTATTAGTTTGCCAAGAGAACTTAAGACTTTTTGTAAGTTGCATATAGAAAGAGATCTCAATTGAAAAGAACTCCTCTTTTTATGAGACTTATTTTATATAATGGCATTTACAAAGTGAGTAGCCATGGCAAAACTTAGGAGTGAAGTGATGCTTTTGTATAATTTTCATAGGATTTTATTGCTCTAAAGATGTGTCTTGTGATTACTAATGGGCAAACAATGATGTTACTGACCTATTTTGGCAAATTTTAAGTTACTTCCTTCTGACTCTGCTAATTGCATCTGGTGAGTACTGGAACAGAAACTGCTGGGCTGGAAGGCATTGCTGTCATCCAGCCAATCAAGTGTACATACAGCCAATGGGATTTCTCTTCCCATAGCCCATAGCCCTGAGGTGGTTCCAAGCAGCTGGTGCCCTACCAGAGCCATGTGTCACGTGGCTCAGCACACAGAGATTCCCTGCAGTAAGCAGGGCTTCCCTGCAGCTTTCTTATTTCTGTGCAAAATACCCCCTTCTTATTGAGAAAGTGCTGTTAAATGTCTATGACTGCAAAGCTATTGAGAATTGAAGAAGCAGAGAAAAATTGCCCTTAGTTCCTGATACCCTGAACTTTGAGCAATGTTAATGTGAGTTATGTGAGCATAAAAGAAATGCAAGGGCAGCAGGATTGCACCCTCAGTGGTTTCCAAAGAGCAGCCTGAGCTGTAAGACACATTACAAGTTAGTTGAGCAGTATCACAAGCTATTTCAGGGCTGAATACATTTACCATGCGGCTCTTCACTTATACCAGCTGTCTCCAAAGTAACTCCACTACCATGAAATAAAGTGTTTTTTTTTGTTTTTGTTTTTGTTTTTGTTTTGGTATTTACAATAACTCTCCTTCACTCAGAAATTAATCTTAAATTACTAAAATAGCATTTTTTCCTTCCTGGATTATTGTGCCATGATAAAATGGTGTATTTTTTGCTGATAATTATTTTCCTTCAAAGAGAAAAAGGCAGTATGCAATAGATTACACGAGAACTAGAACCACAGAGCCTGCCATTTGTCATGTATGTCTTGAGAAAAATCACTTAAGCTTTTTGAGTGTATTTCCTCATCTTTAAGCATACAGCAATACCATATAACTGTACAAAATAATTTTAAGACCTTAAAAATAAATAAGGCATTTTATAACTAATAAAATATCATCTATTATTATCATCATTAGCTTAGTCACTCTCAAATCAACCACAGTAAGAACAAATGCGTATTTAGACACTGATTTGTTGAAAAGATTTACCTTGAATGTCTCCTATAAATCCTTGCATTTCTCATATAAATCCTACTGTAAAGTTTGGTTTCTTACAGGTTTTTTTTCAGTTACTCAACACAAAACAGATTCTTGTAACCCAAGATTTCACAAACACAAGGTCTAGAAATGGAAAAGGGAAATCAGCATCCTCCTTTATAAATCTCAGTTTATAGGGTAAAAATACACACAAAGCAAATTAAGAAATTTTCCAGGATGTAACTCTGTGTGGCTCTTGTGCTCATAAGTAATCTTCCTCCATGAGTGTATTGGTGAAATGGCCAAAGAACAGCTCATCCCATCGTCTCATTAACCGGTCTGCTTGACCTTTGCAGTGCAGTGTGCTTCTAGATCCCACAGTGCCAAACGCTCCTTTCTGTTATGGTCGCTATACTTACTGTGGAAGGCTCAAACTTACTAGCTGATCCGAGTTCAGTCTCCGTCACGCGGGAATTTCTATTTCCTAACTCTTCCTCTTTCCACCCCAAGAAAATCCAAGCATATGCCATGAATTTAGAAGGCACCACTCTCTTTAACAATATATATTTTTTCTCTGAAAATACTTTCTACAAATTGCCTCAAAATGTGTTTCTAAGAGGACATCAATTTCTGCAAACATTCTAGCACAGAACAAACGAATTTATTTCCGTGTCTCTACATAGGTACAGCTACCAGCGCAGAGGCGGCAGTACGTGCCAGGTTGCCGTAAATGTGACCCGACGTAAATGGGAGATGGTCGTAGAATTGCCGTGAAGTAGGGGCGGGGATAACTGCAGAAGTCATGTGACCTGACGGGTGAAGACAGAGTCGTAGACATGGGCGTGGCCTGAGGAAAATGTCAGGTCAATGTAGGGAAAGTAGACTTCTTCAAGCTTAATACCTGTTCAGCAGATGCCTTCTGTCTTGTAGACTCTTCTTGATTTTGGTGACCTCTTTCCGTGCGCGATGGAGCGGAGCCACAACAAGAGTTACCTATTCCACAGTCTAGCTTTGTGAATTTGGGCACGTTACCTACATTCCCTGAGCCTCATTGCTGTATCCTTTAAAGGACCTAATTATCCATAATTAATTGAAAATAAACTATACGCAAGGGGCACATGAGTCCACCTATTAAGATAACGCCTCCACTGCAATAAAGGGGGTGGTTAAAGAGACTGTTGCCTCATTGGGTTTTTGCTAGCACATGTTTTACAGATGAGTCTATATCTTCTCAGAAAGACACCTTAGGAAAATCTCATACTTTTTAGTCCATGTCTAGTGCTTATGTATCCTCATCTTCTAAGCTATATTTTATCATTTATAATATAGAGTTTGTTGTTGAAATGATACTAGTTAAAAACCAAACCAAACAACAACAACAACAAAACGGCCTGCTGCTCTGCCTGCTTGTGTGCTCTCTTTCTCTGTCAAATAAATAAGTAAAAAGTAGAAAGAAAGAAAGGAAAGGAAAGGAAAGAAAGAAGAAAGAAAAAAGAGAAAAAATGAAGAAAGAAAGAAAAAGGGAAGAAAAGAAAATGAACATTAGGGCCCCTGGGTGATGGCTCAGTTGGTTAAGCATCTGCCTTCAGCTCAGGTCTTGATCTCAGAGTCATGGCTAGATTCAAGCTCTGCTTTGGTTTCCCTGCTCAACAAAGGAGCCTGCTTCTCCATATTCCTCTACTGTTCCCCCAACTTGTGCTGTGTCTCTCTCTCAGTCTCTCTTTCAAATAAATATTTTTTAAATGAAACATTATATTAGAGTATGTGCTATATTTGCATTGTTTTGATTTTGATAAACAGTAAATGACAAATGCTAAGATTAGTGAATGATCAATGTTAGGCTAAATGTGGAACGTAAGAAATATTAATTTTCTCCAGCAATTTTAAGGTTCTGCCCCAGTCATCATCCACAGAAGTGCACAGGGTAGTAAACACCAAGAATAGACAATATAGAGATGGATGTTTAATTTTTTTCATCCAAATATATTTGCATTTTTACATTAGTTTTTCTCCTTCTCTCCTCTTCCTTTCCCACTTCCTCCTCTTCCTCCACTTCTCATTGACAAAATTATGTCTCATCATTTTCTAGTCTCCTTGAAAGTTGTTAATGTATGAAATAGTAAATAATACATGAATAGCATAAATGAAATTCTGACTTTTCATGGATAGTCATGACAAGTGAGTAGAAACTAATTACGTATTGTCTTTACAAATGTGACATATTTGTGTCACTCTTCTATTTAAATGCAATAAATTGCCATTTGCCCTGTTTCTTATCAGGCCAGGAATGCTCCAAACAGGGAATTATTGTAAAAGTTAAAGAAGATATCAACTGTGATATGCCCATAGATTATATTTCTCAAGAAAGCTTTGATAATATATTTCGTATGTGGTATAGCAATTACGCTTACCCACAATTGTGGCCTGTTGAATTTTCCAGTAGCAGAGAATGGATGGACTTTGGCATACAAGATATTTATTAGAGATCAACATCTCTTTCTTGCAACTGTGCTGCAGGATAACTCTGCAAGGGGCTGGAATTTAATGGCTCTTCAGGGTGCCCTATGATTCTTGCTGAATTCTCTGATGAAAGTATGCTGAATGGGAGAACCTGGGCCTTGAGCACTGCACAGACAGAATTATAAGGATCCGAGTATTTTTCCTACTGAGAACACAGCAGCATATAAAGGTTTTTTTATTTTTTTATTTTTTATAAACATATATTTTTATCCTCAGGGGTACAGGTCTGTGAATCGCCAGGTTTACACACTTCACAGCACTCACCAAAGCACATACCCTCCCCAATGTCCATAACCCCACGCCCCTTCTCCCAACCCCCCTCCCCCCAGCAACCCTCAGTTTGTTTTGTGAGATTGAGAGTCACCTATGGTTTGTCTCCCTCCCAATCCCATCTTGTTTCATTGAGTCTTCTCCTACCCACTTAAGCCCCCATGTTGTATCACCACTTCCTCATATAAAGGTTTTGATTCTGTATATACACTACAGCTTAAGGGTGCTATTTCCAAGCTCATATTTCAATTCCATATTCAGGAGACTATATCTATACTCTATCAGGCTAACAAAAAATGGGTGGTATAGTATTTGATACAACCAATAGACTCCAAGTAACTTGACTCATTCTCATACCTTCTTTGCTATAAATTGGTACCCCTTGTCTGGTACAGTATAAATATTCCTCCATGGTGATGGCTGAAAGCTTTTCAGTATACTCAGTATTCTTTTGGTCTCCTCCTTAATACAAATGGTGAGCCCTAATTAATAGTCTGCATACCAAATTCCATCTTATTCTTTTCTTAGAGACAACACAACTGCAACAGCTGTTACCAGGAGTACTATGATAAAGCAGGCTATTAGACAGGGTTTGAATATGTATCATTCATTACTCAGTTGGAAATAAGGGCTCTGTGATTAGTAACAGGACTTCAGAAATCCATAGCATCAGTTCCGATTCTTACAGTCCTTATCAGTGGTAAATTGTGACAGCAAGTAGAAAGAAGGCCCTGTGGTAGTTGGTGCCATTTATCTGGTGTTCGAGGAGTACAGAGAAATAATACTGCAAAGAAAATGGAATTGGATGGCTAAATGCCACTGCTAAATATCCAAAATGTAACAAGTTCCCAGCCAATAACAGACAACTGAAAGTTAATTCTGAAAGCCAAAACACCTCCCTGGGAGACTACAAAGAGCCTTTAATTTTCTTTTGCTGAAGGGCAAAGAGAACTGAAGACTAGAACAGGGACTTAATAGTCAGAAGGGGCAAACTCCCAAGAATGGTGGACCCTCAGCCAAGGCATTGTCTATTAAGGAAACATTAAACCCCAGTTAAAACAAATAAGGACCCCGGAATTTATTAAGTAGACATCATGACTTTCTTTCTTTCTTGTATGGTTACCATTTTGAATTTGGAATATCTGCTTACACACAAGATGTTTTGTTCTGATTTATTTCTTATTCTGATCCAAAAGTTTTCCACCTAACCCTAAGGATTTATCTTCTGCCCAAGAATCCTTAATCATTGCAGGTGATATGTCAACACTTGTTCTACCCACAAGTTGTGATCAGAGCAGATCTGGGATGAGCAGGGAGACCGAGTAAGACATAGGATATGTAAGACTCTAGGTTTAAACTCCTGATTGACTTTGGAACATCACAGGCAATCTGGAAAGAGTGAGAGAAGACAAAGAAAAACAATTATACTTGTTTTATTTTTAATGTTTGGTCCTTGTATGTTGGTGTGGGGGTGAGGCATTTCCGTAGATCACACTCCCCGTAGATCTCTTTCCCGTAGAGATTCCGTAGATCTCTTTCCCCCAAAACAGCTGCCCCTGAGAGTCAGTGACATGAGTCATCCATTTGGTGGTGTTGGGGCCTAGGGCACCATTCTGGTACATCCGTTGTCCCCCTGGGATGGTGTTTATTATTCATCTGGCTACAGAGGGAAGTTGAAGTGTGTTAACTGATATAACTAGGGAAGGAGGCTATGATTTGGAAAAGCCCATGGTAAAAATCAGATTGGTAGGGATGATTTCATATAAAATAAATTGTTATGTCTGGATAAAAAATTTTTTAAAAGTGTTAATATCCATATTCATTCAAAGAAAAGAAATAAAAAATTAAACAAACCAAAAATAACCCACAAGATATCTGTGAGAATTCCTCACATTTTTGAAACACGTGATTTCTCTGTTCACTTTGAGCCTGCTTATTAAGAGCAAGCATTCAAACATGACTGAAGACAATAGAGAACTCTCCTGTACAAGGCATGTATTCCCTTAACATAGTCATCACCTCTGCTTCTGACTGCTGGACCTATAACTAAGATTATGTTGTATTATAGCCCAGCTGGGGAAATCCTGGGCCTGATAAAGGAAGAATAGGACTATACATCAATGGAGCTGCAAGTCCTGCCTGCATGTACCTACAGAAAGTGAAGGAGTGCATAATGGCTCTTAACTGAGTTTCTTGACCAAGGGAGATGGCACATAAAACTAGAATAAGGGAGAGATTATTGATTTGGGAGCACTATTTCAAGTTAAAAGATGTGACAGCATGGCAAGGATCCTAAGAAAGCTCAGAGGAGCGTGGACAAAGGGCTGGCCCATTCCATGTGGAGTTAAAATGCCAGAATTTCTATGGCTAATGGTTTTGAAAGGATCAAAAGGCTCACTGGAAGACACACCACAAAATTATGTCCATGAGATGGCTCAGGATGCACCACTTACTGAGACTTTAAGGACTGCTGGTGAAAAAGGCACTGGCATAACTCAAAAACCAACGGTCACTTTCTTTCCTCAGTGCAAAAGGTCATATAGACTAGACTAATGGTCGCAGTAGGGGCACCTGGGTGGTTCAGTGGATAAGCCTCTGCCTTCGGCTCCTGTCATGATCTCAGGGTCCTGGTATCGAGCCCCACATCAGGCTCTCTAGTGGGAAGCCTGCTTCCCCTCTCCCTCTGCCTGCCTCTCTGCCTACTTGTGATTCCTCTCTCTGTTAAATAAATAAATTTAAAAAAAAAAAAGTATGGTCATAGTAAGACCTCAAAACAATTAAGGCAAGGTACAGTGCTTAACTGCCAGAATACAAGAACACTGAAATTTTTGAAATTTCATAATTTCATAATTAGTAACAGGTTTGAATTGCAGATGAGGAGGATTGACCTAGAGAATTATGAAGGTGGTTAACATAACTTAGTGTTTCTAGGCTAATAAATGGGTAACCAACAAAGATCCTACTCAGCTTGTACAATCAGAAAAAGAAATAAATGTTGGATGACAAGGTAGCTGAGGGGAATTAACCCCTACCCTCAGGGGAAAAAACGTTCACAAACTCTAGACAGTTTTTAGACACAGATCCCATTGCCTGAATAGTCAGCTGGGCCTTTTGGAGAAAGAACCCTGCAACACCACAGAGAATACTTTGATAATATTTTTATGTGTTAAATAAATGCACACTGGTGAATTGGAAATATCCAAACATATTGAAAGATGTTAGATAAAAGATTGACATTAAGACCCATTAATTTGATGAATCATTGAGCCCATCTTCATACCCCTGTCTGCTCTGCCAAGAGAGTCACAGCATGTGAGAGGCAGGTAAAACAAAGTGGAGTACTGCTTAGGATCTGGATTCTTTCAGTTCCAATGAATCCAGAAATCTATCAAATTTTATTTTATTTTTTTGTTCCCCAAATGTATAATTGGAATTGGCATACATAACAGTTTGTGCAAGCCACACACTGGGTCGTAAGCCTGCAGGATAACAGCTATTATGTAGAAGTCCAGATGGTAACCATTAAAACTAACCTCTACCCTAGCCCAGATTATAATTCAAGAATTAAGCTTTCTTATCCTAAGGAATAAGAAAAATTAGCTCCGGTCTTAAGAATCTAAAATAGAAGGAGTAGTGGTTCCATTTAATTCAAAAACCAAATTTGGCCATATGAACAAAGTGGCTGGTTCACTGGAAGTATTGGTCAAACACATGCACTTCAACAGATGGAGACAAACCCTACAAAGATTTAGGGGTTTCCCATTTTAGTGAAATTTTTAAGGATTTAGTGATCATTGGAAAAGTAAAAGACAAATAACTGTAGCTTGTACCTTCAACCATGATGAAGGAAATATATCACTAAGGAGGGATCTTCAGGTTCTAGAGGAATACACTCCACATCTGGGAACACTAACTACTGTATTCCAGTAGGAATACAGGCTCATATTACTGTCTAGGCCCATATTACCGTCAAGGCCCATATTACTGTGTGACACAAAATTCTGCTGGCTTTGGGTGGTGCCCTGAACAGGAAAAGGCTCTGCAGCAGATCAAGCCTGTAGTTTAAGTAGCTCTATTATATGTCCTGGCAGACGTTATGTATTAGAGATAGCAGAGGTGGTGGGATAAAACGGCTCATGTAACTTAATGGAATGTGCTTGTGCTACTGGGAGAATCACAATAAAGACCTCTGGGATTCTGGAATAAGGCCATGACATCTGAAACATGAATTGTGAGCCATTTGGGGAAAATTTTTTTGGCACGCATCTGGTGAAGGGACAGCAAAGGACCATGAGATTAAACAATCCCCAAGATCTGGGTTCTGTCAGATATCTTAAGATTTCCAGACCCATCCATCAGCAATCCATCATATTAAAGCTGTACCTCTATGATCAGATTTAAGTAAAACTACAGGGCATGAGCAAGCTGCATGAGCAAATATCCCAGATCTGCACATCATTTATGTTGGGGCAGCAGCACTGCTCTCTCAGGTCACACATTTGGTATATAATCTTGTCTGAACAGTGATGGAGGAAGTAAAAGCTGAACTTTCTTTATGGTTGTACCAAAGATGAATGACATGTTCACTGTAGCTTCCTTCAGAAGTGGATTTGATAATTAATGACAAAGGAAGATTCTGCAAATGGACAAGCTTCTTTCTTTTTTTTTTAAGCTTTTATTTATTTATTTATTTGACAAAGATAGAGACAGCAAGAGAGAGCACACAAGCAGGGGACGTGAGAGAGGGAGAAGCAGACTTCCTGCTGAGAAGGGAGACTAATACAAGGCTTGATCCCAGGACTCTGAGATGATGACCTGAGCTGAAGGCAGACACTTAACAACTGAGCCACCCAGGCACCCAAGTGGATAGCTTCATACTGTCCATCTGGCTGCCAATTCTGTTGTAGCTTCATACTGTCCATTTGGCCACAAATTCTGTTGTAAAAAAGAAAAGTGGCCTAAGGTTGGAATATATATGGTCTCACAGTCAGTGGCAAATGGCCAGCTGGTCAGAACCCTGGGAAAAGAATGTCTGGGATGGGTTCACAGTATGTACATATGGCAGACATTAGGGAGTGAGCACAAAGTATGAAGAACTTTGTGTGGATACACATCATAAAGCTTGTACCAGAAAAGAGATACTAATTAAAAACAGAAAGACTCAGCTAGTTGATGTCAAACAACCTCAGTCATCAGCTACAGCATTATTGGCATGTGAGGTACATAAACAGAGTGGTCATCTTGGGATAGATAGAAACTACTCATGAGACAAACAACGTGAAATCCCACTTATTACGGGTAAGTTATATAATTCTGATATATAATAATAACTTATATAATTCAGTCTGTCAGCAATAGAAACTAATACTTAGTTTTCAAAATGACATTATTGCTCAAAGACACCAACTGGCTACTTGGTGGGAAGTTATACATTGTAGTCCTTTGATCTTGGAGGGGCCAAATATCTGTTCTGACAGAAGAGACAAATACTGAGGGTATGGGTTTTTCCAACTGCTGGGCCTCAGTCAATACAAATTTACAGATTGGTTGATTCATTGTCATGAAACCCCATGGGACATACGTGGTCCATCAGGTAACTTGCATTAGTCCAAATGGTCAGGCTTTTATACCAACATCTTTATGACTCTTTGCATAAAGGCCACACTCAGAAGGCTATGCCCTTGATTGAGGTACCTCACTGTGATGAAGGCAGGCTCTGAAGGATGTGTGAGCTGGAGGCTATTTGCTTACAGCTGTGTAGCAGTTACTTTCACAAAGGCAGATCCCTGTGCCCACCATGCTGTGCATGAATCATTCAAGAAATATTTATCAAGTACCATACTAGGTACCATTTACTGTGTCAGAAACATAGATTATTAAAAAAAAAGAAGAAAAGAAAAAAAGATAAAGGAGGAGGAAGAAAACAGATGTAGGCTTCAATTTCGAAGAACTTAATGTGAAAATTGATAGTCAAGCCACTGCTTCTAACAGCATGTGATGAGATCAATGAAAGTAATGTTCTTTGGTAGTCTAAGAGTATCAAGAATGGCACTTCACTCAGACTGAAGAATAGGGATATTTCTTAAAAATGGAGTATTTAAGATGAATATTGGAGTAAATTTTAATGTAGATAAGAATTAGGTAGAGTAGGGTGTCTGGGTGGCTCAGTGGGTTAAGCCACTGCCTTCAGCTCAGGTCATGAACTCCGAGTCCTCGGGTCGAGCCCCACATCGGGCTCTCTGCTCAGCAGAGTAACTGGAGCATAATATTACAATGAGAAATTGAGAACAGGTAAAACTAAAAATATAGGGTATATTTGGGCAATGAAGGAAAAAAGCATGACATGCAATTGAGTATAACCTGCAGGCAACACAGGGCCACTAAAAAGTTTTATTCTGGGGAGTGAAATGATCAGAATTATACTCTAGGATACTCACTCTGGCAACAATATATAGAATGACTGTAGTGAAGTGAGCCAAAGTACAAGTTACTTTAGTAAGATAGGTGAGAAAAAAATGGAGACTTAAAACAATGATAGCTTTTACTACATAGAATTATCTTTTAAGATATTTCAGTTAAAAATAAATTTACTTTTGGGGAACCTGGGTGACTCAGTGGGTTAAAGCCTCTGCTTTTAGCCCAGGTCATGATCCAAGGGTCCTGGGATTGAGCCCAGCATGGGGCTTTCTGCTCAGCAGGGAGCCTGCTTCCCTCCCCCAACTGCCTACCCCCACCTGCCTCTTTGCCTACTTGTTATCTCTGTCTCTCAAATAAATAAACAAATAAAATCTTTAAAAAATATTTTACTTTTAACATTAAATAGTTTATAGTATGTGACCTATACATATTCCCTAACTACTGATGCTTCAGGGAAGGTTGCTGCAAATGCCAACCACAGATAGCTAGTAACATCATCATGGTGATTAAGTAAGTAACATCATGTAATATCATGCAGTAACATTAGCAACATCATGGTGATTAAGTATGAGAAGGGGAAGGGAGCTGGTTTTGTTTAGTTCATAGGTATCATGTCTGCCCCATATCTGATGCATCTAAGTTGTTTCATGAATATTTTCCATGATAAGGAGACTCCGTAAGGAAACTCCTTTATTCTCTGTGTCTATTCAGGTCAGGAGAATTTTGTAGCCTCTGCCATCCACATTATTTTGAAATTCTTTCAAAAGATTATTCTTTCTTAAAAAAAAAAGTGATTACTCTTTATCCTTTTTAAACTCTTCTCATCATTTCACATACTCTCTCAGGAATATCAAATGGTTCCTGTTTTAGCCAAAGTGTTCAAGTTCAACTAAAAATACTGATTTTCACAAATAAGGTCTACCTGTTCTATTCACTGCTTGTGAAATCATATGCTATCTTCTCTTTGTCTATCTTGAATAATCCCCAGTTGGTAAGTGTGCCCTCCTTGTTTTAAGTTAGTGCTGGACCCCAAGAGCCTCTTCAGAGGTCACTAGATGAAACATCCCTTTGGAGAAATGTTTTAAAAGATCTATAGACTGCACTTTAAGCAAATGCTTGACTGAAAATGCTCTTTTTTGTAAGTACAGCAAGGTAAGAGCTTTTTCCAGTTTATTGCTACCAAATTCACGTATATAACTTTAACATTCCACCTTTAATTTTCAACAATTAACATATTAGTCATGTCATATTTCTAATAATAAGAAGTGACAGATCTTATTTTCAAGTATCCATAGGACATTTGGAGCTGAGCTGTACCCCATTACTTCTTCTCCTGGGCATACATAAGGAATATATTATCGTGTACTTTGTAATTGTTGTGACATCCAGACTATACGCAACTCAGTGGAAGTGATCTGTGTCCGGTTTGTGGGGTTGTTTGTTTGTTTGTTTGTTTGTTTGCTTCAAGATTTTATTTATTTGACAGAGAGAGACAGCAAGAGAGGGAACACAAGCAGGGGGAGCGGGAGAGGGAGAAGCAGGCTCCCTTTAGATCAGGGAGCCCAATGCTGGGCTTGAACCTAGGACCCTAGGATCATGATCTGGTCAAAGACAGACACTTAAGAGCTCAGCCACACAGGTGCCCCCTGTGTCAGTTCTTGATTGGACATTTTAGGAGATTATGTGTGTATTCTTCATGTTCTCTTTCTGCTTGTACCAGCTGAATGCAGATGAGAATAGGGCCTCAGAAGATGGCAGAGCCCCAAGATGGAGCCTAAGCCTGTACATGGTAGTTTGAAGGAGACTGTTCTGGTGACTTAAACTCTTACCTGGGCATGGTATATGAGCAAGAATAAAATTCTGGCCTTTATTTCACCGAATTTTTGAGTGCTATTTATCTATTTTTGGCTTAGCTGATCAATAAAATTTTGAAGCACGCTTTTGGCTGGAGCTTATTTCTATAACCTTATTCCATTCTCACACTTAAAACTTCAGTGGTCTAAGAGTAAGGTCCAAACTTCTTTGCCCGATCCCTAAACACCTACATAAACTGGTTTCGTTCTATCTTTCCAGTATCACCTTTTACCACTGGTTCTTCCTGATACTAAATTGCTTTCTACTTCCTTAAAGTATCATGGTTCTACAAGCTTCTTTATTTACTCTCAGGATACATTATTCCCTTCAAATCAAAGGTCTTCATCTGTGCTTGCTTAGGTTTTCCCATTTGTCCTTCAAAGCCCTAATATGAGTGGCTCTTTGGCAGCTCAGTGCAACATGAATTGCTCTTTCCTGGATTCTTTCAAGTCCTACATGTGTATCATTACTATAAGACTTAGAACTTTTTATTGTAATTATTTGTTTATGTACCTATTTTTTATTCTGTACAGTGAATTATTTAGTGGGAAACAGTCCATATTCATCTCTACATGCAATATATAGAAAAGATAAATTAGTCGTACCTATTTAAAAGAATAGATGACCTACAAATTAATCATTTAAATTTTCTTTTATCTGAATGTTTAATTTTATTGACTCAAACCCACTTATATTTAAGTTCACTTCCTTAATCCCTTATCAGCCATCTACATAGAGTCTCCTTAGAGAGTAGTAAATAAACTTACACTCTGCAATTTATACCTACTCAACTTGTAAAATCTAATTTTTCTCTTACCATTTAAAACAATTCTTAACAGTAGTAATAAAAATATTTCTAAGGTGGGTAATAAAAATATAACTGATATGTCTTTCTCCCCAGTAACCTCAAACCCTTCAGCTACCTAAAGCCATCCAGTTATTTAATATTTAGTTAAAATTGGCTTGACCATTATTGCTCCTATGGTGGAAAACACATCTCTCCTAAAGAAGGACACAAAACACTATTTTTTTTAAGGATTTTTGTCCCAAAGTCCATGTTGAGATTCCTTTTCATCTCAGATATATCCTATCTGTTTTCTGGATCATGCAAGCCTGTCGGACTTTACTCTGATCTCTTCTTTCTTCAAAATATGACTTAAATCAAGGCGAACTTAAGGCCTTAAAATTAGAAAGATATGATATTGTCACACAAAGCTTTAATCTGAAAATTAGACATCTTGATTTTAACAGCTTACTAATCATTCCTGCTCCTAAAATTAAAATTGGCTACTTTTGTCTATACAGATTTCATCTCTCAATATGTCCTTGCATCATGCCCTTCCTTTTTAACCTTCTCCCTTTTTCAATCTAGATACTCTCCCATAAAACTCCACATTCCAGCTTTTTTTCAGGAAAGTTGTATACAGTTTTCCATAAAATTTGATTAAAAATTTAGTGATGCATTGTATCTCATTTATCTTATTAGCATGAAGTATGGTGTCTCTTAAGACTTTTAACTCCCTACAAAATGGCTAAGAAATAATAGGTCTCTCAAACCAAAGGACTGGTAGTTCTCATTTCTGAAGGTATCATGGAACAAACTGGAGTATGTTCAGTTTATGCTGTGGCTGGCTATTAAAGCCATGGATTCACTACTTAAGTTTAATCCTAGGCAGTGAGTGGACACTTCTTCAAACTGAATGATGTCAGACCTAAATCCATGTAGAAGCTCAAAGGAAACCCAAGGTTGGCCTCTAAGAATATATTACTTTTATGCCCACTCAGATTTCCCTTTGCTTCTCAGAGCAGTTCACTGTGCTAGAGTCTCTGCATATCTATAGGTTTTGAGATCGACATGAGACAGACCAGAATCAGGTCTACTATACATTGTTAGCCATAGATATATTGTTCAGTAATTAAACTCCCTCTTCTCTTGAGATAATATTATTTACGGACCTATTTACCTTTCCTTTCTTTTGACCTTTGCCATCTCTAGTATGTTGGAATCTTTCAAGGGCAAATTTGTCTTTCCTTCCTAAAACTTTTCTTTCCTTATTACACGAATTGCCCATATATCTTGCCAGTGAGAGGTTTAGATATTTTCTCACAACCCTACACTCTGAGTAAAGTCTAACCAGCCCAGTGGTGCCAAAACATCTTAAGAGAGAAATTAGTTGCTTCAAATATCACTAGTAATTAGAGTCGATTAAAAGAAATCAGTAGACTGGTTTAATTCCAAAATTTACTTCATTTAGTGCAGCCAGAAATATACAATTCAATAAGTGGAAGGTTTATTTTCTCTGACTGCAAATTTCTTACACAGTGAATTCCATTTTATCCTCAAATCAAATACTTTTTCATTGTGTTCTGCATAAGCACCTCTTAAAAGCCATCTCTCTTCTTCTTAATTCTTAAGTAGTCAGAGTGTCAAAATTGTGCATTCTTTCCTTGTTATCATTCCATTGTATTCAAAGAACCAGTAATGCAGCCATGTTCTTGGACTGATTCATGTTTATCTAGTTCTATGCATATGATTAAATTCTAAATGTCGCGGTCGGCACAACAACATGACCAGGGTCGAGAGGGTAAGAGGATGGTGAGACGAAGACAAGACATAAAGAGATGGGGACAGGAGGGACACAGTGGATGATGTCCAAGCAGTGCCAATTTTATTCAAGGCTGTGAGGCATTATATAGCTAACAGAAACAATTATAAGGAAGTATAGATTTTCGGTTGATTGCTCATACACATGTAACATCCACTTGAAACCCCTCAAGCTTTTACAAAACCCATTTCCCAAGCGCTGGTAGCAGACCTTCTGACGCCAGTAACTTTTGTCTACTTAGCTAATCTTTAACTAACAATTCACGAGTTTACAATGGTACAATTTATGATCCGTGCAAGTACAGGGTAATCTTGTAACAGTTAAATGTGCAACCCAGTTTTGCCTCTAATATGTGCAGGCAGTCACGTCAACGAGTCTTAGGGTCCATAGCTCAAGCTCTTTCTCAAGCGTGACTCAACTGGTATTTAGGAGGCATGAGTCAGCTCAGGCTCTTTCTCAAGCACAACTCAACTGATATTCAGGAGGCATAAGTCAGGGCCTGGTTTGATCCCTCGCCTCTAGCTGGGTCCGTGGCTGCCTACATCTAAATACAATAATCTCCCATTATAAATGGGGGGTACATTCCAAGACACCCAGTGGATGCCTGGAACCATGGATAGTACCAAACACTATAATCTCTTTTTTCCTATACATACCCATGATAAATTTAATTTATAAATTAAGCATAGGAAAAGATTATCAACAGTTAACTAGTAACATAGGATTATTGTAACGATACACTGTAATAAAAGTTATGTGAATGTAGTGTCGCTCTCAAATATCTTACTATATTGTGCTTACCCCTCTTCTTGTAATGATATGAGATGATAAAAATGCCTATGTGATGAAATGAAGTGAGGCAGATGACATCAGTACTATGATATAGCACTAGGCTATGACTAACCTTTAATAATATATCAGAAGAATCATCTGCTTCCAGACCATAGTTGACCATGGGTAGCTGAAAACAGAGAAAGCAAAACTATAGATAAGGGAGGGACTACTATATCTCCCAAATTTTTACATACAACATTTCCTCTAAAGATAAATCATAAATCTGTTGATCAGTGGAGTTTATTTCTGACAATACATTTCTTTATAATCAGCACTTCAATTAGCTTATTTATTTAGCAAACTTGAACACATACCCAATTCTGAAGATCAAGCTACCCATTGACACTAATTTTGAATAGCTAGAGGGATTTCTTAATATGATGTTGTATTTTGCTTGGCCTATCATTTCCAACACTAAACCGAATTGCCCTCCATTCCCAAAAGAGAGAAAAAGGAAAAGAAAAATGCCTAGAGCTAAATGGTCTTGATCTTTTATTATGGGTATGAGAATCTGCTAAGGCCTTACAATAATATTCATGTATAAATAACAAATCACAGTGTGTAAATAGCATCTCTAATATATTGTCAAGGTGGTAGGAAGCTCATACCACTTTTAGGTCTAAAGGGACAAGAAGAGAGAAGGTTTGATTAATTACCAGGGATAATGGCTCTTGGAGAGAACTGCCTAATAAAAGTTGTTGTCTTTTTTTTTAATTTATTTTTTATTTTCAGCATAACAGTATTCATTATTTTTGCACCACACCCAGTGCTCCATGCAATCCGTGCCTTCTATAATACCCCAATGTTTATCGCAGCAATGTCCACGGTCGCCAAACTATGGAAAGAACCAAGATGCCCTTCAATGGATGAATGGATAAGGAAGATGTGGTCCATATACACTATGGAGTATTATGCCTCCATCAGAAAGGACAAGTTGTTGTCTTTGATATGGAAAGTAGCAGTCCTACAGTGACCTTACAGGATGGAAAGGAGGTTACCACCACCACCACTTCCTTCAGCTCTCCAGTCTTCTGACAAGATTCCATTGGCTAAATGAACTCAAAGTCAGAGATCCGTGGAAACCATTAATATTGTCTATGTTGGTCAGCCTCCCAGACTCAAAGGAGTGGGAGATGGGTGAAAAATTCATCTTGAAGTCAAGTGTTAGCATTCAATGCAACACATTTATTAGGTGCCCCAGAAATAGCACTGGTGAAGAATGTTTCTGAATTTTGTATCACTGAAAATTTCTAGATGTATTCTTTACCTATTCAGAAGATCATTTTCAAGCAGTGACAAAGTTTTGCTGTCCAACCTTAGTTTCTAATTATGTCTTCTGTATCCTTACAATGCCTTATTCTGTGACTTTGGTTCCTTATTTTAGAAAAGGGTTGCCTTTAATTTAAAAATCCTCTGATATTTTATTTTAGGATAACAGGGCATAAATTATGGCATACACTGCTTCTTTTTAGGAGACTATCAGTGAGAAAGACCATATATTGACTTTTTTAGAAAACCAAATGTAAAAAAGCAAAAATTACTTTGTACTTCTTTCTATTTCCTATAATCCCCTATGTATCTTGCTTCTCTCATTTCTGCTTCTTTGTCCCTGTTTTTCTAGGTTTTTGCTACATGTGATTGAAAGCATCTGTATTTTCAATTTGAACCTCTCTTCCTATTGGACCATGACAGCTCCTTTCTTAAGTCCTTCTCATATATTCAGAATACTACTCAAAAAAAAAAAAAACAACTATACACACACACACACACATATATGTATATATATATTTATAAATTATAAAATTTTATATTATGCATAATTATATATAATATAATATACATGAAAAACATATATAAACATTTATAAATAATTTCACCTTTAGGGTAGACACTGCTTGATCTAGTATTAGAAATTGTGGATATTCCCTTCAGAGCAGTGTTCTGTATTGAAAGATAACTGACAAAGCTATCTAGTAAAGCCATAGCATGAATCTTTTTTTTTTTTCAGGTCAGTTAGACTACCTTCCCTTTTTTAAGACCAAAGTCTCTTCCTCTTAAAATTTCATTACAGATACAAGTTTTGAGGTGCTCTTTCCTAAAGTCGAATGGTTCACAAAAACACTTTATTAGGAGTATCTCTAGTAAATATTTTCTGAAACATCATTATTAGCATTTCCCCACCCTAGAAAACTTTTGTTCTGTGACTTCCTGGAACAAATTTTTGAACAAAAGTACAGAGACTGTGACTAAAAAGAAGTGCACATTTGGCAATCACATGTGGGTGATTCTTTAAGATTTTCATAATTTGTATTGTATACCCTCTGAAGAACTACCATAATATCTAGTGTCAATTGATTTTGATATGAATATCTATTGATTTAAAGTAATAGACAGAAAGTATTTTTAACTTCTAATATTTACAATATTTTTAATGAGGGAGGATACATGCATATATAAAGTTTACAGCTAGCTGTAGTTTGAATACACTGTTTTCTTATAAGGACTTTCTGGGAATAATAAATCATAGCACAAATTCCCCTAACACCACAGAAGATGAATCTTCTGTTTTGTAAGATACAGTAAAAAAAACATTTTGTCAAATATTTGTCACTTCTAAACAAGGTTTACTTATTTCTCAACCTGGGACTATGGGGTACATACTATTTAATTCCTTACTTCCCTCTTCTCCCCCAATGAGATAACTCACATTTTAGTTTCTGTCACTTGCAACATCCACTTCTGGTATAAAAATACCTATCTGCATTGTATATTCTGCAGATAACTTAAAGTCCTACTCTGGGCTTAAAGAGATAGAAGTCTATTTGTTTTACACAGTAAGTTATCTGGGGATAAGCAATCCAACATTGCCAGGGAACAAAGGCCCTCCCATCTTCTGGCCATTCATTCTTAGTATATATATCTTCCTCTTATCATGTACTATATTATGATTACTTAGTGAAAGCTACACCTTTGTCCTTTCCTGAGGGAATGAAGAACACTGAGCAAAATGCAGAATGTAAATTAGTGAAGAGTGAGTGATTAAAAAAAAAAAAGATACATTTTTCTTGTAGGACTTCTGCTTATTATATATTATAGACCAAAACTGTGATCCAAGTTTGGCCCAATGAGGGAAAATGAAGAGAAGAGGCTGTAAATATTGTCACTGGTATTTGTTTAGCCAGCCTAGAGCATTTGCCCCAGGAGTGAAATTGCGGATTTTATAATTTTATCAAGGAAACTAATTTCAAAGCAATTCCAAAGATGACACAAAGACATTATAGGATACATAAGTGATTTTTTTTTTTTAGGATACATAAGTGATTTTTAATACTTTCTTTTTAAGCACTGATTTTCTTTAAAACTTAAGCAAAACTTATGTACATTCTGATAATTTAATGACACTGCTATCTACATTTTTAAGAATCATGTGGTATCAAAAACATACCTATATATTTTTTTAATTTTTTTATTATTTTTTATAAACATATATTTTTATCCCCAGGGGTACAGGTCTGTGAATCGCCTGGTTTACACACTTCACAGCGCTCACCATAGCACATACCCTCCCCAATGTCCATAACCCCACCTCCCTTCTCCCAACAACAACAACAACAACAACAACAACAACAACAACAAAAATACTTATATAGCCCAGACCCATGTATGTCACCAACAAACGAAGGAAGCTTTCAGGTAATAGTGATGCACTATTCATTCTGTGGTGGAAGGTGAAACTGGAGTTGTTTTCTGAGACACATAGCTCATATCCAGGAGATAGATACTCACATGTTTGGGTTACAATGGTTAGTGGGTTGTGAAACTAGTTTAGTGGATCTTAACTAGGATAAAAAATTATTATACAACATGAGAAACTTCTGGGAGAAATATAAGATGCTACTAGTAATTACACTTTGTCAATAGACAAACCAGAATTTTCCTTGAAAGCTGGTATTTATGGCCACTTTAGTCATGAGCAATATTTGTAAATGAGATACAAAAAAGAAATAGAATAGAATACACATTGATAAGGTAATCACACAATTAAAGAGGTTGTTGTTGGTGGTATTTGCTGAATATACTTAACTGTGGAAGCTGCAGACAAAATGCTAATCCTTGGGCTAGAGCATAACCACAAAGCATACAAAAAAAAAAAAAATTAGAGAAAGAAAAGTGATAAAGATTTCTAACTGACTCAGTCACTGACTCTAATTTTTCTCAAGGAAAACAAAACTATTGCCTGTGAGAGACTCTTAAATAGTTCAGAAGAGACTATTAAAAATGTTAAAAATCTGAGGACCTCTTTAGGTAGTTATTTGTGTTATTATTAATGAGCACATCACCTCATATATATATATTGTGTGTGTGTGTCTGTCTGTCTGTGTGAACATTTGAATTCTACTCTCATAATAAAAACAACCAACGGGTCAGAGAAGAAATCAAAAGAGAAATCAGGTTTTTTTGTTTTGTTTTGTTTTGTTTTTAACATCTTCTGGAAGATTGGAGAAAAGGTGAAGTTAAAAGTAATGAATCCTGGGGCACCTGAAGGGCTCAGTTTGTTAAGCATCTAACTCTTGATTTTGGCTCAGGTCATCATCTCAGGGTCATGGGATTGAGATCCACATTGTGGGGTGGGAGAAACTATGCTCAGCAGGGAGTCTGGAAATTTTTTTCTCCCTCTCCTTCTGCCTTTATCCCCACATGTGTGCACTCTCTCTCTCTCTAAAATAAATAAATAAATCTTTAAAAAAGGTAGTGAATCTAAACATTAGTAAAGATACTCAGGCAAGACTACACAATCTTGAGAAACAGACATCAAATTCACTTAGAATCTGTGTAGGCAGGACAAATTTCACAATTCATTGTTCATTGAACCCCCAAAAGTAGTTACCTTTTCCCTTAAACTTAGTTTTCCCTATTAAAAATATTTAAGAAAGGGATGGAGAAAAAGTGATTGTTTACCCACTATGAACAAAAAAAGTCAGAGGAGACAATTTTACTTACACTGTATTAGTAGCAGCTGAAGAGGTTAGAAGATGACTTATCATAAATGTAAAGTCCTTTTCTGCCAGAGTAGATAAGACTAAATTTAGCCCAACCTCCTTTACCTTGGAATCAAATCTAAATATTGGAGGGCTTGCATGGCACCAATGCATGTGTGTGGATTGCACCAGTCTCTGACTGTCTCCATATCCATATCCATATCTTCATGTTTTGCATCAGCCATCACCTGTCCTGGTATCAGGCATTGATCAACTTAGACCATTTGCTGGATTTGGTGTCTAAACTAGACACTTCTGTGTGATGACTGAGGGAAATGCAATGATTCAAAACCTCTCTACTGCTCCCTTAAAATCTCTGTGCCTAGACACTCTCCATGGAGCTGGAAAAAGAATGCAAAATCCAAGAGCTCTAAGTAATATTCACTGACATCCACATTCTCAGCAATTTGTGGTTGATTATCCCTTCTCCATTCCTGGGAAAACATTTACGAGTTTTGAGAGATGAGAAAAGAAACTAAATATTGCCCTCCTAAAACCTCAAATCTATTAACTAAATAATTTATTTTTACTTTATTTTGGAAACTAAATCAAGAAAACTTCTTTGTTTCTTTTTACATTCTCATATCATTCCTTTGAATTGATAAAAATAGAAATTATTTTAAAAAAGGAAAAGGCCAAGAAAAATGACGTGTCAATTTATATTTCAGAAATTTTATGTGCATATTTAGAATACATATTATTTGTAAAATAAAATTATATATTATTTGCTATACATTTTTAGGGATTTATTTATTTATTTGTTTGTTTGTTTGTTTGTTTATTTTAGAGAGAGACAGCACAAGTGGGAGGGCCAGAGGGAGAGAGAGAGAATCTCAGGCAGACTTTGTACCAAGTGTGGAGCCCCATGTGGGACTCAACCTCACAACACTGAGATCATGATCTGAGCCAAAACCAAGAGTTGGATGCTTAACTGATGGTGCCACCCAAGCGCCCCTTATGTGCAGATTTATGAAATGAGATAATTGAGAATGCTATACATTTATAAATATATATATTTATAAAATAAGACTATAATATATGACTTGCATTTCAACTTTTTTTTTCTAGTTTTACTGAGAGATATTTAACTAACCTCACTGTGTAAGTTTAAGGCATATAGCATGATCATTTGATTTACATATATTAGACACGATTACCAAAACAAGTCCAGCTAATATCCATCTTGTATAAGTATAATAAAAAGAAAATAAAGAAAACCAGATAAATATTTCTCTTTATTATGAGAACTCAGAATTTACTGTCTTAACAACTTTTCTACATATGATACAACAGTGTTAGCTATATTTATCATGTTATACATTATACCCTAGTATTTATTTATCTTATAATTGAAAGTTTATACTTTTTGAGCAATTTCCTTCGATTTCCTCTACCCCTACTCTGTGTCTCTGGTAATCTAAGTCTGATCTCTTTCTATGAGTTTGTTTTTGGGTTCCACACATAAGTAAGGTCACACAGTATTTATTTTTCTCTGATTTATTTCACTTAGCATAATATCTTCATGATCCAACTATGTTGCTGCAAATGGTAGGATTTCTTTGTTATGGCTGAATAATATTCCATTGTGTAAATATATACCAAAACTTCTTTTATCCATTTATTCACCTATAGACACTTGGGTCATTTCCATGTCTTGGTTGTT
The DNA here is from genome assembly GCF_009829155.1 of Mustela erminea. Taxonomy (NCBI): domain Eukaryota; kingdom Metazoa; phylum Chordata; class Mammalia; order Carnivora; family Mustelidae; genus Mustela; species Mustela erminea. The sequence continues at coordinate 56,900,710 of NC_045625.1, forward strand.
TTAAGTAATCAGGGGTACAGATATCTCTTAGTTAGTGTTTTCCTTTCATTTGGATATATTCCCAGGAGTGGAATTACCAAATCATATGGTAGTCCTGATTTTAATTTTTTGAGGATCCTCCATACTCTTTTCCATACTGGCATTACAATTTAAACTCCACCAACAGTGTACAAGGGTTCTCTTTTCTCCATACTCACAGCTGCATTCTTTATTTTTCATTTTTTTAAAAGATTTTATTTATTTCACAGACAGAGATCACAAGTAGGCAGAGATGCAGGCAGAGAGAGAGGGAGGAAGGAGGCTCCCCGCTAAGCAGAAAACCTGATGCGGGGCTCGATCCCAGGACCCTGAGATCATGACCCGAGCCGAAGACAGAGGCTTTAACCCACTGAGCCACCCAGGCACCCCTATTTTTTATCTTTTTGATATTGGCTATTCTAACAAGCATGAGGTGATATCTCATTGTAGTTTTAATTTGCATTTTACTAGTTACTGGTTATATTGAGATTTCCTGTATTTGTTAGCTTTTTCTATGTCTTTGGAGAAATGTTTATTCAGGTCCTTTGCCCATTTTTAATTGGATTATTTGTGTTTTTTGCTGTTGAGTTGTGTAAGTTTTTTCTATATTTTGGATATTAATCCAAGGGATATTAATCCCTTATCAAATACACAATTTGAAAATATATTTTCCCATTCCTAGGAGACTGTTGTTATGGCCTATTTCTGGGCAAAGCAACTCTTGGAACTTTGAGGACAGGGATGGGGGGGTGGTTGATGGCTGAGAACATTTGGATAGGATGGCTGGCTTAGTTCTGTACCCAACTGAGACTGTAGAATGGGTATTAAGGAGGGCATGTATTGCATGGAGCACTGGGTGTGGTGCATGTATCTTGGAACACTGAAAAAAGAAAAAAAAAGAAAAAGATATAGGCAGAAGACATGAACAGACATTTCTGCAAAAAAGACATCCAAATGGCCAACAGACACATGAAAAAGTGCTCAACATCACTCAGCATCAGAGAAATACAAATCAAAGCCACAATAAGATACCACCTCACACCAGTCAGAATGGCTAAAATTAACAAGTCAGGAAATGACAGATGTTGATGAGGATGCGGAGAAAGGGGAACCTTCCTACACTGTTGGTAGGAATAAAAGCTGGTGCAGCCATTCCTGAAAACAGTACAGAGGTTCCTCAAAAAGTTGAAAATAGAGTTACCCTACAACCCAGCAATCACAGTACTGGGTATTTACCCTAAATATACAAATTCTGTGATCTGAAGGGGCACATACACCTGAATGTTTATAGCAGCAATGTCCACAACAAACAAACAATGTAAAAAAGTTGTCCATCAACAGATGAATGGATAAAGAAGATGTGGTATATATAGAGATATATCTCTCTATATGTAATATATAAGATAAATAAATACTTAGTATATATAAGTATAAATACATAGCATATATAAGATAAATAAATATATATACATATAGTATATATAAGATAAATACAAACTATATATATAATAAGATAAATAAATCCTATATATAATTTATACTAAACATACATTATATATGCATATATATATATGTATATATAATGCAGACATCAAAAAAAATCTTGCCATTTGCAATGACTTGGATGGGACTAGAGGGTATTATGCTAAACAAAATAAATCAATCAGAGAAAGAAAATTATTATATGATCTCTCTGATGTAAGGAATTTGAGAGGCAGGACGGGGGTTATGGGGGGCAGGGAGGGAAAAAATGAAACAAGATGGGACTGAGGAGGGAGAAAAAACATGAGACTCAATCTCAGGAAACAAACTGAAGGTTGCTGGGGGCTGGGAGGGGAGAGATAGGTGGCTGGGTTAGGGACATTGGAGAGGCTATGTGCTATCGTGAGTGCTATGAATCATGTAAGACTGATGATTCACAGACAGGTACCCCTGAAAAAGAAGTACATTATATGTTAACAACAAGAACAACAGGGCACCAGGGTGGCTCAGTGGGTTAAGCCTCTGCCTTTGGCTCCTGTCATGATCTCAGGGTCCTGGGATCCAGCCCCGCATCGGGCTCTCTGCTCTGCAGGGAGCCTGCTTCCTCCTCTCTCTCTCTGCCTGCCTCTCTGCCTACTTGTAATCTCTGTCAAATAAATAAATAAAAATCTTTAAAAAACAACAACAATAAGTGGCTGAGTCCTATGGATTCACCTGCATCCCCCATGGTGCCATATCTGAGTATGGGTTGCTGCAAAGTGGCCCACAATGCAGGGAAGAGTCTCGGTATCCCCCTGGGTTCTCTTTTTTCCACCAGAAAATGTGGTCTTAGGGGAGACTTCACACGGTGTTGTGCTGACCTGGGATGGTCAATGTGGTCAATTTGTGTCTGCTTTTCTTACCCTTCTAAAGCATTCCATTCTAGTGTAGAAGTGTTTCAGCCTCATCTCCATGTCCAGGATTCTCTTAGTGATGTCGTGTTTTTTAGTAACTGTTAGTTGCTCTCCTTTGTGAGGTGGAATGAAGAAAGGAACAGTTTATGTCATCATCTTGGTGATGTTATTCTTAACTTTTTTTAATTGAAGTATAGTTGATACACAATGTTGAATTAGTGTCAGGGGTACAACATAGTGATGTGACAAGTCTATATGTTATGCTATGCTCATAACAAGTATAGCTAACATCTGTCATCATACCACATTATTACAATATAAATTGATTATATTCCCTATGCTGTACCTTTTATCCCTGTCTCTTATTCATTACATAACTGGAAGCCTGTATCTCCTATTCCCCTTCAAGAATTCTGGCTATCTCCCAACTCTTCTTCTCTCTGGAAAATATCAGTTTGTTTTCTGTATTTATAGGTTTGTTTTTGCTTTCTGTTTGTTTTGTGTTTTTAGATTCTACGTATGAGTGAATTCCTATGATATTTGTCTCTCTCATTTCACTTAACATATTGCCCTCTAGGTCCACCCACATTGTCACAAATAGCAAGATCTTATCTTTTTTATGTCTGAATAATAGTCCATTGTATATACCATGACTTCTTTATTCATTTATTTATCGTTGGACACTTGGGTTAGTTCCATATCTATAGTAAAAAATACTGGTTATTACAAAAAAATACTGCAATAAATACAAGGTATGCATATATCTTTTCAAATTAGTGTTTTCGTTTTCTTTGGGTAAATATTCACTCATGGAATTGTTGAATCATATGGTATTTCTATTGTAATTTTTTGGGGTACCTCCACACTATTTTCCACAATGGTGACACTAGTTTATATTCTCACCAACAGTGCACAAGAGTTGTCATTCTCAACTTTTTAATTTAATAATACTTTCTCAATTTCTATAAGAAATATAGAAATTAATAATTCACAACATTTAATACTAAATTGACCAAAAAACTTTATTTTATAGATGCTTTCCCTAAATAAAACTAGATTCTTGGTAAATATTTGTTAAACCATTAACTTCTTGCATGATTGACTTGTGGTTGGGTTTCTATATTAATTTCATAAGCTCTGCTACTGAGAAAGTTATGTTTTAACTTTTCCTCTTTTGACACGACTCCAAAATAACTGACCTAAAGTTGGGGTAAGGAACTTCACTTTACTTCAATTTTCTTTTCATTGTATATTGTATGATGAAGAGCAGTCTGGGTCATAATAGATATCTTATTAGATCATTGCAGGATGTCTATTTTTAAAACTTCCTGTATTCCTGTTTTAATTCTTCTAAGTTTTTACTAAAATCTTTTTATCAGTTGTTTAATAACTTGATTCCAAATAAAAAATAATAAGATTGTATTTGTAATCTCAGAAATTCAGAATTGTTCTCCCTCTCCCTCTGTCCTCCCCCTGCTCTCTCTCTCTCTCTCTCTCTCTTTCTGATAAATAAATAAAATCTTTAAAAATTCAGAATTATTAGTGAAAGGTTAGTTGAGAAATAATCATATAATCAATCCCTAAACTTCTTTCTTCTTGTGTTTGATAGTGGTGATGATGGTAGCATGGGGCAAAAATAATTGACAAAAAAGATGTAATAGAATTTATCTTAACTCCTCTTTTCTTGTATTGTGTCATCAGGGGAATATAGAAGATAATGGGAGAGAGACATGTCAAAGGCTTAGAAGTGCAGGTGAAGTGGGAGACTACCTCAATAGAAGGAATGTTTCATCTTAAATGTAGTTCTGATAGGAAAATATCAGCTGTCATATAAAAGACCTTTAGAATGGCTCTCATGCTAATAGAATAGTGCAAAATGCTATAGTGCAAACCAAGGAAGGATGGCTATCTTGTGCTGTCAGGAAAGATTTCTCAGAACTGGGTTTAAAGAATAAATAACAATTCATCATTTTTAAGTTTCTTGGAAAGAATTTGCACATGCAGAGATAACAGCACACACACAAAAATACATGGAATACAAATCGGCAAAGAAGAAGTCAAATTATCACTCTTCGCAGATATGATACTATATGTGGAAAACCCAAAAGACTCCACTCCAAAACTGCTAGAACTTATACAGGAATTCAGTAAAGTGTCAGGATATAAAATCAATGCACAGAAATCAGTTGCATTTCTCTACACCAACAGCAAGACAGAAGAAAGAGAAATTAAGGAGTCAATCCCATTTACAACTGCACCCAAAACCATAAGATACCTAGGAATAAACCTAACCAAGGAGGCAAAGAATCTATACTCAGAAAACTATAAAGTACTCATGAAAGAAATTGAGGAAGACACAAAGAAATGGAAAAATGTTCCATGCTCCTGGATTGGAAGAATAAATATTGTGAAAATGTCTATGCTACCTAAAGCAATCTACACATTTAATGCAATTCCTATCAAAGTACCATCCATCTTTTTCAAAGAAATGGAGCCAATAATTCTAAAATTTATATGGAACCAGAAAAGACCTCGAATAGCCAAAGGGATATTGGAAAAGAAAGCCAACGTTGGTGGCATCACAATTCCGGACTTCAAGCTCTATTACAAAGCTGTCATCCTCAAGACAGGATGGTACTGGCACAAAAACAGACACATAGATCAATGGAATAGAATAGAGAGCCCAGAAATAGACCCTCAACTCTACAGTCAACTAATCTTTGACAAAGCAGGAAAGAATGTCCAATGGAAAAAAGACAGCCTCTTCAATAAATGGTGCTGGGAAAATTGGACAGCCACATGCAGAAAAATGAAATTGGACCATTTCCTTACACCACACACAAAAATAGACTCAAAATGGATGAAGGACCTCAATGTGCGAAAGGAATCCATCAAAATCCTTGAGGAGAACACAGGCAGCAACCTCTTTGACCTCAGCCGCAGCAACATCTTCCTAGGAACAACGCAAAAGGCAAGGGAAGCAAGGGCAAAAATGAACTATTGGGATTTCATCAAGATCAAAAGCTTTTGCACAGCAAAGGAAACAGTTAACAAAACCAAAAGACAACTGACAGAATGGGAGAAGATATTTGCAAACGACATATCAGATAAAGGACTAGTGTCCAGAATCTATAAAGAACTTAGCAAACTCAACACCCAAAGAACAAATAATCCAATCAAGAAATGGGCAGAGGACATGAACAGACATTTCTGCCAAGAAGACATCCAGATGGCCAACAGACACATGAAAAAGTGCTCCATATCACTCGGCATCAGGGAAATATAAATCAAAACCACAATGAGATATCACCTCACACCACTCAGAATGGCAAAAATCAACAAGTCAGGAAATGACAGATGCTGGCGAGGATGCGGAGAAAGGGGAACCCTCCTACACTGTTGGTGGGAATGCAAGCTGGTGCAGCCACTCTGGAAAACAGCATGGAGGTTCCTCAAAATGTTGAAAATAGAACTGCCCTATGACCCAGCAATTGCACTATTGGGTATTTACCCTAAAGATACAAACGTAGTGATCCAAAGGGGCACATGCACCCGAATGTTTATAGCAGCAATGTCCACAATAGCCAAACTATGGAAAGAACCTAGATGTCCATCAACAGATGAATGGATCAAGAAGATGTGGTATATATACACAATGCAATACTATGCAGCCATCAAAAGAAATGAAATCTTGCCATTTGCGACAACATGGAGGGAACTAGAGCGTATTATGCTTAGCGAAATAAGTCAAGCAGAGAAAGACAACTATCATATGATCTCCCTGATATGAGGAAGTGGTGATGCAACATGGGGGCTTAAGTGGGTAGGAGAAGAATAAATGAAACAAGATGGGATTGGGAGGGAGACAAACCATAAGTGACTCTTAATCTCACAAAACAAACTGAGGGTTGCTGGGGGGAGGGGGTTTGGGAGAGGGGGGTGGGATTATGGACATTGGGGAGGGTATGTGCTTTGGTGAGTGCTGTGAAGTGTGTAAACCTGGTGATTCACAGACCTGTACCCCTGGGGATAAAAATATATGTTTATAAAAAATAAAAAATTAAAAAAAAATACATGGAATAATGGGAGTGCATAAAGTATTGGTTGATTCTAAATGTATGACATAGTGAAAAGCCATGTGTGGAGAGAAAGTGATAGTAAATCAATCCAAAGTGTAGGCTGACTACAGATTGTGAAGGACACTGGGTTAAGTTCTCAAGTTTAAGGACTTTATTCTAGTCATAATATTAAAAATTCAGTATTTGTAAAGGTGGTTCTTTCTAATTTGAGTGAAAACAACATACAAAGAGTTTTTCAAATTATAAATTTGAGATCCTATGTGATTTCTTCTGATGTAACCACTGGAAATGTTTTGAAAATAATTACTATTTAGATCACTATTCAGTAGTTTTCACAACTGACAGAATTTGTTTCAAAACAAGCCTTCAGGGTTCATCTTCAGAGAGTTACACCAAGGGATGTATCAGTGGGCTTCATTCTGGCTTCATTCTTTGCTTAACATCAATGTAAATCTATGGAAAGTCTGAAGGATGCAGAATATTAAGAGCTTACATCATTATCAGTAAGATCCTCTTTTGCATTTTATGTTCTCATTCAGTATGTATATCTTTTCAGAACACAAAAGAAATAACCTTGTTACTTCCCTGTTATATGACCTCCGGTAAAAAAATTTTTTGTAAGTATTTAATTTGCAGCAAGTGTTAGATGAATGTTTTAGAGACAGGTGTGTGATCAGACTGTAGTTTTACCAGAGATCCATTAATTTACTTATGTTTCATTATCTATCCTAACACTTTAGCATAGTTTCAGTACCATGGTATTAACTATTTTCACTCTTCTTAATAAGACATTTTATATTGAACTATCTACAGGATCTAAACCACAAACTGTGCTGCCAACAGAGAAAATAATTTCCATGGGATACAAATGTCAATCATTTTCCAGTTTGCAAATTGAGTCTAAAAGTTTGCAATGATAATGTCATTGTGATTTTTATCCATTCAAGTACTTATGCCATCGTCAATATCTCAATATCTGAAGCCGTTATAGAATTAGACAAGGAGATTGCGTTAATGGTAGTCTTCCTAGGACAGCAGCCACACTTCTACTACCTTCCCTATGGTGATGACATTCCTGAAAATAGCCTGTCAAAAATAAGACAAAGAGCTGGGAAAACTTTATGGCAAATTTAACTGTGAAATAACTGTTTTCTCCATCAAGAGAATTGCGATAAATGTTTTGCAGAATTTAAAAGTCATTCCAAAATTAGTTTCAAAGAATTGACTGCAAATGACAGTCCCCAAATGTGTTTTTTCCTTCTTCTTTTTCTCCTTGTCATTGCCAACTCAGAGCATTAAGAAAATCTAACACTGAAAGGACTACTCCTGTGAGATGTGAAAATAATTATATGTTCTGCCTGAACTGATAGGCAGAGAAACATTCCATCTCAGATTCTGCAAAGCATGTCAATTTCAAGTTTGCATGTTTTCTGATTCTACTACCCACAAGTTGCAGAGCAGTGATTGGAAAACAAAAGCATTATCCCTACAGCAAGGAACCTTGAAAATTGGATAGATGACATACTTTCCCACATTTAGTGTAAAATAAATGAAAAGTGTTGTTATTTCTTCCTGTAGGTTTTGGGATAGATAATAGAAATAGTTTTGCAAATTTGAGCTTCAATAATTTCCTTATAACAAGTGGGTGATGTTGCATTAAGAAAGGAGTATTAAGAATACATATTTATGGAGTCAATGTGATTAAAAAAATTATAGAGTAGGATTGCATGAAATGAATTTAGTTTTTCATTGACTTCAACTTTTAAATCCAAGTTTATTTCCTATTTAAAAGAAATGTCTGAAAGAATAAATTAGAAACATTTGAAAACCTTTCCCTTTTGTTTAGTTTATTTGATGCTGTAATATGAGTAATGATTTTGTAAAATTCCCATTAATTTGCAAAATTCCAATACCTCTTCTCCTTTGTTGACAATTCCCAGGCCCCACTATGATTTTTACCACATATGGTAGGACAAAGACTTTTTTCCCAATCTGACATCAACTTTTACTCTCAGACATTTTTTTCTTGGTTTTGTACAGTGTAATACTGAAATAAAAATAAATAAATAAATAAATACATAATAAAGTGTTAGCAAAAAAAACAAAACAAAACAAATACCCTTATTTTGCCATGGATAAGAATATATTGATGAATTCGATTTTTTAAATAACATTTTCTGATCATAGCAGGAATAAATCTATACAATAGAAAGGAATAAATATTTGGAAAAGCATTAAAATGTCTGTTATAATGCCTCTTACTGAAATTTTTGTAAATTTCAATAGTCTTTTTTTAAAAAAGGTGATGTGTATACAATGTATTATCAGATAAGATTTTACATGTAACTTTTCCCCCCACTGGTAACTTTTTAAGCTTTCTTTCTTATTAACTAGATACAAATACATGAATGCCTTTCATTGCAACATATGAAATACTTGAAACTTTTTACAGTTTTCAAATATTTTCATATTTAGGTTGTTTTTTCAAATTGTTATTATCATAAGGAAAAATAGATAGCTCTGGATTTCACGCTAATATTAGAAACAAATGAATAACAAAAACAAACAATAGAAATAGAAAAAAAATAGGAACAACAAAAAGTAAAGATACCCTAAGTCTCTATTTCAAATACTATGAGAGTTACAATGCTCTTCTTAAGAAATTTGTTTATGCTTGAAGTTATGTTGACATATTTTCTCATGTTCTAGTATATTTTCCCTTTTAGTCTCTCTATGTTATTTATATCATACCTTCAATGACTGACATTCCCCCTCCTCATGTATCCCCTAATTTGGAGAAAATTACCCCATTCTTCAGAGCACCATTATCAGAAGATTGTTCTGTTTGGGTGATTTTTATTAAAAGAAGGAAATGGAGAAGATTACATATGGCAAGGCAAATTATTTAAAATTGAAAATCATATATTCTACGATACTTAGAAACCCCCACAACATAGAATTTTCTGCTTGTCTACAGTTTTTCCCAGGCTCCCAGCATTCACTCTTGGATTGAGTGTCACCACCTCTGCTTCCTCACATCCTCTTTCCAGTCCTTTGCGCTTCCTTTTATTTATTTTTTTACTTTTTATTTCTTATAATTATCAACTACATGATTTCCCTGGCTATGCCTGACACATCAAACACTCACACTTCATTACATGGGACAATTAAGCAACAATCACACACCATTTGTATACAGGAGTCCTTATCATTCATAACGAAAGGTCCATTAAGGTCCATTCAAGTATGTTGTTTTGTTTTGTTGAAGGAAACATTTATTATACAAGAGAGATTAATTATATTGCTATCCAGAAGGCTAGCTCACCAGAGTCACCTAGTTATTTAGTAACATTTATTTTCATAGCATAGGTAAAACAAAATAATTTTGTCAACACACAAAAGGATGACAGACTCTCTTATCACTTACTTAAGAAATGTTAAGGTGAAATTATTATATCAAAGTAGATTCAGTACATCAAGGAATTTTGTCAGACATTGTATTATTTGTATTTCTACCAATAGTATATATTTAAATAATTATAAAACATTACTATTAAAATAGGTATCAATTTGATGGTCTAAAAAAGAAATGATTCATGAATTTACATTTCTATTTCACTACTGGGGAATATAAATTTGTGGGGTTTTTTTTTTGTCTTTTGTTAATTTTTCACCTGTTTCTAATACTGGTATATTCATTGAGAATGGAATTACTAGTCAGTACATTATTTCAGTACTCTAAGTTTGACTGGACATATTCTTAGAAGAACATTGAGCTAGAGAGCAAAATTATGTCTTCTAATATGACTATAGATATTTCTGTACTGTTTAGTAATTTCCCCATTTTCCTATATCCTTGAAGTCATGAACTTTCTCCCTGAAAACGCAAATAAGGGAAGGTCCAACAAGTTTATCCCTTCTACCATCTTTGTGCAAGGACAGTGTAATTAAACCAACAACTCCTACCCGTGGAGGCAAAGTCAAGTTGAGACAAGTAAAATACGAACAGAGCAAGGGAAGAATTATGGCAAAAGGGGCCAGACACATGGATAAGTGATAATGACACTGGTAAATATATCATAAGTCTTTTCCCAAAAAACATTTCAATTCAAGAGAATAATGCTTTAAGCTATTTCTCCCAGATAGGGTGTCAATACTAGGAAAACATTCAGTTACCCTACTTCCCAAGAAAACAAATTAGATTGAAGTTAAGATACCAGGTTTACTGGAGTAATTATCTGTGAATTTTGGAGGGAAAGAAAAATAAATGGCATCCCTTGATGAACTGGCTACATAATAATAACCTAGACCTATCTTTTAAGTCATGTTATGGTGATTATATTTATGATATTTGTTCTTTTATATGCTTGAGAAAAATCTCGTTTAAATGCTTGGGAGACATCTAGCCATTGATAGGCTGAAAGCTTTTGATAAGGATGAAGTTATATGATGACCTTTTGGGGGATGAAGGGTAGTACATTGCCCCTAGCTGCAGAAGTCTGCTTTGCTCTTTGACTACAGCAGATATAAATGTGAACAGGATACTCTATAAGCAAGCATTCATAGATAAAGAATAGTGCCCAAGAGTGTCAATATTAGCATCATACAATATTGTCACATAGTATCACTGATGCTAAAAATGAATGACACAATGCTTCATGCTTGCTTAGAATGAACTGCATACAGGAGTTGAATATGCTCAAATGTGACTGAGTCCTGGGGGTTCTATGATTTCCAAGTAAGTACAGTATACTCAGATTGTATTCATGTCACAAGTAATAAATGGCAATGATAATTGTGGTGACTTAATCTACGCTGACTCCTGAGTAGGCAGCAATATAATTAGCAAGGTCTGAAAGCTGAAGGGAATCAAAAAGAATGTCTGAGCTGAAACACTCCATACCGGCTCAGTGTTGTACCTTGTAAATATGCATGCCCTGAGTACACTAAATCATTTGGTAAAAGTCTATTACCATCTATGCAAAGATAACTTTCTGCATCTTCCTATTTTATTTTATTTTTTAAAGATTTTATTTATTTATTTGACAGACAGATATCACAAGTAGGCAGAGCAGCAGGCAGAGAGAGAGGGGGAAGCAAGCTCTCTGCTAAGCAGAGAGCCTGATTTGGGTCAATACCAGGACCCTGGGATCATGACCTGAGCCTAAGGCAGAGGCTTAACGCACTGTGCCACCCAGGCGCCCCTGCATCTTTTTATTTTAAACACAGCATCTCCTGTCCAACTTCTGTAAATATTTTTATTAAACATATTTATGTGATTTTTATGATATGCAAGAAACTTTTAAAGTACTTTTAAAGCATTAACACATATTTAACCCTCATAGAAACCCTGATAAACAGGCACTCTTATCATTCCTGTTTTACAGTTTAAGAAGTTAGGACATACTAAAAAACAAAATTCAAATGAGTAAATTTTAAAGATCTTATTGGCTTTATTTAAAAATTCGTGATTTGTCAGCATCCAATCTAGCGGAAAGAAGCTTCAAGAAGTTATACAAAATGAAAGACTTTTGCAGGCAGGAAAGAGTGGGACAAGGCAAAACAAAGCTGGTTGTTTATTGCCAGATCACTTTCCTTTAGAGGATGGCAGAAGTCTATCAAGCAGATTACATAACTAGTACTGATTATTCAATTCCTGATTGGTTTAAGATTTCATTTCTGGGAGAGCTGAAACTGTAATTAAGTCTTGGTTTGGTGGTATGGGGCTTAGCATAAGTGCCTCAACTTATTTTTGTCTTCTTTTTAACAGACACTAAGAGTTTAAAGGCTATGCCTAATGCTTTCCACTGTTGAGTGGCTAATCTAGCTTTAAACCCAGGACATTTGCCTCCAGGAGCTCATTTCAGTCATTGTCTTCTTGCCAACTGCTTTTCCATTTTGTCCTCCCTTTGACTTTCTATCTCCATTCAGCTTCTCATACAGTTCTCATGGCTAAATTCGCACATTTCTTGTTTTAATATTCCACTTTGAACATGCATGATATTGTATCTATTTTCCTAAAGTAAAAGACTATTTCACTTCAGGAAATTCCTTACAGGTACATGCTTAATTCTCCAAGCAAAGGAGTGGTTTGTTGTGACAAAACAAACAACCCCGGGGTGGGCGGGGTCGGGGGGGAATCATATCCACATTGAAATATAAAATGATGTGGAAGTTGTCCTAGAATATTAAGGTTATTTTTTTCTGTTAAAAGGGAAGCTGTATATTTTTGCCAGAATACCTGCTTCAAGGGCTGTAACTGGGCCATTTCTCTACATGGCAGGCATTGAAGACTTTTCACATTTGTAAATGCAGTACAGAAGGATGGGTAATGATCCTTCTTTAAACATAACTATTCTGATATTTGAACACCTGCTATCACTAAGTATAGATTGAAAAAGTTTGAACAGACCTTTATCTGCTTAAACTTCACTCCTAGAATATGTCTTAAACACCATCACAATGACCAATACTTTTTTTCCTATAGCTGATAGTAATACTAGAGGACACACATAGCACTCTTGTTTCACAGAATCAATCTCCTACTAACACCAGTGGATGGTTCTGTGATACAGATTTTCCACTTACTGAGGTGACCAACCCAACCTTCAATTAGAATGTAAAATCCATAAAGTCTCTATTTACTTTTTCCACCCGAGTACCTAATAAAATGTATCAGTTTTATAGTAGGGAAAAGCATTTGCTCCAAAGCTCCCTATGACAAATCCTTTTTTAAGAATTATCTACCCTTGGGTGCCTGGGTGGCTCTGTGGGTTAAGCCTCTGCCTTCGGCTCAGGTCATGGTCTCAGGGTCCTGGAATGGAGGCCCGTATCGGGCTCCCTGCTCAGCAGGGAGCCTGGGCTTCCTCTTCTCTTCGCCTGCCTCTCTGCCTACTTGTGATCTCACTCTCTCGTCAAATAAATAAACTTGTTAAAAGAAAAAAAAAATTAAAAAGAATTATCTATTCATATCCACTTGTAACACCTCTGTCTTTTATGGAACAACTGTGGCTTATAAACTAAAATTTCATATTCTTCCTGATCTTATCAATATTCTGGCAGCCAGTCTGTAATCCAAAGAATTGTAGAACCCCTGAGAGAATGCCCAGGACACTGTTTTGTATATAAGTTAGCAGTGTTAGAAGAATGAGAGCCAGTGTTAAAACCACAGGAGAATATACTCAAGGAATATACTTTTGCTCAATTTCTGATGTGTCATTCCCACACATGGGAAAATGAGAGAATTAGAGCCTGGTCTCTTTCAAAACAATGGCATAGTCAACCTGATGGTTATTTTGCCTTTTTAGAGATTCACCCTGTGTCATCATTTCCAGTAACTCCAGGACTACCCCTTCCCGTGGGTATTTTCCCTAGTTCCACATTTTTGTCATACCCAGTCTATGCAGAATCTCCCTGATGCTCATGACCTATCCAGTGACTATGAACAAGTATCTTAAGTGTGTTGGAGAAGAGCTTCTGTATTTCTCATGTGATCATTTCATTGTACAGTAACGTGAGAGAGATATGAACCAGGAGAGTAACAATTTGGTGATGCATATTATGTCAGGACAATAATGAAGCATGCCAGGGTCTCATGAAAAGTATCCATGAACCCAAATCCCACCACAGTAGTGCCAATATGGGGCAGAATATATTCTGTTCTGCCTCTCAAAATGGGGCGTGTATTTAAAAACTACGTGTGTTAAACAACTTCTTTGTCTTTGATATCCAAAGATATCACGTGTACCAAACCACTCTCCTTTTATTCTCTTCTTATTTGGTCCATAATTTTACTTCCCCCTATTTGTGGAAGTACATCTTAAATATACTATTAACTCTCAACCACAATTAATAAAAAATATCCTTCCTTTCCAATTTAAGAAATGAAAATATGAATGAGAGACTCTGCCAGAAGAAGATGAAACAGGTTTGCTGACATGGCAATGTATGTTTAGGTGGCCAGTCACTAACAAGGGCCTTGACTATATCCTAGCGGAGCTGTGATTAGCAGGCCAGAATTCAAGGCAGATATTCAAGCACTAAAGAAAGAAATAAAATGGCTGATCACTCTAACTAATGAAAATTAAAAGGATCAACTTCCATTGTCATTTTAGGGGAAAAACTAGGTGGACATATGTAAAATAAAAGGAAACTGTCTGCCGTTTTCATTTTTCTCCTTTTTTAGAAAGGCCATTATGATCAATAAGGAGGTGAAAGATACATGTTATTATGTACAATGATATAGTGGTATATTTTACTTCCATTCTCTCCATCTTCTTATAATATACTTAGAGTATTAATGCTGTCATGTTAAAAATGAAAAAAAAAATCCTCGGGCACAAATAATAAAGTCCTTTCACAATTTCAAACTCTAGATATCATTCTTGGATCTTGAACTCGGATTTTCTGGCTCCGGAACCATGGTTGTTTCCCTTACGGAACACTTGCTTCAATTCTAAGTGCCTTGGAGGTATGGGCTACATCATACTTCCTTATTCATCATATGAATATCATGAAACATCTTGTTTGAATATCTTCAGTTCGTACAAGCTGATTTAATGTAAAATGGGGCAAAGAAGGGTTTGATTAAAACAAGTCTTAGAAGTATTACCCAGCATCATTTATTAACGTGTTATGGTATGATTTGAAAAACAATGTCTAAAGATTATTATAAAATATATACCAACACATATTTTTTGAATATGAGAAAATAGACTATTTGTCCATCTACATTTATAATTAGAAGCAAGAATTTCTTCCATATTATAAGTAAGAACTATACATTTATAACCTGTACAATAAAAGTTTGTCTAAACTTGGACATATTACTGTCAGACTTCTTTAAACAAACTGAGGGTTTTAGAAGGGATGAGGGTCGGGGATTGGTGAGCCTGGGGATGGGTATTAAGGAGGGCATGGATTTCATGGAGACTAGGTGTTATATGCAAACAATGAATTATGAAACATTACCTCAAAAGCTAATGATGTACCATATGGTGACTAACATAACCTAATAAAATAAAATTCATAATACAGTAACCTATAGGCCCTGTACCATAAACTTCAGTCTAGAAAAATATGATTTCAGT
The DNA here is from genome assembly GCF_009829155.1 of Mustela erminea. Classification (NCBI taxonomy): domain Eukaryota; kingdom Metazoa; phylum Chordata; class Mammalia; order Carnivora; family Mustelidae; genus Mustela; species Mustela erminea. Next base: position 56,916,271 of record NC_045625.1, read on the forward strand.
GTAATCATATGTTTTTCTATTACTATCTCAATATTTGCTTTTTACAACTTTTATATAATAAGAGGAAAACATCAGGGTCACCCTGGTGCCACTTTTCTAGATCTCTATACCATTTCCTAAATTCATTTCATGAAAAGTATTCTCCTTGAGCTTTTAGAATCAAATATCTTTGTTATTGTTTTTTTTCCCTATCATAGTCCCTTCAATTTCAAACATTCCTCATTCACTCTTAAGATTTTGTCTTCTTTCTAAAAAAAAATTTAAAAATGTATATCTTAAGAATACATCTTGTAGGTTTAATTTTTTATTTTTACCTTATTGTCAGAGGTTTATATTTTTTCTTATTTTACCTAGCTTCACTTATGATTCTTCTAGCATCTTTAAAAAAATACCCTTTTTTTTTTTTTTTCCCTCTTGCTAAGAATTTACTTTGCAAGTGAAGTTGAAACCTGGTCCACTATACTCTAAAATCAACTTGAAAAATTCTGGTCATAAGAGAAAGCAAAGTAAACATTATTGTAATCCTCATTTGGTCACTGGGAAGCAAAACCTTTGAAGAAAGATTGAGTCTTTGAATTGGTCTCCTTCTGCATTTCATCCAGGGCTTAAGAAAACTTGATGTGCTTGTGCTATTGATTTAGACCTGTAGGCCCCATGACCTCATTATCTGGAGGAAAAAAAAAAAAAAATCTTCAAAATAGAGTAGACCAGACAGTTTTTTTTTTCCTTTTAAAACAAAATAAAACAAAACAAAAAGCTAAAGGGTTTGAAATACTTTCTTGAAGAAAGAAAGTAAGCAAGAAAGAAAGTAAGCAAAAAATAGTGTTATGGAGGCATCCAGAGTTCCTTTTCTATTGTTCAGTGTTAAGTTTAGAAGAGGAGATTGTCAAGGGCGTACCCAGAGCAATCTAATTAAGACATAAGCTATTTCCAAAGGTTGTGAATACCTTCTTACTGGAGTCGGTGTGAACAATAGGAGGTTTGACTCTAAGAATTCATTTTTCTAAGAAAAATGATCATACTTTTTTTTTTTTTAAGTAGTCACAATTGTAAATGGACCATACAGAGCGTGGCTTAACAACAGCAACAACAAAAATCAGATATATGAATCAGTAAAGCAAGGTTAAAGAATTACAGCATTATCCTTAAACTAGGCAATTTTAACACATCAATGATGAAATTATCAACAAAAGGTCTAAGGCAGATAAATCACTTCAATAACAATCCCAGTAATTTCAAATTACATTTCTTACCAAGTCTTGTTAAATCTTTCCCTCAAACTAGCTCTTTTTCCTTCCAAGTCTTTTTCCTCCTGTCCTCAGATTGGAAATTAATAATCTAGTCTTCTTTTTATCTTGCATGGGCTTTGTTTTTTGATTTTTGTTTGTTTGTTTGTTTGTTTTAAGATTTTATTTATTTACTTGACAGAGAGAGATCACAATTAGGCAGAGAGGCAGGCAGAGAGAGAGAGGAGGAAGCAGGCTCCCTGCCGAGCAGAGAGCCTGATGCGGGACTCGATCCCAGGACCCTGAGATCATGACCTGAGCTGAAGGCAGCGACTTAACCCACTGAGCCACGCAGGCACCCTTGATTTTTGTTTTTGTTTTTGTTTTTTTTTTAACTACCTTCCCAAACTCTGAACAATTTTATCTTGGGCATATATCTCATTTATCCTTTTCTTGCTTATGTGGTCTACCACTATTTTCTCCAGGCCTCTCACCATCCTAGAAGTGAGTCCTGAGTGTGAATTGATACTTCATCTAAACCATCCCTCATATTACTCCCAGTTAGGTCTTCTAAAGATACTGTTTTCCACATGCTAGTTCTCTCACCATGACTTTTTAGTCATTGTCTGTCTTGTGTGCCATATCAAATACGTATTTCCTTTTCTTTCTTTGGAGATTTCCTAAAGCCTCATGCATGCTATGTGTCAGGAACTGTGCTAAGCAGGAAAGGACAATGACATAGCACTTGCAATTTTTGATTTTGTCTAGTAGAAAAGACAGCCACTGAACAAGTAATTACAAGGACATTGAGTTTTATAAAAGAGAAGTGCAGCAAGCCATGTGAATATTTAAAGGGAACCTTATTATTTTTATTTCACTTTGCATACTACTCCTCCCAGCACACTTTACCCTAGCATAAGCATTCCTTTGCAGTAAGGCCTGCTAAACTACTTAACATTCACTAAACACATCCTGCTATTTTGTAACTCTGTGTTACTTTCCACCCTTCTGCTGTACCAAATCCTTAAAAACAGAGAAGACAGCATCTCCAGATATAACACTTTCTTTATGGTTCCTGTGTATCCTCTGAATATTTCTATTATGGTACTTATCACATTATATGTAATTATAGTCATATGTGTCTGTCTCCTCTCCCCAGTTGTTAGTATCTCGAGGGAAGCAACTATGTTGTATAAATATTTGTATAATTCCAGCATCTAGCATAATGCTGATAATTTCATTAATCACTTAATAAAGGATATGTTGGATTGCATTGATTTGTTTTTATAGATTGGCTGTTTTCTATTCTCTTTCAAATGAATTGGCTGGTAAGCAATTAAAAGGAATTACTGTAACTTATGCTTTCTGTGGTTCCACCCTAGTCAATCTGGCACAGGTTCATTCATGTGTACCTCATTTCTCACCTACATGGAAATCCCTTTACCTTGTCAAGCCAGTTTTGCCCCCATGGTCCTCTTCATACCATTTACTTCTTCTATTGTGCTGTTTTGTGCTTCCCAAACTGATACACAGATTCTCTATCATTTTGGAAGTTCAAGTCTTTGTATAATTATTGGATAAACTAACAGAATAAACATAGCATTACATCTGGGAACAGCAATTTATCTCTAAATGTAAATAATTTTGAATTTTTATCTTTTTTTTTAAAAAAAGATTTTGTATTTACTTATTTGAGAGAGAGAGAGCACAAGCAAAGAGAGCAGCAGGCAGAGGGAGAAGCAGGCTCCCCACTGAGCAGGGAGCCCAATGCAGGGCTCCATCCCAGGACCCTGGGATCATGACCTGAGCCAAAGATAGACACTTAACTGATTGAGACACCCAGGCGCCCCAATAATTTTGAATTTTTAAAAAACAACTCTAAACGTATTACTTATTAGAAAACAAAATGTAAATAATTTCCAAGGGGAAACATGAGATTTCCATACAATTTTAAACTTGCAGGAAGCTATTTGAGCTAAACTTTGACATCTATGCATGATTAAGGTACTTAGGTGGAAGCCTGTAAAGAGCTCTGAAATTCAGTGGAAGGAGCATGTGGACTTTCATCCAAGTCTGTAAAAATCAGGAGTCTATTTCTTTCTTTCTTTTTTTTTAATTTTTATTTATTTGACAGAGAGAGATCATAAGTAGGCAGAGAGGCAGGCAGAGAGAGAGGGGGAAGCAGGCTCCCCGCTGAGCAGAGAGCCAGATGCCGGACTCGATCCCAGGGTCCTGGGATCATGACCTGAGCAAAAGGCAGAGGCTTAACCCACTGAGCCACCCAGGCACCCCCAGGAGTCTATTTCTTAGTAGCTGTGAGTCTTGAAAAAATTAATTTACCTCCTTGAACTTTGGTTTCTTCACCTGTAAACTGATGATGTCAAACCAGCAGACCACTCCATGTTAAATGTTATGATGAATGTAAAGTGCCTGGTACATAGAAAACAACATATGACTGAGTCTCAATAAATAACTTTTAGAGAATGTCAAAGTAACATCGAAAAAATAAAGAATATCTTGTCATCAAAAATATAATTATTTCTAAATTAGAACTTTCAGAACTGTAGGTTTTCTTTAGACAATATTAAGAAAATCAGTAAAGGAGAACCATATGTCATAAAGAAATGTGCTATGAAATAGTTCACATCTAGGTGTAAGTTTAAATTCAGTTTTATTTTAACTAAAAGAATTACCATCTGGTCGGTGTCCAAGGTCTCTTGGAAATGAATTGGAGGTTTCAGCCCAATGCTTAAGGGACACAAATACCCATAATAGGATAAACCAGAGGCTACTACCAGATTTAGCACTCTTGTCAAATGCTCTAGTGGAAAGGCCAAGGTTCAAGTGGCACAGAACAAAACTCTTCTCACATTAATTACTTGTCTCTTAAGCAAGGCCTTTGAGAGCATTTCAGCTCCTCAGAAAAGAGTATTGCAAATCTTTCTACACTTACCAAGGGAGAAAACAGGAATGCCAAGAGAGCAAACTGGTAAACAAACTGAATAAAATTAGATGGCTAAAGACAAGTAGATAGTGTTGTGCTTTACCATGTCAGACAAAAATTAATAATCAACGTAGTTTAATCAACCTTCCTTTTAAAGGGAAAAAATAAACTGGCTAACATGCCAAAATAATTTATATGTAATGCCTTTTCTTAATATAGAAAAATTTCAATTTTAAGTATTTCCATAAACACTTAAAATAGGAACCTTAGTAGTTTCATTTTATTCATTGTTTCTGATATTACTTCTACTTTCTCTTGTGAAATTGGCAAGATTCCAGACAGGCAATTACACATGCATTTGAAACCATAATTAATCCTCCTATCATTGTTTTTCACAGAACACACCTACAGAAACTATTGTTTTTACTGCCTGATAGTAGGAATTGTAAGAAAATCACTGGAAACACGACATGATAGGAAATAAAATCGTCCTTTGAGTGTGTTTATTTCTTGAACATGCATTACAAGCGGAGACTTTACTGTGCATATCAATAGCATTCAGTAGCGATGTGGAGTAAATTGATTTCCCTGCAGTCCCTTAACCAGCTGAACTATAATTGCAAGTACAGTCCATTAACTGCAAGGGCTTGAATTCCTTCTTCTGTCATGTTTTCTATAAGATATGCATGTAAAATTTTCTTACTAAACAACCATTAAAAAAAAAAAAATCACTGGGGCGCCTGCGTGGCTCTGATATTGAGCGTCTGCCTTCAGCTCAGGTCATGATCCCAGGGTCCTGGGATTGAGCCCCACATCAGCCTCCCTGCTTTGCAGGAAGCCTGCTTCTCCCTCTCCCACTCCTACTGCCCTTGTTTCCTCTCTCACTGTGTCTCTCTCTGTTGAATAAATAAATAAATTCTAAAAAAAAAAAAAAAAAAAAAACATTGCCAGGTAAAAGTATTCTTCATTCGTTGGGGTCATGTATGCTGAACCAGATTTTATGGAACTCTAGTTGAGGAAAGAACACTATTGATTAAAATACCTAACTTTTTAAAAATTATTTCAACAAAGCCAGAATTATGTTTATTCTTCTCCAAATAAAACGTTGCTTTGACATATTTTTTTTTTTTGCTTTAAAAATGGTATAAATAAACAAACCGTAAACCATGGTATATACAGATGATAAAATATTATTGAGTGCTAAGAAGACAGGCGTTATTAAGCCATGAAAATAGACAGAAGATTGTTAAATGTATATTACTGATGAAGGATGGCAAACTGAAAATGCTGCCTCCTATAAGGTTCTAACTATACAACGTTTTGGAAAAGGCAAAACCATGAAGAAAGGAAAATGACCACTGGTTACCAGAGGTTGGGATGGAAAGCGGGATGACTAATCAGAACACAGAGTATTTTTAAGGCAGTTAAAATACTCTGTTTGATACTGTAATGATGGTTGCATGACATTATACATTTGTCAAGCCCACAGATTGAACAATGCCAAAAACCATAATGTCAACTCTGTGGACTCTCTGTGACGATGATGTGTCAGTGAAGGCTCCTCAGTTGTAACAAATGTATCACTCTCATACCATTCCCGTGGGAGGTGCCGATAATCTGGGAAGCTACGCAGGTGTACCGGCGAGGGATAAATGGGAAATCTCTGTATCTTCCCCTCCATTTTTCTTTGAACCTAAAACTGCTCTAAAAATATTATGTCTCAATTAAAAAAAGAAACTAAACCCCAGATATCGAAAAGTGCCTTTGAACTTAAAAAAAAAAAAAAAAAGTACAAATTATTTCACAGAGCTACATCATGGCAATACCCTGTGCTTTTCACAACAGCTACTAAATAACTATTATCTGAATTTTGATGAGCACACTGGCATTTTCATCAAAAGTAACTGCTTGTTTAAAGTCCAGTTGTATTTTGAGGGTTGTTTTTATGTTGTTGTCGTTTTGTTTTTTTCATTTTTATTCCTTCACTATTTATTTCTAAACCTCAGATAATATGTTTACTTTCTCACTGAATTCTGATCATTTTTTTTTCTAAACATAAGTCCAAGTTAACAATTACCTTCTTTAGTCATTGAATTCTTTACTTTTCTACACTTGAAACTATTCACATGTAATGTTATTCATTTAAATTCATTTTGCATTTAGCGAAATGAGAATTCATTAACATGCTGAGCTAATTGTAGTCCCCACTTCAAAAACTTGGGCCTTAGTCACTTTTACAATCTACGTTGAGAAAACATTTTCCATATTCCCTTTTAGCAACATGGATGGGACTGGAAGAGATTATGCTGAGTGAAATATAATTATGTATTCTGAATAATCTTTACATGAAAATATAATTTATCTTTTTTTCTCATTACACATGATCTTCACTGTATTTTTATTTCATGTTTATGGATAAATGTAATTGATAACATGATGTTTCAAGTTATCATTGTGATAGTATGTTCCATTATTTTTGGAACCAAGATAAGTCCTTCTATTGCTATGTTCTGGTCATAATTCTTATCCCTACAAGTCCATAAGATCACATAAATCTGTTAATACTAAATATTTATTAACCACAATGCATAATATTGTACATAAGTATGTGAAGTTATGCATATTATCAGAATTATTTTCCGTGTTTTTCTGAGAATTTTTTGTTATCCACATGATATTAACTTTGTCTTTTTTTTTTCAGGTGATTTATGACATCTGGATTGCTCTAGTTTAATTTTATCTGGGATATTTACTGATTTACTATTAATCATAGTGCAAAATATTTGGATTAGGTTGGATTTTTTATTAAACACTTTCTTTGGGTTTTTATGGAAAGCATTTTTTCATTTATGAAACACCCATTAATCTGGTAACATAAATTATGGTGAAGAAAAATAAAATTATACTTTATATCTTAATCTGTATTCTCTTAGCAATGTGTCTCTTCTCCAAAGGCATGACTTTGACTGAAAGGGTAAATAAAAGCTATAGTCCATACATAAAAGTCTTTTGAATTTCTGGACAGATTACAAATTTATAACCAGTGTATTTCAGTTTTCCTCTGTCCCTATCACTCACAGAAGAAGGTAGTGGTGAATGAGTATGTTGAAATACAGCAGGTTTCCTACCACATCTGTAGACCTAAGTTTTATACTTATTTTTAATCCCTGTATGTTAACTTTCCTGAAAGGATGTCATGAAGGAGTCCTCCTTTATAAACACAAAAAATATAGTCCATGAATAGGCTGCTGGAATCGGCCTATGGGATATGGGATATGGAGAGGTAGCTTCTAAAATTCAGGAAAATAGTCTTTCTGCCATTCTTTCCTAAAACCCCAGTCTAAGTGTGACTTGTGAATTTGTTCAACTAAAACCAGGGTTTATTTTTGGTTATTTATTATTGGCTGACATCAAGGTCAGTATTCCTGAACTCTTCTGGGTATTTTATCACAGATTAAATTCAAGAAGAAAAATTTCAGACAACACCTGGCTTAACCTTCAAGATTTGCTGATAGAGACATGGTTCATTCTATTATGTAGCATTGTTGAAACTAGATGCCCGTGCTGAGATTACATCCTATATTTTAATGGGTTAACATTATTAGTCTTAGTGAGTAGAAAATGAGTAGAAATAACACTTTCTTGTTTAAGGTCATTGATAGGACCAACTTCTTATTTTCTAAGGTAAGCAATTATTGCTTATATAGAAAATACATAAACTCTAAACTTACAGAGTTCTCTAGGCTCTGCTTTATTAGCATTCAACAAATTTTGATGCATTGCATTTCATTTTCATTGAATTCAAAATATTTTGTAATTTTCTTTGTGTTTCTCTTTTGACATGTGGGTATAGAACTGTAAGATTTAATTTATAAATATTTATACATAATTTGTAGATCTCTCTTTTAATTTCTAGTTTATTTCAGTGGATGTCATAAAATATTTTTTATGACTTTTATTTTGTACTTTGTAAGTTTTATTTAAAGTTCAAAATATCATGTATTTTGGTGAATGTTCCAAGTCCACTTGAAATAAATGTGTATTCTGCTGTTGTTGATTGAAGTGTTCTATAAACTTCAATTAGGTCAAATTGACTGATAGTGTTTTTCAGATTGTCCATAACGTTTCTGATTTTCTGTGTATCTTTTATATTGATTCCTGAGAGAGGACTGTTGAAGAATTAAACTGTAATTGTCAGTTTGTCTGTTTTCTTCAATTGATTTTTTTTTTCCTTCATGTATTTAGAAACTCTATTGTTAGTATTTAAGCGTTTAGGTTTTTTTTTTTTTTTTAAGATTTATTTATTTATTTATTCATTCATTTGACAGACAGAGATCACAAGTAGGCAGAGAGGCAGGCAGAGACAGAGAGAGTGGGAAGCAGGCTCCCCGCTAAGCAGAGAGCCCAATGTGGGGCTCGATCCCAGGACCCTAGGATCATGACCTGAGCCTAAGACAGAGGCTTTAGCCCACTGAGGCACCTAGGCGCCCCATGTTTAGGGTTTTTATGTCTTCTTCATGAATTTTGCTTTTTATAATTATGTAGTGACTATCTATTGCCCTGATCATATTCTTGTTCTGATGTCTACTTTATGTTTTAATATAACCATTCCAGGGTTCTTTTGGTGCTTGCAATCCTTATATTTTCCACCCATTTTTGGTTTGCACTGATCTCTTTATTTATATTAAAAATGAATTTCTCTTAGACAATATCTATTTGGGTTCTGATGTTTTTAATCCAATCTGGCAACTTCTGCCATTTAATTCAAATTTAATATAATTATTGCTATGGATAAGTTTAAATCTAACATCTTGCTAGTTATTCTTTCCTTTTTTAAAACTATTTTTGGTTTTTGGCTTCCCTTTCCCTATTTTCTGCCTTTTATGAGTTACATTTTTAAAAATAATTTCATTTTGTCTTTACTACTGGATTTTTTTTATTCCTCTCTATTTAATTTTACCAGTTGCCATAGTGTTTACAATATACACTTTAATGTATCACAGAACCTATCTTTGTATTATACCATGCCACTCCAAATAAGTAGTAAAAACCTTAAAACAATATACTCCCAACTATTCACTCCCATTTTATGTGCTATTATTAACACAAACATTACATATGTCATGTAACTAGTGCCTAATACATATAAGCACACACACCATTGTTACTTGCTACTGTATATTTCATTGAAGAGCCCATTACTTTTTAGAGAAATTAAAAGAAAAAAAATATCCACATCTTCTACATTAGTGTTGGCCTATAGGATTCCTGAAATTCTTGCTCTCTTTGTGTACATTCAAATTTCTATCTTTTGTCAGGTTTCTTCTGTCTGAAGAAATGTCTTTATATTTCCTATAACACTGGTTTGTTGTAAAAGTGTTTATTTCACCACAACTTTTAAAATATATATTCACTAAGTAAAGAATTTTGGAATTAAAGTTTTTATTTTTTTCCCCTTGTAATATGTGTAGAATTTACTTCATTGTTTTTTGGTATGTATGATTCATGACAAAAAGTTCAATGTAAATCTTAGCTTTGTATCACGGAATATAACCTTCCTTTTTTTCCCCCTTCAAGTACTTTCAATAATCCTATTATATTTGTTTTGTACTAGTTCGACTAGACTATAAGACATATGTATATGTTCTTTGGGGTTCATGCATTTTTTTAATCTTACTATATTTGCAAAATTATGGGCTGTTTTTAAATGTGTTTTCTGATCATAACCTCTCTTACCTCTTCTGGGATTCCTACAATAGGTAGGTAGATTCATACCTACAAACCAGAACATTTGATAGTGCTCAACAGGTCTTATATATTCTATTCTGCTTTTCTCATTTTTTTCTTTATGCTTCAGTTTGAATTATTTCTATTACTCTATCTTAAACTTTATTATTTCCTTAGTTATGGAAAGCCTATTTGAAAGTATTAACGTATTTAGTACAACATAATGGATTATTTTATTTCCTAATAATTATATTTTGTGTATATACATATGTATAACATATATATGTAATATATATTCTATATAATATAATATCATCACAACTGCTCATCAAAACTGCACTACCCAATCCCCATTACCCACTCAGCCCTTCCCCCTATCTGCCAGCAGTTTCTTTCTATAGATAAGAGTCTGTTGCTTGATAAATAAAAAGATGTAGTCTATATATACAATTTAACATTATTCAGTCATAGGAAGAATGAAATCTTTCCATTTGCAATGACATAGATAGAGGTAGAGAATGTTATGCTAAGTGAAATAAGTCACCCAGAAAGACAAATATCTTATGATTTTACTCATATGTGAAATTGCAGGAACAAAACAAATGATCATAAAGGGAAAAGTGAGAGGTAAACCTGGTTCTTATATTTTTAGGTCTTTGCTGAGATTCTTCATTTGTTTGTGGTTGTTATACGCTTTTCTACTAGAGAGTCTAATATATTAATAATGTTATATTAAGGTCTTTGTCTAGTACTGCCAATGTCTGGATCATTTTTGAGTCTTGTTTTGCTAGGAGAATTTGATACAACACATTTTTTTTTTCATGTATAGAATAGTGGAGGCCACTTTATCTGTGAAGTGGTTACTGTGGTAGAGTTGAGTTAGTCTAGTCAGAAGTTGTGCTGGCTAAATCTGGCTAAAGCAAGGCTGAAATCCATAACCCAAATCAGCAGGCTGGAAACTCTTGGACATGAACTGCACCATGGTCCATAAGTAGCATTTCCTCTTCTTGGAGAAATCTCTATTTTATGTTTAAAGATATTCATCCGATTGAATGATGCCAACCCAGAGTTTCAAGAATAATTTCCTATACCTAAAATCAACTATTGTAGAACTTAGTTACATCTACAAATACTTGCATAACAAAGCCTAGATTCATATATGATTGAAGAGCTGGCATGATACCTTAGTAATTTGACATATGTAACTAATCATCACAATCCATCCTTTGTCAAGTTGACATCCATGTACATCTCTTTTTTTTTTTTTAAAGATTTATTTATTTAACAGAGAGATCACAAGTAGACAGAGAGGCAGGTAGAGAGAGAGAGAAGCAGGCTCCCTGCTGAGCAGAGAGCCCGACATGGGACTTGATCCCAGGACCCCAAGATCATGACCCGAGTCGAAGGCAGCGGCTTAACCCACTGAGCCACCCAGGCGCCCCCATGTACATCTCTTTAAACAAATCTTAACCCTAAAACAAAAACAAAAAGTCATGTTTTCATCTAATACAATGGTCCTACTCATACAATCATAAATGTGTTGATCCTTGCTCCAGAAAAGAATGCAAGGACTTTGTGCTGATGTTCATTTTTCTTGATATCCTGAAACTTAAATACTGGATGTAAAATGCTAATACCTTGATTTGGTTCTTATTAATATATATTGCATTGTATAATAAGGGAATAAAGAAGGAATAAAAATCCATTTGCTTAATATATATGTATACATATATATATGTGGATATAAATATATATATATGTGTATATATATACACATATACATACATATGTGTATGTGTGTATACACACACACACACACACACTTCAGAAATATGTATAACAAATTAAGGAAAATTACCAGTAGCAGTTATATTGTTTTGGCAATGGGTTACATGGTCATAGCTGGTGTTGAAACTACTTTCTTCCATTATCTATTCATTTCATATGTCCTTTGGCTTCATGGAGCACCTTAGCTGGTCATGGTTCTTTGCCTGGTGGGATTGCTCAAACCATTCCTAAAGAGTCTGGGCAATTAGCAATGCTGCCTAAATTGAGTTGCAGTGTTCCATTGACTTAATTAATAGCACTTGGTACTTCCAAGGGATTTTTAAAGAAACATCCTGTATTCCAGACATATTGTTCCTTACCTCCATGATATAGTAGCATTTGAGTTTTCCCTTGGTAATCAAGATCAATGACTTCAGGCAGTATAATAATTCCTTTCTTTGCCAATTAGTTCAGGGACATGAGAATCCCTGAGTGTACATATGACAGTCTTAAATTCTAGTTTAATGGAATCATTGTTGTGTTTCCTAATGGAAGCTTTCTACTCTTTGGAAGTAGACAACTAGTCCAGATGAGTATATGGTTATAAGGATAGGAAGTACAAATGTTTCTAGTGGACCACTAGGGGTAATCGTGATTACCCCTTGATTTCTGGACCTGAGAAGTCTGGTAATGAAAGAAAGAGCACCATATATTAGACACAGAATTAGAGTACATACAAACTTCTGGAGGACATTGTCCCATCCCTCCAAGATATTTCTGGCCAGCTAGTATTTGAGTTTTAAAAGATTATAACACAGTTCTATCAAGCTAGCTGTTTCAGGGTGATTAAAAAACATGGCAATTACAGTGAATTCCATGGGTCTTGGCCCCTTGTCTCACTTCACAGTAAGTAGAATCAGCAGCAACTTGCAAGGCAACTACTTCAGAGGAAGCAATCACAGGCAAAATAGGGTTAACCCCTTCAGATGGGTAAAAGAGCTGCTTTGACTGGCAAAGAAGACTCAGCAGAATCTCAGGTTCAGTGTCCTCAGCTTCATGTTGGTTTTCCATATGCCCCCATTCCAATTTTTCAGGATTCCATTTCTTACCAACAAATGAATTCGCTTAAAGAAAGACTCTCTGAGAGGTTGGAAATTCAAATTGCATCGTAATTCAGCCATCTTCAGAATGAGACCCTGGGTTTGGTTTTCAGAAATCTTAGCCCTATGGCTGAAGAAGATAACTTTTTATTTCAGAGTGCATAAACATATGCATTCACAGATAATTATACAGAATTTGAGACGTGGATTTCTAGTTCTACACTCATTGTTTTCCCCCACATGCTTCAGTACAGTTAGAACTAGCCAGATAATATAACTGTACTTCCTACTTTGATTAACATGTTCTAAGATCTCAAAAACATAGTCTTTTTTTTTTTAAGTATTTAGAAGTATCCAATGATGATTGTGATGTCTTTATCAACACATCATGCCATGAACTACCAGTGTCGTCTTCACCACTGGAAATAAGAGTCTTTAGTGCTTCTGAACCTAATCAAACTAGAGAACAAATTCGGGGCAGGGGTAGAAGCAATTCAGAAAACTTATCCTTACATTGTCTTTCTCTAGAACCACTTTCAGTACCATAATCTCTTAGGGTTGTATTGGAAAAACTGAAGAAGTAGGAAATATATGTATATGAAAGAGATTTATTGAAAGTTACTGATTTATGTGATGATTATGTGGACTGACTAGAAAGTCCAAAATCTATAATGCAGACTAGCAAACTGGAAATTCTTAGGACCTGACTGTGGTCCACAGGCAGATTTTTTTTTTTCTTCTTCAAGAAACAGTTTTGTTCATAAAGCCTTTCATCTGATTGATTTAATGTATTCAAGAAACACAGATTATTGGTGATAATCTCCTGCACTTAGGTGACTATAGATGTCATCAAATACATAAAACACCTTCATAGGGACATCTAAACTAGTGTGTTTTTGAATCACTGCTGTATATAGTAGCTAAATTCACTTATAAACTAAACATCACTATATCTTTTGAGTGAGATGGTTTCCTTGTCCCTACCAAGGAACAGAGTTACTTTGCTACCCTTCTCCCAAATGCAGCACACATTTGTGTCCTGATATGTGGAAATGAGGTTGCAGGTTTTTCTTTCCCTTTTCCAGTGGCTTACACAAATAGGATTCAGAAGTGGCAACTTTATGTAGTGCCCATTCTTCATATAGCCAATTAATTCCTTTGAGAAACTTCCTTTTTATTATCCTGTATTTTGAGAGGTTTTTTTTTTTTTTCTTATGAAAGAATGGCTTTGTTTCCAAAGTGTGCAGTTTTTGTTCCTGCTCCCTACAAGTAGTTGATCACATCCTGCCTACCTATATCACGAAGAATCCTTTTTCTGGTATCTTGTTCTGTGTTCTGTATTTCTTGAGGATACCTGGTGAGATTGTGTGGAAAACATTTTTGTGGGGGGGGTGCAGACCCCCTTGTGTCTAGAGTCCCCAAATATTCCATATTATGCTAGCCAATTTGTAACTTTTAGAGGTTCATTAACATTTTAACTGATTTATTTCTTATCTGGTTGCATGGAGGCTCATATCTTACTCTCGTAATCTGCGTGTCAGATGAAATGTTAGTGTGTCCCTTTTCTCCTTAGAAGAGTGTGTATCTCCTTGAAAACCAGGTTACATGTTTGTCTTGTGACCAATGCTTACTAATGGCTAAATGAAAGTTATAATTTTGATATTTATACAGCTTTTTGTCATACTTAGGATTAAGGTGACCTTCTTTGAAGCTTTCTACATCATAAGTGGAAGTCTTTATGTACATTCTCTGACTAAAAATATAATGTGTGTAAAACGTATGTTCTCTTACTACACATTTTGCACTTACAAAGACATTGCATAATTTTCATAGTCTTTTTTTTAATTTTTCATTTTTTATAAATATATATTTTTATCCCCAGGGGTACAGGTCTGTGAATCACCAGGTTTACACACTTCACAGCACTCACCAAAGCACATACCCTCCCCAATGCCCATAATCCCACCCCACTTCTCCCAAACCCCTCCCCCCAGCAACCCTCAGTTTGTTTTGTGAGATTAAGAGTCACTTATGGTTTATCTCCCTCCCAATCCCATCTTGTTTCATTTATTATTATCCTACCCACTTAAGCCCCCATGTTGCATCATCACTTCCTCATATCAGGGAGATCATAAGATAGTTGTCTTTCTCCGCTTGACTTATTTCGCTAAGCATAATACGCTCTAGTTCCATCCATGTTGTTGCAAATGGCAAGATTTCATTTCCTTTGAAGGCTGCATTGTATTCCATTGTGTATATATACCACATCTTCTTGATCCATTCATCTGTTGATGGACATCTAGGTTCTTTCCATAGTTTGATTATTGTGGACATTGCTGCTTTAAACATTTGGGTGCACGTGCCCCTTTGGATCACTATGTTTGTATCTTTAGGGTAAATACCCAATAGTGCAATTGCTGGGTCATAGGGCAGTTCTATTTTCAACATTTTGAGGAACCTCCATGCTGTTTTCCAGAGTGGTTGCACCAGCTTGCATTCCTACCAACAGTGTAGGTGGGGTCCCCTTTCTCTGCATCCTCGCCAGCATCTGTCATTTCCTGACTTGTTGATTTTTGCCATTCTGAGTGGTGTGAGGTGATATCTCATTGTGGTTTTGATTTGTATTTCCCTGATGCCGAGTAATATGGAGCACTTTTTCATGTGTCTGTTGGCCATCTGGATGTCTTCTTGGCAGAAATGTCTGTTCATGTCCTCTGCCCATTTCTTGATTGGATTATTTGTTCTTTGGGTGTTGAGTTTGCTAAGTTCTTTATAGATTCTGGACACTAGTCCTTTATCTGATATGTCGTTTGCAAATATCTTCTCCCATTCTGTCAGTTGTCTTTTGCTTTTGTTAACTGTTTCCTTTGCTGTGCAAAAGCTTTTGATCTTGATGAAATCCCAATCGTTCATTTTTGCCCTTGCTTCCTTTGCCTGTGGCGCTGTTCCTAGGAAGATGTTGCTGCGGCTGAGGTCGAAGAGGTTGCTGCCTGTGTTCTCCTCAAGGATTTTGATGGATTTTTTTTCTCACATTGAGGTCCTTCACCCATTTTGAGTCTATTTCTGTGTGTGGTGTAAGGAAATGGTCCAATTTCATATTTCTGCATGTGGCTGTCCAATTTTCCCAACACCATTTATTAAAGAGGCTGTCTTTTTTCCATTGGACATTCTTTCCTGCTTTGTTGAAGATTAGTTGACTGTAGAGTTGAGGGTCCATTTCTGGGCTCTCTATTCTGTTCCATTGATCTATGTGTCTGTTTTTGTGCCAGTACCATGCTGTCTTGAGGATGACAGCTTTGTAATAGAGCTTGAAGTCCGGAATTGTGATGCCACCAACGTTGGCTTTCTTTTTCAATATCCCTTTGGCTATTCGAGGTCTTTTCTGGTTCCATATAAATTTTAGAATTATTTGTTCCATTTCTTTGAAAAAGATGGATGTTACTTTGATAGGAATGGCATTAAATGTGTAGATTGCTTTAGGTAGCATAGACATTTACACAATATTTATTCTTCCAATCCAGGAGCATGAAACATTTTTCCATTTCTTTGTGTCTTCCTCCATTTCTTTCATGAGTACTTTATAGTTTTCTGAGTATAGATTCTGTGCCTCCTTGGTTAGGTTTATTCCTAGGTATCTTATGGTTTTAGGTGCAATGGGATGGACTCCTTAATTTCTCTTTCTTCTGTCTTGTTGTTGGTGTAGAGAAATGCAACTGATTTCTGTGCATTGATTTTATATCCTGACACTTTACTGAATTCCTGTACAAGTTCTAGCAGTTTTGGAGTGGAGTCTTTTGGGTTTTCCACATATAGTATCATATCATCTGCGAAGAGTGATAATTTGACTTCTTCTTTGCTGATTTGGATGCCTTTAATTTCCTTTTGTTGTCTGTTTGCTGAGGCTAGGACCTCTAGTATTATGTTGAATAGCAGTGGTGATAATGGACATCCCTGCCGTGTTCCGGACTTTAGCGGAAAAGCTTTCAGTTTTTCTCCATTGAGAATGATATTTGCAGTGGGTTTTTCATAGATGGCTTTGATGATATTGGGGTATGTGCCCTCTATCCCTACACTTTGAAGAGTTTTGATCAGGAAGGGATGATCTACTTTGTCAAATGCTTTTACAGCATCTATTGAGAGTATCATGTGGTTCTTGTTCTTTCTTTTATTGATGTGTTGTATCACATTGACTGATTTGCGGATGTTGAACCAACCTTGCAGCCCTGGAATGAATCCCACTTGGTTATGGTGAATAATCCTTTTAATATACTGTTGAATCCTATTGGCTAGTATTTTGGTGAGAATTTTCGCATCTGTGTTCATCAAGGATATTGGTCTATAGCTCTCCTTTTTGTACTGCCTCTTGTTCTTTTTTTTGTGGTGAATTTTTCCGCCCTGTCATTTTGTCCAGCTAAGCGTATATGAAGGAGTATGTAAAATACTAAAAGTGTGGCAACAACCCCTGAAAAATATGCTTTAACCAAATCAGAAGAGATCCAAAATCGTGAGGGGGAGAAAGGGGATAAAAAGAGGTTCAAAAAGAAAGAAAGAAAAAGAAAAAAAGATAATTAAAAAAAGAAAATGAACAAAGAAAAGTATATATATATATATATATGATAAACTAGTTACAAAATGTTAAAAAAGAAAAGGGTAGAGGAGGAGTCAAGATGGCGGAGAAGTAGCAGGCTGAGACTACTTTAGCTGCAGGAGATCAGCTAGATAGCTTATCTAAAGATTGCAAACACCTGCAAATCCTAGGCAGATCAAAGAGAAGAAGAACAGCAATTCTGAAAACAGAAAAACAACCACTTTCTGAAGGGTAGGACTGGCGGAGAAGTGAATCCAAAGTGACGGGAAGACAGACCCGGGGGGATGGGCCGGCACCCAGCAAGCGGCGGAGCAACGGAGCACAAATTCAGGACTTTTAAAAGTCTGTTCCACTGAGGGACATCGCTCCAGAGGCTAAACCGGGGTGAAGCCCACGTGGGGTCAGTGTGTCCTCAGGGCCCGCAGGGTCACAGAAGGATCGGGGAAGTCTGAGTGTCCCAGAGCTTGCTGGTATTGGAAAGGGAAAGCCGGCTACAGAGACAGAGCCGACAGTAAGCTTGCAGCTCATTGTTACCTTGAACCTGTCACAGGCTGGGTGAGCTCGGAGCACGGCCGGGGGTCAGGCAGACGGGAGTAACTGGGCGCTGTTCTCTGAGGGCGCACTGAGGAATGGGGCCCCGGGCACTCGGCTCCTCCGGGCCAGAGACCAGGAGGCCGCCATTTGTATTCCCATCCTCCGGAACTCTACGGAAATCGCTCAGGGAACAAAAGCTCCTAAAAGCAAACCCTAGCGGATTACTCAGCCTGGCCCCTGGTAAGGGTGGTGCAATTCCGCCTGGGGCAAAGACACTTGAGAATCACTACACCAGGTCCCTCCCCCAGAAGATCAACAAGAAATCCAGCCAAACCAAGTTCACCTACCAAGGACTGCAGTTTTAATACCAAGGAGAGACGCAGAATTCCAGAGGAGGAGAAAGCAAAGCACGGAACTCATGGCTTTCTCCCTGTGATTTTTTTTAGTCTTGCAGTTAATTTAATTTTTTTCTTTATCATTTTTTGTTTTTTTTCTCGCCTTTTGGTAAATTTTTTTTAATTTTACCCTTTTCTTTTTTAACGTTTTTTAACTAGTTTAACTAATATTTATATTTTTTCTTTTTTATATTTTTTTATTTGTTTTCTTTTTTTTAATTCTTTTATTTACTTTTCTTTTTTTTTCTTTCTTCCTTTTTAAACCACTTTTTATCCCCTTTCTCCCCCCTCACGATTTGGGATCTCTTCTGATTTGGTTAAAGCATATTTTCCTGGGGTTGTTGCCACCCTTTTAGTATTTTACTTGCTCCTTCATATACTATTATCTGGACAAAATGACAAGACGGAACATTCACCACAAGAAAAAGAACAAGAGGCAGTACCGAAGACTAGGGACCTAATCAATACAGACATTGGTAATATGTCAGATCTAGAGTTCAGAATGACATTTCTCAAGGTTCTAGCCAGGCTCGAAAAAGGCATGGAAGATATTAGAGAAATCTTCTCGGGAGATATAAAAGTCCTTTCTGGAGAAATAAAAGAACTAAGATCTAATCAAGTTGAAATCAAAAAAGCTATTAATGAGGTGCAATCAAAAATGGAGGCTCTCACTACTAGGATAAATGAGGCAGAAGAAAGAATTAGTGATATAGAAGGCAAAATGACAGAGAATAAAGAAGCTGAGCAAGAGAGACAAACAGCTACTGGACCACGAGGGGAGAATTCGAGAGATAAGTGACACCATAAGACGAAACAACATTAGAAAGATTAGGATTCCAGAAGAAGAAGAAAGAGAGAGGGGAGCAGAAGGTATACTGGAGAGAATTATTGGAGAGAATTTCCCCAATATGGCAAAGGGAACGAGCATCAAAATTCAGGAGGTTCAGAGAATGTCCCTCAAAATCAATAAGAATAGGCCCACACCCCGTCACCTAATAGTAAAATTTACAAGTCTCAGTGACAAAGAGAAAATCCTGAAAGCAGCCCAGGAAAAGAAGTCTGTAACATACAATGGTAAAAATATTAGATTGGCAGCTGACTTATCCACAGAGACCTGGCAGGCCAGAAAGAGCTGGCATGATATTTTCAAAGCACTAAACGAGAAAAACACGCAGCCAAGAATACTAGATCCAGCTAGGCTATCATTGAAAATAGAAGGAGAGATTAAAAGCTTCCAGGACAAACAAAAACTGAAAGAATTTTCAAACACCAAACCAGCTCTACAGGAAATATTGAAAGAGGTCCTCTAAGCAAAGAGAGAGCCTACAAGTGGTAGATCAGAAAGGAACAGAGACCATATACAGTAACAGTCACCTTACAGGCAATACAATGGCACTAAATTCATATCTCTCAATAGTTACCCTGAATGTTAATGGGCTAAATGCCCCTGTCAAAAGACACAGGGTATCAGAATGGATAAAAAAACAAAACCCATCTATATGTTGCCTCCAAGAAACTCATTTTAAGCCCGAAGACACCTCCAGATTTAAAGTGAGGGGGTGGAAAAGAATTTACCATGCCAATGACATCAGAAGAAAGCAAGAGTGGCAATCCTTATATCAGATCAATTAGATTTTAAGCCAAATACTATAATAAGAGATGAGGAAGGACACTATATCATACTCAAAGGGTCTGTCCAACAAGAAGATCTAACAATTTTAAATATCTATGCCCCCAACTTGGGAGCAGCCAACTATATAAACCAATTAATAACAAAATCAAAGAAACACATCAACAATAATACAATAATAGTAGGGGACTTTAACACTCCCCTCACTAAAATGGACAGATCATCCAAGAAACAGATCAGCAATGAAATAAAGGCCTTAAACGACACACTGGACAAGATGGACATCACAGATATATTAAGAACATTTCATTCCAAAGCAACAGAATACACATTCTTCTCTAGTGCACATGGAACATTCTCCAGAATAGATCACATCCTCAGTCCTAAGTCAGAACTCCATCGGTATCAAAAGATTGGGATCATTCCCTGCATATTTTCAGATCACAATGCTATAAAGCTAGAACTCAACCACAAAAGGAAGTTTGGAAAGAACCCAAATACATGGAGACTAAATAGCATCCTTCTAAAGAATGAATGGGTCAACCGGGAAATTAGAGAAGAATTGAAAAAAATCATGGAAACAAATGATAATGAAAATACAACGGTTCAAAATCTGTGGGACACAACAAAGGCAGTCCTGAGAGGAAAATATATAGCGGTACAAGCCTTTCTCAAGAAACAAGAAAGGTCTCAGGTACACAACCTAACGCTACACCTAAAGGAGCTGAGAGAGAACAAGAAAGAAACCCTAAGCCCAGCAGAAGAAGAGAAATCATAAAGATCAGAGCAGAAATCAATGAAATAGAAACCAAAAAAACAATAGAATAAATCAACGAAACTAGGAGCTGGTTCTTTGAAAGAATTAATAAAATTGATAAACCCCTGGCCAGAATTATCAAAAAGAAAAGAGAAAGGACCCAAATAAATAAAATCATGAATGAAAGAGGAGAGATCACAACTAACACCAAAGAAATACAAACTATTATAAGAACATACTATGACCAGAGGAGTCAAGATGGCGGAGAAGTAGCAGGCTGAGACTGCTTCAGCTAGCCGGAGATCAGCTAGATAGCTTATCTAAAGATTGCAAACACCTGAAAATCCATCGGCAGATCGAAGAGAAGAAGAACAGCAATTCTGGAAACAGAAAAACAACCACTTTCTGAAAGGTGTTTTCCTTTTTTTTTTTTTTTAATTCTTTTCTTTTCTTTTTTCTTTTTTTTTTTCTTTTTTCTTTTTTTTTCTTTCTTCCTTTTTGAACCTCTTTTTATCCCCTTTCTCCCCGCTCACGATTTTGGATCTCTTCTAATTTGGTTAAAGCATTTTTTCCTGGGGTTGTTGCCACCCTTTTAGTATTTTACTTGCCCCTTCATATACTCTTATCTGGACAAAATGACAAGACGGAAAAATTCAACACAAAAAAAAGAACAAGAGGCAGTACCAAAGGCTAGGGACCTAATCAATACAGACATTGGTAATATGTCAGATCTAGAGTTCAGAATGACAATTCTCAAGGTTCTAGCCGGGCTCGAAAAAGGCATGGAAGATATTAGAGAAACCCTCTCAAGAGATATAAAAGCCCTTTCTGGAGAAATAAAAGAACTAAAATCTAACCAAGTTGAAATAAAAAAAGCTATTAATGAAGTGCAATCAAAAATGGAGGCTCTCACTGCTAGGATAAATGAGGCAGAAGAAAGGATTAGTGATATAGAAGACCAAATGACAGAGAATAAAGAAGCTGAGCAAAAGAGGGACAAACAGCTACTGGACCACGAGGGGAGAATTCGAGAGATAAGTGACACCATAAGACGAAACAACATTAGAATAATTGGGATTCCAGAAGAAGAAGAAAGAGAGAGGGGAGCAGAAGGTATACTGGAGAGAATTATTGGGGAGAATTTCCCCAATATGTCAAAGGGAACGAGCATCAAAATTCAGGAGGTTCAGAGAACGCCCCTCAAAATCAATAGGAATAGGCCCACACCCCGTCACTTAATAGTAAAATTTACAAGTCTCAGTGACAAAGAGAAAATCCTGAAAGCAGCCCGGGAAAAGAAGTCTGTAACATACAATGGTAAAAATATTAGATTGGCAGCTGACTTATCCACAGAGACCTGGCAGGCCAGAAAGAGCTGGCATGATATTTTCAGAGCACTAAACGAGAAAAACATGCAGCCAAGAATACTATATCCAGCTAGGCTATCATTGAAAATAGAAGGAGAGATTAAAAGCTTCCAGGACAAACAAAAACTGAAAGAATTTGCAAATACCAAACCAGCTCTACAGGAAATATTGAAAGGGGTCCTCTAAGCAAAGAGAGAGCCTACAAGTGGTAGATCAGAAAGGAACAGAGACCATATACAGTAACAGTCAACTTACAGGCAATACAATGGCACTAAATTCATATCTCTCAATAGTTACCCTGAATGTTAATGGGCTAAATGCCCCTGTCAAAAGACACAGGGTATCAGAATGGATAAAAAAACAAAATCCATCTATATGTTGCCTCCAAGAAACTCATTTTAAGCCCGAAGACACCTCCAGATTTAAAGTGAGGGGGTGGAAAAGAATTTACCATGCTAATGGACATCAGAAGAAAGCAGGAGTGGCAATCCTTATATCAGATCAATTAGATTTTAAGCCAAAGACTATAATAAGAGATGAGGAAGGACACTATATCATACTCAAAGGTTCTGTCCAACAAGAAGATCTAACAATTTTAAATATCTATGCCCCCAACTTGGGAGCAGCCAACTATATAAACCAATTAATAACGAAATCAAAGAAACACATCAACAATAATACAATAATAGTAGGGGACTTTAACACTCCCCTCACTGAAATGGACAGATCATCCAAGCAAAAGATCAGCAAGGAAATAAAGGCCTTAAACGACACACTGGACCAGATGGACATCACAGATATATTCAGAATATTTCATCCCAAAGCAACAGAATACACATTCTTCTCTAGTGCACATGGAACATTCTCCAGAATAGATCACATCCTCGGTCCTAAATCAGGACTCAACCGGTATCAAAAGATTGGGATCATTCCCTGCATATTTTCAGACCACAATGCTCTAAAGCTAGAACTCAACCACAAAAGGAAGTTTGGAAAGAACCCAAATACATGGAGACTAAACAGCATCCTTCTAAAGAATGAATGGGTCAACCGGGAAATTAAAGAAGAATTAAAAAAAATCATGGAAACAAATGATAATGAAAATACAACGGTTCAAAATCTGTGGGACACAACAAAGGCAGTCCTGAGAGGAAAATATATAGCGGTACAAGCCTTTCTCAAGAAACAAGAAAGGTCTCAGGTACACAACCTAACCCTACACCTAAAGGAGCTGGAGAAAGAACAAGAAAGAAACCCTAAGCCCAGCAGGAGAAGAGAAATCATAAAGATCAGAGCAGAAATCAATGAAATAGAAACCAAAAAAACAATAGAACAAATCAACGAAACTAGGAGCTGGTTCTTTGAAAGAATTAATAAAATTGATAAACCCCTGGCCCGACTTATCAAAAAGAAAAGAGAAAGGACCCAAATAAATAAAATCATGAATGAAAGAGGAGAGATCACAACTAACACCAAAGAAATACAAACTATTATAAGAACATACTATGAGCAACTCTACGCCAATAAATTTGACAATCTGGAAGAAATGGATGCATTCCTAGAAACATATAAACTACCACAACTGAACCAGGAAGAAATAGAAAGCCTGAACAGACCCATAACCAGTAAGGAGATTGAAACAGTAATTAAAAATCTCCAAACAAACAAAAGCCCAGGGCCAGACGGCTTCCCGGGGGAATTCTACCAAACATTTAAAGAAGAACTAATTCCTATTCTCCTGAAACTGTTCCAAAAAATAGAAATGGAAGGAAAACTTCCAAAATCATTTTATGAGGCCAGCATCACCTTGATCCTAAAACCAGACAAGGATCCCACCAAAAAA
Source organism: Mustela erminea (assembly GCF_009829155.1). Lineage (NCBI taxonomy): Eukaryota > Metazoa > Chordata > Mammalia > Carnivora > Mustelidae > Mustela > Mustela erminea. The sequence continues at coordinate 56,940,149 of NC_045625.1, forward strand.
GAGAGCTATAGACCGATATCCTTGATGAACACAGATGCGAGAATTCTCAACAAAATACTTGCCAATAGGATTCAACAGTACATTAAAAAGATTATTCACCACGACCAAGTGGAATTTATTCCAGGGCTGCAAGGTTGGTTCAACATCCGCAAATCAGTCAATGTGATACAACACATCAATAAAAGAAAGAACAAGAACCATATGATACTCTCAATAGATGCTGAAAAAGCATTTGACAAAGTACAGCATCCCTTCCTGATCAAAACTCTTCAAAGTGTAGGGATAGAGGGCACATACCTCAATATCATCAAAGCCATCTATGAAAAACCCACCGCAAATATCATTCTCAATGGAGAAAAACTGAAAGCTTTTCCGCTAAGGTCAGGAACATGGCAGGGATGTCCATTATCACCGCTGCTATTCAACATAGTACTAGAGGTCCTAGCCTCAGCAATCAGACAACAAAAGGAAATTAAAGGCATCCAAATCGGCAAAGAAGACGTCAAATTATCACTCTTCGCAGATGATATGATACTATATGTGGAAAACCCAAATGACTCCACTCCAAAACTGCTAGAACTTGTACAGGAATTCAGTAAAGTGTCAGGATATAAAATCAATGCACAGAAATCAGTTGCATTTCTCTACACCAACAGCAAGACAGAAGAAAGAGAAATTAAGGAGTCCATCCCATTTACAATTGCACCCAAAACCATAAGATACCTAGGAATAAACCTAACCAAAGAGACACAGAATCTATACTCAGGAAACTATAAAGTACTCATGAAAGAAATGGAGGAAGACACAAAGAAATGGAAAAATGTTCCATGCTCCTGGATTGGAAGAATAAATATTGTGAAAATGTCTATGCTACCTAAAGCAATCTACACATTTAATGCAATTCCTATCAAAGTACCATCCATCTTTTTCAAAGAAATGGAACAAATAATTCTAAAATTTATATGGAACCAGAAAAGACCTCGAATAGCCAAAGGGATATTGAAAAAGAAAGCCAATGTTGGTGGCATCACAATTCCGGACTTCAAGCTCTATTACAAAGCTGTCATCATCAAGACAGCATGGTACTGGCACAAAAACAGACACATAGATCAATGGAACAGAATAGAGAGCCCAGAAATAGACCCTCAACTCCATGGTCAACTAATCTTCGACAAAGCAGGAAAGAATGTCCAATGGCAAAAAGACAGCCTCTTCAATAAATGGTGCTGGGAAAATTGGACAGCCACATGTAGAAAAATGAAATTGGACCATTTCCTTACACCACACACAAAAATAGACTCAAAATGGATGAAGGACCTCAATGTGCGAAAGGAATCCATCAAAATCCTTGAGGAGAACACAGGCAGCAACCTCTTTGACCTCAACCGCAGCAACATCTTCCTAGGAACAACGCAAAAGGCAAGGGAAGCAAGGGCAAAAATGAACTATTGGGATTTCATCAAGATCAAAAGCTTTTGCACAGCAAGGGAAACAGTTAACAAAATCAAAAGACAACTGTCAGAATGGGAGAAGATATTTGCAAACGACATATCAGATAAAGGACTAGTGTCCAGAATCTATAAAGAACTTAGCAAACTCAACACCCAAAGAACAAATAATCCAATCAAGAAATGGGCAGAGGACATGAACAGACATTTCTGCAAAGAAGACATCCAGATGGCCAACAGACACAGGAAAAAGTGCTCCATATCACTCGGCATCAGGGAAATACAAATCAAAACCACAATGAGATATCACCTCACACCAGTCAGAATGGCTAAAATCAACAAGTCAGGAAATGACAGATGCTGGCGAGGATGCGGAGAAAGGGGAACCCTCCTACACTGTTGGTGGGAATGCAAGCTGGTGCAGCCACTCTGGAAAACAGCATGGAGGTTCCTCAAAATGTTGAAAATAGAACTGCCCTATGACCCAGCAATTGCACTATTGGGTATTTACCCTAAGGATACAAACGTAGTGATCCAAAGGGGCACATGCACACGAATGTTTATAGCAGCAATGTCCACAATAGCCAAACTATGGAAAGAACCTAGATGTCCATCAACAGATGAATGGATCAAGAAGATGTGGTATATATACACAATGGAATACTATGCAGCCATCAAAAGAAATGAAATCTTGCCATTTGCGACAACATGGATGGAACTAGAGCGTATCATGCTTAGCGAAATAAGTCAAGCAGAGAAAGACAACTATCATATGATCTCCCTGATATGAGGAACTGGTGATGCAACATGGGGGCTTAAGTGGGTAGGAGAAGAATAAATGAAACAAGATGGGATTGGGAGGGAGACAAACCATAAGTTACTTTTAATCTCACAAAACAAACTGAGGTTTGCTGGGGGGAGGGGGTTTGGGTGAAGGGGGTGGGATTATGGACATTGGGGAGGGTATGTGCTTTGGTGAGTGCTGTGAAGTGTGTAAACCTGGTGATTCACAGACATGTATTCCTGGGGATAGAGTATTATGCCTCCATCAGAAAGGATGAATACCCAACTTTTGTAGCAACATGGACGGGACTGGAAGAGATTATGCTGAGTGAAATAAGTCAAGCAGAGAGAGTCAATTATCATATGGTTTCACTTATTTGTGGAGCATAACAAATAGCATGGAGGACATGGGGACTTAGAGTGGAGAAGGGAGTTGGGGGAAATTGGAAGGGGAGTTGAACCATGAGAGACTATGGACTCTGAAAAACAATCTGAGGGTTTGAAGGGACGGGGGGTGGGAGGTTGGGGTACCAGGTGGTGGGTATTATAGAGGGCACGGATTGCATGGAGCACGGGGTGTGGTGCAAAAATAATGAATACTGTTATGCTGGAAATAAAAAAAATAAATAAATAAATTAAAAGGAAAAAAAAGAACATACTATGACCAACTCTACGCCAATAAATTCGACAATCTGGAAGAAATGGATGCATTCCTAGACACATATAAACTACCACAACTGAACCAGGAAGAAATAGAAAGCCTGAACAGACCCATAACCAGTAAGGAGATTGAAATAGTCATTAAAAATCTCCAAACAAACAAAAGCCCGGGGGAATTCTACCAAACATTTAAAGAAGATCTAATTCCTATTCTCCTGAAACTGTTCCATAAAATAGAAATGGAAGGATAACTTCCAAACTCATTTTATGAGGCCAGCATCACCTTGATCCCAAAACCAGACAAGGACCCCATCAAAAAGGAGAGCTATAGACCAATATCCTTGATGAACACAGATGGGAAAATTCTCACCAAAATACTAGCCAATAGGATTCAACAGTATATTAAAAGGATTATTCACCACGACCAAGTGGGATTCATTCCAGGGCTGCAAGGTTGGTTCAACATCCGCAAATCAGTCAATGTGATACAACACATCAATAAAAGAAATAACAAGAACCACATGATACTCTCAATAGATGCTGTAAAAGCATTTGACAAAGTAGAGCATCCCTTCCTGATCAAAACTCTTCAAAGTGTAGGGATAGAGGGCACATACCCCAATATCATCAAAGCCATCTATAAAAAACCCACCGCAAATATCATTCTCAATGGAGAAAAACTGAAAGCTTTTCCGCTAAGGTCCGGAACACGGCAGGGATGTCCATTATCACCACTGCTATTCAACATAGTACTAGAGGTCCTAGCCTCAGCAATCAGACAACAAAAGGAAATTAAAGGCATCCAAATCAGCAAAGAAGAAGTCAAATTATCACTCTTCGCAGATGATATGATACTATATGTGGAAAACCCAAAAGACTCCACTCCAAAACTGCTAGAACTTGTACAGGAATTCAGTAAAGTGTCAGGATATAAAATCAATGCACAGAAATCAGTTGCATTTCTCTACACCAACAACAAGACAGAAGAAAGAGAAATTAAGGAGTCCATCCCATTTACAATTGCACCCAAAACCATAAGATACCTAGGAATAAACCTAACCAAAGAGACACAGAATCTATACTCAGGAAACTATAAAGTACTCATGAAAGAAATGGAGGAAGACACAAAGAAATGGAAAAATGTTCCATGCTCCTGGATTGGAAGAATAAATAATGTGAAAATGTCTATGCTACCTAAAGCAATCTACACATTTATTGCAATTCCTATCAAAGTACCATCCATCTTTTTCAAAGAAATGGAACAAATAATTCTAAAATTTATATGGAACCAGAAAAGACCTCGAATACCCAAAGGGATATTGAAAAAGAAAGCCAACGTTGGTGGCATTACAATTCCGGACTTCAAGCTCTATTACAAAGCTGTCATCATCAAGACAGCATGGTACTGGCACAAAAACAGACACATAGATCAATGGAACAGAATAGAGAGCCCAGAAATGGACCCTCAACTCTACAGTCAACTAATCTTCGACAAAGCAGGAAAGAATGTCCAATGGAAAAAAGACAGCCTCTTTAATAAATGGTGTTGGGAAAATTGGACAGCCACATGCAGAAATATGAAATTGGACCATTTCCTTACACCACACACAGAAATAGACTCAAAATGGATGAAGGACCTCAATGTGAGAAAAAAAATCCTTCAAAATCCTTGAAGAGAACACAGGCAGCAACCTCTTCGACCTCAGCCGCAGCAACATCTTCCTAGGAACATCGCCACAGGCAAGGGAAGCAAGGGCAAAAATGAACGATTGGGATTTCATCAAGATCAAAAGCTTTTGCACAGCAAAGGAAACAGTTAACAAAAGCAAAAGACAACTGACAGAATGGGAGAAGATATTTGCAAACGACATATCAGATAAAGGATTAGTGTCCAAAATCTATAAAGAACTTAGCAAACTCAACACCCAAAGAACAAATAATCCAATCAAGAAATGGGCAGAGGACATGAACAGACATTTCTGCCAAGAAGACATCCAGATGGCCAACAGACACATGAAAAAGTGCTCCATATCACTCGGCATTAGGGAAATACAAATCAAAACCACAATGAGATATCACCTCACACCACTCAGAATGGCTAAAATCAACAAGTCAGGAAATGACAGATCCTGGTGAGGATGCGGAAAAAGGGGAACCCTCCTACACTGTTGGTGGGAATGCAAGCTGGTGCAACCACTCTGGAAAACAGCATGGAGGTTCCTCAAAATGTTGAAAATAGAACTGCCCTATGACCCAGCAATTGCACTGTTGGGTATTTACCCTAAAGATACAAACGTAGTAGTCCGAAGGGGCACGTGCACCCAAATGTTTATAGCAGCAATGTCCACAATAGCCAAACTATGGGAAGAACCTAGATGTCCATCAACAGATGAATGGATAAAGAAGAGGTGGTATATATACACAATGGAATACTATGCAGCCATCAAAAGAAATGAAATCTTGCCATTTGCAACAACATGGATGGAACTAGAGTGTATCATGCTTAGCGAAATAAGTCAAGCAGAGAAAGACAACTATCATATGATCTCCCTGATATGAGGAAGTGGTGATGCAACATGGGGGCTTAAGTGGGTAGGATAATAATAAATGAAACAAGATGGAATTGGGAGGGAGACAAACCATAAGTGACTCTTAATCTCACAAAACAAACTGAGGGTTGCTGGGGGGAGGGAGGTTGGGAGAAGGTGGTGGGATTACGGACATTGTTGAGGGTATGTGCTTTGGTGAGTGTTGTGAAGTGTGTAAACCTGGTGATTCACAGACCTGTACCCCTGGGGATAAAAATATATGTTTATAAAAAATAAAAAATTTAAAAAAAAAAGAAAAGGGTAAAAGTTAAAAAAAAATTTTCGCAGAAGAAGAGAAAAAAATGAAAAATAAAAAAATTAAATTAACTGTAAGACTAAAAAATCACAGGGAGAAAGCCATGAGTTCCGTGCTTTGCTTTCTCCTCCTCTGGAATTCTGTTGCTCTCCTTGGTATTGAAACCGCACTCCTTGGTAGGTGAACTTGGTCTTGGCTGGATTTCCTGTTGATATTCTGGGGGAGGGGCTTGGTGTAGTGATTCTCAAGTGTCTTTGCCTCAGGCTGAATTGCACTGCCCTTACCAGGGGCCAGGCTGAGTAATCCACTCGGGTTTGTTTTCAGGAGCTTTTGTTCCCTGAGCGCTTTCTGTAGAGTTCCGGAGGACAGGAATACAAATGGCGGCCTCCTGGTCTCTGGCCCAGAGGAGTCGAAAGCCCGGGGCCCCACTCCTCAGTGCGCCCTCAGAGAATAGTGCCCAATTACTCCTATCTGCCTGACCTCCGGCCACACTCCGAGCTCACCGAGCCTGAGACTGGTTCAAGGTAACCCCGAGCTGTGAGCTTACTGTCAGCTCTGTCTCTGTAGCCGGCTTTCCCGTTCCAATACCGGCAAGCTCTGCGACACTCAGACACCCCCGATCCTTCTGTGACCCTGCGGGACCTGAGGCCATGCTGCCCCCGCGTTGGCTTCTCCCCGGTTTAGCCTCTGGAGCGATGTCCCTCCGTGGAACAGACTTTTAAAAGTCCTGATTTTGTGGTCAGTTACTCAGCCGCTTGCCAGGAGCCGGCCCCTCCCCCCGGTGTCTATCTTCCTGTCGCTTTGGATTCATTTCTCTGCCAGTCCTATCTTTCAGAAAGTGGTTGTTTTTCTGTTTCTAGAATTGCTGCTCTTTTCTTCAATCTGCCAATGGATTTGCAGGTGTTTGCAATCTTTAGATAAGCTATCTAGCTGATCTCCTGCTAGCTGAAGTAGTCTCAGCTTGCTACATCTCCGCCATCTTGACTCCTCCCTCATAGTCATTTTTGAAAAAAATAAAAATGTAGTATAGTATTAAATCTATCAGCTAAAATGGAGTGCCATGGTAATTCAGTTGGTTAAGCGTCAGACTCTTGATTTTGGCTCAGTTCACAATCTCACATGGCCTGGGATGGAGCCCCATATTAGGTTCCATGCTCAGTGGGGAGTCTGCTTCTTTCCTTCTTCCTCTGCCCCTCACCCCATTCTCTATCTCTCAAATAAATAAATTTTAAAAAACAAAATCTATCAGCTCAATCTTATTAGAAAGTCCAACTAATAGTCAAATAATGTAAGTGAATTGTTAATATGGTACAACAAGGAGAGAAAACTTATGCTGGAATAGTGCATGGTTTAGTTGTCTTTTAGATCAATACACACAACTCACTGGTTTTTACAAATATTCAGTTTGATCATTTGTGTGTTACTGATTGGCATATTACATCACAGTAGTAAAAAATGCAAAACTATACTAAACAAGACAAAATACTCTCCATAATGAGAAGGTCTTTTCCAAGGATTATGAGTATAGGTGATATAGCATGGATGAATTTCAGCTGATATAGACTGACAACGTGCTTAGCTATACTCTATGGTGCCCATGGAGTATATATTCCAACATGCATCATATTCCATACTGGAGTATGATGGTGACCCTTGACTATCTCCATGTCAAGAGACATGGATATCTCCATATTCATTAAAGAGAAATTATTTCCTTTTTTCAAATATTTTATTTATTTATTTGACACAGAGAGAGACGGAGCACACAAGCAGACAAAGTGGCAGGAAGAGGAAGAAACAGACTCCTTGTGAAGCAGGCAGTTGGTTGTGGAGTTCGATCCTAGGATCCTGAGATCATGACCTGAGCTGAAGGCAGACACTTAACTTACTGAGCCACCCAGGTGCCCTAAGAAATGATTTTTTATACTTTCAAGTAGTAGGCTGTTTTGGGAGCAAGGTATATATTTCTGAATTTTTTATTTACACCTGGTTTTGGAGATTCTTTTTTGGATTTGGTTTTTAAGACACATCAGCCAACAGGGAAGTGGTTACTTGACAAGCTCAGTATAAGAAACCCTCTCATTGATGAGATGCCTGTCTCAGTTGGTGTGGCATATGATTCTTGATTTTAGGATTATAGTTTCCAGCCCCACAATGGGTGCAGAAATTACTTATAAGATTACTTAAAATGAAATTGGAAGAAAGAAAGAAAGAAAGAAAGAAAGAAAGAAAGAAAGCCTCATCTTGAGCTGAAATTAGATCTCATGGTATACGTAGATGATTCACACCTAAATCGATGCTTGTTTAAGGCCTGCAGACAAAATGTATTCCATCTGATCCAGGAGAGGAAGGAAAAGATCAATGTTTTATTGAGATCTCTAAATCCTTTTTGATAAAAATCCCTCTTCTACTATTGCTATATGTATTTTTAAAGATTATTTATTTATTTATTTGACAGACATCACAAGTAGGCAGAGAGGCAGGCAGAGAGAGAGAGTGGGGAGCAGGCTCCCCCCCAAACAGAGAGCCCAGTGTGGGGCTTGATCCCATGACCCTGAGATGATGACCTGAGTTAAAGGCAGAGGCTTAACCCACTGAGTGCTTAACCTACCCAGGTGCCCTGTTAGATGTATCTTTTGCCTAACAAAACTCTTCTGTGAGGATAAATCACTTGACTCTTATGAGTCCATTCAGGAATCAATATTAAAGTTAATTTATGTGCAAATAACAAACCAATATTAATAATGTGTTATAAATATCTTTACATCATTTCCTTAAATGTAAACACAAGCACATAAATTTTCTTCCTTTGCTTAACATAATAGCAAGTTCATCTTATATATATATATATTACTTTAAAAATTTAATTTTTCAGTTAAACTGTGTCATCACTAGTGTCCCATAACTATATAAAAGGAACTGTTTTATTCTTTCCAATAATTAACATTCCATATTAAATAAACACTGAATGTTTCCCTAAGAAACATTGTGTGAAAGTTTCAATCTCTTTAACAATCTCAAATATTCATCCATTTATAAATTTTAATTTATAATTTATAATTCTAAATTTTAAAATAAAATAATAAATATCTTCAAAATTCAGTTTTTTTAAAGATTATTTATTTATTTATTTATTTATTTATTTATTTATTTGACAGAGATCACAGGTAGGCAGAGAGGCAGGCAGAAAGAGAGGAGGAAGCAGACTCCCTGCTGAGCAGAAAGCCCGATGTGGGACTCGATCCCAGGACCCTGGGATCATGACCTGAGCCTAAGGCAGAGGCTTTAACCCACTGAGCCACCCAGGTGCCCCCCAAAATTCAGTTTTTTAATATCACCTATCTGTAGATATAACCAACCTAAACAAGTCTTTTGGCATCCTCAAAAGATATTTTAACATACATATGAAGCATTCTTTGGAACAAATGTTGAGAATGAGTCCACTAACTCATTAATCACATTACCTTTCTCTTTTTTTCTGTGTTGTAGAGACTTTTTTTTTTTTTTGTACTAGAGAATATATATTTCAGATTGCCTTGGATTTAGATTTTTAAATGTGATGTCGGTTGCATCAGTAAGATGAATACACAGGTGTTTTAGACCATAGAAATAGAGCATAATGGGGCTCCTGGGTCTCTCATTCGTTAAGCATCTGCCTTCAGCTCAGATCATGATCCCAGGATCCTGGGATCGAACTCTGCAGCGGGCTTCCTCTCCCACTCTCCCTGCTTCTGTTCTCTCTCACTGCACATCTCTGTCAAATAAATAAATAAAATCTTAAAAAAAAAAAAAGAAGAAGAAGAAATAGAGCATTATGAGAAGACCATTCATTTGATGACTCTGACCTTCCTGTTAGTAAGCACAGTCCCAGAACAATTAGATTTTTACTCTTAAGGTATATCAGAGTTGCTTTTGTCAAACCTTTAGCTTCATAAGGGCTAAGAGTAAAATGCAGAGCACCCATATCATGGTCCATATGATAGAGGAAGAGGCATAATCCTAGAACCAATACAGCAGAACAGATATTTGATTGAACACTTTCCTGCTTATGTCAGGACAGAAAATTCTAGGGTGTGCAGGTCTGGGAGTTGTTCTAGAATCTAAGCAAGCTTCTAATTTTTTAGTTTTTATAATAACTATGTAATTCTGTAAATCAATTCAACAATTCTATAATACATTATGATTTACTACTCCTATGAAATTTAAGGTATGGATTTGGTGTGAAGCCATCAGATACTGTTACTACTCCTTCAAATATGCTAATTCTTGCTCTTAAATCTGTCAAGATCACAGCATATTTTGAGAAATAAATTTTGTTGATGTCTTCCTTGACTTAGAGATATTTTATATTTTATAACTCTTCTTGATAAAATTTGATATTACGTATATTTCTAGAAAATTGTCCAATATTAGGAAATTTTGGAAATCCACTAATATAGAGTGGTGTTAATTCTGAGTATCTGTGATAAAGTCCTGCATGAATATTGTTGTCCTTACTTCTTTTTTTCTTTTTAATTGTTTTTGAGTTCTACCCTAAAAATTCTGTATTAGTTAAGTTCAAGAAATTATATCTTGGGGTAAATGCCCAATTCTAACCTTTTATGTTATTTTTAAATTTACTTATTTCTGTTTTAATGTTAATGAATACTTTTGCTTTGATAATGAAAACTTTTTATTAGATTTATTATATGAATGCTTAATTAATGGCTATTTAGGAGTTCTTTTGAAAATGAATAATTTTGAAAAATGTAATAACTTTATGATATATACATATATATATATACACATACATATGTTATTTTTTTTCCCTAGGTAATGACTGAAAATACTGTGTAAGCAACCTATTGTCTGGCTTTCGATTTTTTTCAAACAGATTGTATTTTACAAAATTTCACATTATATTTTAGTGCATAAATATTCATAACAGATAGAGTGTACTGTTAGCAGTTTGCTTTAAAAAGAAGTTTGCTTTTTAAAAGTACACTTTTTAGAGTTTACTGTTAGCAGTTTGCTTTTGATTTACTGATCTTTTTTTCTCTTTTATTTTGCTTTCCTCTATTTCTGTGTCTATCTACCTATCAGTATGTGTGTGTCCATTATATGTGTATACACATATACCATCTTCTTATTTATTGGGATAGACACAAAAAAAGAGGGAATCATTTTGTGTCACTAGGTGTACTTGTAAAAAAAATGTAAAGTATAAGTAATATAAAATTGTAATAGTTTATCAAATCTAAATATTTGTATTTTATAGTAGGTTTATCTTATGTACATTTTATAACCTGTGTTTTGTTCTTTTCCTAGCATCCAGAAAAACTTACTGATTTTTTTTAACACCTTCCAAGATTGAATAACTCATAATCTTTGTCAGCATTAAAAAGAACAGTACTGGGGTATCTGGGTGGTTCAGTCAGTTAAGCATCGAACTATTGATCTCCAGCTCAGGTCTTTGATCTCAGGGTCATGAGTTCAATCCCTGCACTGGGCTTCACAGTGGGCATGAAACCTACTTAAAAAAAAAAAGTACTATTTTGGGACCTGTAATTAGAATGATTTTTTTTTTTAATAATTTGGACTTGTCCTTGCTTAAGTAAACTTTCATTTATATATATCTATATAGAGAGATATATATTAGATATAATACAATTTTATTCTAATACTGTTTTTGCAGAAAGTATTTTTAATTATTTTAAATATTATTTTGTTAAATATTAAAACATACAGAGCAATAATTTTATTATCTGACCCAGCTTTATTGTTGAGAAACACTACTTTCATATCCCTATCTTATTTTACTTTGCTATTCTTGGCTACTTTTTTTTTCTATTTAAAAATTTTTTCCAGCTTTAATGAGGTATAATTGAAAGTTATAGGCTCTTCCATAAATGGGGCTGGGAAAACTGGATATTGACATGCAAAAGATTGAAACTGAACCATGATCTTACATTACACACAAAAACCGACTCAAAATGGATTAAGGACTCAACTTCAGACCTGAAACCATAAAACTCCTAGAAGAAGGTGTGCCTGGGTGGCTCAGTCAGTTAAATGTCTGCCTTTGGCTCAAGTCATGATCCTGGGGTTCTGGGATCAATCCGTGTGTCCGGCTCCTTGCTTGGCAGGGAGTCTGCTCTCTCTCTCTCCCTACTGCTCATGTTCTCTCTCTTTCTCTCTCTCTCTCTTTCTTGAAAAAAAGTAAATAAAAATCTTAAAAGCAAACAAAACAAAACAAAAAACTCCTAGAAGAAAGCATAGGTGTTATGCTCTTTGACACAAGTCTTGGCAATGAGTTTTTAATTTGACACCAAAATCAAAGGCAACAAAAGCAAAAATCAAGTGGGGCTACACGAAACTAAAAAGTTCCCATACAGCAAATGAAACCATCAACAAAATAAAGAGGCAAATTACTGAATAGGATAAATATTTGCAAAGTATATATCTGATAAGTGATTAATATCCACAATATTTAAAGAATTCCTACAACTGAGTAACAACGACCACAACAATAAATCTCCAAACAACCCAATCAAAAAATGGGCAGAGGGTATGAATAAACTTTTTTCAAAGAAGACATACAGATGGTCAACTGGTATATGCCAAGGTGCTTAACATCAGGAAATGCCAAACAAAACCACAATTACACACCTAATAGAATGGCTATTGTCGAAAAGACAAAAAAGAACAAGTGTTGTTAAGGATATAGAGAAAACCAAACACTTGTGCAGTTTTGTTAGAAATATCAACTGGAATTGTCTCTATGGGAAACAGTATAAAGCTTCTTCAAAAATTAAAAATAAAACTACAGTGTGATCTAGTAATTCTATTTTTGCTTATTTATCTGAAGAAAACTAGAGCACTAACTTGAAAATATATCTGTTTTTCTATTTCCTCTTATACTACTTTAAAAAACTCCTATTCATATAATATTAATATTTTCTTATAGGATTATTTGAACTCCATTAGAATATTAACTTTTTGAGTTTGTTCAGTTTGTTTTATAATTTTCATTATATATATATATACATACACACACATATATGTATATATGTGTATATATGGACATTGTAAATAAATGTGTATATATGTGTATATAGACACATATGCACATATAGGCTCTCTCTCTCTTTCTCTCTCTCTCTATATATATATACATTTTATTAAAATCCATAAATATTGTGGCTAAAGATTTGCTCACAACTTCTTATGTTTACTCAATTTATCTATGTTTGCATTCATTTATTCAAAATACAGTTTTTAAAGCAACTGCTGTATTATAGGAACTGGGATTATAAAATAAAAAAGGAAGAGTCAAAGTAACCTCTGCCTTCATGGATCTTACATTCCAAATTAGGGAGACAAATATTATACAATATAAATAAAATATATAGTATGTTGAAAAGTTGTCTAACAAAGGGCTTGGTTATCACCACATGAATCACGTGGTGTAAAGTGTAGGATTTACAGGCAAAAGATTAGCAGTGAAATGACAAATAGATTCTTGAGGACTTCTGTTGTGTTCAGAAAGGTATACATCAATCAGTCTTGGCATTATGTGGATTGAGTTGTAGTCCAAAAGAGTGACTACCCTCCTTTGTTGTTCCACATTTAATAAGGACTCCAGGGGACAGGTAGAATCTGAACATATAATTCAGGGATTTTATCATCAAGTGGCTCTGCCAGGGAGCTCGAATTGTCTTCAGCTGAAATCAGGGCCCACAGGAGTTGTGTACCTGTGTTGATAACCTGGAGAGTTTCATGAAGGTTCAGGCTAGATGTTAAGTGTGGGTGAGGGGCTAGTTCTGTTAGTTAAGCTCTATGTTGCCAGGCAACCAGAGAGAGAAAGCTGCAGCAGTCTTTTAGTGACCAGCGGGAAAGGCAAATAAAATGTATCTGAAGACTGGGAAATTTATCATTTTGAAAAGGGTGTTCAGGGAAAGTTTCATTTTGATGCCAAAATTTAAGTAAAAGCTTGAAATAGGTGAAGGAGTGAGTCTTGTGATTATTTGGTAAGAGCATTCCCTGATGATGGAATAACAAAGACAAGGGCCCTGATCTTGTAAGTCATTCTAAGGACTTTGGCATTTACTCAGAATAAGCAGCAGAGCTTTGGGAGTATAGAATAGAAAAGTAATATTCCAAATTACATTTTTAAAGATCATTCTGGCTGTTGAGAATTGGGAAATGAGAGTATAAAAAGCAAGATCACTTGGGATGTTATTTAAATAATACTCTCTCAAATCTTCTGAGAAGTAGATGTCAAGACAGAATTCCATGTACAGCAGACGTTTACTGAAGAAACATCTGTGAGTGAAAATAGAAGGGAGCTAGAGAGGTCAGGGAGAGCCAAAAGACTAAAGATCTGAACTCTGTGAAAGATAGGAAAAGGAAAAGAAGGAAATCAGAAAGATAAGTTGTTCTTGGATTGCATCGTGATCTTAATGAAAGTTTTGGAAAGACTGACAGGGAATTATAGAACGAATGTTACTTGTGACATGAATCTCACATCTCACAGGAATGTATCTGCGTTAGATCTCTGCTGTGTTTAGTCGTTTTCTGGAAGCAGACCATAGAAAGCATGGTTTGAGCACAAATATAGATTGGGATTTCCAAGTGCAGCAGTTGGAACTATTTCTGCTATTTCTGCTAGCTCCTGCAATGGGAATTTGGATTGGTATGTTTTCTTGGCTGCCACACCAGATTAACAATGACAATGGCAGTAGTTGGACCAGTAGAAGTGATAAGGTAGGAGTCTACATGTATTTAGAAAATAGAGGAAACCAATATTTGATGAAGGATGTGTTATGTGACAAGAGAGAAGTAAATGAGTGATCTATAAGGAATTTATCAAAACTAGCTCAAATTAGTCTGTAAGAAAGTAATAATTCGAGGTCTTATTTAAGATAAATTTCTTACCTTTTTCATTCAACTTACTTTTTTTAAATGACTAATAAATGTATTTAAAAACCTAGGTCTATTGCACTACTGGGTATTTACTCTAAAGATACAAACGGAGTGATCCAAAGGGGCACGTGCACCCAAATGTTTATAGCAGCAATGTCCGCAATAGCCAAACTATGGAAAGAACCCAGATGTCCATCAACAGATGAATGGATAAAGAATATGTGGTATATATACACAATGGAATACTATGCAGCCATCAAAGGAAATGAAATCTTGTCATTTGCAACAACGTGGATGGAACTAGAGCGTATCATGCTTAGCGAAATAAGTCAAGCAGAGAAAGACAACTATCATATGATCTCCCTGATATGAGGAAGTGGTGATGCAACATGGGGGCTTATGGGGGTAGGAGAAGAATCAATGAAACAAGATGGGATTGGGAGGGAGACAAACCATAAGTGACTCTTAATCTCACAAAACAAACTGAGGGTTGCTGGGGGGAGGGAGTTTGGGAGAAGGGGGGTGGGGTTGTGGACATTGGGGAAGGTGTGTGTTTTGGTGAGTGTTGTGAAGTGTGTAAACCTGGTGATTCACAGACCTGTACCCCTGGGGATAAAAAATATATTATATGTTTATAAAAAATAAAAAAAAACCCCATGTCTAATGATCCACAATTTACAAATTAAATAACACAATAAAAATTTCAAATACTAATTTGGTGAAGGTGAAAACTTAATGTTGGCAAAGATTTTGGAAAAGGAAGACTTTTATCTTCTCTGCTGTGAGTATAATTCAGCTTGACAGTATGACAACAAACCAGCTTATCACATATATAAATATATGACAACCTACTTAAAAATTCTCAGAGTTTCCTTCAATGCACTTTTTAACACTGTAGAACTTTTTAATTTTTATCCCATATGAAATAGTTTTGATAGGTAAGGAATTTAGAAGATACTTTTTAAAAAAAATATATTTTATATATTTATTTCAGAAAGAGAAAGCACATGAGAAAGAGAGAGAGGGTAAAGCCGACTCCCGTTGAGCAAGGGGACTGATGTGAGGCTCAATCCCAAGACCCTGGGATCATGACCTGAGACAAAGGCAGATGCTTAACAGACTGAACCACCCTGGCATCCCTAGGAGATGCATTTCTGTAAACATACTAACAAAAAGTATATTTTTTACAAAATAACTTTAAATATTTATTGTATATCCATGCATGTCAGTATACATATACATGTATCAGTAGTTCTCAGATTGCTGATACTCTTCCTGTAACATGCAATATTTTGAGGGCTGTGAGTCACATTTTGAGAAATGACTTCTCATTTGAGGAACTGAGTTTAGATGAAACATAGCCAATGAAATCCCAAGAACAAACTTGCCAACCAGTTGAAATGATTATGTGCATTTTATTTCTCTTCTCTGAAAGTTGTGTTGAAGCTGGAGCACTCTCAAAATAATTTTTTTTTTTTTCATCAAGAGGTTTTTGGTTTTTGCTTTTTGGCATAAGTTTAAGTATTTTTCAATTTAGAATATTATTTATTTCTCCTGGTAGTACATTCTGTTACCTAATAAGTTTTTTCACTACCTTAGGTTGTCAGAATTCAGTAATTCATATTTTTTGGATCTACAAATAATTTAGATAGCATAATCTTTGTATTCAACAATCCATTAGTGAAAATATGGAAATTGCTGTAACATAAACCAATTACTTTTGTCTTGTGTTCTTAGAGAAATGTGTCCTTCTCCCCATCTTCTTTTGCATATTATTTCTTACCAACAACATCAAATAGTACATCCAATTGCTGATAAACCTAATAAATGTAAAAGAAATGTAACCTGTATGTGGTCAAGTTAGATGTTAGGGAACTGGTGGAGATTAATGTGTACAACCAACTCAGGTGCTTTAGTCACCTTGATTTGTATCCAATAATTTATAGGTAGGTGGTATGTTTTCTTTACAATTTCTCTTACCTAAAACTCGTAGAGCATTCATATAAAAGTTAGACTGTATTTGTTCTAAACAGCATTGTCTGGCAAATAATTGCGGAATCACCTGCTGATTTACTACTTAATGGTAGCAGATAACTCGACTGACATTTTCTAATTGTGACTCTAAAGTGTTATTCAGTTTTTGTACAACAGACAAAATCCTGAATGACAGTCTCTTACATTTTTTTGTCACTAAGTCCATGAATGAATACTATTCATGTTTTATATAGTTTATATCAATAAATTATGTATGCACAAACATCAAAAGTTAAAAGTTAACATAACTGAGTAAGTACTTAATATGTGCCAATTACTGAACTGTTTAGCACTTCTCAGTGGGGATATTTTTGTCCCTCAGGCAACATTTGGCAATGACTAGATAAATTTTTGGTTCTCACAAATAGGAGTTGCTACTGGATTGAAGACAGGATGTTACTCAGCATCCTACAGTGCACAGGACAGTACCCAACAGCAAAGAATTATCTTACTCAAAATGCCAAAAGTGTGGAGATTAAGACCCTATTTTAGAGGTATAATCATAAGCAAGACAGAATTGTTGTTCTATCACATAAAATGTACAGTTTAACAAAAGAGTATGCCAGTGAAGATTAATTAAAACAATTTTCACTTGTAATATTGAAAAGTGGTCCTATGTTAAAATCATAATTAAAATTTATATTTTTCTAAGTTTAAAAGGGACTAAGAAAAATACTTTTTATTTCTTCTTTGAGATTGAGAACTATTAAGATGTAGAGATAGGGAAGAATTCATTAATTTTGCTACTTGCACATGTTAGGTTGGATGATGTTGCTTAAATACAAAACAACTCAACCTTCTCATCCTATTCAGTTCATTTTATATTTTTTCCATTCCATTGTGATAATTCATATAAACCCTCTCCCAAACTTCTACAGGAGAAATTTGAAAGAATCCTATGATTAAAATGATGAGTTGTGGAGTATGACCAGACCATTTATTTGCAACATGACCTAAGGAGAGCTACTTTACCATTCTGTTAAGTTAGGCTACTCCAAGTGATAATATTACCTATGACATATAGTTTTGCAAGAATTGGAATTGATAATGCATACTAAGAGTTAATAAATATTCAAGTCTCCCAGTATTTGCTGGTCATTATCATCTTTCATAGTCTCATCAGAAATTAAGAAGCATTTCAAAATTAAACAGGAATTTATTGTGTTTCCTCATTCTCCAAGAGGAAAAAATTATTTAAGCAAGATATGTATTTTTTATAATTTTTATAAACATATTATGTATTATTAGCCCCAGGGGTACAGGTTTGTGAATCGCCAGGTTTACACACTTCACAGCACTCACCATAGCACGTACATTTTTTTTTTTTTAATTTGACAGACAGAGATCACAGGTAGGCAGAGAGACAGACAGAGAGAGAGGGGGAAGCAGGCTCCCCACTGAGCAGAGAGCCCGATGTGGGACTCCATCCCAGGACCCTGAGATCATGACCCGAGCCAAAGGCAGAAGCTTTAACCCACTGAGCCACCCAGGTGCCCCGCACATACATTTTTTTAAAGAGAAGAATACTAATAAACAATTGAAAGCTGATATATTTGTATCTTTATTTTGTATTAGAAATTTAACTCCTCAGAAAGAAAGATAAGAGGTCTACTCTTGGGGAAGCTTACTAATTATAATTTCCCAAAGAAATTCATTAATTATCCTATAGTCCTATATTTACAGGAGAAAAGCAGAAATAAAATTGATCAAATGGCCAAAAAATTGTGTGGAAAGGAAAAATTCAGTAGTACCACTTTTTGAATTAAGGCAAATTATAATGTTATCTACTTATTTTGCTAACTAGATAAACAATACATTTAATCACAGTATTTAATACAAATAATTTTACTCACTCATTTTCATAATTCTGGAGAAAATATTGTACCCTTTTGGGGACATAGAATAACAAGGTATGAAAAAGAAAGAGGAAAACAGTAAGAGTAAATTGAGAGTATGCAATTGGGAAGGTATGCAAAGGTAGACATTTTTTCTTCAAAAGTAGAAGAAGAAATGTATTTAAATGTATTTCTTAATACATTTAATGTATTTAAGAAGAAAGGTGTTTTTAAGTTATTTTTAATTATTTTATTTTAATTATTTTAAATTAATTAATTATATTTCATTAAATTATTTTATTTATTTTAAGTTCTTTAAATTATCTTATTTTTAATTATTTAATTTTATTTCTTTTTAATTATTTTAATTATTTGAGAAGAAATGTATTTAAATGTATCTCTTAAATGTATTTAAGAAAAATACATTTCTTAACTGTATTACTCATTTAACTCAGATGACAATGTTTATTTCACTTATTTTCATTCAAACATTTAAAAAAATATTTGTATAATTAACTGGGAGTACAGGAAAATATTTTAATTTTTGCATATTTAAAGGTTATGGCTCTAAAACCAAATTCATTTATCATAGTTAGTGCTATTGATTTATGAAATTGGAAGAAGAATCAGTAAAATTTGACTTTCAAACATTTTTCAAAAATGTGAAAATAATCTCTGATATCTTATCTTATCACATATATTATGAAATTTATCATATATAGCATAATGCTAACAAATATGAACTAAATAAGGACATCTTTAGCTAAAATATCACAGTATAATCTTAATGAAGGGCTACATTTATATAAGTACAAAAAATCTTCAAAATAATAGAACACCTTAAAAGATTGATAATTAGGACCTGGGTTTTAATATAATAGCTTTAATATATCTTGTCTACTGCTTAGTAATAATAAATTCAAGTTAATGCTTAATTTTGATTTAGATTGTCTGCTAATTACTCATAAAATGAAGTGAGACAGAACACAAAGTTAAAAGGTCTGCTCTTAGGATACAACTTTGTTTTTTCTTACCTGTTCACAAAAGAAAGTTTGTAATCTTTTTAGTAACTTTTTATCTAATTTTCCTCATTAACTGTGGATAAGCCTAACTGTGAATAATAGGTCATTTGTAACTATGCCTTTCAGGTGTTTTTTGACTTGAAATAAAGAAGTCACGTATTTATGAATTATAAAGTTATAGTTTTACTCCATTGTGATAAGCAAATTATTATCCTATTATAAATCATAATTTAGACAGGAAAATTTAATAACTATACATTAAATAACATTTTTCTTTCTATCCTTATTTTTTGTAAGATTATTCTCATTCATATTTGAAAGATGCCATGTATTTCCTCATTATTTTTTTTCTAATATAGTTCTTTGGTAAGGAAAAATCATGCTATAAAAAATTAACTACAAGACATGATCATATAGCACTTGGGAACTGAGGAAATATGTGCAACTTTATTAATAAAGACAATTTTCAGAAAATTATTTATTATAATACAAAATATAAGATTTGAAAAATAATTTCCATTTTATGTGTGTCCTAAAAGTGATCACTTATTTGATTTACCGTGTTATATTGACTATCCACCAAAGAGCTAGTCTCCTAAC
Organism: Mustela erminea; assembly: GCF_009829155.1. Classification (NCBI taxonomy): domain Eukaryota; kingdom Metazoa; phylum Chordata; class Mammalia; order Carnivora; family Mustelidae; genus Mustela; species Mustela erminea. The sequence goes on from NC_045625.1 coordinate 56,960,279, forward strand.
TACCTGACTCCTTAATATATATATAAAACAAAAGTAATTGGTAATTACAATTCTGATGTTTGGATTAGTGTGGCAATCAGGAGGTTTGTCAAATAAATGAATTATTTGAGTTGGAGGGAAGATATTCTATTTAAGCAAGAGACATAGTCCTTAAATAAGAAAATATTTTCGTGAGGGGAGTTTATATCCAAAATTCAAATGAGGGAATGCCTGTCTGGATCACTTGTTTAAGAGGCTGCCTTTGGCTCAGGTCATGATCTCGGCTGTCATCCAGCTCCCCACTCATCAGGGAGCCCACTTCTCTTTCTGCCCCCTCTCTGCTCATGCTCCCTCTCTCTCTCAAACAAATTAAATAAAATCTTTAAAAAACAAAACAAAACAAAAAGACAAAATTCAAACGATACATGCTCTGTAATTTAATTTTTTTTCTGATTTGTTGTTATTAAATATACTACAGTGATTACAAAGTAGATGATTTAATTTCTAAATTTAAGTGTAAATATCAACACATCATTGTATCTTATTTATAATACAGCACTATTTAAAAATAAAAAGTTCCTTTCAGAGCATCCATTTTCTTCTTTCTTCCACCTTATCTTACTTTTACATTTCATGAGCTCACTTACATTACCTTATTTAAGGAAAGATTAGCTTTTTTTTCTTAATACTTCTGTAAGACCAAGAAATTATTAATTTAGTTTTGGCTAATACTTTTGGCTGATAAGTCCAAAAATCTTGATTAACATGTTTCTTCCTTCCCTGCTTTCAATACTGAGGGTAGAAAAAAAAAATATATTCACTGAAAAGACTATCTTGAAACTAGGGGTGTCCAGTATGCTACTAACAGAATCACTAGGGATGTTTTTTGCTTAAAACAGTGACAAATGTCAGAAGAAAATTTTTTGGTAGCACACTTCCATTCTTTTTCCTGCCTTAATTGATCATGAGATCTCTAGGACTCTTGCAGCAATCTTATAGCCATGGGGATAAAGTGCAGGCATACAGAGCTAGTGGCTAGGATAGAAAAACAAAACAGAAGTGAGTTTTAGTTCTTTGTGACACCACTGAATAAGTAACTGAAATTTAAAAAAAAAAAAAGTCTACTTCAAGACTATTAAGTGAGAAAAATATACCCTTACACATTTTAACCTCCTTTTCCTGAACTTGCCCTTAAACACATTCCTTACTGAAAAAAGAGCCTACTATATGATATATGCATAGATTTTTAAAAAAAAATTTCTTCTTCTCATTAAAACACAGGTCCAATGAAGGCATTACATTCTCTACAGTATGTTAATGTCCTTTTCCTCTACTCATACTCTAGACCATTCTTCTTTCTTCCTACTTAAAACACTTTAGGTTCGAATTCATCTACAGATAGTTACACCCACTATATTTACTTATTTTGACATTCTGCTCACCTTTAATTAAAGATTTGAAGTCCTTGATCATTGCCACAATCTTTGACACTAATCCTGTAGAGCTTTCCTCTCTCAGGTACAAAATACCAACTTCTTATATAGACAATCTAACAAGGTTAAGTCTTATGAGGCACATGAAAAAGCAAGGTTTATGTGAGCGTTTCAAAACTCAAGAATTATTTATTTATTTATTTCAACATCTGAATATAAAAAAGTCAAATACATACTAACCAGTCTTCCACTCCTTATAGAATTCTAAGAGCCCATTCCAACCTTCTGGAGAGAAATTCAGACCTTATACTAGAGAAATTAAAAGCCTTCCCCAAAAGACCCTCCCCAAAAATCTTCCCCAAAAGATTTGATAATAAGTGGTTCCCACAAATAAAATGTATTCCTGCCTTTTTGTCAAGTTACAGTGAAGGTGGCAAAGCTCAGAGTCCAACCCAGTCATGGATATTCTAATCAGCAACAACATAATCACATTCTTATCAATATAAAAAGAAAGCCAGAGAACCTGCCGGACATGTGAAGAGAATCAATAGCACTGATAAGATAGATATTAAAATAAATAAAAACATACAAAGAAGAAATGTGCCTTCTTAGGCCAGGTGGAAGTGAGACTTTGTGGGATACCTCAAGCCACAGAGATCCTCTAAGTTATGATTTCCATGCTATATTACAAAGGATTGTGTAACTTACATGTTCTCTAGAAATCCATAACCCAACTTCTTCGTGTGTTATGATGAGTAATCCTCTTGCAATGAACATCATATTAAGGACACTCAGGAAGTAAGGTCTCTTCCTCCTAGCAAATATCGTTCGTGTCAGTACCCAGAGAGCCATTATACAAAGATATTAGACCAAGTCATCCATATTCTTTTCTTTCCCATGGGGATCTCCATCTGGTAAAGTGAACGTGTAAGTTTCAGGACAGTTTTTTTTAAATCCTTCTCCTATCTCCAAATCAGTGGAATGGGTAAAATTAGAGGGACTAATAATGACATGTATTTTTAAGGCTTTGGAACAACTGGAACTCTCATACGCTGCTGGTAGGAGTGTAAAATGATACATCATTTAAAACTCATTTGGTAATTGATATGTAAAAAATCACTTATATGTCTATCCTATGATGACATATTGTACTTTTAAAATTTAAATGAAATTTAAAAGGAAAATAAGTAAAAGTACATATTCATGAAACACATGTACTGTGATGTTTAGAACAGTTTAATTCATAATAACTAAAACCAAAAACTCATAATGTGCAGCAGTATGAATAAAGACATTGTGACATATTTACACTGTAATACACAGTAATGAAAAGGAGTGAAGGACTAATACAACAAGGGTCAATCTCAAAACACTCTGTGTGTGAAAGAAGCTGAAAACAAAGATCTTTTACATTTTATCTTTTCTGAAATACAAGGATGGGTAAAATGAATTTATAATAATAGAAATCAGATTAGTCATTGTCCCTGAGTAAGAATGGTGGTTGGTTTACCATAGTAGAATTGGTCAAAGGGGCAAAAGAGAATATTGGGGGTGGTTGAAGTATCTTACAACTTATTTTGGGCAGTGATTACACAATTATATGCAGTTGCCAAAGCTCAAGACACTTAAGATTTATTAACTTATTTATTTTTTATTATCGATCAGCTATATAGTTGTGTAATATGTTTATTAAATATGCTTATACATATATGTGGGTTTTATGTTTATTGCACATGAAAGGATATAAGGAAGTTTAATAAGATTCTTAATATAGCTTCAAAAATGTAAATACATTTTTATGGGAAAATAGGAAAAAGAACACAAAGGAAAAAGAATGAGGCTGATACCATATTTTCAAGTTTTTCTAGATGTTGGAAAACAGTAAAATGATATTGCTGCAGTTCTGAGGAAAATTACTTTCAAACTAGAATTCTATATCCAGTTAAATTTTTAAGCAACATGAGAGCAGAATGAAGATATTTGGACATTCAAGGACTCAAAAAGTTACCTTCCTTTGAATGTCCCCAGAAAGGAGTGAAAATTGGGCTTCCTTGCAGGAGAAACACCCTGGAAAGAAACGTAAGTTTCAAGAACCTAAGATTAAACATTCTTCCTTCACTGAAATCCAGTCACACTGAAATCTGGCCTTCTTCCTCTTATAATAAATTCATTTGACATTCTTTGCTTCAGAACACTTGCACTTTCTGATCACTCTTCAGGAAATTACCGTTTCCTAGATATCTGCATGACTTGCTTCTTCAACTCAGTCAGGTTCTATTCAAGCATTCCCTAATATTAAAGGTCTTTCCTAACCATCTTCAATTATACAGTGACTTGCTCACTTTTTAACCCCTTATCCTGTTTAATTGATTTTCGCAGGAATCATCTCCACCTGGTATCAAATACAATACATAAATGCATGTCTTAAAAAAAAAAATATATATATATATATTTATTTATTTATTTATTTATTTATTAAGATTTTATTTATTTATTTGACAGAGAGATCACAAGTAGGCAGAGAGGCGGGGGTGGGCTGTGGGAAGCAGGCTCCCTGCTGAGCAGAGAGCCGGATGTGGGACTCGATCCCAGGATCCTTAGACCATGACCTGAGCTGAAGGCAGAGGCTCAACCCACTGAGCCACCCAGGTGCCCCAAAAATATTTTATTTATTTATGGGAGATAGAGAATGAGAGAAAGAGAACATGAGAGGGGAGAAGGTCAGAGGGAGAAGCAGACTTCCTGCTGAGCAGGGAGGCTGATGCAGGACTCAATCCTGTGACTCCAGGATCATGACCTGAGCCAAAGGCAGTCGCTTAACTAACTGAGCCTCCCAGGCACCCCATAAATGCATGTCTTAATAGTATATATGTCATTAAACATACTCACATAAAATTCAGTAAATATAGCATGTACTCATTGTCTTCTTGCAAGAATGTAAGTTCTTTTTTAAAATTTTATTTATTTATTCGACAGAGAGAGAGTGTGAGAGAGCACAAGCAGGGGGAACAGCAGAAGGAGAGGGAGAGGGAATGGCAGGCTTCCCCCTGAGTAGAGAGCCTGATATGGCATTTTATCCCAGGACACTGACATCATGACCTGAGGCAAAGGCAGACACTTGACTGAGCCACTTAGGTGCCCATTATAGAATGTAATGGGCACCTAAGTAGAATGTAACTTACAATAGAACATAAGTTCTATTGCTATCAGAGGTTTTGTTAGTTTTTTCACAATAATCTCAGCCTAGGAAATTGATACATAGAATAATGAGCATTTACTGGATGAATAACTTTCATATCAACCATTAAAAAAATACCACATGAATTAGCATACTTCTCTTTGTCCCTGTATGGGGTGAATATACTTTTTAATTCATTTTATTGTCATTTGAAAAACAAAAAAAGTTGAGAAGAAGAGGAAAGAGACGCATGTCCAATTTTCAAACTCTTTCATGAATCACTTTAAAACATCTTATATGGTCTGCAAAAATTTCCCAAAGGAAGTGCTATCGAAGCTATGCTATGACTAATATGTAGAGAGCAACTTTTTAAAAAAAGAGATGGTGAAACGTGAATAATACAATTTTGGCCATGCTGCTGGGATGTGATGGTGTGATTATTATTTTGTAAAGTGCTTTGCCAGTGTACTAAATCTGATCTCCGAAATGAAACTATCTAGACTACTGGGAAGATGTCCAAACAGTTTTTGGTGTGTTCAGGTACCGATGGTCATTTATTCACATTTTCATTTTACTTTGCTGAGAATATTGATTCAGTTTAAACTGGGTAAAATAGTACCTCTTTCAGTTTATTTCACTTAGTGTAAAGTCACCTCCATGTTATTTACTTTATGTAGATGAACAGTTTTTTTTTCCTCTCTTCAGGGTCTCCCAAGAGCAAGTGACATGTGCTATATTGTACTTTTGTGTCATGCATTCAGCAATTTTTTGTAAAGGCGATTCGTGGTTATGATTTTGTTTTACAGTTTATAAATAACCAAAATTCTATGATTATATCAAGAAACCGAATCCATTTCTGTAAGAATCACAGATTACCTTGGCGTTTTCTGTTGAATGGTGCCTCTCTTTCATATACAGCATTAGAATATTTCTTGCTCTATATCTTGGAAAAGAAACTCCAAAGAACTCTTGTCTCATTTTCCCTATTAGTTAACAGCATTCATTATTGACAAGGCATCTAACCTTTCTGCAATTTATTTAAGTAAGGATGTTCATCTCAAAATATGGTTTCCAAATTGTACTCCTAGTACCTCTTATTTGGTTAAAATTAGCGCTCGCTTGCTCTCTCTCTCTCTCATTTAAAAAAAAAATATTTTGTTTATTTGTCAATTAGAGAGAGAGAGAGCACACACAAAGCAGGGGGAATGGGAGGCAGAGGGAGAAAAAGCACCCCACTGAACAAGGGGCCCGATGTGGAACTAGATCTAAGATCTTGGAATCATGACCTAAGCTAAAGGAAGATGCTTAACTGACTGAGCCACCCGGGTGTTCCAGGGTTCAACTTTATCTTCAGGAAATATCTTGCTGGGATATGGAAAGCATTAAGGGCAGAAATCAACTAGGTAGGATTTGGGAGGCCTTCAGTCTCCCTTTCTTCCCAGTGCTGCATGCCCACTAAACACTTCTCTATTATATCTGCTATACTTGCATATAAGGGTTTTTAATTTTTTTATACAAAGATAATTTTGGACCAAAATTTAAAGACTTCCAAACTAGTAACATTATTGATCTTTATTGTTTATGACCTTGCATACTTACGAAAGGTCTCCTACCTGTTTAAGGATTTTCTTTTCTGCTACATTTGTCTACACTGAGATATCAGGAGAAAGCCCAGTGGAGAAATTTTTTTTTTCCTTTTCTTTTAGCTTGACTGATTTGATGATTTCATAAATACATTTCAGAATAACTCCATTATCGAAACTTTCCTCTGCATATCAGTTAACTGATAATTTAAACTAATCCCTATTCTCAGTTTAGAATAGGGAATATTTTCATAACCATCAACTTCAAACATGTCTCTCAAAACACTGACATCTTCAAAATGGAACTGATTAAAGAATACTTGTTCATTCAGGTGTAATTTCCCAAACTATTTTCTGCTGTATCCATTAATATACTTTGGCTTCTTGGAAATCTAATCAAATAATCCAAGTTTACTTACTTTTTATGACTATCAAGAGAAGTTCCTGAAATGTGTGAATTTTGCTATGGTTTTGTCAATATCAGTGTACTTGCAATACTAAAATTTAGGAATAAATAATGTTTTCAGGAATGCATAGAGAAAAATATATTATAGTCCTGAACCTTTTCAGGATATCTACCCTACTAAACAAAACTTGACATTTGTGTACCTCATGCTGAATGGAGCAGGTACCATCATCACTCTTTATAGGATTTTTCAACTTTCCCAGAGCTGTCACAGCACAGAGGAATGGAATAAATCACTAAGTAGCCACATAATAGTGAATTATATACAGATTATGACAATGTTGGATAGATAATATTAATTATCTGTAAAAGGCAAATCCTCTCCCTTATTTACAACGCTCAAGCCCATGGTGATAGTAGAGAAATTCAGAGATTATTATCCCAATGTGTACCATCATGACTAGAGAAAGAGGCAAATAAAAACTTAATTGTTACAGAACCACACACCTACTCTGATGCTTTCAAATGTATTTCCCCCCGCCTCTTTTTTTTTTTTTTTTAAAGCTAAGTAGTACTAACAAAGAGGTCTTGGCAAATTATTTTACCACTCATTTAATTCTATTTCCAGTCCTCCTCTGTTTAACTTTCACTCATTCCTTAAGGACCCTGCTCAAACTTAATTTTCTCATTTGACAGACTGTATTTCTTTGTTTTTCAGGCACCATCTTCTCTCTGTATTTTTAAAACTAATAAGCATAGTTTTTTAAGCAATTATAGGTTCACAGAAAAATTGACTGAAAAGTTCAGAGTTCTGTATAGCATTTGTCTCCACACATTCAAATTGCCACATTCTCAACATCCCTGCAACAAACTATAGTTCATTATCAATTGATAAACCTACCCTGAATATTACTATTCAAAGTCCACCATTTACACTAAGGTTCATTCTTGGTGTTCTGTGGGTTTGAACAAATGTATAATGATATGTTTTTCTATGCACCACAGAATACTTCCACTGCTTAAAAATCCTCCTCCAGACGCTGATGATTCAACCTTCCTTTCCCCCAAATACCTGGTACCACTAATCTTTTTACTCTTTAAAGTCTTTTACAAAATGTCATGGAGTAGGAATCATAGGTAGTATGCAGCCTATTCAGATTGATTTTTCAATTAATTATATGCATTTAAGGTTCCTCCATGTCTATTCATGGCTTGATAGCTCATTTCTTTTCTATACTGAATAATAATCCATTGTCTAAATACACCACGGTATATACATTCATCTATTGAAGGGTATCTTGGTTGCTTCCCCAAGTTTTGGCAACAGTTTAAATATTTCACTCGACTGTCTTCTTATTTGCATTTCTGATAATTCATATCCAAATCTTAGCTCTTTTACTGATAATTTGTTTTTGTTTGTTTGTTTGTTTTACCTCTTCTGGCTTCTTTCAAGTTTTCTTACTTTGATTTTCTGAAATCTGAATATGTTTTGTTTTGGTGTTTATTCCTTTGGCAGGTTTTGAGCTTTCAGGATCTGTGGTTTGGTGTCTAAAATTACTTTGATGGAAATTTAGTCACTTCTGTTTCAAAGATTGCTTCTGTTCCTTTCTCTTTCTCCTTCTGGTATTCCAGTATGCATGTTAAACTTTTTGTAGTTGTACCACAGGTCTTGGCTATCATGTTCTGGTTTGCTTGCCCATTGTTTTTTCCCCTTTGCTTTTCAGTTTTGGTAGTTGCTAGAGTCACATACTGAAGCTCAGAGATTTTTTTCCTCAGCAAATACCAGTCTACTAATGAACCCTTCAAAGGCATTCTCTAACATTTCTTTATTATTATTATTATTATTATTATTATTCCTTCTTCATTTCCATCTCACTTTCTACATTAACTATCTATGCTTGCTCATTGTTTATCTCTTTCATTAAGCTCTTACTTATTAATCATTTTTTTAAACTTGTTCTGATAATTCCACTATTCCTCCTATATCTGACTCCAGTTCTGATACATCTTTAGTCTCTTCAAACTGATTTTTTCTTCTTAGTATGCCTTGTAATTTTTGGTAGAAAGGTGAACATGATATGCTGAGTAAATGGAATTGTGGTAAATAGGCCTTTAGAATATAGTGATAAGGATTTGGGAGAAAGGAAGCCTTCTATGTTCTTATGATTAAGTCTCAGTCTTTTGTGAGACTGTGCCCCCGGACTGTTAATTTCACCAGTGCTTCTGTTTTCTTTTCTTTTTTTTTTTTAAGATTTTATTTATTTATTGAGACAGAGAGAGAGATCACAAGTAGGCAGAGAGGCAGGCAGAGAGAGAGGGGGAAGCAGGCTCCCTGCTGAGCAGAAAGCCCAATGTGGGGCTTGATCCGGGGACCCTGAGATCATGACCTGAGCCGAGCCGAAGGCTGGGGCTTTAACGCATTGAGCCACCCAGGCGCCCCTCACCAGTGCTTCTTAATCACCCCCATCCCTATTAGTTAAAACTAGATGGCTATGTCTGTAAATTTCCCTTCCTTCACATGGAAGGTTAAAACCAGTTGGAGTTTGTTATTTCCCTTCCTCTGGGTAAAACTCCAGCAGATTAGGCTCTGGTAAATTACTTTTTCCTAAGGGCAGGCCTTATGAAGAAACATAGAATATTCTAAAATATTTTAAAATGGTTACTTTTCCACTCCCTTCCCTACAAGAAGCAAAAGGAAATTTTTGAGAACCTTTGAGAACACTTTGAGAACTGGATACAGCTCCTGGATAAAGAACTCACGAAGTGTAGGTTCCTCCCTATGAATGAATCCCCTTGGAGTTTTCAACACTTGCACTTGTCTACACTAAGCTTCTAGCCTTTAGTCAGTGGAGGTTTTTCTATGGAAGCAGTGGCTTAGCTGGGATTTGTTTCTGGGTTTCTGCTATGATAAATTGGGATTCTCTGTATCCACTTACTTATCTTTCTCTCCAATATTGGGAGCAGTGGTTTGCCCTGGGCCTTCACTTCTTTGTCATCTCTAAAAAGAGTTATTGATTGTTTTTCCAGCTTTATTGGTTTATAATTGATGTATAACATTGTATAACTATATGGTGTACAATATGATGATCTGATACACTTAAATAATGTGAAATGATTACCACAACAAGGTGAGCTTACACCTACATATCCTCATATAATTATCCTTTTCAATGATGAAAACATGGAAGATTTACTCTCTTAGCAACTTTAATGTATACATTGCACTGCAATGAACTATAGTCAATATGGTGTATAGTCCTAGAACTCATTTATCTTATAGCTAGAAGTTTGTACCCGTTGACTGACATCTTGCCATTTCCCCCACATCCTAGCCTCTGGCAACCATTATTCTTTCCTTGTTTCTATGAGTTTAGCATTTTGGTATTCCACATGTAAGTGATGTCATGCCAAATTTGTCATTCTGTCTGATTTATTTCACTTTTCATAATGCTGCAAAAATGTTGTGAAAAATGGCAATAATGCCTTCTTTTGTATGGCTAAATAATAATCCTTGTATATGTACATATCCCACACATTCTTTATCCAGTCACTCATTGATAGAACTTAAGTTAATATCATGCTTTTGCTATTAGGAATTGTGCTACAATGAACATAGAATTGCAGGTATCTCTTCAAGAAGTGATTTCATTTCCTTTGTGTTTACACCCAGAAGTGAGATTGGTGGATCATATGATAGTGTTATTTTTAATTTTTTGAGGAACCTCCATATTGTTTTCCATAGTGACAATACCAATTTATACTCCTACTAACTTTACAATGGTACACTTTTCTTCACTTCTTGCCAATACTTATTATCTGTTGTCTTTTTTATAACAGCCATTCTAACACATGTGGGTAGATATTTCGTGGTTTTGATTTACATTTCCTTGAAAAGTAGTGACATTGAGCACTTTTTCATGTACCTGTTTGGCCATTTGTAGGTCTTCTTTGGTTTAGATCCTTTGCCCATTTTTAAATTGGTCATTTGGTATTTATGTTGTTGAATTATATCAGTTCTTTATGTATATTGGATATTGGATAATGCCTTATGAGATACATAGTTTGCAAATATTTTCTTCCATTTTATAGGTTAAACAATAATAGTTTAAATGAAAATGTTAAACATAGGAGAAGGAATGATGAAAAAGAAAAAAAGAAAAAAAAACTAAAAAAACCCTAAATTCAGATAATATTTTCCCATGATCGTTAGTTTGAATTCTAGAAAAGTACAAAGAATAAAAATACTGGCAAATATGGATGTAGAATCTTTACTCTGGAACAATTATAAAAAGTAAAAGTTACAAACTTAACCAAAGGTCTCCCCAACTCTATTCCCTTGCAGTAGTTTTTAAAATTTCTGTCAATGGAAAAAGTATTTAATAATGAAAAGATTATAAATTTAGGAACATATTTTGTTGGAAATAGTGTAATGGTTATTTTTGACAAAAACAGAAAATATAAATACCAAAAGGGACAAAGTTGGAACAAAACAAAATATAATGTGACTATAAAGAGATAAACATTGCTAGTATTTTGTTTTTGATTCCCCCCCCCAGTGTCTCTAACTCTATTCATATTCTGTTTATGTATTGATTGTTTAAAACATGCCATGAATGATTCTGTGTGCTTTACATGTCTAAACTAATTATGTTCAATAAGCTTTTGAAATACTATTTTTGTTCTTATTTATGAATGAAGAAACTATGATAAAACATTTAGAGAATGGCAAATTTTTTCAAGGCAGTGGTGATATAAACCCACATTGAAAGAAGATATTTACAGTTCAAATAAAACAGTAATACAAGAATGATCATTTTTTATTTTTTTTAAGTTTTTATTTACTTATTTGACAGAGAGAGAGAAGATCACAAGTAGGCAGAGAGGCAGGCAGAGAGAGAGGGGGAAGCAGGCTCCTTGCTAAGCAGAGAGCCCGATGCAGGGCTCATCCCATGACCCTGTGATCATGATCTGAGCCAAAGGCAGAGGCTTAACCCACTGAGCCACCCAGGCACCCCCAAGAGAGAGCATTTTTTTAAAAAGCAACTTAGTCTACCTTATGGAACAGTTTGACTCCTATTGTCATTTAATCAAACATTATATAGTTCATAAAATTTTTTACATAGTACTGTATTCCACTGTCTTTCACCAGCACTGTTCTATGTGGAATTCCCCAGAGTACCAGGTACTATAGATTTTGCTTGGTATTGTTATTCTTTTGTCTCTCTTACCTTGCTGTCCTCATTCATTCCTCACCAACAGCCTCTTTCACCAACACGTACATACATAAACACACACACACACAGGCACATATTCACTCCCTCACACAGTCACACCTTGACCTTGCTCTTCCCTATCTGACGTCTTATTCATCATCCTTCACTAACCTGTTCACATGGATATGCTGTGAATTCTTATATATGCTTTACATATTTTATAGAGAGAGAATGTAATAATATATATGTGTGTGTATATACATATATAATATATAAAACTCCTTGTAAACAGCCTTCATGTAATTGTCTCAAATGTACTCTGTGATCTCTTTCTGGATGGAGGATAGAGAGAGTTTGGGCACACTTGTGACATTGCATTTGTTTCATACATGACCATTTTTTTGAATCATTCTCTCAATTGAAGAATACTGATGAGTAATTACAAAAAGTTCAAAAATTATATCAATGTTTTTTCATCATATACCAACGTTCTTTTGAACAAGAAATGTTAAGAATAATGCAATGAATACAGTTTTAATTAACACATAATTATTAGGAGGTTCAAATATTTTTCCACAGATGTCTAAGCTTGGAGAAGGCCTTTTTACCCTTTTATTTCCTTGCTAATCAATTCTTATAATCCTGGTTAATTTTTCTTATTAAATAGTCATACCATTATTTAATGGATCCTGTGTTACTGAGTGCATGTGTGGGTGTGGGTGTGAGTGCATGCCCATACCCCAAATCCTTACAGTGTACTATGCTCAAACTGGTTGAAAAGATAATTCTATACCCTCCTCTCTCTCTCTCTCTCACTCACTCTCTCTCTCTGTGTTTCTTTTGGTTTAATTTCCAATGTATTGTGTACCTACTGGACATTTTTCAAATTAGAAAATTATATATTTGAATTTATTATTGTATTATTGATCTGAGCAAGAAATGTCCACCATAGGGTGGTATTGTAGTGATGTGCAACTAAGAAAATAAAGAATAATACAGCAGATACTTCTTTGTATGTATCAGGAAAAGTTTAAAGATTATTAAAAACTAGATCTGGTTTACAAGTATACTAAATTCTAGGTTTGAATCTCAGATGATTCTCTGTTTTTCATATGGAATAGTGCTAAACTTAAATTTACATCACATCTATTATTTTCTATTGTAAAATTGGCTTTCTGTTAAACAATGATTTAGATTATTCAGACCTTTACGTTCTTTAGAGAAAGTCATATTACTAATAATAATGTATTTGGGGGACGCCTGAGTGGCTCAGTTGGTTAAGCAGCTGCCTTCGGCTCAGGTCATGATCCCAGCGTCCTGGGATCGAGTCCCACATCGGGCTCCTTGCTCCGCAGGGAGCCTGCTTCTCCCTCTGCCTCTGCCTTCCACTCTGACTGCCTGTGCTCGCTCTCACTCTCTCTCTGACAAATAAATAAATAAAATCTTTTAAAAAAATAATGTATTTGGTATTGTGGAAAAGTGTTTTGAGTTGTAAAAAGTTAAGATAGCAGTGCTTCAAGTGCAGAAAAAAAATTGTAATGTGTATGTAAAATTTGTAACTTGCATAAAAAATCATCTTTTGAGGCAAAGATTTAATGAATTGTTACTGAGAAAGCTTGTTTTGTTCATTTATTAAAAATGATGCTTCAAATTATTAATGAAGTTTACCATGAAGAAATAGGATTTTATGTTATTTGTTTTGCTTAGGATAACATTAACTTTTTTTTTTAGAACCTGCAGTAGAGGAAATTTAATGGTGAACCTGCTAGTGTTAGATTTTGTTTTGTACCAAGTGGTAAATCAACAACTGAATGGCGCACAGAGTATATTACTTAATCAGTCTTTAAAAATAAGTGAAGCACTGCCAGCAAACCTCAAAAGATTCCACTATATTTTTTTTATATTAGAAAGAAGTATACCGGGCGCCTGGGTGGCTCAGTGGGTTAAAGCCTCTGCCTTCGGCTCAGGTCATGATCTCAGGGTCCTGAGATCGAGTCCCACATCGGGCTCTCTGCTCAGCAGGGAGCCTGCTTCCTCCTCTCTCTCTGCCTGCCTCTGCCTACTTCTGATCTCTCTCTGTCAAATAAATAAATTTAAAAAATAAATAAAGAAAGAAAGAAGTATACCAACATTTTAGCAAAAAAATAAAAAGAAGTCAATTAAATAGCCTTAAAATCCATGAGAAATTGAAGACACAACTGACGTCAGTATACTTAACTAAGTAAAAGCAATTCTTAATTTGTCTGTCTTTTAAAATAGAAAACTGAAAATAAAACTAAAATTCATTGTAGCAAGATTTAAAATTTACCCAACCTAAATTTCAAACCTCTTGCAAAAGTGGAAAACTACAAAGTTGTTTGTTGCAGTATTTTTTTAATTTTAAAAGCCAGGAAACAATCTACATATTTATTAATAGTATTTCTCAAACAAAATAACATCATTCAAGGATTTAAAATAATGAACTATGTCTTTATATATCAATGTGAGTAGATCTCTAAAGCAGGTGGTTAGTGACCAGAAAATAGAGATTGAGCAAGATTAATGTGATTTGTTAAAAAATAAGCAAACATATAAGTGCTTATGAAAATCATATCTGTTCATAAATACAGAAATCGTGGGCTAGGGGCGCCTGGGTGGCTCAGTCGTTAAGCATGCCTTTGGGTCATGTCATGATCCTAGGGTCCTGGGATCCCACTCTGGCTCCCTGCTCCACAGGGGAAGCCTGCTTCTCCCTCTCCCACTCCCCCTGCTTGTGTTCCCTCTCTTGCTGTGTTTCTCTCTGTCAAATAAATTAAAAAAAAAAAAAAGGAAAGAAAGAAAGAAAGAAAAAGAAAAGAAAGGAAGAAAGGGAAAGAAATTGTGGTTGTGGACTGGAGAAATATGCATGGAACTTTTCATAGTATTTCTCTTTTGGAGGGAAGGAGAATTGCGGAAAGTGAGTAAAGAACTTCAACTAAATCTGTTATCATAAATGTTTCTATTTTCTCTTTTCAAAATGGCAGGAAGCAATTAAACACAATATTTAGGGTGAGCCTTGACGTGATGGGAACATGGCTGTTTGTTATATTGTTCTTTATATTCATCTTCATTTTAAAATTTCTGGGAACAAAGACGAGAACTATTCATTCTTTGCAGGAAACAAAAGTTTCTACTTTCTAACATGTTTAAGGAAACTGTCATGAATGTTGTATAGAAAATGTAAATTTGCTTGATAATGAAATCAGAGAAACATCATCAGACACATTGGTGATGATAGAAGTCAAACTGATTATTTTTTTAATAAGAAGATTGAGGGCTGCCTGGGTGGCTTAGTTGGTAAGTGGCCAACTCTTGGTTTCAGTTCAGGTCAGGATCTCAGTGTCCTAGGATCAATGCCTGCATTGGGTTCCCTTTGTTTCTGTTGACTCAGGGTGAGTCTGCTTGAGGATTCTCTCTGTGCCTTTCCTTTAGCCCATCCCTTCCTTCTCTAAAAAAATAAATAAATCTTTAAAAGAATAAGAATATTGAGACACAGAGGGTTTCAAATGTGCATAGTGGCTCATAACCCATATTTGCTTAACACTTCTAACAAGGAAGTGGACTATTATTTTAATTTGGGTTCTTTTGTGGATAAAACATTTTATTGAAATTTATACATAGAATAACTAAAATTTGAAAAAAAAGTTTCAGTTTATAAAAACTAAATTACTTAAAGGGACAAAGGTCTTGAAGTATAATTTATCTTCCAGAAAGTCTGTTATCAGACTGCTTGCCATGAACCTTTCTCAGGGTTTGGATGCTATTCATAATCGAAAACAAGATGTCACCAGAAATGATGCTGTTTGCCTTGGGCAATATGCTCGCATGAGAGAAAATCTGATCATGATGTCAGACTTGTGAAACACTGGAGAAATAGATATGTTTTATTCGAACAAATAAAAAGACACATTGTGAAAATGCCAATATTTGTGAAGAGGTCCTTCTGGACAGAGGCTCATCCTTTATGTGCCTGGGACAAGAAATTTGGTTCTCTTGAACAATAAACAAGCTGCCTCTTAACTCAGGAGAGGATAGAACTTATTTAGGATCCAGCAACAACATATTACTTGGAGTGTATTACTTCTTGCCCTTCAGGGAGGGGTGTTTCAACTCAAAGTAATATTTATTCCAAATACCATATTAAATATTTTTGTAATCTTCAACTTGATTTCCTGAGTAATTCCTGTCTCATAGACCCATCAGAATGACTTTTAGGTTAAAGGGAGTCCTGAGAGTCAAGATAGACCAAGGGTCTCAATGAAATGACATGACTTCAGAGGAAAACAGTTAAAATAACAAATTGTCTGCAATAAGGACAGTAAAAGAATTGCCTAAGACTCACAAGAGAAAACTGAGCCTGTGGTAATGAAACTACTTTGTCTATTGCTATAAAACTGTTCAGTGAAATCTTCAGATCTCACCACCCTTATTGTCTCTAACCGGGTCAAAGAACGCCTACTATAAAGAGTAAGTAATTTCTTATAAATTTTTATTAAAACATCAGCATATATATTAAAGAATATGTATAAATATGAAGACAAAATCTTCAGTAAACACTTTTTTCTTTAACAAAACTTGTTTTCTTTATTCTTACTCTAGTACAGAATTACTAATTCCAACTGCATTTTTTATTAATTATTTTTATTAACATATGATGTATTATTTGTCCTAGGGGTACAGGTCTGTGAATCATCAGGCTTACACACTTCACAGCACTCACCATAGCACATACCTCCCCAATGTCCATAACCCAACCACCCTCTCCATAACTCCCTCAGTAAATATATTTAAATCTTAAAAAAATCTATGCAGTTGAACTCTTTCTATTAAAATATAACAGCAGCATGTTCAGGACATGCTCTTAATTAGAACTTTACCTACATAAATCCCAGATAAGCTTTTTATATTTCTAAGGTGTACTTTGAATGAAAACATTTATTTGCTTTCATTAGAATAATCTCTATAGACATAAATGCTATTACAAATAATGTAAAAAATAAGCAATATTCATATATTTAACAAAATTGTAATGTGTGTCCTTTTGCTATATTGTAGTTATGTGTGTTTATAACAAGTGATAAAATCTATTAACTTTTTTTTTTTAATTTCCACTCAATTTCCCTGTAGGAATGGTTCTAAAATGACCTACCTAATATGTATAAAGTGCTTTCTACATGAAAAGCAGTGATTTTCAAAATGCTATTGCCAAGAAAGAAAAGAATTGTTAAGCTTCTAAAGGTATATTAATCATGGCAAGCCCTGAGGGTCTCATTTACTTTGTTGGGAAAAAGTTAATTGTTGGAAGATGCTCTAATGACTAAAAACAATAATGCACTTGAAAAAAATGTACACTGATTTCCTTCTTAGCCATTAAAACTGCAGCAGTTTTCCCAGTTTACATGCCTACATTTCCAACGCTTGAATGCACACCTTTACTGAACTTGAATTGCCTCCTTTAAAATGGGATTGATAATTACTTTTGCCATATTTTTTAAAAATTTTATCTACATAAAGAATAGGTCACAATTAATGCATCATTAACTTTTATTTTCAACTTTTTTTAAAATAAGATTTTAGATCTCATGCTCTATGTTATTGCTCTCCATGTAATACATTTTGAAGAAAGCTTCCTATTTTAATAGCATATTTATTTTTTTAGGAAGTCATCTTAGCGTTTTGTTCAGGAACTTATAAATTCTCTATATCTGGTGTCATTTTTATTTATTCTGAAGAGGAAATGGAGTACTGATACTATTAAGTGTCATTTTAATATACATATTTCATCTTTAAGGTATCTTTTCTAACACGTCAGTGCTATTCAAAATTTAGTTACAGTATTTTTCACCTCTGACTTCTGAGTTCCCATTTAAGTCATATATATATATATATATACATATATATATATGTATGCTAAAGATGGAAATTTGTGTAGCTGTATGATAGCATTTAAGATTACTTCTCCTTTAAGGATGACTAAGACTCAGAAAGAGACATACTTTCTTGCTCATTTGTCTTAAATAAAATTCTGTTATCTTACTTGGAACAGATAGGTGAAGTATTTGCATTTATTTGTTTTTAGTGGGAGTTATTTATTTAGAAATCACCTGAAAGCCAACTTTCATTTTCATCTTTTCCTCACAGTTTTACTAAAATACAGTTGATAATATTGTATTAATTTAAGATATACCACATAATTACTTAGTGTGTATATATTGCAAAATAATTCCCACAGTAAGTTTAGTTAACATTTATCACTTCACATAGTTGCACACTTGTTTTCTCTGTGATGAGAACATACTTTTTTAGCAGTTTTCAAATATACAATATAGTATTGTTAATTATAATTACCACGCTGTATGTTTAAAAAACATTGTCAAAATATTGTCAAAACGTATTTATCTTGTAACTGAAAGTTTGTACCTTTGACCATCTTCCGCAATTGCCCCCATAAACCCCAAATATGGCAAACCACAAATCTGTTGTGTTTCCATGAGTCTGTATTTTATTTTATTATTTTATTTCATTTATTTTATTTAGATTCTATATATAAGTGAGATTATATAATATTTGTCATTTTTTTTCTGAACTATTTTTGCTGCCATAATGTCCCCAGGGTCCATCCCTGTTGTCATGAATTGCAGGATTTCCTTCTTTTTTATGGCTGCATAATGTTCAATTGTGTGTCTGTGTGTATTATGTTCTTTATTATTCACCCATTGATGAACTTAGGTTGATTCCATGTCTTGGCTATTATAAATTATGCTGCAATGAACAAGAAGCGCAGGTATCTCTTAGAGTATCATTTCATTTCCTTTGGATATACACCAGAAGTGGGATTGGCAAATATAGGATAAATCTATTTTTAATTTTTTGAGGAAACCCTATACTGTTTTCAGAGTGGCTGTACCAATTCATTTGTTACCAACAGTGTACAAGCGTTTTCCTTTCTTCGCATCTCCACCAACACTTATTACCTATTGTCTTTTTTTTTTTATTAACATATAATGTATTACTAGCCCCAGGGGTACAGGTCTGTGAATCACCAGGTTTACTCAACTCACAGTATCTATTATCTTTTTAATGATAGCCATTCCAACAGGTGTGAGATGATATTCCTTTATGATTTTGATTTGTATTTCCCTGATGATTTGTGATTTGAGTACCTTTCGTGCAGAGCTTGGCCATTTGTGTATCTTTGGAAAAATATCCTTCCTGTTCTCTGCCCATTTTTTAATAGGATCAATGGGAATATTTTTGCCATTGAATTGTATGAGTTCTTTATATATTTTAGATGTTAACCCCTTTATCAGATATGTGGTTTGTAGATATTTTCTCCCATTCAGTAGTTTGCCATTTCACTTTGTTGATAGCTTCTTTGCTGTGCAGAAGGTTTTTTAGCTTGAAGTTGCTGTGTTTGATGTGTTTGATGTGATTTTGTTTCCTTTGCCTTTTCTTTTGGTACCAAAAGCTAAAATATACTGCAATGGCTAGTGTTAAGGAGCTTGTTTCCCTCTGGTTTCTTCTAAAAGTTTTATGGTTTCAGGACTTATATTCAAGTCTGTAATCCACTTGGAGTTGATTTCCGTGTACTGTGCAGCAAGAGGCCCGTTTTCATTCTTCTGCATGTGTCTGCCCACCTCTCTCAGCAGCAATTATTGAAGACACTATCCTTTTTCTGTTGCATATTATTCTGTTGTAAATTAATTGACCATATATCCATGGGTCTATTTCTAAGCTTTCTGTTCTGTTCTGTTTGTTTATAGATCATTTTTATACCAGTATCCATTGTCTTCATTACTATAGCTTAGTAATGTAGTTTGAAATCAGGAAATGTTGATGACTCCAGCTCTGTGTTCTTTGTAAATAATGCTTTGGCTATTTGGGCCTTTTCTGGATTCATACTAATTTTAGGATTTTTTTTTTCTATTTCTGTGAAAAATGTCATTGTAATTTCGTATAGATTGTAATAAATCCGTAGATCACTTTAGGTAGTATGATCATTTTAACAGTATTAATTCTTCTAATCCATGAAACTAGAGCATCTTTCCATTTATTTGTGTTTTCAGGTTTTTTTTTAATCAATGTCTTATATTTTTCAGTGTACAGATCTTCCCCTCCTCAGTTATATTGGTCCCTAGATATTTTATCTTTCTGATACAATTGTCAATGGGATTATTTTCTTAATTTATCTTCTTGATAGTTTATGGTTAATATATAGAAACATAACTGATTTTTATGTATTGGTTTTGGACCCTGCAACTTTACTGAATTTGTTTATTGGCTCTGACAGTTTTATGGTGGAATTTTAGAGTTTTCTATGTATATGATTATATCATCTGCAAATGAGACATCTTTACTTCTTCTTTTCTGGTTTGGATGCCTTATTTTCATTGTCATCTTAATTGTAATGTTTTTTAAAAACCATCCTAAATTTTGATTATGACAAACTATAAAACCTGAATTTGGGAGGGCTTTTGCTAACCAAAGTAAATAGGCTTCAGTGAACTTGTTTGGGAAAACATGATTTTTATTCTTTTTCAGTTTTGTTAATTAAATGATCAAAATAGCACTTTATGAGATTAATGCTTTGTATTTTATTCCATTTTGTGGACTATGCAGTTTATTTGATAAGGGTATACTTTTCAGATAGTCACATTACTGTGGGTTTTATAATAATGGGAAACCTGGAGTAATTCATAAAGCATCATTATTTATCATATTAATTAGAGATCACATCATATATTTTGAATCCCTCTGCCTAACACAATACCTAGAATATGGGGTGTATTCAACAAATGTTACTTCAATGAATCAATGAATTCCACTTTTGCATGGAGGAAAATATTTAAAAAATATATTTCTTTTAGATGTACTCCCACTGTGGACAGCCTAGAGCTCTTTAGGCATAAGGGTCCTCTTTATAACATACCCTGCTTTTCTGTAGTATGTGGCTCTGAATTCAATGCATTTTTTTTTTTTTTTTTTTTGGTTAGGATACTTCACCAGGATTCCTAATAAACCTTTCATTAGATTTCTCATGTTTTAACTTTGTTATACTTTCTCATGTTCACTCTTGTACTGACAGTAAGAACTCTAAATTGTTGAAGTCTGATGCTGGTCATTTGTTTTTGCATAGCACTTCACTTTTTCTAAAGCATATCCATGTGTAACTTTGCAAAAGATTTTTATATACACATAATAAATGGTAACATTTTCACTGTAAATAATTCATACAATTTAATGTAACCACTCCTCTTGGCTACTTTTTTTTTAATTTCAAAATATTTATTATTTCTTGAGATTCTGTTACAAGAAAACCACAGAAAAGCATGAGAATCAGGGACTGATGTCAGGGCAACAGATTTTCCAAAGATAAAGTGAAACAACACTTAGCAAACATTCTCTGACTGAGTCCAGCTTCTGTCCAACAACTAGCGCATATCAGTCTGCCCAGAGGGCCACAAAAAAAGCCCCACACGCTGAGGGTCTTCAGCAACAGACACTAATTTTCTCATAATTCGGGGGTCTTAAGGTCCAAGATCAAGGTGTCGACAGGGTCAGTGTCTCCTGAGGTGTCTCTCCTTGGCATGTAGCTGGCCATCTTCTCTGTCTTCACATGGTCGGTCCCTCTGTGCATGTCTGTGTCTTCAACTTCTTATAAAGACACCAGTCCTACTGGGTCAGGGCCCACACTAATAACCTAATTGTAACTTAATTGCCTTTTAACAGACCCTATCTCCAAATGCAAGCAAATTCTGAGGTACTGAAGGTTAGGACTTCAACATTTAAATTTGGGGGAGGGACACAATTCAACCCATCACACCATCTATGTGAATAACCAACTGACAAGGTCAGAGAGGACCCAAGCATATATATATTACACTTTCCAGAGTAGTAATGGCAGGATTAGCTAGTCTTGGAGTGATATTTGGATCAAAAGTAAGGAGTAGCAAAGAATAATCCTTTTATCAATTTTTATGAATATTTTAATGTATTTATGTTCATTCAATAATGTCATTTATTAATTTGTTATTATGCAGAGAAGCAGTACTATAATGCATTTCAACAATTTTATGGAAAATATTTATCCAGTTTTTAACATCTCTGGATGAAAATTGGGCTGTCTTATAATCATTGGCAGCTCATGCTTTAATTGGCAATGACTTTTCTCTGTGAGAAATAAAAGTATATGTTTAAGATGGGGAATTATGGTATTTTTAATATAATGCTAGTTATTTGCAAAATGTATTCAATTTCCAAAGAAATTGAAGGATGCACACAAACTTATGACTCAAAACCTCTTAGCTTGCTGATATAGTGGTGGTAGGTGGGGGGGAAGAGAGGATGGTTTCTGTTTTTGCTTTTTTTTAGGTTTTGTTTTGTTTTGTTTTGTTTTCCTGAATAAGCTTCAGTCTTTAGTAGTCACAGTGACCCTGGTTCTTGAAATTGACTTTTACACTCCTTCTGCCCCTCCTAGCCCTGCAGTTTAGGGCCCAGTTTATTCTTTTCCCCTTTTCTTGGGGTACGGTTTTGTTCTGTTTCCTTCCTCCAGCTGCACTGACCTTTCACCAGTGCCACTGGGGCAATGATTCTGTAGCTCTTCTCCCAGTTTAGTAAGTTCTGTGGTGCTGTAATGAAGAAAGTCAAAGACGTAAGGCAGAGATTTGTACTCATCCTTCGCAGCTTCTCATCCCTTTTCGCAGATCACCAAAACAAAACAAAACAAAACAAATTTGTAGAGCTCTCGCTAAATATTTTTTGTATAACCAGTGATATTCACAGAGAGCAAATCTGCAAGTGTGTGGCTGTCTCTCCATTTTCTGCAGCCCCTAAAACCTTACCTTATTTTCTGGAACTTGCATTTTGCAAGCTTCTTAGTTGTGTTTCCCCCAATGAGTACTTATGTAACCTGTCTCCTCTTAGATTTAAAGGGGCCAGTCTGTGGCTCTGTTTTCTCATTTTCTTATTAAAAAAAGTCATTCATTTCAACTTAGTCTGACCTTTATTGTTCGGTTGTTATTGTAAGGGGAAAGTGACACTCTTCCTAATTCTCTACATCTTATAGAATTAACTAGAATTCCCTTTTTGGTTTTGAAAAATCTATTTATTTCTCATAAAATATGCTATTTCTGCTAATGTGATGTGTTTTTGGTTTTTGCATGAACTAATTTGTATGTAAAATCTCATTTTAATTTATTAAAAGGTGATATATAAAGATATAATCCACAAAAACAAAATAAAAGATTGCTTAAGAGTATATTCGCTAAAAGCATAAGGAGTCTTGAAACCAAAATGTTGTAGAATCTCTGCTCTAAACTTATATGGGGACCAAGAAATACTCCAAGTAAATTAGGAGATATGCCCTACTGCCCTATTATACTACACCTTTGCTTGAAAAGGACTAAGAACTTTGAAAACAACCTCACTTTTCGGGAAAATAATTAATGTGAAGAAGATTCTATTTGTAGAGTATAGTGGAATGGAAATTACAGTATTATTAAGTATAAACTTTTAAGTTGTTAACTTTCTGCTTAAGAATTACTGCTTTGATCCCTGATTTCTCTGAAAACACTGTCACTGTTTTGTCTAAGGCAGGGTCAGGTACATAAGTGCAGGGCCCAATATAAAACAGAAATGCTGGCACACTTGTTTAAAATAATAAAAAAAATTCAAGAGAGATTGCTGAGCATTAAACCAAGCATGAGGCCCTGTTTGACTGGATAGGTGGAACACCATGAAAGTAGTTCTGGGTCTAGGCCCACCAATCCATGGAACTCTTTAACCACATGTTTACTCATGATGCAAGACATCCCTTTTCTTAATTTTTTTTTAATTGTTTGTGTTTGTTTTATTTCACAGTATGTTCACCCTTAGAGAAAGCAGCTACATTTCTCTCTTAAAAAAAACCAAGATTTTCCAAGGCTTCACATTAGATTTTTCAAAGCAGCAGTATATACCCAAAAGTTTTAATATTTTTATTTTTTCCTCTTTTATCATTCTCAAACTAAGTATGTTTTTATACAGCTCTCCTTCTGATCTTGGAATATTTTAGAATTGCAGTTATGATGTCCTTTTATTTATTTATTTATTTTAAAGATTTTATTTATTTATTTGACAGATAGAGCTACAAGTAGGCAGAGAGGCAGGCAGAGAGAGAGGGGGAAGCAGGTTCCCTGCTAAGCAGAGAGCCCCATGTGGGGCTCGATCTCAGGACCCTGGGATCATGACCTGGGCCAAAGGCAGAGGCTTAACCCCCTGAGCCATCCAGGTGCCCCTATGATGTCCTTTTAAATTATCCAGGCTGGTTTAAAGTGGTGGAACATTGTTAGAAGCAAATTACACATGCAAAGAGGGAGAGAGAAAAAAAAAAAAAGAAAACAGACACAAAATATGACAAACCATAGAGGATATAAACTATATAAATATATGTACACACATACTTAAAACCAAATGAAATTAATCTTTATAATTAAGAAAAACTGACACAGATACAAAAGAACACAACTCAAAATGTTTCTCTACGAAATGGTATCTGTGTGGTCTTCTATGAACCAAAACACTGCTTACATTTTGCATTTGAATTTACAACTTTTGTTTTGATTATCACACTGGAACACTGTTACTGTTTTCATGAATGTCTTTTCTAGTAAACTCGGCACTTCTATAAGGAAGTTATGTCCTATTCATGCTCAGCCTAAAAAATCATTGACATTTTAACCCAAAAAAAGCCAGTTAGATAAATTCAGACAATAACCTAAACTTATGTCACATGCCCAGATAGAATTTATCATCCAGTGACAGATAATATTCTTAATAGGAACTGTTACTGAACATCAAGGGTCCCCAGTTTAGGGTGCATCAACCAATAGATAAGCTGTTTTTTGATTTGAGTGAAAGGTTTTTTGTTACTTGCAGCAATGACAAAGACAGGGAGATATTTCTCAAAATGCTGTCTCCTCTTGGGGTTAGTGCAGGAAGCTTTTATTCAGTATGCCAAGGGCCAAGGGCAGGACATTTGCATATTCATGAGGGAATTTATGCATATTCTATTACTTAGACACCTAGGTTAAATGCACAAACTTAACATGTTAACATTCTAGTCCATACGTGTTCAAGAACTAGCAGAGTTGTCCTGCTTCTGGGAAGAGATTTTAGAATCACAAAGCACTAAGGTAACTGCAAGGCAGTTGAGGGGCCTTCAATGCATGTCCTCAGCCCTAGTCCAGCTCATATTGGTTCTGTGTTAATTTCTGGGTCTGAACCCCTGTGTTGTTCAACTCCTTTAGCAGTTTTGGTGGTTGTTCAGTTTTTACTTCTCTCTTGTGAGTTTGGCTCCTGCAAAACATTTCATGGATACAACTTTTACATGCCATGTAGATTTCTTACGTTTCCACTGACAGAAACACTTAAAGAGAAGCAACTTAAAAAGTGAGTAAATTCATAGTAAATTATAAAGAAAAAAATGTGCTTGGACTTTTATATTAAAAATAAAACTTAACTTGGGGCACCTGGGTGGCTCAGTGGGTTAAAGCCTCTGCCTTCAGCTCAGGTCATGATCTCAGGGTCCTGGGATCTAGCCCAGCAGTGGGCTCTCTGTTCAGCGGGGAGCCTGCTTCCCCCGCCTCTGCCTGCCTCTTTGCCTACTTGTGATCTCTCTCTCTCTCTGTCAAATAAATAAAATCTTAAAACAAAACAAAAACAAAAACAAAAAACCTTAATATATAAAAGTTACATTTTCATGTGTTGAGCGACTATTAGATTTATAATTACACATATGCTCTAGTACTTAGGACATATAAAATATGAATCAAGGGTTAAGTTACAGATTACATTTTGTTTCCAAAGGTATTATGTGGTGATAAAAAAAAAAAATAGCTCTTCCTTCGCCCTTGCTTCCATAGCATATTCAGAAAATTATTTAAAAAAAACTGTTCAAGATCTTTTCTTCCTGAGGTCCTCAGTCCTTTGACCCTCAAACCATTCTCTTTTGACACGTGAAACATTGTCAAATTAATTTCTTCAACTATTAATCCATTTTAATTCTCAAAAAGACTCCTTTGTTAACGACTTGTTGATGATTTGAAACTTGGTTCAAAAACAACTTCACCCATCCACCTTATGAAATCTTGCATTTCTGTTAAGTTGTTAAGTTCTGTTAAGTTGCTCTTATTATCTATTATATTTTTAATAGGATGTCATATGTTCTGTACATCTGAGATTCAATAAAAGATTGACAACATCCAGATGGAATAAATTCTAATGTTAAGTGGTGACTATTTAATTGTCACTCATTAGTAGTATTTAAGTCATTCATTAGTAAGTATTAGCCCAATAAATATTTTTCTTCCTATACCTTGTAGTTCTAGAAACTTGGGTAATACATGGTAAGATAATGAGAATAGCTCTATTTTGGGGAGATGTAGCTTTTATCCAGTGGTAAAAAAAAAAAATCAGTGTTTTATTGTACATGGTTGAGGATATTTTCCTTGGAAAAGTGGCATACATTGTGTTATTTGTGTGTTGATGTGTGCTTATATATTTAGGCACTTCATGCTCACACATTATCTCTCACTCTCAGGTTCTGCCCAATTGCCAAAATCGTTAATTAGCTAACCAGGCTCCTAAGTATCACATTTATAAAATGGTAATGCATATATCAAGTAAAATATGATCCTTAGCTAGAGTTCTAGCTTTAATGAATTTCAGCATTAATCCCACATGACTCATCTGTCAGGAAGTGTGAGAATCAAAACTGCTCCTTTTGTTGCCTTTCACTCACTGTAAAAACAGAGCAAAGAACAGTCCCTTTGGCACATTCTTCAAAACTGTGATCAGGCTGATTAAAATGCAGATATACTGGGGCTTATCTTTTATCTGCAGTCCAACAGCGATATCTGATTTATTTGAATCTCATTAACACTCTGTTTCTATGTCTTTTTTATTATTGTTTGCTGCTGTTACTGGCATCTAATTAAACAAGCACAACTGGAAATTTTGTATGCACACTTGCTCTATACGTTTCTCTGATATCATTTGAAACCTGTCTTCCTCCCAGTAATGTACTCCTCAGGCGTAGCTGAGGATGGAATGGTAATTTGGTGTTGTTCTGCACTGTGTTACTTTTTTGTGAGGAATCACAGATCTTATAAATTTTTAAATTGAACAATACCCTCTATCTGTGATTTGCTTCCATTTCTTTTAAAGAATTTGCCACTTGGAATAAAAGCTTTTGATGTCTGAATGACAAAGCCTGCATTTCACAGGTTATTTATTATTGGTCTGATTTCTGTGGTGATACATGTTACGGTATTTTGTTTTTGCTGTACACATATTCACTAATCTGCTTCCCATATAGGTTTTCCCATTTTAGCAATGCAGATCCTAGGAAATTAGGTTTGCTGAGTGTCTCAGTTACTATTACACAGCACATTTTCTAGCCACTTCTCTTTTACTCTTTCTGAAAAGAGCCACTTAACTCCCCAAACCCCAAAAACAGAAAGTAGAAAAGGAAAACAGAAATACATCCGAGAAATATGAAGTTATTTTGGGTCAAGATCAACTTCTTCATCCTATATTAATTTTTATACTACAGAATTACAAATGGGAATCTTTGAGGGTTAATGTCCCTTATATTAGCTTTATGTCTATGTAGTATTTTTTTTAGTGCCACAAACAGCAGGGACTGTATCATGAACTTTTGTGATTGTGTCCCTCTATTCATGGTAACCAAAATAAATGAATTTAAGCCTTAGTAATTGGGAAGCACTTGGATATAATCATATTTCAATTACTATAATGTTACAACTCTGTATTCCACCATCTGATGCTTCTAGAGGGAACAGTGTGAACAAAAGGAGAAATTTTGCACCATGTATCTTTTGAAAAATTAAAAAGGGGAAAGCAGTTTCTGTTTGCTTTTGTTTGGAAAGCATATATCAAGCACACATGTATACAGCATATATCAATTGTTAGCAACCATTATCCTACTTTATCTCAGTGAACTTGCATACTTAAACTATTTTCTTCATAATTTTTTTATTATAGATACCATGTGACTATATCTGATCTTGCCCTACTATAAGAATTATTTAATTAGTTAATTACATTCTGCAAGTGAAAACAATAACATTTGATGGTAACAAGTGGAGAATAACCATTCATACTATATTAATATGAATGTGTTAATTCATATATATGAATATAATATATTTATATATAAATGTTTTAATTAATATAAGAATTTAAGTAATATAACCAATAACATATTTATTAAGATAATTATCATATCATATTAATATATCATTGATTAGTGATATAATTAACATTATATGAATATGAATAGCCATTCATAAACATATAATACAAATGTATATATGGCTATAAGTTGGTACCAACATTTTGGAGGCAACACCTTAGGGTAAATTTGGCTTGTTTTGTGGCAGAATGAAAATAATTCTAGGATTTTGCTACAAAAATAATACCATGAGTACATACATTATCTATTTATAAACTACCTATTTGTCATTTATTAAACTGTATGTTCTAGTAGCAGAATATTGAAAAAAAAAAAAAAAGAGTCTGCCTTTGGCTAGATCATGATCCCAGGGTCCTGGAATGGAGCCCCACATTGGGGTCACTGCTCAGTGGGGTGTTTGCTTCTTCCTCTCCCTCTCTCCCTGCCTCCTTGCTTATGCCCACTGCTCTCTCTCTCTCAAATAAATAAATAAAATATTTAAAAAAATAAAAAATAAATAGACAACTCTAAATGTGGTAGAAGAATAAAATTGAAGAAAAAAATACTAAGCCAAAAAAATGTTAAGGTAGGTTTATATGTACCAAAAATTTTAAGGTAGATTTATATGTACTGATCTAGGAATTTGTTCATACTTCTGTAAGTGAAAAAAAAAAATAGGTTGATGAATGTTATGTGTTATATTATTCCACTATGTAAATATATTCTGTGCAGTTTATGTTATACGTGTGTGTGTGTGTGTGTGTGTGTATATATATATATATATATATATATATATATATATACATACTAACAATGGATACCTATGGGGTAAATACTTAAATAATAGAGAAATTTTCTTTTCCTAACTTGTATAATTAAAAGGGGAAATTAAGGATTTTAGATGTTTACTAGTTAATAGTTTTTAGTCCTTTACAAAAACACTATGCAGGGCGCTTGGGTGGCTCAGTTGGTTAAGCAACAGCCTTTGGCTCAGGTCAAGGTCCTGGAGTCCCCGGATCGAGTCCCGCATCAGGCTCCCAGCTCCATGGGGAGTCTACTTCTCCTTCTGACCTTCTCGCCTCTCATGCTCTCTCTCACTGTCTCTCTCTCAAATAAATAAATAAAAAGTCTTTTAAAAAATTAAAAAAAAAAAAAACACTATGCAATCCTCATGATCAATGAAACTTTCCAGTTATGCTTTCTTGATGTTAGGTAGTGGTACAAAAGTCAGACTCGCATGTGAATGTCATCTGTTATTGTTGATGATGGACAAAGTAAATATTTAAAACATTTTCCCTTTTAATTCTGAGCCAAGTGAGAACTTGGTGGATTAAATAAGACATATCATTATCCAGGCCGTCCTCCCACGCCCCCCCACCCCGCCTCCACTCCTATCACAATCTGACAAATCTATGCTACTAAGATAGTGCTTTTTGATGAGGTCTTTTAGGAACCCATGTTTCTTCTTCCATATTATTGTTCTGTTCTCCCTGTAGTCATATGTCTCAACATCGTCTGAATTGGGAGACTGTACACGGGGAAGAAGAAGGAGAGAGAGTCCAAAGAAAACAAGTTCCCAAAGGTAGGGGAAGTCCTCAAGTGAGTGCATGTTTTATTTTTTCTCTCATTCCACTGATGATAATTCAGTCATACAATCATACCTAGATAGAGGGAGTGTTTGTGTGTGCATGTGCATGTGTTTGTGTTTGTGTGTACCCTTTCCTTTACCCTGCCCTTAGACCACCATTGTATGTGTCCCATCTGTGTAGTTGAATGTAATCTTGAAATATGCATTACTCATGTTAAAATTTCCTTCAGTGTATCAAAGTGGATGACTGTGTGCTTTAATTAGATGCTAACTACCACAACATGGAAAAGTGTTTGTCTTCTGTCAATTAGTAAAATAAAGGTACAAATGTTAATAAATAAGAAATTTTTCTTCCATCTTTATAAGCCATATCAATTGAAATGTTATAAAACACACCAATGTCTTATCTTATATTTTCATAGGTTTAGTTCTTTCAGAGTCCAAATAATGTTGTCAAATTAATTAGATTATTTAATCAAAATATCAGTTATGCAAATCTACTCACAAATGCCCCAATAGTGGCTCTTAACCAGACATGCTGTGAATATTACTATAATATATCACAGTTTGTTATAAAAATCAATAATATCCTAGGAGAACAAAAATAAAATCAAGTCTCTAGCCATTATATTCTAAATTTTAAAAGGCATATCCTGGTTTCTAAGAATATATGTATATTTTCAGATTTTTATAAATTATGTATCTGTACAGGAAGGGGTATTTCTTAGGCAAAACAAGTATTACTTCCTACAAGATTAATATAATTCTTTTTGAATATCTACTATTTTAACATTTCACTCTCTTTAATCTCATTTATGTAATTACTTTTAACAAGAACTACCTAATTTTGGTAATTTCCTAGTGATGCATCGGTGAGCATAAATTGCTATTCAATTGCATCAGTTTTCATCTCTGAGTCAATGACCCATAGAACCACTTATACCACAAATGTGAAATGAATCTGTTAACACAGAGCAGTTTTCCAGTTTCCCTAATCATTAAAAAAAAATTAATATAAAATATTCTTCAGTATACTCCAGAAGCCTACCAAACTAAACTATATATTTATTTGAGTGCCGTATTTCTGATCGCTGTCTACACTGTTTAGTGTAGTCACATCTCAATTATTTGTCATTAAGTTTCTATCCTGGAAAATATCCTCAAGCTGCTCATTCAGATCACTATTTAGTTAACAAATACCTTTGGACCTTTTCATTCTCAATCTTAGCTTATAGTCATCTTTTTTTTTTCACAGTGTATTCATTTTTTTGAGTAATCTCTATACATAACTCAGGGCTTAAACTCATGTCTCTGAGACCAAGAGCCACATGCTCTTCCCACTGAGTCAGTCAGGTGCCCCAGCTTAAAGT
Organism: Mustela erminea; assembly: GCF_009829155.1. Taxonomy (NCBI): domain Eukaryota; kingdom Metazoa; phylum Chordata; class Mammalia; order Carnivora; family Mustelidae; genus Mustela; species Mustela erminea. Next base: position 56,991,281 of record NC_045625.1, read on the forward strand.
CTTTGGTAAAGATAATGCAATTTGGTGGTTCTACCACATTCATACAAGCCTGAAATTTAAATTCCAGCTTTACCAATTTCTGGATATATACCTTTAGGTCTGTTACTTAAACTGCCTGAGCCTTGTTACTTCATGTGGTTCTTACTACTATTTAAGAGACGCTGACTTTAAGTGAGATAAGGTACCTAAAGCACTTAGCACAGGCTCCAGTACACAGACAGTCACGATAGCTATTATTATCTGATGTAATTTCCATTCTCACTAATCCTGAACTGTCCCTTTTTGTGAAATGTATGATACTAGTTCTCACCCACCTTCTCTGATTACTTCCTCTTAGTCTCTTTGGTTGTTATTTTTTCTTTCCATTTCTTCTATTTACATATTCTCAGTTTTTCTTTGTCTACAGGCTCCCCTGAGTGGTCTTGTCTTCTTTGTTTGCTATAGACTGCATGCTTATTTTCCCCCAAAATTCATATATTGAAACCCTAATCCCCAAATGACAGTATTTTGGAGAGGGGCCTTTAGATGGAAATCAGGCCATGAGGTTAGAGCACTCAGGATGGGATTGGTGCCCTTAAAAAACAAGACAAACTGAGGTTTGCTGGGGGGAGGGGGTTTGGGAGAAGGGGGTGGGATTATGGACATTGGGGAGGGTATGTGCTTTGGTGAGTGCTGTGAAGTGTGTAAACCTGGTGATTCACAGACCTGTACCCCTGGGGATAAAAATATATGTTTATAAAAAATAAAAAATAATAAATAAATAAATAAATAAATATTTTTACCTTAAAAAAAAAAAAAAAACAAGACTGTGAGAGTTTGCTTCCTCTCACCTTCTAGAGTGTGAGAATGCAATGAAAGCCCGCCTTGTGCAAACTTTGAAGCTGCCTCTCAGCAGACACCATATCTGGCATCACCTTGATCTTGGACTTCTCAGCCTCCAGACCTACGAGAAGTGGATGTTTATTGTTTAAAGCATCTTGTTATAGCATCTTGGACTTTTTGTGATTTTGTTATAGCATCTTGGTATTTTGTTACAGCATCTTGGACTGACAAAGACTCTGTTGGTATAAAATATCACTTCTTAATTCTAATCATTTGAATTCTGGACTATAAATCTCTAAATATATTAACTCCTTCCAGATCATCCCACAAATTTCATATTTCCTTCAGAATATTTCTAAATATCTTTCTGGTAACTCACTCTCCACACACTTCAATCTGAATTAATCTAGTTCCTTAACCTGTCTAATTATCCTTGAATTTCCAGTTAGTGTTATTTCTATAGTCATAGTCACTCTAATTTTTGAGTATGTTGTAATCTTTTTACAATTAATTATGTGCATAATAAAATTAATTCTACCTTCAGTGTAGTTCCATTTATGCTCCTCTATTTCCACTCTGTGCCAATGTCATTATTATCTTCTGAATTTCAGTGTCTCCTACATCCTTTTGCACTGATGCCAGATTAAACCTCTCCACATTCAAAAGTTTTGCTGCTTTCCTAATCATTATTTAACATACAAACATAGCCATAATTTAGCCCTACCTATTTTATCATCAATAAGTGACACTCAATACTGATTACTAGAAATAGCTTAACAGCAGAAAAAAAAGTATTTCAGTGAAAGGGATCAGAATGATGAATTGTCTAAAAATCCTTTTGTATGAAGGACTTGGGATTGCTTTACTTGGGTAAGGGAAATCATAGGTATAACAATTTCTTACATAGAATACTTGAGAAAGTATGCATTAATTTGAAGGGATATTATTTAGGTATACATTATATAAAAAAGAAAAATTATCAAAATCATAAGAGTATGGTTCTTAAAACAGAGACTTGTTAAGTGATCAAAGGTGGTGTCAGTCTCTAAACTTACAATATTCCATTCTTTGCAAAGCAGCTAATTAGAACATACATGAATGCTCTTAAGATGATTAATAAAATATTGACCTGAGAATTTGTGGCATTTTTGTTTGATTAAGGAATCACCAAAATGTTATTCAGATGAGTAGAAGCTAAGGGTCTTAAGACCAGTCATGCCTTGATTTAAAATGTCAATTTTAAGGTTACTGATAGCCGTTTTGAGGGTTGAAAGAATTGGTTGAAGGAAAGAGAATTATAATTAGTTCTGTATGATGGGGTCCATATATCTATTCGCCATTGCCATTTTATTTTGAATGTTTTTGATAAATATTACAGGTACAGGTAGGGGCAGAAGATAGGAACTGATAGATATAACTGTGGTTGAATCTCTCTAATTTTGTGAACTGAAATATTCATGCATGTTGACAATAAAGTGGAGACTATATTAAAGACTGAGCCTTGAAAATGAAAAGAACAAAATGAGGATTTTTAAAAACTCTTTTATTAAGTAAAGTATAAACTCTCTGGGAGGGGTCCTACCTTAAATTTTGTCAGCCAGCCCTTTAGGTTTCAGTCCTCCTCATTATCAGCTGACACTTTAGCAGGGATGTCAGCCTAGTGCAGGCCGCCTTGGGAGCCCAGGAAAGAAAAGGCAAGTTGTCTGGAGAGCCAGCTAAGCCGAGTCTGGAGAGAAGAGATGCCAAAGAGTACAAAACCTACAGCATCATTTGCTGATAGCTAGTTCACCCACTAAAATACCTTGTTCTCTTAAGGATAAAAACTATTCCTGAAATATCTGAAGTTAAGTACAACAGAAGGGTTTTGTGTTCTCACCCCTTCTCACTTTCACCACCTTCTTTACTTTTCCTCATCCTTCAGGGAGTGGTTGCCTTTGATAAGAGAGTGACATGGAAATATTCATAAATGTTTCCCTGAGAAAGGGGCACGTGTCTGGCTCAGTCAGTAGAGCATGCAACTCTCAATCTCTGATATCAAGGTTGTGAATTTGAATTCCATGTTGGGTGTAAGGATTACTTAAAAAAAAAAAAAAAAGCTTGCTATGAGAAAAAGGCCCTCTTAATAAAAGAAAAACCTTGTTGGTGTCCCATTGTAAAGGAATTTAAAGGCTTATGAATATTTCTATTACCATAAGAAATCCATGAGTACTCTTTGATGTGGGAAACAAAGGCAGAAGAAAAATTATTAAATTTCCTTACTATCTACAGCCCACTGACAAGTCCTTGAAACAGGAAGAGTGACATTCCTCTAGGGCCTCAACTGCCCAGATGTTGACACTTTGCTAAAGCCAAAAGGCAATCCTAACCTGATTTCCCTCCTCCATCCTGTAAATCTACTTTAACATATAAAAATTCCATTAGAAATTTCCTCTAAACCCCCAAGATACATGTTGGCAATCATCCCCCAAGCATATGGCCCACCAATTACATCTGAAGAGTCTCATGGCTCAGGTTTTGTTAGACAGTAATAAATGGCTCTTCCCCAACATTAGGTAGCCCCCATCAAGGTCCTGAAATCTTGCTTCCAAAAATCCTTAGAGAATTACACTATCCCTAACCCAACTTGAAAGTATGTAATGGACCACTCCTCATTATCCCAGTGCTAATCTTTCTGACCAAGGATTCTGTCCCTGTGCTTTAACAAAACTACCTTTTTGCACCAAAGACATCTCAAGAATTCTTTCTTGGCCTTTGGCTTCGAACCCTAGCATCTTCGCTGCGTCACTCTTCAAGTTAAAGTCAGGGGAAAATATCACCATGAATTTGAAATACCATAGCTAGTCACTTTAATAGAGCAGGAACTGGGGAGGAAGTGGGAGTCAGAAAACAGAGGAATAGAAGAAACTTTGATTAAAATGACAATAAAACAAAGGGAACAAGACTAAAAAGAAAAGAATGCTTGATATCCATCCAAATGGAGCTCTATATGAATTTAAATGTAGGGGGCCAGAATGTTTTTAAATACTTGGTACTATCCTGATACCTACTTCTCTATGTCTAAAAGTAATACAAGTTTTTTTTTTTCCTAAATAAATAAATACAACCAGTTATTAAAATGTTGTGGAGTTGTAACTTCACTATCATATATGCAAACCTTTGATTGTTTTAATTAATCATACTTATTTTTTTGCCATCTAATGTTTATTTTGTTTTATTTTTTAATGAACATTCTGGCATTTTCTTTTTCTTTTTCTTTTTTTTTTTTAAGATTTTATTTATTTATTTGGCAGAGAGAGAGAGATAACAAGTAGGCAGAGAGGCAGGCAGAAATAGAGAGGGAAGCAGGCTCCCTGCTGAGCAGATAGCCTGATGCGGGACTCTATCCCAGGATCATGACCTCAGAGGAAGGCAGAGGCTTAACCCACTGAGCCACCCAGGTGCCCCTGCCATCTAATGTTTATATTGAGGTATACTTCTTCCCATTTAATGTCTAAGAAGCTATCAATTTTCAATTTCTTTCAATGTGTGTTAGTTTTAGTGGTTTTAGAATTTCATATAAATGGAACCTTACCACTCATATACGTTTGTGTTTGGCTTCCTTCCCTTAGGGGGTTAGACAAAAGTTTGAGGTCTTGTGTAGCAAGACTTGTGTAGCATCAGTAGTGAGTTGTTCCTTAATTTTCTTTTCTTTTTTTTTTTTGATGCTGAGTAATATCCCTCTCTGTGGATAAACCACAGATTATTTATCTTTTCCTCTGATCTTGGGCATTTGGATTATTTCCAGTTTTTGGCTATTATCAACAACTCTCCTAAGGACATTTACCTACAAGTATCTTCTAGCACATATATTTTCATATTTCTACATATGACTCATATGTAGAATGAGTCATAGGGTAGGGATTGCTTAATTTTTATGAAAAATTTTTCATACCGATTTCTAAAGTGTTTATATCATTTTACATGTTTACCAGCAATGTATGCGAGTTTTAGTTGCTCCAGATCAGTCTTTTTAAATCATGATGCTCCATTCAGTATGAAATGGTGTTTCATTTTGGCTTTGCTTTGTTTTTCTTATAACTTATAGTACTGAACACTTTCATGCATTTATTGCCAATAAGTTTATTTTCTTTTGCAAAGAGAATTTTCAAGCCATTTATCAATTTTTATTTGAGTTTTCTTTTTATTAGTAAATTATAGAAAAGTTTTATATAACCTGGTTACAGATTCTTCACCTGATATATTTATTTAAACATTTTCTCCGAGTTTGTGGCTTACCTGTTAACTTTATTAAAGGTATCCTTTGAGGAACAGAAGATTTATTTTATTGAAACTTATTTTATGTTTTTTGCTTTAATGCACAGTGCTTTATGGGAAATGCCAACATTTTCATAGGCAAAGACATCTTGCTTACAAAGATAGGAAAAATGATGTCATGATCCTTCTTCCTATACATTTAATAATTTTAGCATTTTAAGTTTGTGTTTGGTCTATTTTAAATTAGTTTTATGTACAGTATGAGGGATATATAAAAGTTTATATTTTTTCTGTGGACTGCTAGCTGTTCTGCCTCCATTTGTTGAAAACTCTATCCTTTCCAAATTTAGTGGCTTTGGTGCCTTTGATAATGAACCATCAATTATATACAAGTCAACTGTTTCTGCATAATCTATTATAACCCATGGAATAATTTGTTTAATTTTATACCAAGACCATAATCTCTTACTTACTGTAATATTACAGTAAGACTTAAAATAAGGTGGTATGTGTTCTCCAACATTGTTCTTTTTCGAGATTGCTTTGGTTATTTTAAATTCTTTGCATTTCCATATAAATTTTAGAAATACCTTATAAATTTCAATAAGGCATCTTATTTTTTTTCTTAAATTTCACTGAATGTAAAGATCAATATAGGGTGAATGGGCATAAAATTATAAGGTATATATATAAATATGTAAAATATATATTATATATAATATTATCTTATAATTTATATATTATATATTCATATTATTTTATAATATAAATATATTTTATGTGCTATATTATAATATATAATATATATTAAATATATTATAATTTCTATTATATATAAATTATAAATTATAAGATAATGGTATATTTTTCCATTTATTTATCAGTCTTACATTTATCTTTGTGATTACCAAATAATTATTTGATATTTTTTTGAACTTAACATTGAGAATTTTTGTTTTCCATTATGTTATTTTTAAATATTTAATTTTGCATTTTTTCTTAATTTTTTACTGTTTAACATATTTTTCAAATTTTCTAAATGCACTTATTAGCTTTAAGATTTTTTTATAAATTTCTTAGATTAATCTATGTGAATTATTAGTCTATCTGACAATAAATATTTCCTTTCTACTTTCTAATTTTTATGCCTTCTAATACCTGTTCTAATTGCACTGACTCTTACATGAAACCAGATACATAATTAGGCATGTGTTTATGTAAAAAAACCAAAAAACAAAAAACATATATATATATATGTATATATATACACACACAAACTTAATAGATATGATTATAAAGTATATATGATATATATCTTTATATATAAATCATTTTATATATCTTTATATATATATATATACCTTTAACATACATATTTTTATATATAAATATATATATAAAATGATTTCCCAAGTATTTCCAAGTATATATATGGACGTGTGTGTGTGTGTGTGTGTGTGTGTGTGTGTTATTGTTTTACAAATATTTTGCAGTTGAATTTTAATCTCCTCATTGGAGCCATACCTGCTTAGAAGAGTTTATTTTCAATGTGTGTCAGAAATTTGGGTTTCTAGGGGTGCTTAACTGGCTCAGTGGTTGGAACATATATAACTCTTGATCTCAGGTTCATAGGGCTCAACCTATGTTGGGCATAGAGCTTACTTAAAAAATCACTTTGGTTTTTATGATTATGAGTGAGTTTTGTGCATTATTATAAATGATTTGGTTCAAAATTATTAAAAATTTCAGAAGCCATAAATTTTATTTTGGGCCCATTGTTGTTATTAGTGTATAGTAGCTTTAAAAAGGGTGATGAAGAAAGAGAATGCTAGACAAAGAAATCTACCAGAAAGGATCAGATCTGGGGAGATAAAGATCAGGAATTTAGGGGGTAACCTGATTATTTTAAGAACATTTGGGACAGGGGGGCCTGGGTGGCTCAGTCTTTAAGTGTCCACCTTTGGGTCTGGTCATGATTCCAGGGTCCTGGGATCAAGCCCCTCATCAGGCTCACTGCTCTGTGGGAAGCCTGCTTCTCCTTCTCCCACTCCCCCTGCTTGTGCTCCCTCTCTCGCCGTGTCTCTCTCGGTCAAATAAATAATAAATAAATAAATAAATGTTAAACAACAACAACAACAAAAAAAGAACATTTGAGACAACCCAGAGACATATAAAAGTTGAGAATGGGGGGGCACCTGGGTGGCTCAGTGGATTGGGCCGCTGCCTTCGGCTCGGGTCATGATCTTGGTGTCCTGGGATCGAGCCCCACATCGGGCCCTCTGCTCAGCGGGGAGCCTGCTTCCCCCTCTGTCTCTGCCTGCCTCTCTGCCTACTTGTGATCTCTCTCTCTGTCAAATAAAATAAATAAAATTAAAAAAAAAAAGTTGAGAATGGGTATATAAGTCTAGAGATTATTAAAATAATTTTTCAATATCCTTTGTTTAAACTGTTTAACAGTAAATGGTACCAATTATTATAAAATTATATTTAGTATTATATCCTGTGGAATTTTGCATATGTCTATTTTAGTTATCCATAACTTTGAAATGTTGTACTTTTTATAGGAAAAGAGTATCACTGACCGTAGGAGTGACACCACTGACTCCACCTTTGGCCCTTCATCTTGTTCAGTCTCTACGAAGACCTCTCTGTCAGGCTGTGTTCCAGGCCCCATGAAGCTTAATATTACACCCTGACTGGAGTGTAGAGAGGTTTGTCCTGATAATCCCTGAAGTGGTGTACAGAAGTCTCCACTTTAGATAGCTAATAGAGATGACTAGTGCATAGAAGGCCCCACTTTAGTTAGTAGAAAGCCCCTGACACACAGGTGGCACCACTTTAGATAATTACCTTGTGACCTCACCACCATGCCCCTCACTGTATAAAAGCTGGGGATTAAGGTCTGGACCTGGCTGAGAGTAGGGGCAGAGAATAGCTGCAAACCGCCTGGGTCATCCTCCTCTCATGAGTGCCCAGTTTAGCACTTTTTTTTAAAAAATTTTATTTATTTATTTGACAGAGAGAGACACAGCGAGAGAAAGAACAGAAGCAGGGAGAGTGGCAGAGGGAACCCGACACAGGGCTCAATCCCAGGACCCCAGGATCATGATCTGAGCTGAAGGCAGATGCTTAATGAATGAGACACCCAGGCGCCCCTCATCCTCCTCTCAATCCACATCTTGTCAGTAAGTCACCCTAAATAAAACCCAGTTAATGGTGTGGAGTGGCTTGTCTGTCTCAAGCACATTCTCAGTCTGGAGGATACCTTATTGTCGCTCCTTCACCTTCTAACACCGACATTGACATTAGGAAATTTCTCAGTTAGATTTAAGATATTTTACTTAGTACTTACCACTAAGTAGAAAAACCATATTACCTTAAAATAGTGACTTAGTAACAATGAAGTATCTCTGAGGTGCATCTATGATTGCTGTCCATCTAGTATTTCTAACGACTTAAGAATTTTTATCAGGTTATACTATTCAAAATTAAGAAATAAATAGCTTTGAATCAAGATCTTGGGCTCCTGAGAGAGAAAACATCTGGATTTAAACTCTCACGTTTCCACTTGGGAACGTAACCAGAGGCAATTTCTTAATTTCTTGTTCCTCAGTTTCCTTAACCTCTTCAAGGGGTTGCTATGAAAATCAAATGAGTTAAGATATTTGCATCGCTTAAAACAGTGTCTGGAACAGAGAAAGCAATATATGTGTTTAATAAATAAGTTAATACTTGTTAATTTCATTTTACACTCTTGTTAGAAAATAGCAGTTTTTAAGATATGACAGTCATTTTTATTATTTCATTAAATATTAAAATCATGTTAAAAACCATTGCAACATACTATATTCTTTTATACCCACGACTTACTAGTCTGAAAAACAATAAAAAACCCCACAAAAACAGGCATTGATAAGCATGATAAGAATGATAATGCGTGATAAGCATTTTCTATGTGCTAAGCACATATTTAGTCTCGCAACAATCCTGAGGTGAGGTCCATTAGCTCCATGTTATATGTGAGGAAAGTGAGGCTTAAAGAAAGAAATGACTTTGCCATGATCACACAGTAATACAGTCAAAATTGAATTCACACTGAATGATTCTATATCTTAAGCTACATATACTGACTTCCTGAGTCCCATATTCAAGCAACTAATATGGAAACCCTAACAGTAACTTTTGACTAATGTTAGTAAAATGAGAAAAAAACAGAACATAGAAATGTTCTTTTATTCAAATCCTTATGTACTCCAAGATTCAGAGAAACAATTATTTAGAAATAAAAACCCACAGGCAAATAAAAGATAGGGGAAGTTGGAAAGTATTGTCTGATTCTCTGAATCCTGTTAACACAAATTCAGGTAGCAAGCATTCAACATACATTATGAAATGTGTGAGTAACTGATAATTGTCAAACCCCATGAAGCATCTTTCTATATGATTATATTACCTAGGGTTCAGTTAAGGTATAGTATGCATATGTAATCAATACATAGTCAAAACCATTTTACCAACATCTGCAAAACTAACATACAAAATCAAGTTTTTTTGTTTTGTTTTGTTTTTAGAAAATCATGTATTCAGTGTACATTTGATTTTTAACATTTGCAATAATCCCAATTATTTATATGAGAAAACTTACATTTTAGTGTTTCTGGTTTATCTTTTGAAAAGTGGGATTGTTTTCATGTTTGTTTCTCCCTCATACCTCCTCCTGGTTTAAAAAAAAAAAAAAAAGAAAAGAAAAGAGTGATGAAAGTATTAACCAAACACTGGGAAGTTGACAATAGTTAGATCTGTGCTGCAGGGACAATGAGAACAGATTTATATCATGAAAATTTCCATTATTGAGAAATATACAAATTTTTCAGGACACTTCAAAATTAACACAGAATGGAATGTCTCAGTATACTTGAATTTTACAGTATTTTTTTCATCCTTTAAAATATATGTATATGTATAATTAACTAAAAACATAAAAGATGAAGCTATATATGATTTTACAACCAATGTACTTTTATTACCATTTTGACAGTTTAATATCATGATAATTGAAAGTTAAAGAATAGATTTTTATTTTTTTAAAAGATTATATTTATTTGAGAGAGAGAGCACAAGAAGGGGAAGGTCAGAGGGAGAAGCAGACTCCATGCTGAGCAGAGAGCCCAATGCCAGACTTGACCCCAGGACTCTAGGATCATGCATGACCAGAGCTGAAGGCAGTTGCTCAACCAACTGAGCCAACCAGTTGCCCCAAGAATATATTTTTAATTTCCTGAATTTTTCTTCTAAATAAATATGGGATATCCTAGAATAATCATTTCCCATGATCTCTCTTAATTTGAAAGTGCACTTTGTTTTTTATACAAACTCTTCTTGTCTTTTATTTTGTTTAAGATTTATTTATTTGTTTATTTGAGAGAGCAAGAGAGAGAGAAAGAGAGCACAAGTGGGGGCTGGTAGAGGGAGAAAAACTCAAGTAGACTCCATGCTAAGCTTGGAGCCCTAGGCAGGTCCAGATCTCACAAACCTGAGATCGTAACCTGATCTGAAATCAAGAGTCAGTAGTTTAAATGACTGAGCCACCTAGTCACCACCATACAAACTTTGTTTCTAATCTAAAACTCTGAATCCCTGGAATGAGGTTCCAAGATAAACCATCATTAGTGTAGGACTCTAGAAGTTAAATATTTTATATTTTACTTAAAATACATCTTGTTGAGGGACCCCTAATTGGTTCAGTTGGTCGAGTGTCCGACTCTTGGTTTCAACTCTGTTCATGAGTTTGTGGGTCCTGGGATTGATGGAGAGTGGGGCTCTGTATTCAGTGGAAGTCTGCTTGACGATTCTCTCCCTTACCCTCTCCTACTCACTCTTTCTTTCTCTCTCAAGTAAAAAAAATAATAATAAAATCTTAAAAAAAATACATTTCTCCAACTTATTTCTTGCTGATATATATATATTTTTGTTTTGTTTTGTTTTGTTTGTTTGTTTTTGGTTTTTTTTGTTTTTTGTTTTTTGTTTTTTTATTTCCAGCATAACAGTATTCATTATTTTTGCACCACACCCCGTGCTCCATGCAATCCGTGCCCTCTATAATACCCACCACCTGGTACCCCAACCTCCCACCCCCCGTCCCTTCAAAACCCTCAGATTGTTTTTCAGAGTCCATAGTCTCTCATGGTTCACCTCCCCTTCCAATTTCCCCCAACTCCCTTCTCCACTCTAAGTCCCCATGTCCTCCATGCTATTTGTTATGCTCCACAAATAAGTGAAACCATATGATAATTGACTCTCTCTGCTTGACTTATTTCACTCAGCATAATCTCTTCCAGTCCCGTCCATGTTGCTATAAAAGTTGGGTATTCATCCTTTCTGATGGAGGCATAATTCTCTATCCCCAGGGGTACAGGTCTGTGAATCACCAGGTTTACACACTTCACAGCACTCACCAAAGCACATACCCTCCCCAATGTCCATATTCCCACCCCCTTCTCCCAAACCCCCTCCCCCCAGCAACCCTCAGTTTGTTTTGTGAGATTAAAAGTCACTTATGGTTTGTCTCCCTCCCAATCCCATCTTGTTTCATTTATTCTTCTCCTACCCACTTAAGCCCCCATGTTGCATCACCACTTCCTCATATCAAGGAGATCATATGATAGTTGTCTTTCTCTGCTTGACTTATTTCGCTAAGCATGATACGCTCTAGTTCCATCCATGTTGTTGCAAATGGCAAGATTTCATTTCTTTTGATGGCTGCATAGTATTCCATTGTGTATATATACCACAACTTCTTGATCCATTCATCTGTTGATGGACATCTAGGTTCTTTCCATAGTTTGGCTATTGTGGACATTGCTGCTATAAACATTCGGGTACATGTGCCCCTTTGGATCACTACGTTTGTATCCTTAGGGTAAATACCCAATAGTGCAATTGCTGGGTCATAGGGCAGTTCTATTTTCAACATTTTGAGGAACCTCCATGCTGTTTTCCAGAGTGGCTGCACCAGCTTGCATTCCCACCAACAGTGTAGGAGGGTTCCCCTTTCTCCACATCCTCGCCAGCATCTGTCATTTCCTGACTTGTTGATTTTAGCCATTCTGAGTGGTGTGAGGTGATATCTCATTGTGGTTTTGATTTGTATTTCCCTGATGCCGAGTGATATGGAGCACTTTTTCATGTGTCTGTTGGCCATCTGGATGTCGTCTTTGCAGAAATGTCTGTTCATGTCCTCTGCCCATTTCTTGATTGGATTATTTGTTCTTTGGGTGTTGAGTTTGCTAAGTTCTTTATAGATTCTGGACACTAGTCCTTTATCTGATATGTCATTTGCAAATATCTTCTCCCATTCTGTCAGTTGTCTTTTGATTTTGTTAACTGTTTCCTTTGCTGTGCAAAAGCTTTTGATCTTGATGAAATCCCAATAGTTCATTTTTGCCCTTGCTTCCCTTGCCTTTTGCGTTGGGAATTCAGTAAAGTGTCAGGATATTTCTTGCTGATATATATTTAATAATATATTTTTAAGGGTTGCCTGGGTGACTCAGTCAATTAAGCATCTGCCTTCCGCTCAGGTCATAATCCTGGGGTCCTGCACTCAAACCCCGCATTGGGCTCCCTGCTCAGTGGAGAGCCTGCTACTCCCTCTCTTTTCCACTCATGCTATCTCTTGCTATCTCTGTCTCTCTCTCAAATAAAGTCAGTCTTAAAAAAATACATTTTGTTGGGATAATATTAAATCTAATTGCTTAATGGTACTTATTAGAGATACAGATGGGTATCTATGCAAATATAGGACTGGTAGGTTTAGTTATATGTATCAACACCAAGGCCCAGGCTAGATGCTCAATCCTCATCACCTAATTCAAATATAATGGCTTTGTCTTTAATGAAATATATTTAAATTCAAACATCCAATATATGAAAATCTCCGTGCTTGAAATATTCTCTCTCCTTTTTTACCCACCTGGCTAGAGTTCTGACCTTCCATGTCTCTGTTTAAATCTCGCTGTCCTATGAGGGACACTTTACTGACCATCACCACCAATTTTTTTCCTACCTCCAGACTCAGTAGATTGTCATCTTATTTATCTGCTTCTTTCATTCTTTATTAGCATTTATGCATGACTGAAATTTAAAACTTACTCATGCAAGTATTTGTTTACTGTGTGTCCCCAATGTAAGCTCTAAGTCCCATGTGAAAGTGGCTCGTCCCCTTCATCTTATTTAGAATTTCACACAATATTTGATTTTCAGTAAATGTTTCTTGAATAAATGAACAAACCAGAACCAAAAGAAAAGTCATTGAGAAGATCTAACATAAGACCATTTGTGAACTATTTGAGGAATTACCAGACAAATAATAGGTGGAGATGTAATTAATTTTTTCTGTGTGTGACTAATTACTATGAAGATAATAATGAACATCTCTATTTGAACATTAATCCATCTTCACAGTGTGGCCAATACAATCTTTTAATCACTAGTAAGTGAATGTCAGGCTCAGTTCCTGTATCTACTTTTCTTTCTATTCTATTTGCATTATGGTTTTTTTTTTTTTAGTTTTGTTTTGTTTGGGGTTTTTTGTTTTTGTTTTTGTTTTGTTTTGTTTTTGTTTTTTGTTTTTTGTTTTTTTGGTCTCATAATGATGTTTTCCAGCTGAATAAAAGGATTCCCTCACTCACTTTGCATGACAATTTTTTTTTTGCCTTTTCCCCCCTATAATTTCTCTACATTTCTATTTTACAATTTTCTCTACAATTCTACTTATTAGTTGAGGTGGCAGAAACATCATCTGAGTCAATGTAGCAATTAATCAAATCCTTTTTGTTCTGAACTAGTTATAGGTTTTGGAGTGGGAGGCTTACACATATACATGTAGTCCATCTAACATGATTTGATCATCATCTGTCCATGCTAGCTTCAGTTGTTTTTATGTCTAGTCTTCCAGTTTGGGTCCATAATAGTGCTATTGTAGCACCTGCTTCCTTCGACAAAACCCTCTTTGAATCATACTTTCGCCTACAATGTCAGGAAGATAGCAGTATTTTTATGTGGCACAGGTGATATTCTACTACTTTTCCATGATGGCTTTCAAAGAACTCCTTGAAGCAATGTATGGGTCTTTGTTTTCTCTGAGATGCCAGTACCTAAAAATCTTGCTTCTTTCCTGACTTAACATTGTTGCTGTAGTTCTTTCTTATTACAAGTGTGATCTATTTTAGAAGTGTTGTTTGTTTATTCATTCACTTTTTTAATACCAAGTAATCTTTTGGACTGAACCTTTGAAATCCAATTCATTGGAGGTTTTTGTTTTATTTTGTTTTCTACTTACATCAATTGTCACATCAATTTCTAGAGGCAATAAGTGTCTTTGAGAGTAACTGATAACAACAGGATAGGGAAATATCAGAGTGTAATTGCTTAGTATTTCCAAATATGACCTCACATATGTAATTGCATTACAACAATTTGTTAACCTTAACACAATACATACTTGTTTAACAATGGGGCAAGTACTTCTACTTTAATACCTTTGCTTTATCTTGACAATTACAGCGTGTTCTCTTATGCTGTGTTCAGTCTCCTACATCCCCTTTGTGGGTAATTTATTCTGCATCTGTTTAATATAATATTGATTTGCTTTGGACAGCTATATTCCTAACACTTGGTTTAGGCTTTTATAGTGGTTGCATGTAGATAGACCACTATTGTCTTTCTGGTCTCACAAACACCACCAGAATTATTTGTTCCATCACTGCGACTCTTTACACTGGCCAGATTATCTCATGGTAAATACTGACCTCATATTCCTCATATTCTTAGTTCAATGACACCCATTATTCCTGATACATCAATGCCACTAAGTTTTAAAAATTTAACATATAGGAGGTAAGGATAAAATGATATATCTGAGCTATCCCCAAATTTGGTAAAGAAAGAAAATCTCTGGTGCAGATTGTTTCTAGAAAAATCATAATTTCAATGACAACAATAGGTCCTTTACTGTGTGGATTTAACATTTCCTTTTTTAAACATCTCATTTATCAGAGTTTATTGATACTAAATTTCTTCCTTAAGCATATCAATGACTATTCACTATTAAAAGAAAAACAAAAAACTTTATAGTACTTTAAATCCCTAAATCTCTCTTGCCTAACTGCCTGGATTATACTGGAAAATTAAGCTCTGTTAACTTCCTATTCCTCCTTTCCTTGTGTAATCACTCTAGTACTTCAGCTAAAACATGGCTCTACTGTGACAATCCCCTAATGTTATACATACTACAAGATTATTTTACTGGCATTTTCCTCATCTCATCTTCTCATTGGTAGAAAAGTGAAAAATTTAGGTCTATACAGATTGCTCATTATTGATTACTAACAACTTTATTTTTCTTTGTGTCAGAAATAACCCTCCATAGAATCACTACTAGCAATCATTTAGATTAAAATGTGATTCTGGAGATTTCTAATTTTAAAGCCAAGACAAAAAGAAAAAAGAAAAAAAATTGAGTATATATTTCTCATTATATAGATGCCCTAAAGCTCTCCAGATTTTGTATATATTCAAAGTTAATATAGCTCTCAGTAATGTTCTTCCAACATATAGAGAGTTTCTCTTTCCACTATCAGCATTTTTCAGATTCAGTTCGAGTTCTCTAATTAAAAAAAGAAAAAAAAATCAGGAGTATATAAAATAGGAAGCTAGAGCTTTAAAAAAGTAAAGATGTAAATGTATTTACATAAAATTATAAAATGTGTATATAGCAAAAATTCAGCAGAGTTAAGGAATGTACATGACACATATATAGGCAGAGGGTGTCCTTGACTTCCCAAGTATTTTTATAAATAATTTTTATATAGACAAAGTACAAGTAGAAAAATGGACAAAAAATTGTGCAGGCCATAGCCAGTAAAATATATATATATATATATATATATATATATATATATATATATGGGGGAGATGAGTGAAAAATGATATTCAAACTCACCATGAAAAATAAATAATGCTAGATGCTGTTTTTTATATATCTGGCAATTATTTATGGGACGTAATTTGGCAAAATCTGTCAAAATTAAAATGCATGAACTAGTACAATAATTCCAGAGCTGAGAAATTACAACAGATATATTTATACCAGTATGCAAATATAAATTCAGTAGTCTTTGATAGTGTAAAGATAATTTTTTTTTAAATATCTATCAGTACAGATCTTTTACGCAAATAATGAACCAGATTTGTAGGCTGTAGGCTTTTTGAGAATAAGATCACATTCTTCTATATTGTTCAATTCTGTGCAGGAAATAGATGTGGACAGTCCATAAACTTTCTTGGATTACAAAAAAAATGGGCCATTAAAAAAGATTTTAAAAAATTGTTGACCAATTATGATATATAAATATTGTGTTAGATATATGAGAAGTAAATAACAAAATTAGATGCAGGCTTACCCTTACTGATCCTTTAAAGTTCAAGAGATTGTAAGGTTAATTTACATAATAATCCTCCAAGTCATTAGAATGTTAGCATCTATTCTCTGTGGTATTAATTAGGGTAAGTGTTAGTAAGCAAATATTACATTGTAAGTATATTTTTGATTAACACCTCTCTATGAGTCTGTTATTATATTAGTTTCTTATTTCTGAGTAACAAATTACTACAAACTCAGCGACATAGAATAACCCCCATTTATTATCTACAAATTCTGTAGGTTAGAAGGCCAGGAGGACTCTACTGAGATCTCTCCTAAATCAAGGTGTCAGCTGGGCTGGGCACTCTTATAGGAGCTCAGAAGTTGAATCTGCTTCCAAGTTCATTGAGATTTTTGCAGAATTCTCTCTTTTGCATTTGGACAACTGAAGTTCCCATTTACTTGTTAGGTGTCAGCCAGGGGCAGCTCTCCGCTCCTAGAATGCACTCATTTTCCTTCTCAAGTGGCCTTTCCATAGTTAAACCAGCAAGGACAGGTTAAGCCGTTGTGCTCTTCATCTCTTTGATGTCTTCATTCACAACACCAGTGCTGGTACAGGGTTTTTGTGAATAGATGAAGTCCACCCAAATAGTTATGTGACTAGATGAGATCCTTTTGAATAACTCAGAGTCAACTGTAAAAGTATCTGCAAAATCCATTTTTGCCATGTCAAAGGCATGTCATAAAGAGTGTGATCTTTCATCAATATTACCAGTTCCCTAGATTAGGGTGGGGGATATTGGCAGGGGTGGGGCACATTTTAGAATTTTGCCTACCACAATCATATACATTTATTAGATTATTATAGTCACAGTTAACTTCAGCAAGATACTTGTCTTATATGCTTTCCTAAATCTATAAGTAGTAATCTCTTGTAAACTAGTTTTTTAAGGCCTATTACAGACTCTCAATGTATAAGTTTTCCTTCAATTACATTTAAATATCAATATAAGGATTTAAATTTAAGACTGATAAAAATGAGAGAAAACCTGCATGTGGGATTAAAATAAACCCAGAAGGCAATAGTTTACCTGAGAACAGAAAAATATGGAGACTCCATTTTAATAATGTGATTTTAAAGATATGCAGTTTTAATATTTGTTACATTCACATGTTGACAGTACATGCCCTTTTGCAGCTACAGAGAAGTAAATGAGTTTAGAACCTAGGTTGCAAGCTCAATTACTGAAAGCTAAAAGATAACCTACATTGTTAATAACATATCATGAATTGTAATGATTTCAGAGTGTTTGGTACTACACAGCTTGGTCAGCAATATTTTTAGTTGATCAACTAGTAGTAAAAACTCAGAGAAGAGATAAGTTTGTGGCTTGCTATTGCTATACTTAACATGAAATATCAACCCGGACCTACAAGCAGCTCTGATTTTTCCCCATTACTTTTCCACATGGAAAATTCTGAATATCCAGCAAATATCAGCATGCATAGGAAATACCTATTCCAATGACACAAAACAGATCTAATGTTTCTCATCTTTGTTACTATCACACTGTGTGTGTGTTTATATTACATCAATGTAAATCAAATAAATTTTAATTACCTTCCTCTTTATGCAGTCAAGTCAAGACCAGGATGTGCATTTTCATTTTTATCTGGAAGTGCTCCAAGCTAAAGAGTAGATACGCAATTTATATTTTGTTAATAATTTTCCTATTTCACATTTTTAAAAAATTATTAAATTACCCTACAATGGCAGGTGCTGTTAAAACACAGTTTTTCTTTACATACTGTTTGCACTTTGGAGGAATCCCAGTTTTATGTATGGATATTTTTGAGGGGAAGATATAGAAAGTACCACAGTTAAAAAGCAGAAAGGTGTGATTTTATGACTTAGGTCACACTAGTTAGATCCATCAATTTGTGAGTTTGATGTTTGGATTAATGAGATTGTCCAGGGGAAGAGACTATTCTACTATTCTTGTAGGGTGGCTTCCTTAAGTCTGTAAAAAAGTCTGTGGAAAAAAAGTCTTGGCATTTTGAATGAAATTGCATGGGATTTATATAATTTGAGGAAAATATCCAGCTATAATTAATTAAGTTTTAATATTCACACACAGGGAATATGTTTGCACTTATTTCATTATTATTATTTCCCCAAATTTTATATTGTTTTAATAAAAACTTACTATTTATTTATTTGTTTATAAATATAATTTATTAACAAATTTATCTTTTTAATTTTCCTTTATTTTTGCTAGCAAATATATGCTATTAACTTTTGTATTTTGCTCTTATGGCCATTGGATTTTTAAGTTTTTACTTATAATATTCTATAGATTTTTGGAGATTTCACTTAAAACCTATGATCTAAAGTATTTTATTTTGTTTTTAAATTTAATGTTTTCTATCAAATAATTTGAATAATAGAGTACTCTTTTTTTTCTTTTCTTCAGTTTGTGTTGTGGTTAAGGGATTCCCTCAAAACTGGAAAATGAGCATTGTATTTTCTTATTTGCAAACCTTGCTCATATTTTGGCAGTTGGCCAAATGATGTCTTTTCTAGCAAAAGAAAATTCGTAATTATGAATTGCATTTAGTTGTTGGCATGTGTCTTCAGACTCTTTTAGAAAAGTTCCTGAGTTTTTTATTGTATTTCACAAAACTGCCATTTTTGAAGAGCACAGGCTACAAATTTTGTAAAATATCCCTTAGTTTGGTTTGTCTGATGTTGTCTCATGATTAAATGTCAGTTATACATTTTTGGCAGGAACAAACACACACAAAAAATGTTGCTGAGTTTGACCCATTGTATCACATCAGAAGAGACACATTGTTGAATAATCCTTATTGGCAATATTTAAATGTGATCATTTGGTTTGGGTAGTGAGTGCTGTGTTTCTTCTCTGTGATCATGTCACTAGTTTTCCTTTTGTAAGGAATAAGTATTTTGTGGGCAGATAATTTTAAGATTTATATAAATATTTTGTATTCTTCATTTATTCACTCACTAGTTTTATCAGACATTAATGATCAGAATTAATTGTTGTTGTTACCAAATGGCAGTTTTCAAAGTCCATCATTTTTTCTTATAGATTAGTTGGCATTGTGCTTAAGGGATAATTGTCCCTTTATAGTCAATTATTAGTATATATATTTGTTTATTTTTGTATTTACTTATTTGTACTAGTGTGGATTTATTGATGCTTACTTCAGTAAATTTGCTGTGATCAACTAATTTTGTATTTATTTTGAGGTGTAGATTTCCCAAGTTCTGTTTAATAGGTCAGATGTTCCCCAACCTGACACTTTCCTGCAAGTTTTGTTTTGTTTTGTTTTTTCTCCTTCTTGACTTTCGACAAGCTCCTGCCATTCTTTAAGCAGTTTAAGAATAGAATAAGAATATCTATTCTTATTCCTTTTTGGAATAAGAAAATATCCCAGGCTAATCTCATGCTTTCTTAAGCCCTAAGCTCAGCAATTGGCCATTTTCCCAA
This sequence comes from Mustela erminea, assembly GCF_009829155.1. NCBI lineage: Eukaryota > Metazoa > Chordata > Mammalia > Carnivora > Mustelidae > Mustela > Mustela erminea. The sequence goes on from NC_045625.1 coordinate 57,011,291, forward strand.
AGATATGTAGTTTCTGTTAGTGAAGAACAATATTCAATAACCAAAATGTGTGTATTAGTTGTTTTCCTTGCTACTGAGGTGTCATTGCATCCAGACCCTCTCAACCAACAGAGATGTAACATATAAATGTATATTGACATACATGTATCCATACATGTGTGCATGCAAGCACACCCTAAACCTACTAGTTTATATAGCTTAAAAATCTATATATTGAAAACTTAAATCTATTTAAACCTATTAGGCAACCTGAATTGCCAAGTAATAAATGAAGTTTCTAAGAGGCTGATAAAATGGTTTTGGTTTCTTTGACTCAACTAAAATATTCTGCATGGAAAACCTGGTGGTTCATGTTCTGCAAATAAAGCTCCTCCTGTGAAACTAGTAAAGGATCCTGGGTAACTGGGCCTGGAACTCTCTGAGTACTCCAAAGCCTGCCTGTGATTTATTTGTCTTGCTGAACCATACCCTTTACTTGTATTAAAGCCCTGCATATTTATACTGTGTAGAGTCTTATGAGTCCTTTCAGTTGTCCAACCTGTGCAATTTTTGCAACATATATTTATTCATATATATATAGACGTATATCTCTATATATATATATCCATTTTCATGTCATGTTATCTAAAAATGCATAGACAAAAACACCAAATTACACTAACTCTAGTCCCAGTCCAATGTTCCCATGTTGTTTTTATTCTTTGTCCCTTCCATATTTGTAACTCTACTCTGACATGAAAAAGCTAGTTACCATTATCCAAAGTATATTCATTCATTTGCTGTGTTCAAAATTACTTGAGTTAATTTTTTTTTATTCCCTTTAGTGTGTTTATATTGTTCATTTGAAATATGGTTTGGTTCATTTGAGTCTACGTTGAATTTCAGAGATTTTCATCCCTTCTTTATGGATTGTATTTATTTATTTATCTATTCATTTATTCATTTACTTATTTATGAGTATGTAAAAAAATTAAAATGGTTTGAAGTGGCAGGATTATGCAAAAAATACATTCAGAGAAATGTTATCTTCCCTAATTCCTTGTATTCTTTCCATCTCATTTCTATCCATGACCTATAAGGAACCAGCTTCATTAATCTCTCAATTACCTTTCCTGTGTCTTTTTGTTCAAAACTTCAGATACATATGTATTTTCTTATTTCTCCTTTTCCTTTAGACACAAAAAAGTGTAGTATAGATCTAGGATTTTTTTGTCAAGGGCTGGATAACAGTTGTAGATTTGTTGGAGTAGAGACAAATCAAGGCTATTATGTAGATCCTTTTATGACAGAGAAAATATATGCAAATTTTAATTGATAATTTTAAAATACAAAAATTAAAGACACATATACATTTTGTTTACAAAACTAGATGTAGAGAAACTAGAACATATTTAGATACATATTTAGTAACTAGCAACTAGTAACTCTTTTTTATAGTGTTTTTTTTTAATTAATATTCAAAATTAGTGCCTATGAACAAATTCAGTTGCAATACTTCCTCTGTTAATGCTGATCTGTGATTGGATTTTACATGTCATCTTCAAATGGGTCTTTTCTCTTAGATAAATACTGCTAAATTCTGTTATCAGTCCATGAGTGTATGGTCTGAATTGAGCATATTTACCACTCAGAAGGCATTTATATAATTATATTAACTTTTTTCTTTGATATGTACCCTTTAGCCTGTCATCACATTGCAGATTAGTTGATTCCAAAGAAAGCTTAGATAGAAACTTAATTACAGATTTAGGTGGGTTGAAAAGTATGAAAATTTCCTTTGTGCTTGCATTGAGGTCTGAAAGAAGGCTGTTGACTTGTAACTTAGAAAATATATTAACTGCAGATATTTGTGTGAGTGGATATCTTGGTCTTTGTTTTAACTTTTGACAGGATAAAAAATGTATTAAGTTGCTTGACATTACTTGTGATTCAAACATCAGTCATTCTCAAAATGACTTTGCCACAATATAAGTTTCACATATAAACAGTATTTTACCTTGTAATTTTAAATAGAATTCACTAAGAAATATTTTCAAATATATAACAAAAGCTAATTTCCAAAAATCATTTTGTGTTAAATAATAGTCATTGAAAATGGTTCTTCCAATTGAGAAGAACTTCAATTTTGACCTTGAACTCAATAAATTGAAACAAAACTTCACCATTGCTAAAATATAAAACTGGTGTGTTGTGGGACAAATAAGAACATTTTCTATTATAATAAATAGTCAAATAACAGTGATTAAATGCACAAGTGTGAGTGTCATTTACCAGTGACACTCCTGGCTTAATAGCACATGCTAGAGTCATATATTTTAAAAACTGCTCAAAGTATCTGGTGAAAAATAGTACAATGAATACTATGAATTTTAATTACCTTAATTTTTCATAATCTTTGGACATTTGTACAAGGAAGTCTTTTTTTCCCTGCTCCACACATATTTTTACTATTGTGAATTTTAACACTTCTTTGCAGATTTCATTTCAGTAGGTACTAAATTAATATTTTCTTAACTTCTTCTGAAAGGTGTTTGCCTATAACTGTTCATGCAGACTATTCATACAAGATAGTTCTCTAATTTTTCAGTCACTTTATACTTGGCATTAATTCCTTGAATAAATAACTGAGCAGGAACAATTACATCTTTCTAGTTTTCAAAATCCAATGCAAACAACACAAAATCAATTGTCTTTTTAAAATTTTTTCTTCTTTTTATTATGTTTTTAATTCAAGTTAGTTAATGTACAGATGTATAATACAGTGTATTCAGATGTATGATACAGTGATTCAGCAATTTTATATATCACCTGTTTCTTTTCTTTTTCATTTTTCACAAATATTTAGTAAGTAGTCAATATGATCTATTGTAGCATTCAGAGTAATTTACTTTTTTATAATTTTATTTTATGTTTCATATTAATTCAGATTATTTAGAAAAAAGTACTATATTTCATAGTATGCTCTTAATTCACTATTGATATTGTTCCCGGTGCTCTCAACTCTCCAAGAAATTCTTCTCACTGAAAATGTCATATTCTTTTTTTTTTTTTAATTTTTTATTTTTTATAAACATATGTTTTTATCCCCAGGGGTACAGGTCTGTGAATCACCAGGTTTACACACTTCACAGCACTCACCAAAGTACATACCCTCCCCAATGTCCATAACCCCACCCCCCTTCTCCCAAACCCCCTCCCCCCAGCAACCCTCAGTTTGTTTTGTGAGATTAAGAGTCACTTATGGTTTGTCTCCCTCCCAATCCCATCTTGTTTCATTTATTCTTCTCCTACCCACTTAAGCCCCCATGTTGCATCACCACTTCCTCATATCAGGGAGATCATATGATAGTTGTCCTTCTCTGCTTGACTTATTTTGCTAAGCATGATATGCTCTAGTTCCATCCATGTTGTTGCAAATGGCAAGATTTCATTTCTTTTGATGGCTGCATAATATTCTTAAACAAGTTTATTTTCTCTTACAATTCAAAAACAGAAACACAAGTAATCCAACTTAAAAAAATAAGCAAAGGAATTGCGTAAAAATTTTGTGAAAGAAGATATGCAAATTTCCAATGACCAAATGAAATGCTTGGCATCAGTAGTGATTAAGGAAATGTAGGTCAAAACCACAATGAGATACAACTTCACACTCACTAGGATAGTTTTAGTTAAAAAAAAATAAAATAAAAAAATCAGTTAATAAAAAATAGCAAATGGTGGCAAGAATGTGAAGAAATTGGAACACTTTTGCATTGCTAGTGGGCATGTAAAATTATATAGCCAATTAGAAAAAATTTTCTTAAAAACTTCAATCTAATTTTACCATAGCTCCCAAATTTCATATTTAGATATTTGTACAAAAGAAATTAAAGCTTCATATACACAAAGACTTGCACACAGCCATTCTTAGGAGCATATTTCATGAGAATCCAAAATTGACTCATATCTGACACTAGTACCTAGACAAGATAGTGGGGTTTTTGTTTGTTTGTTTTTCTGTTAGTCATAATGTGGGTGTGTGCAGTCCACATTATGTAAGAAGTCTGCCTCACAGTAAATTCAGTGGGACCAGAGACCCACCTTAGAATTTTCTTTCTTTCTTTCCTTTCTCCCCGACACCCCCACCCCCAGTCTCCTGAAGTACTATGGACAAAGTTACACCTAAAAACAGCAAAATTTTTCTAATGGGTTTTCTGATTTCTGGAATCAGGGCCAAGTGGAAAATTCTTTAACTACTGTTTTTTTTTACTAAGAAAGTAAGACTAATAATAGTATCATATATCTCGTAGAATTACAGATAGTAGAGAAAGATGTATGGGTGGTGATTTCCACAGGTATCACCTGTGCAAAAACTAGAGAGATAATAAAGGTAAACTAGAAATGTAGTCTCATCCTTACGTCAGTCTCAGCCATTAAGATGACATGACTTGACTCTAACAAATTAATGCAACACCTGGTACCTTGTATATAGCTATCTGCAACTATTGACCTAAATAATCCTTTCATTTCCATTCATATAAGAAAGAAAACCATAAGCATTTTGTCTTTACTTAGCAAAAGGCTCTTAATACTTCTATTGTCAATGTTCTATTCTATCTATATATCTAGAATATATCTATAATATCTATAATATACATCTATATGTCTAGCTATGAAACTATAATATATCTATATATCTAGAATATTATTACAATATTCTATTGTAAATCCTTCTGTTTATCACAATATTGCCTGGAGAATCCTTCATAATATTAATAACCCACAAAACACAAGGCTATGCATCGAGTACTTATGTTTTGCTAATTGCTCCTGGTAAGCCAGAAGGAGCATGCAGTCTAGAAGTCTTAGTAAAACACTTACATGCCAAAAAGAGGAAGGAGGAAGATGAATCCTGCCATGTGTCTGGTTTGCCATATTGAGGAAAATTCTAAGAATCCACTAGTCTTGAGATATCGGTGTATTTTTTTTAAAGTGAGATAAAATTTGCTGTATTTTATGCCACACACAACAAAAATGCCAGATACTTGAGTGGGGGTTCTAGAGGAACCATATACCATATTGGTTATGCTGTTCAGATCTATTTCACATATATCCTCTGAGTCTTTCTATTTTTGGTAATATCTGAAGCAAAAGTAAAAACAAACAAAATGTTCTACTTCAGGTATCAAATACCACAAAAGCTCTTGTCCCACTTGTGCCATTGACACAGCCAATGTTATAAATAGTATTTTAGGCAAACATATAAGCTAAATACAGTCTTTGCTTAGGCCTAATAGAGAAATTATAGAATTGACAATTAAAATTTTTGGAGAAAGACCATGCTGATTTTCAGCAATAACTATTCTCAATTTAAATAACACCTCCTGACTGGTACTTGGCCTAAAAGATATTAAACCCATAATAACATGACACTGAGCTGATCATCATGCATTGTGTTACCTAATCAAATAAATGAATAATGAAGTTAAACATTGATGGCAGGTGTTTTTTTTTTGTTTGTTTGTTTTTTGGGTTATTTTGGTATAAGACTGGGCCCAATCAGGTCCAGAAGCCAAAATGAACACATGATAAGTAGACAAACTCCTTTTCTCTCTTTTCCTACTATTTCACTACCTCTCTCTTAATACACACTTATGAAACTTACTCTAATAAGAGAATGGAGAAGATAGAAAGGCAAATGCAAAATAAGAATGTGGGAATTTAAGAAATCATTGGACAAAACTGAATTTGGTATGAAATATTTTAATTAAAATAAAATTATATTTTGTAGTAATAAAAATATAATCCCACAGCAAAGATCTAAATAATATTAGTTATTTAGATAGCTTCTTAAATACATTAAACATAACCTAAGAAGATTAAAGAAAAATAGTATGAACATGATTGTAAGATGGGATTTAAAACCACTTCAACCTATGAAATACCACTTGGAAAGAAAAAGCATATGCAAGGATTAATTACTGAAGTTAATACAGTTGATATATATCATTTTCTGAAAACACCAAATGTGACTACTTTTTAAGTCCCTAGAATTAACAAATTACAAAGCAGACATTTACCAAACCAGAAAAAAAATCTTTAGTATATTGTTTTTTAAAATCCCTTTTAGGCCAGATTTGCCGCATCCCATAAGTTTTGTACTATTGGGATTGCATTTTCATTTGTCTCAAGGTGTTTTTCTAGTTCCCTTTTGTTTTCTGCTTTGACCCATTAGTTGATCAGGAACATGCTGTTTGATCTCTACACACTTGTGAATTTTCTAGTTTTATTCTTGTAAAGGATTTTAAATTTCACACCAATGTGTTTGGAAAAGATGCTGATATTTTTTCAATCTGCTTACATTAAGACTTGTTTGGTAGCTTAACATATGATCTATCTGAAAGAATTTACATGTGTGTTTGAGAAAATATGTTTTCAGATAATATTGGACAGAATGTCCTATACATTATTCATTTATTTGATTAGGTAACACAATGCATGATGATCAGCTCAGAATGTCCTATACGTGCCTGTTAGATCTATCTGTTCTAACATGTACTTTAAATTCAGTATTAACTTATTGATTTTCTTTGATCTATCCATTGTTGAAAGTGAGGTATTGAAGTCCTCTGCTATTATTATATTGGTGTCTATTTCTCCCTTCAGATCTGTTAATATTATGCTTAATGTATTTAGATGCTCTGGTGGTGGGTTGCATAAATATTATAATTGTTAAACTTTCTTGAACATTATTCCCCTTTTTATAATGAAGTTCTTTGTCTATTGTTGACACTGTTGGGTTTATTATTTGTTTTGTCTAATGTAAGTGTAGATACCACTGCTTTCTCTTGATTTTCCATTTGCATAGTATATCTTTTTAAATCTCTTGACTTTATCAGCTTCGTGAAGTGAGTCTCTTATAAGCAGCGTATAGATGGGACTTGTTTTTTTAATCCATGAAGCCTCTTACTACATTTTAATTGGAGAATTAGTCCATTTATGTTTATAGTAGTTATTGATAATATGGAATATTAGTGCCATTTTGTTAATTGTTCTTTGGTTATTTTTCCGGTTTTGCTGTTCTTCTTTTGTTATTTGATAATTTTCTACAGTGGTATGCTTTGAGAATATATATATATATATATATATATATATATATATATATATATTCTTCTGTGAATCTACCTTAAAGTTTTGCTTTGTGTTACCATGCTTATTATATATAAAATATCTCATGGGCATAATAGTCTATTTTAAGTTGATAATAACAACTTTGAACACATACTAAAACTCTATATTTTCATACTAGTCTCTATCTTACATGTTTGATGACACAATTTACTTCTTTTTGTGGTGTTTTTAGTGGATCCCGGTAGTTGAGGTATCCCAAAGGATAAGACCCTTGTCGCATCTAGATGGAGGCTGATTAGAAACAGCCTCAGTTAGCAGCTGGTAAAGCACATAATCAAACCTCTTCGAGGAAAAAACTGGGAAATAGGTAATTTTGCCTGCTCCATCCACCCTGAGCCCAGGTGCATAGCTATGAAATGTTCTCCTGTTACTATTTAAAGCTGTTTTTTTGTTTGCTATAGTCTTCTTGGGCTAGCAAGTAGCATAAATTAATAGACTAGAACATACATTGTATAAGAGTTGTAGAATAAAATATCAGAAGAAATGTATTAAAAGGAATATATGCAGGGTATAAGATACAAGGAAATAAGAGAATTCTCAGAAAATACTGAGAGAGGTGCCTAGGTGGCTCATTTGGTTAAGTTTTTGACTCTTGATTTTGGCTCAGGTTGTGGGACTGAACCCTGTGTTGAGCTCTGCACTCAGTGTGGAGTTTGGACTCTGCTTGAGATTTTCTCTCTCCCTCTGCCTCTGCCTCTACCCCTATTTGTGATCTTTCTCTCTCTCTCTCTCTTTTTCTCAAAATAAATAAAACTATAAAAAAAAAAAAAGTCTGAGGGGCGCCTGGGTGGCTCAGTGGGTTAAGCCACTGCCTTGCTCAGGTCATGATCTCAGGGTCCTGGGATCAAGCCCCGAGATGGGCTCTCTGCCTGGTAAGGAGTCTGTGTCCCCCCGTCTCTCTCTGCCTGCTGCTCTGCCTACTTGTGATCTCACTCTTTCTGTCAAATAAATAAAATCTTTAAAAAAAAAAGCCTGAAAGGAAAACAAATTGCTTATACATGACAAATAAGTTGCTGACAACATTTTCCTTATGAACTCCAAGACAACAACAGTAAAAATAATAATGGAAAGTATTAGAAAAATTAAAATTTATACAAAAACTATCATGAAATAATGAATAGAGGCACCTGGGTGGCCCAGTGGGTTAAGCCTCTGCCTTCGGCTCAGGTCATGAACTCAGAATCCTGGGATCAAGCCCCATATCCAGCTCTCTACTCAGCAGAGGACCTGCTTCCCCTCTTTCTCTGCCTGCCTCTCTGCCTACTTGTGATCTCTCTCTCTCTCTGTCAAATAAATAAATAAAATATTTACAAAAAAAGAATGAATATAAAATAATGACATTTTCTAATAGAAAAAGAAAGATAAGTACTTTTGCTACACTATGACACAACAAAGTATTAAGAATATTGTTAGCATATATGAAAATGGACCAAAAAATGAAGGAATAAAACATCACAGTGCTTCAGAAATTAGCAAATTATTTCATAAAATTTTGCTACTTCTCTAAGCAGTAAGATGAAGAATGGGAGAGGTGTTTTTTTTTTTTTTAAGAACTTATTCATTTGAGAGAGAGTGTGTGAGCAAGAGAGGGAGAGAAGGAACAAGGGAAGGGGCTGAGGGGGAGGGAGAAGCAGATTCCCTGCTGAGCAGGAAGCCAGATGTGGGGCTCCATCATGGGACTCCAAGATTATGACCTGAGTTGAAGGCAGTTGCTTAACCATCCCAGCCACCCAGGTGCCCCGAGAATGGGATAGTTATAATGGGCAATTAATGAAAGTTATGTTTGTAACAAATATAAATATTGAATGATATGAAATATTTTTATAAAAATTATAAGCAAATATGTGACTCTGTGTAGTAGACAGTGTGTGTGGTAGGTATTGCCTCTCTTCCTTCTCAAAAGATGTCCATATCTTTTGTGGAACCTTTTGAATACATTATCTTACATGCAAAAAGTAACCTTGCAAGTAACCTTGCAAATACAATTAAGCATTTTAAGATGAGATGATAATTTTGGATTTTCCAGATGGGCCCAATGTAAGATGTTATTTTCTTTATAAAGGAAAGAGGCAGGAGGGTCAAAGAAAGAGATGTGGTAATGGAAGCAGAAGTCTAAAAGAAAGACTGAAATTTGCTCTCCTGCTGGCTTTGAAGATGGAAGAAAAGTCTATAAGCCAAGGGAGGCAGGTGGCTTCCAGAAGCTGGGAAAGGAAAGCAATGCATTCTTCCCTAAAGACTTAAGAAAGAGTACAGCTCTACTAACACCTTGATTTTAGTCTCATTAAGCCCATTCAGATTTCTGACCTTCAGAACTATAAAATCATAAATTTGTGCACTTAAACCACTATGTTTGTGTTACTTTTTTACAGCAGAATAAAGAACTCTAAAACAACATAACACCCTTAAATATGGACTATTCATTGTTATTTTCTTCCCCAAAGTACAGTATGAAAAGGGGAGAAAAGAGTATAAATTTACAGTAGAGAAACCAGACAAACACTCTCTCAGTTTTGTTATCAAGATCAACATAATTAATAAGTGATATTGATAGCATTTACCCTTAAGATGTGATGTAATAAGCATGAGCGTTAACCCCTGTTTTTTTTTTAAACTTGTAATTCCAATATAATTGTGAAAACAATGATCAGACAACTCTAAAAGTTATAAGGAATTCTATAAAATATCTGACCAGTATTCCTCAAAAAATCTCAAGGTCATCAAAAACTAAAGTCTGGGAACACTGTCCCTGCAAGGTGATATTAAAGAGATGGAAAACAGCAACAACAACAACAACAAAGCAAAGTCATAATGTGGTATTCTGGGTAGGATCCTGGTAGGGAAATAACTTTGAGTAAAAAATTAAAAAAAAAAAAACTGAACAAAGTATGGACTTCAGTTAATAATAATGTGCTAATATTGTTTCATTAACTGTGATAAATGTATTATATTAATGTAAGATTTTAAGTGTCATGTTAATTTAAGAGTGTGGCAGGGGTATATGAACATTCTGTGTTATTCTTGCAACTAAACTCTTGCAACTATTCTTGCAATAAATCTAATTTATTTTAAAATAAACACCCATGTGCTTAAATTGTTAGAAGAGACAAGTTTTATTAACAAATTAAATATTTGTGAAATTATATGTTACAAAGACCAGCTAAATTAATTGGTGTAAGAATAATGGCACCCAGCTTGGAAAATATGTAGGGTAAACAATAGGTCTAAAGTGCAATAGCTGGAGATGAGCTGATTCAGGCTGGATTCACTTTGGCAGTTTTGCTACAAGCTGTAATTCCAACTGGGTTTGCATTCTATAGATGGTTTGATTCTCGGCTTCTCTACATGCGATCATTTTGGGTGCAGCGGCTATCTGGGAAAAGCATTGCTCATGGAGATGGCAGAAGAATAAAGGGCAAGCTCAATTGTGTAAACTCATTACATGCCCCTATGTACACAAAATCTGCTAACACCACATGTCCTAAAGCCAGTCAAGTCAGTAAAGGGTCAAGAAATTTCACTCTGCCTTGCGAAAGGACCTGAAAAATCACGAAGTCATTGGAATAGAGAAGGGCAAATGACTGGGAGGCGATCATTTAATTTACCACACCCACCATCTCAGTGATAAATTTTAACTTTTTCTCTCTGAAATATATAGTTTAGAATGATGAAAATATACCAAAGACAAAGGAGTTTTGAAAAAACCACAGTCCTCAAATAGGATCTAATAGGATCTACAAAGCTTGTAGTTTTTATAAAACTAATAGAAATAATGCATTGTTTTTGAACTTTGAAGAGACATTGTAATAGATGGACCATTAATGAAGTCATATAGAACTTCTCAAGAAGTGTTAAATAATTAAAAACTTACAGATCACATTCACAAATTGCAATTAATTAAGTTATAGCATAATAAACAGACATTTTAAATGCCCCAGTGAAAGAACTTCAAGAAACTAAAAGCTGATATTCTTAAAATCAAGTAATAGAGTTAAACTGCTATCAATACCTATAAGATAAAAAGATAAAAGTTCAAAATATTAAGAGGTGAAAGAAAAATAGTGATAGTGAAAATAGCTACTTTATATATGAGATTAAAATGGGTTACTTCATTCCAATGAATTTCCAAAACTAAACAAAATGGGTATTTTTCTAGGCAAGTGAAAATTACCAAAATGGATTGAAAATACATAGAAAATGTGAACAATAAATGGAAAAACACCAAAGAAAACAATGTATATCTTCATCATTTAATTGGAGATAGTACAAGTGCCAACTTACTTCATATGACAATATTGAAGATGAAAGAGAACAATTTATATAATGGCTTAATACAGTACTGGCACAGAGTAAGTTTGATTTTTTTAATATTATCATTATTGTTTATTAACAGATGGGAGTAGGCCCTGAACATTTTGCACTTAAAAATTCTCTTTTTGTTTTTCTTCCTGAGTTCCTCTTTTCAAGCTAAAGACAGTTAGAAAAAATCCTTTAAATATCAGACCTATAAGTTTTATATTCCAGCACCCTCTACCAGTATCCACAGAGGTTACTGTATTATTTTTTGGAGTTAGATAAAAATGATGTCTCTTGTTCTCTTTTCCATTTATACTTACACATATTTATTCTTCTCTGTGAAATGAGTGGCAGGTGTGCCTCTGGTATAGTTCAAGGAGTCATCATTTCCATGACCATAATATATCAATACCATAAAATTGCACACTGATTACTCATAGCAGAAGTGCATTGTTATGAGCACATATATGGCCAGTTCATTTAAGCTAGTGTAAAACAGAAAGACTGTCAGCAAGGATGGAGGCAGAGAGAATGCTTCTCTGAAGGCTTCCTACAAGACATTCTACCTGAATAAAAATTAGTAACATTGTTTGGCAAAGTCAAGTGACACTGTAGAAAGTTAAGAGCATGATGCTTTTTAAGAAACAGTTTATAAATATGAAACAATAATCATATGTAGAACATATTTAATATTTGTAGAATATAATTATACTTGAGATAATCTATATGACTACCTTAAGTGTATGATTAGTAAGTATGTGTTTTCTCTCCTTACCCCAAGTTTCAACAATGATTTAATACAGAATACCTATAAGGACTGTCTCCCAAAAGGGAAATAAACAATGGTGTTATGCTAGGAGCTCATGAATCACACAAGTGTGGTTTTACTCCTTTACAAATATGCTTAATAGAATGAATCAAACACTATGTTCTTGAAAAAGCAGTCTATTATTAGCTAACTAACTCTGTGCTGAAAATTGTATCATCTGTGGTTATATTTTAATTTATTGATTTACTTGCAATTTTATTTATTGGTATAATTGTTTGAAAATGAAAACTTCACTTTGATCATATTTTAAAGTACCTAGAGTACTACAGTTATATTATACTTTAATTCAGCATGCCCCAAACCTTGGCAGTTATACAGAGTACTCTCAGTACCATATGATAAATGTCCATGAGACAAATCAGTATTTTTGTTCTTGTTACCCTTACCTAGAGACAAGACCCACCCATTTATTTTTTAATCACATTATGTATGTGACTATATTAATGAAGTTCATTATTTCATTCCATCCACTTAATGCTTTAAAGACCTAAGCAATAGTGAGTTTAGTAAAGGTATCTAAAATATTCTTTGCTGTTTGAGAAGAGCTAAACTATAAAGAATGGGACATATAAAATACATTAGGTAGCAATATACTTCCTTAAGGAAGAAGCTAATCTGTAGCGAAGGAAGAGTTTTAAAAGTTACTCTTAACAGGAGGACTTCCAGGGATGAGAGTGGAATAGAAGGATCCTAAGCTGCCCTTTTCCTATGGATACAACTAGATAACTCCTACATCAGTGTAAATAACCCAGAAAACAACCTGAAGACTGGCAGAACAAATTCTCCACAGCTAAATGAAAAGAAGAAGCAACATTGAAGCAGAGACGTGGTCAGGGTGGGACTGTCCGCTGGAGGGAAGGATACTGCAGGCATGGAAACAGGAAAAGGAACAGACCCCATACCAGACACCCCAGGCTGAGGGGACCTACGGACCCACATGGGTAAGATAAATCCCCATAACATTTGGCTTTGAAAACCAGAGGGCCCTAATACTCAGTGGGTTTTAATACCTGAAACTTTAAAAATTAGTGAGCTCAGCTCTTGAAAGCCCAGAGGGTGGAGACCTGGCTGTTAGAGGGTCAGCAAAACAATCAGTTCTGATGAGATACAGCATTGAAGCAGAAGTTTGAAAAATGTCTATGATATACAAGAAGGAGATTTATTTACCAGTCTTGGAGCATGTACTAGAGGGGCAGGGATATTTGAGGAATTTCTTCAAGAGCAAAAGACATGGCAGGTACAATTTCCTACCCACCCCCCATCCCCCAACATAGATATGTAGACACCTGTGGGAACCAGTATAACGTGTACACTCCTCATCTAACTTAAACTGCATCTTTTCCCTGCACTTTCCTGCTGACCTGCTCCTTCTAATATGTCCTTGCCTAGAGCCCATCCAAGGTGATACCACAAGCTGCAAACAAACTCAGAAGGGGTCAGGGCTACTCTAATGTGATGACCCCTGCCCAGGAGAGAGGGGAAGATAGTCACACACACTAGTCCAGCTGCAGCCCCAGCAGTGGGCTGGGGGCAGACATTGGGTCTGATTGCAGGCCCTGCCCACCAACAAAAGCTTCTAAGGGGACAACACAGGGAAAGTGCCCTGTAGTTTGGTGCTACAGCATCTCTGCCAAACTCCTAGCTTGACTCAATTCAACCAGAAGACCCTAGACTGACCTGTTAACAAAAAGGGGACCAAAGTCTGCCCACAAACAGAGAATCATTGCAGACAAAGGGACTTAAGGCAAACACAGTTTATCCATAACAGTAGGGCACAGGCAACACATACAAGAGACACCTCTGAAATGCCAGGTTCTAGTGAATCAGTGACACTGCATTACAGGCCCAGCAGGACCTCTTCTTCATAAATCCATTGCTTTCAAGGGCAGGAGACATAGCTGACTTTCATAACACATAAACAGACTCAAAGAAGTAGATAAAAATGGGGAAACAGAGGACTATGTCCCAAATAAAAGAACAGGACAAAATCACATCAAGAAGTTAAACAAAATGAAGATAATTAATATGCCTGATAGATAATTTAAATTAAGAGTCATAAAGATACTCATAGGACTTAAGAGAGGGGGACTTCACTGAGACCCTCAACAAAGAGATAGAAAATATAATATGAGATCAAGAACACAATTGATGAAATTAAAAATACTAAATGTAATACAGAGAGGAAGCAGAAGAATGGATCAGTGATGCAGAGTACAAAGTAATGGAAAACAATTGAGCTAAACAGGAGAGAAAAACAACAACAATAATAAAATAAAATAGATTAAGGGAAAACAGTGATACTATCAAACATAATAATATTCACATTACAAGGATCCCAAAGGAGAAGAGAAAGAAGAAGGGACAGAAAACTTATTTGAAGAAATAATAACTGAAAACCTACCAAATCTGGAAAGGAAACAGAGACCAGGATACAAAGAAAGCTCCTAACAAAATCAACCCAAGGAGATCCACACCAAGACACAAGTAATTAAAATGACAAAAAGTACTGATAGATATTAAAGACAAGAAAAGAAAACAATGACATACAAGGGAAAACTAAGGCTATCAGGTAATTTTTCAGCAGAAAGTTTGCAGGCCAGAAGAGAGTAGCATAATATATTCAAAATGCTAAAAGAAAACAACCTGCAACCAAGAGTACCCTATCCAGCAAGGGTATTATTCAGAATAAGAGGAGAGAGAAAGAATTTCCAGGACAAGCAAATGTTAAGGAATTCATGATGACTAAGTCAGCCCTACAAGAAATGCTAAAGGTTACTCTTTGAGTTGAAAGACTATAAGCAAAAGTAAGAAAAGTAGGAAGCACCAAAACAGTAAAGAACATCTATAAAACTTAGTCAAGGGATTCATAAAATAAAAGGATGTAACACACGATACATAAACCTAAAAAGTATTGGGAGTGGGAGAAGAGAATGGGTTTAAATTTAAGCAACTGTCAACTTAATATAGACTGCTATATGCAGAAGATATTACATACAAACTAAATGGTAACCACAAATCAAAAACCAGTAATAGATATGAAAAAAGGAGAAGAAGAAGAAGAAGAAGAAGAAGGGAAAGAAAGAAAGAAAAGAAGAGAAAGAAGAAGAAGGAGGAGGAGGAGGAGGGGGAGGGGAGGGGGAGGAGGAGGAAGGGGAGGAGGAGAAGAATCCAGGCATATCACTAAAGAAAGACAGTGCAAAAGAAATAAGGAACAGAGAAGAACAATAAAAATAAACATAAAATGAGTAAAAATCGCAATAAGTGCATACCTATCAATAATTACTTTGAATGTGAATAGGCTAAACACTCCAATCCAAAGACCTAGGAAATGGATTGGATAAAAAAGCAAGACCCAACTACATGCTGCCTACAGGAGGACTCATTTCAGACACTGTCAAAGACATATGCAGACTGAAAATGAAGGGATATAAAAGCATTTTTTATGCAAATAAATGTTAAAAGAAATCTGAATTAGCAATATTTACAGCAGACAAAGTAGACTTTAAAATAAAGAGCATAACAAGAGACAGAGAAAGACACTATATAATAATAAGGGGAACGATCTAATAAGATAGAACAATTGTAAATATTTATGCACCCAACAGAGAGACACCCAAACTCATAAAACAGCTAATAACAAACTTAAAGGAAGAAATTGATAGTAATACAATTATAGTAGGAGACTCTATCACCCCACTTATATCAATGGATAAATCGTCCAGAAAGAAAATCAGAAGGAAGAAATGACTTTGACTTGACACACTGGACCATGACATGAATGTCACAGATATATTCAGAACATTCCATCTTAAAACAACAGAATGTGCATTCTTTTCAAGTGCACATAGAACATTCTCCAGATTAGATTACATGCTAGGTTACAAAGAGAGTTTCAACAAATTCAAAAAGGTTGAACTTATACCATGCATCATTTCAAACCACAACACTATAAAACTAAAAACCGACACACACATGCACACACACACACACACACACACACTCATACACACACAATCTGGAGAGAACACAAATGCAAGACAGTTAAATAACATGCTACTCAGTAATGAGTATGTCCACCAAGAAATCAAAGGAAAAACCAGAAAGTAAGTGATGACCAATGAAAATGAAAACACAGCAGTCCAAAATCTTTGGGAGGCAGCAAAAGCTGTCATGAGAGAGAACTTTATAGCTATAGAAGCCTACCTCAAGATATAAGAAAAATATCAAATAAACAGCCTAACTTTACCCTTAAGGGAACTAGAAAAAGAAGAATAAACAAAACCCCAAACCAGTAGAAGAAAGGAAATAATCAAGATTAGAATAGAAATAAATGAAATAGAAACAAACAAACAAATAAAAAACACAACAAAACAAAACAAAGAAATAATTGTTTTGTTTTGTTGTTTGAAATTATTTGGCTCAATTATTTGAGCCAAATAATTGTTGACTCAGTGGGTTAAGTCTCTGTCTTTGGCTCAGGTCATGATCTCAGGGTCCTGGGATCGAGCCCCACATCAGGCTCTCTGCTCAGCAGGGAGCCTGCTTCCCCCTCTGGCTACCTGCCTCTCTGCCCACTTGTGAACTCACTTTATCAAATAAATAAATAACATCTTTAAACAAATTAAAACATATTTTTGAAACTTTTTTGAAAGGATCAACAAAATTGATAAAACTTTAGGCAGACTCATTAAAAAGAGAGAAAGAGAGAAGATTCGAATACATAAATGAAAGAGGAGAAAACCCAACAAATAACACCACAACAAAAGGATTGTAACAGAATTTTATGAAAAATTATATGATGCCAACAAAAGGGAAAATTCAGAAAAAATCAACAAATTCCTAGAAATATAATCTCTTCAAACCACCAAATTACTAGCAAGGAAATTGAATGAGTAATCAAAAAACTCCCAGGACCAAATGGCTTCACAGTGAATTCTACCAAATTTTTATTTATTTATTAAGAAAGATTTTATTTATTTATTTGACAGAGATCACAAGTAGGCAGAGAGGCATGCAGAGAGAGAGGAAGGGAAATAGGCTCCCTGCTGAGCAGAGAGCTCAATGCAGGGCTCAATCCCAGGACCCTGGGATCATGACCTGAACTGAAGGCAGAGGCTTTAACCCACTGAGCCACCCAGACCCCCCTCTACCAAATATTTAAAGAAGAGTTAATATCTGTCCTTCTCAAGCTATTTGAAAAAATAGAAGATGAAGGAAAGCTTCCAAATTCATATTCATTTCATGAGGCCAGTATTACCTTGATACTAAAACCAGATAAAGACACTACAAAAGAGAGACAGAGACGGAAACAGAAAGATAGATAGAGAGACCAATATCTCTGATGAATATAGAAGCAAAAGTCCTTACCAAAATATTAACAGGCTGAATCCAATAATACATTAAAAATTCACTCACCACAATCAAATAGAATCCATTCCTAGGATGCAAGGGTGGTTCACTATTTATAAATCAATCAACATGATACATTACATCAACAAAAGAAAGAATAAAAACCATATGATCATTTTTAAAAAATTTTTATTAACATATAATGTATTATTTGCCCCAGGGGGGGCAGGTCTGTGAACCATTAGGCTTACACACTTCACAGCACTCACTATATCACATACCCTGCCCTGTGTCCATTACCCAACCACCCTCTCTATGCTCCCACTCCTCCCAGCAACCCTCAGGTTTTGTTTGTTTGTTTGTTTTGTTTTGTTTTGTTTTTATGAGATTAAAAGTCTCTTATGGTTTGTCTCCCTCCCGATCCCATCTTGTTTTGTTTTATCCTTCCCTACCCCCCAAACCCCCACTCTGTCTCTCAAATTCCTCATATCAGGAAGATAATATGATAATTGTCTTTATCTGATTAACTTAATTCCCTCAGCATAATACCCTCTATTTCCATCCACATTGTTGCAAATGGCAAGATTTCATTTCTTTTCATGGCTGCATAGTATTATAGTATTCCATTGTATATCTACACCACATTTTCTTTATTTATTCTTCTGTTGATGGACATCTAGGTTCTTTCTATAGTTCGGCTGTTGTGGACATTGCTGCTATAAACATTCGGGTGCATGTGCCCTGTACATCACTACCTTTGTATTTTTAGGGTAAATACCCAGTAGTGTTATTGCTGGATCATAGGGTAGCTCTATTTTCAACTTTTTGAGGAACCTACATGCTGTTTTCCAGAGTGGCTGCACCAACTTGCATTCCCACCAACAGTGTAGGAGGGTTCCCCTTTTTCCACATCCTCTCCAACATCTGACATATCCTGACTTGTTAATTTTAGCCATTCTGACTGGTATGAGGTGGTATCTCATTGTGGTTTTGCTTTGTATTTCCCTGATGCTGAGTGATGTTGTGCACTTTTTCATGTGTCTGTTGGCCATCTGTATGTCTTCTTTGCAGAAACGTCTGCTCATGACCTCTGCCCATTTCTTGATTGGATTATTTGTTCTTTGGGTGTTGAATTTGGTAAGTTCTTTATAGATTTTGGATACTAGCCCTTTATCTGATATGTCATCTGTGAATATCTTTTCCCATTCTGTCAGTTGTCTTTTTTTTTTTTTTTTTTTTTGACTGTTTCCTTTGCTGTGCAAAAGCTTTAGGTCTTGATCAAGTACCAAAAGTTCATTTTTGCCCTTGCTTCCCTTGCCTTTGGTGATATTTCTAGGAAAAAGTTGCTGCGGCTGAGGTTGAAGAGGTTGCTTCCTGTCTTCTCCTCAAGGATTTTGATGGATTCCTTTCTCACATTGAGGTCTTTCAACCATTTTTAGTATATTTTTGTGTGTGGTGTAAGGAAATGTTCCATATTAGTTTTAGGATTATCTGTCCTTCTCTTTGAAAATAATTGATGGCATTTTGATAGGGATTTCATTAAATGTGTAGATTGATTTAGGTAGTATAGACATTTTCACAATATTTTCTTCCAATCATTGAGCAAGAAACGTTTTTCCATTTCTTTGTGTCTTTCTCAATTTTTCATGAGTACTTTATAGTTTTCTAAGTACAGATTCTTTGCCTCTTTGATTAGGTTTATTCCTAGGTATCCTATTGTTTTTGGTGCAATTGTAAATGGAATCAATTCCTTAATTTCTCTTCCTTCTGTCTTGTTTTTGGTGTATAGAAATGCAACTGACTTCTGTGCTTTGATTTTATATCCTGACACTTTACTGAATTCCTGTATGAATTCTAACAGTTTTGGAGTGGATTATTTTGGGTTTTCCCCAAAAAGTATCAAAACATCTGTGAAGAGTGGGAGTTTGACTTCTTCTTTGCCGATTTGGATGCCTTTAGTTTCTTTTTGTTGTCTGATTGCTAAGGCTACACTTTAGTACAATGTTGAGTAGCAGTGGTGATATTGGACATCCCTGCCATGTTCCCGACCTTAGAGGAAAAGTTCTGTTTTTCCTCATTGAGAATGATATTTGCGGTGGGTTTTTCATAGATGGCTTTGATGATATTGAGGTATGTACCCTCTATCCCTATACTTTGAAGAGTTTTGATTGAGAAAGGATGCTGTATTTTGTCAAATGCTTTTTCAGCATTTATCGAGAATACCATATGGTTCTTGTTCTTTCTTTTATTAATGTATTGTATCACATCGATTGATTTGTGTATGTTGAACCAACCTTGAAACCCAGGAATATATCCCACTTGGTCATGGTGAATGATCCTTTTAATGTACTGTTGGATCCTATTGGCTAGTATTTTGCTGAGAATTTTTACATCTGTGTTCATCAAGGATATTGGTCTGTAATTCTCTTTTTCATGGGGTCTTTGTCTGGTTTAGGGATCAAGATAATGCTGACCTCATAAAATGAGTTTGGAAATTTTCCCTCCATTTCTATTTTTTGGAACAATTTCATGAGAATAGGAATTAATTCTTCTTTAAATGTTTGGTAGAGTTCTCCTGGGAAGCCCTCTGGCCCTGGGCTCTTGTTTGTTGGGAGATTTTTGATGACTGCTTCAATCTCCTTACTGGTTATGGGTCTGTTCAAGTTTTCTATTTCTTCCTGGTTCAGTTGTGGTAGTTTATACCTCTCTAGGAATATATCCATTTCTTCCAGTTTGTCAAATTTGCTGGTATATAGTTGCTCATAATATGTTCTTATAATTGTTTTTATTTCTTTGGTGTTGGTTGTGATCTCTCCTCTATCATTCATGGTTTTATTTATTTAGGTCATTTCTCTTTTCTTTTTGATAATTCTGGCCATGGGCTTATTAATTCTTTCAAAGAAACAGCTCCTCGTTTCATTGATTTATTCTACTGTTCTTTTTGTTTCTATTTCATTGATTTCTGTTCTGATCTTTATTATTTCTCTTCTCCTGCTGGGTTTAGGCTTTCTTTGTTGTTCTTTCTCCAGCTCCCTTAGGTGTAATGTTAGACCTTTCTTATTTCTTGAGAAAGGCTTGTATCACTATATACTTTCCTCTCAGAACTGCCTTTGCTGTGTCCCACAGATTTTTGAACAGCTACATTTTCATTATCATTTGTTCCTATGAATTATTTTTATTTTTTCTTTATTTTCCTGGTTGACCCATTCATTCTTTAATAGGATGCTCTTTAGGTTCCATATATTTGAGTTATTTCCAACTTTCCTCTTGTGATTGAGTTCTAACTTCAGAGCATTGTGGTCTGAAAATATTCAGGGAATAATCCCAATCTTTTGGTATCAGTTGAGACTTGATTTGTGACCCAGGATGTGATATGTTCTGGAGAAAGTTCCATGTGCACTAGAGAAGAATGTGTATTCTGTTGCTTTAGGATGGAATGTTCTGAATAGATCTGTGATGTCCATCTGGTCCAGTGCATCATTTAAGGCTTTTATTTCCTTGTTGACCTTTGCTTGTATCACCTGTCCATTTCAGTGAGGAGTGTTTTGAAGTCCCCTACTATCATTGTATTATTGTCTTTGTTTCTTTGATTTTGTTTTATTTAGTTTATACAGTTGGCTGCTCCCATGTTAAGGGCATAGATATTTTAAATTGCTCTATCTTGTTATTGGACAGATGCTTTGAGTATGATATAATGCCCTTCCTCATCTCTTATTATAGTCTTTGGCTTAAAATCTAATTGATCTGATATAAGGATTGTCATCACAGCTTTCTTTTGATGTCCATTAGCATGGTAAATTTTTTCCACCCCCTCACTTTAAATCTGGAGGTGTCTTTTAGCCTAAAATGAGTTTCTTGTAGAGAGCATATTGATGTTTTTGTTTTGTTTGTTTGTTTGTTTGTTTTCCATTCTGATACCCTGTGTCTCTTGGTTGTGGCATTTAGCCCATTTACATTCAGGGTAACTATTGAAAGGTATGAATTTCATGCCATTGTATTGCCTGTAAGGTGACTGCTACTGTATATTGTCTCTGTTCCTTTGTGGTCTACTACTATTGGAATCTTTCTTTGCTTAGAGGACCCCTTTCTATATTTCCTGCAGGGCTTCTCTGGTGTTTGCAAATTATTTTAATTTCTGCTTGTCCTGGAAGGTTTTTCTCTCTCCTTCTATTTTCAGTGATAGCCTAGTGGGATATAGTGTTTTTGGCTGCATATTTTTCTCATTTAGTGTTCTGAATATATTATGCCAGTTCTTTCTGGCCTGCCAGGTCTCTGTGGATAAGTCTTCTGCCAATCTAATATTTTTACCATTGTATGTTATGGACTTCTTGTTTTGAGCTGCTTTCAGGATTTTCTTTTTGTCACTAAGACTTGTTTGTAAGTTTTACTATTAGGTGACGGCATGTGGACCTATTTTTATCAATTTTGAGGAAGCTTCTCTGTGCCTCCTGGATTTTGATGGTTGTTCCCTTTGTCATGTTAGGGAAATTCTCTAATATAATTCACTCCAATATACCTTCTGCCCCTCTCTCTCTTTCTTCTTCTGGAATCCCAATTATCCTAATATTGTTTCAACTTATGATATCACTTATCTCTTAGATTCTTCCCTCATGGTCCAGTAGCTGTTTGACTCTCTTTTTCCCAGTTTCTTTATTTGCCATCATTTGGTCTTCTATATCTCTAATTCACTCTTCTGCCTCATTTATCCTAGCAGTAAGAGCTTCCATTTTTTATTGCACCTCATTAATAACTTTTTTTATTTCAGCTTGGTTAGATTTTAATTCTTTTATTTCTCCAGAAAGGGATTTTATTTCTCAGACAGGTTTCTTTCGTAAGAAACCTTCCATGCTTTTTTGAGCCCAGCTAGCACCTTGAGAATTGTCATTCTGTACTCTAGATCTGACATATTACCAATCTTCAATCTCCATATTGATTAGGTCCCTAGCCTTCGGTATTGCCTCTTGTTCTTGTGTGTGCGTGTGTGTGTGTGTGTGTGTGTGGTGAGTTTTTCTGCCTTGTCATTTTATCCAGATAGGAATATATGAATAAGAGAATAAAAATACTAAAAGGGTAGCAAACACCCCAGAAAAATGTATGCTAACCAAGTCAGAAGAGACTCCAAATTGGGGGGAGAAGAAAGAAAGGGGGTAAAAGGAAAAAAAAAAATATATATATATATACACATATACATACAATCAGACTGGTGAATGGAATAGAGCCACCCATTTGATTTTGGGTGTATCTTGGTCTGTTAGAAGAAACTACCTCCCAAAATTTTAAGGAAAGAAACACACACACACACACACACACACACACACACACATATATATGGGTAAACACAAAGAAGGGATGGAATATGACTGTAAAGCTGAAAATTTAAAAAAATATCAAAAAATGGAATTGATAAGATAAGTTGGTTGGAAAAAGAAAGAAAAAAAATAAAGTGTAGTGAATGTGTTTAGTCTGGGGACTAGAACAAAGTCCTGTGCTAGATTTAGGATATATTTTGATCTATTAGAAGAAATTGTATCCCAAATTTTTTTAGGGAAAAAAAACTATATGTATACAAAAAATAAGGTTAAATACAATGAAGATAAAATATGACTAAAATAATGAAGGTTTAAAAGGATTTTTTTTCCAGCAAGGTATTGTTAAAATAAACTAGTTTTAAAAACGTTTAAAAAGGAAAGAGGAAAAGTTAAAAAATAGAATAAG
The DNA here is from genome assembly GCF_009829155.1 of Mustela erminea. Lineage (NCBI taxonomy): Eukaryota > Metazoa > Chordata > Mammalia > Carnivora > Mustelidae > Mustela > Mustela erminea. Next base: position 57,034,647 of record NC_045625.1, read on the forward strand.
AAAAAAAAATTAAAAAATAATTTAATTTAACTCTTCAAGACTTAAGGATCATGGGGAGAAAGCCATGAATTCTATGAATTCCTTTCCCCTAGTTCTGAAGTTCCACTGTTCTCTTTGATCTGAGAGCTTGGTCTTGGCTGGATGTTCTTACTGATCTCCTGGCAGAGGGGTCTGTTGCAGTGATTCTCAAATGTCTTTGCCTGTGGTGGAATTGCACTGTGTTTGCCAGGGGTTGGGCTAAGTATTCTGCTTGGGTTCACTCTCAGGAGCTTTTGTTCCCTAAGCACTTTCCATAGAGCTCTGGAGGATGGAAATGAAAATGGCGACCTTCCAATATTCAGTCCAGAGGAGCCGAGAGCTCAGGGGCCCTCTCCTCATGTGCCCTCAGAGAAAAGTTGTCAATCACTCCTGTCTCCCAGTTCTCCTGTCATGCTTCAAGCTCACCTGACCTGCCGCTGAACATTTCTGTCTTTGGCACACAGCCCTGTTTGGGGCCTTCAAACCCAACAGAGTCCTGCTATGCTGCTCAGAGAAAAAAAGGTGAGTCTCCCCAGATCTGCTTACATGTGGGGTCCCTGCTCAAAGAGCAGTGTTCCAACTGAGTCATGGACCACAGTTTAAGGTAACCCTGAGCTGAAAGCTCACTCCTTGGCTCTCTGTAGTTGGCTTCCTTGCTCTGATACTTATGAGCTCTGCCACACTCAGACACCCCCGTCTTTCTGTGACCCCACAGGACCTGAGACCACACTATCTCTGAGAGGGCTCCACCCCCGCACAGTCTCTGGAACGATGTACCTCAATGGAACAGACTTCTAAAAGTTCTGATTTTGTGCTCTGCTGCTCCACTGCTAGCTGGGACCCAGCACATCCCCCCATGGTCTATCGTCCTGTCACTTCAGATTCACTTCTCTGCAGGTCCTACTTTGCAGAAAATAGTCGATTTTCTGTTCCTAGAATTGTTGCTCTTCTTCTCATTGATCTCCTATTGTGTTTGTAGGTGATCAGAATGGTTTGATAACTATCTAGTTGAACTCCTACAATCTGTTGTCATCTCAGTCTGCTGCTCCTCCACCATCATGCCTCCCCTCCCATATGATCATTTTAATATATGCAAAAAAAGGATCTGACTAAATACAGCATTCATTTATGATTTAAAAAACAAAACAAAACAAAACAAAACAAAACTTCAAAGTAGGTCTAGAAGGACACCTCAACATAATAAAAGCCTTATATGAAAAACCCACAGCAAATATCACACTCAATGGGACAAACTGAGAGCTTTCCCCCTAAGATCAGGAACAAAAGGACTTCTAATCTAACTAATTTTATTTAACATAGTACTTGAAGTCCTAGGTGTAACACTTGAACAAGACATAAAGTACATCCAAATTGGTAAGCAAGAGGTAAAACTTCCATTTTTTTTTAAAGATGATATGATATTATATAGAGTAAACACAAAAGACTCCACCAAAAGTCTGCTAGATTTGATCAATAAAATCCGTGAATTCCGGGAATAAAAAACTAATATAGAGAAAATCTGTTGTTTTTCTGTACACTAATAATGAGTAGTAGAAAATGAAATTAAGAAAACAATCCCATTGATGCCTGGGTGACTCAGTCAATTAAGCATCTGCTTTTTGCTCAGGTTGTGATCCCAGCGTCTTGGGATTGAGTCCCAGATCAGGCTACTTGCTCTGTGGAAAACCTGCTTCTCCCTCTGCCTGCTGTTTGCCTGTTGCTGCTCTCTATTTCTCTTTTTGACAATACATACATACATACATACATACAATCTTTAAAAGAAAAACTAGAAAGAAGGAAAGAAAGGAAGGAAGGAAGGAAGGAAGAAAGAAAGAAAGAAAGAAAGAAATCCCATTTACAGTTGTACCCATAATAATAAAATACCTAAAAATAAACTTAACTAAGGAGGAGAAATATTTTTCCTCTAAAAACTATAAAACACTGATGAAAGACATTGATGACACAAACAAATGGAAAGGTATCCCATGCTCATGAATTGGGAGAACCAATATTGTTAGAATGCCATACCACCCAAAGTGATGTACATATTTAATGCAATTTCTATCAAAATACCAAGAACATTTTTCACAGAACCAGAGCAAACAATCCCAAAATTTGTATGGAACCACAAAAGACCCCAAATAGCCAAAATGATCTTGAAAAAGAAGAACAAAGCTATAGGTGTCACAATTCTGATTTTGAGATGTACTACAGAGCTGTAGTAATCTAAACAGTTTGGTGCTGGCACAAACATAGACACATAGATCAATGGAACAGAATGGAAAGTTCATAAAATCCATGTTTATATGCTTAATTAACTTTCAACAAAAAAGACAAGAAAATGCAATGGGAAAAAGTCTCTTCAACAAATGATGTTGGGAAAACAGGGAAGCTACATGTAAAGAAATGAAACTGGACAACTTTCTTATACCACACAAAAAAGTCAACTCAAAACAGTCTAAAGACTTAAATGTGAGGGGCACCTGGGTGGCTCAGTGGGTTAAAGCCTCTGCCTTCGGCTCGGGTCATGATCCCAGGGTCTTGGGATCGAGCCCCGCGTCTGGCTCTCTGCTCAGCAGGGAGCCTGCTTTCTCCTTTCTCTCTCTCTGCCTGCCTCTCTGCCTACTTGTGATCTCTGTCAAATAAATAAATAAAATCTTTAAAAAAAAAAAAAAGACTTAAATGTGAGACCTGAAACTATAAATGTCCTAGAAAAAAGCACAGGCAGTACTCTCTCTGATACTGATTGTAGCAACATTTTTCTAGAGATGTCTCCTGAGTCAAAGGAAACAAAAGCAAAAATAATCTACTTGGACTACATCAAAATAAAAATTTTTTATCCAGCAAAAGAAATAACCAATCAAAGAGACAACCTACTCAACCTACTCAATTTGCAAATGATGTATCTGATGAAGGGTTAGTATTCAAAATGTATGAAGAATTTACACAACTCAACACACACACACACACACACACAAACAATCTAATTAAAAATGTAGAAGACATGAACAGACATTTCTCTAAAGAAGACATACAATGGCCAACAGATGTGAAAATATGTGAAATATCACCAGTCATCACTGAAATACAAATTAAAACCACAATGTGATATCACCTCATCCCTGTTAGAATGACTAAAGTCAACAACACAAGAAGCAACAGGTGTTAACGTGGATGTCAAGAAAAAGAAACACTTGTGCATTGTAGGTGGGGATGCAAACTGGTGGAGCCACTGTAGAAAACAATATGGAGATTCCTTAAAAAAAAAAAGAAAGGAAAAATAGAACTACCATGTAATCCAGAAATTCTACTGCTGGGTATTTACTGAAAGAGTATGAAAATGCAAATATCAAAATATATGTATACCCCTGTGTTCACTGTAGCATTTTTTGTAATAGCCAAATTATGGTGGCAATCCAAGTGTCCATTGACCCAGGGTCCTGGGATGGAGCCCTGCATTGGGCTCTCTGCTCAGCAGGGAGTCTCCTTCCCCTCCTCTCTCTCTCTGCCTGACTCTATGCCTACTTGTGATCTGTCAAATAAATAAACAAAATCTTAAAAAAATATGAAATCTTGCTATTTGTAACAATATGGATGGATCTAGAGTATGTAATGCTAAGTGATACAAATCAGTCAAAGAAAGACAAATATCATATGATTGCACTCATATGTGGAATTTAAGAAACAAACAAAAAAGTGAACTAAGATAAAGAGTCCAAGTGATGAGGTGCTTGGGTGGCTCAGTAGGTTGAGCCTCCACCTTTGGCTCAGGTCATGGTCTCAGGGTCCTGGAATCAAGTCCCACATTGGGCTCTCTGCTCAATGTGGAGCCTGCTTCCTCTTCTCTCTCTGCCTGCCTCTCTGCCTACTTGTGATCTCTCCCTTTGTCATATAGAGTCAAAGCGAATAACTGACTCCTACCTATAGAGAACAAACTGATGGTTACCAGAGGGGATGTGGTGGGGAATGGGTGAACTAGATGAAGAGGATTAAGAGTACACTTATTATGATAAGAACTAAGTAATATATAAGATTCTTGGACCATTATATTGTATACCTGAAATTAATATAACAGTGTATGTTACCTATAGTGAAACTGAAATAAAAAATATATGTATATATATATTTTTTATATATAAAAACAAAAAGCTACCCTTAACAGGTCTGTAAAACTTTTTTAGTTATAAATACAAATACAAGTTGGCCAGCATATCTGATTCATGTTATTCTATGATCATTATTATTGTATTCTTCCTAAACATATCTATAAGTAGCTGGTAATATGTCTATCTTTTCAGTGTAATATAATGTGTCATTTTTGTTTTGTTAGGTATGACATAAAATCTTAGAAGACCGTTAAATTAAATGTTATAAAATTTGTAATTACTGTGATCACACTTCTACACAGAAAAACATAAGAAATTCAAAATCTTAATACCAAGATCCAATGACGGAAAAAAAAAAATCAATGCAGGACGTTCTGATGTTTATAGTGAACAGTTATTGCATTATTATTTACAATTAGAAGACAGCCATCCAGAGAACAGTAGATGTACCAGGCAGTTCTGACTCTATTTCTGATCCATTTCATTAGAAATGTAACATAGTTTTCATTAAGTCAGGACTTGTTTCTCCAGTGATTCAGCACACACAGGCATATTAAGGTCTAACATTCTCTATATTATAACATCTGTAAAACATGGAACTGTGAAAGACAATTTTTCAAGAATCATAAATGGAAAAGAACATATAACAGTGACTGTCTAAGCACATGGACATATTGATATTTTATAAGAAAATTTTCCACTGAAGGAATGTTTTATGAAACTATCAACTGCTGCATAATATCGTACTATTCATTGTTCTTTGGGGGAATACAGACAAAAAAGTGTTAATTATTACTTTTTTTAAGTGTCTGCAAAGGAAAAAAAAAGTCTTAAACTATTGTTATAAATACACTATTGTCCCTATATTAATAGTAAAATATACCTGAGGCTCTAAAAACAATCTATTTCTTGAAATCTGCCTTATAATGGTTAGTAAGAAATATGTAATTTATTTTTCATGTTTAACAATGTTCAGCACTAAGTTTTTCAGTTGTTTAATAGTATTATACTTTATATTAGAGACTTTTTTTTCTGTTGTATAAAGGTACTTTGGGAGATACATAAGCAAGAAAAATATATAAAAGCACAGTTTATTCTAAAAACAAGAGACGAGAGGTAATTCTTATTACCTGAATCAGTGATTTCTAGAATTAAATGTATTTGAAACATCATTTGTGTTTGCTAGTCAACAAAACTATTTCAGTTGTGTTTTACACAATTAGGTATTTGATTGTAGTTAGACTCAGTTGGTTTTCCATCCAGTCTCAGGAGCTGCAAGTATACATCTATCATGCCCTGTTTTTCAATAGTGTAAGTCCATGGTTGGAATGGAAATATAGAGTTATTGGATCTCAACATAGCAAGCTAGGAGCTAGATATCCAAAAAGGAAATATCCCATTGTCCCATCACAGTTCATCTGCTGTACGAAGTGACTTTGGACAATGCTCCAGTGAATACTATAATAACATGAGATTGCATTTGTAATGCTACAGCATATCAGACTGGGGAGTTAGTTTGATAAACTTTCAGAGAACAACAAAGAGTATATTACAGACACTGGAAATAATTTTCATATAGAACCTCATAACTCTTACCATTTGACCTTGTATTTATTTGTGTACATATCTTCCTTCCAAAATTGTAAGCATTTCAAAAGTAATAGCCATGGTCTGTTTTATTATTTTACCCTTATAACTGTCTTACAGCACCTTGAAAAAAGTACAGGGAAGAAGGAAGGACCTTTTCTTACAAATTTGTCAATACATGGAAATCTCTCCCCATTTAATTTCATTGTAGTGGAAACAAATATCTGGCCTCAGAGGAGATGCACAATAGTATCACCATTATACACAGAGTAATTCTTTATTTGAGAGCTAGATACCTGGAAAGGAAATATTCCACAAAGAACAATCACTATTTTCTGGTAAAGGTAGATTTTACTTTGCTTTTTTTACTTGGTCTACACAGCATGTTTCAGAGATACTGTTTGAAAAAAATAAAGTCATAGTCCCTTTGAAAAGTTGTAGTAGCCATGGTCATTTAAATATAGAAAAACACCTGAAACTAATATTACACTGTATGTTAACTAACTGGAATTTAAATAAAACTTAAAAGTGCCAGAAATAAGTATGCATTGGCTTTTACATAAATAGTAATATTGCTAAGAAAAGATACTGGGATGATGTTGTTTTATTCTTTTTTCATTTTCTTATATATTTAGATTGATTTATAATGGAGAATTCTGTACTCAAATGCTGATTTTCATTGGAAAAAGAAAATAATTATGCTTCTATACATTGTATAGATGAAGCAGGTTATTTTATCTCTGTCCCTTAAGCTAAAATGCTTGAACCACTATAATATAATGAATACTTTTTTCCCAGGCTATTTAAAAAATCCTCTCAGTGTATGAAAAAGGAATTATAAATGCAGGCAAATTTCTGGAAAATTTTATTGAGAGAGACAATAGCACCGGTTTCTTCCCCTTTCTCTGAAATCACAATAACAAAGGCATGGAGAAAAGAGATGTAGATTTTATGTGAAATGTATCTAGTAAAATGAAAAAAAAAAAAAGAAAAATGTTGGTTTTTGCACATGAGGTGAATGAGATCTAGAAAAATAGATACTAACCAGTGTGTGCTTCATTAAAAAAAAATAAATGTTTCTTCAAAAAATGTAAAAGAAATCAGATTCTGAAGCCACAAATTTCTATTGCCAAGCAGGATTGCTTTTCAAAAGCCTGCATCTGTTATAAACGGACCAGACGGATATACACAGAAATAGAAAGCTTCAAAGAAAGGGTGCGATTCACATGACTCGCTTTAATAGCAGTATCAAGCTTTCTTTTGAAGTAGATGGGTCTTCGAAGCAGGTGTCCTAAAGGTGCCATCTTACTGCTGAAAGTCAGCCAGTGTTTGAAAGCTTGCCAGCTTGAAGGCCATTAATTGACAAGCTGTGAAAGTCCGGCATCACAGGAAAGGAAATTACACAAAGAGGTGAGCCTTGATTTCCTCGCACCTCACCCGGAGAAACAGCAGAGGGAGCCGCCAATCTTTTCAAGACGAAGTACACGCGGTGTACAACTTCAGTGATGGACCTGTAAATAGGAATTTCACTGGGCAGAAATCACTGTAGTGTCCCTAATTACCTTATGGTAGTTGATTTATGTAATTTTCCCGAATGCCACCCTAAAATTAGTTGGGAAAACAAAAACAAAAACAAACAAAAAACAAAACAAACAAACAAACAAACAAAAACAATAAAAATAGCTTCTTGCTGGTAGTTCCTAGTTGCTAAGATTTGTGTGGTGACCAAGATAATATGACACTGTAGTCCCAGGGTAAGGACAATAAGCAGAGGTATACTCTTTCTAAATGTAGATATTTCTGGGCTATTTGAATTTCTTCTTGTCTATAAGGATTTAAAAAAAATTATAAATTTATTCTTATCTCTTTTTGATAATGTGCCTAAGGACTGCAAGTAATATTTAAAGTGGGTCTATTGGGCGTCTGGGGTGGCTCAGTGGGTTAAGCCGCTGCCTTCGGTTCAGGTCATGATCTCAGGGTCCTGGGATCGAGCCCCGCATGGGGCTCTCTGCTCAGCAGGGAGCCTGCTTCCTCCTCTCTCTCTCTCTGCCTCTCTGCCTACTTGTGATCTCTCTCTGTCAAACAAATAAATAAAAAATCTTTTTAAAAAATAAATAAGTAAATAAAGTGGGTCTTTCCACTAAGCCATGAAGATTTTGTTGCAGATTTTTTTAAAACCCAGCAAAATGATTATACAACACCAGAAGTATTTATTCAGTGTCAACCATAACTTGAGAAGAGTCACACATCATCTCTTTCTTTCTCTTCACTTGACTGCTAATTGCCTTAGGCAATCCTTTTGAAAATACAACAGAGTGGTAAACTACCAAACAGCCGAAAACCTGGCAATACTAAATGGTGAAAGAACCTCATAAGAATTCCAAATTGGTTATTTGAAAATTCATTCTGTCTACTACAGAGGCGATTAAACATGGTGCCTTGACATTATGGAGTGTCTCATTGCATTTGCTGAGTAAGAAGCTATTCTGGGAGACAGAGGCTCCATTTCTTTGATTTCTGTGCTATACTACACAGCAATTTCAATACAAATCAGCTTAACTGAAAAAAAAATTTAGAAAATGGTCATTCCTACTTCTATCAGCATCTTGGTTTTGCTCAAAAAATATGGTTTTGGTTTCTTTTCTCTGTTGCATCGAAATAGGACCAGGAAAAGTAAAGATATGAAATTATTCACATTTAAATTTTCATTTGTATAGAAGAGAATATTGAAAAACCCCTTTAAAAATCCAGAATCTAAACAACCCTCTACAGAATTGTCTAAATAAGATGTGTGCCCGCCAGGCATGCAGATGAGGTGGACGTGCGTATACACTTGGGATAATGGTGACATACTGTTTGAAGACACATGTTCCTTATTTGAAGATCTCAAGGTAACCTATTTTTTAACTGTTGTACTATTTCCAGTATAAGCGACTTCAAACTTAAATATTTTCCCAAATCATAATTTTTTTTCAAGAAAGACTAATCTGTGAATCTTACATGTTATAGGACATTCTAAAATTATAGTTAACCTAGTTTTAAATATATTTGAATAATTCTGTTGCAAATAGTATCTTTTTAACTTTGTATTTTGGAATGAATTTCAATTTAAAGACAATTTGGAAAGGTTAAACAGAGATTATTTATGTCTTCTTCACCCAGCTTATCCTGATGTTAATAGTTGCATAACCATAGTGCATTTATCAATAACATTGGTGCAGCGCTATTAGCTAAGCTATAGATTTTAAATATATGAGTATAAAAATACATGCATATGTTTTTCTAGTTTTTCCTTTGTCTTTTCAGTGCACAGTTGAAGCTATAATCATGCTTCTACTTGTTACATGACCTCAGTCTCCTCTAATCTGACAGTTTCTCAGTCTTTTTCTTTTATAATTCTGACATTTTGGAAGAGTACTGCTAAGTTATTCCATTGAATATAAGTATGTTTTCTCATAATTACAATGAAATTATGAATTTTAGGGAAGACTTACAAAGAGATTATGTTTCTTTCTCATATCAGGGAGTGCCTTTCAAAATGAATAGTTAATGCTGATGTTAAACTTACTCATTTGAGTGAGGTATTGTCTGCCACATATCTCCACTGTGAACTGCTATGTTTCCATTTTCATAATCTATTAGTAAAAAATAAGCCTAATCCAGGTACACTCAAGAGGAGGGAAATAAATTCTCAGTTGCTGGAGTATCAAAGAATTTGTGAACATATGTTGAAATTACCACTGTCATTAATACATACTTTGGCTGAGATAAGTTAAGGCTCTGCAAATATTCTGTGTGTGATGTCTTTCTTAAATATGTTTCTTATAGTTGAGTCTTGAACATTTTATGTAATCTGATAATCTTTGCCTTTTAATTTAAGCATTTATTACCACCTTTTCCCTTAAGATGGAGTTATGTTTAAATTCAACGTCTATTTATTTTCCATTTGTCCTATTTTTGAATGTTTCTTTCTTCCTCCCTCCTTCCTTTTCTTTCTCTCTCCCCTTTCCTTCTTTCCTTCCCACCCTCCCTCTTTTTCTTTCCTTTTTTCTTTTTCTTTCTTTTCTTCTCTTTTTCTCTTTTCTTTTTTTTTTTTCTCTCTCTCTCTCTCTCTCTTTTGGATTATTTATTCTTATGATTCCATTTTTTTCTCCTCTGTTGATTTATTGACTATAACCCTCTGTTTTGTTATTTTTAGTGGCTGTTTCATGGTTCACAGACATCTTTAAAATCATTATAGTCTAAATTTTAGTGATAATACAAAAACCTTAAAATAATATACTTTGATTTATTGCTTCCTATTACTTGGACTACTAAGGTCATGCATTTTACTTTTACATATCTGTGGAGCCCTACTCTATATTATTATTAATTTTGTGTAGTCATTTATATTTTAAAAGTTTTATATCACATTGTACACCTTAAACTTACAAAATATTATAGGTCAATTTTACCTCAAAAAATTGGAAAAAAAAAATCAATGCTTGCCAGAGGTGGAAGGGAAAAAGTGAAAAGGCAGAGCATAGAGGAATTTTAGAACAGTGAAAATACTCTGTATGATATTATAATGATGAATATACATCATTATACATTTTCCCAGGTCCATAGAATGTACAATATAGAGTAAATCCTAACTGTGGACTTTGAGGGATGATAATGTCAGTGTAAGATCATCATAGGTAAAAAAAAAAAAAAATGTTCCATTCTGATGAATGATGTTGCTAATGGAAGAAACTATGCACATGTAGAGGGAGGGTGTAAATGGAAAATCTCTGCATTCTCCTATCAATTTTGTTGTAAACTTAAGACTGATAGTAAACTAGCTTTTAAAAAGTGTATGTTTTAAAAGTGATTATATAGGTCAAGGGGCAAGATGTCAGAGGAGTTGGAGATCCTGTTTCAGCTGGTCCCCTGAATTGAGCTAGGTATCTACCAGAGCACTCTGAAAACCCATGAAATCAGCCTGAGATATAAGATTATATACTTCTAGGGGCTCCTGGGTGGCTCAGTGGGTTAAGCCTCTGCCTTCAGCTCAGGTCATGATCTCAAGGTCCTGGGATTGAGTCCTGCATCAGATTCTCTGTTCAGCAGGGAGCCTGCTTCCCCTCTGTCTATACCTGCCTCTCTGCCTACTTGTGATCTCTCTCTGTGTGTCAAATAAATAAATAAAATCTTAAAGAAAAAGATTTTAAGATTATATACTTCTTGATCTCTATGGGGTGGAGGTCCATCAGTGGAGAGGTATGAGCAAGGGAGTTGGGAGTACAGAGCAGATATCAGAGGATAAGCAGAAGGTGGAGGGAGCCACCAGAAGCAAGCCATTGGAAAGTAATACCCCAATGTCAAAGTGTCCTGCACTTGGTAACCAGCAGTAGCTTGGAGACTGGTGACTGTGAAATGGGAAGGGACTAATAATAGGACTCAACCAGAACAAAGGGACTTAAGGGACAATTACTGGGACTGGATGGCCACAGGCAGGGACCTAAACCCATGGTCCCAGAACCCGCTGTGGCTGCTAAGCACCAGCACGTAAGAGGACCTGCTGTGGACATGAATGTGTGGTCCAGAATGCCAGCCACTGGGACCAGTCCCTCCTGGACCAGTCTTGCCCCAGTTTGGGGGTACGGTTACAGAGACAAGCCAGGCCTCAAGCAACCACTGAGTCAGTGGTTGGGGGTGCACACAACTTGTGGAAGGCTGTGATATTCAATGGGGTTTGCAGAGGGGGAGTCTGTGTGTCCTAGACCATTCAGAGAGGAGCACCAGATTGTGGCTTCTCTCTAAGGCAAAGGTTTAGGTGCAGACAGTTTACTTTGCTCTGACCCTCCTAAAAGGCACAAAAGGCCACCACAAAACAAAAACCTCCAGAGAATTAAAGCCCCTGCCCCTCCCCCCCAAAAAAGCAGTTTTTAAGAACCCTAGCCCCTTAATCTGCTTGAGCAGGATTGGCCCCGGGGGGGGGGGGGGGGGAGTTGGGGGGAGTTGAAAAGAACAAAAGGACAACAACTACAGGATTCCCGTGAAGCTGCAAAACCCCAGTACCAGGGGAAAACAGTATATTAAGCTCCTGTTATTGCCTCCCAGCCTGTATATTTCATAGATACAACTTTTCTCTCTTCTTTTTTTAAATTATTTCTCATGATTCTTGTTCTTTTATTTTTTTTTTACCTACTTATCACTTCAACTAGATGTTTAATAGAACATATTCCATACTATCTTTTTACCTTGAACTTTTTCATACATATACTTTTTTTCTTTTTCATATATGTAGAGAGATAAAAGCTTCAATGTAGTCCTTTTTCCCCTATTTAATTCTACCTTTATGTATATACCAGTTTTAATTTCCCTATATCTCTGGAAATTTGAGTCCTCTAACAAAGATAACAAGATACACCCAGGAAGCCCTTAAATACCCTTCCTCACCCACATTGAGATATCACCACTTTCTTGTCACCACCCCCACACTTTTTATTTTGTGTTTTTATTTATTTTTTCTTTTTATTTTGTTGGTCTTGTGTTTGTTTGTTTTGTTTTTGTACTTTATAAATATTACTCTTGGGCTCATTTTGATTGTTTTTGTTGTTGTTGTTGTTTGTTTCTTTCTTTTTAATTGTCACTTCTGATTGCTCCAAAAGTTCCCAGGATGCACATTGCTTGGTTAGTGGTTGATATTTTTAGCTATACATCCCCTCAACCACAACTCAACAGAATGACAAGGAGGAGGACTTCCCAACAAAGAAAAGACCCAGAGACAATGGCTTCTCCCACAGATCTAATGGGTATGGATCTAAGTCAGCTGTCAGAAAGACTTCAAGGGTAGCAGTTATGAAAACAATAGTCAGTCTGGAGAAAACTATTAATGGCAACATAGATTTATTAAGGGCATAAGTGAGAGTAGATGTGGCAGAACTTAAAAATGCTATCAATGAGATCCAATTTAATCTAGATACTCTAAGAGCTAGGGTGAGGTAGAAGATCAAATTAGTGGTCTAGAAGACAAACTGACAGAAAAGAAGGATCAGAAGGTGGCTTGGAACAAACAGCTTAGAGTGCATGAAAAGAGAATTAGGGAAATAAATGACACCATGAAACATTACAGTGTCAGAATTATTGGGATCCCTGAGGGGGTGGAGAGAAAGAGAGGACTAGAAGATATATTTGACAAAAATTCTAGCTGAGAATTCTAGCTGGGAATGAAAAGAGTAATCATGTCCTAGGGGCAGAGAGGACACCCCGCAAGGTCAATGAGGAAAGATCAACTCCCAGGTATGTGATAGTGAAACTCTCGAATCTTAGAATGAAAAAAAATTTTAAGGGCAGCTAGGGGGAAGAGATTCCTACCTACATAGGATGGAACATCAGAATAATGTCAGACCTGTCCACAGAGAATTGGTAAGTCAGAAAGGGTTGGCAAGACATTTCCAGGGCACTAAATAAGAACATGTAACCAAGAATTCTTTATCCAGTAAGGCTGTCATTCAGAATAGATGGAGAGATAAGAAGCTTCCAACACTTGGGGCACCTGGGTGGCTCAGAGGGTTAAGCCTCTGCCTTTGGCTCAGGTCATGATCTCAGGGTCTTGGGATCGAGCCCCACACTGGGCTCTCTGCTCAGCAGGGAGCCTGCTTCCTCCTCTCTCTCTCTCTGCCTGCCTCTCTGCCTACTTGTGATCTCTGGCTATCAAATAAATAAAATCTTTTAAAAAAAAAAGAAGAAGAAGAAGCTTCCAACACCGACAGAAACTAAAAGAATATGTGACCACTAAGCTGGCCTTTCAAGAAATATTAAGGAAAGGTTCTATGAAAGGAGAAAGACCCCACGAGTAATACAGAATAGAGATATATGAAGAAAATCCATAGAAACAAGGACTTTACAGACAACATGATGACGATAAAATCTGATCTGTCAATAATCACTCTCAACATGAATGGACTAAATGCTTCCATAAAATGGTATAGAGTTACAAATTGGATAAAAAGACAGGACCATTCATATGCTGTCTATAAGAGACTCATTTTGGACCTAAAGATACATCTAGACTGAAAGTGAAGGGATGGAGAGCCATCTTTCATGCCAACGGACCTCAAAAGAAAGTTGGGGTAGTGATGTTCGTATCACAAAATTTTGATTTTAAGCTAGACTATAAAGATATAGGACACTACATCATTCTTAAAGGGTGGATCCAAAATAAGATCTATCAATTGTAAATATCCATACCCACAACATGGGAGCAGAGAATGACATAAACCAACTGTTAACCAAAATAAAGAGATACACTGATAGTAATATGCTTATTATAAGAGACCTGAACACTCCACTCTCTGCAATATACAGATCAACTAAGCAGGAAATCAACAAAGAAACAAGATCTTTGAATGACACACTGGGCTAGATGGACCTCATAGACATCTACAGAACATTCCACCCTAAAACAACAAATACTCGTTCTTTCTAAGTGCACATACTAGGTTTTCTCAGACCACGTGCTTTGAAATTGGAACTCAATCACAAGAAAAAGTTTGGAAGAAACCCAAACACATGGAAGCTAAAGACCATCCTGCTCAAGACTGCTTGGATCAACCAGGAAATCAAAGAACTGAAACATTCATGTAAACCAATAAGAATGAAGACACATTGGTCCAAAATCTATGGGAAATGTTAGAGGCAGTCCTAAGGGGGAAATACATAGCCACCCAAGGCTCACTCAAAAAAAAAAAAAAAAAATCCTAAATACACAAACTCTCTTTGCACCTTAAATAACTGAAAAATAAACAACAAATTAAACCTACCCCATGAATAAGAATCGAAATAATTGTTAGAGCAGAGATCAATAAGTTAGCAACCAGAGATACAATAGAACGCATCAACAAAACTAGAAATTAATTCTTTGAAAGAATTAATAAGATTGATAAACCACTGGCCAGACTAGTGTAAAAGAAAAGAAAAAGGACCCAAATTAACAAAATTATAAATGAAAAGGAAGAAATCACGACTAACACCAAGAATATAGAAACAGTCATCAAAATTATTAGCAACAGCTATATGCCAATAAATTAAGCAAACTAGAAGAAATCAATGCATTCCTGGAAACCTATAAACTGCCAAGACTGAAATAGAAAGAAATTAACAACCTGAGTAGACGAATAACTTGTAATGAGATTGAAGCAGTGATCAAAAACTTCCCAAAATATAAGAATCCAGGACCTGATGGATTCCCTGGGGAATTCTACCAAATATTCAAAGAAACACGATAATACCTATTTTCCTGAAGTTGTTTCAAAAAATAGAAACAGAAGGAAAACTTCCAGACTCTGTGAGGCCAGTATTACCTTGATCCCCAAACCAGGCAAAAAAACCACCAAAAAGGAGAATTTTAGACCAATATCCCTGGTGAATAAGGATGCAAATATTCTCAACAAGATCCTAGCTAATATGACCCAACAGTACATTAAAAAGATTATCATAAACAGGTGGGATTTATCCCTGGGATGCCAGGGTGGCTCAACATTCACAAATCAAACAGATAGAAGAACCACATGATCCTCTCAATTGATGCAGAAAAAGCATTTGACAAAATTTGTGAATTTGACAACATTCTGTCCTGATTAAAACTCTTCAGGGTATAGGGATAGAGGGAACATTCCTCAACTTCATAAAATCCATGTATGAAAAACCCACAGCAAATGTCATTCTCAATGGGGAAAACCTGAGAGCCTTTCCATAGAAATCAGGAACATGACAAGGATGTCCACTCTCACTCCTATTGTTCAATGTAGTACTAGAAGTTCTAGCAACAGCAATCAGACAACAAAAATAAATAAAAGGTATTCATATTGGCAAAGAAGCCAAACTTTCTTTGCAGATGACATGATACTTTATGTGGAAAAACCCAAAAGACTCCACCCCCAAATTACTAGAACTTATATAACAATTCAGTAATGTGGCAGGATACAAAATCAATGCACAGAAATCAGTTCCTTTCTTATACACTAACAATGAAACTGTAGAAAGGGAAATTAGAGAAATGATTTTATTTACAATAGCACCAAAGCCATAAGATATCTTGCAATAAACATATCCAAAGAGGTAAAGGATCTATACCTGAGGAACTACAGAATACTCATGAAAGAAATTGAAGAAGACACAAAAAGATGGAAAAACATTCCATACTCATGGATTGGAAGAATAAACATTGTTAAAGTATCTTTGCTGGCTAGAGCAATCTGTACTTTCAGTGCAATCCTGATCAAAATACCAGCAGCATTTTTCAAAGTGCTAGAACAAACAATCTTAAAATTTGTATGGAACCAGAAAAGATCCCAAATTGCTAAGGAAATATTGAAAAAGTAGAACAATGCTGGGGGTTTCACATGGCCTAATTTCAATCTTTATTGCAAAACTGTGATCACCAAGACAGGATTCTACTGGCATGAAAACAGACACACAGACCAATGGAACAGAGTAGAGAACGCAGATACGGATGCTCAACTCTATGGTCAACTAATCTTCAACAAAGCAGGAAAAAATATCCAATGGAAAAAAGACAGTCTCTTCAATAAATGGTGCTGGAAAAATTGGACACCTATGTGTAGAAGAATAAAACTCGACCATTCTCTTACACCATACACAAAGATAAACTCAAAATGGATGAAAGACCTCAGTGTGAGACAGGATTCCATCAATATCCTAGAGGAGCAAGTAAGCAGTAACCTCCTATACACTGGCCACAGCAACTTCTTTCAGGACAGGTCTCTAAAGACACCGGAACAAAAGTGAAAATGAACTTTTGGGACTTCACCAAGTAAAAAGCTTTTGCATAGCAAAGGAAACTGTCAACAAAGTGGCAACCCACAGGATGGAAGAAGATATTTGCAAGTGACACTACAGACAAAGGGCTGATATCCAAGATCTATAACGAACTTCTCAAATGCAACACTCAAAAAACAGATAATGAAGTCAAAAAATAGGCAGAGGACATAAATAGACATTTCTCCAAAGAAGTCATACAAATGGCTAACAGATGAAAAAATGTTCATCATCATTATCCACCAGGGAAATTCAAATCAAAACCACATTGAAATATCACCTTACACAAGTGAGAATGGCAAAAATTAACATGGCAAGAAATAACAAATGTTGAAGAGGATGTGGAGAAAGGGGAACCATCTTACATTGTTGGTAGGAAAGCAAGTTGGTGCAGCCACTTTGGAAAACAGTGTGGAGTTTTTAAAAAATTAAAAATAGAGCTACCCTACAAACCTCTAATTGCACTGCTAGGTATTTACCTCAAAGATAGTGAAAGGAAGGCGTTTCTGTACCCCGATGTTCAGAGCAGCAATGTCAACAATAGCCAAACTGTGGAAAGAGCCAAGATGCCCTTCAATAGATGAATGGATAAAGAAGTTGTGGTCCATATATACAATGGAATATTGCTCAACCATCAGAAAAGTTGTATACCCAACTTTTGTGTCAGCAAGGATGGGACTGGAGAAGATTATGCTGAGTGAAATAAGTCAAGCAGAGAAAGTTAATTATCATATGGTTTCACTTACTTGTGGAACATAAGGAATAATATGGAGGACATTAGGAGAAGGAGGGGAAAAAAGAAGGTGGGGGGGGGATTGGAGGAGAAGATGAGCCATGAGAGACTGTGGACTCTGAGAAACAAACTGAGGGTTTTGGGAAGGGTGGTGATGGGTTGCCTAGTGATGGGTATTAAGGAGGGCATGTATTACACGGCACACTGTGTATTATATGCAAACAATGAATCCTGGAACACTACATCAGAAACTAATGACATCCTGTATGGTGACTAACATAATAAAAAAACAAAAATTAAAAAGAAAATGATTATATAAAAGCAAAATAGGTTTATTATTTATCCATGTTATTATCATTTCTTTTTTTTTTTTTACATTTTATTTATTTATTTATTTATTTTTTAATTTTTATTTTTTTATTTCCAGCATAACAGTATTCATTATTTTTGCACCACACCCCGTGCTCCATGCAATCCGTGCTCTTTATAATACCCACCACCTGGTACCCCAACCTCCCACCCCCCGTCCCTTCAAAACCCTCAGATTGTTTTTCAGAGTCCATAGTCTCTCATGGTTCACCTCCCCTTCCAATTTCCCCCAACTCCCTTCTCCACTCTAAGTCCCCATGTCCTCCATGCTATTTGTTATGCTCCACAAATAAGTGAAACCATATGATAATTGACTCTCTCTGCTTGACTTATTTCACTCAGCATTTCTGATGCTCTTCATTCCTTTTGTAGTTCCATATGTCCATGCGGTATCATTTACCTTGTGTCTGAAGGACAACTTCTGACATTTCTTTTAGTGTTCTCTTTCCCTAATCCATTCTTTCAGTTACTGTATCTAACAAAGATTTTACCCCACCTTTGTGTGTGTATATATATATATATGTGTGTGTGTGTATATATATATATGTGTGTGTATATATATATATGTTTATATATACATGTATATATATATTTTTTTTTCCCTGAGCATCAAATTCAGGGTTGACACCATATTTCATATATTAAAGATTTTGCTCTGCTGTCTTCTCTGAAGCACTGTTTCAGAAATCTCTTGTCAACTTTTTCTTTCTCTTTATATAACATGTTTTTCTTCTTTGGCTGCTTTTAAGATTTTCTCTTAGTACTAGTTTAAAACAATTTCATAATATGTCTTGGTGTAATTTCTTCATTATACTTATGCTTTAGATTCTTGGAGTTTCTTAGATCTTGAAAATTTTTAATAATTATTTTTTCAAGAATGTTTTTCCTTCCTTCCCAATTTGAGGAGTCTGGTTACACTTACAATAGGTTACTATATATACATATATAAACAATATTTTCCTTTTGTTCTCTTTGTTTTGAATAACTTACATTTCTATCATTTCAAGTTCATTAATATTTTATTTTGTAATATTTAACCTCCTATTAATCCCATCTCATGTGTTTTTCTTCTTATTATACTTTTCATCCCTAGGTGTGTGAATATTTATTTATAAGTTATAACTCTTTTAATATCCTTGTTGCTTAACTCTAAGACCTGTGTCAGTAGTGGAAAGGCATCTATTAATTAATTTGTCTTTCAATAATAGATCATATAGTCATGTTTCTTTGCATACCTGGCACTTTTTGATTGGATGCCAAATTTACACTTTACCCTTTTGTATTCCTATATTTATTCTTGAACTTTGTCCTAGACACACTTTTATTACTAGGAATCACTTTGGTCCTTTGGAAAGATTGCTTTAACGATTGTTCAAGCCTGACAAGAGCTATGTTTATTCTAGTGTTAATTATTCCCATCTGAGTACTCTTCCCCATACTGTGTGAATTATTGGGTTTTCCAGCATGGTTAGTAAAATAAACATATAGAAATAGAAATAAAACAAACATGGGATGATTTTTTTTTTTTTAGGTTTTTTGAATATCAGTTACTGTTTCCTTGTATCCTTTATCGTTTTCTGCATGGTCTCAAGTAGCTGCCTTATGATTATGTGTTGATCAATCTTCTTATCATTACTCTAGGTAAATCTTTTGCATGTCTCCAGAGTTCTTGCACTCTGTGTAGCTCTCCTTTATAGTACTTTGTTCTATAAACTCTAGCTACTCTTTCTTTCATAGCTTCTCAGATGCTCTTCCTAATTCAAGGTATCTGCTTGATCTATCCATATTCCCTCGTTGCATTGTGGCTTGAAAACTTTTAAGGCTGTAAACTGTGGCAGTCATGCAGTCCTTCTCATTTTTTTATTTCTTCTCATTTGGTTCCCATCTTGTAGATCACTATAATTTTATTTCATGATGTCCGATGTCTTTTTTTTTTTTTTCAAGTACATAAATAAGTCCTATCTCTCTATTCTGACATGGTCAGAAGGATTCTTTGAGCTCTTCTTGATTCCATACTTTATTTCAACAGCTATGTTAACTCTCTCCCCTTTTCCAAAAGTTTAACATATCTCTGTGTCCTGCCTCCTGAGTTTCAAACTCACTTTACCAGTTCCTAACCTATGCTGACCTGTAGGTATTCAAAAACAGTTTAGTAGAAAATCCAATAATTTATCATCACCATCTCTCACCTTTACATCTTAGGAATAGTGCTCTTGTCAAGAACATAGTTATAATTGCGAAGGGAACACTGAGACTGACCTCTTCACACAGTTATTCCTGTGTGAATAAAGATTTCCCTGAGATAATCAGAAATTCCACATTGCAAGATTCCTGGACATTGTCATAGGATGTCTGCTTTTGGTCCTCTGATATGGGAAACAGTTTCACAATGCCTCTTTAGATCATTTTAAAGTGATTGCCTTTGCCATTTTACTTTGGGATGTTTTGCTATTTCAATTCTCTTCAAATATATATATATATATATATATATATATATATATATAAAATTCTGTCAAATCTCACTATATATATATATATATAATGAGATTGCTTTGTTCTGATTACTGAACTAGCAAAATAGATTAATATTTCTTTTATAGGCATATTTCAATAATGTTCTATAAGAAACACTGAATTCAGAGAATATTGAACATTTAGTTTTATGAAATAATTAAAACATAAGTGATTTGAAATAACTACTCCTGGTTTCAAACGTGGATTTTTCACCAAGCTAGGTGAATTTGGAAGTGATTTAAACTTAGTAAGACTCAGTTTTTTCTTCCATTTAATGAGAACAATAATAATTGCTTCTCAGTTTTACTTTAGTAATACAAACAATAATGCAAACTCTTGCTAGGCATTAGTAGTAGGAATAATGAAAATAATTGTATTAGTATAATATTCATCATTATCAAGGTATTTAATGATATTATTATAATTTAATACTAAATAGAATAAAATTTCATCTCTAACTTATATCCCTTCCTCATAGTAAGAAAATATATGTAGGGTTTTGTAGTCTAACAAGGATGCTTAAAATTAGGCTCAGTAGTGACTGGTGAATGATTCTTTCCTTTCCTTTAAATAACTTATTCTTGATACCAGACAGATGTGACAGATTACATTGGAAAACATATGTCATTAACTGGATAGTGAAATTTCTCAGAAAACTATTCAGGAAACCCCAGGTGAATTTCTCACTTTTCCACCACTTCCTGAGCTCACCATATATCTGCTAAATTAACAGCACCCTAATAGAGTTTCTGACTTTCCCAAGGTGAATGGTGATAACTTACACTCCAATGTCTTAGTTTTTATCCTGAGCTGAAGGCAACACAGATCTTATTAAGATCAGGACTCCAAACTGGGAAAAAATAATCAAGCTCTAGAACAAAAAATATATACATATCTGACTTTCTAATCTCTTCTGTTTTGTTTTGGCTTCATGCATTCAACCTCATTCTGTCACTGGCACTGACTTGCATACTGAGTTCTGTCATAGTAGTGACCTCCAACTAAAATATGTTTGGTTAAGGTCATTGTGTGTGTGTGTTTGTGTGTGTGTGTGTGTGTTTCTTTAATACATCTGTTTGCCTATAGAGAGTATTTTAAAATTATCTTTGGAAAAATATTTATTCACTTGGTGACCCTATTAAATATACTTCTCATGTTTATCTTTTGAATAATTTATTTACCTGTTCAATTGATAAATATCTTAAGAAATAATGCATCACTTTGCTGAATAGTTTTGACTCTTATGTATTAAAACAAACAAAAAAAAGGCAGGTCTTTGGCATTGTACTGTGGGAACATTCAGTGTATTCTTTTATATGAAGTTCAAAATAATTTATTTCAAATAGATCTTAACAGCGTGGGGTGTGTTAAGATCCACCCCATTATATTTGCTGTGCATGCATGCAGTTATAAAAATAAATCTCTTGTTAGGAACCCCACTATTGAAAAAAACACATTGGAGTCAAATTATGATGATAAATATTTTATTCGAATTTGGTAAACTTATATTTTTCAACTTGGTTTTTCCAATGCATACGATTGATCTGCAGATCAATAGGAAGAAATCACTTATGTGCATGCATTAGGGCATGCATACATACGCACATTTGCACACACACCTCAACTTATTTCAACTCATTTCTTACTGCGTAACAAACCACCTTGAAAACACAGAAAACTTTATTTTAATGGTAATCATTTCTTTAATCATGATTCCATTGCTTGATCTTTTGGATTGGGACCAGCTGAATCATTCTTCTGCTGATATCAACCATGGTCACTCAGAAGTACACAGTCATCTAACTGATCCCAAGATTATCCACTTATTTATATAGCATTTGTGTCACTTGTAGGCTGAAACTGTCTCTCTATAAGATTTCTCATCTTCATAGAAGTTAGCTTGAGTTTCTTACATTTCAATTTTAGAACTCAAAATGAGTAGAGTAGAATCTGCAATACCTCTTAGAGATTGCACATTGTCACATCTGCAAGTCTTTTTAATCAAAGCAAAACAAGTACACAACCAATTCAGATTGGAGGGATGGAAAAATAAATTCTACCTCTTAACTGAAATAGCATAAGCACATTGCAAAGATGCATCTGTACAAAGGTAAAAAATATTATCACAGTGGCATCTGCAAACAGCCTACCATATCTGCTATAATTCTGTATTTGTTTATTCTTTAGCCAATGACATGGGAGTTAATTAAACCAAAGTAGGTTCAAAGTAGAGTCATTACTATGCCCAGCTTTTCTTTTTAGATGACGGCTTAAGGACTATGATTGTGTATTGTCACAGTCAAATTAGGAAGATCATGCATTTATGCTGGGCCTCCTCCTCCCCTGCCCCCAAGTTACATCAACATTCTGTTAGAACCTACATTAAAAAATTACATTCTACTGTTTAAGAAAATATTTCCAGATGTCCATTTTCTTATCTTACTTATTGTTTGATTTTCCCAAAGTAAGAAACCAAAGGGAGAAAGAATAGTCAGTACCCAGGTGTACATAAATCATGTGACACCACCTTCCCTGTGTCCAGAATTCCATAATCTTGAAGTCTGAAATTTTAACTTGGGTTACGAGAAGCATTACTTTTTTGCTGTCCTGATTTTCATGAATTTTGTTTTAGATATGTACCAATTAAGTATGAATCATTGCTTTCAGTATTACAACTATATAAAATACTTCATTGATTCTATTACAGATGTTTTCTCTGGACTTAATTTTTACTAGACTCAATTAAGTTTTACAAAGATATAGCATATTTAAAAAATAATGTTTGTCTTTTCTCAATGTTAATGTTAAGATCTGTACTTCAATCTGTGACTAGAATTCAACGCAATTTTTTTAATTTTTTATTTTTTATAAACATATATTTTTAACAAACTTTGTTCTTCAATAAATAAATCATCATTAAAAAATGAATTTTAAGCCTGCTGGGTTATGGACATTGGGGAGGGTATGTGATATGGTGAGTGTAGTGAAACATGTATCCCTGTACTCCTGGGGCAAATAATACATTAAATGTTAATAAAAATATAAAGAATAAATCATGAAAACTTCTATTAGGGAAAGAATATTGAGCCAAAGTATTCAACACAGAAGGGTAAATACTGGAAGATTCTACTTATTGCAAGATCAAATACAGGCAAAGGTAATCAATGGTGATAGAAGGTCATAATAGTGATTACCTCTGACAAGAGGTATGGAAGGGTAAGTGGGTGGGGCATGGAGGATATTGACTGGGAAGGGATAAATTTGGGAGTTGTTGGCAGTGTTCCAAATTATGAGGTGGGTGATGATTAAAAATATATATACATACATAAAATGTGCATATACATTAGATAAATCCATATAGAAAAGATAATTGAACTTTACATTAAAAATGAGTGTATTTTACTATATGTATGTTAATGGATTTTTTTTTAATTTTTAATTTTTTATAAACATATATTTTTATCCCCAGGGGTACAGGTCTGTGAATCACCAGGTTTACACACTTCACAGCACTCACCAAAGCACATACCCTCAACAATGTCCATAATCCCCCCCTTTTCCCCAAAACCCTCCCCCCAGCAACCCTCAGTTTGTTTTGTGAGATTAAGAGTCACTTATGGTTTGTCTCACTCCCAATCCCATCTTGTTTCATTTATTCTTCTCCTACCCACTTAAGCCCCCATGTTGCATCACCACTTCCTCATATCAGGGAGATCATATTTGTCTTTCTCTGCTTGACTTATTTCGCTAAGCATGATATGCTCTAGTTCCATCCATGTTGTTGGAAATGGCAAGATTTCATTTCTTTTGATGGCTGCATAGTATTCCATTGTGTATATCTACCACATCTTCTTGATCCATTCATCTGTTGATGGACATCTAGGTTCTTTCCATAGTTTGGCTATTGTGGACATTGCTGCTATAAACATTCGGGTGCACGTGCCCCTTTGGATCACTACGTTTGTATCTTTAGGGTAAATACCCAATAGTGCAATTGCTGGGTCATAGGGCAGTTCTATTTTCAACATTTTGAGGAACCTCCATGCTGTTTTCCAGAGTGGCTGCACCAGCTTGCATTCCCACCAACAGTGGAGGAGGGTTCCCCTTTCTCCGCATCCTCGCCAGCATCTGTCATTTCCTGACTTGTTGATTTTAGCCATTCTGACTGGTGTGAGGAGATAACTCATTGTGGTTTTGATTTGTATTTCCCTGATGCCGAGTGATATGGAACACTTTTTCATGTGTCTGTTGGCCATCTGGATGTCTTCTTTGCAGAAATGTCTGTTCATGTCCTCTGCCCATTTCTTGATTGGATTATTTGTTCTTTGGGTGTTGAGTTTGCTAAGTTCTTTATAGATTCTGGACACTAGTCCTTTATCTGATATGTCATTTGCAAATATCTTCTCCCATTCTGTCAGTTGTCTTTTGATTTTGTTAACTGTTGTTTCCTTTGCTGTGCTGTGCAAAAGCTTTTGATCTTAATGAAATCCCAATAGTTCATTTTTGCCCTTGCTTCCTTTGCCTGTGGCGATGTTCCTAGGAAGATGTTGCTGCGGCTGAGGTTGAAGAGGTGTTCTCCTCAAGGATTTTGATGGATTTTTTTTCTCACATTGAGGTCCTTCATCAATTTTGAGTCTATTTCTGTGTGTGGTGTAAGGAAATGGTCCAATTTCATTTTTCTGCATGTGGCTGTCCAATTTTCCCAACACCATTTATTAAAGAGGCTGTCTTTTTTCCATTGGACATTCTTTCCTGCTTTGTCGAAGATTAGTTGACTGTAGAGTTGAGGGTCTATTTCTGGGCTCTCTATTCTGTTCCATTGATCTATGTGTCTGTTTTTGTGCCAGTACCATGCTGTCTTCAGGATGACAGCTTTGTAATAGAGCTTGAAGTCCGGAATTGTGATGCCACCAACGTTGGCTTTCTTTTCCAATATCCCTTTGGCTATTCGAGGTCTTTTCTGGTTCCATATAAATTTTAGAATTATTTGTTCCATTTCTTTGAAAAAGATGGATGGTACTTTGATAGGAATTGCATTAAATGTGTAGATTGCTTTAGGTAGCATAGACATTTACACAATATTTATTCTTCCAATCCAGGAGCATGAAACATTTTTCCATTTCTTTGTGTCTTCCTCCATTTCTTTCATGAGTACTTTATAGTTTTCTGAGTATAGATTCTGTGCCTCCTTTGTTAGGTTTATTCCTAGGTATCTTATGGTTTGGGGTGCAATTGTAAATGGGATGGACTCCATAATTTCTCTTTCTTCTGTCTTGCTGTTGGTGTAGAGAAATGCAACTGATTTCTGTGCATTGATTTTATATCCTGACACTTTACTGAATTCCTGTACAAGTTCTAGCAGTTTTGGAGTGGAGTCTTTTGGGTTTTCCACATATAGTATCATATCATCTGCAAAGAGTGATAATTTGACTTCTTCTTTGCCGATTTGGATGCTTTAATTTCCTTTTGTTGTCTGATTGCTGAGGCTAGGACCCCTAGTACTATGTTGAATAGCAGTGGTGATAATGGACATCCCTGCCGTGTTCCTGACCTTAGCGGAAAAGCTTTCAGTTTTTCTCCATTGAGAATGATATTTGCGGTGGGTTTTTCATAGATGGCTTTGATGATATTGAGGTATGTGCCCTCTATCCCTACACTTTGAAGAGTTTTGATCAGGAAGGGATGCTGTACTTTGTCAACTGCTTTTTCAGCATCTATTGAGAGTATCATATGGTTCTTGTTCTTTCTTTTATTGATGTGTTGTATCACATTGACTGATTTGCGGATGTTGAACCAACCTTGCAGCCCTGAAATAAATCCCACTTGGTCGTGGTGAATAATCCTTTTAATGTACTGTTGAATCCTATTGGCTAGTATTTTGTTGAGAATTTTCATATCTGTGTTCATCAAGGATATTGGTCTATAGCTCTCTTTTTTGATGGGATCCTTGTCTGGTTTTGGGATCAAGGTGATGCTGGCCTCATAAAATGAGTTTGGAAGTTTTCCTTCCATTTCTATTTTTTGGAACAGTTTCAGGAGAATAGGAATTAGTTCTTCTTTAAATGTTTGGTAGAATTCCCCCGGGAAGCCATCTGGCCCTGGGCTCTTGTTCGTTTGGAGATTTTTAATGACTGCTTCAATCTCCTTACTGTTTATGGGTCTGTTCAGGCTTTCTTTTTCTTTCTGGTTCAGTTGTGGTAGTTTATATGTTTCTAGGAATGCATCCATTTCTTCCAGATTGTCAAATTTATTGGCGTAGAGTTGCTCATAGTATGTTCTTATAATAGTTTGTATTTCTTTGTTGTTAGTTGTGATCTCTCCTCTTTCATTCATGATTTTATTTATTTGGGTCCTTTCTCTTTTCTTTTTGATAAGTCTGGCCAGGGGTTTATCAATTTTATTAATTCTTTCAAAGAACCAGCTCCTAGTTTTGTTGATTTGTTCTATTGTTTTTTTGGTTTCTATTTCATTGATTTCTGCTCTGATCTTTATGATTTCTCTTCTCCTGCTGGGCTTAGGGTTTCTTTCTTGTTCTTTCTCCAGCTCCTTTAGCTGTAGGGTTAGGTTGTGTACCTGAGACCTTTCTTGTTTCTTGAGAAAGGCTTGTACCGCTATATATTTTCCTCTCAGGACTGCCTTTGTTGTTTCCCACAGATTTTGAACCGTTGTATTTTCATTGTCACTTGTTTCCATGATTTTTTTCAATTCTTCTTTAATTTCCCGGTTGACCCATTCATTCTTTAGAAAGATGCTGTTTAGTCTCCATGTATTTGTGTTCTTTCCAAACTTCCTTTTGTGGTTGAGTTCTAGCTTTAGAGCATTGTGGTCTGAAAATATGCAGGGAATGATCCCAATCTTTTGATACCGGTTGAGCCCTGATTTAGGACCGAGGATGTGATCTATTCTGGAGAATGTTCCATGTGCACTAGAGAAGAATGTGTATTCTGTTGCTTTGGGATGAAATGTTCTGAATATATCTGTGATGTCCATCTGGTCCAGTGTGTTGTTTAAGGCCTTTATTTCCTTGCTGATCTTTTGCTTGGATGATCTGTCCATTTCAGTGAGGGGAGTGTTAAAGTCCCCTACTATTATTGTATTATTGTTTATGTGTTTCTTTGATTTTGTTATTAATTGGTTTATATAGTTGGCTGCTCCCACATTGGGGGCATAGATATTTAAAATTGTTAGATCTTCTTGTTGGACAGACCCTTTGAGTATGATATTGTGTCCTTCCTCATCTCTTATTATAGTCTTTGGCTTAAAATCTAATTGATCTCATATAAGGATTGCCACTCCTGCTTTCTTCTGATGTCCATTAGCATGGTAACTTCTTTTCCACCCCCTCACTTTAAATCTGGAGGTGTCTTCGGGCTTAAAATGAGTTTCTTGGAGGCAACATATAGATGGGTTTTGTTTTTTTAATCCATTCTGATACCCTGTGTCTTTTGACAGGGGCATTTAGCCCATTAACATTCAGGGTAACTATTGAGAGATATGAATTTAGTGCCATTGTATTGCCTGTAAGGTGACTGTTACTGTATATGGTCTCTGTTCCTTCCTGATCTACCACTTGTAGGCTCTCTCTTTGCTTAGAGGACCCCTTTCAAGATTTCCTGTAGAGCTGGTTTGGTGTTTGCAAATTCTTTCAGTTTTTGTTTGTCCTGGAAGCTTTTAATCTCTCCTTCTATTTTCAATGATAGCCTAGCTGGATCTAGTATTCTTGGCTGCGTGTTTTTCTCGTTTAGTGCTTTGAAAATATCATGCCAGCTCTTTCTGGCCTGCCAGGTCTCTGTGGATAAGTCAGCTGCCAATCTAATATTTTTACCATTGTATGTTACAGACTTCTTTTCCTGGGCTGCTTTCAGGATTTTCTCTTTGTCACTGAGACTTGTAAATTTTACTATTAGGTGACGGGTTGTGGGCCTATTCTTAGTGATTTTGAGGGGCGTTCTCTGAACCTCCTGAATTTTGATGCCCGTTCCCTTTGCCATATTGGGGAAGTTCTCCCCAATAATTCTCTCCAATATACCTTCTGCTCCCCTCTCTCTTTCTTCTTCTTCTGGAATCCCAATTATTCTAATGTTGTTTCATCTTATGGTGTCACTTATCTCTCGAATTCTCCCCTCATGGTCCAGTAGCTGTTTGTCCCTCTTTTGCTCAGCTTCTTTATTCTCTGTCATTTGGTCTTCTATATCACTAATTCTTTCTTCTGCCTCATTTATCCTAGCAGTGAGAGCCTCCATTTTTGATTGCACTTCATTAATAGCTTTTTTGATTTCAACTTGGTTAGATTTTAGTTCTTTTATTTCTCCAGAAAGGGCTTTTATATCTCTCGAGAGGGTTTCTCTGATATCTTCCATGCCTTTTTCGAGTCCGGCTAGAACCTTGAGAATTGTCATTCTGAACTCTAGGTCTGACATATTACCAATGTTGTATTGATTAGGTCCCTAGCCTTCGGTACTGCCTCTTGTTCTTTTTTTTGTGTTGAATTTTTCCGTCTTGTCATTTTGTCCAGATAAGAGTATATGAAGGAGCAAGTAAAATACTAAAAGGGTGGCAACAACCCCAGGAAAATATGCTTTAACCAAATTAGAAGAGATCCCAAATCGTGAGGGGGCATAAAGGGGATAAAAAGAGGTTCAAAAAGGAAGAAAGAAATACAAAAGAAACAAGAAAAGAAAAGAAAAGAAAAGAATTAAAAAAAAAGAAAACTATTGAGTAAAATATAAAAAAGAAAAAATATATATTAGATAAACTAGTTAAAAACGTTAAAAAAGAAAAAGGTAATAGTTAAAAAATAATTTAACCAGAAGGCGAGAAAAATAACATAAAAATGAAAAAGAAAAAAATAAATTAACTGCAAGACTAAAAAAAATCACAGGGAAAAAGCCATGAGTTTCGTGCTTTGCTTTCTCCTCCTCTGGAATTCTGCTGCTCTCCTTGGTATTGAAACCGCACTCCTTGGTAGGTGAACTTGGTCTCGGCTGGATTTCTTGTTGATCTTCTGGGGGAGGGGCCTGTTGTAGTGATTCTCAAGTGTCTTTGCCCCAGGCGGAATTGCACCGCCCTTATCAGGGGCCGGCGTGAGTAATCCGCTCGGGTCTGCTTTCAGGAGCTTTTGTTCCCTGAGCGCTTTCCATAGAGTTCCAGAGGATGGGAATACAAATGGCAGCCTCCTGGTCTCCGGCCCGGAGGAGCCGAGAGCCCAGGGCCCCACTCCTCAGTGCGCCCTCAGAGAACATCGCCCAGTTACTCCCGTCTGCCTGACCTCCGGCCACGCTCCTAGCTCACCGAGCCTGCGACCGGTTCAAGGTAACACCGAGCTGTGAGCTTACTGTCGGCTGTCTCTGTAGCCGGCTTTCCCGTTCCAATACCTGCAAGCTCTGTGACACTCAGACACCCCCGATCCTTCTGTGACCCTGCGGGACCTGAGGCTACGCTGACCCCGCGTGGGCTTCGACCAGGTTTAGCCTCTGGAGTGATGTCCCTCAGCGGAACAGACTTTTAAAAGTCCTGATTTTGTGCGCCGTTGCTCCGCCGCTTGCCAGCAGCCGGCCCCTCCCCCCGGGGTCTATCTTCCCGTCGCTTTGGATTCACTTCTCCGCCGGTCCTACCTTTCAGAAAGTGGTTGTTTTTCTGTTTCCAGAATTGCTGTTCTTCTTCTCTTCGATCTGCAGATGGATTTGTAGGTGTTTGCAATCTTTAGATAAGCTATCTAGCTGATCTCTGGCTAGCTGATGTAGTCTCAGCCTGCTACTTCTCCACCATCTTGACTCCTCCCCCTGTTAATAGAATTTTTTAAGGTATTTAAAAACCATAAGAATGGATGTTACCAATTTGAAAAAGAGTAGATACATTTTAAACATTTCAAAAAATGAATTTTAGTTTTTATTAAAATTGTACACACTGGTATTCACTAGACTATATGATTAAATAAAATACATATGAAAAGGGACAATTTATTTTTTTATCACTTTTATTTGGATGCTAAAGTAAGAGTGAGCTTTATTGTTGAGTGTTAAAATACCACTATTTACCAAAACAATGTGTTTGATTCCCTTATCTAGGTATACCCTTTGCTATATTTAGGAATAAGCCACGTTTTCAACAAAAGTGTTTGAAAATGGAAATACATGTCAATGAACAAGCCATAATATAAAATGTCATTTGGATTTCAGCTGGCCCAAAAAAGGTCATGTTATCCACAATGTGGCTTAAATATAGTCTAGGAATTAATGAATTTCTTCACTATTTTATTCAGCAGATTCTAGCTAAAAAACTACAGTGTGCCAAAAACTCTTATTGCTTTTGACCTAAAACTATGAAGAGACAGGCAAGATGGTAGCAAGATATTCAGTAGTGGGTTAGAGTAATGTTCAAACTTTGTGTTTCTGACTCTGAATATTTTGACATTTTGGTTGTAGATACTGATACAGGGCCCAAGTCAAATGTTTTTCAGATTTGCTTGTGATAAAGAAATATCAAAAAATAAAGAAATATCAAAATTTTCATCTTGCTTATGTAAACTTAACTATTAGTATAATTTAGAGGCATTGCATTTTTTAATAATTTTTTCCCAAAGACATATAAAAATTATATCCAAGAAGTATTCAGAGATTCAGAGATTTCATCTAGCTTCCATTATTCTGATGAAGATAGTGACACACAAAGTAACTATTACAGAGTGGAAATTTTTGCAGAGTAGGTTCTGGAAGCCTGAATTCTTTTTTTTTTTTTTAAATTAAAAAAAGATTTTATTTATTTATTTGACAGAGAGAGGGAGCGTTCCTACTTAGGAGGAACAGTGCCACAGGGAGATGGAGAGGCAGACTTCCTGCTGAGCATAGAGCCCAATGTGGGGTTCCATCCTAGGACCCTGGAATCATGACAGAAGGCAGATGTTTAAACAAATAAGCCCTTCAGGTATCCCTAGGACCCTAAATTCTAATTTCCAGTTTTGTTTTATTTTGAAGATAGTATAGGAATGGCTATCAGCTCATGAGTATATATTATGCACCATACCCTCTGCTTTATTTTTTACCTTTATTATTTTACTTATTATAGCAACCATATGTTTGAATAGCTTTATGGATTTATAGAATTTATAGATAAGATAGATATAGATATCTATATCTATATAGAGAGAGATTTATAAAATTTATAGATAAGAAAAATAGATTCAGTGAAGTTATTTAATAATTATGAATCTTCAAAATGAAAATCTAAGTCTTTCAGACACCAAAGTTAAACCCTTAATCACTTGACTACACTGAATGATAGGTCATTCTGTCTGATTTTCTGAGAGAAAAAGTGGAACAACAAGGCAGTTTAAGTTTCAGTCATCATGACGTTGATATTTTCTTCTCCTTTTATTGTACTCTAGATAGGACACTTTAAAATATCTGTTCTAACATTTAAGACTGTACTATCACATTTTTACTTATTCTGCTTTGTTTTCAGAAATCCAAAATATGTATCTTTGCTCTAATAATTCTGGTCATTTTTCTTTCCTAAACAAAAATAAATATCAGTCTATGTTGATGATTTAGATTGTGCCTAGAATTTGCTTCCTACATTTCCTTTGATAATGTAAGCCCACATTTCATTGAATATATCAAATTTCCTTCTTATAAGCTTAGTGTTTTTGTTCTCTAACATTGAGGTATCTTTTAAAAGAAATATTACCCTGAAATTCTTATTCATTTCAAAGAATATAAATCTTATTGCCCTAGATGCTTTTATATAACAGAGGATCTAAATTTTAAATATGAGTCTTAAATCTTATTTTTCAATTTCAATCCATTACCAGTTAAATATACTTTCTTATAGGAGATACAAATGCTTTCAACTGTGTGGGATGGTGAGAAAGAGCTGTATTTCACTTCAAAGGCCAAGGAAGACAAGGCAGGGACTGCCCACAGGAGCAGCACACTGTAATGGTTGTTTTGGGGTTTGAAGCATTTTTTTCATGTTACTGAAAGAGTTCACCAAGAAATGTGTATTACCAAAGAGGTCAGCTGCACATACACTCATGTAGGAAGCCACTACCCTAAGTCCTTTCTGAAAAAATGAGAGCACTGGAATTCATTAGGTTGTAGATGATTAGAACAGGATTGGGTTCTTTAGCCATCAATTGCTTGCTTTAGAGTGTCCAGGGAACTATGAAGTTCCTGAAATGAGAGTACTACATGTGAGTCTTTTGAAATGGATAATGAAAAACTAAATGAACAGGAAATGAGAATGAGTCAGTTATTGGTAGTGGGAGCAATGGATAAATGCCGTCCATAGAGGGGGCAGCATTTAGAACTCTAGTGTAAGCAGGAATCTGGAGTCCGTGGCAGGTGTCATAGAGGATCTCAGAGGAGCTGCATTACCAACTTGTACACTAGAATAGGGAAAAACATAGTATCTACTGCTGGACCAACCTAACAGACAAGGTGTATTGCCAAAACTGCTTTAGATTTTGTATTCCTCCTTTCTGACAAGCCTAACCCTGAGGTAATTGCAACTGTTTTCATTCCTTTTTAGATTTTTCAATTCACAAAACCTTACTATAAATCCAGGTAATTACCATCTGAGCAAACTAAAAGTGCTTGCTTAGCATCAGAGCCAATAAAGACTAGATTAGGAGTCAAGGGAAAGGGGTGAAAATTAACACTGCAAGGTCTGCAGTTAAATGGAGTTTGAGAGAGGGCATTTGAGCATAAGTTTCAAAATAAGTGTACAAACGATCAATCCAACAGTGCCAAGTACACAATATTAAGTTTATGCTGAATACCATAGCCTTTTGGGGGGGTGGGAGTGGGAAGGATAGTTTTTTTTAAGTCATGCAAACTTCTGGACAATTGTTAGCTTGATCATTGATCAATTATATTTAAATTATCCTTTAAACATTTTTTATCAAATTTAATTCTAAAAAAGGGACCAATATTTATTTTAGAAATGGGAAATGTGATTTATGATCTGTCTGATATTTGTTCATATATATAATCAAAATAGTGTATTTAAATTCAGAAATATCACATAATGCATTTTAAACTTGATATGTAACATTTAATCCTATATTTACTCTAACAAATAGAAATCTTTCTGCATCATATTTAATTTTAATGTAATGCATAAAAATTGCTAAATGGCAAAACAAATGAATAAGCTGGTTTTAAATTACTTATTTGAATTGTCACATAAAGTTTGTGAAATAATATTGTCTATTTCACTTACCATGTGCCAGAAAAAGTAATTACATTTTTGAAAAAGTCCTCAGTTAATGTTACATATTCATAATGTGGATAACTATGGAAAAAATGAT
This sequence comes from Mustela erminea, assembly GCF_009829155.1. Classification (NCBI taxonomy): domain Eukaryota; kingdom Metazoa; phylum Chordata; class Mammalia; order Carnivora; family Mustelidae; genus Mustela; species Mustela erminea. The sequence goes on from NC_045625.1 coordinate 57,068,089, forward strand.
AGTTCAACATGTAAGTTTCAATGTCATTCACATGTGAATTTCTGTAAAATGAGGAATAAATATCAGTGAAGCACTAGAGTAATACTGCATAAATCAACTTTATCTTAATTCTTGTTGCAGTACAGGCTTAACAGAGAAGCCAGTTTTCAAGGTAGTATAGAACTCTGCAAATACCAACATGTTCTCTTTGATTTATATATTCCATGTTTTTACTAGTGATTCAGAAAAGTATGTTTGCATGGGCTATTAAATGAGTATACGTACTTTAAATTGATTTTAGTAGAGTAAGAATAAAGCAAAATGAAACTTAACTTTTTTCAGAAACCGTACTGGCTTCAAGTAACAATAATAGTAAGTCATACTAAATAATAAGAGAATCTCAAAATCAAGGTTTGGGCTAGGGGTTACTAATTTTTAAAATCATTAAGACAAAAGGGGTCCTTGAAGCTGAAAGGGTACAGGGTGAGATGGCCCAAAATGTGCCACTTTGGCATAAAGATTATTTCAAAGCTAAAAGTAATAATAATAAAAAACAAAACAAAACAAAACAAAAAAAAACAACAGATGCAGAAAAGCTCTCTGCCTCCTCCCAACTGTCTAAATTTACATTGGAAAGGAGAACCTGTACAAGGAAGAGAAATATTAACCATTAACAGACCATCTTTACAAAGTGAACTTACCTGCATGACAGAGCAATCTTGTCTTTCTCCAAAGACCACTTTTCACCTTCTTGCTAATGAATTTTCTTCCTTAATGTCCTTAGGCCCCCAGCCCTTAGCTCAGATATGCTTCAAATTGCCTCACTGTCTTTGGAGTTTCGTGCTTATATTGATTCACCATATTTTCTCCTGTTAATCTGTTTCATGTCAATTTCATTCTAAGACCAGCAAGAGGGACCATAGGGCAGAGGACGGTCTTCCTCCCCAACAAAGCCATATGCATTGATGTCATTCCTTAAGAAGATTAAATGCACCGAAGAGAGCAAATATTCTGAGTTGGAGCCTGAGGGTCACTGATATGCAAGAAAATTAATCTATAAATACTGATCACCTCAAGTGAGTGGAAGAATCCCAAAATACAATACCCCTTACAAATGTCAAAACAGAAGAATCTTTCCAGGAGGGATTAGTCAACAGTGTCATTTACTGGAGAAAGTTTAAATAACGTGATGATGAAGAATACTTAGAAATCTAATGTATAATACTCTATGTCAACTATACTTCCATTAGAAATACTTAAAACTTTGGAAATCAGTTGTGATCTCAGTAATAGACAAATTATTTTAGATTGACAGATAAGTGGAAATTCTGTGAGGGGCTGTGTGGAAAAGGCAGGCATTTGGCATTAAAACAAACAAATACAATGAAAAAATGAAGAACAAACAAATACAAAGAAAAGGAAGCCCTGAGGAAAACGAAGAAGCAAATCCAATGATACACAGACAGACATATGAGCTCTTCCTCTTCGCTTATGAAATTATGCTGTTTTAGAATTCTGACCACTACCTTCTTAGGTGAACAGATATTGGCATATGGTTAGTGGCTAAGCAATAAACTCTAAGGTGACACATACTGATGTGGAAATGTTTGGGATCAGAGCTGACAGCCGGGAAAGACTTCTTGAAATGTCTTCAGTGCAAAAAGGTGGTTTTATTAAAACATGGGGACAGGACCCATGAGCAGAAATAGCTGCACTGGGGTTGTGACTATATACTTTCAACTTGGGAGGGGGTTAGGGACAGCACAATCCTCCAAGATATTTTGGAAACAAGATTTCCAGGATCCTGAGGGGGCTAACCATTGTTAGGAAAAGGTCATTTATTATTGCTTAGGAAAATCTCAGTCAAGGGGCGCCTGGGTGGCTCAGTGGGTTAAAGCATCTGCCTTCGGCTCAGGTCATGGTTCCAGGGTCCTGGGATCGAGCCCCGCATCGGGCTCTCTGCTCAGCAGGGAGCCTGCTTCCTCCTCTCTCTGCCTGCCTCTCCTCTCTGCCTACTTGGGATCTCTATCTGTCAAATAAATAAACAAAATCTTTAAAAAAAAAATCTCAGTCAAAAGACTTCAGATATATATCATTGGGCCATATGCTTGGAGGATGATTGCTAACATATAGGTTGGGGGATAGAGATAAAGGAAGTTTTCAGAGGAATTTTTGTGTGTTAAAGTAGACTTAAAGGATCCTAGGGAGTGGGGCTAAGACTGCCTTTTGCCCTTAGCGAAGTGTCAATATTGAGGCAGCTGAATTCCTAGAGGAAGTTCACTCTACCAGTTTGTCAATAGACTGTAGCCAGTAAGGACTTTTGTTGTTGTTCTCTTGCCTTTGTTTTCCACATCACATGCCATATTTGTTTTTTCACTGCTGTATCACAAATAATTTACCTACTTTGAGGCCTATATTATATTTTTAGTATGGTTGAGTAAATTAATTTCCTTAACCTAGCTCATGGCTTTTCTGTTACGTATTATTTCACCTTAATAGAAATAACACTTAATTTAATGTACTAATAATTTTGTATCAGATGCAAATTTGCTCAAGTCCTGGTAACAGAGATCCAAAATTAATACTACCTACTATGGTAGGAGGTTATATTTTTCTCATATTAAAAACCAAAAAACACAAGAAATACAAAACAGGTTTGTAGCTCGGAGATAATATTATTCATGTTTCTGATAAAAAATAGTATAGAATTGTTTTTCGTAGAAGGTATATCAGTAATCACAATCCCTCTTTAGTTAAGAATACATTTCTGCCCATTTGCCCCCCTTCTTTTACATTTTTGATGTCACTGTTTACTGAGTTTTATATTGTATATTCATTAACATATTATAACAGCTGTAGTTTTATAGGACTTTCCCTTTTATATAAAGGAATATACGGTTGACACAATCATCAAATTACAAAATTAGAGTTTTATAAATCTGTTTATTTACCTTTACTAGTGTCTTTGATTTTGACAGTGTTGCTATAATTTTATAAATGTTATAATGTTACATATCTATGCCATATTTTCACAATGGTGCTAAGTCAGTTAATGAGAAGAGTCTGTTGAAAACACAGTGCTGGGAAAATTGGATATACACTTGCAAAGGCTGAAGTGTAGACCTTTATTAAACATTATATGTAAAAAAATAATTCAAAATGGAGCAAATAGATAAATTTAAAACTAAAGTAATATAAGTCATCAAGAAAACATAGGGGTGAATATTTACAACCTTTTGAGAGTGGCTTCTTAAATATGATCCCAATAACACAAACTAATAAAATAACTGTTAAATTTGAGTCCACCAAAATTGAATGGTGGATAATGATATTTTAAAATTAGATTACATAATGTAAATTGGTGTACATTTCAGATCGATAAAGCACAGTAGACTTGCTGTCTCTTAACCTCGTGCAAAATACTGAATTTTATCTGTTTTTCATGTTTAAGTTGTTGTTTGTTGTTTTTTTTTTTTAATTTGAAAAATATGTACATGTCTTTAGGAACATTCTAGATTTAGAAAATGGATCCAGTGGTTCATGCTCCTAAATCACACACTAAGATGACCAAAACTTTGTTCCAGTTAATCTATCTTCTCAAGGGAACAAAATGTGTATAGTTATTTCTGCTGCCTTTCTATGCTTTTTATTGTTATTTATGTGATTCTTTGGAAAATGATGCCTATATATAATAACAAAAACTTTAAACCCTGTTTTGTATGTAATACTTGAAAATAATTGTGTTTATTCCATGATTAACAAGCTGAGAAGAGACACAGAATATTTTAAAAATGATCATTTTAATACACTTTGCCAGTGTTGACTGCTTCATTGTTTCAACATTACCCAGTGACAGATTAAAAAGGATTAGAAAATGAACACATTGGTTCTCAGGATATGGTGAATGACAAGGGCATACTCTCAGAACTACACGAAATAATCTCTACATGAATTTCATGCTTGTAAAATGAAAAGTTTGAGGGAGAGTCATAGCTTTTAAGCAAATTTTTAAAAATTAGAAGATAATCTTCAGAGGAATTAGAACAAGTCTTTTAGAAAGGCTGCTGGGCAATTATGAATATATGTGCAACTACAATGCTTTGGCATCTGTTTGGAAAAGAGATTCCTTACTTGGCATCCAGGCCTTCTGTTGTCAAGCATGCCTAATATTATAAATCCTCATTTGTGAGTATGGGTATTTAAAGAGGCTAAAATATGGAAATGACTTGAAAATCACCATTTAGGTCCTACATTGCAGAAGAATTAAAATTATAAACATGGCCACATTAGTGTTTTCTGTCTCATTGTTTGGTTTTAAAACAAAATGTGTTTTGTAGGGACATGTGGGGAATATGTAAAAGATTAAGCTATAAAAAGATCCTGATTAGAGATACTTTTTGGTAAAGGTGATTTAAATATTACTAATGCTACTCTGAGTGCTGTTAAAAATTAACAAAGGATATTTATTTGCCAATCAATGTGTCATATTAAAATTATATAGTGAGGTGATAATAGTCAAGATTGCTGCTATACTAGTAGTATAAGGGATGGCCAGTTAGGAAAAGAGAGAGAGAGAGAGAGAGAGAGAGAGTCATTCAAAGAAATAAACCCAATGTAACTATTTCCCATCATTTTTGTAAATTAAATCTGTAACTTCTGATCATTTAGTCTCAGTGGTTCATAAATAGTCTTGTTTTAGCTCATTTTTATTAGCTGGTTCATCAATATCAGCTACTCTTGTTTTATACCATATGTAAAACAGTGCACATGGACAGGCCTACTTTTATTATGTTTATTAAGATTGAATGCCACTGGACAGGTATGAGGTCTTCAGTTAAATTTTTTTTTTTAAATTTTTGAATCAAGTAAGGTAGGTTTGATTGTAAATAAGAGATTGAAAATAAGACCAACTAACTACTGGTAACTAAATTACCAAACTAACCATTTAAAAATGTTTAATTATGTTGAACAAAAATAGCTACCTCATTTTATGGGTGGTTTCTCCCACCTTGTTACTCTTGGGTTCTTCATTTTCATAGTAAGACTGGTGGTTCAAGGCATTTCATATACTAAGTACAGTTAGGCACATTGGTGCAGTGCTTCAGATGTCATGTCTTCACATATGTGTGTTCTAAGTTGGAAGGAAGAGGGTAGAGCTAAAAGTTTTGTTTGGTTTGTTGTTCCCCTCTTTTATATTGTCAAAAATTTTTACTTAAGGAAATGTTAATTGGAAATAAATATATAGACCTTTTCTTTTCACTCAATGGCCAAGCTTAATCCCATCACTGGCAAAATATATGTGTGTTGAGAAATGTGTAAATAACTCTAAGCTGTTCTTGAAGATCATCTAGCCGTTCCACCAAACCCAGAATGTCATTTATCTATCACCTCAGTATCCCAGTTATAGCATTCAATAGAGCAAAGTTGAATTCTTCAAATGTAAAGCCACATTTTCTTCATTGTTTTATTACAAGCACTTGGCATATTGCTGCCTTATAAACTATAAACATAAATATGTGTGTGCATACATGTATACACACAATTATACAAAATAAACATAAATAGGTATATACACATACATAGAGGAAATATATATATATATATATATTAATAAATATAATGTACAAACACCCCATCCTTTTTGTTGTGCTTCAGTATTATATTGGCTAATTTAGACCTTTTGCTTGTAAACTTTACAATCGGTTTGTCAGTACCTCCAAAATAGCTTGATTGGACTTTCATTGTAAAGAATAGGTTACTTTTAACTATTATGTGAAATCTATAAAATTGCTGAAATTTGCTTCACAAAAATGTAATGTTAGATAAAGTTCAACCCAATGGAATTTAAAACTTCCTAAATCTTAAGATATAAGTTTTGCAGTCAGTACATTTAAAATGGAAATTGAAGAAAAGTAAGTAGAGTTACCTATAGAAGACTTTGAAGCAAATTGTTTGTATGCCCTAACTTGAACCTAATCTATTCACTGCTAACTCAGCACTTCCACAAAATTAATCTTCTCAACCACCAGTCTATCCAGTTTTTGAACAAAGAGAGTTGACTGTTTATCCTTTATTAAGTTTTGATACCTTAGACTTGCAATGATAAATAATAAATGTCTTTATGAGTTTCACAATATAATATTCTGCCATATGGTTAATACATTGCTCTTTGTAAAGAAGAGACTCAAAAAATTCTGCCTACTGAAAACTAATGTATTCTTTTTACCACTTTTGTACTCACTTTTTGTCTTTATTTTAAAAAAATGAATTTTTGAGAAAATGTATGTTGAAAACCTGTAGTCCATATTCATATCTTGAATAAGAGTATCCCTTTTATGACTATCAGTATTCTGATTATTTTAGAAATAACATTACATTCTTTATCCAGTTTCATAAAAGCTACATTTTTAGTGGTGTTATGTTAGCTTTTGCTTTCTTTTCCTATTTTTTTTTTTTAAGACTGAGATTCTCATTATCTGCTAGTTCATCTGACTCTATAGATTATTAAGGGATCTCCTAACATTCTTGAATTAAAATTCTAATTTTACATGGTATTAAAATCTCTCTAGTACTAGAATTTCATGTAGACATGATTGGAAAATTTTCTAATTCTTAGAAAATTAAGCTAGTTCTAATAATATCACATGTAACTATTTTTCCACTTATTTTCTTTTGTTCTTATTATTTTGTGAAGAAATATATGCCTAAGCATATTAACTAGTATCTTTTTGTTCTTAGAAAAGAGTGTTTTTCAACCTTTGCATGAAGTAACTTTATATAAATTGCTCATAACATGATAAGGAAAAAGTTATTTTCATTAAGTTTTATATGTACCACAGGTTTATTTACATTTTGTCTTATAATTTATCTTGCTTGGGAATAGCAGAATCATCTTATTATTGCTTAATTTGAGAATCAACTGGAATTTAACTTTCATCTTATTTATATACATGCATAGCATATTACAGTAGGAATCACATAACATCTATAGTCACATTGGCCTGAAAATTCTATTGTCCCAAATAAAAGAACTTCTATTTGTTTAATAATGATTTATATATATCATGTTTAAGTTCCTTAAGTTAAATGCATTAAAGAAATGATGGAAATAATATGATTGTTGTGACATCTAATGTGACAAAATATCAATGATATCCTGTCAAAACAGGTGTAATATAAGAAAGCTTAAAGTCCAAACCCAGGCAGTTCAAGGTATGGATGTTATTAAGAAAGAAAGGAAAAAAAAAAAAAGAAAAGAAAAGAAAAGAAAAGGTGGGAGGGAAGGGAGGGGGGAAAAAAGAGCATTATTTCACTTCCAAATAGTGATTTCTTGTCAATTTGGTTGAGGAATCAGGACATATAATTCCTATCAGCATTTACGTACCTCTTTTGGATATCTCTGTAGTAAAATAAAGTAAAATAAAAAAAAAAACAGGATTTAACACACATATATACACAGAGACATGCACATACCACATATACACACATATAAACACACATAACCTAGCATTTAAAATAAGTTTAGTGAAATCTGTTACATCATCAATAAGTATATATATCACCAAAAGACAATTATAGAAGTCTTGAGTATTCTAAACAAATCTCCAGTTTAAGTTAGTTTATTCTGTGTTTAGAGTATTTCTCAGATTTTTTTCTCTTGTTTTTCACCATTTAAAAAAATAATAATAATAAGTTTTCAAGATGGTCAGAAATAGACCTGAAGACTGACAGAACAAACTCTACAACTAAAGTGAAAGAAAAGGTCACATTGAAGATGGCAGGATGTTTGGAGATGTAGTTAGGGGAGAAATGGATGTCAGGTGCTGCAGAGGGGAGGGAGCCATGGTCATAGAGAAAAGTGAGAAAGAGAAGATCACACAAGGGAACAAACAAGGAGATCATTTCCCAAACACCATTGGCTTGGAAAATAAAAGGGATTGAATTTCATGAATTCTTACAACCAGTGGAGTAGAAAGCCTGGCGTTTTAAAAGGTCAGTAGGCTTGGGCAAAATGGAGTCAGGAGGGCACTATGCAACCCAAAGGCAGACAGCATGGAAACAGTGATCTGAAAAAACACCTGGGGCACATAGAAGAGAAATTATTCACTAACCCAGGCAGCATTCATGGAGATGCCTCCCTGGGAACCTAGGAGCAGGCTGGTCCTATTTCTCTCCCATGCCCCTTAGCATAACACAGGGCCATCTGAAGGAAGCAGCTCAGCACAGTCACTGGGTTATTGACTTGCTTATACCAAGCCCCACTCCACTGAGCTCCCAAGTAACTGAGCTTCTCAGTCAAGCTTGCCTCAGTCCCAGTATGGCAGACATTCCCCGAGAAGACCAGCACAGACTCCTGTCCACACCATGTCTCCTGAACAGAGAGTTCTGTAGGGCCTTAGGTATGGTAGAGTTGGTGTCAGGTTTCATATCATAAGCAGACCAGAGCATATCTAGCTAAATTCACCAGATTCAGGCCAGGGACCCAACACTGCCCACAAATGACAAGAAGAGCCTTTACAGATAACTGATCTGAAGGCTAGAGCAGCCAAAACATAGTAGCAGAGCACACACAGCATGTACCAGAGATGATTCCTGAAGTGTCAGGCCCTAGCACTACAAGGCATTTTCTTCATTAGACTATTACTTTCAGGAGCAATAGATATAACTGGGTTTTCTGACACAAAGTAAAAGGCAGAGATTTAGACAAAATGCCAAGATGGAGGAATTTATTACATATGAAAGAACTAGATAAGGCCACAACCAGATGGCTAAGCAAAGCATATATAAGTAACATCTTTGATGGAGAATTTAAAGCAACAATCATAAGGATACTCACTGGGCTTGAGAAAAGAATAGAAGACATCAATGAGATCATTACTACAGAGATAAAAGAATTTAAAAAAAAAATCAGAGACAAAGAAGGCAGTAAATGAGACTGGAAACAGGCTTGAGGCAATGAACAATAGGCTGGAAGAAGAGGAACAAATTAGTACCAGGGAACACAAAATAATGGGAAATAATGAAGCTGAACAAAAGAAAGAAAAAAATTATGCAATATGAGAATATACTTAGGGATCTCAGTGACTCCATCAAATGTAAGAACATTTATATTATAGGTGTCCCAGAAGAAGAGAGAGAAAGGGGACAGAAATTTTATTTCAAAAAATAATAAGAAGAAATAATAAAATGAAAATAATAATAATAAGAAAACCTAATAAAAGAAAATAATAAGAAGAAAACATCCTTAACCCGGGGAAAGAAAAAAGGATTTTCCAATCCAGGAGACACAGAAAACCTCCATCAAAATCAGTGAAAGCAGGCCAACCTTAGGGCTCTTGGGTGGCTCATTCAGTTAAACCTCTGACTTTGGATCAGGTTATAACTCAAGGGTCCTGGGTTTGAGCCCTACATTATACTTCACACTCAGTTAGGAGTTTGCTTCTTCCTCTCCCTCTCCCTCTGCAACTCCTTCCACTCATGCTTTCTTTTTCTCTCTCAGATAAATAAATAAAAATCTTTTTTTTTAAAGACCAACCTCAATACATATTGTAATTACAATCGCATAATACAATAATAAAAAATCTTGGGGGGGCCTGGGTGGCTCAATGGGTTAAGCCTCAGCCTTCGGCTCGGGTTATAATCTCAGGTCCTGGGATCAAGCCCTGCATCAGGCTCTCTGCTCAATGGGGAGCCTGCTTCTCCCTGTCTCTACCTGCCTCTCTGCCTACTTGTGGATCTCTCACTCTCTGTTAAATAAATAAATAAATAAATAAATTTATAAAAATCTGGTAAACTGCAAGGCAAAAGACATTCTTATCTTACAAGGGAAAGCCCATAAAGCTAGTTGGAGATGTTTCAATGGAAAGTTGGCAAACTGGAAAAGATGGCAAGATATATTCAAAGTACTGAATTGGAAAAATCTGCAACCAAGAATACTCTATCCCAGCAAGGCTCTCATTCAGAATAGGAGAGATAAAGTATTTCCCAGACAAACAAAAACTAAAGGAGTTGTAATCACTAAGCCAGCCATAGAAGAAACACTCAAGAGACTCTTTGAATGGAAAGGAAGGACCAATATTGACAAAGGAAAGAAAAGATCAGAGAAAATCTCCAGAAATGATGACAAAACAAGTAGTAAAATGGCAATAAATATGTGTCTATCAATAATTACTTTGAGTGTAAATGGATTAAATATTCCAATCAAAAGACACAGGTTGTCAGAATGGATAAAAAACAGGACCCATCCATATTCTGCCTATGAGGAACTCATTTTAGACCTAAAGACATAAAGATTAGAAAACGAGATAGTGAAATGGATGGATGTTAAAAAAAAAAAAAGGTGGAACAGCAATACTTATAGCAGACAAGCTAGATTTCAAAACAAAAACTAACAAGAAGAAAAGAAAACCATTATATAATTATGCAGGGACAAACCAAAAGGAAGATATAGTAATTATAATTATTTATGCACCAAACATGGGAGTAACCATATACATAAGAGAATTAATGACAAATATAAAGGACTAATTGATAAAAACACAATAACAGTAGGGGACTTTACCACCTCATTTATATCAATGGCAAATCAGTCTAAACAGAAAATAAATTAGCAAACAATGGCTTTAAAAGATGCGCTGGATCAGATGGACTTAACGATATATGCAAAACATTCCATCCTAAACACCAGAAGACACAGTTTTTTTCAAGTACACATGGGACATTCTCCAGAACAGATTACATAATGGGTCACAAATGGCACCTCAACAACTATAAAGAGATTGAGGTCATACGCTGACTCATTTCAGGCCATAATACTATGAAACTTAAAGTCAGCCACAAGAACAAATTTTGAAAGACCACAAATACATGAAAGTTAAAAAACAGCTTAACAATACTATGCAGCCATCAAAAGAAATGAAATCTTGCCATTTGCGACAACATGGATGGAACTAGAGCGTATCATGCTTAGCGAAATAAGTCAAGCAGAGAAAGACAACTATCATATGATCTCCCTGATATGAGGAAGTGGTGATGCAACATGGGGGCTTAAGTGGGTAGGAGAAGAATCAATGAAACAAGATGGGATTGGGAGGGAGACAAACCATAAGTGACTCTTAATCTCACAAAACAAACTGAGGGTTGCTGGGGGGAGGGGGTTTGGGAGAAGGGGGTGGGATTATGGACATTGGGGAGGGTATGTGCTTTGGTGAGTGCTGTGAAGTGTGTAAACCTGGCAATTCACAGACCTGTACCCCTGGGGATAAAAATATATGTTTATAAAAAATAAAAAATTTAAAAAAAAAAGAAAGTTAAAAAACATGCTACTAAAGAATGAATGTGTCAACTAGAAAATCAAAGGAAAAGTAAAACAACAACAACAACAACAACAAACATGGAAACAAATGAAAATGAAAACACAATGGTCCAAAACCTCAGGCATTCAGCAAAAGTGGTCAAAAGAAGGAAATTTTTAGCAATGCAGACCTACCTTAAGAAGCAAGAAAATTTTTAAATTAACAACCTAACCTTACAACTAAAGGAGTTAGTAAAACAAACAAACAAAACTCAAAGACAACAGAAGAAAGGGAAAAAAAAATAAAGCTGAAATAAATAATATAAAAACTAAAAGTAAAAACAAAAACAGAACCCCACAAAAGAACAGATCAATGAAACCAGGAGTTGTTTTTTTTTTTTTTAAATTAACTGATAAACCCCTAAGCAGACTTATCAAAGAGAAAAGTAAAGGACCAAATTAAAAAATCACAAATGAAAGAGTAGAAATAATAACCAACACCACAGAAATACAAACAATTACAATAGAATATTATGAAAAAAAACTATACATCAACAAATTGGACAAACTGGAAGAAATTAATAAATTCCTAGAAACATATAAACTACCAAAACTAAACCAAGAAGAAATAGAAAACTTGAACAGACCAAAAACCAGCAAAGAAATTGAATCAGTTATCAGAAAATTCACAAGAAACAAAAATCTAGGTCAGATGGCTTCACAGATGAATTCTACCACATATTTAAATAAATTGCTATCTTTTTTTTTTTCTCAAACTATTTCAGAAAATACAAGAGGAAAGAAAATTTCCAAACTTATTTGATGAGGCCAGGATTTCCTTGATACCAAAACCTGACAAAGAGTCCTCTAAAAAGGAATTCTATAGGCCAATATCTTTGATGAACATGGATGCAAAAACTTTCAGTAAAATACTAGCAAACTGAATCCAATGATACATTAAAAAATAATTCACCATAATCAGGTGGGATTCATTCCTGGATTGCCTGGGTAGTTCAATATTTGTACTTTACTCAATGAGATACATCACATTTAAAAGAAAGAATAAGAATCATATAATCATTTCAATAGATGTTAAAAAGCATTTGTAAAGGTACAATATCCATTCATGACTAAAAACCTCAACAAAATGTGGTTAGAGAGAAAATACCACAACATAATAAAGGCCATATATGAAGAACCCACAGCTAATATAATTCTCAAAATGGGAAAACAGAGATTTTTCTCTATGGTCAGGAACAAGACAGGGATATCCATTCTCACCACTTTTATTCAACATAGTATTGGAAGTCCTAGCCACAACAATGAGACAACAAAAATAAATAAAAGCCATCCAAATCAGTAAGGGAGAAGTAAGCTTTCATTATTTTCAGATGACGTGATGTTCTGTATAGAGAACTTGAAAGCCTCCACCAAAAACCTGCCAGAACTGATAAAAGAATTCAATAAAGTTGCAAGATAAAAATCAATGTATAGAAATCTATTGCATTTCTATATAACAATAATGAGACCGCAGAAAGAGAAATTATGAAATCCATATCACTTGCAAATGTACCAAAAACAATAAGATACTTAGGAATAAATCTAACCAAAGAGGTAATAATCTGTACTCTGAAAATTATAAAACACTGATAAAACAAATTGAAGATGACACAAAGAAATGGAAAGAAATTCCATGCTCATGGATGGAAAAACAAATATTGTTAAAAATACCTAAACTACCAAAAGCAGTCCACGTATTTAATGCAGTACTTATCAAAATAGCAACATCAATTTTCACAGAGCTAGAACAATCAATCTTCAAATTTGTAAGGAAACACAGAAGATTATGAAGAGTTAAAATGATCTTGATAAAAGCAAACCTGGAGGGATCACAATTTTTGACTTCAAGTTACATTACAAAGATGTAGTGATCAAGATATTTTGTGACTGGCACAAGAATAGACACATATATGAATAGGACAGAATAGAAAACCCAGAAATAAACCCACACCTATATGGTCAATTAATCTTTGGCAGAGCAGGAAAGAATGTCCAATGGAAAAAGACAAATGGTATTGGGAAAACTGGACATCAATGTATAAAAGAATAAAATGGGATCACTTTCTTAGACCATACACAAAAATAAATTCAAAATGGATGAAAGACCTAAATGTGAGACAGGAAACCAGTAAAGTCTTAGACAAGAACATAGGCAGTGACGTCTTTGACATTGGATGTAGCAACCTCCTTGTAGATATGTCTCCTGAGGCAAGGGAAATAAAAAACTACTGGGGCTTCATCAAAATAAAATGATTCTGCACAAAGAAGGAAGCAATCAATAAAATTAAAAGGCAACTGATGGAAGGGGAGAATATATTTGAAAATGATAGATATAAAAAAAAGGGTTAGTATCCAAAATACATAAAGGACTTATAAAACAACACCCAAAAAAAATCCAATTAAAAGATGGGCAGAAGACGTGAATAGACAATTATTTTTTTCCAAATAAAACATACAGATGGCCAACACACACAAGAAGAGATGCTCAATGTCACTGACTTTAGAATAATGCAAACCAAAAGTACATTGAAATATCATCTTACACTTGTCAGAGTGGCTAAAATAAAAAACACAAGAAACAAAGGGTGTTGGTGAGGATGTGGAGAAAAAGGAACACTCTTGCACTATTGGTGAGAATGCAAACTGTTTAAGCCACTCTGGAAAACAGTATGCAGGTTCCTCACAAAGTTAAAAATAGAACTACCCCGGGGAGGAGTCAAGATGGCGGAGAAGTAGCAGGCTGAGACTACATCAGCTAGCCAGAGATCAGCTAGATAGCTTATCTAAAGATTGCAAACACCTACAAATCCATCGGCAGATCGAAGAGAAGAAGAACAGCAATTCTGGAAACAGAATTTCTTTGGACTGGCGGAGAAGTGAATCCAAAGCGACGGGAAGATAGACCCCGGGGGGAGGGGCTGGCTCCCGGCAAGAGGCGGAGCAACAGAGCACAAAATCAGGACTTTTAAAAGTCTGTTCCACTGAGGGACATCGCTCCAGAGGATAAACAGGGGCGAAGCCCACGCGGGATCAGCGTGGCCTCAGGTCCCGCAGGGTCACAGAAGGATCGGGGGTGTCTGAGTGTTGCAGAGCTTGCGGGTATTGGAACGGGAAAGCCGGCTACAGAGACAGAGCCGACAGTAAGCTCACAGCTCGGTGTGACCTTGAACCAGCCACAGTGCTCGGTGAGCTTGGAGCGTGGCCGGAGGTCAGGCAGACGGGAGTTACTGGGCGCTGTTCTCTGAGGGCGCACAGAGGAGTGGGGCCCCGGGCTCTCAGCTCCTCCGGGCCGGAGACGAGGAGGCCGCCATTTGTATTCCCAGCCTCCGGAACTCTACGGAAAGCGCTCAGGGAACAAAAGCTCCTGAAAGCAAACCTGAGCAGATTACTAGACAGGGCCCCTGGTAAGGGTGGTGCAATACCGCCTGGGGCAAAGACATTTGAGAATCACTACACCAGGCCCCTGCCCCAGAAGATCAACAAGAAATCCAGCCAAGACCAAGTTCACCTACCAAGGAGTGCGGTTTCAATACCAAGGAGAAGAGCAGAATTCCAGAGGAGGAGAAAGCAAAGCACGGAACTCATGGGTTTCTCCCTGTGATTTTTTTTTTTTTTTTTTTTAGTCTTGCAGGTAATTTAATTTTTTTCTTTTTTCTTTTTCTTTTTTCTCACCTTTGGGTAAAATTTTTTTTTTTTAATTTTTACCCTTTTCTTTTTTAACGTTTTTTAACTAGTTTATCTAATATATATATTTTTTCTTTTTTATATTTTTCTTTATTCGTTTTCTTTTCTTAAATTCTTTTCTTTTTTTTTCCTCTCTTTTTTTTTTTTTCTTTCTTTTGGAACCTCTTTTTATCCCCTTTCTCCCCCTCACGATTTGGGATCTCTTCTGATTTGGTTAAAGCATATTTTCCTGGGGCTGTTGCCACCCATTTAGTAAATTTTACTTGCTCCATCATATACTCTTATCTGGGCAAAATGACAAGACAACAAAATTCACCACAAAAAAAAGAACAAGAGGCAGTACCGAAGGCTAGGGACCTAATCAATACAGACATTGGTAATATGTCAGATCTAGAGTTCAGAATGACAATTCTCAAGGTTCTAGCCGGACTCGAAAAAGGCATGGAAGATATTAGAGAAACCCTCTGGGGAGATATAAAAGCCCTTTCTGGAGAAATAAAAGAAGTAAAATCTAACCAAGTTGAAATCAAAAAAGCTATTAATGAGGTGCAATCAAAAATGGATGCTCTCACTGCTAGGATAAATGAGGCAGAAGAAAGAATTAGTGGTATAGAAGACCAAATGACAGAGAATAAAGAAGCTGAGCAAAAGAGGGACAAAAAGCTACTGGACCACGAGGGGAGAATTCGAGAGATAAGTGAGACCATAAGACGAAACAACATTAGAATAATTGGGATTCCAGAAGAAGAAGAAAGAGAGAGGGGAGCAGAAGGTATACTGGAGAGAATTATTGGGGAGAATTTCCCCAATATGGCAAAGGGAACGAGCATCAAAATTCAGGAGGTTCAGAGAACGCCCCTCAAAATCAATAAGAATAGGCCCACACCCTGTCACCTAATAGTAAAATTCACAAGTCTCAGTGACAAAGAGAAAATCCTGAAAGCAGCCCGGGAAAAGAAGTCTGTAACATACAATGGTAAAAATATTAGATTGGCAGCTGACTTATCCACAGAGACCTGGCAGGCCAGAAAGAGCTGGCATGATATTTTCAGAGCACTAAAGGAGAAAAACATGCAGCCAAGAATACTAGATCCAGCTAGGCTATCATTGAAAATAGAAGGAGAGATTAAAAGCTTCCAGGACAAACAAAAACTGAAAGAATTTGCAAACACCAAACCAGCTCTACAGGAAATCTTGAAAGGGGTCCTCTAAGCAAGAGAGAGCCTACAAGTGGTAGATCAGGAAGGAACAGAGACCATATACAGTAACAATCACCTTACAGGCAATACAATGGCACTAAATTCATATCTCTCAATAGTTACCCTGAATGTTAATGGGCTAAATGCCCCTGTCAAAAGACACAGGGTATCAGAATGGATAAAAAAACAAAACCCATCTATATGTTGCCTCCAAGAAACTCATTTTAAGCCCGAAGACACCTCCAGATTTAAAGTGAGGGGGTGGAAAAGAAGTTACCATGCTAATGGACATCAGAAGAAAGCAGGAGTGGCAATCCTTATATCAGATCAATTAGATTTTAAGACAAAGACTATAATAAGAGATGAGGAAGGACACAATATCATACTCAAAGGGTCTGTCCAACAAGAAGATCTAACAATTTTAAATATCTATGTCCCCAACGTGGGAGCAGCCAACTATATAAACCAATTAATAACAAAATCAAAGAAACACATAAACAATAATACAATAATAGTAGGGGACTTTAACACTCCCCACACTGAAATGGACAGATCATCCAAGCAAAAGATCTGCAAGGAAATAGAGGCCTTAAATGACACACTGGACCAGATGGACATCACAGATATATTCAGAACATTTCATCCCAAAGCAACAGAATATACATTCTTCTCTAGTGCACATGGAACATTCTCCAGAATAGATCACATCCTCGGTCCTAAGGCAGGACTCTACCGGTATCAAAAGATTGGGATCATTCCCTGCATATTTTCAGACCACAGTGCTCTAAAGCTAGAACTCAGCCACAAAAGGAAGTTTGGAAAGAACCCAAATACATGGAGACTAAACAGCATCTTTCTAAAGAATGAATGGGTCAACCGGGAAATTAGAGAAGAATTGAAAAAAATCATGGAAACAAATGACAATGAAAATACAACGGTTCAAAATCTGTGGGACACAACAAAAGCAGTCCTGAGAGGAAAATATATAGCGGTACAAGCCTTCCTCAAGTAACAAGAAAGGTCTCAGGTACACAACCTAACCCTACACCTAAAGGAGCTGGAGAAAGAACAAGAAAGAAACCCTAAGCCCAGCAGGAGAAGAGAAATCATAAAGATCAGAGCAGAAATCAATGAAATAGAAACCAAAAAAAAATAGAACAAATCAACGAAACTAGGAGCTGTTCTTTGAAAGAATTAATAAAATTGATAAACCCCTGGCCAGACTTATCAAAAAGAAAAGAGAAAGGACCCAAATAAATAAAATCATGAATGAAAGAGGAGAGATCACAACTAACACCAAAGAAATACAAACTATTATAAGAACATACTATGAGCAACTCTACGCCAACAAATTTGACAATCTGGAAGAAATGGATGCATTCCTAGAAACATATAAACTACCACAACTGAACCAGGAAGAAATAGAAAGCCTGAACAGACTCATAACCAGTAAGGAGATTGAAACAGTCATTAAAAATCTCCAAACACAAAAGGCCAGGGCCAGATGGCTTCCCGGGGGAATTCTACCAAACATTTAAAGAAGAACTAATTCCTATTCTCCTGAGACTGTTCCAAAAAATAGAAATGGAAGGAAATCTTCCAAACTCACTTTATGAGGCCAGCATCACCTTGATCCCAAAACCAGACAAGGATCCCATCAAAAAAGAGAGCTATAGACCAATATCCTTGATGAACACAGATGTGAAAATTCTCAACAAAATACTAGCCAATAGGATTCAACAGTACATTAAAAGGATTATTCACCACGACCAAGTGGGATTTATTCCAGGGCTGCAAGGTTGGTTCAACATCTGCAAATCAGTCACTGTGATACAACACATCAATAAAAGAAAGAACAAGAAACATATGATACTCTCAATAGATGCTGAAAAAGCATTTGACAAAATACAGCATCCCTTCCTGATCAAAACTCTTCAAAGTGTAGGGATAGAGGGCACATACCTCAATATCATCAAAGCCATCTATGAAAAACCCACCGCAAATATCATTCTCAATGGAGAAAAACTGAAAGCTTTCCCGCTAAGGTCAGGAACACAGCTGGGATGTCCATTATCACCACTGCTATTCAACATATTACTAGAGGTCCTAGCCTCAGCAATCAGACAACAAAAGGACATTAAAGGCATCCAAATCGGCAAAGAAGAATTCAAATTATCACTCTTCGCAGATGATATGATACTATATGTGGAAAACCCAAAAGACTCCACTCCCAAACTGCTAGAACTTGTACAGGAATTCAGTAAAGTGTCAGGATATAAAATCAATGCACAGAAATCAGTTGCATTCTCTACACCAACAACAAGACAGAAGAAAGAGAAATTAAGAAGTCAATCCCATTTACAATTGCACCCCAAACCATAAGATACCTAGGAATAAACCTAACCAAAGAGGCACAGAATCTATACTCAGAAAACTATAAAGTACTCATGAAAGAAATGGAGGAAGACACAAAGAAATGGAAAAATGTTCCATGCTCCTGGATTGGAAGAATAAATATTGTGAAAATGTCTATGCTACCTAAAGCTATCTATACATTTAGTGCAATTCCTATCAAAGTACCATCCATCTTTTTTCAAAGAAATGGAACAAATAATTCTAAAATTTATATGGAACCAGAAAAGACCTCGAATAGCCAAAGGGATATTGGAAAAGAAAGCCAACGTTGGTGGCATCACAATTCCGGACTTCAAGCTCTATTACAAAGCTGTCATCCTGAAGACAGCATGGTACTGGCACAATAACAGACACATAGATCAATGGAACAGAATAGAGAGCCCAGAAATAGACCCTCAACTCTATGGTCAACTCATCTTCGACAAAGCAGGAAAGAATGTCCAATGGAAAAAAGACAGCCTCTTCAATAAATGGTGCTGGGAAAACTGGACAGCCACATGCAGAAAAATGAAATTGGACCATTTCCTTACACCACACACGAAAATAGACTCAAAATGGATGAAGGACCTCAATGTGCGAAAGGAATCCATCAAAATCCTTGAGGAGAACACAGGCAGCAACCTCTTTGACCTCAGCCGCAGCAACATCTTCCTAGGAACATTGCCAAAGGCAAGGGAAGCAAGGGCAAAAATGAACTATTGGGATTTCATCAAGATCAAAAGCTTCTGCATCGCAAAGGAAACAGTTAATAAAATCAAAAGACAACTGACAGAATGGGAGAAGATATTTGCAAACGACATATCAGATAAAGGACTAGTGTCCAAAATCTATAAAGAACTTAGCAAACTCAACACCCAAAGAACAAATAATCCAATCAAGAAATGGGCAGAGGACATGAACAGACATTTCTGCAAAGAAGACATCCAGATGGCCAACAGACACATGAAAAAGTGCTCCATATCACTGGGCATCAGGGAAATACAAATCAAAACCACAGTGAGGTATCACCTCACACCAGTCAGAATGGCTAAAATCAACAAGTCAGGAAATGACAGATGCTGGCAAGGATGCGGAGAAAGGGGAACCCTCCTACACTGTTGGTGGGAATGCAAGCTGGTGCAGCCACTCTGGAAAACAGCATGGAGGTTCCTCAAAATGTTGAAAATAGAACTGCCCTATGACCCAGCAATACCACTACTGTGTATTTACCCTAAAGATACAAACATAGTGATCCAAAGGGGCACGTGCACCTGAATGTTTATAGCAGCAATGTCCACAATAGCCAAACTATGGAAAGAACCTAGATGTCCATCAACAGATGAATGGATCAAGAAGAAGTGGTATATATACACAATGGAATACTATGCAGCCATCAAAAGAAATGAAATCTTGCCATTTGCGACAACATGGATGGAACTAGAGCATATCATGCTTAGCGAAATAAGTCAAGCAGAGAAAGACAACTATCATATAATCTCCCTGATATGAGGAAGTGGTGATGCAACATGGGGGCTTAAGTGGGTAGAAGAAGAATCAATGAAACAAGATGGAATTGGGAGGGAGATAAACCATAAGTGACTCTTAATCTCACAAAACAAAGGGAGGTTGGGAGAAGGGGGTGGGATTATGGACATTGGGGAGGGTATGTGCTTTGGTGAGTGCTGTGAAGTGTGTATACCTGGTGATTCACAGTCCTGTACCCCTGGGGATAAAAATATATGTTTATAAAAAATAAAAAATTAAAAAAAAATAGAACTACCCTAAGACTCAGAATGGCATTACTACGTATTTACCCCCAAAATACAAAAATGCTAATTCAAAGCAATGTATGCACCCCTATGTTTATAGTAGCATTATCAACAATAGCCAAATTATGGAAAGAGTCCAAATGTTCATCTACTGATGAATGAATAAGAAGTGGTATTTACATGTAATGGAGTAACACTCAACCATAAAAAAGGAATAAAATCTTGCCATTTATGATAACATGGATAGTGCTAGAAAGGATTATGATAAGTTAGTCAGAGAAAGACAAATAAGTCAGTCAGATAAAGACAAATACCATATGATTTCACTCATGTGGAATTTAAGGAAAAAACAAACTTGCAAAGGGGGAAAAAGATAAACCAAGAAATAGATTCTTAACTACAGAGAACAAACTGATGGCTATCCGAGGGAAGATGGGTAGATAATGGTTTAAATAGGTGATGCGGGGTGCCTGGGTGGCTCAGTGGGTTAAGCCACTGCCTTCAGCTCAGGTCATGATCTCAGGATCCTGGGATTGAGTCCTGCACGGGGCTCTCTGCTCAGCGGGGAGCCAGCTTCCTTTCCTCTCTCTCTGCCTGCCTCTCTGCCTACTTGTGATCTCTCTCTGTCAAATAAATAAATAAAATCTTTAAATAGGTGATGGGGAGGGATGCCTAAGTTGCTCAGTCAGTAAGCCGCTTGCCTTTGGCTCAGGTCACAATCCCAGAGTCCTGGGATCAAGTCCCTCATCTAGCTCCTTGCTCAGCAAGGGGCCTGCTTCTCCCTTTGCCCTCTGCTTCCCCTGCTTGTGTTCTTTCTCTCTGACAAATAAATAAATAAATAAATAATATTAAAGAGTGAATTCATGAGGAGCATCACGTGATGTATGGAATTGCTAAACCACTGTACATACACCTGAAAATAATATTACATTGTATGTTAACTAACTGGGATTTAAACAAAAACTTTTAAAAAAACAAATCAAAAACAGGGGATCCTGGGTGGACCCAGGTCAGATGTTTAACCTACTGAGCTCAGTGGCTCAAATATATTAAAAGCCACTGAGCTCAGTAGGTTAAACATCTGACTCTTCATTTCAGTTAAGGTCAAGATCTCAAGGTCATTAAGTCAAGCCCCACTCTAGGTCCCATGAAGCCTGCTAAAGATTCCCTCTCTTCCTCTGCTCCTCACCCACCTCCCACTCACTTCCTCTCTCTTTCTAAGATAATAACTAAATCTTGAAAAAAAAAAGAAATTAAAAAAAAAACAGTTTTAGGTTCAAAGCAAAATTAAAAGAAAATTGTAGAGATTTCCTCTATGTATTTGGTGGTGTCAGTGTTCTGGATTTCAGCTATTCTCAGGTATATATAATAGTATCTCATTGTTTTAATTTGCATTTTTTTGAATTGCAACACCTTTAATATTTTTATTTGCAATTTATATATCCTATTTGGTGAGGTCTCTGTTAATGTTTATGGCACAAAGAAATTTGTATAGATTCAGGCACAGGAAATCTCTACAACTATATGTATTCCCTCACATATGCATAGCCTCCCCTCATCAATTGTTACAATTGATATTGACACATTGTAATCAGTCAAAGTCCGTAGCTTACATTACAGCTAATTCTTGGTATTGTACACTGGATGGGTTTGGAGAAATGTCTAAGAACATGTTTCCATCATTATGGTATTATACCAAGTAGCTTCACTGCCCTAAATAGTTGTCCCACCTATTCATCTATCCCCACACTTACCCCTGGCAACCACTTACCTTTTTGTTATCTCCAGAGTTTTGCCTTTTTCAGGATTTCCTAGAGTTGTAATGATACCCTATGTAGCCTTTTCTGATTGGCTTCTTTTACTTAGTAATATGTATTTTTTAAAATCTCAACAATGCCAAATTTCTGTCAAAGGTCTTGTAGGCTTCCTCTCAATTCCATACCTTCCTCAGTATGAGATAGTGACAAACATATCATGGAATGCCATCAACCCACATATCACACTACAACTAAAATTGTGTAGATTATTTAGTTGTTGAGATTTAAAAAAAAAAAAACTTTATCTGTGGAGTCATTCCATTTAACAGTGTATATCTCAGTTCAAATGATGTTGAAGAGTTGCAGGGTTCTACCAATCTCTCCGTACCTACCTCCACCTGTCCCTTACTTAATGTTGAAGTTGGGCGACTTGTCACATGTGGTATGATCTGTGAACAAATCATGTGCAGAAGTACCATGTATTAGTCTGGATGGATTAGAAATAAAATAAGAGAAAAAGAAGACTAGCCCTAAATATAAATAGTATGAGAAGCATTGACTTCCTAGATCAAATCAGGGAAGAACTGCTTATTTATAAGCAAGAATAATTAAAATGACTTTGTGTGTATGCAACTGTACTTTAGGAAAAGTAGTATTATATTCAAAGAAGTTATAAAGCACGAAGCATGAGGCAAGGCTTGGAGTGGGAGGAAATAACTAGTTAGAACATTAGAAATAATGTTTAGTCTATATTAAAAATACATATATTGATTTGATAAAAGATAAATTAAAAACCATATAATAAAAAGACCAAATTACATGAAAATATGTATTACAGAGCTAAGGAAATAAATTGAACATCAAAAAAGCACTTTAAAAATAATTTTTAAATCAAAAGCAAAAAGCTTGAAAAGATGGAAAATTAATAACTTAATAAAGATGAAAGATTAAGTACAATCATAATGAATACAGAGGAAAATTACTAAAAGCAATTGCTGAGCAATTACAAAGTATTTAAAGGTAAGGATGGCAGAGGTAAGATAATATTTTAGAACAAATGTGATTGATCAATATCTTCCAATAAAATATACTTTAGATCCTCTTGGGGGTTAGAAAACAAACAAATAACTTTGATTATGAGGTTCAGTCAAAATTTTTAAAAATAAATAAATAAACATGCTCTTACTATATGAGGCAGCAGTCACACTCATTGATGTTTGGCCAAAGGAATTGAAAACCTGCCTACATAAAAACCTGTACACCAGCATTTATAGCAGCTTTATTTATAATTACCAAAACTTTCCAGCAACCAAGATGTCCTTTGGTAGGTGAATGGAAAAATACAGTGGCACACACAAACAACTGTCATTTATTGGTAAAAAGAAATGAGGTGCCCTGTCACAAAAGACAGAGGAACCTCAACATATATTACTAAGTGAAGGAAACCAATCTGAAAGGCTAAACAGGATATGTTCTCAATTATATGACATTCTGGAAAAAGTAAACCTCTGGAGACCGTAAAAATATAAGGGTGAAGACAGATGAATAAGTGAAGTGCAGAAGATATTTAGGGCAGTGAAGCTACTCTGTATGACACCATAATGATAGATATATGTCCTTATACATTTCTCCAGACCCACAAAATGTACACTAGAGGTGAACAATAATGTAAACAAAGGACTTTAAGTGATAATGATGTGTCAATGTAGGTTTATCAGTTATAACAAATGTACCACTCTGGTGGGGATGTTGAGATTGTGTTTGTACGAGGAAAGGAAGTATATGCAAAATATGTTCTTTCTGCTTTTCTGTGAACTTAAATCATTTCTAAAACGAAACTCTATTTTTAAAAATCCAGCTAATTAAAAGGATTCAAATTAAATAACTCAGTAATGAATATAAAATGGTATGAAGTTTGAGGGTGAATATTCAAGCCATTTAAATTTAGAACCAAGATTAAATAATTCTGGGAAAATTTTTATATGAGTATTATAATTTTAAATAAATTATATATTATAATTATAAGACATAAAAATAATGTAACTATCTACTGAGTGTAAGAAAGTGAAATAATGCCAAACTTGTCATCCTCTGTATCAGTGAGTTGAAATACTATTTAAAATTTATATATGCAATTATAACTATTTGCCCATTGTAAACATTTTCATGACCTTAGTGCAAGTTTTCTCAATTTTGACATTATTGCATTTTGAGCCAGGTAATTCTTTGTCCAGAAGACCACCCCTGTCCTCTGCCCACTAGACCAGTAGTATCTTCTCTTATACCCTTGTTTCAACAACCAAAAAGTCTCCAGATAATGCCAAATGTCCCTAGAGAAACAACACCTCTTAAGAAATACTGCCTTACCTAGTATCAGAAATCTGTAAATAAGTTATCAAACTCAAAACCCAAAGAACAAATATTCAATCAAGAAATGGCAGAACACATGAAACAGACATTTCTTCAAAAAAGACATGCAAATGACCAACAGACACATAAAGAAATGCTCAACATCACTCAGCATCAGGGAAATACAAACCAAAACCACAATGAAATATCATCTCACACCAGTCAGAATGGCTAAAATTAACAAGTCAGGAAACAACAGATGTTGGCGAGGATGCAAAGAAAGGAAAACCCTCTTACACTGTTGGTGGGAATGCAAGCTAGCACAGTCACTTTGGAAAACAGTATGTAGGTTCCTCAAAAAGTTGAAAATAAAGCTACCCCACAACCAGCAATTGCACTACTGTGTATTTATTCCAAAGATACAAATGTAATGACCTTGAAAAGGCACCTGTGCCCCAATGTTTATAGCAGCAATGTCCACAATAGCTGAACTATGGAAAGAGACTGTATGTCCATCCACAGATGAATGGATAAAGAAGATGTGGTACATATATACAATGGAATACTACTCAGCCATCAAAAGAAATGAAATCTTGCCATTTGCAATGATGTGGATGCAACTAGGGGGCATTATGTTAAAAAAATAAGTCAAACAGATTAAAAACAATTATCATATGATCTCACACATGTGAAATTTAAGAAACAAAACAGGATCATAGGGGAAGAGAGGAAAAAATAAAACATGATGAAATCAGAGAGGGAGACAAACCGTAAGAGACTCTTAATCTCAGGAAACAAACTGAGGGTTGCTGGAGGGGAGAAGGTTGGGGGAATAGGTAGCTGGATGATGGGTGTAAAGAAGGGCACATGATGTAATGAGAACTTGGTATTATTTAGGCCTGAGGAATCACTAACCTCTACCTCTGAAGCTAATAACACGTTATATGTTAATTAACTGAATTTAAATAAAAATAATTAAAAAGAAAACAAAAAAGAACCACTGCCTTACAAGAATCATTTAAGAACAGTTTCTTTTAATTAGAAAAATAAATTATCTAAAATAAAGCATTTCTCTGATTCATTTTTTATTATCTCCTACATTTATATATAATTATATTTAGTAATTTTTATTACTAATTATGTTTTCTTTTTGTTTCCCTTTTCCAATTTGGTATCAATAATTACCAAAATCGACAGTGGGAAGAGAATTGTACTCAGAATTTTTGACTATATGTGTTCTGCAAATAATATATTTATTGCTGAGCATTCAAAAGCAGAAAATATGAATATAAGTAGCTACATAAATCTCATCTTAATAAGGGAGCAAAGGGTATTTATAATTTTCTCAAAATTCTTTAAGCATCAATTAGCTAAAATTAGAATTCATGTAAAACAAGCCATTAATATTTCATATTAACTTACCAGTCAGTTTTAGGTAACTTTGGCAAATAGAGTTTTGAAAATTTTGCCTTAGAATGGGCAACCTGTCTTGGTCCTAAGTTTTATTGATTCAGCCTCAAAATATTTAGCACTGATTACTATTCTTATATATACTAGAAGCTGTTCTCTAGATACTATGGACTAGTTGCTTGATAAACTGAAGTTTTATTAGGTTAAAGATTGCTCTGAATTTGCTCACGGACCTAACCAAACATTATAGGCACAAAGTAAATGCTTAATAAATGTACATGTGGAAGTCATCACCTACTTGAGCTGCAGTGTTTTATTTTTACCTCTAAATTACCTATTCAACTCTAAGTTTTCTATTATACAGCAATTTATTACTAATAACTTTCTAACAGTTTTGAGAAATGTTAAGCATTGCGTCATTGAAAACAGTCTTGATTAGCTGATTTCTTTTATTTTTCTGTGCAAAGAAGCACATATGCTTAAACTTCACTGTTTTATTCTCAAGTCCTGGGAATTCATCCAGATGTAAAATGGCATATTAAGCTTACCTACAGAAGGATAAAGTAATCTTTTAAAATTTTATAAGAAATTTTTGAAACATTTTCTTTCTGCCTCATACCCTCTTTTTCTCCCTCATTGATGTAACACATGGAATTGTGTCCAATGTGGGAAACCCCCCATCTCTGCAAACTGAAATCCATATTTAATAAATACTTTTTCATTTGGAACTTGAGATTACAAACTTCTCAAAGAATGAAGCTGTGCCATAACATGGGATAGAGCTCTTCTTCTGGGTTTTGGGCCAGGTTTATAATGTTTTCTTAATATGGTATTGCTTTTAGAATCATTTCAGGCATTACAATTGATCATGTTTATGAGTACCCAGGGACTTTTAAGGATGCAAATTATGTAGCTGACATATATATAGACTAATAAAATTTTACTAAATATAGAGCTATCATTATGAGGAACTAGTTTATAATATTGTACTAAGCATATCCAAAACATATATTTTATGCATTTTATTAATTATATTTTATTAATCACAATAATATTAACTTGTTTTATAAGGTGACTTTTTAAAAGCAAGGCTTTCCCACTGTGTTTTATGTGATAAACAAAAACTGTTTCTTTTAGTCTTTATTATTTCTCCATTTGTAATTACAGTTTTCTCTTCATTTTATTAACATTTTTCTTGTAGTTACAAACTCTGAGGTAGTCTCTTGCTCTAAGAAGATCCATTTACATTTACAACATTTATATAAATTCATAGAAAATATCTGTTAGTTCATGAAAAGCAGTGTAAAATGCAATTTTAGTCTATTTTTGCATTAAAATAATGCTTCTCCACTGTGGGTGAAAATACAGATGCAATGATTGGTGGCGGGGGGAGAAGAAAATGTTCACTCTCATTGAAGAAGAGAGCCCAGTTTTGAATTCTGTATGTCACTCTGTATGTTCATCATTTTGCCTCAAGTTAGAATCCAAGAAATATACAGGATGGTGCTGCCAAGGTTTTTGTAATCTTGAAGTGACATACCAATTACATGTTATTATTAATTGTTTTAGGTATTTTAAAAACTGCTATTTAAACCTAAGACTACTAACGCTTGGAAAAAAAATCTGTGTGGCTCAATTCAGGTGTCACATTACTGTATCTTGTGATTTTCTTATCATAGTTAAGGATATAACTGCTTTCTCATTTCTTACCTCAACTTCCTTTTGTTTTTAACTCTTAATGTTCTTTACATTACAGTTTCAATTAACGTGAGAGTCAATCCTATTATGATTATGTAAAATAATGTTACTGTTGAGATCTGTAGTGTTGTATGATTACATTTCTTTTCTCATATAAATATTTAACTTCCTACAGTTAAAAATTATTTAACTGTGTTTTTGTTTAGTCTATTTATGTACCTGTTTCTATATTGGTAAAAAGTGCAAACAGAATTTTTGCATACTTATAAATAATATTTCAAAATAGAAATCATTTTAAATTTGCTCTATTATATTTTTATTTTTTTCTTGGGAAAATATTATTTTCACATTTGTCCCATGACTTTAATCTATTTGTATTGCTCTGTAGGCAGCTGCACAATAGTAGCCAGGAATTTCTTGTCTTTGCTCTCCTAGATTGAATCACTTCCTTCCTAGATTTTATGTCCTCTTTCTTGCATGTTAATGCATGTATTACATTAACTCTTCAAGTAAATTAGGAAGTAAATGTAAACTTACCTTTATTTGCCTAAAGTAAATGGAAGGTAAACTGATCAAGGTGCTAAAGCTCTGAAAATATCTTTCCTCCCTCTTCACAATTGATGTGTTAGTTTAACTTTGTATATAATGCAAGGGAAATATAATTTTAAGAAAAAATTTTTTCTCTCTGTTTTGAGTTCTTTGTTCCAAGTTTATTACTACTCTCAAGTGTTGTTGAGAAGTCTGATGACGTTCATATTTCAATGCACTTGTAAGTGATCACTAAATATCAGTATTTGGGCGACTGTACTGGACTTTATCTTTTTCTCCAAAGAATTATGTTAGATTTCTTATTTCTGTGTTATAACTGTGACTCAAGGACTTTTGAAGCAGATACTGGAAGGGTCCTATGACTCAGTAGGAGATTTTGAGTTAGTCTTTCTTTTATTTTATTTCTACTCTCCTTTGCTTAGTAATCCCAGTTTTCTGCCTTTCACCTTCAGGAGGTGAGTATAGATATTTTGTTCTTCTAGGAGTGGATGAATGAAAGCAGCAGGTCTATGCATGAGGATATAGGGTTTCCACCTCTTTTCAATTAGCTGACAAATTTAAGTTAATGCATAGCAATTTCCCAACTGTAAGAATTTGACCTATATTTTTGCCTAAAAATGGAATTTAGTCTAGTGACTTATTGAAATTTAGTAATTTATAACATTTAATTCATGGATTAATATTAAGATTTTTTTCTTCCTTTAAAGAAATTCTATTTCAGTACATATAGAAATCAATTTAATTTAAACACGAAGAATCATTTTTAAAATTGGAATACATCTGTATATCCCTAAAAATGGAAATGGATAATTATAATTTGGCATCTTTACCAGATGGAAATAAATGTTAACAGGAAACCATATACTTCTTTCAGGTTGTACTTTTTTCATTATATATGGGATGATTATGTAAGGATATATACAGAATAATAATTGAAAGCAGTATGCCTGACTACTTTAACTATATTGGATTATGGGTAGCTTCTAATTGTTTCTATTTTTTTCTTCCCCCCAATGACTATATATTAGTTTTATTTTTTATGTATTAGTTTTATAACCAAGAAAATAAACTGATTTAAAAATATTTGTATAGGCAGTACAACTTTGTGTAATTCAAAATAACTATTAAACAAGTTATGACAAGTAATTTCATTTATTGGCCTATAAAAGTATTTTAAATCTACTAACGTATTTAAGCTAAAATATTCATCATGATCTAAAAGGCTCTTTTAAGGCTAGGCTACTTGCTGACAGAGACACTGAGTAGGATAGACCAAAAAGAAAAGAAGAAAATGTGTTAATATGTTGTGTTTCTGAGACATATTTAAATGGCTTATCCCTTTCTGAATGTTTCCATTCTCTTTTAGTCCTCTTGGTTAACTGTGAATTATATTTTTGATCCAAAATTTCTATTTACAGAAGGGAAAAAAATGCAGAAGAGCAGTAAACTCATAAATGAAGAAAAGGTGGCTAACTAGGCACAAAAATTGAATTTTTGAGTATTTTCATTCTTATTCTTATAACCAATTTCCAATTTTTATTTAATACATAACATTACTAGCCTTAGAACACTTTGGGAAAGTCTTATCTCTCTCTCTCTCTCTCTCTCTCTCTTTTAAGAGTTTAGTTATTTATTTGACAGGAAGAGATCACAAGTAGGCAGAGAGGCAGGCAGAGGCAGGCTTAACTCACTGAGCCACCCAAGCACCCTCTCTGTCATTTTATAACTCTGCAAATATGAATCTTAATTTCTTTATTTTTAAAATAAAAATATTAATACTAATCCTGCCAATCTTACAAAAGCTAGTGGCTTTTTTTTTCTTAAATAAGTGAACTAGTAAATGTGAGAAATTGTATAAATTAAAGATATTAGAATAAGTGATATTCTTCCTTTTGGATTTCATTCAAAATAAAATATCTAAAGCTTTTCAAAGTTATCAACAAATGGGGCACCTGGCTGGGTCAGTTGGTGGAGCATGTGACTTTTGGTCTCCTGGTTGTGGGTTTGAGCCCCATGCTGGATGTAGAGATAACTTCAAAAAAATAAAATCTTATAAAAATAAATTACCAACAAATAAATAAAAAAAACATGTACTGACTAAGAATTGAAATTTTAACTATGAACAACTGTTTCTCTTGGACAATGTCATATTTATTGTGGTATAATTATGTACTTTTCATAAACAATTCCTTAAAGCTTTCAAGGATTAGTTTTATTTCTTGTGACAGTTTGTATACAAAAGGAAGAATATGGGGGCGCCTTGGTGACTCAGTGGGTTAAAGTCTCTGCTTTTGGCTCAGGTCATGATCTCAAGGTCCTGGGATCGATCCCCGCATCAGGCTGTCTGCTCAGTGGGGAGCCTGCTTCCCCCTCTCTCTCTGCCTGCCTCTCTGCCTACTAGTCATCTCTCTCTCTCTGTCAAATGAATAAATACAATCTTAAAAAAAAAGAAAAAGGAAGAATATGGAAAGAAACATTGTAATTATATCTAGCTGTATAGTATATCAGAAATACTGAAGAAACATTTTTATCTAAATATTTTAATGTAGAAGGTATGATGAACACAGACATTGTTTACAGAAGTAACATAAAAACCAGGGACCTTTTCCTTTTCTTTAGAGAGATAAAAAGTATCTCAGTAATCTCTGCTTATCCGTAAGTGACAGGATTTACAGAGACCTTAAAGATCACGTAATTCAACTTTTTCATTTTAGGAATGAAGAAGCTAAGGAATAGAAAGAGATGAATGGTTTTTCCATCATGACCCCCTGAGTTTCTGGAGTAATTTGAGTAGGAGAACCAAGATGCCTGAAAGACTAAAATCTTCCACTGCACCCCAAACTGCTAAGCCTTCTCTTAATGAGTGTGGCACAAGAAATGTGTGTGCGGTCATCTAGGAGTGGGCTTTTGGTTCAAAATGATTATACACCATACAAATATATATAGGTTGAAGTATATTAAAATACATATTTTGAACTCAGAAAATTAACCACTTTAAAAAAAATTTGCAAAAGTCTTACCTCATATTTAGGGCTTCCTTTTGAACATTTCTGACGTTACCAATAAATAGTCACAAAATGTGCTATTCCAGAAGAAAATGATGGTGTTTTTAATACCAGTGTATATCATGCATAGGAAAACACAAATCCCAGGAGGCAGCATGAGTTAACCATTTTTACAAGGCTCATTCATCTCTGGACATATTGCTAATTATGTAGCATCTCTCTTACAAATTAAAATTATATTCTTTCGTTCATGTTCCTCTATTAAATGTCTTTCCATTTAACCTGGCTTTCAAAGAGTCAAGTGTTCATCACACTATTGAAAGTATGGAAGAACAAATGGACTTCACAGAGGATTGCCCGATTTTATGTGGCTTTACATCTTTAAATTATCACTTTTGTTTTTATTGCACTTGGTGATATAGGAAAATGAAAAAAAATTAATCTTGTGTTTCTTATGGTCCCCACTTCTCATTTAATCTTATTACTATGCTCCCTATGGTAAAATGTAGGAAATTCTGCTGTTATCTGACAGTAATTTGCATATCCAATCTATACTAGTTATTAAGCCTTAATTTGGGAATAATGTCAAGAAAATCACTGCCAGGTCATTCTAGGTAGATTGATAAAATTGACACTTGATGTTACTCTGAGTTTGTTTCCCAAGTATCCTTAGGGCTGAAAAGTAATAATAATCACAAAGTCATCTATTGGATTTATTAAACTTCCCGATAACATAATATATAATTAATTACTGTATACGCTTATAAAATTGTAAGGAATAAAGTGTGTAAATTGGTATTATCATCAGCCTCTTTGTTTAGATCAGGAAGCTGAAACACAAGATCACACATGATATAAAGAGCAAAGCTAGGAATCATTTCCATCTCTCCCAGACTCCAAAGCCTGCATTTTTCCTCTGTAACCCTCATAGAAATAAAAGCTGTTGAGTCAGCCTTTATAAATCTCTGTTAAACATCTAAGTGTTTATTCTATTTTTAAATCTGTGGAGAAAATTTGATTTAGCAAGTATATATCTGGAATTTACAACGTCACCAGTCTTATACACATAAGGCAATAAAATTTACCAGTGAATATTTTCAGGAAGATTTTTATTTTTGGCTTTACTGTGAAACAAATATTTTATAACCTAACCTAAATCCACAATTTTGTATGTGTGCGAACACATATACACACACACAAATTGTATTTGTATTTTTTTTTAAATTCTAAACAGAATATATGTTTGTGTAGCAGACATGCATTACAGCTTGGTGTGGCACATGCAGAGTGTATAGTATGACTTTCATATATATTGACTTCCCAGACTTTTTTATCTACCAAATAATCATTCAGATTAAGTTCTTCCTACAAAGATTTAACTTGTCACATCTTAGTTATGCCCTAATGAGAATTCTACTTTGGTCTCACATGTTCCAATTTGTTACAGAAATTAAATTAGTCAATCATAATTCGTTTTTCACAAATCAGTACTGATAACTATACTCAACTGACAATTATATTTATTTGCAGTAGATTTATATTTTTTAAATCAATATATTGTCTAGATAAGTAAGCGAGGTTGGCTGACAATGCTTATTTCCCTGTACTCCACATTCATAAAAATGAACAGTGTATCATTTCTCCTATTCTATTCTTAGCCATTTCATTAGTTTTTTATGAGGTTCTATAGAACTGGCTAGACAGTCCAGAGGGCAGTCAGACCCAGAGGCTTATGCAGTAATTAGTGGTTTAGAAATGTGAAAGGGGAAGATTTTGCTGGCAAGTATTTATTGTTAGATGATAATTTGCAGACACTTCATGGGGATAATCCAGGATCAATACATTTGGGGAATGAATGAATGAATAGAGGAGTAGTACTCTTGAGTGTTTATTGACTTGTCATCTTAGTTAAACTCTGTTATGGAAATCTGTGAAAAAGGAAACTGAAAATAAAATAACTTCTATGAAAAATGAAGTAAAGTAATTCTTTTAAGTCATTATCTATTTAATAAAGCACTATATAATAACTTTTCTCAATAGTGTCATAAGTGTCCTGTTCTTTTCCGCACCTACATTCAGAGCAAAGAGAAGAGTACAAAGAGTAACAAGACAGATGCATATCAAAATGTTACTTTTATAATAGGTGTGGCTACATGCCCGCAATGCACTTACTTATACGTCCCCCATGCCTGGAATTAGAATTATTTTCCGACACAGGATGTTTAGCCCACAGGGAGCTCAACTAAGCTACTATTTACTAACCAAAAAATACTATTTCAGAATTAGGAATAAAAAAAATGAGGGATTGGGGCTGAGAGGGATGAGCTATGCATCCCACTCCCTACTACCAAATTCGCCAATAGAATAAGGCCAGGAGTAATGTTGGCTGGAGTATTACTCAAAAACTACTCCCTACACTCTACTAAAAGACACCTGACATCTATTTTGTTCATTGCTGCTTCTATGGACCTATGACAATCTGATACAGAAAAAAATCAGTATTTGTTGAGTGATAATTACAGTGAATGAATGAAAGTTTTCATAAGAAGGTTCGGGAACAACCACTTCTATCTTACGAAATCATTGCACATTAAATCAGAAACGATGTATAGCAGAATCTTCATTTCAAACCAAGATCTGATTTAGATAATCAAGTACTGCCTCCTTTTCAAAGTCCTGAAAGAATGCAACTTTTTACTTGATAAAATTTTAATAGTAATTCTATTACTATTAATGCATTCTTATAATCTGTGCAAGATACAGCGACATATGATTAACAAAAGTAAAACTCCTTAATAAATGGAATTCTAGGGTGCTTGGGTGATTCAGATTTTTGGGCATCTGCCTTTGGCTCAGGTCATTATCCCAGGGTCCTGGGATTCAGTCCCTGTATCAAGCTCCCTGCTCAGTGGAGAGTCTGCTTCTCCTTTTCTCCATGCCTCTTCCTGTACTTCTGCTCTCTCTGTCTCTCTCTCTCACATGCATAAATAAAATCTTTTAAAATATAAATAAATGACATTCTATCATTCCACACGTATTATTATGTTTTATTTTACTTAATGACATTTGGAATATTGTTTATGTATATACACATCTGCCTTGGTATTTTAAATGCATTCATGTAAATGTAACATTATTTTACTGATCTATTTTCAGTTTATTTTCTAATTATTTTGCAATAATTCAATCAATCATGTGCATGACATTTAAGTAACATAGGAAACAATTTCTCTAGAATAGATACCCAGAAACTAAACTGGTATTTCAGTTTTGGAAAATTTCCCTCAAAATAGTATGAAGCTACTATATGATCTTGCTGAATATCTTCCCAATTTGGCCAATGTAATGGATGAAAAAATATTTATTGATGATTTTTTTTGACCCATTCTGAATTATCAGGAAATTTTTATCATGTATAAATGTGCTTATTGGTAACTTGTAGCTCTTAGTCTATAAGTTGACTAAACATTCTGGACTGTGCCGCAGAAGAGGGTTCTTCAGCATGTTTCCTCCATGCTAATAACATTTCCATCAGCAATCTTTCTTCTGATCATCCCCCTGAAGTTCCTCAGTGAGTTTTGTGAGTCCAATCTCAAGTTTTGCTTTGCTCCCAGGGCCTTATATCTACCATCCCTAAAAGCCTCTCCTCACCAGATTATTTTGATTATTGATATTCTTGGATCCATCAAAAGCATTAGATGAAGAACAAATTGGCCAAGTTCCTAAAAATGTAGCTGTGTAATAAATTACTCTGTTAGTTTTTCCAACACCGTCCCTCTATTTGTCACTTGCTTACACTGAACTGAGTTTCTCTAGACCACTTAGGGAATTTTTTCTTATATATGTGTCCTTGGCTATGGTTAACTTTCATCTTGTTAGTGTAATTTGATCAAATGATACCTTCTAGAGATTTATCACACCTATTAGTTTGCCTATGATACCTCATCTTGTTTTTCATACTAATGAGCTCATTTATATTTTCTATGATTTTTAAGAGATTTGGAGATAGAGGTAAAGATTTTACTTAACCTACTATCTCTACACAATTTCCAAAATAATATTTCTGAGAGAGAAGAGAGAGAGAGATTATATAGAGATCATCAAGATTGATTCATTTTTTTAACCCACTGAGCCACCCAGGTGCCCCAAGATTGATTCGTTTTTAACTCGAGGTTATGGGAAAAGGGAACAACCAATTGAGTACTCACAACTGTTATGGTGCAGTCATATTAGAGTCATAGACTGCTTCTGGGAAAAAAAAATGAATATGACATGTTGTAGAAAGCTCTTTTGACCCAGATCAGGAGAAACAGGCAAAGATTACTAAGATGCTATGACCAGAATAAAACAATAGTGCTTGCAAACATGAATCATGTATCAGATGTTAAGAGTACTGATGTTTTGGATTATACATGTTAATTTTTCAATCCACCTGAATCTGAGTGTTTATAGTGTACTTTTGGATGAGAAAGAATTAAGACTTATTTATTTAATGATGATTAATGATTTTACTAATAATTCTTTCTAACAAACTCTTGGGAAGACAATCAAATGCAAACTAGTATTAAACAATAAGAATAATATTAACAAAGACATTACTAGTAATAGTATTCACTAAGTGGTTGCTAACAGCCAGATGCCTTAGTTCATTAGGCCTGCTCTAACAAAGCCATAGACTTGGTGATCTATAAACAATCGAGATTTATTTCTTACAGTTATGGAGGCTTGGAAATCTGAGATCAAAGTGCAAACAGATTTGGTATCTGATGATTGCCCACTTCCTGATTCATAAATGTCTGTCTTTTTGCTATGCCTTCACATAGAAGAGGGTTCAGTTTTCTAGATTCTCTTTTATAAGGACACTAAACCCATTCAGGAGGGCTTCACCCTTACAGCTAATCACTTCCCCAAAGCACACTTCCTATATCATCACAGTGGGCATTAAGTATCAACCTAAGAATTTTGCAGGGGACACAAATATTCAGATCATAGCATCAGAGATTTTAATGTTTACTATTTTTAAATATAATTCTTTATTTTTTAAGATTTTATTTTTAAGTTATCTTTACACCCAATGTGGGACTTGAAATCATAACCCCAAAATCAAGTCACATGCTCTCCCAACTGAGCCAGCCAGGTGCCCCCTGTTATCTAATATAATTCTGTATGAGACAAGTATTCCTATAGTTTGATCCTGCAAAAGGAAAGAAAAGAAAATGAGGCTTAAATAGACTATAAAGATCCATCACAAACAAAGCAAGTTCTCAAGATATTTAATGTGTCAACAGAAGGATAAGCCATGTCAGTGAAAACCACATACTAGACTTTAAGTATGTACAGTAGCTTTCTGTGATAAAAGGTCAGCGGTATTGCTTTCAACTTTTCTAAAACATACATTTAATATGTATTCCTTGTGAAGTTGGTGTATTGGAGTAATCACTGATATAGCATTGACATATGTATATGATTTCATTACTTTTATTTGTTTATTGAGATTTTATTTATTATTTTGAGAGAGACAACACGAGTCAGGTAAAGGACATAGTGAGAGGGAGAGAATCTCAGCAGCTCCATGCTGAGCATGAAACATGATGTAGGGGCTCAATCTCACAAACCTGAGATCATGAACTGAAGGGAAATCAGGAGTAAGATGCTTAACCATCTGAGTCACCCAGGTGCCCCTGATTTTATTACTTTCTAATAGATACGATATAATAGTAATTTTGGAGGAGTGATGAGAACAAAATTCATGAAAAAATGGTCTCAATTAGAAATTTAATACTTTTATTTGGTGATATAGGAGATAAAGTAAGGATTTTTAAATTTTATAGTTTATCTAATAAAAAATATTTACTAAACAGAATAGGAGATAGCAAGATTGATAGATGTTTGGATCTCTTATAAGAGCAAATCCTCTATTTAAAAATACACAGAAATGTGTATAGTAAAATAAAATATTTGTAGATATTTATAGGAATTGGAAATGCTGCTTTTGAGGTTTTTTCAATTTTTATGTATATTTTGAAATTTGAATATTAAAACCTGTGGAATATTTCTAGCTCAAACTTTAATATTTTAAGTCTGTGAGCTTTAGAGTTCAACTGTAATTGTATTATATTTTCAGCAAATTTAGCTGGCTAGCATTGAAATCTATTAGTGAAAATTTTAGTTAGGATTCAATCTAGTTATAATTTTTTTAAATTTTAATTATGATCAAGATTAGCAGTTTTCAGCCCGATTTACAATACTGACCTTAAATTGTGTTACTCATGAAAACTGCCATGTATTTCTGTACTTGGTAATCTCTACACCCAATGGTTATTTAAGGTTATTTAGTACTTTCTGAAAATTTCCTAGAAATTAGTTAACAATTTGTTTTCAGTTAAATATTAATATTAACAGTACCTCTATCTACTATGTTACCTAAGTAGAGAATAGGAAATTTTGAAGTACAAATTTAAAAGCATAGTTTTGTGCATTTATAACAAATACCAGATATAGGACTGATGTTATTTAAATAGTACCAAAGTAATCAATACAGCTGGAGAAAAGCAGTTAAAATAGTGAATGGAATTATTTTTCAGTAAGGATACTTAAGTTCCTAATTCAACTCACCTATAAATTCTAAGACCTTCTAGAATTGAACTTATTGTTCATGTGACAATTAATAAAATATCTTATTAAAACATTAAGAGCATATGAAGAAAATAATAATACTAACAAAGCAATTAAGGAGATATATATTTGGTGTTACATATTACAGACTATTTGGGAAAAGTTATTTTACACAACACACACAAACTCCAACTGAGGAGGGGACTTATTAAACCCTGAAATTTTTATATTTGAAGACTGTATATCCAATGGTATTTTCACTCCGAAGCTCATTTTTAATTCATGTACTTTGAATAAAAATGACCAGGATTTCAATTATCTCCTGGCAAGCAAAAAATCTACAAAAGATTAAATAGAAAAAATAGACTTGGGGAACACCTAGGTGACGCAGTAGTTTAAGGGTCTAACTTTTGGTTTTGGCTCAGGTCATGATATCATGGGTCATGGGATAGACCTCCACAACCCACATTCAGCAAGGAGTCTGCTTGAGATTCTTTCCCTTTGCTCCTCCTCTCACTCATGCTCTCTCTTTCTCTCTCTGAAATAAATAAATAAATAAATAAAGCTTAAAAAAAAAAAGAAGAAGAAGAAGAAGAGGAAATAGACTTTGGAACAAAACAG
This sequence comes from Mustela erminea, assembly GCF_009829155.1. NCBI lineage: Eukaryota > Metazoa > Chordata > Mammalia > Carnivora > Mustelidae > Mustela > Mustela erminea. Next base: position 57,106,471 of record NC_045625.1, read on the forward strand.
AGCTTTTTTTGAACTGATCCATATAACTTGACTGAAAATTACGTAGAAATTTTACCTCTGAGTCTAATGGCTGTGGTTTCACTTCAGATATGTGGCCTGTAATCTGAAAAGGTTTAAGTCCATAGAATTTTTTAAACATTCTTGTTATATAATTGTATTTTTCTCATAGTTCACATCTTTTAAAATTGAGTTTTCTAAATCCCAGATTCTGGGAACCAATTTATGTTTTGCAATGCCATATTTCCAGGGAAGTATTTTCTTACTTTTTGATTATTATTTATTTACTTACTTGTAATTCCACTGATAGATGTATGGATAAAGATATATAGATATAGATATATAGATATAAATACACACACACACACACACACACACACACACACAGAAACATAGCTCAGTCATAAAACAATGAAGTCTCAGTTGCAATGACTGGCAAGACTGAATGGAGCTAGAGAGTATAATGCTAAGTAAAATAAGTCAATTAGATAAACAAATGCCAGGTGATTTCAGTTGTGCGTGGAACTCAAGTTTTATTATTTTTATAATTTTATAGCACATTTTTAAAATTTTGTAATACATTTTAATGAGTCACTTAATCTTTAATTTTTATCTTACTCTTCACTATAAAGTGGACATGCAATTACAAGAAAGCATTTTTCAAATATATAGAGTTGATAAAACCAAGGAAAATAAGCATTAGGATAAGCCAGTCATTTTATATGCTTTCACAAATCTTGGAGTTCCAATGCATTTTTTAAGAATTTCAGCACTTTCTAGTTAGATAGTTGTAGTTGAGGTGTTTTAAAATGTATTATATTTATCCTAATGCAAGAGTCACTATTAACTTTAAATGTCATTAGTGAATCCCTCTACAAACATAGGATTATTAAAATATATTTTAATTATGTATTATGGAAGTTTTATTTTATATTTATATTAAGAATCTTGGAAGTTTAAGACAGTTTCAAAATAGGTCTAAAGCATGAGGATAAACCTCAAGATAATAGAAGCTAAGTGAGATATGTGGAAGAATTATTTATTTGGTGGACAAAACAAAATAATTTTATAGTCATGTATATAGGTAACCTTGGTTGTACATGTGAAATCACATTAAAAAAAATACTTATTAGAATTTAAAAAGCAGGGGGAGGAGTCAAGATGGCGAAGGAGTAGCAGGCTAAGATAACATCAGGTAGCAGGAGATCAGCTAGATAGTTTATCAAACCATTCCAAACACCTACAAATCCAACAGGGGATTAAAGAGAAGAAGAGCAGCAATTCCAGAAACAGAAAATCGACTGCTTTCTGAAAGGTAGGATCTGTGGGGAAGTGAATCCAAAGAGATGGGAAGATAGACTGCAGGAGGAGGGGTCAGTTCCTGGCAAGCAGTGGAGCAACAGAGCACAAAATCTGAACTTTTAAAATTCTGCTCCACTGAGGGACATCACTCCAGAGGCTAAGTGGGGGTGGAGCCCTCTCAGGGCTGACATGGTCTCAGGTTCTGCAGGGTCACCAAGGATCAGGGGTGTCTGAGTATAGCAGAGCTCACAGGTATTAGAGCCGGGAAGCTGACTACAGAGATGGAGCCAAGGAATAAGGTCTCAGCTCGGGGTTACCTTAAACTGTGATCCATGGCATAGTCAGGCCACAGCTCTTTGAGCAGGGACCCCACAAGAGGCAGATCCAGGGAGACCTCCCTGGAGGAGTAGGGGTGATCTGCTGGATTTGAAGACTCCAGGCAAGGCTGTGTGCCAGAGACAGAGATGCTCGGTCATAGGCTGGGTGAGCTTGGTGCAGAGTTGGAGGCCAGGGAGACAGGAGTGATTGAGTGTTTTTCTCCAAGGGTGCACTGAGGAGTGGGGCCCCAAGCTCTCTGCTCCTCTGGGCTAGAGATTGGGAGTCTGCCATTTTCATTCCTGTCCTCCAGAATTCTACGGAAAGTGATCAGGGAACAAAAGCTCCTGAGTGAACGCAAGCAGATTACTTAGCCCAGCCCTGGCAAAGGCTGTGCATTTCCGGCCTGGGCAAAGAAACCTGAGAATCACTACAACAGGCCCCTTCCTCAGAAGATCAGCAAGAAATCCAAACAAGACCAAACTCACTTATAAAGAACAGCTGAATTTTGAGGAGAAAGAAAAGAATGGAATTGAAGTGTTTCCCTCATGATTCTTTAGTCTTGCAAAGTTTTTTTTTTCCCTTATTCTAATTTTTTAAAACTTTTACTCTATCCTCTTTTAAGGATTTTTAACCTTTATCTTAACAATACCTGTCATTTAAAAAAAAAAAAAAAAGAAAAAAACCTTTCCGTACCTTCATTATTATAGTCATATATTATCCTTCAATGTATCTAACTTTATTTCTTGTATACACATACAGTTTTTCTTCTCAAAATTTTGAGATACAACTTCTGTTAATAGGTCAAAATATACCCTAAATTTACCACAGGGCTTTGTTCTAGTCTCCAGCCTGAGCAAATTCTCTCCACTTTCCATTTCATTCTTTTCCCAACCAAGTTATCAACTACCTTTTTAGAATATATTTTTTTAAATTTTTATCTTTGTAGTCATATTCCATCCCTTCATCATGTGTACCATATATATATATATATATATATATATATATATATATATATATATGATGCACATTTTTCTTTCTTTAAAATTTTGGGAGGTAGTTTTTCCTAAGAGGCCAAAGTACTCCAAAAATTAAGTGGGTGGCTCTGTTCCATTCACCAGCCCAACATCTATATTTTCTTTTATCTTTCTTTTTTTAAAAAAATTTTTTGAAACTTCTTTTTACCCCCTTTCTTGCCCCTAAAATTTGGGGTCTCTTCTGATTTGGTTAACACACATTTTCATGGGTTCTTTGCTGCCCTTTTAGTATTTTATTCTCTCCTTCATATATTCTTATTTGGATAAAATGACAAGGCAGAAAAATTCACCACAAAAAAAAGAAAAAAAAAAAAAAGAACAAGAGTCAGTACTGAAGGCTAGGGACCTAATCAATACAAACATTGGTAATATGTCAGATCTAGAGTTCAGAATGGCGATTCTCAAGGTGCTAGATGAGCTCAAAAATGTCATGGAAAATATTAGAGAAACCTTGTCTGGAGAAATAAAAGCCCTTTCTGGAGAAATAAAAGAACTAATATCTAACCAAGCAGAAATAAAAAAAGCTATTAATGAGATGCAATTTAAAAATGGAGGGTGTTACTGCTAGGGTAAATGAGGCAGAAGAGAGAATTCGTGTTATAGAAGACCAAATGACAGAGAATAAAGAAGCTGAGCAAAAGAGAGAAACAACGACTGGACCATGAGGGGAGAATTCGAGAGAGAAATGATACCATAAGACAAACAATATTGGAATAATTGGGATCCAGAAGAAGAAAGAGAGAGGGGAGTAGAAGGTATACTGGAGCAAATTATTGTAGAGAATTTCCCTAATATAGCAAAGGGAACAAGCATCAAAATCCAGGAAGCACAGATAACCCCTCTCAAAATCAATGAGAATAGGTCCACACCCTGTCGTTTAGTAGTAAATCTTACAAGTCTAAGTGACAAAGAGAAAATCCTGAAAGCAGCCAGGGACAAGAAGTCTGTAACATACAATGGTAAAAATATTAGATTGGCAGCAGATTATCCACAGAGACCTGGCAGGCCAGAAAGAACTGGCATCATATATTCAGAGCACTAAATGAGAAACATATGTAGCCAAAATTACTATATCCGGCTAGGTTATCATTGAAAATAGAAGGAGGGATAAAAAGCTTCCAGGACAAACAAAAACTAAAAGAATTTGTAAACACCAAACCAGCTCTACAGGAAATATTGAAAGGGTTCCTCTAAGCAAAGAGAGAGCCTAAAAGTAGTCGACCAGAAAGGAACAGAAACAATATTCAGTAACAGTCACCTTACAGGCAATACACTGGCACTAATTTCATAACTCTCAATAGTTACCCTGAATGTTAATGGGCTAAATGCCCCAATCAAAAGACACAGTGTATGAGAATGGATAAAAAAATAAAAAAGAAACCCCATCAATATGCTATCTACCAGAAACATATTTTAGACCCAAAGACACCTCCAGATTTAAAGTAAGAGGGTGGAAAACAATTTACCATGCTAATGGACATCAGAAGAAAGCTGGAGTGGCAATCCTTATATCAGATCAATTAGATTTTAAGCCAAAGACTATAATAAGAGATGAGGAAGTGCACTATATCATATTCAAAGGGTCTGTCCAACAAGAAGATCTAACAATTTTAAATATCTGTGTCCCTAACATGGGAGAAGACAACTATATAAGCCAATTAATAACAAAATCAAGAAACACATCGACAATAATATGATAATAGTAGGTGACTTTAACACTTCCCTCACTGAAACGGACAGGTCATCCAAGCAAAAGGTCAACAAAAAATAAAGGCCTTATATGACACACTGGACCAGATGGACATCACAGAGCTATTCAGAACAACATTCCATCCCAAAACAACAGAATACACATTCTTCTCCAGTGCACATAGAACATTCTCCGGAATAAATCACATCCTGGGTCACAAATCAGGTCTCAACTAATACCAAAAGATTGGAATCATTCCCTGCATATTTTCAGACAAAAATGCTCTGAAGCTAGAACTCAATCACAAGAGAAAAGTTGGAAATAATTCAAATACATGGAACCTGAAGAGCATCCTACTAAAGAATAAATGGGCAAACCAGGAAATTAAGGAAGAATTGAAAAAAAAATCATATAAATAAATGATAATTAAAACGCAGCTGTTCAAAAATCTGTGGGACACAGCAAAGGCAGTCCTGAGAGAAAATATATAACATATAAAGTATATAATGATTACAAGCCTTTCTCAAGAAACAAGAAATGTCTCAAACACACAACCTAACCCTACACCTAAAGGAACTGGAGAAAGAACAAAGAAACAGTAAAGAAAGCCTAAACCCAGCAGGAGAAAAGAAATAATAAAGATCAGAGCAGAAATCAATAAAATAGAAATCAAAAAAAAAAAAAAACAGTAGAACAAATCAACAAAACTAGGAGCTGGTTCTTTGAAAGAATTAATAAGATTGATAAGCCCCTGGCCAGACTAATCAAAAAGAAAAGAGAAATGACCCAAATAAATAAAATCATGAATGAGAGAGGGGAGATCACAAACTGTGGAGAGCCATGCAGCAGGAGCAAGGAGTCACGTACTAAGCAAGGCATGAGGGGCCAGGGCTGTAGATAGTTTGCCTAAGGAATGCGAGCAGATGCAGGGAGTCACGTACTAAGCGAGGTCTGAGGAGTGGGAGGAGTGAGAGATTAACCCAAGGACTGTGAGTGCATTCGCGGGTGACGTTTGATAGATACCAGGAGTCAAGGGAAAGGCGCATGATCTGTAGAACAAAGAAAACCTATGGAGTCACGTACGTGCTCACGAGCACGATGCATGCACATAGATAGTCCTTCTGATTGGTAGTTTTGTTAGTCGTGGTATACTCTGATTGGATATAGTTCGCACTTGGTGGATATATACTTGGGGGTCTTAGACTGGGGGGGGTCCCCGGCTGAAGATTGTGAATAAAGAAGTTTGCCACTCACCTCGCCTACGGGTCGTTCTTGCGGGTCGAGAGCGACAACTGGTGCCGAAAACCCGGGGACCGAGACGCCGGACGTGGAGCGAGGATTGGGGTAAGAGCAACGATAAGGAAAGTGTGCACCCATTTCTGTCTTTGGACAGGGAAGGTTCTCCAAGGACGATCATAGATAAGGCTTTTTAGGCTCCTTGGGGACTATAGTAACAAAAGATTTCCAGGATGGGAAACGAACTTGCTAGATATAGGATGGAAGGTCCTCTAAAGGACATTCTCAAAGCAAATGGCACTCCTTTAAAATCTAAGACGGCTCATGCCTTTTTAAAAGAAGTAGCAGAGATTGCCCCCTGGTTTATAGAAGAAGGGCTCCTAAATGTGCCACAATGGGAACACCTGGGCGAGGACTTAAAACTCTGCCCCTCTACATCCCCGGGGACTCTCGCCGTGTGGTCCCTGGTGAAAGTATGTTTGCAATCCCCCCGAGAGCCCCTGCAGCGAGCAGTACTACAGGGAGGGGAAGTTTTTTTGCAAGTGAAAGAAGAATCCCGTAAGGGCTCCTCCCGAGACTCTGACTCCGAAAGCGAAAGCTCAGAAGGGATGTCAGAAAGCGAGTTGCAGGAGCTAGGAAAGATAGAGGCAAACAACAAGAAGGAGGAATCTCCCGGTCTCCAGACAGACTTGGAAGCCATGAGGCAACGATTTGAGGATAAAGAGGCGGAATTGCAAAAGGTATTAGGAGAGTTAAGAGTACAGGGAGAAGTAATGGCGCAGCTGAGAGCAGGGGCGAAAGCCGCAGTTGTGGCGCAATCGAAATTAAAAACAAAAGTTACGCCGCTTCCGCATTCTAGCTCCACAGCGCCACCCCATGAGTGGCCCCCGCCTTATAAGCCCAGCTGCACCAAGACGTGCTATTGTTCGGGCTGCACCGCGGAAAATTGGAGAGAGGTCCTTGGCCCGGGAAAAGGCTTTTTTCCAGTGTTAGAAGATCAGAATCAGCAGAGGTATCACCAGCCACTAGATTTTAAGCTGGTAAAGCAGTTGAAGGAGGCAGTTACCGGCTATGGGCCCCAGGCAGCCTTTACAGTCTCCCTTGTGGAGTTGCTGGGAGCACTCTACCTCGCTCCCGGGGATTGGGCCAACTTGACCAGGGTGATATTAAGTGGAGGACAATATCTAGAATGGAAAATCCAAAATCAGGACAATTGTCTGGACACAGCACGGAGAAATGCAGCCGCGGGTAACCCGCAATGGAATTTGGAAATGCTGACAGGCACGGGGCCATATCTCGGGGCCCAAGTGCAGAGTACATACCCCCCTGCGGTGTATTAACAGATAGCCACGGCGGCCCTCAGGGCTTAAAAGACTCTGAGAGGGGCAGGAGACTTGCAAGGCCAATTATCCAAACCCAACCCGGTGCTTGGGTGGCACCGAGGTTCCCTTTGTGTTTTCCCACAGGATGCGCCTGCTCCACTCTGGGTGCCGGAACGCCTCACCAGGCTGGTGGCCGTGGAACCTGTGGAGGGTGCTGGTGATGGTGATGATAGCGACGATGACTGTCCTGCAGCCCGTTCCCATGAAGGCGGAGCCAGTTCAACTGTGGTCGAGACAAGAGACTGCCCAGCTTCAAGCCTTTCTTCAAATGGCTCAGCATAGAGTGCAATCTTCTCACCCTAACTCATGTTTGTTACTAACGCTTATTTTAATGCAAGCTTGCTAAAAGCTTTATGAGCCCTCTTCCTGTCTCATTTCCCCTCTCTGACGCATGCATGGTATGTTATAGGATCTATTATAGGTGTGCTAGTAGTGGTTGTTATTTTTATGTGCCTTTTACCGTGTGCGGCTAAAATTATACTTGTAGAAGTTTACAAGTTGAGAGCCATCGTGCGTAAACAACAGCAGGTCCATCGTGGGAAGCTCAAAGAGCGACCTTAATCGCCACATAGGTGCCCTCTGACCCTGGTATTATAAGAAAGTGTTTGACATTATTCCTCCTCAGGCTGGAAAAACAAACAAGCCTAATGAGAGTGACTCTGATGTTCTTAAAGCTGTTGCTGCTAAAACACATGGCAGACATGGCCATGGTGGCTCCAGAGACTAGCCATTCCCCCTCAAAATTATAGCTGGCAATGCTGGATCGGTAGCCAAAGACGGGTAAGACTGATCCCTCACCATAGCAACCTAAGACAGGGGCTCCTCGGCTAGGGGGAGTACCCGATGACGGGTAAGCATGTGTGCAGAGGATTGGCGACCTAAGACAGGCACGATCCTGCCATATAAAAATACAAAAAGGGGGAGCTGTGGAGAGCCATGCAGCAGGAGCAAGGAGTCACGTACTAAGCAAGGCATGAGGGGCCAGGGCTGTAGATAGTTTGCCTAAGGAATGCGAGCAGATGCAGGGAGTCACGTACTAAGCGAGGTCTGAGGAGTGGGAGGAGTGAGAGATTAACCCAAGGACTGTGAGTGCATTCGCGGGTGACGTTTGATAGATACCAGGAGTCAAGGGAAAGGCGCATGATCTGTAGAACAAAGAAAACCTATGGAGTCACATACGTGCTCACGAGAACGATGCATGCACATAGATAGTCCTTCTGATTGGTAGTTTTGTTAGTCGTGGTATACTCTGATTGGATATAGTTCGCACTTGGTGGATATATACTTGGGGGTCTTAGACTGGGGGGGGTCCCCGGCTGAAGATTGTGAATAAAGAAGTTTGCCACTCACCTCGCCTACGGGTCGTTCTTGCGGGTCGAGAGCGACAACAAACAACACCAAATAAATGCAAACAATTATAAGAACATATTATAAGCAACTATATGCCAGCAAATTTGACAATCTGGAAGAAAAGGATGCATTTCTAGAGGCATATAAACTACCACAAGTGAACCAGGAAGAAATAGAAAACCTGAACAGACCCATAACCACTAAGGAGATTGAAGCAGTCATCACAAATCTCCCAACAAACAAGAGCCCAGGGCCAGATGGCTTCCCAGGAAAATTCTACCAAACATTTAAAGAAGAATTAATTCCTATACTCCTGAAACTGTTAAAAAAAAAAAAAAAACTAGAAATGGAAGGAAAACTTCCAAACTCATTTTATGAGGTCAGCATTATCTTGATCCCAAAACCAAGAAAAAAGAGAATTACAAACCAATATCCTTGATTAACACAGATGCGAAAATTCTCAGCAAAATACTAGCCAATAGGATCCAACAGTACATTAAAAGGATCTTTCACCATGACCAAGTGGGATATATTCCTGGGCTTCCAGGTTGGTTCAACATACACAAATCAATTAATGTGATACAATACATTAATAAAAGAAAGAACAAGAACCATATGATACTCTCGATAAATGCTGAAAAAGCATTTGACAAAATACAGCATCCTTTCTCAAACAAAACTCTTCAAAGTGAAAGGATAGAGGGTACATACCTCAATATCATCAAAGCCATCTATGAAAAACCCACAGCGAATATCATTCTCAATGGGGAAAAACTTAGAGCTTTTCCCCTAAGGTCAGGAACATGGCACCGAAGTCCAATATCACCACTGCTATTCAACATAGTACTAGAAGTTCTAGCCTTAGCAATCAGATGACAAAAAGAAATTAAAGACATCAAAATCAGCAAAGAAGTCAAACTATCACTTTTTGCAGGTGATATGATACTTTGAGTGGAAAACCCAAAAGACTCCACTTCAAATCTGCTAGAACTTGTACAGGAATTCAGTAAAGTGTCAGGATATAAAAATCAATGCACAAAAGTCAGTTCCATTTCTATACACCAACAAGACAGAAGAAAGAGAAATTAAAAAGTCAATTCCATTTACAATTGCACCCAAAACCAAAAGATACCTAGGAATAAACCTAACCAAAGAGGCAAAGAATCTGTACTCAGAAAACTATAAAGTACTCATGAAAGAAATGGAGGAAGACACGAAGAAATGGAAAAATGTTCCATGCTCCTGGATTGGAAGAACAAAGATTGTGAAAATGGCTATGTTACCTAAAATAATATACACCTCTAATGCAATCCCTATCAAAATACCATCCTTTTTTTTTTTTCAAAGAAATGGAACAAATAATCCTAAAATTTATATGGAACCAGAAATGAACTCAAATAGCCAGAGGAATGTTGAAAAAGAAAGCCAAAGTTGTGGCATCACAGTTCCAGACTTCAAGATCTATTACAAAGCTGTCCTCATCAAGACAGTATGGTACTGGCACAAAAACAGGCTCATAGATCAATGGAACAGAATAGAAAGCCCAGAAATAGACCCTCAACTCTATGGTCAACTAATCTTCAACTAATCTTCAACAATTCAAAGGAAAGAATGTCCAATGGACAGTCTCTTCAACAAATGGTGTTGGGAAAATTGGGCAGCCACATGCATAAAAATGAAACTGGACCATTTCCTTACACCACACATGAAAATAGACTCAAAATAGATGAAAGACCTCAATGTGAGAAAATAATCCATCAAAATACTTGAGGAGAACAGAGGCAGCAACCTCTTCAACCTCAGCTGCAGTAAGTTCTTCTTAGGAACATTACCAAAGCCAATGGAATCAAGGGCAAAATGAACTATTGGGACTTCATCAAGATCAAGAGCTTTTGCACAGCAAAAGGAAACAGTTAACAAAACCAAAAGACAACTGACAGAATGGGAGAAGGTATTTGTAAATGATATAGCAGATAAAGGGCTAGTATCCAAAATCTATAAAGAACTTATCAAGCTCAACACCCAAAGAACAAATAATCCAATCAAGAAATGGGCAGAGGACATGAACAGACATTTCTGCAAGGAAGACATCCAGATGGCCAACAGACACATGAAAGAGTGTTCCACATCACTTGGCATCAGGGAAATACAAATCAAAACCACAATGAGATACCACCTCACACCAGTCAGAATGACTAAAATTAACAAGTCAGGGAATGACAGATGCTGGTGAGGATGCAGATAAAGGGGAACCCTCCTACACTGTTGGTGGGAATGCAAGCTGGTGCAACCACTCTGGACAAGAGCAGGTAGGTTCCTCAAAAAGATGAAAGTCAAGCTACCCTATGACCCAGCAATGGCAATATTGGGTATTTACCCCAAAGATACGAATGTAGTAATCTGAAGGGGGCATGCATACCTGAATGTTTATAGCAGCAATATCCACAATAGCCAAACTATCTAAAGAACTTAGATGTCCATCAACAGATGAATGGATAAAGAAGATGTAACACACACACACAATGGAATACTATACAGCCTTCAAAAGAAATGAAATCTTACCATTCGTGACGACATGGATGGAACTAGAGGGTATTATCCTTATATTTTCCTTCTAATATCCAAATAAGTCAATCAGAGACAGACAATTATCTTATGATCTTCCTGATATGAAGAAGTTGAGAGGCAACCTGGGGAGCTTGGGGGATAGGAAAGGAATAAGTGAAACAAGATGGGATTGTGAGGGAGACAAACCATAAGAGAATCTTAATCTCACATTGCTGGGCTTAGGGGGGTAGGGACAGGGTGGTTGGGTTATGGACATTGGGGAGGGTATGTGCTATGGTGGGTACAGTGAAATGTGTAAACTTGGAGATTCACAGACCTGTACCCTTGGGGCTAATAATATATTGTATGTTAATAAAAATTTAAATAATTTAAACAAAAGGAATTTAAGAAGCAGAAATTTTTATGAGTTTTGTTAATGAGTTATGTTCCTAATTCCGATACAGTGTCAGGTACCTGACAAGTGCTCTATAAATAATGGTTAATTTCAGTAATTAAAATTATTTTTTCAATTGAATGATTGATGAATTTAAGATGTATCCCTTTTGGGAAGAATAATATTAACATATCAATATATTGTTTAGTATTACACCATAGGGAATAATATCGTTTTAGGTTAGTTGTACATGAAAGGATATCTTATTGGGTACCAAATAACTTATGAAGTTATTGGGAATACCGAGATAATTGGCTTTAGGTTAATCTTTCAGGAAAAGACTCTGAAATTTGTGTTTCAGAACCAGGCCACCAAGAAATCTGCTTCCTCAATGAAAACCATCATGCTTGGGGTGCCTGGGTTGCTCAGTCAGTAAAGCCTCCTACTCGATCTCAGCTCAGGTTAAGATCTCAGAGTCCTGAGATTGAACCTCATATGCAGCTCTGCTCTGCATGGAGCCTGCTTAAGATTCTCTCTTCCTTTCCCTCTGCCACCACTGCCCTCCCCCAGTCACATGAACTCTTTCTCTCTCTAAAAGAAAGAAGGAATGAAAGGAAGGAAGGAATGAAGGAAGAAAGAAAGAAGTAAGAGAGAAAGAAGAAAGAAAGTAAAAAGAAAGAAAGAAAGAAAGAAAGAAAGCCAACATTCCCACAAAATCACCACAATCAGTTAATGATTATAAGGATGCCACCACAAAAACCATACACACAATGACATTTGCCATCAGAAATGGGCAGAAGTGTGCCCTCTTTCTCACTTCTGCCAAGCAAATCTGTTAAAAGGAAAGCAAAAATAACTCATTTGAAAAGTTCAATATCTTGAAGTTTAAGAAATGTCATTTTCTACATCTGAAAGTTGATCACTTGGGTTTGGGAATAAAATATCAAAATTTCCATATGTTTATTTTTTATTATTTTGTGATATCTCTGCATAATTTATAAATTTCAATATTTTTTTAAAAAATTCTTATTCTTTTGAAAGAAAGAAAAGGAGAGAGAGGAAGAGAGAGAGAACAAGATGAAGGGGCAGAAGGAGAGAGAGTGTTAGACAGACTCTGTACTGAGTATTGAGCCTACTGTGGAGCTCAGTCTCACAACCCTGAAGTCACCACCTGAGTTGAAACCAAAAGTCAGATATTCATTAGACTGTGCCACCCAGATGCCCCTGAATTTCACCTTATAGTAGCAAGTTACTTTGCTTACATATAATAGATCAAAAATAAATAAAATTATCGGGGGTGTATGCTAAAAATGTTTTAGCACTAGACATGCAAGATCAAGAGTTTATATACAATCTGCGTAGAGAAGAGAGAAAAATACCAAACTCATGAGAAAGAACTGTGTTCTTATAGGACAGTTTAGATAAATTAAACATTTAAAATATCATACATATTTATTTCTTGTAGAATATAGTTCATGAATGTAGAGTAGTCATCTAATTCTGACAAGGGGACATAATATGTACCCATTTTATGATACTAATGAATACTTGAATTTGAAGATCTGTCATGCAGGAGGAGGAGTAGAATTGTTTTGTTTTGCTCCAATATATAATACAAGGAAGAGTACTTGGTGATTAGAGGATGAACATATGAAGTGGAATTTTCTAACTATTAGTGCTGTTCAAAAGTGAAATAGATTGCCAGCCACAATAAGCAGCAGTTCAGTGGAAAATAGGTGACCACCTGTTTATCAGAGATATTGCAAAAAAGATTCTGTTTAGGTGAGTAAACTAGATGAACAACTTTAAATTCTACAGACTCCATTATTTTTCTGATCTTTTGATTATAAAATTATTTTTGGAAAATGCCCAAGCATGGAAGGGACAGTTTTTTAAAAATCTGAATGTCAATCCAGCAATTTTAGATAAAATTAGTTTAGATTCAAATCTAGGATACAATGGATGTGAAGAATAAAATGAAATAAAGCTGAAAATACATGCCAGCTCTAGATGTTAAGATGTTCATAGGGGGTACCTGGGTGGCTCAGTCATTAAGAGCCTGCCTTCACTCAGGTCATGATCCCAGCCTCCTGGGATCAGAGCTCCACATTGGGCTCCCTTCTCAGCAGGAAGCCATCTTCTCCCTCTCCCACTGCCCTGTCTGTATTCCCTCTCTCACTGTGTCTTTCTCTGTCAAACTAATAAATAAAATCTTTAAAAAAAGATGTTCATAGGAATATATGGCTGCATTCTATTCTGGGGACTTCTACACTGCAATCTTTAAAAATTCAAGAATGTATCACTATTCTACTTAAACCTCAAAATATCACATTCAAGATATATCTCTTTGCAACAAATAAACTGTGGAGTTCATTTCACTTAAGAAAATATCAGACACATGAAGGATGTGACTCATGTCTCCCTTCAAAATTACATGTGGAAAGTTTATAGAAAGAAAGATTATATCTGTCTCAAGCTCTGAGACATTTTAAATTAGTAATTGCCATACTTTATACCTATGCAAATGACAAGACCTTGACATGGTGCATAATCCATTTGTCTTTTCTCAAAGAGACAGATAATAACTCAAAGTAACTTATCAAACATCCTGTCATGACATAGACAGAGCAAAAACACCTGTCTTCCTTATCTATCATTAGGTGAGTTTGAGTTCATAGTACACCTATCAACCCTTGACAGATCTTGCTTTATTTCTAATAGGCACATAAGAGAGCTTTTTACCTTTCATATGATGCACACTTTAATTGAGGAAATACAATAATTGTTTTTAGGGAATATTATGCAATCTGAAGAAATTATACAATCCGAAGAAATTTTTAACCTTTTTATGTACTGAATAATGAAACTCAGTTATATGTTAATACTAATGTTCACAAGCTTAGTAGGGTAAAAATAATAGAAATTATGAGTTCTGTTACTTGTTCCATGGTGGTCCCATAATAAGATTGATGATTTGATAGATTGCTTCCATTTCTACCTCTGTCATGTTAGGGCTGGAGGGAGAGATAGTGTGCTCTCTCATTCTCTTGCTTTCACTCTAATTGTATATATATTCTTGCTACAAAATCTAACAAGCTTATTTTTTGAGGAATCCTTTAACTTTTGGAAGTGTACCTTTAATTAATGTTTGAAAATCTCTCCCTTTTAATAAATACCTATTGTAACAGAAATTGGTAATTTTACTGAAACCATGTGGGAAATAAAACATGAGAATATATTTCCTACTTCTCTTTGCAGGATTGACATAAAGGGTCAGCAGAGTGTTGCCTAGAAAGGGATTTCTCCTTATGGTACCAGAGTGCCACAAGAAGAATGTTTGCTGGAGGTTGTGAAGGTAAACATATTGGGATATATAATCAGAATTATAATAAAGTGTAACTGAAAACCTATCCAGTTATAAATAAATGGAATGATAGCATTGCCCAAAATCAAGTGTGAGAATATGTTAAAGCAGCAATTCAGAGCTAAGGTTGTGAGCAAAATATGTGTGTTAAATCTCTCTAACATTGCTCTGTGCTTAGTACTCATTGGAATGAGTGGCTATGAGAACAGGGTGGACATATACAATGTTTAATTCTGAACAATTCAAAGTACAGTATTGGGGATCCTAACTTCACATATATAAAATCTACTGAACAGATTGGCCATTAAGAAAGAATACTCTTGGGGTGCCTGGGTGGATCAGTGGGTTAAAGCCTCTGCCTTCCACTCAGTCATGATCCCAGGGTCGTAGGATTGAGCCCCACCTCAGGCTCTCTGCTCAGCAGGGAGCCTGCTTCCCACCCACCCCCCAGCAACCACCACACCTCTCTCTCTGCCTGCCTCTCTGTCTACTTGTGATCTATGTCAAATAAATAAATAAAGTCTTAAAAAAAAGAAAGGAAGAATACTCTTATTTTAACCAGACATTTTATACATAGTGACTTGAGATGTCTACATCACCTTTCCTTTGCTGAGGTTCTATTCTGTTCAACACACTGGTTTTTATCACTTAATATATTCCTGCACTTTAAATTAGTTATTTATTATTATTATTTTCTTTTTAACATAAAGATCTTAATACTGTTGGTTAGTAGTTGTTATAGTCATTCATCTAATCTAATTTCCTGGTGTACTGACCTCTAGTAGGGCTCCCCGTAATATAATAATATATATATACATATATAATATATTATATAGTATATTATATACATATATATAATATAAGTATATTTATAAAATGCATACTTCCTCTGATTCAACGGGATACAAGAAGGTAAAATACATTGAGTCTCTGCCATGTGCCAAAATTACCTTATGTATAGGTACTATCACTATATGTAATTAGTACATGCATCTCATTTAATTCTAAGTATACTTCTCTAAGTCTGTCATCATTGTCCTTTATTTTTTTTATTCAGGTATAATTAACATGGAGCTTTATATTAGTATCAGGTGTACATTGTAATGATTCAACATTATAATGATTATACATTACTCAGTGCTCATCAAAATGAGTGTACGTTTCATTTTATTTAAGTTTTATTTTAAGTTTTTATTTTAAGTTTTATTTTAAGTTTTAAGTTTTCATTTTAATTCCAGTTAACATAACATGTTATATTAGTTTGAGGTGCACAATATAGTCATTCAACAATTCCATACATCACACACACACATAACACAACCCATCCCTGAACCCACCCCCCTTCTGATAACCATCAGTTTGTTCTCAACAGTTAAGAGTCTGTTTTGTAGTTTCTCTATCTCTCTTTTTTCCTTTACTTGTGCTTTGTTTCTTAAATCCCACACATGAGTGAAATCATATGGTATTTATCTTTCTGTGACAATACTCTAAATCCTCTTCACCTAATTCCCCTATCAACACACCCATCTCTCCTCTGGCAAGTACTAGTTAATTCTCTGGATTTAAGAATCTGTTTGAGTGTGTGTGTGTGTGTGTGTGTGTGTGTGTGTGTGTTTCTTTGTTTTGTTTCTTAAATTCTACATGTGAGTGAAATTAAATGACATTTGTCTTTCTCAGTCTGACTTATATCACTTAGCAATATATCCTTCAGATACATTCATGTTGTTACAAATGGCAAGATGTCATTTTATTTTATGGCTGAATATTATTCCATTGTGTGTGTGTATGTGTATACATATACATATGCAGATGTGAAAAAATATGTATATATTCACATCACATCTTCTTTATCCTTTCATGTTGATGAATACTTGCTCTGTTTCTATAGTTTGGCTATTGTAAATAATGCTGCAATAAACATAGGGGTACATAATTTTTTGCATTAATGTTTTCATATTCCTTAGGTGAATACCAATTAGTGAAACTTCCGGATTATATGGCCATTCTATTTTAATATTTTGAGAAACCTCCATATTGTTGTTTTCCATAGTGACTGCACCAGTTTGCATTCCCACCAAGAGTGCTGAAAAGTGTTTCTTTTCCTATACGTCCTTTCCAATAATTGTAGTTTTATTTTTTTTTAATTATTATTTTAGCCATACTGGTAGGTGTGGGTGATATCTCATTGTGGTTTTGATTTGCATTTTGCTGATGATGAATGATGTTGAGCATCCTTTCATGTGTCTGTTGGCCATCTGTATGCCCTCTCTGGAGAAAGTTCCAGCCATGACTTCTGGCTAGTTTTAATTGGATTATTTGAGTTTATTGTATTAAGTTGTATTAATTATTTATATATTTCGAATATTAACCCCTTATGGGATATATCATATGCAAATATCTGCTCCCATTCTGTAGGTTGTCTTTTAGTTTTGTTGATGGTTTCTTTTGCTGTACAGGAGGTCTTTTACATTGGAGTAGTCCCAATAGTTTAATATTGTTTTTGGTTCTTTTGCCAAAGGACACCTATCTAGAAAAGTGTTTATATGGCCAGTGTCAAAGAGATTACTGTCTTTGTTTTCTTCTAGGAATTTTATTGTTTCTTGTCTCACACTGAGGTCTTTAATCCATTTTTAGTTTATTTTTGGGTATGGTATAAGGAAATGGTCCAGTTTCATTCTTTCCCCAAAACTATGGGTTGAAGACAAGGTCTTTTTTCCCCATTGCATATCCTTACCTACTTTGTTGTAGATCAATTAACCATAAAAGTATGGGTTTATTTCTGGACTCTCTAAACTTTTCTATTGATCTATGTATCTATTTTTGTGCTAGCACCATACTGTGTTTTGATTACCACAGTTTTGAGTATATCTTGAAATTTAGGATTGTGATACCTCCGATTTTGTTCTTCTTTTTCAAGATTGTTATGGCTATTCAGGTTCCTTAATGGTTCCATACAGAGTTTGGGATTATTTGTTCATTTTTGTGAAAAATGCTTTTGGTATTTTGGCAGAGTTGCAATGAATCTATGGATTGCTTTGGTTAGTATGGAATTTTAACAATCATGAGTCTCTCAATCCATGAGCATGGGATATCTTTCCATTTGTGTCATCTTTGATTTCTTTCATCAATGTTTTGTGGTTTTTGGTGTACATGTCTTTCATCTCCTTACATTTATTCTTACAATTATTATTATAATTTTGGATGCTTTGTAAGTGGGATTTTCTTTTTCTCAATTTCCCTTTTTGCTACTTTGTGTAGCAAAGTATATTTGTGTATATTATTTGTGTATAGAAATGCAGCAGATTCTGTATGTTAATATTGTACCCTCCAACTTTACCAAATTCATTTACTAGTTCTAGCAATTTTGGGGTGAAGTCCTTAGGATTTTCTGTATATAGGATCATGTCATCTGTAAACAGTGAAAATTTTACTTCTTTCTTACTAGTCTATGCCTTTGTGTGTGTGTGTGTAGTTTCTGTGGCTAGGAATTGCAGTACTTTGTTGAATAAAAGTGGTGAGAGTGGACCTTCCTGTCTTGTTCCTGATCTTAGAAGAAAAGCTCTGTTTTCTCCCCATTGGGTATGTTAGCTGTGTAGTTTTTAATTATATTGTGGTGTGTTCCCCCTAAATCTATTTTGTTGAGAGTTTTTACCATGGAAAGATGTACTTTGTCAAGTGCTTTTTCTGCATCTTTTGAAATGATCATATAGTTTTTATCATTTCTCATTAATGTGATGTGTCACATTGATTGATTTGCAAGTATTGAACAATCCTTTAATCCCTAGAATAAATCTTATTTGATCATGGTGAAAATATTTTTAATTAAGTTTTTAAATTTAAGTGTAAATTAAGTTTAAACTTAATTGCATTAAGTTAAATTAGTTTATTTTTTAAAATTCCCCTATAGTTAATATACAATGTTACTTTAGTTTCAGGTGTACAATATGGTGATTCAACAATTGTATACATTACTCAGTGCTTATCACAAGTGTATTCCTTAATCCTCATTGCCTCTTTCACAGATCCCACCACCTACCTCCTCTTTATTAACTACCAGCTTATTCTCTACAGTTAAAAGTCTATTTCTTGGTTTGTCTCTTTCTCTTTTTTTCCCCTTGATTCTTTGTTTGTTTGTTTGTTTCTTAAGTTCCACATATAAGTGAAATCATATGGTATGTGTCTTTCTCTGACTCACTTATTTCAATTAGCATTATACTTTTTAGGTCCATTGATATTTTTGCAAATGGCAAGATTTTTTTTTATGGTTGAATTATATTCCTTTGTATATATATACACACCATCTTCCTTATCCATTCATGTATTGATGATGGACACTTGTGCTGCTTCCATAATTGGCTATTGTAAATAATACGTCAATAAACAGAGGGGTGCATGTATTCCCTTGAATTAGTGTTTTTATATATTTGGGGTAAATACCTGGTGGTGCAATTACTGGATTGGAAGAAACATTTTTAACTTTTTGAGGCATCTCCATATTATTTTCCTCAATGCACCCATTTGCACTACCACCAAGAAACAGTGCAAAAGGGCTCCCCTTACTCCACATCCTCCCCAACTCTTGTTTCTCATGTTTCTGACTTTAGTCATTCTGACAAGTGTGAGGTGATATATCATTATGATTTTGATTTGCATTTTGCTACTGATGAGTGATGTTGAGCATCTTTTCATGTGTCTGCTCACCATCTGAATGTCCTTTTTGGAGCAATGTCTGCTCATAACTTCTGCCCATTTTTAATTGGATTATTTGTTTTTTTCTTAAATACTGAGTTTTATAATTTTAATATATTTTAGATACTAATATTTTATCATAGATGTCATTTGCAAAAATCTTCTGTGATTCAGTTGGTAGTCCTTTATTTTTGTTGAAAATTTCCTTTATTGTACTGTAGATTTTCATTTTTATGTAGTCCCAATAGTTTACTTTTGCTTTTGTTTCACTTGCTACATTTGGTTCAGAGAACTTACTGATGTGCTCTCTTATAGGATTTTTTTTTTTTTTCATTTCAGGTCTCACATTTAGGTCTTTAATCCATTTTAAATTTATCTTTATTTATGGTGTAACCCAGTGGTCCACTTTCATTCTTTTGCATAAAGCCATCCAGATGAAGAGGCTGTCTTTTCCCCACCATATTCTTTCCTCCTTTATCGAAGATTAATTGACTATAAACATGGGTTCATTTCTCAGCTGTCTATTCCATTCCATTGATGTATATGTCTATTTTTGTGCAGTACTATATTGGTTTGACTACTACAGCTCTGTAGCATAACTTGAAATCGATAGCTCCAGCTTTCTTTTCCTTTTTCAAGATTGTTTTGGCTGTTTGAGATATTCTGTTTTTCAAGATAAATTTAAGGATTGTTCGTTCTGCTTCTTTGAAAAACATTATTGAAAATCATTTTGCTAGGGATTACATTAACTCAGTAGATTATATAGATAATATTGGCATTTTAACAGTATTTTTCTTCCAGTCCATGAGGTTGGAATATTTTTCTACTTGTTTGTGCCATTTTCAATATCTTTCATTAATGTTTTATATTTTTCAGAATACAGGTCTTACACCTGCTTGGTTAAGTTTATGCCTAGGTATTTTATTATCTCTGGTATAGTTGTAAATGTGATTACTTTCTTAATTTCTCCTTATGTTGCTTCATTATTACTGTATGAAATGCCACAGATTTCTGTATGTTGATTTTGTATCCTGCAACTTTAGTGAATTCATTTAATAATTCTAATGGTTTTTTGGTGAGACTTTATTTTGGTGAGACTTGGTTTTCTATATATAGTTACCATGTCATCTGTAAAGAGTGAAAGTTTTACTTCTCCCTTACCAGTTTGGAGGTCTTTTATTTCTTCTTCATATCTAATTACTTTGACTAGAATTTCCAATACTATGTTAAATAATAGTGGTGAGAGTAGACATCCCTGTCTTGTCCCTGACCTTAGGGAAATCAGTCTGCTTTTCACCATTGAGGATGATGTTAGCTGTGTGTTTTTCATATATGTCCTTTGTTATGTTAATGTATGTTCCAACTAACACTACTGTGTTGAAAGTTTTTTTTTTAATTTTTTTTTAAATTTTTTATTTTTTATAAACATATATTTTTATCCCCAGGGGTACAGGTCTGTGAATCACCAGGTTTACACACTTCACAGAACTCACCAAAGCACATACCCTCCCCAATGTCCATAATCCCACCCCCTTCTCCCAAACCCCCTCGCCCCAGCAACCCTCACTTTGTTTTGTGAGATTAAAAGTCACTTATGGTTTGTCTCCCTCCCAATCCCATCTTGTTTCATTGATTCTTCTCCTACCCACTTAAGCCCCCATGTTGCATCACCACTTCCTCATATCAGGGAGATCATATGATAGTTGTCTTTCTCTGCTTGACTTATTTCGCTAAGCATGATACGCTCTAGTTCCATCCATGTTGTCGCATATGGCAAGATTTCATTTCTTTTGATGGCTGCATAGTATTCCATTGTGTATATATACCACATCTTCTTGATCCATTCTTCTGTTGATGGACATCTAGGATCTTTCCATAGTTTGATTATTGTGGACATTGCTGCTAGAAACATTCAGGTGCACGTGCCCCTTTGGATCACTACGTTTGTATCTTTAGGGTAAATACCCAATAGTGCAATTGCTGGGTCATAGGGCAGTTCTATTTTCAACATTTTGAGGAACCTCCATGCTGTTTTCCAGAGTGGCTACACCAGCTTGCATTCCCACCAACAGTGTAGGAGGGTGCCCCTTTCTCCGCATCCTCTCCAGCATCTGTCATTTCCTGACTTGTTGATTTTAGCCATTCTGACTGGTGTGAGGAGATAACTCATTGTGGTTTTGATTTGTATTTCCCTGATGCCGAGTGATATGGAGCTCTTTTTCATGTGTCTGTTGGCCATCTGGATGTCTTCTTGGCAGAAATGTCTGTTCATGTCCTCTGCCCATTTCTTGATTGGATTATTTGTTCTTTGGGTGTTGAGTTTGCTAAGTTCTTTATAGATTCTGGACACTAGTCCTTTATCTGATATGTCGTTTGCAAATATCTTCTCCCATTCTGTCAGTTGTCTTTTGATTTTGTTAACTGTTTCCTTTGCTGTGCAAAAGCTTTTGATCTTGATGAAATCCCAATAGTTCATTTTTGCCCTTGCTTCCCTTGCCTTTGGCGATGTTCCTAGGAAGATGTTGCTGCGGCTGAGGTCGAAGAGGTTGCTGCCTGTGTTCTCCTCAAGGATTTTGATGGATTCCTTTCGCACATTGAGGTCCTTCATCCATTTTGAGTCTATTTTTGTGTGTGGTGTGAGGAAATGGTCCAATTTCATTTTTCTGCATGTGGCTGTCCAGTTTTCCCAGCACCATTTATTGAAGAGGCTGTCTTTTTTCCATTGGACATTCTTTCCTGCTTTGTCGAAAATTAGTTGACTGTAGAGTTGAGGGTCTATTTCTGGGCTCTCTATTCTGTTCCATTGATCTATGTGTCTGTTATTGTGCCAGGACCATGCTGTCTTGAGGATGACAGCTTTGTAATAGAGCTTGAAGTCCGGAATTGTGATGCCACCAAATTTGGCTTTCTTTTTCAATATCCCTTTGGCTATTCGAGGTCTTTTCTGGTTCCATATAAATTTTAGAATTATTTGTTCCATTTCTTTGAAAAAGATGGATGTTACTTTGATAGGAATTGCATTAAATGTGTAGATTGCTTTAGGTAGCATAGACATGTTCACAATATTTATTCTTCCAATCCAGGAGCATGGAACATTTTTCCATTTCTTTGTGTCTTCCTCAATTTCTTTCATGAGTACTTTATAGTTTTCTGAGTATAGATTCTGTGCCTCTTTGGTTAGGTTTATTCCTAGGTATCTTATGGTTTTGGGTGCAATTGTAAATGGGATGGACTCCTTAATTTCTCTTTCTTCTGTCTTGCTGTTGGTGTAGAGAAATGCAACTGATTTCTGTGCATTGATTTTATATCCTGACACTTTACTGAATTCCTGTATAAGTTCTAGCAGTTTTGGAGTGGAGTCTTTTGGGTTTTCCACATATAATATCATATCATCTGCGAAGAGTGATAATTTGACTTCTTCTTTGCCGATTTGGATGCCTTTAATTTCCTTTTGTTGTCTGATTGCTGAGGCTAGGACATCTAGTACTATGTTGAATAGCAGTGGTGATAATGGACATCCCTGCCATGTTCCTGACCTTAGCGGAAAAGCTTTCAGTTTTTCTCCATTGAGAATGATATTTGCGGTGGGTTTTTCATAGATGGCTTTGATGATATTGAGGTATGTGCCCTCTATCCCTACACTTTGAAGAGTTTTGATCAGGAAGGGATGCTGTACTTTGTCAAATGCTTTTTCAGCATCTATTGAGAGTATCATATGGTTCTTGTTCTTTCTTTTATTGATGTGTTGTATCACATTGACTGATTTACGGATGTTGAACCAACCTTGCACCCCTGGAATAAATCCCACTTGGTCGTGGTGAATAATCCTTTTAATGTACTGTTGAATCCTATTGGCTAGCATTTTGTTGAGAATTTTCACATCTGTGTTCATCAAGGATATTGGTCTATAGCTCTCTTTTTTGATGGGATCCTTGTCTGGTTTGGGGATCAACGTGATGCTGGCCTCATAAAATGAGTTTGGAAGTTTTCCTTCCATTTCTATTTTTTGGAACAGTTTCAGGAGAATAGGAATTAGTTCTTCTTTAAATGTTTGGTAGAATTCCCCCGGGAAGCCATCTGGCCCTCGGCTTTTGTTTGTTTGGAGATTTCTAATGACTGTTTCAATCTCCTTACTGGTCTGTTCAGGCTTACTATTTCTTCCTGGTTCAGTTGTGGTAGTTTATATGTTTCTAGGAATGCATCCATTTCTTCCAGATTGTCAAATTTATTGGCGTAGAGTTGCTCATAGTAAGTTCTTATAATAGTTTGTATTTCTTTGGTGTTAGTTGTGATCTCTCCTCTTTCATTCATGATTTTATTTATTTGGGTCCTTTCTCTTTTCTTTTTGATAAGTCTGGCCAGGGGTTTATCAATTTTATTAATTCTTTCAAAGAACAATCTCCTAGTTTTGTTAATTTGTTCTATTGTTTTTTTGGTTTCTATTTCATTGATTTCTGCTCTGATCTTTATGATTTCTCTTCTCCTGCTGGGCTTAGGGTTTCTTTCTTGTTCTTTCTCCAGCTCCTTTAGGTGTAGGGTTAGGTTGTGTACCTGAGACCTTTCTTGTTTCTTGAGAAAGGCTTGTATCGCTATATAGTTTCTTCTCCGGACTGCCTTTGTTGTGTCCCACAGATTTTGAACTGTTGTATTTTCATTTTCATTTGTTTCCATGATTTTTTTCAATTCTTCTTTAATTTCCTGGTTGACCCATTCATTCTTCAGAAGGATGCTGTTTAGTCTCCATGTATTTGGGTTCTTTCCAAACTTCCTTTTGTGGTTGAGTTCTAGCTTTAGAGCATTGTGGTCTGAAAATATGCAGGGAATGATCCCAATCTTTTGATACCAGTTGAGTCCTGATTTAGGACCGAGGATGTGATCTATTCTGGAGAATGTTCCATGTGCACTAGAGAAGAATGTGTATTCTGTTGCTTTGGGATGAAATGTTCTGAATATATCTGTGATGTCCATCTGGTCCAGTGTGTCGTTTAAGGCCTTTATTTCCTTGCTGATCTTTTGCTTGGATGATCTGTCCATTTCAGTAAGGGGAGTGTTAAAGTCCCCTACTATTATTGTATTATTGTTTATGTGTTTCTTTGATTTTGTTATTAATTGGTTTATATAGTTGGCTGCTCCCACGTTGGGGGCATAGATATTTAAAATTGTTAAATCTTCTTGTTGGACAGACCCTTTGAGTATGATATTGTGTCTTTCCTCATCTCTTATTATAGCCTTTGGCTTAAAATCTAATTGATCTGATATAAGGATTGCCACTCCTGCTTTCTTCTGATGTCCATTAGCACGGTAACTTCTTTTCCACCCCCTCACTTTAAATCTGGAGGTGTCTTCGGGCTTAAAATGAGTTTCTTGGAGGCAACATATAGATGGGTTTTGTTTTTTTATCCATTCTGATACCCTGTGTCTTTTGACAGGGACATTTAGCCCATTAACATTCAGGGTAACTATTGAGAGATATGAATTTAGTGCCATTGTATTGCCTGTAAGGTGACTGTTACTGTATATGGTCTCTGTTCCTTCCTGATCTACCACTTGTAGGCTCTCTCTTGCTTAGAGGACCCCTTTCAAGATTTCCTGTAGAGCTGGTTTGGTGTTTGCAAATTCTTTCAGTTTTTGTTTGTCCTGGAAGCTTTTAATCTCTCCTTCTATTTTCAATGATAGCCTAGCTGGATCTAGTATTCTTGGCTGCATGTTTTTCTCCTTTAGTGCTCTGAAAATATCATGCCAGATCTTTCTGGCCTGCCAGGTCTCTGTGGATAAGTCAGCTGCCAATCTAATATTTTTACCATTGTATGTTACAGACTTCTTTTCCCGGGCTGCTTTCAGGATTTTCTCTTTGTCACTGAGACTTGTAAATTTTACTATTAGGTGACGGGGTGTGGGCCTATTCTTATTGATTTTGAGGGGCGTTCTCTGAACCTCCTGAATTTTGATGCTCGTTCCCTTTGCCATATTGGGGAAATTCTCCCCAATAATTCTCTCCAGTATACCTTCTGCTCCCCTCTCTCTTTCTTCTTCTTCTGGAATCCCAATTATTCTAATGTTGTTTCGTCTTATGGTGTCACTTATCTCTTGAATTCTCCCCTCGTGGTCCAGTAGCTGTTTGTCCCTCTTTTGCTCAGCTTCTTTATTCTCTGTCATTTGGTCTTCTATATCACTAATTCTTTCTTCTGCCTCATTTATCCTAGCAGTGAGAGCCTCCATTTTTGATTGCACCTCATTAATAGCTTTTTTGATTTCAACTTGGTTAGATTTTAGTTCTTTTATTTCTCCCGAAAGGGCTTTTATATCTCTCAAGAGGCTTTCTCTAATATCTTCCATGCCTTTTTCGAGCCTGGCTAGAACCTTGAGAATTGTCATTCTGAACTCTAGATCTGACATATTACCAATGTCTGTATTGATTAGGTCCATAGCCTTTGGTACTGCCTCTTGTTCTTTTTTTTGTGGTGAATTTTTCAGTCTTGTCATTTTGTCCAAATAAGAGTATATGAAGGAGCAAGTAAAATACTAAAAGGGTTGCAACAACCCCAGAAAAATATGCTTTAACCAAATTAGAAGAGATCCCAAATCATGAGGGGGGAAAAAGGGGATAAAAAGAGGTTCAAAAAGGAAGAGAGAAAAAAAGAAAAAAGAAAAAAAAAGAAAAGAAAAGAATTAAAAAAAAGAAAAGAAAAGAATTAAAATAATAGAAAACAAATAAGAAAAATATAAAAAAGAAAAAATATTTATATTGTATAAACTAGTTAAGAAACGTTAAAAAAGAAAAAGGTAAAAGTTAAAAAAAAATTTAACCAGAAGGCGAGAAAAAAAAACAAAAAATGAAAAAGAAAAAAATTAAATTAACTGCAAGACTAGAAAAAATCACAGGGAAAAAGCCATGAGTTCCGTGCTTTGCTTTCTCCTCCTCTGGAATTCTGCAGCTCTCCTTGGTATTGAAACTGCACTCCTTGGTAGGTGAACTTGGTCTCGGCTGGATTTCTTGTTGATCTTCTGGGGGAGGGGCCTGTTGTAGTGATACTCAAGTGTCTTTGCCCCAGGCGGAATTGCACCGCCCTTACCAGGGGCCGGGCTGAATAATCCGCTCGGGTTTGCTTTCAGGAGCTTTTGTTCCCTGAGCGCTTTCCATAGAGTTCCGGAGGACGGGGAATACAAATGGCGGCCTCCTGGTCTCAGGCCCGGAGGAGCCGAGAGCCCAGGGCCCCACTCCTCAGTGCGCCCTCAGAAAACAGCGCCCAGTTACTCCCGTCTGCCTGACCTCGGGTTGCGCTCCGAGCTCACCGAGCCTGCGACCGGTTCAAGGTAACACCGATCTGTGAGCTTATTGTTGGCTCTGTCTCTGTAGCCGGCTTTCCCGTTCCAATACCCGCAAGCTCTGCGACACTCAGACACCCCCGATCCTTCTGTGACCCTGCGGGACCTGAGGCCACGCTGACCCCGTGTGGGTTTCGCCCCGGTTTAGCCTCTGGAGCGATGTCCCTCAGCGGAACAGACTTTTAAAAGTCCTGATTTGGGCGCCGTTGCTCCGCCGCTTGCCGGGAGCCGGCCCCTCCCCCCGGTGTCTATCTTCCCGTCGCTTTGGATTCACTTCTCCACCGGTCCTACCTTTCAGAAAGTGGTTGTTTTTCTGTTTCCAGAATTGCTGTTCTTCTTCTCTTCGATCTGTCGATGGATTTTCAGGTGTTTGCAATCTTTAGATAAGCTATCTAGCTGATCTCCGGCTAGCTGAAGTAGTCTCAGCCTGCTACTTCTCCGCCATCTTGACTCCTCCCCCCGAAAGTTTTTATTATGAGTGGATGTTGTATTTTGTCGATTCCTCCCCCCCCCCAAATCTATTGATCTACTGAAATGATTATTTGGCTTTTATCCTTTCTTTTATTGATGTATCACATTAATTGATTTTTGAATCTTGAACTACTTTGCACTTCAAGAATAAATCCTACTTTCTTGTGGTGAAATTTTTTTTTTTTTAATATATCATTAGATTCAGTTTGTTAATGTTCTGTTGAGGATTTTGCACCAATGTTAAACATAGATATTGACCTGTAATTCTCTCTCTCACCTTTTTCTTTTGGGGGGTAGTATCTTTTTTTGGTTTTGGTAGCAGTGTTATGTTGTCTTTATAGAATGTCTTTGGAAGATTTATTTCCCCTACTTTCTTTTTTAATAGCTTAAAACGAAAAAGTATTAACTTTTCTTTAAATGTTTGGTAGAACTTGCCTGTAAAACCATTCAGTCCTAGACTTTTGTTTGTTGGGAGTTTTTACTGATTCAATTTTCTTACTGGTAATGTCTATTCAAATTTTCTATTTCTTCCTGATTCATTTTTGGAGATTATATGGAAATTACCCATTTCTTCTACATTATCTAATTTGTTGCCATATAATTTTTCATAATATTCTCTTGTAATCCTTTATATTTCTGTGGTGTGAGTTATTAGCTCTCCTCTTTCATTTTATTTTAAGATTTTATTCATTTATTTGATAGACAGAGATCACAAATAGGCAGAGAGACAGGCAGAGAGAGAGGGGGAAGCAGGCTCCCTGCTTGTAGAGAGCCCAATGTGGGGCTCCATTCCAGGACCCTGAGATCATGACCTGAGCTGAAGACAGAGACTTAACCCATTGAACCACCCAGGCACCCCTCCTCTTTCATTTCTGATTTTATTATTTGAGTCCTGTCTCTGTTTTGCTTTATATTGTTTTGTTTTTGATGAGTGTAGATATAGTTTATCAATTTTGTTGGTCTTTCCTGAGAACTAGATCCAGGTTTTATTGTGTTTTGTTGTTGCTGTTGTTGTTGTTTTGTTTCATTGTGTTTTTTAGTCTCTATGCCTTTTATTTCTGCTCTAATGTTTATTGTTTCCTTTCCTCTCCTGACTTTGGGTTTTGTTTGTTCTTTTTCTAGCTCCCTTTATTTGAGACTTTTCTTGCTCCTTGAAGCAGGTCTAGATTACCATAACCTTCCATCTTAGAAGAGATTTTGCTGCATTCTGAAGGTTTTGGAACACCCTGTTTTCATTTTCATTTTTCTTTCTTTTTTTTTTTTTTAATTTTCTCTTTGATTTCTTGGCTGTGCCATTCATTGTTAGATAGCTTGCTATTTAACCTCCATGTATTTGTGGTTTTGGAATTTCTTTTGTGTGTGTGGTTGATTTCTGTTTCATAGTGTTGTGATCAGAAACGATGCATGATATGATTTCTTGAGTTTTTTGTTTGTTTGTTTGTTTTTGTTTTTGATGGCCTAATATATGATCTATTTTGGAGGATGCTCAATGTACACTTGAAAAGAATGTGTATTGTACTGGTTTGGGATGGAATGTTCTGAACTGAATATATTTGTTAAATCCATCTGGTCCAATGTGCCATTCAAAACCACTTTTTTTTTCTTTTTTCCTGAATAATCTATCATCCATTGATGTAAGTAGAGTAGAGTACTATTATTGTATTACTATCAATTTCTTCCTTTATATTTGTCAGTAGTTTATGTTTTTGGGTGTTCCCATTTAAGTTCATAAATATGTACAATTATTATATCTTGTTGAACTCTATGATTATGTATTGTTCTTTTTTGTTGTTACTGTCTTTGTTTAAAGTCTATTTTGTCTAAGATTTGCTACCCCAGCTTTTTTTAGACTTCCATTCATATGACAATTTTTCCCATCACTTCATTTTCAATCTGCATGTATTTTTAGATCTGAAATGAATGTCTTGTAAGCAGCATATGCATAGATATTGCTTTTTTATCCATTCAGTCACCCTATATCTTTTGATTGGAGAATTTAGTTCATTTACATTCAAAGTAATTATTGATATGTATGTAGTTATGGCTGTTTTGTTGTTTGTTTAATGGCTGTGTTTGTAGTTTTTCTCTGTTTCTTCTCTCTTCTTGTGGTTTCATAACTTTCTTTGGTGATATGCTTTGGATTCCTTTTCTTTATTTTTGCCTATTATAGGGTTTTTGATTTGTGGCTACTGTTAGATTTATACACAACATCCTGTACATATAACAGTCTATGTTAGGTTGATGGTCACTTACATCTGAACCTATACTAAAGGCACTAAATTTTTACACCCTCCTCATATTTTATTTATATGATGTTATATTTATATCCTTTTATTTTGTAAAATCCATGATTGATTTTTACAGATAAAATTGATTTTACTGACTTTGTGCTTCAACCTCTGTACTGGTTTTATAAGTTATTGATCTAGTAGTTTTACTATGCTTATATATACCTGTGAAATTTTATCCTTTCCTCATTTTCTTAGTCCTGATTGTGGATTTTCCTTTCCATAAAGAATTATCTTTAACATTTATCATAATTCTGATTTAGTGGCAGTGAATTCCTTTAATATTTGTCTGTCTGGGAAACTCTATCTTTCTTTCTATTCTGAATGATAGCCTTGATGGATAGAATATTCTTGGTTGTATTTTTTTTTTCCTATTAGTACTTTGAATATATGACACCACTCCCCTTCTAGCCCAAAAAGTTTCCGCTGAAAAATCAGGCGATAGCATAACAGGGTTTCCCTTGTGTATACATGTTTTATTTTGCTTCTTTTAATATTCTCTCTTTTCTTCCTACTTTTTGACATTTAATCTTATTTTTATCTTTAATTTCTGTATTCTTATTTATTTATTTATTTAACTTTTTATTATTTAAATTATTGTGTCTTCTGGACTTTTTTAGTTCAATTTTGTTGGGAACACTCTGTGCCTCCTAGAATGGAAATCTGTTTCCTTTTAAGACTAAGGAAATTTTCAACTATTATTCTTTAAAAAAATAAAAATTAAAAAAAAAACAAACACTGCCTCCTTTTCTTTCTCTTTTCTTTCTGAGATCCCTTTAATGTAGATGTTATTAACCTTGATGATGTCTCTGAGTTCTCTTAACCTATTCTCAGGGTTTTTGTTTGTTTTATTTAATTTATTTTTTTCCTATTCTTGGTTTTTTTATTCTTCATTTTTTTTCCCTTGCTCAGCTTGGTTATTCTCCATCACTCTGTCTTCCACCTTATTCTGCTTTCTTTTAGCACTTTTATAGACTTCATTCTGCTTTCTTTTAGCATTTTTATAGACTTCAGTTCCTTTAGTAAAAGTCAGATCTATTGGAGTAAGTTTTATAGTACAGATCATCTTTTTTCTTAAATCTAGGAAAAATTTTAATGATAAATGGCTCATAAAATTTAGTCATGTAGTACTATCTTATTCAAAGAAGGATAGTCTAAACAGGAACTTGAGTATTAACAATCATCTCTCAAAAATTTTTAAATAATTTAAGTGTAAAACTATAATCACTCTTTAAAATGCTCCATATTTCTATTCTCTACTACCTCCAATGTTACAGGGCTTTTGACTTCTATTCCTCAAAATGAACCTGTTTTACACCATTAGCTTTTTGACAACACCAGCTGTCTCTCAGTCTCTAGCCCCTTTGTGGTCCCCATGTTCATGCCCTTTATGATCTTAGTTAAAACAAAACAAAACAAAACAAAAAAACAAACAAAAACAGTAAGCACCTGGGATTTACTAAGAGTAATATCATTTCCAAGGAAACTTGACCCCTTATGAGGTGCTTTTTGTTTATATTTTTTTTCTAATAAAGTTTTGAGAGTAATTCTTGACTTTCTTTTAAGCAGAAAAGGTGTCTCTGAGCAACTGAGAATATTTGTGCTAGAAATTTTTAGTTTTTAAATTTAGATAGATACTCATGAGTCATTTGCATATTATTCAAGAAGTAGGTCTATGGATATATAAGATATTACTTTATTTTTTACTAAAGTCTATATTACAAAAACATTGGTCCTAATCAGTGGTCAAATGAAGTTTTCTAGTACATATAAATATATTTCTATATCTTCTAGATGTGATTTTCCAAATATTATTCAAATTATTTCTAAAATTTTTCTAATATATTTTTAGTAGTGTGTTGTTGGTAGCTTTAGACAAGTGATTATGATTTATGAAAGAACTATCTATCAACAGATTTGAACTAGAAAACATACTACTACCTACTTTGACCTTTGGTTTATCTGTTTCTATGAACTATACCTTGGCTGCTTTCTGAAAATATTAATTATAGCACTTTACTATTATGCTAAGTATATTGCTGTGAGTTTTATAAAATTATTAACTAAAATCTTTGTGTAGAAAATTTCCTTTTGTTCCTCTGTGTGCTATTGTTTTAATTGTTAAAAACACCTTTTTCAAATTCTTCTCATTGAGTCCTTTGTTCTCTTGTTGCATTTTATGTGAACATATAATTAAATTTGTAATAAAAAATGAATTCAGGGGCACCTGGGTGGCTCAGTTGCTTAAACATCTGACTTCAGCTTAGGTTCTGAGATCCTGCCCTGCCTCCTGAGAGCCTGCTTCTACCTCTCCCTCTGCTCCTCTCCAGTCCTGCTCCTACTCTCTGTCTCTCTCTCTTTCTCTGTCTCTCTCGCAAATAAATAAATAAAATCTTTTAAAAAAAATGAGTTCATGGTGCATTTTCTATTTTAGGGGACAGGGAAATATAACAGTAGGAAGGGATAGTGAAGGAGAGAATAGTAAGAAAATGAAAAATGTATCTAGCAATTTATTCAAGTCACATTACATTTCCTTTCTGTATATTTTGTGTTTCATCATCAAAATCTCTTCCCAATTTAAAATTCAGGTAACATTAAATTTTTAGTTTTTGTGATTGTACGATCTACACATTTAATCAATACTGGTTAACTATTTTACATATTATAACATTGCTTTATATGATTATTTTTTATTTATCTTATACATCAACACTGAAAGTCAAAGTATATTAAGTCTTTATATTAGTCACTTAAGGTTGCTACAACAAAACACTATACTGTGTGGCTTAAACAACAAATTTATTCTCTTACAGTTCTGGAGGTTGTAAATCTAAGATCATTGTGTTGGCAGAGTTGGTTTCTGGTGAGATCTCTCTGGCTTGCAGAGATCTGCCTTCTCACTGTATCCTCACATGGCCTTTGCTCCTTACAGGAGCACTCCTGGTGTCTCTTCTCATAAGAACTCAAATCCTATTGGATTAGGGCCTGCAATAGACAGACTGCTTTACATGGTTTTTTGACTGTGTGTTGTGTCAGTGCTTCTAACTCAATATTGTTCAAGGGTCAATTATATAAAGAAATAATACTTTTTTTTTAAAGATTTTATTTATTTATTTGTCAGAGAGCGAGCGAGAGCGAGCACAGGCAGACAGAGTGGAAGGCAGAGTCAGAGGGAGAAGCAGGCTCCCTGTGGAGCAAGGAGCCCGATGTGGGACTCGATCCCAGGACGCTGGGATCATGACCTGAGCCGAAGGCAGCTGCTCAACCAACTGAGCCACCCAGGCGTCCCAATAATACTTTTTTTTTAATCATCGTCACTGAATTACAGAGTGGGTAGTATCCTAAGCAATAGCCTGATGATTAAGTGATGTCCCTCAGTGTAATCTTGTGATATAGATGAAAGCACAATTTAGTGAAAGCTATTAATTGGTATTTCATATGAAAGTGTCCTTGGATTAAGTCATTCAGAGCCAAGACAATAAATTCAAGTACCAAGAACATTATATAAATTTGTAAAATTTCAGAGTATAAAGCTGTAGAATGAGGTGGTATCTGTATACCATGGGGATATATATTTCCCACCTAAAGGCATTCAGATATGTTAAATGTCTGAAAAAAATGTGTCAGGAATAACATTTAGGCTGCAGACCCCCTACTTTCCGTTCTTTCCTGTAGTCTATAAAGAATGGGGAAGTGGTTTTTCCAGACATACTTCTAAAATCTTCTATGATTTGGGCTTTGGTTAAAATGCAAACCATTTTCAGTCTATAATACAGGCTAATTTCCCTGTCTAATATATGACATAAAGTGTTTTTTCATTATTTCAAATTCCTGTGTCTTGAAAACCAAGGCATATTAGTTTCTTATGCTCTCATAATAAAGTAGCATTAACTGGGAGTACTGAACATCATAAACATTAGTCTCACAGTTTTGGAGGTTAGTAGTCCAAGATCAAAGTGTTGGCAGGATTGGTTCCTTCTGAGGGAGAATCTGTTAAACCTCCCTCCTGGCTCTGTGGTTTATTGGAATCTTTAGTGTTCTTTGGCTTCTGTTGCATCACCCTGATCTCTGCCTTTATCTTCACATGGCAGTCTTTCTGTGTGTATCTGTGCCCAAATTTCCTCTTAATAAGGACACCAGTCATATTGAATTAGGGACTCATTCTATTCCAGTATGACCTCATCTTAACTAATTACATGTTCAATGACTCTTTTTCCAAATAAGGTCACATTTATTATGTACAAGGGTTTATATACTTCCAAATATGAAATTTAAGGAAACACACTACAACTCATAACACAATGACTGTATCAACTAAAATTCTTTTTTTTTTTCTTTTAAGATTCCATTTATTTATTTGACAGAGAGATACACAGTGAAAGTAGGAACACCAGCAGGGGAAGTGGGAGAGGGAGAAGCAGGATTCCCGCTGAGTAGGGAGGCTGAGGCGGGCTCGACCCCAGGACCTTGGGATCATGACCCAACCCAAAGGCAGACACCTAAAGACTGAGCTACCCAGGTGACCCATCAACTAAAATTCTTGACTGAAAGAATGACACTCTCAATTGCCACAATGAGCTCTGCCCTTCACACATTCTCCTGCATTTTCCTTCACTCATTGTATAAATTAATGAATAACTAAAAGAAAATAAATTCAAAGTCCCTTCCTCATATAATTAAGAGTTTCTGAATTCTGTAACACAAATCATTCAGAAGCTGATTAAAATGATATTGAAAATCCCTCCATAGCCATTGCAATTGTGGATGGGTGTCAAGGAACAGATGTTTGTATTGGGCAGGGGTATGTCAGGGGCAAGTGTGGACATTCCTGCTGGGTATGGGGAAATGATCCCTGAAATGGAAGTAAAGTAGAAAAGACATTACACTCCAGAGAGAACTGGGGGTGAGCTGGAAACAGAAATGCTTCACCTATATCAACACAGGTCTGGGAAATGGATTTGTGTCTCAGGAACTTGCAGAATTTTGCAGCAAGTTTCCTCAAATTTGCAGGAGAACTGAAGCTAGCACTGGTCAGCAAAAGAAATGATTGACCCCAGAGTTCATCAAGTGACTTCGTGAAACCAAGAGTATTTGAGACGTTTGTAACTCACTTATTAGAGAAGGGCTGGTTTAACAGGGATACATTTTGCTGGTCAATCCTCACGTAGATGGCTCCTCACTCAGTACACTTCTGACTAAAACAAACACACAAAAATAGACTTCCATAACCTTTACCTTCATGGGAAAGTCTGAGGGCTCTTAGTTCCAGGCAACTGTGCTCCAAATCTAAACTCCTGTATTTAGCTCTCAAATCTAGCCTAAACCGAACTTCACTTATTTCCCCCCAAATCTGGCCTGTTATAAGTAGTAGATAAAAACTTTTCACCCTGGCCAGCTACCAATGTAAGGACCAGGTAAAGATTTACTTATAAAATCACATAACTCAGGAAGAGCTGATTCTGGGACCTGGGCTGCAAGGGGGAAGGAGCCACTTGTGTTCATGAGGGCAGTAATGGGACAAATAGTAGCTCACATGTGCCTGATTTAATAATGGTTTTCAGCTTTTTAGACCCAACTGCCCTACTCCTGGCTTGAATAGATCTTAGATTCTCAATGTTATGATGTCTCAAAATCACATGGTGAGGTAGTTAAAGTACCGCTTCATAGATTTCAGCTTAGAATGTCCGGTTTCAGGCCAGGTGTAGAACATTTGTTTTGATCTTGGTACACATAATAGATGTAGTTTCTGATTTAGTTATTGGATAGTTTGATTAGATTAATATTACTTTTCAGTACTCCATACCTTAGTTATGGTTATCAGTGCATGATGAATACATGGAGAAAATATATTTTAAGTTAATAGAAGATAAAAATTCTCGTTTGAGCTTGCTCAAACTTAGACCCTTCCCCTGAATTAGTTATGTTATGTGGCTTTTTAAGACCCTTTTAAATGTATTCACATATATATGAATGTTTAAAACATCATTTTTCTGTATTGAGGTGGATCTTTTCATATGTATGGATACCATATTAATTTTTGGAAATTACTGAATACATTTTTATTCTCAGATTGATTCTTTTTCAATCAATGCAAAAATTGCACTATTCTAAAGAAGAATGCTTAAAGTAAATTACATATTTTGTTTGTTTTTAATTGAATTTTTTTATATGAGAATGATTCCCAAAGTCACTTAAAAATATTAATGACAGTTTGTATTAATTTTCTTGCCAACAGTTGGATAAATACAAGCATTGATGTCCAGATGCTATAATTCTCAAAGTCCTGGTTGCTTTGGGAATGTTTGCACTTTATTAAGTGGATGACAAGATAAATTGTGTCCATGGTATATTATTACACAGACATTTTATTGGTTTTATAGTAGAACTGGTATTTTTATATTAAATATGATAGAGATTTATTTTCAATTGTAGGATTTTTTTTCTGGAAGCAATACTTTTGAAGCAAATTATAATGTTATAGAGAGAATTTATTTAAATCATACATCATCTTAGAGAACATTGAGGGTTTAGAAGGTAATTTTATTTATAGTAGTGTTCTCTGTTGTTTCTTTAATTTTGGCACTTTTTTTTCAATATTATTATGTAGTTATTTTATATTTCTTATATGGATGTTATCTTCCTAATATCCTATAAATTTCATGAGAGAGGAATCTTGTTTATTATTTCTCTAATATACCCAAGAGTGAATTCCAAGTACTGCATTTGGTCTACAATGAATGCAGAAAAATGTAGAGGGATTTTTCTATGGAGTGTTTTTTAGCTCCATTCTGGGTGAATCTTTGAATGCTTCTTCTTATGCCATTTAGGAATCTCTCACAGTAGATAGTATTAACATCTCATTCACCATCCTGTCTTTTTGTACTAAACACTTTCAAATGTGCAAAAGACCTTCAAACACTGTATCATTGTTTAATATTCCTTATGTTCTGCGTAATTTATACTCTGCTTATTTTTATTGGCAGTAGTCTACCATAACATTACTCTAATTAATACCAGCCCTCCTTTTCACACTACACTGCTACATATAATCCTCTCTTGGATGCAGATTCTATCTCTGTTTGGAGTATTTAAAGTGGATCACCTGTGTGAATGAAGGTAAATCTAAAGACTGTCCTCAGAGTGGAGTATATTTTTACTTTTCAGTTGCCAGTCAACTTCTCTTATCATGAATGTTTAACCTCAGTTACCCAATTTCTAAGTTGGAGGTTATGAGAATAACAAATGGCCAGTTGAAAAAGTGGAAGTAGTTGGGATAGTTATGTAGTGGAATGAGTTTTTCCCTGACCAGTTGGGTAATAAAGTCATTTTGTGCTTTATGTAAAAACAATAAGATAACTCCAGAAATGTCTTAAAGAGTGCTTTTCTCTGTGTGTGTTTTTGTATGTCTGTGCATATATCTAGCATCAGATAATGTTTGAACAAGAACCTTACCATAAATCACTTTTTAGGTAAGGAAACTGAGAGTTACTGGTGTTCAAAAGATTTGTTAAAGTTAGCATACAAATAATATTTTAGCTTTATCCTGTTTCTCATAAATGTCAAGGATAGCTTTTCTCCATCCCTACACTGTGATATATAAGTCATCCTTTCTAAGATTAATAACCTTTGCCAAGATTGGAGTTGATTTATGCTCTGGCTCTGTTGGCAACAGAGGCCTCCCTACCCCAGCCCTCATCAGCTACATTGATTGGGCACCAGAGCTTCCCCCAGCCTGCTGCTTAAGCAGATGCTAATGGGCAAATGAGCCACAGCAGGGGGGCAGGCTGGGGTGATCTTCATTCATTAGCAACTGTTCAAGCAGCAGGCTGAGGGAATCTGCAGATGCTGAGAAAGACTCTAGGATGAACATTGACCTCAAAGGTACTTGTGAGCAAAACTTCAATTTTCGGGTTACCAGAATGTCAGGTTGCTGTGTTTACCAAAACTTATACCCTGTGATATATGGTATTTAATGGGGTGTATTCTTTTTAACTCTTTTTACATTGCTGTCAATGCATGAATTAAAGTCAGTCAAGGTCAAATTTTTGGTTCAAAGCCAGTGTCTTGTGAAATTGCCTAGTCATAATAATCACATCAGGTATTACAAGTAGCAGATTCTAAATCAGTGGGACTTGGAGAATTTGTATTTAAAAAAAAAAAAAGGATTTGTTATGGAATATTTTATGATTGAGTGAGGATGGAACACATTTTCTTTTTCCTTTCACAAGTTTGATCAAAAGTTTTATTTTGAGGAAATACATTTTTCTAAGCAGATACCTCAAAATGTTGTCCAGTACCTCCTTTGCTAGAATTACCCAAAGGATCACTAAGAATGCAGCAAACACATATCTCCATGGCTCTACTGAATGAGAATCTCTGGGGAAGAACCTGGGAATTTATGTTTTAAGCAAGGGTTTTAGGCTCAAGTTTGAGAAATATGAGTGAATAGCAAGTACAAATCTGGTTGAAAGGGCAGATTCCAACCTATTTGAAAGCACTAAGTATTTCTTCTTTAAAATGAGCTCTTTCTTCCTAAACATTGAATGCCTATAGAATTGTTTTATCCTTCCCTGCTTACCTGATGTGTGTGCTTTTTCTTAAATGTAATGCTATCTGAATTTCCTCAGGAAGCATTATTTGTTTTCACCTCTGCAGTTAAAGTATGCAGGCTTTAGGAAATGGTTCTTGTTGGATTATTTGGATTGATATACATAAGTATCCTTGATGTTTGACATTACAGATAGCTAATTAAAATCATGATCAGGTGTCTTTAATTTTTTAAAGACTTTTGTTTATTTATTTGACAGAGATCACAAGTAGGCAGAGAGGCAGGCAGAGAGAGAAAAAGAGAAGCAGGCTCCCTGCTGAGCAGAGAGCCCTATGTGGGACTCGATTCCAGGACCCTGAGATCATGACCTGAGCCAAAGGCAGAAACTTTAACCCACTGAGCCACCCAGGTGCCCTAGATGTCTTTAAGTTAATATTAGATCACTGTACTAGTTTCCTAGGGCTATGGTATTAAGTTACCACCAGCTCGGTGGTATAAACAACAGAAATATTTTCTCTCATAGTCTGGAGGCCACAAATCTGAAATTAAGTTGTCAGAGGGTTGCTTTCTTCTGGAGAAAGTGGAGAATTTCTGGAGGATTTGAGAAAAAAATCTTTTCAATGCCTCACTCCTACCTTCTTAGAGTGCTGGCAGTTTTTGATATTCCCTGGCTTTAAGATGTATAACTTCAATCTCAGTCTGTGTCTTCACATGTTTGTTCTCATATCTCCATGTCACCAGTCTCTCTCTCCTTTCTCTGATAAGAACATTCATCATGTCTTTAAGGGTGGGTCCTAAATCCAAGATGACCTTACCCCAGTATCCAAATAAGTTCACATTCGTGGATATCTGGATTTAGGATGTGGACATACTTTCTCAAGGGACATTGTTCAATCCACTGAATCACCGAATGCTAAAGATACATGCTTAAGGAAAAACCTGTAGCCATTATTAAACATACACATATAACTATGTTAATTACAAGTTTTATGCATATTTTTTCAAGGCTTTTTTTCAGGCAAAACTAAAACAAAATAGCATGTTCAAATGTTTTTAGAAAGAGTTTAAATGTTCCCCTAACTTGAAAGATATTAACTGCCTTCACACTTATATGATATAAGCATGAATTATAAATTAGAATGGAACTTTGGAATTGAAATAAATTTAGCATGTTCATTTTTTGTTAGATATAATAACTATCAAATCCAGTCACCAACGATACTGAATTTGGTGCTATCCAGATATAGTCACATCTAGTCAGGTTTTTAGAAGTGACTACTATTCAAATTTATTTTTATGTGAACTTAGAAATGTTTTATGCATTTTATCTAATATTTGTTCAAATCCATGTCAATTTTTGCTATTGAAAATAACCTTAACACCAAAAAAAAATCCTGATTTTTATTTCAAGAATGACAATGACTGTAAGCTGATTTTTGTTTGTTTGTTTTACATTTTTTAGCTAGCATAATTCCACAGTGAGCAGAATATTTCAAGAAAACCTTTAATATGTTCTTGTATTCTTATTCTTCCCTCTCTCCTCAGTATTAGAACACATGTATGGCATCTTTTAAAAAATTTTCAGTTGGTTCAATTGCTGAAGGGAGAAAATAGGTCTGCCAGCACTCTTTGCCAAGCACTGGGAGTATAACTTTCCTATTAAATTCACAAAGTGTAGTCCTTTTGGCCCCATGAGGCTTAGGCTGCTTTACCTTACTGCTGTAATGAGAATATACTGACACATTTTCATTATTAGATCAAAGGAGAAAGACATTACATGAAGTCACTTGCAAATGAAATATCAAAATTGGCCAGAGTATACACTTTCACTCTAATATAATACCATTCTCTTTTTTTTTTCCAGAATCAATAGAGGAAACCAAAGAAAGGAGACATGCGGTCTGAAATTAATACAGCTGGTGAAATCAGACTTAAAGCAGGTCCATTTATTCACAGTTGACTGGAATAACTGAAACTTGGATTTTACAATTAGAATATCTTAGAACAAGCAACTTACTTTATAGAGGGACACAAAAAAGTAACAGGTGGGCTTTATTAGTCTTAGTAGTGATTTGTACTATATTCTTGGTAATGCAACATGAAATGGGTGAAACAGATTATTTCAAAAGATCGTTTTCTTCTAAAATATAACAGCAGACCTTCTTCAATTACATATGCATTTATTCTAAGTAATTGACTTTATAATATTCTTTATCTTTAGTAAGCCTAATTCAGTCAGCCAAATTTGTGTTCATTTCTACTGTCGTTTGTTCATGACTAGTGTCACCAACTACAGCAAATTAACAAAAGTTTATTAGAGAAAGATGAGAATGTTTTTGTCATACTCTCCAGGGCTGATAAGAACATATTAGTTCTCTCAAATTTACACGTGAAATTCTTGAAAAATTTAGGACATATTCTTTGAAAAACTGCTTATGTTTTAGAAAATTAAGAAGTCTATAATTTGCTCAATGTATTTTTTCTTTCTCCTCCAGACTGCAAAATCTGAATGATCTTAGGTCTGACTGCTTGGATTTATATAAAAATGTGTGGCATTTTTGTGGGAATATACTTACCCATTTTCTTTCCTGGCAGTACATTAAAAAAACACATATGCCTAAATATGTACCATAGGCAACACTTGATATTTCACCATTAACTATTAAGCATTTATATTTATAAATGATCAAGTTGGTGATAATAGATATATGCTTATGGTTGTGATTGCCCTGTTGCTTTGTCAAAATGGGTATAATACATTTCCATCTAGGTAGGATCTTTTTTCTCTTAAAGCTGACCTAAAGTCACCAGATTTCTAATTGAAAGTCAACGGCCAGATAATTACATTTTGTAGTTACAGGTACTTTGCATTATCTATGGTCTTGTCAAATATTGCTATAGTCACCATTTGTACAAAACTATGAACAGTATCAAAGGCTGGCAGTCACATCTTTTTTCTATTGACAGATTTTATTTCAGAGTTATAAGAGTCCTCATGTAAAGCTCAGA
Source organism: Mustela erminea (assembly GCF_009829155.1). Taxonomy (NCBI): domain Eukaryota; kingdom Metazoa; phylum Chordata; class Mammalia; order Carnivora; family Mustelidae; genus Mustela; species Mustela erminea. Next base: position 57,147,416 of record NC_045625.1, read on the forward strand.
AGTTACTATAATTTCAAAGAAGAATATTAAGATAAGTATGAGTGTCATAATATATTTTTTTCTAACTAATGAATTATTTTTGTCCATGGGAAGAGGAGGAGGTCAGAAACAATTCCCACTACTTGGCCTGCATTTTTTTCAGGCATTTTAGCAAATTTGATTTGTCTCCAAAGCAGCTAATCTGAACATTTGAGACTGAATCAAGACCCTAAGTTTTTCATGGTCCTTGCTCACCATATAAATGATAATAGTGTAACTGATATGTGGATTATATGTAATAAATGGAAAATAAACATACAGGCTTCCTAAATCTACCTTTTTTTGAAGAAAATATTGAGCAGATATTTTTAAAAAGAAAAACAGGTGTGCCTGTGTGGCTCAGTCAGCTAAGCCTCTGCCTTTGGCTCAGGTCATGATCCTCGTGTCCTGAGACTGAGCCCCACGTCTGGCTCCCTGCTTAGCACAGAGTCTGCTTCTTCCTCTGCCACTTTCCCCACTCATACTCTCTCAAATAAATAAAATCTCAAATAAATAAAATCTAAAAAAAAAGGAAAAAAATAGTTCATAGTCTTTGAATATATTATTGTTGGAGGATAAAATAAATCAAAATTAATGAACAATGAGGATACTGGAAGATTAAATACAATTTTACTTCAGTTATCTTCTCTGAAATCCTGCTTCTGATCAAAAATTATTTTGGATTATTATGGCTCCAAAATAAAATGGCAAAAACTTTTGTATGTAGAATATTCTATTAGAGAACATTTACCCTATGGTTAATAACTAGAAGAGATAAAGATAATTGCTACTCAGGTATAGTAGAATGACAATATAATATAACCATTATTAAGGTAATATTAAGGGGGCTATTTTTGATGTAAATGAAGTTTTCACCATATGATTCATTTTATTCTTAAGTGTAATCACATGGCTGTAATCATAGACAACATAAAGAAAATGGGCACCCAACAGTTTAACTATATTCTTAAAACTAAAGTATTGAATTGATTCATTACTCTATTGTTTTTAATCATTTGGAGTAGACATTATGACAATTTAATAATTATGCATCTGATATTTCTCCATAATACCTAATAATTAAATTCTCCTGTACTTAATTTTGGGCCCCCTTGAAATTCATATTACTTCTTTAAAGACATCACCAAAATGCACTTAATTTTATGTGGCAGACCACTGAATCATCTGTTTCAGGAGACTAGAAACCAGAGCCAGTATAAACTGCATAAGTATCTCTTGACTCAAAGGTAATCTGTCTGTCATTGAATGCTTTAGATTCTGACATTTTTGTTTATTTGTTTAAAATGTTAACGTTGCATGGGTGGCTGGTCTGGTGTAGCTGTGAGATCTGTTAACCTGAATACAAACCTGAATCGTTTGGTTTTCTTGATCTGACTGAGAATTTAAATGAGATCTAGCTACTATTGGAGAAGTCAAGGGAATTTTTAGATCTGGGTGCTTTCCTCTCAGTGAATGAATTTTATGGAATTTTACCTCTCCAAGCCTTGAGATTATAGGATAATTCAGTTGGATTTGAACTTTTAAATAATTTCTATAAATGGATCAAAACTATCTAATTTCCACAGAGTTCCTCAAAGTGATTCCCTATGCTAGATCTTCATGCTCATCCTGATTGTTATTTCATATTTCAAAACAAATCTGAAAAAGAAGAACAAAGGTGAAAAACTATCACTACATACTTCCATCCCTAGTTTTATTTTAAACCTGTAATAATCAAGACAATTTGTTATCGGTATAAAGATAGACTAATAGATTAAACAATAAACTGAACTTTATCCAAATTAAAAACTGCTTTTCAAAAGACACTAGTAATGAAGTGAAAAATGAAGGCACCAATTAGAAGAAAATACTAATATAAATCAAATACTTTATAAAATACAAATATACAAATAATACAAATATAAATCAAATACTCTATAAAAGACTTACATGCAAAATTTATAGACAATCCTTAAACTCAATAATAAGAAAGCAAAAAACTCAATAAATAAATAAGCAAAAGATTTGAACAGAAAATTTACCAAAGAAGATAAAGGGATTGAAATAAACACATGAAAGGATTTTCAACATCATTAGTAATTAGGGAATTGCAAACTAACAATATGTTACTGATAGACATATATGGAACAAGCTAAATTAAAAAGACTAACCATACTGAGTGTTGGCAAAGATTTGAAATGACTGAAATTTTCATATACTTCTACTAGAAATGTCAAATGTATACAAATTTTGAAAAAATAGTTTTGCATTTTCTTAAGATGGTTAACAATTATCTGTCATATGATTTAGTAAATTTTTTTAAGATTTTATTTATTTGACAGACAGAGATCACAAGTAGAGAGAGAGGCAGGCAGAGAGAGAGAGAGGGAAGCAGGTTCCCTGCTGAGCAGAGAGCCCAATGTGGGACTTGATCCCAGGACCCTGAGATCATGACCTGAGCCGAATGCAGCAGCTTAACCCACTGCCACCTAGGTGCCCTGATTTAGTAATTTTATTTCTAGATATAACTACCCATCAATGAAAACATACTTATATAGACTTTTACATGTATGGTCATAGCAGTGCTATAAGCAACTCGCAGTCACAATAACAGAAACAACCCACATGTCCAGAAAAAGTGTGAACTAAGAAACATCTGTGAATCAGTAGGCAGGTGAATCAATAAACATTTGTGGTGTATCCTTTTTTTTTTTTTAATATTTTTTAAAATTTATTTATTTGACAGACGGAGATCACCAGTAGGCAGAGAAGCAGGCAGAGAGAGGAGGATGCAGTCTTCCTGCTGAGCAGAGAGCCCGATATGGGGCTCGATCTCAGAACCCTGGGATCATGACCTGAGCTGAGGGCAGAGGCTTTAACCCACTGAGCCACCCAGGAGCCCCTGTGGTGTATCCTTTTAATAGATGATTACTCTGAAATAGAAAAAAAAATAACTTGTTGGTACCTATATCAATATGGATGAATCTTAAATAATGCTGTGTAAAAAAAGTCAGATTAAAAAAAAATTGTATACATCTTCTGATTTCATTTAAATGAAATTGTTGGAAATGCAATGTGATATATAGTGATAGAAAACAGGTTATCTGGAGTTCGAGCAGTTAGAAGGACTACAAAGGGATATGGCAGAAACTTTAGGAACAGGATAGATATCATCATTTTCTTGACCTATTGCTGGTTCCAAAAGTTTCTTCATATTGCAGATCTTATCAGGTTGTACACTTTAAACATATGCAATTTATTGTATGTCAATTATAATTAAAAGTATTAGATAATCATACGATTTTCTGTGGGTGAAAATAAGCAACAGAGCTTCTAAGGGAGTCAGATAAATCTGGGATTAATACAAGCGCTAACAAGCCATATTGCCATGAGAAAGTTTAAAAGCCTTTGTTTCCTCACTTATAAAATGGGAAAATAATATTTCTAAGAGTCCCAGCTTAGGATTTAAATGTGATATTATATACAAATGCTTTATGTAACATATTAGATTCACAATAAATATCAATTCTCCTCCCCATGGTATTTCTATCTCTAACAGACATAATGTGCCACAAGGAAAAAAACATTGGGAGAAATGCTGTAAAGAATTGTACAAATCATAATTTTTATTTTTCCCAGAAATGTCATGAACAACAAAGTCATGGCCCTAAGCATGTACATGACAGACACCACTTACAGGAAAGTTTGAAAAATCATCACTGCCATTTAAAATCATACCCTGAAGGAAAAAGAAGGTCAGAAATAGCACCCAAATAAGAAACACCTACATGCCCAGATGAAAAGACAAGTTCTAAAACAGGTAACAGACCCTGTCATGAACAGGAGGAATTAGGTTATGACTAGAGACAGTAATAGTCCTTCTCCACAACTTAAGAGTTGGAAAAGTTTAAGCACTTTAAAATGAGAATGTGACCAAAAGCAGTGGAATGAAGAATGGCTGAGTCAGTGATTTTGGCAGAGTTAATGACAGAACTAGATCACCTGAAAATTCAGTCTGGCCCATTATGTAAGGGTGTTAGATCATTAAAACACCAGGAAGAAAACTGACCAAACTTCTTGACCTTAGAAGTGTGACCTAATTAAATAGAGGCAAAGACACAAAGCCATCATTTATAATATGTACATTAACATCTTTAGAATGAAAAAATTCAAGTTTATTGATTATAAAAGTGCTTTCATATACACAACTTTAAATATATAGGAAAACCCTCTAGGTATCTGTTCAGATAGTGTGAGGGAAAATCATCATGTGAGAGTAAAGATAATTTCCTGCATCGCTTCATGTAAAACTGCATCAGTTTATATAATGGGAATTCTCTTTAAAATAGCAAATTAGATTCTAGAAATAAAGTCATTCTCCCAAAACGATCTCGGTGATCATCTTTTGAGGGAGTCTTTTTTGCTGGGTCATCTCTTGCTGGAATCATACTTTACAATACTCAATAACCTTTTGCGGAAAAAAAAATCACCTCTGCATTGTATTTTGTGGTAATTTAATCTGTACATTTTCTTAAATTCATACATTTTGTAAATTATCAACTCATTTCATCTACGATGTCTCATTTAATTGATTTTGCTTTGGAGAGGCTAAAATGTCTAAATTACACAAAGAACTTTTAAAATTCATCAATTAAAAAACAAACAACCAGGTTAAAAAATGGACCCAAAATCTTATCACACATCTCACCAAAGGAGATATACAGATGGGAAATAAGCATGCAAAAAGAGGCTCCACATCATATGTAATCAGGGAAATGAGAATTAAACCAAGAACAACATGTCATTCTGCACCTGTCATAATGGTCAAAATCCTAAACAAGGACAACACCAAATGCTAACAAAGATGTAGAGAAATAGGAAATCTTATTGATTACCGGTGGGGATACAAAATAGTACACCCAATTTGGAGGATAATTTAGTGATTCTTTACAAAACTAAACATATTCTTACTATATGTACTGGCCATTGTGCTCCTTAGTATTTATACAAATAAACTGAAGACTTTTGTTCACAAAAATATTGGAGACATATGTCTATAGCAGCTTTATTCATAATTGCCAAAATTTGGAAACAAGCAGAATGTCCTTCCATAGGTGAGTGAATAAGTAAACTGTGGTATTGCAATGACTGAATACATTCAGCTAAAACAAACAAACAAACAAGCAAACAAACAAACAAAAAACTATCAAGCCATGAAAAGACATGGAGAAAAATTTAGTGCATAATACTAAGTGAAAAAAAGCTAATCTAAAAAGTCTACTTTCTGTATAGTTTCAACTATATGACATTCTAGGTGAGGCAAAACTTTGAAGATAATAAAAAGATAAATGGTGATAAGGGAGGGATTAGTGATAAGGGAGGAATGAATAGGCAGAACACAGGGTTTTTTTAGGGTAGTGACATTATTCCATATGATACTATCATGATGGGCACATGTAACTATGCATTAGAATGTACAACACCAAGAGTAAACTCTAATGTAAATCAAGGACTCTGATGATAATGATGTGTCATTGAAGGTTCATTAATTGTAACAATTTTTACCAACCAGCAGGGGATGCTGATTATAGGGAAGTCCTACCTGTGCAGGTACAAGTGTTATATGGAAAATCTGTAACTTCCACTCAATTTTTAACTTAAAAGTGAAAGTGCTTTAAAAGATAAAGTCTATTTTTTAGAAAAAATTAGAAAGTAACATAGACTCTTGAGACAACAGTATAAACAGATCTCTGTAAATTAATTTGACCAGTAATAAAACCTGGATATATAAGACAAAAACCAAATATATAGTTAAAAAAAAACCCACAAGGGATACTCTATAATACATATCATAAAACAAATATATATGTAAAGATAAAATATATATATATTTATGTGTACTTATAAATGTGTTTAAATATCGGTCTGATGGGTGAGGAGAAAAACACTAAAATGTAAAAGAGTAAGGATTAAAAGCTAATTATACCCAGGCATATTTCAGTAGATGGTAGGACTACTGACTCTTTCTGAGCTTGGAAAACTAAATACCTGTAGTTTTCTACTGATCTAAAGAGAAAATGATATAGTTTCACATTTTCCTAGGTAGCAGGAATTTTGTCTACCTAAATACCATACTCACAGCAGAGATGTACTTTTATGGTAGTCCATCTGGTGTTACAAGGGATTTGTCTTGTGCATTCTTCCTTTGATGTTGGTCAACACCAGCATCCCCAGAACATTCTTTGGATAAGGATATACCCTTATCTAAGGATAAGGATAAGTGGTCAGCTTTTTTTTTATCTTTCTTTAAGCAAATGTAACTGAACAAAAAGTATTGATCCTGTGACTTCATCTCATCAATGCCACACTCTAAATTAAGTGAGTCAGTAAAGTAATTCAGAACATAGACTGGGATAGAAAAAAAGAAAAAAAAAAGCCTTCACATGGTTAGGAAACACAGTTCCTATTCTTAACTTATAACCAAATGTGTGAATTATTTCACAAAATGTAGAGCTTAAGGTTCACTCACATATTGAACACGAAACAACAGATTTAGTGACTTCCCCATATACTCCCTCATATCAATATTATTACTGTGAAGAATTACAAATCATTTCACAGAGGAGACCCCTTTTCATCTGAAAGATGATACATTTCAGCTATCCTTTTTAGACTTAGACCTTCATAAAAAAAATGATGAAAATAATAAACTGTCAACTATATTGTGAGGAAAAAAGATATACATTTATTTTGAATTTAATTTGATTATAGTATCATTTTAGTAGTTTACACTGGATTTTTTTTTTTTTTATTTCCAGCATAACAGTATTCATTATTTTTGCACCACACCCCGTGCTCCATGCAATCCGTGCCCTCTATAATACCCACCACCTGGTACCCCAACCTCCCACCCCCCGTCCCTTCAAAACCCTCAGATTGTTTTTCAGAGTCCATAGTCTCTCATGGTTTTCTTGAATTAACAAGAATTTGTTATGAAGACTCTGTTATCAAAGATTCATTTGTCATGAATCAGAGTACAACCAGAGAACCACAAGTATATAAGTATTTATATAATTCACATATTCAGTAAATAATTCTATTTTGGAGTTGTTAATTGCTCATATCCAGTTTTAGCATTTCCTCTCTCTGAAAATACCATTTGTGATTTACTTGTTTCTTTACTTGTTTAACTTCCTTCCTACACTGAACTGTCTATGAAAGCAAGAATTATTTATCTAATAATTGGGGTAGTAAGTATTTATTTTGTGTCTAGCACATACTGAATGACCAAAGGAATAAATATTACATATATTTTCTTCACTATTACATGAAGAATGGATATCAATCCTTTGGTCCTTTGATGTGAAATTATTGTTTAGATTTTAGTTGCTTCCTCCTATACTTTTTTTCTATTTGGGGGGATTATTATAGATTGAGGGAAATGAAATTAAAATGCACCTTAGAGAGAAGTGATTGAGTAAGTTCTAAATTGGTAAGCATTCCCCAAGACTATGATTTAATGCAGTTACTACCCTGCAGGTAGCTTTTAATGGTTCTCATTCTCTGTAATTATTAAAGATCATTACTTTACTGTTTACATATTATTTTCTAACCACTTAAACTTATAGTTCCTGCTTCCTATTCAAGGCATGCATGTGTGTGTGTGTATACCAATATTTATGTGTGCTGTACAGACCAAATTTAGAAAATACTTTCAGATATAGCAGATAACTTTTTGATATATATGGGTTAATTTAAGCTAAGAGTCTTATTATTAGTCCTTACATTATGATATTCATGTCATGTATTTGTTGACATACCTTGAAATGATCTACTAAAATAAAATAACTTAAAATGATCTACTAAAATAGTTATTTTTTTACAAAATATAAGTAGGATTTTGTTTAATGTTATTGAACATATAATTGAAACTGTTTCAATGTGCATGCCCTGCATATAGATTATTATGTTGTTAGTTTATCTAAATTAAAAAAAATAATTTTATATAATGGAAAGAATAGGAAACCATTTCCATTTGGTTTATTTCAGCTATCCAAATGCTCTAAGACAAATTACTGATTTAATAATGTCTAGGTTGTTATTTTATGAAGTTATGCTCATTTTAGTCATCAGAGCAGAAAAGCAAAGACACTACTGACAATATTTTCTCATTTAGCAATTTGAGATGCAACAGGACTTTACTAATTTGATTTAAAAGATCTATGCAAACTTCTGAGTTGAGAAGATTGTGGAACTAACTGTGCACTGGAAAAGGTGCACTATTTTTGGAAATTTATACTAGTCATAACCATATTTGTTTATTTTTTTAAACTTATTCCTTCAAAATTAGTTTGTTCTTCAGAAGATAGTTCCCCAATGGATAGGAAAAAACAAAAACAAAACCAAAAAAAAAACACGTAACTGATTTTACTTTTTAAAATGACAGAAACAACATTATGTTGCATTCTTAATTCATAGCAAAAATGAAAGAGAAATTGATAATCAGGGATTATCAAGCCAATGACACCAAAAAGCGAAAAACAAAACAAACAAAAAACAAAGAAAATTCACCCAAAGAGTATGTTTCAGTGTGGACAGTATAGAAGAAGAGCAAAATGAGCAGTGTAGAAGATGAGCAAATTAAAGACTGGATGAAATAACCTTATTAACTAGATGTAGAATGAAAGTAAGCATAAAATCAATCTGAAAGGAATTCATGTGATGAAATATAAAATATAAGCATGCTATAAGTGATTGTGAAAAAAGGAAAAGTAAATAAAACTTTAACTTTCCACTGGTTTATAGAATGCAAAGTATAGATTAAACAGATACACAAAAACTAGTCATCTTGAATGGGGATATAAGAATAAATTCTTATATTAGAAATACAGTTTCTGTGTCTCTTAATTTTCTCCCATCAAAATACATAGAGCAACTTCATAAAGTCCCCACTGAGCAGGGAGCCGCATACAGGGCTTGACCCCATGACCCTAGGATCATGACCCCAGCAGAAAACAAAAGTTGGATGCTCAACAGACTGAACCACCCAGGTTCCCCTTAAAATAGTTTTCAACTCAAAATAAAGATTTTTCACACATAGAAAAACTGCACTATATATAATGCTGAAGTCCTTCAGGCATTAGGAGAGTAATGCTTGATGAAAATCTGAATCTGTACAACAAAATGAAAAGCAGAGAAAGTGATATGAATGTGGGTAAGCATAAAGATTTTTTTTTCTTTAAATGTCTTTACAAAGCAATTGACTGTTTAAAGAAGAATATTTGGGGGGACCTGAATGGCTCAGTTGGTTGAGCAGTCCACTCTTGGTTTCAGCCTAAGTTTTTATTTCGGATCATGAGATTGAGCCTTACACTAAGGGCTCCAGAGTCTGATGGAGATTCTTTCCCCACCCACTGCCTCCCTCTCTCCTTCCTCCCAGTTCTCTCCCCCCTTCTCACTCTTCCTCTCTCTCTCTCTTCTAAAATAAATTTTAAAAAATCTTAAAAAAAGGAAGAAAATGCTATGATTTTTTATAACATCTAGAAGGAAAATGTATGGTAATAAGGCAAGGGAAAGAAGGAGAAAGGGAAAGTATACCACATGGTTCTGATACTATAAATGAAGTGGTGAACTCCCACATGAAAACAAACTGTAAGTTCCGCAAAATACTACGGACTAGAAAGCAATCACAGAAATGTATTACACTTAAAAGCCCACATATAAAATTTCAGTCAGAATTTAAAAAATGTGAAACAGAGAAAGCATCATACATTAAAAAAAACAAGACTTTGTTAGGTTTAAACCCAATAATATGTTAAATGTAAAAGTTCAAAACACTCCATATCAATGGCAGGAATTGTAAGGTTGTTGAAAAATAGGTTAAAAGTAATGAATGTAAGATGATAACACCATTTTAACACTAACTAAAACAAAGATGGAGTGCTATATTAATATTAATCAAGTAAATTTCAGAGCAAAATACATCGGGAATAGTGAAAATCATTTAATAATTATAAAGTGGACACAAAAATTCTGAACATTTATGCACTCATTAATCTTATTCAATGCATGAAGCAAAATCTCTATGAGGATGCTTAATAGTGAAAGGCTGAATGCAATTTTCCTAAAATGTATAAGGGAATGATGTCTGCTCTCATCTCTTGTATTCCACAATGATCTAGAGGATATAGCAAGTGCTACAAGGCAAGAAAAATAAGGGGAACCCGGGTTGCTCAATGGGTTAAGCCCCTGCCTTCATCTCAGGTCATGATCCAGGGTCCTGGGATCGAGCCCCACACAGTGCTCTCTGCTCAGCAGAGAGCCTGCTTTCTCCCCTCTCTCTGCCTGCTATTCTGCCTACTTGTGATCTCTCTCTCTGTCAAATAAATAAATAAAATCATTAGAAAAAGGGAAAAAAAAGCATTATTCACATCAGAAAAAAAGAAGTGCAATTGCCTGTGTTCACAGACAAGTATATATAGAAAATTCTAGAAAATCTGAAGAATGCCTTTAGTAAAAGGCAATAAGCAAGTCTGGAGGATAGAACATCAATCACTGTATACAAAATTTTTAAATATTTAGAAAGAACGATTTAAACAACCTAAATTAAAATCTGTTCCTTAAGAGTCACTATAAAAGAATGAAAAACACAAACCATAGACTGAAAGAAAATATTTATAAACCATATATCTGACAGTAAATTTGTATCCAGAATATATTAACAACTTTCAAAATTCAATAGTAAGGAAACAAACAATCTTAAAACAACAACAATGATGACAAAACAAAACAAACAAAAACAACAACAACAACAACAAAAAAAACACCCAGAAATTTGTGGGTGGAGGAGCTTGAACTTCTATATCTAGAGGCCTCACGTAAGAAGCTCTGCCTGGCAATTTGGAAGAGATTCTATTCTTGTATCTTTTGTATCCTCTCTTTGATTTCTTCTAGTCTTGGGGTTTGTCTTGCTTCTCAAGTGTCCACAGCTCCTTCTTGTTCCGTATAATGCAGTCCTCAAACCACTCTGTCTGATTAGCAGTCCAGAGCATAGTCAGTCACAGAGGCAATGAGGTTTAGTGTTATCCGAAGCCCTTCCAGCTTCACCCTCACAATGTGGAAACAACTAGGTGCTTTACCTTTCAAACCACTTAAAGGCAGCTTTATATTCAGATCTTATAAAACTGGAGTAACTTTTTTTGTTTGTTTGTTTTTTGCAGCAAAGGAAAAATTTGAGTAAAATATGAATATTTAGGAAAATGAGAGATTACAGCTTAGACAGCAAACATAGTCACTGAAACAGAAAGCCAGCCAAGGTTCCTGTGCTGCTTTTTTTTTTGTGATAACTTCTCTGGACAGGGAAGGGGAGTTGATACAGTGAGGATGAAAATCCATGATACCAAGGCTGTCATTAGTTTTTCCTATAAAGTGACTGAAGATAGGATTGGACAAATGATCAGGACCAATTGGGTCCTGATATAGCTATTTCCATGCTATTGATGGGGCTTCTTGCATTCTTACTGGCAGACTGACAACTGCATTGTCTCTCTTTAATTTTTTTCAGCCATAAACTAGTATCACACAGGTATTAGCTTCCAGAGTTTTGTACCTATCAGCTCGGGCTTTGTTTTATTGAATATCTTTTTATTTAGGTTTACTTTAGAGCATGTCCATTTTTTTTTAAGTGGGAGTGATGAGGCAAATTTAAATTTTGCCACATCATATACTAACAGTCAGCAAATAAGTCTGTTACTCAAATGTCAAGTCTATAAAATGGAGGCATAATATATGACCAGGTGTTTGCAAATTAAATAAAAATAAGGTATATAAAATAATTCTTACTATGAGTGATATATAGAAGTACTCTGTTTTTTTGTTTTTTGTTTTTTTCAAATTGTTTCCTTACAGGAAAGTTGACTTTAAAATCAAGAGACCCATTCAGAAATTACAAATTTGTTGCCTGAAATAATAGTTTAAAAGCCCAACCACCACAAGAGTAATTAGTCAAATAAACGTGGGAAACCTGATTTTCATATGTGCCTCAAAGTTCATAATTTACATGAGGAATTTAAAGACTTTCTGCTCTTTAATAAATTCATTTGATTTTGTTAGAGACAGCATTTGCCAAATTTATATGACCTTTGAACATATTTTTCACATAACACCTTTTAACATAACTACAAATAGGGAATATTTATTAAGAGAGGCATCATTGGAAATTTCTTTTGATTTGTGGGATAGTAAAAGAAAAAAAGAAAGAAAAATAAGGTAGAAATGTATAAGAAAATTTTAAGCTTTTTAGCTGTAACCTAAAATATTCTTTGGGCTTTTGCAGAGATGTCTTTACATATCTGGACCTAAGTGCTGTTTCTAAATTAACACTGACTTACCACCTTGAGCTAAATCTAAGTTTTCAACTATCTGGTGTTATAGGGTTCTGTGCCTTATATGACTTGGAATTTAAAGATTTTAGAAGTCATCATGGAAAAGATGAACACCAAAAGAATGTAGTAAAATGTTTATATTTATCTAAAAATTAGTTGAGGGGAAAAAAAAAAAAAAGATAGTCACACTAATCCCCCAGGTAATGGTATAGATAATGGGAACCCAATAAAAAGGTTTTATTGTATATAATGAAAAGAGTATGATTTAGTAACTGAATTGTAAAACCTAGAGGCAAAGTCATCTATGGCTTCCCATTTCCTGCTGAGAAAGTGTTCCAGAGGTAAGAGTATGATCCTTGAACTTATATTCTTATTTTGTAACTTACTGGCTGCTTGACTCTGTTCAGACTTTGCGGCATGGAACTTACCTTGTGCAAAATGGTAAAAATAACATGACTCTCCAGGGTTAGGTCAAGACTTGAATACAGTGTATGACATAGGTCTACCCCAAATATCGTCCCACTGGTCACTGAATCAACCTTCATTATTTTCAGTTTTTCATAAATGCCAGCTGGATTTTTTCCTTAATGATGTTAAAAACTGCAGCATTATACTAACTACAAATTTTCAATCTAGTCTGCAAATATCAATGACAGTATATTTAGAAAAAAAAAAAAACTATGCATAAGACATAATGCCACCCTGACAACAACATTTTAAAGTATATGGAATAGGGACCCCTGGGTGGCTCAGTTGATTAAGCAGCTGCCTTCGGCTCAGGTCATGATCGCAACATCCTGGGATCGAGTCCCACATCGGGCTCCTTGCTCAGCAGGGAGCCTGCTTCTCCCTCTGCCTCTGCCTGCCATTCTGTCTGCCTGTGCTTGCTCTCTCCCTCTCTCTCCCTCTGAAAAATAAATAAAATCTTTAAAAAAAAATAATAAAGTATATGGAATTTAAGACAGTAATGTTGAGACAGTTGACAAAAATGATAGATATTTCAAAAAACAAATTTTCTTTATAAATGTAAGAAAGCAGAGATGATTCTAAAATGCACTGGACCTCTAGAGTTATCCACATATTTGATGTAGTTTAAAAAGGAATATGAGATACATAAGAGTTACATTCTTATATGATTCCATATTTGAAAACCCTAAGGCTGTGTGTTTCATCTTCCTAAATAATTATTCCCCTATGGCTGCAGTGAGTTCTTCCTATTGTCTCCAAACCAGACAGACTTCTTGAAATCACTTTCCAAATTACTTGAGACCCAGGCAAGTTTTATGGCAGATTTTCAGAGTTAGAACTGGACACCTATGGCAACTGATAGGTTATTTAAGCATATTATCATTAAGCTAACATGAACTTAACAGTTCAAAGATGAATTCTTTTGTTAGACCTCCAAATATTATCTTATGGGTCGCTGAATCAGCCTTCATTATTTTCAGTTTTTCATAAACTTTCTTTTCAGTTTGGGATATTCTTACTGTCCTTTCTATTCAAATTTTTAGATCTCTTCTTCATAGTCTTTAAATTATATTGTTCAATTACTATTAATCCTATCCCTACATTTGTCATTTATAACTTTGTGTTTTCCACATTGTGACTTTCTATTTAGTTTGTTCACATACTACCCATTTGCATACTTGATTTGTATTTGATTTCCCTTTGCATTTTCCAGTTCACCCATTATTTTTGTTATTTTTTTAATTTAATTTTTTTTTCTTAATTGTGCTTTCACTGCTACTTTGGATTCCTTATCCTCTAATTCCAACATTTCTGTCATTTCTGGATCTATGTCTATTCATTGCTTATTATTTATATATTATAAATTATTTATATATTATTCATTGCTTATTATTATTATTTTAGGCACATTTTCCTGCTTATCCTCATAGTAACATTTTATTGTATATTGGACTCCATAAATGCTATATTTTGAGTGTCTTGATTTTTTTCCATTTAAGAATATTAATTTATCTTTTCTTATTGGCACTTAATTTTCTGAAGGATCAGCTTTATTTGTCAAGGCTTGTTTTTTGTTTCCTTATAATAGATCTAGTGTAGTCCCATGCATAAAATATAATTTAGTCTTGACAAAATGCCTGATATATTCACCAAGGTCTGTTGACCTTCGCTACTTTGTTCAGAATTCCTATTCCTCCCAATACCTTTTGAGTTCAAGATCTTTTGTTAGCTCCCAGTCCTCTCTCTTTCCAGAAGCTGTTTTTTTCCAATTCTAATGGCATCTGGTTCTCAGCATGCATACACATGTGAAAAAAGACTCAAAGGGATTCTTATGTAAATTTCTAACATGCTTTTACTCAGCGTTCTCCCCTCTGTTATCTTATGTCACATATTGCTGTTACATATCAGAAGTCCCAAACTGTCATCTTACCCTAGTGAGTGAGATCCTAGTGGGATCCTAGTGAGATCACAGCTGTCTGTGATCTCACTTGTAGTACTAGAAGGCAAAAAGAAACCAATAAACAAAAAACAAGCTGAATATGGACCTCTTCACATTTGCCATATCTCCAGGATCACAACTTAAAGCTAGCTGTTAATGCCTGAAAATAGATGCTTTGCATATTTTAATGTAGTTTTATAATTGCCTATGAAGGACAGTTATCAGAAGTCACTCAAACTTTTGAAGCAGTGCTAATTTGGTATTTTTGTAGAAGAGAAAAAAGTCAAATGAAATTATGAATTCCCAAAGTAAAAGTGAAACAAAGTGTCCTAAACAGGAATTCAATGAGATTTCATGTCAAATAGCTGTAGAATAGAGCATTGTATCTTATGCCCAATTTTATCTTTTGGGTAAAGTTAAAGAATGGGTCCAAATGTTTCCTTTAATTAGATAAATTTTTTTTTAAAGATTTTATTTATTTATTTGAGAGAGAGACAGTGAGAGAGAGCATGAGTGAGGAGAAGGGCAGAGAGTGAAACAGACTCCCCATGGAGCTGGGAGCCCGATGTGGGACTCGATCCCGGGACTCCGGGATCATGACCTGAGCCGAAGGCAGTTGTCCAACCAACTGAGCCACCCAGGCGTCCCTAATTAGATAATTTGAACCAATGTATCACTGACTTAGATAACAGGATCAACAGAAAGAGTTAAATTAAGGAGAACTGTGTTTTTATTTAAAACTTTGAAAAGAAAATGAATGCAAATCTTTAAAACAAATTGAGGGGGACGTTCCTGGATAACTCAGTTGGTTAAGCGTGGGACTCTTGGTTTCAGCACAGGTCACATTCTCAGGGATGTGAGATTGAGCCCTTGTGGCTGGCTCCCGCTCAGTGGAGAATCTGCTTCAGACTCTGTCCCTCCCCAATTCTCTCTCTCAAATAAATAAATGCATTTTAAAAAAAGAAAAGGAAAAGAAAGGAAAGAAAAGTGAGTGCTAAATGACTAAACAGTACAATTATAGATTGTCACCAGGCAACATAGCACTTATTAATATTTTTACGATTGATTTACTTCATTACATTTATGAATCAACTTTTCTAGCTGTCCACAAATTTTTGAAGAGCATATGCATTTTGTTATCCATCTAAATAGCACCATTATCAGAGTACCTGGTTGGCTCAGTCATTAAGCTTCTGCCTTTGGCTCATGGGATGGACCCTACTTCAGGCTCTCTGCTCAGCGGAAAGCCTGCTTCTCTCTCTCTCTCCCTCTCCCCTTGTTTGTGTTTCCTCTCGTGGTGTCTTTCTCTCTGTCAAATAAATAAATAAGATCTTAAAAATAAATAAACTAGTCTATGGCCTAGTTTACAAATACTTTTAAGAGGCATCTGGGTGGCTCAGTGGGTTAAAGCCTTTGCCTTCAGCTCAGGTCATGATCCCAGGGTCCTGGGTTGGAGTCCCATATTGGGCTTTCTGCTCCGCAAGGAGCCTGCTTCCCCATCTCTCTCTCTGCCTGCCTCTCTGCCTACTTGTGATCTCTGTCTGTCAAGTAAATAAATCTTTAAAAAAAAAAAAAATGAATGAATGAAAATGAATGAATGACTACATTTAGATTTACTTTGTTTCAAAGGAGATGTTAATTTTTATTTGGTGTGGATTTATAATAATGCCTAACATACAGCGAGTGCTACTAATGAGCTTGTCATTTTTCTAAATATTTATATTTAAGTGATATTTATAACATAGTAATCTTATTAGAAGGGTATACAAGCATAGAGAAGTTAAGTCACTTGCCCCATTTCATGTAACTATTGAATAATGGGGATAAGATTCAAACTCTAATAGTCTGACATGAAGCTCTTAATCCAGTGTGATATGATACTTTTCAAACATGAAAGCAGGATATATTCATTAAGGAATTCCCATGATAAAAGTTCACTAAAACACCGTGGGTTTTGTGTGTGTGTGTGTGTGTGTGTGTGTGTGTGTGTGTGTGTGATGAATTCTAAAATATCCTAAAAAAGATTTTAATGGTGGTAAATATAGAGCATTAATATTTGTTGTCCAGTAGCTTGGCAACATCAAACTTATCAAAAAGCAGAGATTTATGTGTGCTCAGAGACCTTGTATTATGAGTAAAATCTGCTTAATAGTTTTATAAAACCCAAAAACTTGGGATGAGTTGGAAGAGGTGGGAATTATGGGGCAGAAGTTAACTTTAAAGTTTATGCTGCTTACTCATCTATTAAGAAGGGAGAACTGGTGGTATTTACAAGTTATCAATATTATATGTATTTTTCTTCACAGTTATTTCATTTTTACTCTAAAAATTTGAGTCCTTTGGCATTTCTGTTAAAATAATATCTACTTAGAATGGTTTTCTAACAACATCAATAAGTGCCCTTCCTGACTTTGGATCTAGTATGGATACCCAGAAGCCTACATAGCTTCAAAAATTAAAGTGAATAATTTTATAAATAAACCTTTATCATTCCTGCCATTTTTATGGAATCTAATCTAGTAAAAGAGAACATTGCAACTAAATGACTGACAGAGAAAGTTTCTCTTTTAATTGGCACTGCACAATTTATCAGACTCTGATGTCAGGGACACTCCATTAGGCTGTGAGAAAGTGATTGGTGGGATAACATTCAATTGAAAATCTCTGTGGATGATAGTTCATGCCACCATTACATCAACTTAATGAATGAGACCCAATAGTGTCCTCCTCTTCCTAGAAGGAATACATCCATCATGGAACAAAAGATTCCCCAGTGCCAATACGATGTCATGTTTTCTCTTCTTAGTCTGGGTGAGGACAAAAACGTTTCAGAATGTAAACTATAGAAAGTACAACATCCTCTTCCCGTGGAAAATAATTTCCTGGACTACATCAAGTCACTATTTTTATCATATCTAGAAGATTATTCTACATGGATATTAGCATACCTCAGGCAAACATAAGACTGTTTCCATGTGTTGTTCTTTGAATAGATGAACCATTTCCTGATTGTGAGGTTTAAAAAACCACATACATTCTTAATTGGTATCATTGTTATGCCTTTTGGCATAGCATCTGAATGTAGCCAATAAAATCTTGAAAATATAATAACCAGCCGCAGTCAGCAAAGAAACTTCTTACTATTTTTACAAACTTCTGTATCTAGTTTTTATGCTTCTAAGGGAAAAAAAAATGTATGGAGTGGTGTTTCCTTTCCATCTTTAGTTTTTATTCTGTATCTTTCACTTTTTCATTTTTCCTTTTTCTCCTTGAATTGTTTTCTCCATCTCCTTTACAACACCTAAGAAAACCTCCCAGAAATTATAGGCTTTGTGTAAGTAGGCTTTATTTTAGAAAATTTTTTTTAAAAATGGCACTTATTCCAAAAATAATGAATACTGTTATGCTGGAAATAAAATAAAAAAAAAATGGCACTTATTCCTGACAGTGTGATATATGAACTATTACTGTGCCATCTTGATCTGGCCCAGATGAATCCTTTTAACTTCTCCACTATGTGATATATTTTACATTAACAGTTTTAAGTCACCACACCATCTGTTTTTAATCAACCTCTATTACACAGATACACAGGCTTTGTGAAAATGTTCACAATATACTCACCTGTATCATAGTCAACTATTAATGAATATTGTATTAATATTTACTTTCCCTTTTGTTTTAATCTTTAAACACTTGTTATCACTGTTCTCTTGGTTCAAATTTCCTTAGGTTCAAATTAATATGACAGTGATCTCAGTGTTTAAGGTTTCACTCTAAAATTTATGCATTCTATATGATATTCAAAATTATTTTTAGATTATAATGATTCAGTACTAGAAAAATTTCTGAAAGCATATATTTTTTTAATTTTTTATTTTTTATAAACATATATTTTTATCCCCAGGGGTACAGGTCTGTGAATCACCAGGTTTACACACTTCACAGCACTCACCAAAGCACATACCCTCCCCAATGTCCATAATCCCACCCCCTTCTCCCAAACCCCCTCCCCTTAGCAACCCTCAGTTTGTTTTGTGAGATTAAGAGTCACATGCAACATGGGGGCTTAAGTGGGTAGGAGAAGAATAAATGAAACAAGATGAAAGCATATTTTTAATTCTTACTGGAATGGTTCTATCTAGGTTGGCTCAAGGTTATATTTTTCTGTATTTCTCTTTATTCTTATTTTTTATTTTTACTGTTGGTAAGCTGTAGTGTCAAGAATCAGAGTTTAATGAAAAATAAACACCACCAGTGGAGTCTTGCCAGAAAAGTTGATGCTATAATTTCTTAGAATTGATGTGAGCTACTGTTATTCAAGCCAATATTATTTCTTTTTCTTTTTATATTTTCTTTCCTTTCATTATTTATATAGTACAAACATAGTCACATATGCAAAGTAGAAATTTCAGGTTTGGATAAAATAAGTTTAAAGGGGAGGTTAAGAACTTTGGTGGACTTAATTACGTTAAACAATATTCATTTTCTATAAGTATTGTTTTCAAACTTTGTATTCTTTCAGTGACATCATGTAAAACCTATGCGGTGCATGTACTATATTCCTACGTAATAATCCCAGGCAGTTAAATTCACAAAAGATGTAGTGATTTGCAGTGGTTAATCTAAAATTAGTAGATTAGTAGAGTCTAAAAATATATCATATTGAGGGCAAATTTTAAGCACGTAATGATCTTTTTCAAATATTTTTAGCCATTTTTATAATAATTTCTTTTGCCTAAAGGACTGGCTGGGTCTGATATTTTTTCAACATTGGTCATCACCATTTGTCACATCAGGAATAAAAAATTTAATAGAGTAAATCACGGATGGTTTTGCAAACAAACTATAGACCTCTGGTCAAACCAGCCACATATTTTTTTTTTCCACCTTTATTGAACTGTAATTGACCAATAACATTGTGATTGTTTAAGGTATGCAAAGTGATGATTAGATATGTGTAAATATTGCAAGATGATTACTACATAAAGTTAATTTTCACTTCCAACATCTCATATAATTCTTTTTCTTTTTCATTTTTTTAAAGATTTTATTTATTTATTTGATAGACAGAGATCACAAGTAGGCAGAGAGGCAGGCAGAAAGAGAGAGGGAAACAGGTTCCCTGCTGAGCAGAGAGCCCAATGCGGGGCTCCATCCCAGGACCCAGGGATCATGACCTGAGCCGAAGGCAGAGGCTTTAACCCACTGAGCCACCCAGGCGCCCCTCATATATTATTTTTCAATTAGTGATGAGAACATTTAGGATTCACATTCTTTTTTTTTTTAATTGTGTTATGTTAGCCACCATACAATACATCATTAGTTTTTGATGTACTGTTTCAAGATTCATTGTTTACATATAACACCCAGTGTTCCTTGTAATACATGTCCTCCTTAATAACCACCACCAGGCACTCTCCTCCTCTCTAAAACCCTCAGTTTCTTATTCAGAATTGACAGTCTCTTGTGCTTTGCCTCCCCCTCTGACTGCCCCCCCCTTCACTTTTCCTTTCCTTATCCTACTATCCTCCATGTTATTCTAAAAATCTTTTTATTTTGGCCATCTGGATGTCTTCTTTGCAGAAATGTCTGTTCATGTCCTCTGCCCATTTCTTGATTGGATTATTTGTTCTTTGGGTGTTGAGTTTGCTAAGTTCTTTATAGATTCTGGACACTAGTCCTTTATCTGATATGTCGTTTGCAAATATCTTCTCCCATTCTGTCAGTTGTCTTTTGATTTTGTTAACTGTTTCCTTTGCTGTGCAAAAGCTTTTGATCTTGATGAAATCCCAATAGTTCATTTTTGCCCTTGCTTCCCTTGCCTTTGGCGATGTTCCTAGGAAGATGTTGCTGCGGCTGAGGTCGAAGAGGTTGCTGCCTGTGTTCTCCTCAAGGATTTTGATGGATTCCTTTCACACATTGAGGTCCTTCATCCAGATGGCCAACAGACACATGAAAAAGTGCTCCATATCACTCAGCATCAGGGAAATACAAATCAAAACCACAGTGAAATATCACCTCACACCACTCAGAATGGCTAAAATCAACAAGTCAGGAAATGACAGATGCTGGCGAGGATGTGGAGAAAGGGGAACCCTCCTACACTGTTGGTGGGAATGCAAGCTGGTGCAGCCACTCTGGAAAACAGCATGGAGGTTCCTCAAAATGTTGAAAAAAGAACTGCCCTATGACCCAGCAATTGCACTACTGGGTATTTACCCTAAAGATACAAACGTAGTGATCCAAAGGGGCACGTGCACCCGAATGTTTCTAGCAGCAATGTCCACAATAGCCAAACTATGGAAAGAACCTAGATGTCCATCAACAGATGAATGGATCAAGAAGATGTGGTATATATACACAATGCAATACTATGCAGCCATCAAAAGAAATGAAATCTTGCCATTTGCAACAACATGGATGGAACTAGAGCGTATCATGCTTAGCGAAATAAGTCAAGCAGAGAAAGACAACTATCATATGATCTCCCTGATATGAGGAAGTGGTGATGCAACATGGGGGCTTAAGTGGGTAGAAGAAGAATCAATGAAACAAGATGGAATTGGGAGGGAGATAAACCATAAGTGACTCTTAATCTCACAAAACAAACTGAGGGTTGCTGGGGGGAGGGGGGTTGGGAGAAGGGGGTGGGATTATGGACACTGGGGAGGGTATGTGCTTTGGTGAGTGCTGTGAAGTGTGTAAACCTGGTGATTCACAGACCTGTACCCCTGGGGATAAAAATATATGTTTATGAAAAAATAAAAAATTTAAAAAAATCTTTTTATTTTGAAATAATTTTGGGTTTACAGCAAGTTTGAAGATATTACAAAGAATTCTTACATACCCTTTTCCTAGTCTTTTCTATTGGAACGAACTTACATTCCCATGGTACATTCTTAACAACTGTTAAATATATAATACTGAATTTTTAACTGTTGTCACCATGCTGTATAAGAACTCCAGAACTTACTCATTTTATATAACTGGAAATTTGTCCCTTTGACCAACGTCTCATCATCACCCTGCCCTGATCCCCTTGAGCCACAACACCTGGCAACCATCATTTAATTCTCTGTTGTTATGAGTTTGGCTTTTTAGTTTTCTACATATAATTGAGATTACGTAAACATTTGTCTTTATTTATTCACTTATTATAATGCTATCATAGTGCATTTATGTAGTCACATAGGCAGAATTTATATTGCCTTTATGGCAGGATAATATTTCATATACAGCATAATATTTATTATATATATCATAATATTATATGTATGTATTATGTAATATTATGATATCATAATATTATATATCATAATATATATTAGTATATTATATTATTATATTAATTATATTCCATATCTATGTATGTCTGTATATGTGTGTATCTATATACACGTGTGTGTGTGTGTGTGTGCGTATTCACATTATTGATTTACTGGCAGCACTTAGGTTGTTTCCATGGTTTAGTTACTGTGACTAAAGATGCAATGGGTGTGAGAGTGCAAATATTTCATGGAGATAGAAATATTGTTCCTGATCTTGTAGAAAAATGTAAAGCTTTCACCAGTGTGTGACTTGATATATATGACCTTTATTATGTTGAGGTATGCTTCTTCTATAATCAATTTATTGAGTGTGGATCACAAAGTGATCTTGAATATTGCCAAAAGCTTTTCCTGCATTTATTGAGGTGATCTTATATTTTTATCCTTCTATTAGTGTGGTGTATCATAGTTATTGACATGCATATATTGAAACATCATTTCATGCCTAGGATAAATCCCACTTGACCATGGTGTATAATCTTTCTAGTGCTCTTGTATTTTGGTTTTCTAGTATTTTATTTTATTTTTTTTAATTTATATTCAATTAGCCAACATATAGTACATCATTAGTTTCAGATGTAGTGTTCATTAATTCATCAGTAACATATAACACCCAGTGTTCATCATATCACATGCCCTCTTCAATGTTCATAACCCAATTACCCCATTCCCCTCTCTCCTCTCCTCTAGCAGCCCTCAGTTTGTTTCCTATAGTTGAGAGTTTCTCATGGTTTTTCTCCCTCTCTGATGACTTCTCACTCAGTTTTCCCTCCCTTATCCTATGATCTTCTGTGCTATTTCTTGCCTTCCGCATGAGTGAAACTATATGATAATTGTCTTTCTCTGACTGACTTATTTTGCTCAGCATAATACCCTCCAGCTTATCCACACTGATGTAAATGATAAGTATCCATCCTTTTTGATGACTGAGTAATATTCCTGTGTGTGTGTGTGTGTGTGTGTGTGTGTGTGTGTGTGTGTCACATATTTACCCCTCATCTCAGTTCTTTCCATGGTTCGGTACTGTGGACATTGCTGCTATGAACTTTGGGATGCAGATGCCCCTTTGGATTCAATACATTTGTATCCTTGGTAATTACCTAGTAGTTCAATGGTTGGGTCATAGTTTGTTAGTATTTATTGATGATATTTCTGTCTATACTCATTGGGAATATTGGCCTGCAATGTTTTTCTTTTTTCTTTTCTTTTTTAGTGTCCTTGTCTTGCTTTAGTATCAGAGAATGCTGGCCTTGTAAAATAAATTTGGGAAAGTTCCCTCCTCTACAATTTTTTTTTTAAAGTTTGAAAAGAATTTGTGTTACTGTTTTAAAAATGTTTGTGTAATTCACCAGTGAAACTGTCTAGTCCTGGGCTTTTCTTAGTTGTGAATTTTTAAATTAATGATTCTATGTCCTTACTTATTATTCCTTTGTTCAGATTTTCTATTTCTTCATGATTCATTCTTGTTAAGTTCTATGTTTCTAGGAATTTATCCATTTCTTCAAGGTTATCTAATTTGTTAGCACATAATTATTCATAACAGCCTCTTATGGCCTTTCCATATTTACTATCCAAAGTGAAATATCCTTTTTCTTTTTCTTTTTTTTTTTTTGAAGATTTATTTATTTATTTGAAAGAGAATGAAAGTGTGAATGGGGGGAGGGAAAGAAGGAGAGACTCTCAAGCAGACTCCCCACTGAGAATAGTTCTGTTTGCAGGAATTGATTCCAGGACCCTGGACATAAATCAAGAGACAAATGGTTAATTAACTGACCTGAACCAAAATCAAGGATCAGACACTTAACCAACTGAGTCAATCAGGTGTCCCAGTATGTTTTTTTTTTTTTTTTAATTTCTGATTTTATTTATTATTAAGTCCTCTTTCCTTTGTCTAGCTAAGGTTTGTCAATTTTATCTTTTGGAAAATCCCTGCTCTTAGTTTCATTGGTTTTTTCTATTGTCTTTCTTGTCCCTGTTTTATTTACTTGTGCTTTGATCTTTATCATTTCCTTCCTTCTAAAAACTTTAGATTTAGTTTGTCTTCTTTTCTAGTTATAAATTCAGATTGGTCACTTGAGATTTTCTTTTTCTTATATAAGAATTTAGTGCTAAAAATTTCTTAGAATTACGTTTGATTCATCCCGTAAGTTTTAGTATACTTCTTTCGAGATTTATTTTATTCTCTTTTGGTTCTTCTTTGATCCATTGCTTTTTCAGGAATGTGTTGTTTAATTTCCATGTATTTGTGAATTTTACAGTTTTCCTCCTATTATTGATCTCTAGTTTCATACCTTTTTGGTAGAAAAGATACTTTGTATGATTCCTGTCTTTTTACATGTGCTTGTTTATAAGACTAGCATATAATCTGTTTTTGGAAAATGTTCCATGTATGCTTGAGAAAATGTATAATCTGCTGCTGTTAGATGGAATGCTTAATACATTTATGTTTGGACCTCCTGGTCTAAAGTATACTTCAAGTCCAGTATTTCCTTGATTTTCTATTTGACTGATCTATCCATTGTTGCAAGTGGATATTGATTTTTTTCTATTATACTACTATTATTTATTGTAACAGACAACACCCTCAGGTCTGTTAGCGTTTGCTTAATATATTTTAGTACCCCAATGTTGGTTGCATATATATTTGCAGTTGGTATTATATCTTCTAGATGAATTGACCCCTTTATCATATAATAACTTTCTTTGTCTCTTGTTACAGGGTTTGACTTAAAATCAGTTTCACTAAAGTATGTAAATTTACTTTTGCTCCCTTTTGGTTTCCATTTTCATGGAATATCTTTTTTCATAACTACACTTTGTTTTATATGTGTTCTTAAAGCTAAAGTGAGCCTTGTAGGCAGCATTAAGACTGTTTCTGAATCAGTTACCATATGCATCTTGATTAGACAATTTGAATCATTCATATTTATAGTAATATGGATTGGTAAGGACTTTTTTATGCCATTGTATTCTTTCCTGGCTGTTCTGCTTGTTTCCATGTTCCTTTCTTGCTGCCTTCCTATTGATTATTTTCTGTAGTGGTGTAATATGACCACTTTCTTCTTATATTTTTGTGTATCTATTATATGTTTTTGTTTTTATGATTACTGTGATGTTTATATAAAACATTTTACAGATAGAACACTTTATTTGCAGCTAATAATAATTCCAATTCCAAGTTTTAAGCTAATAACAACTTCAATTCAAACCAACAATACCCATTTATTCCCCCATTTTATATTTTGATGTACAATTTATATCTTTTTATATTTCATATCCATTTACAAATTATTATGCATATACTAATTTTTATTACTTTGGTCTTTTAACATTCAGAGGTTAAAGGTTATCACTTAACTGCAATTAACTGGTTATCGCACCACCATATTCTAATATTGGAGTATTCTTTATTTGACTATATACTTACCTTTACCAATGTGTCTTCTGTTTTTGTATGTTTCGTGTTATTAATTGATTGTCTTTCATTTCATTTCACCCTGAAGAATCCTTTCAACATTCTGATAATACAGGTCTTTTTTTTTCTTTTAAGATTTTATTTATTTATTTGACAGACAGAGATCACAAGTAGGCAGAGAGACAGAAGGAAGCAGGTTCCCTGCCGAGCAAAGAACCCGATATGGGGCTCGATCCCAGAACTCTGGGAGTCATGACCTGAGCCGAAGGCAGTGGCTTTAACCCACTGAGCCATCCAGGTGCCCCTTATAATACAGGTCTTATGATGAACTCTATCCTCTATTGTTTGTGAAAGATTTTATCTCTTCTTCATTTCTGATAGATACTTTGCTGGGTAAGTATTTAGGTTGGCAGTTTTTGTTTGTTTGTTTGTTTGTTTTTCTTTCAGCACTTTGAATGCATCATTCCACTTTCTCTGGTCTGCAATGTTTCTCTTGATTAACCTAATGATAGCCTTATGTAGATTTGCTTGTATGGGTTGATTTTTTTTTCCTGCCTTTAAAATTCTTGTTGGCTATGTTTTAACCAATTTTATTATGCATCTCAGAAAATAATGTTTTATGTTGAAATTTTGATGGGATGATGAGCTTCATGAATTTGGATATTCAAATCTCTCCCCAGAGTTGAGAAGTCCTCAGTCATTACTTCTTAATGTAAACTTTCTGCCCCTGTCTTCCTCTCTTTTCTTTCTGGGACTCCAATGTACTCCCAGATGATACCCCAATGGGTATCACCTTTTGATGATACCCCATAATTCATTTAGGCTTTCTTGATTCTTTTTCATTCTTACTCTTATTGGATAGTTTTGCTTTTCTCTGACTGATAAATTCAAAGGACCTACCTTCTACTTAATAGATTTTTTTCTTCTACTTGATCCAGTATTTTGTTGATTTCTTCTAATTCATTTTTAATTTCATTTATTATACTTTACAGCTCCATTATTTCTGTTGGTCCATTTCTTTGATTTTTATTTTTAAAATGTCTCAATTTTGTGTGTATTTTTAATAATTTGGTTGACTCATCTTTTTGTGTTTTCTTGTAGCTAGCTCACAGAGCTTCCTGAAAACTACAATTTTGAATTTTTTGTTGGTCAAATTGCAGATCTCCATTACTTTGATGTCAATTATTAGAAAATTATTTTATCCCTTTTGTGGTGTCATGTTTCCTTGAATTTTCATGTCCCTTGAGTTCTAGAGTTACTTTCTTTACATCTTAAAATGCATTCACCTCCTCTAGTCTTTACTGACTGACTTTGAAAGAAATACTTTTCTTCAGTCCTTTAGGAGATACTGAGACTTTCTGAGAACACTTTTTATGGATACACTGTGGTACACTCTTAGTCTTTCTTGTGTTAGAATTCTATTTATTTATTTATTTATTTATTTATTTGACAGAGAGATCACAAGTAGGCAGAGAGCCAGGCAGAGAGAGAAAGGAGGAAGCAGGCTCTCTGTGGAGCAGAAAGCCCGATGCAGGGCTCAATTCCAGGGCCCTGGGATCATGACCTGAGCTGAAGGCAGAGGCTTTAACCCACTGAGCCACCCAGGCACCCCATCTTGTGTTAGAATTCTTCAGATTATATGCCTTCTTTCAATCACACCAAATGAAGTCAAATACTGCTAATCTCATTTTTGCTTTTGCTAGGATGGGGCTAAATACTGAAATTTATATGTTTTCTCCTAATCCCTTACAGTTGAACATGGCTTTTTATGTGTGCTCAAGAGCCATCTGCAAAAGACTGTTCTTACTTTCTTCAGGATTCTTCACAGGAAGTTGGCTATGAGATGGGGGATATGTGTGTGTGTGTGGTGTGTGTGTGTGTGTATGTAATATGCAGAATACTGAGTTTGCCCTTGGGCCAGTTGGTATGATCCAGAGGGGAGGTATCCTCTGCAACTCATGAATGGGGTTGCTGATAGAGTCTGTGACCCAGTTAGTAGGAGTCCTGTCTCTTTCATGCCCTATATGCTCTTTTCTTGGTCATTTTCCATCCCTAAGTCACAAGGCATACCTCCATATGCTGGATAAAGGAAAAGAAAAAAAAATAAATCTATTTTGGCATCACCTCACATAGCTCTTACTCACATGCTCTCACTTACCTTCATAGGGATAATCATGGGCCAAGAGGTTCTCACCTAGTACTGAGTTGTATCACATTGTGAAAGGGCTTACAAAATAGTAAAACTGTCTCTCTTTCCATCTTCAATGTATCCTGTCTAAGTTGTTTTACTCCAGTGGTATGTTTGAGTTTTCCTTCTTGGCTCTGAGATTTCAAAAAGACTCTTTCATTTGTGAGTGATAATCTTAATTTGTGTCTTATGGAGGGAAGATGGTAGAAAATTCTTATTCCCCAATTATGAAGACATCATTCTCCATTGGTAGCCACCAGTTTTAGTAAATAATGTTTCATTAGGATTATCTATGGTTTTGTGTTGGTGGGGGTGTGTGTGAATATGCGACACTGGCATAATTGAGTGGTTTCCACAGTCTTTATACACACAAGGCTTCAAATATTTAAGGAAAACTTATTGACCCCTAGAATAAAGCATGCTGAAGTCATAGAATTTTGTTGATAAATTTGTTAGATAAAAATGTTATATGTTTTAAGAGAAAAAAATCAGATCCTCTTCAATGGGGTTAAAAGTAGGACACCTTGGTTCTTTCCACAGTTTGGTGACCGTGGCCATTGCTGCTATAAACATTGGGGTACATATGGCCCTTCTTTTCACTACATCTGTATCATTGGGGTAAATACCCAGTAGTGCAATCGCAGGGTCATAGGGAAATTCTATTTTTAATTTCTTGAGGAATCTCCACACTGTTCTCCAAAGAAGCTATACCAACTTGCATTCCCACCAACAGTGTAAGAGGGTTCCCCTTTCTCCACATCCCCTCCAACACATGTTGTTTCCTGTCTTGCTAATTTTGGCCATTCTAACTGGTGTCAGGTGGTATCTCAATGTGGTTTTAATTTGAATCTCCCTGAGGGCTAGTGATGATGAACATTTTTTCCTGTGTCTTATAGCCATTTGTATGTCTTCATTGGAGAAGTGTCTGTTCATATCTTCTGCCCATTTTTTGATATGATTGTCTGTTTGGTGTGTGTTGAGTTTGAGGAGTTCATTATAGATCCTGGATATCAACCTTTTGTCTGTACTGTCATTTGCAAATATCTTCTCCCATTCCGTGGGTTGCCTCTTTGCTTTTTTGACTGTTTCTTTTGCTGTGAAGAAGGTTTTGATTTCGCCAAACTGTGGGAAGAACCAAGATGCCCTTCAACGGATGAATGGATAAGGAAAATATGGTCCATATACACTATGGAGTATTATGCCTCCATCAGAAAGGATGAATACCCAACTTTTGTTGCAACATGGACAGTACTGGAGGAGATTATGCTGAGTGAAATAAGTCAAGCTGAGAGAGTCAATTATCATATGGTTTCACTTATTTGTGAAGCATAACAAATAGCATGGAGGACATGGGGAGTTAGAGAGGAGAAGGGAGTTGGGGGAAATTGGAAGGGGAGGTGAATCATGAGAGACTATGGACTTTGAAAAACAATCTAAGGGGTTTGAAGTGGCAGCAGGGGTGAGAGGTTGGGGTACCAGGTGGTGGGTATTATAGAGGGCAAGGATTGCATGGAGCACTGGGTGTGGTGCAAAAATAATGAATACTGTTATGCTGGAAATAAAAAAAAAAAAAAAAAAGATTCTTACTCTAAAAAAAAAAAAAAAAAAAAAAAGTGATAAACTAAAAGGAGAAAGAGAAAAATCCACCATTAGAGTTGGAAACTTTAATACCCTTCTATCAATAATGCACAGATCAAGCAGCAGAAAATCAGTAAGGATATAGTGAAACTGAGCAACTCTATCCATAATTTGGATCTTATTGATATTTATAAAATACTTCATGCATAAACCTGGCAATTCACAGGCCTGTACCCCTGGGGCTAATAATATTTTATATGTTAATAAAATTAGAAATATATAAAAAATACTTAATCCAACAGCCGCAGAATATACATTTTTCTTAAGCTTATGTGGAACATTCACCAACATAGAACACTCGCTGGTCCATAAAACACATTTTAGTGTATTTAAAAGAATAGAAGTCATAAAAAGTATACTCACTGATCACAATGGAATTAAATGAGAAATCAGTAACAGAAAGATAGTTCAAAAGTCTGAAATTACTTGCAGACTAAACAACACATTTCTTTTTTTTTTTTTAAGATTTTATTTATTTATTTGACAGAGATCATAAGTAGGCAGAGAGGCAGGCAGAGAGAGAGAGAGGAGGAAGCAGGCTCCCTGTTGAGCAGAGAGCCCGATGAGGGGCTTGATCCCAGGACCCTGGGATCATGAACCCAGCTGAAGGCAGAGGCTTTAAACCAATGAGCCAACCAGGTGCCCCTAAACAACACATTTCTAAATCCAATCTGGATAAATGAAGAATTATCAAAATTTTAAAATATTTAGAAGTAGGTGAAAGTGATAATAACAGCCTATCAAAATTTGTAGACAGAACAAAAGCAGTTTTTAAAAGAAAATTTATAATATTGAATGTATATTGAAAATATGAAGACAGACCTAAACTTAATTTCAAATTTGATTTAGGAAGTCATAGCAGCTCTATTTTTTGTTTAAGTTCATACCATTATAGATGTTTGAGAAAAAGAATATTTTTGCACCCAGAAAGTCACTTTTTTTATGTTCAAAGTATATATAAACTATATGTATGTATCCTTTCAAAAACTATACTTAATTTATTGCTGCAGAAAGAACTCTAAAATTTTAGATATAAAAATTATATAAGGTAGCATGTAACCTACTCCCTATTTCTTTGTAGATGAGGAAATTCATCTAGAGATCTGAAACGATTTAAGCAAGAGCAAATTCAGTCATGAAAATAATCTAGATATCTTCACTTCATGAAATATTTATTATATTTCTTCTCATATTCAGTTAACTGGCTGCTATAAAATGTAGAATAAGTTCAGAAAGAGCTGGGTTTCCTAACCTCATAGTTGAATTAGAAATGATAACGGGTTTTGCCCTTACAATTGTTGCAAATTGAAGAGCTAACTAAAAGTTAAGGAAAGTGTACATTCCATTTAGACCCATTTGGTTTAGCTGGAAGACGGGGAAGTCTGACTTCACTAGTTGATTTCCATTGAATTATTAATTTCTCAATCAGAAAATTAGGAGATTAATAATGTAAATGTTAATTATGAGTATTAAACATATTATATGTGGTTAGGAGGTCAGATTCTTTTTCTTAGAATTGCAATCTAAAACAAAACAAAATAGTATAATAGAAGCAAAATATGAACAATATTGAAAAATAGCAATATATCATATGTATCCCTAAATTAACATTTAAATTGTGCTTACTATGTTTCAATCAAAATCCAAAATTCTTTATTTTTTTAAATAATCTTCAAAATAGGATTTTGGAGTTATACTATTATCCACATAAATACTACCCTCATAATTAATTATCTATAGATAATTTAACTGAATTAAAGGCATTAAATAGTCTAAGGTCCTATAGGTGGTACAGCAGAACAAACTTAACAGGATGAGACTACAGTACAAGATATAAGGTAAAACCATGAGGTGGAAAGGTGCGTAAACTAAAAGGCTGGATTTAAATTTCAATCTCCTGCTTAATCTTGACCTTGAAAAAGTAATAGCTCTCTCTGAAAATCAACTACCAGCTGTAAAACGATCATCTGTTTGCCTCTCAGGTTGTTAAGAAGATATATAAAATCGTATATATGGGCACCTTTTTGGCTCAGTCAGGTAAATGTCTGACTTTTTTCTGTTCAGGTCATGATCTCAGGGTCATGAGATGAAGCCACTCATTGAGCTCCTTATCATGTTTCATGTTCAGCAGGGAGGTCTTCTGGGGATTCTGTCCCTTTTCCTCTCTCCCTACACCACCTCCCAAAATGAATGAATGAATGAATAAATAAATAAATATATATATTTTTAAAGATAAACATATATAAAATTATACATAAAAATCACTATACAAAGTATTTTTCAAATACATAAGAAATGTCATGATGCACTTGATTTAAGGAGTTGATTGTAGAAGGAACTTTATGAGGAAAAAAAAATAGAAACAAGATTTTCTAAATGTCAGCTAGATTCAGAGAATCAAAAGACAAGACTCCATTTTCCATGCTTTAAAATACAATCACTGAAACTCCAGGAAATGTAAGCATTGCAGAATTAGGCTGCTACAGAGCATTCCTACATTCCTCAAATCTGCAATCATGTGCCTGTGAACTTTATAATTTTTGTTGTGTATGCATAGTTCCTATACTTTTATCTTCTTACTACTTTTTTTCTTAAGACTTTATTTATTTATTTGACAGAGAGAGAGAGATCACAAGTAGGCAGATAGGCAGACAGAGAGGGGAAGCAGGTTCCCTGTTGAGCAGAGAGCCTGATGCAGGGCTCCATCCCAGGACCCCAAGATTGCGACCTGAGCGGAAGGCAGAGGCTTAACCTACTGAGCCATCCAGGTGCTCCTTCTTATTACTTTTTAAAAGTAACACTAAATAAACATTTTAACTAAGCACTATACTGAGAAGTAATATTGTATACGTTTATTTAATATTTTAGCTAAAATTTCAACCATGAAATAACAGAAATTGAGGAATATGTACATTTATTTATTTCATTTTAATATTTTCTTCTTTTAAAGTAAACAATATAATTAGTGCACATTTAAAAAGTTGCAAAAAGGGGGTACCTGGGTGGCTCAGTCTTAAAGCGTCTGCATTTGGCTTGGGTCATGATCCCAGCATCCTGGGATCAAGCCCTGCATTGGGCTCACTGCTTTGGTAGGAAGCCTGCTTCTCCCTCTTCCACTCCCCCTGCTTGTGTTCTCTCTCTCACTGCCTCTCTCTCTCTGTCAAATAAATAAAGAAAATAATAAATAAATAAATAAATAAATAAATGTTACAAAAGACTGTATAATGAGAGCAAATTTATATTTCTCTACTGTCCTCCAGCCACCTATATCTTCCTACCTAAGATGAGCACTGTCAAAGTTTCTGTGTATCCTTAAAGATACAGTCTAAGTTTGGAGACTTTTAATTTTTTTTTAAATATTTTATTTAGTTATTTGAAAGACAGAGATCACAAGTAGGCAGAGAGGCAGGCAGGGAGAGAGAGGAAGGGAAGCAGGCTCCCCACTGAGCAGAGAGCCCGATGGGGGACTTGATCCCAGGACCCTGAGATCATGACCTGAGCCAAAGGCAGAGGCTTAACCCATTGAGCCACCCAGGTGCCCCAGAGACTTTTAATTTTAAAATACTCAGTCTAATAACCCTACTAAAATATAAGTTACGTTCCTGCCATCAGTGGATGTAAATATCTGTTCGGGCACTTTCTCATCATCAAACTGCAATGTTAACAAATCTCTTAGAAATTGTTCCTGTAACTTCTGGGTAAATATGCATATCAAAACCTTTGATGTTATTTTAGATGTTAATATTTTGATGTTGTCTTTTAAATTAGTTTATTGGTAAATTTCTTACTACCATTATCTAAAATAGCAGAAATTTTATCAAATTTAAAGTAGATATTCTAGTACAGTGGCTTTTGAATTTCATACTTAATACAAGGTATGTTTTATTTCTTTAATTTCTTAAATAGCACTTTTAAAAACAATTATTTAACTTGCTTTTTGTGATTAATACACTGTTTAGAAATTTATGCTTCTCGTTGAAACAGATTTCATTCTTTTTAAAACCTGTCTAATACTCCTTTGTATGAATATAGCACAACTTCTCATTTTCCTCTTCACATACATCCTTATTATTGCCTATATTGTCTACATATATGTACATATACCAATGATGTTTACAATATATTAATTATATGTTAATTATATTGGTAACATCAAATTAGTTTATTTAATATATTAATTAAGGTTCCATTTGAGCAACAGCCATATATTAATAGATAGAACATTATAGATAACTTTGAAGCTCTCTGTTAGCCCTTCCCTGGGTATATCCTTTTCTTAGTCATTAAAAGAAACCCCTTTTCAGAATTTTGCTGTAAGCACACTGTTGCTTTCCTACTATTCTAAACCCTCTCTTTCTATATATGTATAACTAAACAATATATTATTTACTTTTAGCTGACTTTGAACAATATACATTGTATATTGTCTGATATGTGTCAGCATAATATTTTTTAGTTTCTTATTGTATATTATTCATTCACTATAAATGTTAAATTCCCCAATTAAAGTATGTATCAAAATTATTTATGCAGTAATTTGATTGACATTTGTTCTAAAATCTATATTTCAACCAGTTAATTGATTATATTAAACTTTATAAACTAAAAATAGAAAATAACTTCTAAGTGTGGTCACAAAATTTGGTCACATATTAGTCTACAGAAAAAACAATCACAAAACAACAAAACATGTGTGTATTAACCTCCCCACCCCACCACTATGAAAAGACTCAACTTCCTAGAAGATAAGATTTGCCCCATTCCAGATTTTTCCTAATCTCATTTCCATTACTTTTAAGACAATTAATAAGATCAAGTCTGAACAAGGCCTATGTTACTTTGGTGGAAAAAAAAAAAAAGGAGTTATAGGATATCACTAATATATACCAACAGGAAATGGGAGAACATTTCTGGTAACAGATTTTTTAAATTATTTATTTATTAATTTATTTAATCAATTTTGCTTTATGTTGTTTCAAACTTTAATATGATGTCTATACAGTTTTAGAATTTTTGTAACTTCTTAATGAGTTGAAGTTTTTATTCTTTTATTTTTATTTTATTTTTTTAAATTATTAACATACAATGTATTATTTGTTTCAGGGGTACAGGTCTGTGATTCATCAGTCTTACACAATACACAGTGCTCACCACAACACATACCCTACCCAATGTCCATCACCCAGCCACCCTATGCCCTCATCCCCCTCCACTCCAGTAACCATCAGTTTGTTTCCTGAGATTAAGAATCTCTCATGGTTTGTTTCCCTCTCTGGTTTCATCTTCTTTCATTTTTTCCTCTCTTCCCCCATGATCCTCTGTTGTATTTCTCAAATTCCATGTATCAGTGAGATCATATGATAACTGTCTTTCTCTGATTGACTTATTTTGCTTAGCATAATACTTACTAGTTCCATCCATGTCATTGCAACTGACAAGATTTCATTTTTGATGGCTCTGTAATATTCCATTGTGTGTGTGTGTGTGTGTGTGTGTGTGTGTGTGTGTGTGTGTCTATACACACACACACATAATTTTCTTTAACCATTCATCTGTAGATGGATATCTGGGCTCTTTCCATAGTTGGGCTATTGTGGACCTTGCTGCTATAAACAGTGGGTGCAGGTACCCCTTCATATCACTGCATTTGTACCTTTGGGGTAAATACCAAGTAGTGCAATTGCTAAGTTGCAGGGTAGCTCTATTTTTAACCTTTTGAGGAACCTCCATGCTGTTTTACAGAGTGGCTGCACCAGCTTGCATTACCTCCAGGAGTGTAGGAGTGGTCCCCTTTCTCTGCATCCTTACCACAGTCTGTAGTTTCCTGACTTATTAATTTAAGTCATTCTGACTAGTGTGAGGTGGTATCTCATCATGATTTTGATTTGTATTTCTCTGATGCCAAGTGATGTTGAGCACTTTTTCATGTGTTCTGTTAGCCATTTGGATATTTTCCTAGCAGAAATTTCTGTTCATGTCTTCTGCCCATTTCTTGATTGGATTATTTGTTCTTTGGTTTTTACATTTGATAAGTTCTTTATAGATTTTGGATACTAGCCTTTTATCTGATATGTCATTTGCAAATACCTTATCCAATTTTTTTCGTTGTCTTTTGGTTTTGTTAATTGTTTCCTTGGCTTTGCAAAAGATTTTTATCTTGATGGAGTCCCAATAGTTGATTTTTGCCTTTGTTTTCCTTGCCTTTGGTGATGTGTCCAGGAAAAAGTTGCTGTGACCAAGGTTGAAGAGGTTGATGCTTCTGTTCTTTGCTAGAATTTTGATGGATTACTATTTCATGTTTAGGTCTTTCATCCATTTTGAGTCTATTTTAGTGTATGGTATAAGGAAATGGTCCAGTTTCATTCTTTGCATGTGGATGTCCAACTGTCCCAACACCATTTGTTGAAGAGGTTGTCTTTTTCCATTAGATATTCTTTCTTACTTTTTCAAAGATTAGCTGATGTTAGAGTTGAAGGTCCATTTCTGAGTTCTCTATTCTGTTCCATTGATCTATGTGTCTATTTTTGCGCCAATAACATACTGTTTTGATGATTACAACTTTGTAATATAGCTTAAAGTCTAGAATTGTGATGCCACCAGCTTAGGGCTTTTGTTTGTTTGTTTGTTTGTTTTTCCAACATTCCTCTGACTATTCAGGGTCTTCTCTTGTTCCATACAAGTTTTAGGATTATTTGTTTCATTTCTGTGAAAAAAGTTGATGGTATTTTGATAGGGATTGGTTTGAATGTGTAGATTACTCTAGGTAGCATACACATTTTGACAATATTTGTTCTTCTAATCCATGAGCAAAGGCAGTCCTAAGAGGGAGATATATAGTACTACAAGTCTTTATTGAGCAACAAGAAAGGTCTCAAATACACAACCTAACCATACACCTAAAGGGGCTAGAGAAAAACAGCATATAAAGCCTAAATCTGGCAAGAGAAGAGAAATTAAATAAAGATCAGAGCAGGAATCAATTAAATAGAAGCCAAAAGAACAGTAGAACTGATCAATAAAACTAGGAACTTGTTCTTTGAAAGAATTAATAGGATTGATAAACACCTGTCCATACTATATATATATGACATATAAACTACCAAAGCTGAAACAGGAAGAAATAGAAAACTGGTATAAATCCATAACTAGCAAGGAAATTGAATCAGTAATCAAAAATCTCCCAAAATACAAGGACTCAGGGCCAAATGGCTTCCCAGGGAAATTCTACCAAATATTTAAATAAAAATTAAGACCTATTCTTCTGAAATTTCCAAAAATAAAAATGGGAGGGAAACTTCCAAACTCTTTTTATGAGGTTAGCGTCACCTTGATCCCCAAATGAGAAAAAGTTCCCACCAAAAAGAATTACATACCAATATCTCTGATGAACATAGACACAAAAATTCTCACCAGCATGCTAGCCAATAGGATCCAGCAGTACATTAAAAGGATTATTCACCATGACCAAGTGAGATTTACTCCTGGGCTGCAAGGTTGGTTCAACATCTGCAAAACAGTCAATGTGATATACTACATTAATAAAAGAAAGGACAAGAAACACATGATCCTTTCAATAGATGCAGGGAAAAAAAAAAATGACCAAGTACAGCCTCCCATCTTGATTAAAATTCTTCACAGTGTAGGGAGAGAGGGTACATACCTCAATATCATAAAGTACAGCTATGAAAAATGCACAGCAAATGTCATTCTCAATAGGGGAAAAACAGAGAGCTTTTCTTCTAAGGTCAGGAACATGGCAGGGATGTCCACTATCACCACTGCTGATCGATATAGCTGGAAGTCTTAGTCTCAGCAAGCAGACAACAAAAAGAAATAAAGGCATCTGAATTGGCAAAGAAGAAGTCAAGCTCTCACTCCTTGCAAATGATATGATACTTTACATGGACAACACAAAGGACCCCCCCCTCAAAACAAACAACCAATCAAACAAACAAACTAGTAGAACTCATACAAGAATTCAGTAAAGTGGCAGATATAAAATTGATGCACAGAAATCAGTTGCATTTCTATACACCACCAATGAGACAGAAGAAAGAGAAATTAAGAGGAGTTGATTCAATTTACAATTGGACCCAGAACCATAGGATACTTAGGAATAAATCAAACCAAAGAAGCAAAGTGTCTGTATTCAGAAAGCTATAGAACACTCATGAAAGAAACTGAGGAAGATGCAAAAAAATGAAAACAAACAAACAAACAAGAAACAAAAAAATGTTCTGGTAGTAGACCTTGAGGGTGTTGGACCAGAGAGAGAAATAATATAAATCTGGATAAGAATCAAAAGGTTCTGCACAGCAATGGAAACAGTAAACAAAACAGAGGCAACCCACAGAATGGGAGAAGATATTCACAAATGACCTGCAGACAAAGGTCTGATATCCAAGATCTATAAAGAACTCAATACATACACAAAATATAATCATGTCCAAAAATGGGCAGAAGACATGAACAGACACTTCTCCAAAGAAGACATACGAATGGCTAACAAACACATGAAAAAATGCTCTTCACCATTAGCCATCCAAGGAGATTCAAATCAAAACCACATTGAGATAACACCTTATACCAGTTAGAATGGCCAACATTAACAACACAGTAAACAACATGTGTTGGACAGGATGTGGAGACAGGGGAAACCTTTTGCACTGTTGGTGGGAGAGCAAGTTGATGCAATCACCTTGGAAAACAGTGTGGAGATTCCTTAAGAAATTAAAAATAGAGACACAATATGACCCAGCAATTGAACTACTGGGTATTTATCCCAAAGATACAGATGTAGTGAAAAGAAGGGCCATCTGTACCCCAATGTTCATAGCAGCAATGGCCACAGTCGTCAAACTGTGGGAAGAAAACCAAGATGCCCTTCAACGGATGAAAGAAGGTGTGGTCCATATTTACAATGGAGTATTATGCCTCCATCAGAAAGGATGAATACCCAACTTTTGTATCAACATGGATGGGACCGGAAGAGATTATGCTGAGTGAAATAATTCAAGCAAAAAGATTCAATTATCATATGGTTTCACCTACTTGTAGAGCATAAGGAATAACACAGAAGACGTTGGGAGATGGAATGGAGAAGTGAGTTGGGGGAAATTGAAGGGGGAGACAAACCATGAGTGACAAACCATGACTGCGGGCTCTGAAAAACAAGCTGAGGGTTTGGAGGGGAGGGTGGTGGCAGATTGGGTGAGC
Organism: Mustela erminea; assembly: GCF_009829155.1. NCBI lineage: Eukaryota > Metazoa > Chordata > Mammalia > Carnivora > Mustelidae > Mustela > Mustela erminea. The sequence goes on from NC_045625.1 coordinate 57,186,012, forward strand.
CTGGTGGTGGGTATTATGGAGGACACATAGTGCATGGAGCACCTGGTGTGGTGCATAAACAATGAATTTTGGAACACTGAAAATTAAATTAAATTAAATTAAATTTTTAAAAATCTGGATAAGGAAACTTCAGGAACTTTTTCCCTTTTATTTGAAATCAAATAGGTCAGTTCTGTATATCTTTGAGTGTTGCTCTTTGTGGTGTACATTTTTAAGGCATCCTGTAGACCTTTTTGATATGTAGATTTAGGTCTCTACTTTTTTTTTCTTGGAAAGTTTTCTCAGATTTTCATTAAATTGCTTAGTCTAGTTGTGTTTTGATTTGCATTATATTAGTTCTTTTCTTCAGGAAATGAAATAATACAAGTGCACCCCCCCCCAATTCTTGCCTTTTATTTCCACCTCATTCTCTGTTCTTACTTCTTTACCTAATTTTAATTCTTTTGATTTTTAAAGCCTCCCATCAATGTTTCTTACTAAATTTTAATTTGAATCTATTGCCTTTTCAGAATTTTTAGTTTATTTTTTTATATCTGACATTTTATTGTTTCTTTTATTTTTTCTTGATTTCAATTAATAGGCATATTTTCCTATTGTCCAATTAAAAATTCATAAGTATTGAATGTTTGATATAGGATTTTTAAATATATAACTCAGAATGTTTGCTTGTATATATTTGGTTTGGAGCATTATCTTAAAGTTTTCTTTTGCTTAATTGTTATATTCTGGAGGGGAGGTTGGTTTAACGTGTTTTGGGTGTTTTTATTTTTATTTTTTATTTAATTAATCAGTGTGAATTTGTCTTTTCCAGATGATTTATTTGTTAGGATGTATCACAATATTTCTAGCTAGTAGTGACCTCTTGTCAATATAGATGAATCTAGATAATTTTCTGAACATATAAATACTTTACCTTATGCTTCTTAAGATTTTAGTTCTCTTTTTTCTTGGAAGATACAGATTTTCCCTTCATTTCCCCTTCCCACACTTTCACCAACCGTATCAGTCTGCCAGCATTACTATAACAAAATATCACAGAATGGGTGACTTAACAGAGCTTGTATTTTCTTAAAGTTCTGGAGGCCAGAAGTCCAAAATGACTGTGTTGGGTTTGGTTTTTCCAGAGGCCTCTTTTACTGGCTTGCAGAGGGCCATTTCTTCATGTGAAGACATGACTTTTCTCTCTGCATGCACATCTCTGTTGCCTTCCTCTTCTTTTCAAGTCCTTTTGAATTAGTGCCCCACACCTCTTACTTCAATTAATGTTATTCACTTCCTTATAGGCCTTATCTGCAAATACAGCTAAAGAAGAAATGTCTTCAGCATACGGATTTTGAGGGACCACAGTTCAGCCTGACACAGCAACTTATTGCTAAAGTACACCTCTTCCTTCTATTTGGCATCCCCCAAATGTACTTAGGGGATTGTCAGAGCAAAACTCATATACTTTCTTGTCAAAAGATCTATTGAAGTATGATTAGCATAAATTATACTACACAAATTTGTAAAGTATACAACTTATATATTTTATCACAAACTTTAAACCACCATAGTTATCAAGATCATTTATCCATCACCCTCTTAAGTATCCTTGTGCTCCTTTTTGAAATCTCGACCTCACATCCTTTTCTGCTGTCCCTGTCCTAACCCCCAGGCTTTCTGTTACTGATTTACTTTCTCCAACTAAGTATTAACTTCAAGAAGGTAATATAAGTAGCATTTTGGTTTCTTTTATCTGATTTATTTCACTAAATGTAATTATTTTGAGATTCATCCATGTTGTGCGTGAACAAATACTTCTTTCCTTTTTCTCGATGAATAGTATCCCATTATATGGATCTATCACAGTTTAGTGCTATGAAAGTTCATGCTCTAGCCTACATAAGATGATATGCTTTCATTTCTCTTATGTATACACCCAGGGATAATGGCTGGGTCATGTGATAGAGGTATGTTTAACTCTATGAAAGTGTTGACCCATTTTTACAGAATGTGACTTCTTTTTCTCTCTGTTTTCTCCAGACGAGGTTTCTGTCTTCGTATCTACTATTAGAAATTTCCTCAGATGATTTTTGGCTGTCTGTTCATATTCATAAATAAGACTTAGTAGTTAATTTGAAGTTTTGTGCATATGAATGAGGCTAAAAAGCTGAAGGTGGTTTTGTTAGAATTCCAATATTGACATACAGTATCTTTTCTCTTGAATTAGTCATAATCTCCAAAGAAACCTTCAAACGCTCACATGTCTTCTAGCAATTTGTGATTTGGGAGAAAATATGCCTGGGCATCATAATGTTTAATATTTAATATATAACCCATTATTTAATTCTCCACTTTAAAATGGACCTTATTTCTTTAATTAAAATAAAATCATTTTATTATTTCCCTAATTTTATACCAAGAATGAAGAGGGAACCATGTGAGGACAAAGCAAAAAAAAAAAAAAAATGGCCCTCTGTGAACCAGGTAGCAAGCTCTCATGAGACACTAAATCTGACAATGCCTTGATTTTGAACTTCCCAGCTTCTAGAACTGTGAGGGGTTTTTTTGTTTTTTTGTTTGTTTGTTTTGTTTTGCTTTTGTTTTTGTTTTTGTTTTTTGTTTTGTTTTTTTCTGTTTATAAGTCACCCAGTGTGATATTTTTTATAATAAAAGCCCAAATGACTACAATAGAGAGTTAGTGGTCTCTGCAAAGTAGGAAAGGAGATCATTACCTAGTGAGTACATTTTTTTCCTAAAATGACGTTCCCAAATCCTTTTGGCTCCATTGTAATCTTTATCCTTGCATCACTCGGGACATAACTGGTATCACCATTTACTAATTACTTGGTAGGGGGTTCTGCAGTACAAATCAGATGGTTTCTTGTTATCAAAACTTGTCTCAGGTTTTAGTTTAGTTTTTTTTGTTTTGTTTTGTTTTTTTGTTTTTGGTTTTGTTTGTTTGTTTGTTTTTCAGATATGCTTTTATGTTCTTGCATTTTCTATTTTTGTTTTTGTTTTGCTGTGGCCTCCTCTCCCATTATTTTTGCCTTTGTCTTTTCATACCTTTATAAACACTTACATATTGCATTAAAATATCCATTTATTTGTAGCATAGAATATGCTTTTTGCATGCACATTGAGGTATAGCAAAACTTATATGTATTTTAGATGTACAGCTTGATATTTTGATATACACGTATGTTATGTAGTGATCACAATAATCAAGTTAAATTATCATATTATAATCTCAGATATTTAGTATATTTTTCAATATTTTAAAGATATACCCCCTTATCAAATTTCAAGTATGTCATATAGTATTGATAATTATAGTCATCATGCTATACATTAGATCTCCAGAACTTATTTATCTGGCATAGCTGAAACTTTGTATCCTCTGACCAACATCTCCCTCTGCTCCTCCCACACACCCAAGTGTACCCAGAAACCACCATTCTATTTTCTGCTTGAGTTTGACTATTTCAGATTACATATGTAAGTGAGATCATGCAGTATTTGTCTTCACGTGTCTGGGTTATGTTTTAAAATATGAATTTATAACATTATCATATTGAATTTCAAAATCTTTTTTTGCTGTTGTTCTTCCTTCTCTTATGTCCAGGGTCATTGTCATCATTACATTTCTGGGAAAATACAGTAAAAATAATACAAATACAGTAAAACAATACAAAACAATACAAAAACAATAAAAATACAGTAAAAACAATACTGCAGGATTAATCCTGAGCACATCAAGGAATTATTTAGACATGTCTCTATTTAATAGACATGTCTCTATTCCATCTATACTATACGTATGACATTAAGCAAGGCACTAAAAATGGAGAAAACTAAACTTCAGTTACTTGTGCAATTGGGTTAATAATATCTGTTAGTCAGTATTGTTCTGGAGATAAAATTAGGTAATATGTACATGAGTAATAGTAATACACAGGTTCCCCAGGTAATGGGATATTTGCACCAAATATCTTTAATTCTATTTTTATTAGAGATTGAAATTTATCTTTTAGCCTTGATCTCCACACAGGGCGACTAAAATCTTTGGCCTTCCAAAGGTAAAGGACAGTTAAATTGGTTATCTACAGATGGTGCTTCAGTGGGAGGTACATACTCAAAATTAATTTGGTGGTAGTTTTTTCTGTAGTGCATGTACCTCATCACAGGTGTCCCTTCTTCCTGTTCCTGTATCAGAATTTTGGCTCTATCTATACTGTGCTCTCTGGGTCCATTCACTTTTCTTGCTCTTCCCTGGTCTAGTTTAACATTGTTTCAAGAATAATAATAATAATAATAATAATAATAATAATACTGCTGAGGAAAAATGCATTAATTTATTTTTACTGACAAATATTTAGCTATTCTTTGAGTCTTTATGCATGGTTTTATTTAAGAGGTACTTTAACAATAATAGATCAAATAGAAAAGAAATGCATAAAAACAAAAAGGTTAATAATTGTGATATGACAATACTACATTTACAAATTATTCAAAAGAATATCTGACATATAGTATGCGCTCTAGAAATTTCCATTTTATTGCCCTACATTCCTATTTTAAAAGGATTATAATTAAGATGATAATTATCTTGTTAGTTAATATGTACTGAAGGATTTCTAATGCATCATCCCACTTAATCCTTAAAGCCACCCTGTGCATGGATGCCTTAATTTTCCCCATTTCCTGAATCTTAAGAAGGTTAAATAAATTCCCAACATTATATATACTTTCTCCAGCTGGCAGTTTCTAATCCAACTTATTTTAAAAACTATGTGTTGCATCATATACCAGGATGTCCCATTCTGGAGCCCTTTTCTTTTTTCAACTCATATTTAGAGGATTCATCTCATATTACCACTGAGGCCAATGAGATTATATATCTACCTATACAACAGGGGGAGTAGGAAAACTCCTATGTGATATGGTTGGTGAGTAGTGGATAAATGACCCCACAAAAAAGTTTTTTCAAATGTCTACTCTTGTCTCATGTATTTTTATAAATACTATGTAAAAATGAATGTATTAAATTATGAGGGGGACGTTGACACTAATTTTTTAGCATAGTTTTTCCCTCTTTTTATGTTGGGAAAACAGACAGAAGACTGGACACTGGACAGAAAATATCTGATTGGGAGAAGAGCTGTGGAAATGTCCAGAAATAGGCAACTGAACATCACCATGATGTTCTATCTGGGAGTCTCTGCCAGAGAATTGCTTTAGGGAATCAGATAACAGAGCTGGAGAAGCCCTGAAGTGTGGAGGGCGTCTCTGAAGACAGACTTCATCATTTTGCCTAAGGTCAATTCTACTCTGAGAGTAAAACTCACAGTTAAGACAATTATTTTGATGGTTTGAGGTCTTTGACCAAAATTTAACGAAACATTACTGGTTTATACCTATAGCCAATCATCTTACCAGTGTAGAATTATTTGTATGGTGAAAATTAATACAATTTTGAAATTCTATGAATTTTTGGTAGGGGTCTAGAATCTTAAATGGCATTATTTTTCCATAAGAAAGTTTAAAAAAAAATAAAGTCTAACATCCAGTGAAAGTTTTTGGTTTGTTACTTTGTTCCATAACTCCTCAAAACAATACCAACAAAACAAAACAAAACAAACAAACAAAAACTTAAGTTGAAACTTTCAAAGGATCTAATAAAATAGAATGATGGGTTTATCTACTTTGTTTCCTATGAGGCAGATGGTAAAGCTTTGAATTAAAAATAGGATTCTTGTGCATATGTGTGCATGCATAAACATGTGTACACATGCGCACAGACATGCACCTGTGTGTGTTACTGGAGAATGGGAATAAAAGAAGGTTCTGATTATGGCAGATTGTATTTGATAGTTCTCTAATTTTAAACTGTTATTTTCTGTATTATCTGCTAATGATTACCTGTAAATTCAGCATAAAAATAAACAGATATCCAAAAAAAAAGCAAAAACAAAAACAAAAACCCCACCAGATATCAGATAGACCAGAAAACCCAAGGTGTAAGAGAAAATGAAATTGGTAGAAGAGTAGTTATGTTGTGATAAGCCCTTTGGTACTAACTTAAAAAAAAAGAGAGAGAGTCAGAGATCATCATCCAAAATAAGCCCAGACCTTGGTATATAGATAGCTCTGTACAGTTAAGAAAAACATTAATTTCATTTAATAAAAAAAAATAGGATAACAAGAAGAGTTTTTTTGGTATATTTATCAAATGTCAGACACTACTGCTAATATAACCCCTTCTGTAATATTCCCATTTAGTTTTTACAAAGTTGTATAGCAGTTTAGTTTTGCTTTGATCAGTTTTAGCAGATGAGAGTCTGAGAATATAGCCAGTCATCTAGCTTCAACTACTGTGCTCTTTATACAATGTAAATATGACATAATTTCAGATAAGAACAATTAAACCCTCTATTTAAGAAGTACATTTAATACATATTTAAAAAGATACCAAGGGATCTTCTGTGCTGCTTATCTCCTCAGTCTCTTTCATCATTTTATTGATGTTTGAAATCTCCACTGAGTTGCTGCATATTTGGTTTCATAAGACAAGAGTCTTGTCCTTCTAAAGCAAAATCTTCCTCATACACTGTAAGAGTTAAGGGTGTCATTTAGTCATTTATGCCGTACTATGAATGAGTTTTATATGAATGTAAGTGGAGAAGAAAAAGAGCGCATTTAGCTTTGAGACTTCTACAACAAAGGAGGTCCATGATAGGACGGAAAGGGAAATTATTGTTTGGAGTGATGCTCTAGGTTAAAAATTGCTGTAGGAGCTGAATTCTCCCAGCAATCTTCTGAAGTACTTATAGCAAGTTCACAGATCAGAAAAATAAATTTTTTTTTTCTAATGAATTATAGAAAGTACAGAGAAAGTGCAGAAAAGGTACAGCAAAGAGAGCAGGACACCAAAAGATATATTTTATTTACTTTAAGCCCTTGTATGGAAAAAGGGCCACTATCTGCCAGAAACTGTTTGTGCTTTGTAATCCAGGTCCCTGTTTATTATTTGTAGTAAGAGACAATGGGCTACATTTTTCCCTGCTATTCATGCCGTCTTTGTCAGTGTTCCTAAATAAAATAGGGCTTTGAATTAAGATTTCTGAGTTGTCAGAGAGACAATGGACTTCCCTACAATGAAATGTTTGGCTTCTATTTCTTCAGACCATCTAGATTGCGACAAGGCAGCATTGAAGTATAACTTTCATTAACCATTCTTTTGGCATCTTCCTGACTTACTTGAATTTTGTTCTACTTGGAAGTTCAAAGTAATTTTATCAATAGATTATTCTTTCTAATATTACTTTCTTACAATTCTGCTTGGCTTGGCATAAGTTAAAAGCAAACATATTGTATATTAAGATATGAATGACTGATATTAATTATATAGTAATTTCTTACCTAATATATACTATTGTTTAAAAATAAGTTCATATCTTAATGAGTGTTCCTGCTACTTCATTCTACACAATACAAACTCAAATCATATGATAATTGCTAGCATTCAATTTAGTCCTAAGTGCTGTTGAAAATGTGGCTTAAAACTGTATCAGATTGCAAGACAATCTTTGGGTCCATGGTTCCATCTTCTCTTATTTATTTAGCTCAGTTATCCGCCTTGACTCAATTCAAGAATTATTCCCTTCTGTAAGTATAATTGCAATCTACACGTTGGAGAAAAGAATGCTTATGATGGATCACAATTATTATTTTTTTTGATGGATCACAATTATTAATTTTAACTTGTTTCAGTTGAACTTTATTGCTTACCTTAAAGCTTTCTATAAAGAGATTTAGAAGATTTTAAGGATTAAAAAACGGTAGGTACATAAAGCATGAAGGGAAATATATTTTAAAGAGGGCAGTTATATCCAGGTTCCAGGGTGGTTCAGTCAGTTGAGCCACTGACTCTTGATTTTGACTCAGATAATGATCTCAGGGTCCTGAGATCAATCCCAGCATTGGGCTTGTACTCAGCATGGAGTCGGCTTGAGATTTTCTACCTCGTTCCCCTTCTACTCTTACCCTGTTTACACACAAGCACTCTCTCTCTCAAATAAAAAAATAAAATCTTTTAAATTTCTGCCTGTATTTCTATAAATAAAAAAGAGGACAGTTATTAAGAGAATGAAAATATTGTGAGTGTATTTTGTAGTAATTTTTTAAGCCCTTCCATATTATTAAACATCATTGCTTGTGATTTAATTCTTTATGAAGAAATATTGCACAGATTGGGCTTTCTATTTATCATATGAAATTTCTTAGACTTCATCTTTTAGTCTTTATACCATGACAATAATGCATTCAATGTTATATTTTTTCTTATCCTATTAATATCATGAACCCATTCTGATACTGATAATTTGCTTCTGCAGGCAAATAATCTTCCCAAATGGTTCATAAAAATATCTAATAGGATATATTTCAGCTCCAAGAATATCAGTGTAAAATAGTTAAGTATTAAAAATACAGTTGTCCTATGCAGAAACTGTTAGGATCTGTTAAGGGACAATATGTCATTAAAATTTGCTTCCTGTGGTGGGACCAAGTACAGGAAAAGATATTAAAATTTTTCTACAACCTAGCCTGCTATCACAGCTAAAATATTGCATATCAACTAAGATAGAATGGGACATTTTAACAATATATTTTTTTAACTGGGGACTGTTTATCTGTCACCAAAATTTGATACTCAAATTATAATACAAATCTCTTAACATCAAAATATCAACTATCTTTTTCCACTTAAACTATTTAGTTCAAATTCTCTCCTTAATTACCCTCAAAGAGATGTTAACTTGACTAAAAAACAACAACAACAAAATTTTGGAGACAATGAAATTCACATTATATAATTATCTGTATATCATTAACAAAAGAAAGAACTTCTGCCTAAAATGTATAACAAAAACAATACAATGGTATAATTAAAAGGTCACTATTTTCTTGGCACCAATTTTTTTTATTATTATATAAGTTTGGACAGGATTAGCACATCTATTGCCATATTTCTGCATACATTCTTTGCTGTTTTATTCTGGTTCTCTATCTACAAGGTTATTTACTTTCAACCATTAAGGCATATCACTGATACGATCTGTTTGAGATATCTTGAAATGTTCTTTCTGTTACCAATAACTAATCATTTCACTATCAGCTAATTTTTACAATAAAACAGCAGATTGAAAATCATTTTTAGTACTATTGCTTCACTTTTCAAATAAGTTCACCTGAGTGTGAAAGAAAGGAGTGAAGTTATAGCTAGTATATGAAGTTGTATATGACATGCAAATGATCATATTTAGTAATGAGCAACCTTTTGATGACAGTATTCATAGTCATGGAAGTTGTAAATTATTGAGATGCTGTGGTACAAACATCTTGTATTAGTTTCTAGGGCTGCCATAGCAATATACCTACATAATGGATGACTTAAACAACAGAAATATATTTTTCTCCCATTTCTAGTGGTCAGGGTCCAGAATCATGATGCCATTGATGTTGGTTCATTCCAGTTGGCTTAGGTTGAGACCTTGCTTCTTGGCTTATAGATGGCCACTTTGTTTGTTTGTTTGTTTTGTTTGTTTTACTATGTCATCACATGGTCTTTTTTTCTATTCAAAAGTAGAGATAGAGAGCATACTCTGATGTCTCTTCCTTTTATAAGGATACCAGTCCTATCAGATTAGGGCTTCACTCTTGACACCTCATTTAATTACTTCCTGAATTGACTTGTCTCCCACCATAATTATTTGGGGGTTAGGGCTTCAACACACACATTTTACAAGAACACAATGCAGTCCATAACACATCCCTACCCCAATTATGTTGGATTATAGCTAATTTGTCTATGCTCACAGCCATGGGATAACTCATATGAGCATCACTTTTCACTGAAGAGGAGAGAGACAATTGCCGATTGTGCAAAACACTTTGAGAAGAGGAATTATTTATTTCCTGAACACTTCTAGTACTAAATGAAATACTAAGTCGACAGTGGCACTTATAAAATGACTATTTAATGAAAAACTTCAATGAGCTAATTTTATAGTCCATGTCAGTCTAAATATTTACTTAATAATTCCTGTTGCTCTACCAATTGCAGCATAATCTCTGTATCTTCATAACTTTTCTTAACAAAACAACTTAAATTATACTCAGGTCTTTCCAGACACCGTGGATACTTCTCTTCCTCAAGTCTCTTGACAAAATGTGTGTAACATGTGGAAAAGGCTATACAGTTTATTTGGCTTTTGGCAACAAGCGGCCAAGTTAATTACTGGCTAAAAGAGTTCATGAAAATTTATTCATTGGGAAGTTTCTTCAAATGTCCCTTATACTGCCACACACATACACACACAGAGAATTGGCTTTCCAGAAATTTTTCTTATTTCATTGCTGTTATGTGTATTAGTCTTGAACTTCAAAGCAATGACTTGACACACATATTTTATATATTTTTATGGCTTTCATTTCATGTTACAAGATACACTGAGACAAGATCAGGATAGCATTACTTTTTACATTGCCACACCATTCAAGTATAGACATATCACCTAATGGTGAAGGAGAAAAATAAATACACTAAAAATATTTTTGCCATATTCTTAAGACTAAAACATTAATTATTTTATTTGTGATTATTATAGTGTCATTGAAATTGAAAAAGAATAATACAGAAAACATTTTTTCTCTCTAATAACTTTTCTTTTGTTCTCCATATTTAAATCATTTTGTGATTTCTTGAGGAAAAATAAGTATAAAGATTCATAATAGGAATTTTTGGCAAGATTTCTTTCAAAAGCACAGCTTGATCTCTATTAATAATATCCCCTCTAAAGAAAAATTGCAGATAATGCTTTGAAGTGCTAGTTTCAATTCTTTCAGATATATACTCAGAACTCAGAAGTGGCACTGCTAGATCATATGGTGGCTCTATTTTTAATTTTCTTTTTTTTTTCTTTTCTTTTTTTTTTTTTTTTTTTTTGAGAGAGAGATGAAGACAGAGAGTGAGTAGGGAGGGGAGGGGCAGGAAAGGAAAAGGAAACTTAAGTAGGCTCCATGCCCGGCGTGAACCCGATGTGGGACTCAGTATCCTGACCCTGAGATCATGACCTGAGACAAAATCAAGATTTGATACTTAACCAACTAAATCACCCAAGCACACCACTATTTTTAATTTTCTGAAGAAGTTCTGTACTGTTTTCCATAATGACTGTGACAATATACATTCCCACCAATAGTATAAAAGGATTCCCACTTCTCACGAACTCTTGTTGCTTCTTGGAAATAGGCATACTAAAAATTGTGAGTGGATATCTCACTGTAGTCTTGATTCACATCTCCCTAGTGATTGAAATTGAACATATTTTTATATACTTGTTGGCAATTTGTATGTATTCTTGGAAGGAATGTCTAGTCAATCCTCTTTCCTATTTTTAAAATCAGATTATTTGGGGTTATTTGTTTATTTTGCTTTTTTGGGGTTTTTTGTTTGTTTGTTTGTTTTTGTTTTTCTATTGGGTTGTAGGAGTCATTTATATATTTTGGATATTAACCCCTTATATATATGGCTTACAAATACTTTCTCTCATTACCTAGGGTGCCTTTTTATTCTGTCATTTGTTTTCTTTGGTGTGCACAAGCTTGTCAGTTTGATGTAGTCCCACTTGTCTGTATTTATTTTTGTTGCCTCTGGTTTTGGTGTCATATCCAAGAAATCATTATCAAGACCAATGTTAAGAAGCTTTTCCCCATGTTTCCCTCTAGGAGTTTTATAGTTTCATGTACTATGTTCAAGTCTATTTTCAGTTGATTTTTATGAATGGTGTGAGACAAGGGTCCAATTCAGTTCTTTTGTGGGTGGATATTCAGTTTTCCTAGCACCATTTGTTGACAAAGCTGTCCTTTTTCCACTGTGGTGTCTTGACCCTGTTACTGAAGATTAGTCATCCCTATGCATTTATTTCTGGTTATACCATTCCTGTTCTAGTCTATTCTCTGTATTTTTATACATCACTTCAGTGAGGTGGCAGCAGAGAGCCACACCACTTTGTCAGCAATTGGAACTGGAAGGCCAGCCCTGATCCCCTTTACTACTAACTGGAAATTAGAATGGAGGGAGGTGAGACGCAGTGAGTCAGACTCGCCCTCAGTAAGACAGGAGTACTGTACAGCAAGTATTCCAGTGGTCTATATGTCTGTTTTCATGTTAGTACTGTACTATTTTAATTTCCATAGCTTTGTAATACATTTTTTTTAAGTCAGTAAGTACAATGTCTTTAGCTTTATTTTTCTTTCTGAAGATGGCTTTAACTTGTTGAGGTCTTTTAGAATTTTAGAATTTTAGAATTGTTTGTTCCTAATTGTGTAGAGAATGCCATTGGTATTTTGAGGATGATTGCATTGAATCTGTTGCTTGATTTGGGTAGTAGGGACATCTATAATAATATTGTTTTCCAATCCATAAAAATAGATGTTTTTCCATTTAATTGTGCCATCTTCATTTATCAATGTTTTCTAATTTTCAGTGTACAAGTCTTTTATCTTCTTGGTTAAGCTTTTTCCTAAGTGTTTTATTAATTTTATTGCTATTGTAAAATGGATTGTTTCCTTAATTTGGTTGTCATATGGTTTCTTATTGTTGTATAAAGATGCAATTAATGAAATTGGGATCTTAAAAAGATATCTACACTCCATATTTATTGCACCATTATTTGTAATAGTGTATGGAATTAAACTAAATATCCAACAACAGATGAGTGGATAAAGAAAATGTGATATATACATACAATGAAATATAATTTTTACCTTTAAAAAAGAAGGAAATATTTCCACATGCAGCAACATAGATGAACCTGGGTAATATTATGCTAATTGAAATAAGCCAGTCACAGGACAACTACCATAAAATTCTACTTATATGCAGTATTTGAAATAATTGAACTCATAGAAACAGATAATAGAATGGAAGTTTTTGGGACAGGGGGATTTGGTGTTTGCCTTCAATGACTATGAAACTTTAGCTAATGCAAGATGAATAAGTTTTAGAGATCTGATGCACAGCATTATATCTATAGTTAACAATATTGTATTGTGCACTTAAAAAATATAAGATGGTAGATCTCACATTAAATATTCTTACCACAATATAACAAAATAAAGCAGGAATCCAAAAGAATGAGAGATGATAGATATGATATGTGTTGTGTTTTATTATTTTGATTGTGGTGAATTCTTCATATATAACATGTGTGTGTGTGTGTACATGTATGTCAAAACTTATCAAAATACTCCAAATATGTGCAGTTTCTTGCATGTCTATTATAACTCCATTAATGAAATAAAATACAGGAAAATTGCTACGTAGTTCTAAATAACTGAATTTGTAAGTATATTTTTGGAATACAACATTGTTATGCAGGAAGCTTCTTGTTTCCTTTTCTTGCATGAAAACAAGAAAACTTTCTTGTTTTCCTTTGGGAAACCCAGTTTAACCAAGATCATCTTTTTTTTTTTTCTTTTCCACTTTGTGTGTGAAACCTAATCCTCAACCTTTTTATTTTTGTCTTTTATTCCTTTAAGTTAGTTGTTTAGTTTTTATGACTGAAACCTTTTTCAGTTAAACTTTCCCAAAGCCATCATTTCATTTAGCTCTTTGCTAGATAAATAGCACTACTGTATTCAAGCTTATTACTATCAATAAGGTTACAATCATGTTCCAAGCCACTCTGAAGGATGAGATCATGTTTAGAAAAAAAGAGATTGTGGTTAATATTAAATCTGAGTCAAGATCTAATTTTGAGCAACGCTAAACTCTGTTTTTAACCTTGCTTTCATATTAGCTAACTTTGTAAGTTGGACCGATCTCTCTTTTTCATATTATCCCAAAAAGACAAATGTCAAAAGAAGATAAAGGTTCAACATATACATTATTATTATCACAGTGAAGGCTACATATTATATAGAATGGGCTACATAATAGGTAGAAGCTAGGCATCCAAAATCTTTACATATTAAACCAGTCACTGAGAAAAATAAAGTGTAGCAAATTTTAAGGATAAATGATAGAGTTAAAAATATTGAAAAAAGTGAAAAACTACCATACTTTAAACCAAAAATTATATATATTTATATAAGGGAAGTGTCTTTCAATATGTTTTAAGGAAATATACTGTAATACAGATCTTTCTCAACTCAAGAGGGTGTTAGATCCCATTAAATTCATCATAAATTAAGAATATTTTAAGTTAGAATTATATTTCATCCTGTTTCTTGTGCACTCACTCTCTCTCTCTCTGACAATAAATAAATAAACAAACAAATAAATAATAAAATCTTAAAAAAAAAGAAAGAAAGAAAGAAAGAAAATGAATTTCAGGGGCACCTGGCTGGCTCAGTTGGTTAAGTGTCTTCCTCCAGCTCAGGTCATGATCCCAGGACTTTGGGATTGAGTCCCACATTGAGCTCTCTGGTTGGTGGGGAACCTGCTTCTCCCTCTGCCTGCTCCACCTACTTGTGCTCTCTCTCTCTGTCACATAAAAAAATCTTAAAAAAAAAAAAGAAAAGAAAGGCATTCCTTATACCTATTGAACATTATAGCTTAGTCTAGCTTACTTAAACATGCTCAGCTCACTTACATTTGGACAAAATTATCTAACACAAAGACTGTTTTATAATAAAGTATTGAACATCTCATATAATTTTTTGAATACTGTACTGGAAATGAAAAATAGTATTTTTTATGAAAATGAAATGAAAAATAGTATTATTTTTTGTGGGTAAAATCGTTTTAAGCATATGGTTGTTTACCTGTGTGATTGCATGGCTGATTGGAGCTGTGACTTACTACCACTCCCCAGCATCAAAAATTGTAAGGTAGACCATTGTTAAGTCAGGGACCATGTGTATATATGAGATGTGATAATCTTAATAAATACTAATTAGCCATACATATATCTGTATTATTGATATATTTAATTATATTAATGTTTATTAACATTATCAAATAAAAATATCAGATCCCTGGTCAAAGATTAATTGGCCACATATACTTAGATTTATTTCTGGGCTCTCCATTCATAGATACGTAGAATTATGTGTCTTATTTTATGCCAGTACCATACTACTTTGATTACTATAACTTTGAAATATACTTTAATATCAGGAGTTATGATGTCTCCAGCTTTGTTTTTCTTTCTCAAGATTGTTTTGGCTATTTTGGGTCTTTTCTTTTCAATACGAAATCTAGATGTTTCTTTTTATTTCTGTGAAAAAATGCCATTGGGTTTTAATAGGAATTGCACTGAATCTTTAGAGGACTTTGGGAAATGTGAACATTTTAACAGTATTGCTCAAATACATGAATGAGGTTATCTTTCCATTTATTTGTGTCTTCTTCAATCTCTTTCTTCAACAACTCAAAAACTTTCAGTGTACACAGATCTTTCACCTGCTTGATTATATTTATTCCTAGGTATTTTATTGACTTCAATTCTATTGAAATGAGAGTTTTCTTTATTTCTTTTTCAGATAACTTGCTGTTTGTGTATAGAAAAGCAACTGATGTTTGGATGTTACTTTTGTGCTTTGAAACTTTGGTGAAATAATTTGTTAGTGCTAACAGTTCTTTGGTAGAGTCTTTATGTTTTCTATATTTGCAAACAGAGGCAGGTTTATTTATTCCTTTCTCCTTTTTTTCTGTTTTTTATTGAGGTAAAATTGGCATATAAAATTTTTTGACATATAACATTTTTTAAAGATTTATTTATTTATTTTGAAAAAAAAAAAAAAAAAGAGAGAGAGACAAACTGGGAGGGGCAACAGGAGAGGGAGAAAGAATCCTAAGTAGACTCTGTGCCCAGCAGAGACAGAGGTGGGGTTTAATTCCAAGACCCTGAGATCATGACCTGAGTCAAAACCAAGAGTCAGATGCTTAACCAATTGTACAACCCAAGCACCCAACATATAACATTTTATTAGTTCCAGATGTCCAATGTAATGTTGTGGTTTTTTTTTATTCTATTTATTTATTTGACAGAGAGAGAGAGAGATCACAAGTACGAAGAGCAGCAGGCAGAGAGAGGGGAAGCAGGCTCCCTGCTGACCAGAGAACCTGATGTGGGGCTCAATACCAGGACCCTGAGATCATGGCCTGAGCTGAGGGCAGAGGCTTAACCCACTGAGCCACCCAGGTACCCCCAATGTAGTGTTTTGATATTTGTTAGTTAACATTTTAACAAGATTTTTTTTTCCTGATTTGGAGGTATTATTAGTTTCAGAGGTAGAGTTTAGTGATTCATCAGTTACATATAACACCCAGTGCTCACTACATCACATGCCCTCTTCAATTCCTATCACCCAGTTACCCCATCCCCTACCTATCTTCCCTCCAGCAACTTTTAGTTTGTTTCCCATAGTTGAGTCTCTTATGGTTTGTCTGCTTCTCTGATTTTGTCTTATTTTATTCTTTCCTCCCTTCCCCTATGATTCTCTGTTTTGTTTCCTAAATTCTATATATGAGTGAGACCATACAACAATGGTCTTTATCTGATTAACTTATTTTGCTTAGCATAATACCCTCTAGTTCCATCCACATTGTTACAAATGGCAAGATTTCATTTTCTGATGGCTGAGTAATACTCCACTGCATGTATGTGTGTGTGTGTTATGTGTGTATGTGTGTATTCTCCACATCTTCTCTATCCAGTCATCTGTTGATGGACATCTGAACTCTTTCCATAGTTTGGTTATTGTGGACATTGTTGCTATAAACATTGGAATGCAAGTGCCCCTTTGGATCACTATGTTTGTAGCCTTTAGATAAATACCTAGTAGTGAAATTGCTGGGTTATAGGTTAGCTCTATTTTCAACTTTCTGAGGAACCTCAACACTGTTTTCCAGAGTGGCAGTACCAGCTTGCCTTCCCACCACAGCATAAGAGGGTTTCTCTTCTCAACCTCACCAACATTTATTATTTCCTGACTTGTTAATTTTAGCCATTCTGACTGATGTGAGGTGGTATCTCACTGTGGCTTTGATTTGTATTTCTCTGATGCCAAGTGATGTTGAACATTTTTTTCATGTGTTTGTTGGCTATCTGTGAGTCTTTTTTGGAGAAATAACTGTTCATGTTATTGAACATGAACAGTTATTGACTGGTTTGTTTGTTTCTTAGGTGTTGAATTGGATATGTTCTTTATAGATCTTGGGTACTAACCCTTTATCTGATATGTAGTTTGCAAATATCTTCTCTCATTTTATAGGTTGTCTTTTTGTTATGTCAACTGTTTCCTTTGTTTTACCCAAGCTCTTTATCTTAATGAAGTCCCAGTAGTTCATTTTTGCTTTTGTTTTCCTTGTCTTTGGAGACATGTCTAACAAGAAGCTGCTGCATCCGAGGTTGAAGAGGTTACTGTCTGCGTTCTCCTCTTGGATTTTTGATGGATTCCTTTCTCACATTTAGGTCTTTTATCCATTTTGAGTTTATTTTTTATATGATGCAAGAAAATGATCCAGTTTCATTCTTCTACATGTGGCTGTCCAATTTCCCCAGCACCGTTTGTTGAAGAGACTGTCTTTTTCCAATGGATATTCTTTCCTGCTTTGTGGAAGATTAGTTGACCATAGAATTAGGGTCTATTTCTGGGTTCTCTATTCTGTTCCACTGATCTATGTGTGTGTTTTATGGTACCAGTACCATACTGTCTTGATGGTTACAACTTTGTAATAGAGCTTAAAGTCTGAAAGTGTGATGCCAACAGCTTTGGTTTTCTTTTTTAACTTTCCTCTGGCTGTTTGGGGTCTTTTCTGATTCTATACAAATTTTATAATTATTTGTTTCAGCTCTGTGAAAAATGTTGATGTATTATACATAGCTTTTCAAGAAAATACTAGCAAATCAAACTCAATGTCACATTAAAAGTGTCATACACAATGGTCAAGTGGAATTTAGCCCTGAGATGCAAGGATGGTTCAAAATATGCAGAACCATAATAGTTTTATATCACATTAAAAGAATGAAGGATAAAAAGCATATCATCTCAATAGATGCAGGAAAAGCATTTGATAACATTTAACTTCCTTTCATATAAAAAAATCAACAAATTGTGTATAGGATTCTACTTCAACATAATAAAGGCACTGGAATTTATTATTATTATTTTTTTAATCTTGGATCTTGAAGTTTTTAAATGAAATTTCTAATATAAAAACAAATTTAGGGGCACCCGGGTGGCTAAGTGGGTTAAAGCCTCTGCCTTCAGTTCAGGTCATGATCCCAGGGTCCTGAGATCAAGCCCCACATTGGGCTCCCTGCTCAGCAGGGAGCCTGCTTCTCCCTCTCACTCTCTGCCTACTTGTGATCTCTGTCTGTAAAATAAATAAATAAAATCTTTATAAATAAATAAAAACAAATTTAGAGACTTTAATATCGCACTCTTCCCCACCTATTTTGTTCTGTGGTCAATTCTATTTCAAACTAAAGAATTATAAAAGAAATAGTGCCTGAGTGGCTCAGTAGTTTAAACATCTGCCTCCAGCTCAGGTCATGAGTCTGGGGTCCTGGGATTGATCCCTGCATCAGGCTCCCTGCTCAGCAGGGAGTGTGCTTCTCTATCTCCCTCTGTCCCAACCCCTCACTCTGCTTTCTCTCTTTCTCTCAGAATAATAAAATTTTTAAAAAATCTTCTAAAAAATGAAAGAAGCAGTACTGAGAAAGATGGACAAGGTATCATACTAATCTTTAGAAAAATGGTAGCCCTGAATAGTGAGATAGCTTTGTAATCTCAACCTGTACTTTTTAATTATCCCTCCAACCCAAAGATTTAATTCATCACATGTTGCATGTATTACATAATTCTGTGAAAAAATTCTGTAGCTACATATAATAAAAGTTGTCTCCTGGGCACATATTTTTTTGAACACTTGAAATATGAAAAGTGTGACAGAAAAACAAAATTTTTAATTTAATTTATTTTTTTTTTATTTTTTAAAAGATTTTATTTACTTATTTGAGAGAGAGAGAGAATGAGAGGAGAGAAGTCAGTGGGAGAAGCAGACTCCCCGCCGAGGAGGGAGACCGATGTGGGATTTGATCCTGGGACTCCAGGATCATGTCCTGAGCCAAAGGCAGTCGCTTAACCAACTGAGCCACCCAGGTGCTCTTTAATTTAATTTTAATTTACTTAACATACTAAACATTGAGTAAGTGTGAAATATTTTTTTCCATTGAGAAAAAATTTGTTTCAGTGGGGTTACATTTCATTGTGTCCATTGCATCACACTTTAGTGTTGTGCTTTTGGGCTCGATCCCAGGACCCTAGGATCATGACCTGAGCCTCCCAGAAGCCCCAATAATGTGTTTTCTAGGATATTCTAGAATTCTGAATAATTTGCAGTGAAGTCTATGTAAATTATGATTGATAATTAAATTGAAACATATTATTTTAATTATGTGATAAACTGATTTTTCTAGTTTAAAATATAAGAAAATATTTTTTGGAAGAAAAAAATTTAAACTGAAACAAGGTATAAGGTATGCTTGGGTGGCTCAGTGGGTTAAAGCCTCTGCCTTCGGCTCAGGTCATGATCTCAGGGTTCTAGGATTGAGCCCCACATTGGGCTCTCTGTTCAGCAGGGAGCCTGCTTCCTCCTCTCTCTCTGCCTGCCTCTCTGCCTACTTGTGATCTTTCTCTGTCAAATAAATAAGTAAAATTAAAAAAAAAAAAGACATGATACAGAAGGAGAATTGAGAGGAGTTCAGAAACTAGAATGATGACTAGAACAGTAAAGAAAAGACATTGGAAGAAGGTATAAATTTTATGATAAATAAAATGCAACTTGCTGCAGTAGACCAAAACAAAAGAGTATCCTGACTTTTGTTTAAAAAACAAAGATAAAGAAGTGGGGTATATTAAGAGATATCTTCAACAGTTACATAATGCATTTGATAATTTTTTTCTCAAATCAAAAGAATAATTAATGAAATTTGTTTCTTAAAATCAGAATTCAATGTCCAAAACATTTTAAAATTACTTTTTAAAAATCTCTGAGCTGTATTTTGCAAGATGTAAAATTGCTTAAATTATTGCTCAAAAAAGAAAACAATTACTACATGAAGTGCTGATTTTAAAAAATGAATTACATCCATTTGGGATAGAAATTTAAAAATGTTAGAGGAATATAAGAAAAAAAACTCTAAAAATATTAATTTTCAAGAAGTAACAATTCTTTAAGTCATAAAGCAAATTTCCATAGAATTCCAGGCCTTTCTAACAGTATCAAAGATCAACTGATTTAAAATTTTAAAGATTACAAATAATTTTTTTTTAATTTTTTATTTTTTATAAACATATATTTTTATCCCCAGGGGTACGGGGGGTTGGGAGAAGGGGGTGGGATTATGGACATTGGGGAGGGTATGTGCTTTGGTGAGTGCTGTGAAGTGTGTAAACCTGGTGATTCACAGACAAATAATTTTTTTTTAAATATTTTATTTATTTATTTGACAGAGAGAGATGACAAGCAGGCAGAGAGGCAGGCACAGAGAGAGGAGGAAGCAGGCTCCCTGCCGAGCAGAGAGCCCGATGCGGGGCTCCATCCCAGGACTCTGAGATCATTACCAGAGCCGAAGGCAGTGGCTTAACCCACTAAGCCACCCAGGTGCCCCAAGATTTGCTGTTTTGATGCATTTGTCCCCAAAAGATTCCAGATGTACAAAGAAATAATGTCAATTTTTTGCCCAATACATCACATTTTTAAGATATATATTTGTTCAATTTTTATATTGGTTGATGGAGAATTCAGCTAGATATGAAAAAGTAGTTTTCATCATGATGGATGCTGCTCCAGTAATGTTATCTGAAAGATCTGGATGTACTGGACTTTTAAAACAAAAAACTGATAATCCCTTTTGCTTTTTTACACTGTAGAATACATGCTGAAAATATTTTTCATGGTTTTTTTTTTTAAGTTTTATTTATTTATCTGCTTGAGAGAGAGAGGAAACAAGCAGGGAGAACTGGAGAGAGAAAGGGAGAGTGAAAAACAGACTCCCCACTAAGCAGAGAGCCTGATTTGGCGCTGGATCCCAGTACCCTGGGATCATGACTTGAACTAAAAGCAGATGCTTAACTGACTGAGCATCCCAGGCACCCCTCTTCACAGTTTTCTTAAGCACATTCTATGATAGGCGTCATGGATATCATTATTTATATGTATGCAGATGCTATGAAACATTGTCAGTTTATGGAACTGCTGAACAAAATAGATTATTTTAATAATCTTAAATGGTTCTTTTCTTGTAATTATTATTTTGAATTCCAAAAAAGTTTTTCCTGTATTTATTGTAATATTAGCTCCAATTCTAGATTTTCTTGAAACAAAAGAGGTGCGTGCCAGAACATTCAATAATTTCCTCACCACTATCATGCCATGAGTGAGGTAAAATTGAATCTCTAAGAGAAGGAAAGTTTATTTTTGCCTTATTTAGGCAGAAAAAATAACATGTTGAAGTGGAAACTTAACAATACAAATCAATAATACTGTTTTGTTTTTTGAATTTTTCTATGTGGATCAGTGGATCAACACACAGAAATTTTACTTCTAATTGATTGTATATGCAAATTAACTACAAAATTTATAAGAAAAAAAAATGAAGAACTTTATTGATATTAAAAATTAGAGTTGCGGGTGCCTGGGTGGCTCAGTGGGTTAGGCTTCTGCCTTCTGTTCAGGTCATGATCTTGGGGTCCTGGGATCGAGTCCCGCATCTGGCTCTCTGCTCGGCAGGGGGTCTTCCTCCTCTCTCTCTCGCTGCCTGCCTCTCTGCCTACTTGTGATCTCTCTCTCTCAAATAAATATATAATTAAAAAAAAATGAGAGTTGCTTTTCAATGTATACAATGATCCTTTGAATTCCATAATAATTAAAGCAAGAGTTAGTGAATTTACTTAATTTGGACAGATGTAGCTTTGAAAGTAATGTGCTTTTGCTTTAAAGTGAAATCAATTTTTAAAATAAGGTGACCTCTTGTCAATGTGGATACAAATATTAAAGGAAAATTATTTTTTGTTTCTCAATTAAATTATTAGAAAACACCGAAGTATTTTTGCAACTACTTGTGTATGTGAATATTTTTTTTCTAAATTTTATGAAATGCAGACACAAATCAAATATATTCAATGAAGATGAAATTCCTGTATTGAGATGTACTTTTCTTGTAAAATACATATCGACTTTGAAAAATTAGTATGAAAACATGAAATATCTCCTAAATTATTGTTAGATTACATTTTGAGATGGTATTGCTTTATATGCATATACACATATGTATATATAAAATATATAATATAAATATGCATGTATTTAAATATGCATTTATAAATGTAAAGTTTATTTTATTATATTATTATTGTTATTATATTATTATTGTCATTATTTTCATTATTATTAATATACTAATGTATCATTAATTATTAATCAATATAATTAATGTGTGCATATTTAAATACACATATGTATATTATGTATTATACTATTAAATTTAATTTTATACTTCTTTTAAATTTTTAATGTGGATGCTAGAATATTTAGTATTAATATGTGACTCAGTATATTTCTATTGGACAGTCCTGTTCTATAACTTTAATATTCTCAAAGTAATCACATCTTTAAAAGGCTTCAGAACCACTGCTTTAGAGAAGAATACTAAAAGTATAAATCCTCTACTGGGACTAGTCTATGAGCATTTATTATACATTTTATTCCATTCACTATAATTTCTTCAGTGTTGCTTCCACCAGCATGTAGAAAATATTTACATGTAGTAAGGTGATTTGATATAGCCAAGACTGAAAAGAATAGTGATACTTGAAGATCAAAGTCAACAGTTACATTAACAGCCAATTTTCAACCTGAGTGAATGTCAGAGTCCAGATATTATGTGATCTAATACTCTTTGGAAAATGAGCAACTGATTTCAGCTCTTGAAGCTGCCAAGAGGCACAACACCTCTATGGAAGAACAGCAGCCTCAGTCTCTCTAGCCGCTCACTTTGTCAGTGCACTTACTTTATAACTGTCAAAAGAATAGAATGCCCAAAAAAACTTCATTTTTGAAAACTAGACGACCAAATTCACTAAACTGTGTATGTACATCATCATCAAAAATGCTGTGGCTAGAACCTCTAATTCTAATCTGGTCAAAGAGTTGAAGAAAGTGTGTGTGTGTGTCTGTGTGTGCGTGTGTGTGTGTGTGTGTGAGAGAGAGAGAGAGAGGTAAATTTAACCATCCAAGAGATTGCCTGTAAAAAGACATCCTTAATTTATTTAAGGACCCCTTCAGTTGTTCTTTCTCAATCTCACAAATGCAAATAGTCTGGTTATTACATATTTTTTAGGAAAAAGAGCTAGATTTAATGTAAGTAGATATTAAAAACAACACAATGGGGGCGCCTGGGTGGCTCAGTGGGTTAAGCCTCTGCCTTCGGCTCATGGCATGATCTCAGACTCCTGCGATCGAGCCCCGCATCAGGCTCTCTGCTCGGCAGGGAGCCTGCTTCCTCCTCTCTCTCTGCCTACTTGTGATCTCTCTCTGTCAAATAAATAAATTTTAAAAAAAATAAAAAAAAAAAAACCAACATAATGAAAAAGAAAATCATGTCCTGAATTAATTTACTATATACTGCCATTTTAGTACAACTATTGTATGTCTGATCTATCTGCTTTACCTCTGTTGGAATACTCTCCTTCTTCTGCTTTTCACACAGCTATTTTATCAGAAAACATATCAGACAAGTCTGTAAGACCATTTCAAAATAGAATACGAGAAGTATTTTAACAAATCATGTTTAGGCCTAAGTCTACTCAGGAGCAAGAAATTCGGAAAACTAGACTTGGAAAGGTGAAATAACCAAAAAAGAAATGACAGTTCATGAAACTGACATGCATTGGCCATTGTTAAAAGAATGGAAAGATACTTAATAGCAAATTCTAGAAACATACCATATGCTATATAGGTGGGCTACCAATTTTTCCAGGGCTTAAAAAACAATAATCGTGTGATGTGTATTAGTTTGACTAGTTTAATCTCTTTTGCCTGATTTAGCACGTGGTCCAGGAATGCAATCACTCTAGGCCACCATTATCATACAGTATTAGTAAAGGAATGTTGAATAAATATTGTTACACTTTATAAAAGCAAATACTCGAGAGAATATTGATTAAAGTAAAATTAAAGCATTTCATAGGGTTGTAAAAGAGTTTATGGGGAAGATTTCTGCTATTTTTTTCCTTTACCTAGAACATTAAAGATCTGTAAGTTGCCTTTTGATCATTTCACTGACTGGCCCCTGATTTGTCCTCCTAAAACATTTACCAGATGTTTTCTTCAGGAATATTTTCCCTCAGAAAGAAAAAGCAAAACTAATATTTCAATCTAAGAATCTCTTCTCCAGTAGCAGTTTTGAAATAATAGTTTATCAATTAGTTCTGTGACTGAATGACCAATTCTTTAGTTGACCTATGAAGAAATTATAGGTTAAAATGAATCCTATAATATATTAATAATTTTGAAATGCTTTATTTTCTCTCTTGAGTTACATAATATAATTTGTAATTAAAAAGACTTTCCAAAGCAATTTATCATTTTCCAATTCAAACGTTAAGTTCAATAGACCACCTACTGCAGAAGAAGAACACATAAATCTAGGGAAAAAGCAAAGATAATTAAATCTTTCATTTTGGATCAATGCATAGAGAAAATGTTAATTTAACAAGTGGTCCATATGCCAGAATTAAAGAAATAGCTTTTTCCTTCAATTGGCTTAGAACAGAGGAGTAGTGGCAATTAATTATGTAAAATGACGTCAGCAAGTGGCATATCTAAATGTGGTGATATGTGCTCTCTTCTTTTTTAACAACAACAACAACAAAAATGCAGTGTGAATTCTTTGGGCAAGTAGAAATATCGCAGAGAAATGATAACCTCTATTTTTCTACCTCCAATTTACCTGGCTAGAGCAATGACATTGATAATTTGTTACTGCCTTTGTTGCAAATTTATTTGTATCTGAGTTGTATAAGTAGAACTGCCAAAGTCAAATCTCTCATAATTATAAACCCATACATTTACTCATATGAAAATTGTTTAAAGCTTTTTAAAACCAGCATGTCTCTGAAGGTTGACTTTATGAAACTGCAAGATGTTTGGAGTGTTCATAGGTAGACCTGGGTTTGAATTCCTCCGGTAACACTTTCCACCTCAGGGGCTTCTTGCACAGTTCTTTTACCATTTGAATGCATGGCGTTGAATGTTCTCAGCTCAAGATGAGCCACTTTGGCATAATGTGCCACACCAGCAAACCAAAACTTGACTAATTTGCATGCCTCTGTAAATGTTTTACTCTATCAGAAAAGCAGTCAATGCAGTCCGCTCTGGGTCTTCTAAGCCTCAGCCAATCATATGTTCGCTATTTCTATCTTCCCTGTTCTTGATTCTTTATTTTATAAAAGCGTTTTGCTTTTCTTTTATTTCAAAGTTCTCTGGAAGGAGACTGTCCACTCATAAAGTATTAAATAAAGCTCTCTTTTATACCTAAATTATCTTCTGCAATCAATTTCAAAATAGTTTTTGATGAGGAGGATGGATCCAAAGCTGAGTGCTAATGGCTTGTAAGACAATGAGATGCATAGGCAAGCCTTCCACTGATCTGACCTCTACTTCCTAGTGTTCAAAAAACTTTATATATATAAGTTTTATATATATAAGTTTTATATATATAAGTTTCGTATGTATATATAAAGAGAGTTTCTGAGACATCAAGATGTTTGTGGGACCTATACAGACAAACACACACGCACTTATGTGTATATAAGGATTCAAAGTTTAAGAATTCTAATTAGGGACACCAGGGAGACACAGTCAATCAAGACCTCAGGCTCAGGTAATGATCTCAGGTTCATGAGACTGAGCCCCAGGTCAGGTTCCGCGCTCTCCCTGGAGTCTGCATGAGACTCTCTTTCCTTCTCCTTCTGTCCCTCCTATCAACACACTGTCTCTCTGTAGCTAAAATAAATAAATAAATCTTTAAAAAAAAGAATCTAATTATATACATAATTAAAATTACTGAAAATTATAAGGGGGACATCTCAATGCAAGGAAACTAAGATGTATTTTTGGTAAGAAAAGGGATAAAGTAGAGAGATATGCTATTGGTATGGAAAAAATAGAGTAATTTTGCCCTAAAGTAAAACAACTGATCCAGAATGAGAAAGGTGTGTGTGCATGGAGGATGGAGGATGGGATATTGGGAGTGCTTAGGACAATACCTGGATGGACATAAACATTGTAGAAGGTTTCTGGAAAAGAAATCTTGGGAAAGGAATTTTATGTATGACCATGTTGGCTAAGATTGGAATGGATTAATTAAGTGAATTTTAATATCAAAAATACATTGGTGCAAAGTTAGAATTAGGTTTTCTCTTTGTTAAAAGGACAGGGTTTTCTTAGATTATTGGTCTTTTCTTAATAAGAAATTGCAAACAAAGTTTTTCCTTTACCTTTTAAGTAATCTTTCTTATACTTAGAAATAGGTAGAAAACAAAGACTTTATTTCTCACCAAAATAATTACTGTCTTTCACACAGTATTTATCAGGTCTTTGACTACTTCAGAAAACCTAGTGTTCTTAATACTATAATTGCTAAGGTTTTTACAATGCCATAACTTTCTGTATTTTCTTTAAGTGTCTTTAACTGTTACATTGGTTAATGGATATATTTTTTTGCAAATTTAACAAAAATTACATTTTATGTAAGGGCTTTTAAGCCTCAGACTAATGTTGAGATTTCCCAGAGGGTCCCTGGAAAACCTCAAAGGAATTGACTCTTATTCAGTAAGATGTCAAAATTATTAGGTTTATTTGATATCTTAAATTACATGGGAAGCATTATCACATTAAAAATGAAGCTACGATACTTTAGATTATAGTAATGTAGATAAATGCTATTCATATGAGTGTTGTAGAAATTATGTATAATTCTTGGAAATCTGATATGTCCTGATATAAAGTTATCATTCATAATTTCAGTTATTATTAAAAATATTGTATATAACAGAAATAACCAAATTTCCTTGTCAATTCCATTATAATTAACAATCATCAAATCCTTAACTATGGAAATTTTTAGATGTTTTGTCATTTATAGTAATTTTACTCCAATGCTTGTACAAAAGTGAGATTAATAGAAAATGGACATTACCAAGTACCAAGGTGTTGAATCTGGGTTATACATTTCACAACTGAAAAAAAGGTCAACCTGACATCTTGTCCTATGCAAATTATAAGGGCCTCAAATCAACTTGACTAGAAGAGAAGTACCTGACATCAAAATAGACTGTTTTCTCTCAAGACATCAAACTAAGGCGAGCACCAGTATGGCACAGTCAGTTAAGTGTGGGACTCTTGGTTTCAGCTCAGGTTGAGATCTTGAGGTGAGATGAGCCCTGTGTTGGGGTTCACAGTTGGAGGAGAGTCTGTTTGAAATTCTCTCTGTCTTTCTCTCTGCCACTCCCACTCACTCTCTCCCTTTGTCCTCTCTCTCTCTCACTCTCCCTCTAAAGTAAATAAATACAACTAAAAAAAAAAAAAAAGACATCAAACCAAGAGGATCAAGAATGTTTCTTTTTTTTTGTTCCTTTTGTCTCTGATCATCCTTTTTCTAATTCTTATGTCATGAAAGTCTTTATGATTTTTTCCCCACTTTTTTTTTATCCTGGCTTCGAAAAATAATGCCACTGTTCACATATCTCAGTCCATTGCAGAGGAGAATAACCCAACATCCAACCTGCTACTGGATTTACTGAGATGCTGGTGATCCTGTATTTCTTTCTGCTTATCACAAACTTCTCCTAGATTTCCACTGCCTCAGTTTCCCTGGAACTAGCTCACTGGATAAACACTTCTGGAGAAGTGGAGGCACAATACATGAACTACATAAAAGGCCAACTAATTTAAAGATTCCCCAAAATTGGGATCATTTTTTGATTTATTGATTCTAGCTTCTTGCGGTCATGGGAACCCTAATTAAGAAGTAGTCTCCAAATCATGGATATTCTCTTGTTAGTAATAATTATTACTATCCTAATAATACATTTCATTCTTCCAAAGTTTTAAATGCAGGTGGGAAGCCATTGACTAGCCACCACATGGTCTTTCTCTGGAATGACAAAAGAGAAGAGAAGAATGTACAAAGGGTAGGAGTGTGACATCATCTCTTATGAATACTGCACTGATACCAAAGAGGCAGAGATAGTGAGAGTCATGCTTGATATTTTTTATCAGAACTCATGATCAAAGGGAAGGAGCTGCTGAGATAATTTTCTCCAAGGTGGAGCCATTCCTGATGGGGTGCACATCAGCAAACTAAAACAACTTTTATGTTGCTATAAATGCTTCTGTTGACCAGAAAAGCAGTATATTCAGTCAGCCAACTTTGGGTCTTCTCACCTCAAACAACGTTGACTTTGTAACCCCAGAAAATTAGATATTTTCTATTTGCTTCTTCCTTGTTTTTTTCTTAAGTTATCTTATAAAAGCTTCTTGCCTTCCACACCTTTTTCAGTTCTCCAAAAGGACACCATCCACTTCATGAAAGGTTAAATAAGGTTTGTCTAAATCACCTAAAGTGTCCTCTTTAATATTTTTTAAATCTTGTAACTTCTTTGTAAATATCGTCATCAGTTTTTAATTAAATAATGCATGTGAGGATTCAGCACACTGCCTGAAGCATATACATAATTTATTAAATTATAATAAATTTATATCTACTATATAAATTATAGTATCTACTATATAAATTTATATCTACCATAGCTACTATCATTATTAATATTTTTGCTACGATTATTATTGGCAAGATAGGAAAAATGCTTAGTTCTCTATGAGTACTCAATAAACTAGGAAGCACCATTGTGATATAATATAATTTTATTGCTAAAACCAACTTACCAAATTAAAATGTTAGTGACTAACACATGGAAATGTTCACCATATGGTTAGAAAATTTTCCCAGTATTATAATCAAATCAATGTAGCTAGAGATGATATTGTCCCAAATAACTATAAAAAGTCAGGGGGAGGAGTCAAGATGGCAGAGAAGTAGCAGTCTGAGACTACTACAGCTAGCAGGAGATAAGCTAGATAGCTTATCTAAAGATTGCAAACACCTGCAAATCCATCGGCAGATCGAAGAGAAGAAGAGAAGAATTCTGGAAACAGAAAAACAACCACTTTCTGAAAGGTAGGACTGGCAGAGAAGTGAATCCAAAGCGACGGGAAGATAGACCCCGGGGGGAGGGGCCGGCTCCTGGCAAGTGGCGGAGCACTGGAGCACAAAATCAATACTTTTAAAAGTCTGTTCCACTGAGGGACATCACTCCAGAGGCTAAATCGGGGCAAAGCCCACGCAGGGTCAGCATGGCCCCAGGTCCCTCAGGGTCACAGAAGGATCGGGGGTGTCTGAGTGTCGCAGAGCTTGCCGGTATTGGAACGGGAAAGCCAGCTACAGAGACAGAGCCAACAGTAAGCTCACAGCTCAGTGTTACCTTGAACCAGCCACAGGCTCGGTGAGCTCAGAGCGCGGCCGGAGGTCAGGCAGACGGGAGTAACTGGACACTGTTCTCTGAAGGCCCACTGAGGAGTGGGGCCCCGGGCTCTCGGCTCCTCCGGGCTGGAAACCAGGAGGCCTCCATTTGTATTCCCGTCCTCCGGAACTCTATGGAAAGCGCTCAGGGAACAAAAGCTCCTGAAGGCAAACCAGAGCAGATTACTCAGCCCGACCCCTGGTAAGGGTGGTGCAATTCTGCCTGGGGCAAAGACACTTGAGAATCACTACATCAGGCCCCTCCACCAGAAGATCAACAAGAAATCCAGCCAAGACCAAGTTCACCTACCAAGGAGTGCGGTTTCAATACCAAGAAGAGCAGCAGAATTCCAGAGGAGGAGAAAGGAAAGCACGGAACTCATGGCTTTCTCCTTGTGATTTTTTTAGTCTTGCAGTTAATTTAATTTTTTTATTTTTCATTTTTTTTTCTCTTCTTCTGCTCAAATTTTTTTTTAACTTTTACCCTTTTCTTTTTTAACGTTTTTTAACTAGTTTATCTAATATATATTTTTTCTTTTTTATATTTTTCTTTATTCGTTTTCTTTTTTTTTTCCTTTCTTTCTTTTTGAACCTCTTTTTATCCCCTTTCTCCCCCCTCACGATTTGGGATCTCTTCTGATTTGGTTAAGCATATTTTCCTGGGGTTATTGCCACCCTTTAGTATTTTACTTGCTCCTTCATATACTCTTATCTGGACAAAATGACAAGGCAGAAAGATTCACCACAGAAAAAAAGGACAAGAGGCAGTACCGAAGGCTAGGGACCTAATCAATACAGACATTGGTAATATGTCAGACCTAGAGTTCAGAATGACAATGCTCAAGGTTCTAGCTGGGCTCTAAAAAGGCATGGAAGATATTAGAGAAACCCTCTTGGGAGATATAAAAGCCCTTTCTGGAGAAATAAAAGAACTAAAATCTAACCAAGTTGAAATAAAAAGCTATTAATGAGGTGCAATCAAAAATGGAGGCTCTCGCTGCTAGGATAAATGAGGCAGAAGAATGAATTAGCGATATAGAAGACCAAATGACAGAGAATAAAGAAGCTGAGCAAAAGAGGGACAAACAGCTACTGGACCACGAGGGGAGAATTCGAGAGATAAGTGACACCATAAGATGAAACAACATTAGAATGATTGGGATTCCAGAAGAAGAAGAAAGAGAGAGGGGAGCAGAAGGTATACTGGAGAGAATTATTGGGGAGAATTTCCCCAATATGTCAAAGGGAACGAGCATCAAAATTCAGGAGGTTCAGAGAACGCCCCTCAAAATCAATAAGAATAGGCTCACACCCTGTCACCTAATAGTAAAATTTACAAGTCTTAGTGACAAAGAGAAAATCCTGAAAGCAGCCCGGGAAAAGAAGTCTGTAACATACAATGGTAAAAGTATTAGATTGGCAGCTGACTTATCCACAGAGACCTGACAGGCCAGAAAGAGCTGGCATGATGTTTTCAGAACACTAAAAGAGAAAAACATGCAGGCAAGAATACTATATCAAGCTAGGCTATCATTGAAAATAGAAGGAGAGATTAAAAGCTTCGAGGACAAACAAAACTGAAAGAATTTGCAAACATCAAACCAGCTCTACAGGAAATATTGAAAGCGGTCCTCTAAGCAAAGAGAGAGGCTACAAGTGGTAGATCAGGAAGGAACAGAGACCATATACAGTAACAGTCACCTTACAGGCAATACAATGGCACTAAATTCATATCTCTCAATAGTTACCCTGAATGTTAAAGGGCTAAATGCCCCTGTCAAAAGACACAGGAAACTCATTTTAAGCCCAAAGATACCTCCAGATTTAAAATGAGGGGGGGGAAAAGAATTTACCATGCTAATGGACATCAGAAGAAAGCAGGAGTGGCAATCCTTATATCAGATCAATTAGATTTTAAGCCAAAGACTATAATAAGAGATGAGGAAGGACATTATATCATACTCAAAGGGTCTGTCCAACAAGAAGATCTAAAAATTTTAAATATCTATGCCCCCAATGTGGGAGCAGCCAACTATATAAACCAATTAATAACAAAATCAAAGAAACACATAAACAATAATACAATAATAGTAGGGGACTTTAACACTCCCCTCACTGAAATGGACAGATTATACAAGCAAAAGATCAGCAAGGAAATAAGGGCCTTAAACGACACACTGGACCAGATGGACATCACAGATATATTCAGAACATTTCATCCCAAAGCAACAGAATACACATTCTTCTCTAGTGCACATGGAACATTCTCCAGAATAGATCACATCCTCGGTCCTAAATCAGGACTCAACCGGTATCAAAAGATTGGGATCATTCCCTGCATATTTTCAGACCACAATGCTCTGAAGCTAGAACTCAACCACAAGAGGAAGTTTGGAAAGAACCCAAATACATGAAAACTAAACAGCATCCTTCTAAAGAATGAATGGGTCAACTGGGAAATTAAAGAAGAATTGAAAAAAATCATGGAAACAAATGATAATGAAAATACAACGGTTCAAAATATGTGGGACACAACAAAGGCAGTCCTGAGAGGAAAATATATAGTGGTACAAGCCTTTCTCAAGAAACAAGAAAGGTCTCAGGTACACAACCTAACCCTACACCTAAAGGAGCTAGAGAAAGAACAAAAAAGAAACCCTAAGCCCAGCAGGAGAAGAGAAATTCCCCGGCTTTCCAGGGGAATTCTACCAAACAATTAATTGAAGAAGTAATTCCTATTCTCCTGAAACTGTTCCAAAAAATAGAAATGGAAGGAAAACTTCCAAACTCTTTTTATGAGGCAAGCATCACCTTGAACCCTAAACCAGACAAGGATCCTATCAAATAAGAGAACTATAGAGCAATATCCTTGATGAACACAGATGTGAAAATTCTCACCAAAATACTAGCCAATAGGATTCAACAGTACATTAAAAGGATTATCCACCACGACCAAGTGGGATTCATTCCAGGGCTGCAAGGTTGGTTCAACATCCGCAAATCAGTCAATGTGATACAACACATCAATAAAAGAAAGAACAAGAACCATATGATACTCTTAATAGATGCTGAAAAAGCATTTGACAAAGTACAGCATCCCTTCCTGATCAAAACTCTTCAAAGTGTAGGGATAGAGGGCACATACCTCAATATCATCAAAGCCATCTATGAAAAACCCACCGCAAATATCATTCTCAATGGAGAAAAACTGAAAGCTTTTCCGCTAAGGTCAGGAACACAGGAGGGATGTCCATTATCACCACTGCTATTCAACATAGTACTAGAGGTCCTATCCTCAGCAATCAGACAACAAAAGGAAATTAAAGGCATCCAAATCGGCAAAGAAGAAGTCAAATTATCACTCTTTGCAGATGATATGATACTATATGTGGAAAACCCAAAAGACTCCACTCCAAAACTGCTAGAACTTGTACAGGAATTCAGTAAAGTGTCAGGATATAAAATCAATGCACAGAAATCAGTTGCATTTCTCTACACCAACAGCAAGACAGAAGAAAGAGAAATTAAGGAGTCCATCCCATTTACAATTGCACCCAAAACCATAAGATACCTAGGAATAAACCTAACCAAAGAGACACAGAATCTATACTCAGAAAACTATAAAGTACTCATGAAATAAATGGAGGAAGACACAAAGAAATGGAAAAATGTTCCATGCTCCTGGATTGGAAGAATAAATATTGTGAAAATGTCTATGCTACCTAAAGCAATCTACACATTTAATGCAATTCCTATCAAAGTACCATCCATCTTTTTCAAAGAAATGGAACAAATAATGCTAAAATTTATATGGAACCAGAAAAGACCTTGAATAGCCAAAGGGATATTGAAAAAGAAACCAAATTTGGTGGCATCACAATTCCGGACTTCAAGCTCTATTACAAGCTGTCATCCTCAAGACAGCATGGTACTGGCACAAAAACAGACACATAGATCAATGGAACAGAATAGAGAGCACAGAAATAGAGCCTCAACTCTACGGTCAACTAATCTTCGACAAAGCAGGAAAGAATGTCCAATGGAAAAAAGACAGCCTCTTCAATAAATGGTGCTGGGAAAATTGGACAGCCACATGCAGAAAAATGAAATTGGACCATTTCCTTACACCACACACAAAAATAGACTCAAAATGGATGAAGGACCTCAATGTGAGAAAAAAAATCCATCAAAATCCTTGAGGAGAACACAGGCAGCAACCTCTTCGACCTCAGCCACAGCGACATCTTCCTAGGAACATCGCCAAAGGCAAGGGAAGCAAGGGCAAAAATGAACTATTGGGATTTCATCAAGATCAAAAGCTTTTGCACAGCAAAGGAAACAGTTAACAAAATCAAAAGACAACTGACAGAATGGGAGAAGATATTTACAAATGACACATCAGATAAGAGACTAGTGTCCAAAATCTATAAAGAACTTAGCAAACTCAACACCCAAAGAACAAATAGTCCAATCAAGTAATGGGCAGAGGACACGAACAGACATTTCTGCAAAGAAGACATCCAGATGGCCAACAGACACATGAAAAAGTGCTCCATATCACTCGGCATCAGGGAAATACAAATCAAAACCACAATGAGATATGACCTCACACTAGTCAGAATGGCTAAAATCCACATGTCAGGAAATGACAGATCCTGGTGAGGATGCGGAGAAAGGGGAACCCTCCTACACTGTTGGTGGGAATGCAAGCTGGTGCAACCACTCTGGAAAACAGCATGGAGGTTCCTCAAAATGTTGAAAATAGAACTGCCCTATGACCCAGCAATTGCACTACTGGGTATTTACCCTAAAGATACAAACGTAGTGATCCAAAGGGGCACGTGCACCCGAATGTTTCTAGCAGCAATGTCCACAATAGCCAAACTATGGAAAGAACCTAGATGTCCATCAACAGATGAATGGATCAAGAAGATGTGGTAGATATACACAATGGAATACTATGCAGCCATCAAAAGAAATGAAATCTTGCCATTTGCGACAACATGGATGGAACTAGAGCGTATCATGCTTAGCAAAATAAGTCAAGCAGAGAAAGACAACTACCATATGATCTCCCTGATATGAGGAAGTGGTGATGCAACATGGGGGCTTAAGTGGTTAGGAGAAGAATCAATGAAACAAGATGGGATTGGGAGGGAGATAAACCATAAGTGACTCTTAATCTCACAAAACAAACTGAGGGTTGCTGGCGGGGGAGGGGTTGGGAGAAGGGGGGTGGGGTTATGGACATTGGGGAGGGTATGTGCTTTGGTGAGTGCTGGGAAGTGTGTAAACCTGGTGATTCACAGACCTGTACCCCTGGGGATAAAAATATATGTTTATAAAAAATAAAAAATTAAAAAAAAAGTCAGACTACCCTTGAGTAATTATTTGAAAGTTAACAAAAATTTATGTACAATATCATTAAATTTATTATGCATAAAGGCTCAAAATGAAGCATAAACTCATGGTAAAACAAATGCTTTATTTTTGTACCTCAAGAAAAAATTTTATTGTCATGTCAATACAACAAAGATATCACCTTTTAAAGATATAAGACCCAGGTACTTCAATTAAATTAGTTCAAAGCTTTTACACATCTTTATGAATTTTCCATTTAGAATCCCAAGATATATTAAAAAGATTGCATCAGCTTTCTTTTTTTTTTAAGTCTTTTTTTTTTTAAGATTTTATTTATTTATTTGACAGAGAGAGAGATCACAAGCAGGCAGAGAGGAAGGCAGAGAGAGAGAGAAGGAAACAGGCTCCTTGCTGAGCAGAGAGCCTGATGCAGGACTTGATCCCAGGACACAGATCATGACCTGAGCTGAAGGCATAGGCTTTAACCCACTGAGCCACCCAGGCACCCTGCATCAGTTTTCTACAGAATTATCTACTCATTTAATTTTCATTAAAATTCAGTCTCTTTTGTTTATGAAAAATGTTTTTCTTACATCCAACTTATCCATATTTTCTACTATCATCCACAGACCCACCCAATTACCCACACTTAAAGATCTAAATGAAATTGATATCTATTAATGATAATCCTCAACTAATTACTCTCACTGTTCTTTCATACCTAGTAATACTTTTTGATTATTCTCATCAGGGAAGTGGTTTCCAAACATTATATAGTTCTAATGTGATGTTATTGATTTTGTTTAATGCCTCTCAAACATGGTACAAACATCAGTACACAGGAAGAAAATAAAATAAAAAATTACTGAGCCTTTTGTTTTAACAATACTATATTCTCTTTTTTCTTTTCTTCTTTGCATTGTTTGCTTATACATGAATCAAAATGGTTTTCTCCAGTTTTGTTACGTTTGTTTCTTTGTGCTTAGTGGATATGAGTTTTTTATTCTTTTTAGGATATATGAGTCAGAGATTCAGTTTAGACTATCTCTAATAAGGGAGTTATTATCAGGCAGCATATATCAATAAAAGGAATTAGAAAATCACAAGACCCAGAGATGGCCAGAGATCTAGGCTTCACTGAAATAGGAACATAGCTGATGGCTTTGAATAGAGGTTAGGATCCAAGGTGATTTGAATGGCTGTACCATGAGGATCCCCTAATCATAGCAGGAATTCTTAGGTCTTCACTTTAGTGTACTACATTAATGTGAATTAACAATTCTTTCTGTATTTATTTTTCTTTGAGTATCTTTCTACTCCATCTCTACTGAAAATTGAATGATCTTTTAGACATCTCACTAGTTCAAACTGCAAAGGATGATCTTCTACTATTCCTTGGATCTCCTAGCTGTTCCCTTTTTCTATTTAGGCAGAGTTTTGGTTTAAAGCTGATTGTCATGGCAAACTTGCATTTAGGCTTGACTGGCTCCTGTGCTAACCTAGTCCTAAAAATGTTGCCTGTCTTATTTGGTAGTGAGTAGGTAATTTCTGCCTCACATTGCTTTCTAAATAGGGGTTTGGAAATGTATTGATTTGATTTATATAAGAAATATATTATATTCAGACCATACACACACACATATATGTATACACATTATGTGTGTGTGTGTGTGTATAAAATAGAGAAATAGAGAGAAGAGAGAACCATCAGTAAAGAGATATTGAACAAAGTTAATAACATCACATTAGAGCTAATAATATTTGGAACACCCTGAACCATATGATAGATATATATATAGATATCTATCTATCTATATATATATATATCACACAATTAGGGAAGCTGAAAAATCCCTCAATTTCTGCCCTCTGCAAATTGCAGGCACAAGAAAACCGGTTGTATAATTTAAAGATTCCAGTCCATGCCTAAAAGCCTGAGAACCAGGAGAGCTGCGAACAGAAGACTGATGTTCCACTTCAAATAGTTAGGCAGACAGTAACAAAACCCTCCA
Organism: Mustela erminea; assembly: GCF_009829155.1. Classification (NCBI taxonomy): domain Eukaryota; kingdom Metazoa; phylum Chordata; class Mammalia; order Carnivora; family Mustelidae; genus Mustela; species Mustela erminea. The sequence continues at coordinate 57,223,027 of NC_045625.1, forward strand.
TTCCTCCCCCTTCTCTTCAGATCCTCCAGCTACGGGATGATGCCTGTCTTCACTGGAGAAGGCAATCCTCTTCTCTCAGTCTAACAATAAAGTATTGTCTCTTCTAAAATGCTCTTACAGATATACCCAGAAAGTTTATCCAGATTTCTGCATATCCCATGATCCAGTAAGTTAACACACAAAATTAGCTACTAAAAATGGCCTAGAAATATAAAATATTAGAGGAGAAAGGTGAGCATATCAACAAACCAACCAATCTGGTAAACTGAAGGTTAGATATAGCATTTAGATGGCAGTCCAGAAAGCACCAAGGAATTATGGACTGAATAGGTCTTCCACATTGGGGAAAAGAAGGAGGTCAAGAATTTCTGAGGACAAGAAGAAACATTTATTGCAAGGAACAGGTAGAAATACCTGAACAGGAAAATGAGTTTTAATACTAGATCCAGTTTTTAATTCAGATCAAATGCTGCTTTATTGCTTTCTAGTAAAGTCAAAGGAAATGGGACTAGCAGCTAAGGCAGTAATTAAGCTATCGCAGGGGTTTGGCATTATCACACATTAAATTGAAAAAAAAAAAAGAATCCATACCACTTTAAATAATACTTTCAATTTGTTGTTTCTCTGTTAAGAGACATTGTTGAATTCATGTTCTATACATGATCTTTTATTGTAGTATATGACTTGGTAAATTTGTTAGACTAAGGGTATCTGAGAAGTTCAGACTAATCCTTAACTATAATCAGTCACGAGTAACCTTGATGAATGACCTAAAATATCTGAGTCCATGTTGCAAAAATGACCCTAGTAAAGATAACTTAGATGGTTTAGCCTAACTCAGGTCTTCCTTCTATAAATTTTATTGGAACACAGCAACACTTATTCATTTATGTGTTACCTATGATTTCTTTATTTTCTTTCTTTTTTTTTACTATAATGATAAGATTGAATAGTCACAAAAGTGACAACATAACCTGAAAAGACTAAAATATTTACTATCTCGCTTTATACAGAAAATGTTTGTTGATGCAGACTTAGCCTATCAATGCGCAAAAATATTCTTTAAATATCAATTTATTTACTGTACTTTGAAAATGGAGATCAGTGTTCTAGTTGGAGAGGGAGGGTATTTGGTGGTACTAATTCTAACCATAAAATATTATGGAGAGAAAGAGGTTGGGAGGAAGGGAATGGAAGGATGGAGGGGGAAAGATTGGAGGGAAAAGGAAGGGGGAGAAAAAAGGAGAGGTAACTGAGCATATTAAGGAGCCAAGACAAGCAAGGACATTATAATCTGGATCCAGGTTCCTTAGTCCCATTTGCTCCTAATGGCCAGTTTTGGTTTTGTCCTTTTGGTTCTGTAAGACATGTCATTATCCTCATGGTAAATCTATCTTTTCATGAATTATTTGAAGTCATATTTTGCTTTATATGCAACTGAAAATTTTCCAATCAGTTCAGGGATGACAGCATACCTGATGTCTCAATGTGGGAGCGGGAGTTCTAGTAATAGACCTTTAGCCCATTATAGAGGTATATTCTACATTCTCTCTGCCAAAAAATTAACAGCAAGAAAATTTTCAAGAAGGCCCAAAAGCACACTCAGTAGTGCTGTTGGAAGCAGGCACTTCTAAAAATGGAACTTAATGGAGCAAGAATAGCAGTGGCAGCAGCTTCTCTTTATTGTAATTTATATCAGATGGATAAAACTGTTTGTGCTATTTTTTCTGCTATTGGGGTTTTATTAAAATTTATTAAAGGACTATGTAAGTAAAGGCTTTGATAAAATACATTGGTTTATGGTTGCTATGAAATTTCTTTTTATATTAGAAAAAACAATGTCTGAATTAGTAAAGTGAAAACAAAGAGTTTGCAATCTACAACCTTAAATGTGTAGAACAATTTTATTGCATATACTCTTGCACATATTTTTGACATTCTTTTAGTTTGTTAAAATACTTGGCAATTCAAAGACTGCACTCAAATAGGCTCCTTTTTATCCCAAAAGCATTACCACCACACGCTAAAGTGATAAACCTAGTTAAATGAAAGTGAATCCTTGAGGTTATTCCATTTTATATAAAACACACTAATAGGTATTTAGCAGGATTAATATGATAGTTTCTGTAGAAACTAATTAAAACCTAAGCAAAGAAAAATATTGGTCTCGCTGCAACTCCTAAGTTTAACTCAAAAAAGCAAAATGAGTTTTTACTATATGGCAAGCACTATGCAAGTCATTGAAAAAAATTAGGAAAGAAAAACAAACTTGTCCTCCTGCAGCACATACAGTTTAGAAGAATTAGGCTGATAATAATTTAAAACCCATATATAATCTTGAAACAATGATAAGAACAAAGTATTATAGGAATGAAAGTAAATTATAACACTTTAATTCCACTGAAACCTGAAGATCCTAGAAATTGTGTCTATTCTCCTTTCATTCTTTGCTTTTTTAAAATAATATCCGTCATAGTTTTGTGTTCATATGAGAAAAATAATGATCTGATATAGGCTCTGCCAGTACTTAAGTGAAACGATGTTTTTCAAAACTTTGGACAAAAATAATTTTTAAGCACTTAAAATATACACAGTATCTTATACTCCAGAAAAAGTTTAAAAGAACAGGTGTATAACAGATGAGTATCTTGTAAAACAATGGAAAGTGTAACTATACTGAGGAAATCATGTCTTTTGAACTTGAAAACCATGTATTAAATGTTCACAATGAAGCCATATCATTTCTTTTTTCATGCTTATAATTTACTTATAAGTTATATATATTTAAAAAGCATTTCAAAACATGCAAAAATAGAATTCTAAAATGAGTGATAAAATGTGATAAATATTTTAAGTAATTCTTTATCTTTTTTTCAATTTTATACTTCTGGTTAGTTAACATACAGTGTTATATTAGTTTCAGGTGTACAATATAGTGATTCGGAAATTGCTACATCACCTGGTTTTTATGACAACAAGGACATCTCTTAATTCCCATTACCTATCTGACCAATTCCCCCACACCCCTCCCCTCTGGTAACCATCAGCTTGTTCCCTATAATTAAGAGTCTGTTTCTTAGTTTGTCTCTGTATATCTCTTTTTTCCCCCTTTGCTCATTTTTTTGTTGTTGTTATTTCTTAGGTTTCTTTCTTTCTTTCTTTCTTTCTTTCTTTCTTTCTTTCTTTCTTTCTTTCTTTCTCTTAATATATTCATCTGTCAATGTACACTTGGACAGCTTCCTTATCTTTGTTATTTCAGTAGCACTGCTATAAGCATTGGGGTGGGGGTGCATGTGTCCCTTCAAATCGGTATTTTTATATCCTTTGAATAAGTACTCAGTAGTGTGATTGCTGGGTTATAGGAAAGTTCTATCTTTAACTTTTTGTGGAAACTCCATTCTGTTTTTCAGAGTGACTGCACCAGCTGCATTCCTACCAACAGTGCTAGAAGGTTCCTTTTTCTTCACATCCTCACCAATACCTGTTGTTTCTTATGTTGTTGATTTTAACCATTCTGACAGGTATGAGGTGGTATTTCATTGTAGCTTTGATTTGCATTTATCTGATGGTAAGTGATGATGAACATCTTTTCATGTGTCTGTTAGTCCTCTTTGGAGAAATGTCTATTCATGTCTTCTGTCCATTTTTAAAGGATTATTTGTTTTCTGGGAGTTGAGTTGTATAAGTTCTTTATATATTTTTGGTACTAACTCTTTATCAGATATGTCATTTGGCAATATCTTCTTCTATTCTGTAGGTGGCCTTTTAGTTTTGTTGATTGTTTCCTTCAGTGTGAAAAAGCTTTTTATTTTGCTATAGTCCCAATAGTTTATTTTTGCTCTTGTTTCTCTTGTCTTAGGAAACATATCTAGAAAAAAAGTTTTTATGGTTGATGTTAAAAATTCACTGCCTGTGTTATCTTCTAAGATTTTTATGGTTTTAGGTTTCAAATTTAGGTCTTTAACCCCCTTTTGAATTTATTTTTGTGTATAAGAAAGTAAGAAAGTAGTCTGGTTTCTTTCTTTTGCTTGTTTCTGTCCAGATTTCCCAACACAATTTGTTGAAGTGACTGTTTTTTCCCACTCGATATTCTTTATTGCTTTGTTGAATATTAGTTGACCATATAGCTGTGGCTTTATTTATTTTTTAATTGATCTATGTGTCTATCTTTGTGCCAGTACCACACTGTTTTATTTTTGTTAAGTTTTTATTTAAATTTCAGTTAGTTAACATATAGTGTAATATTAGTTTCAGTTGTACAATACAGTGATTCAACACTTCCATACATCACCCAGTGCTTATCACAAAAGTACACTCCTTAATCCCCATCACCTATTTCACCCATCCTCCCACACACGTCCCCTCTGGTAACCATCAGTTTGTTCTTTATAGTTAGGAGTCTATTTTTTGGTTTGTCTCTCTCTCTCCCTCTTCTCTCTCTTTTCTTCCCCCATTGCTCATTTGTTTTGTTTCTTAAATCCCACATATGAGTGAAATCATATGGTTTTTGTCTTTCTCTGACTGACTTATTTTGCTTGGCATAATTCTCTATACTTTCAGTCAAATTATTTATTTTTTTAAGCACAAAAATCATTGTTATAAAAAATTTGGGTCATTTTTCTGGACCTACAGTTAAATATTTTCTTTAATTCTTTTGTGCTCTTCAATGCTTAGTGTGAAGGACAAAATACTGGCCTTCCAAAGACACTCATGCCCTGATCCTTGGAATATATGAATGTACTATATTACAGGGGAAAAGGAACTTTAGTGATTAATATCAAGGGACTTGAAATTGGGAGATCATTCCAAAAAGCAGGGTGCATCTGATTTAAGAAATCTGTGGTTAAAATGGAAGAAGGAGGCAGAAGAATAGGTTGGAATTCTGAGCCTTAAAAAGGACTCAACCCACCAGTACTGACTTTGAAAATGAAGGGAGGGGCTCATGAGACAAGAATTGAACATGGTCTCTAAAAACTGGTAATGGCCATTCACTGATAACCATAAAGAAAACAAGGCCTCAGTATTACAACTACAAGGAAGTCAGTTCTTCCCTAGAGCCTCCAATAAAGAATACAGTTTTACAGACCCTTTGATTTTTATCCTAAGTTCTTATCTAAAGAACTGTAAGGTAATAAACTTATGTTGTTTTAAACCACTGAAGTGGAAAAATTTTATGGGAATTATTAGGAAACAAATGTACTTAATCATCGATCCATGATTCTTTTCCCTCTGAAGTGATATACATCCTGATCAGTTTCTCAATCAAACACTGACCATCGGAAGGGCAGGTGAACCATGAGAGACTATGGACTCTGAAAGACAACCTGAGGGTTTTGAAGGGGTGGGGGGTGGCAGGTTGGGGGAGCCTGGTGGTGGGTATTAAGGAGGGCACGTATGGCATGGAGCACTGGGTGTGGTGCAAAAACAATGAATTCTGTTGCACTGAAAAGAAAAAAAAAAGAATGAATCTTTGGGGTGGAACACCAAAAATAAATATAAGAACAGGAAAAAAATAAAAAAATCACTGACAATCAAACTGAACCCTAAGTCAAATATTTTAAAATTACTTTAAACTTGAAGTAATATAGAATGAAGGGGACTTCTTATATACAAGCAATTTTAGTAATGGATTTGTCTGTATCTCTAGCCGTGGCTATAGATCAGCATATATTAGGTGACAAATAAATATCCTCGACAATTTACGTGACATGACTGAGCTAAAGTAAATTCTTGAGTTCCATTCTTAGGTGCTCAGAGAATATAGCTGACTGTCCATTTATTTTTTTGTTTTGAGCTAAGTTTTGACCACTCTTGAGACAAAGTCTTGAGCAGATGGTAGAAGTAGTGAGAAGCTATTCTGGCCGTAGTAAAAAACTGTCTGAGAATTCTACTTAGTCCTTTGATATCTACCTCCTACAAAGATTGCCAGTATTTATCAATTTATTTTATAATGTAAATCCTAGCTCCTGACTGTAACTATCATGATTTCTCCATTTACTAAGTCTCAAACATGGTATTGTCCTTTCTGGACTAGTTTTCAAGGTCTTTACAGTTTTTACTCTAACCATCAAAAGTGTCTTTTTCCTCTAAGATCAAGGACAAATCAAGATGTCCTTGATCTTAGAGGATAATACTTCAATACTTCTACTCAACATTATAGAAGAAGTTCTAGCTAATGTAATCAAACAAGAAGAGGAAATAAAAGGATATACAGATTGGCAAATGAGAAGTGAAACTGTCTTTGTTTGCATGTAACATGATTGTCTGTGTAGAAAGCCAGAAAATCAAAACCAACAAAACAATTGGAACTAATAAGGGATTATAGCAAGTTTAACTTACAAGGCTAATATACACAAGCCAATTGTTTTCCTATATATTTCCTATATGTATTTCAAACTGGAATTTGAAATTAAAAATATGGCACAGTTTACATTAGCACCAAAAATAGTGAAATACTTCGGTATAAATCTGACAAAACATGTACAAGATCTATATGAGGAAACCTACAACTCTCATGAACAAAATTAAAGAACTAACTAGATAGAGAAGTATTCCATGTTCATGAGTGAAGAAATTCAAAATTCTTAACCGGCCAATTCTTCCCAACTTGATCTATAGATTAAATGAAAATTCTAATCAAATTGCTAGCATGTTATATTGACAAACTGATTCTGTTTGTGCAGAAAAAGAAAAGACCCAGAATAACCAACACAATTTGGAGGAAGAATAAAGTTAGAGGACTGACACTATTTTACTTCAAGCCTTATTATAAAGCTACTGAAATAAAAAAGTGTGATATTGGTGAAACAATAGACCACTAGATCAATGGAACACAATATTAAGCCCAATAATAGATCCACACAAAGGTAGCCCACTCATCTTTGAAAAAGGAGTAAAGGCAGTTCAATAGTGAAAGACAATCTTTAAACAAAGGGTTCTTAAACAACTGGTAATTCACATGGGGTGAAAAAAGAATCTAGACATAGACTTTCCTCCCTTATCCCCTTTGAAAAAATCTATTGATAAATTTATGGGTAAACAAACTGTAGTACATTCATACAATTGAATTTTATTCAACAATAAGAAGAAATGATCAAGCCATGAAAAATGCAGAGGAAACTTAAGCACATTTTGGTAAGTGAAAGAAATCAGTCTCAAAATGCTATAGACTATATAATATTGACTATGCGATATTCTAGAAAAGGCAACAATTTAGGGACAGTAAAAAACAACTATGGTTCTCAGAAGTTGGAGGAAAAGTAAGGAGTGATGAATAGGTGAAACACGGGATTTTTTAGCATAATGAAACGATTTTATATAGTATTGTAATGATAGGTACCTGACATTATATATTTTTAAAATGCATAGAACTGTACAACACAAAAATTATATTATAATGTAATATATTAGAATTTAATCCATCAGTATTACTTGATTAATCATAATGTGTGTACCACACTAATGGGAGAAGCTAATAATTAGTGAAACTGTATTGGGGGGGTTGGTATATGGCATCTCTGTTCTTTCTGCTCAATTTTTCTGCAAACCTACAATGTTCCTGAAAACCAAAGTCTAGTTAAATCAATCAAAATTGTTACCCATTTTCTTACAGCTAGGCTTTCTGATTAGAAACAATAAGTTAATTGAATATAATATGAGCATTGTTCTGTTGTTCAAGTACAACCTTATTGAATAAGTTGTACATTTTTTACTGACATCACCTAAAAACAGTGTAGTATGTATTCTCCTTCTCTCACTTGACAAGAATAACAGATACATGTTCATGTCCACTACACTTTTTTGTTGTCATATTACACTCTCTGGTACAATTAACCACTGTCTGTGTCATTAACTTGTTGTTATACTTTGATTTTTAAATGATTTTTATGGCAACATCTCCTGGGGGAAACATTTCACTTTCATTCTGACAGCAAGAACACTCTAAGTTAATATTAAATAATCTGACACATTTAAAAACAATATTTCTTATAGTAGATGGTTTGGTTACCCAGAAAGGTACTACCAAGTTTTAGTTACATTGAAGCAGACAGTCCTTTTGATTACATTCAAATTACATGTTAAATAGGCAGATGCTTTCTCTATCTCACATACCACTCTCCCCTTTTCTTTCCTATCGTCTTTGAAGTCTATATGTGCTGTGTGTTAGGGTCTGATGAGGATAACTCGATTAGTAATTCCTAGCAATGACTCTCATAAAGCTAATGGATTTATGAGGGATGTGAAACATATGCACAAATAATTCTAACACATAGCAGAATGTAGCAAGTGTTATAATTTGCAAAAGTAAATGTCATGGGCGTTCAGAAAACGAGAGCTCAATTTCAATGGAAGGATGGATATAAGGCTTTGGCAGGAATTCAAGTTAGGCCTTAAAATTATGGTTTCTGAATTTGACAAAGATAAGAGGTTCATTGAGGTAAAGGTTATTTGCATATGCAAAATTGCAGGAAAGGAAAAGGAAATGGCAGACTTTCAGACTACACAAAGTTATCCATTTTGATAGGATTTTAAGACATATGAAGGAGGCAAAAGAAAAACTAAATTGAAATGGAAGTTTTGACCTAAAACAGAGATTAGCCAACGTTTTTTTTTAGTGGCCAAAGAGATTTTAAAAAGCAACACAATCTCTAGCACAACTTCTGAATACTGCCATTTTTATCAAGAAAACAGTTCACAGATTAAAACATACCCAAATAAGCATAGATGCATTCCAGTAAAACTTAAGTTATAAAACAGGCAATGACTACAATTCTGTTCATTAGGCATAATTTGCTGACTCCTGCCCTCGCTCATAAATGGGACTTACATGCCATTATGAAATTTGGGATGTGTATACAAGAAGATATATATGAAGTCTGGGTAGGGATGTTAGATGGTACACCTGACTGAGTATAAGAGAAAACAGGAGCCATTTCCTTTTACAAGTGATATGACAGGGGCACCTGGGTGGCTCAGTGGGTTAAGCCTCTGCCTTTGGCTCAGTTCATAGTCTCATGGTCCTGGGATCAAGCCCCACACTGGGCTCTCTGCTTGGCAGGGAGCCTGCTTCCCCTTCTTTCTCTGCTTGCCTATCTGCCTCCTTGTGATCTCTGTCAAATAAATAAATAAACAAACAAACAAACAAACAAACAAATAAATAAATAAATATCTTTAAACGATATGACAAAGATTCTCTCTGTGACCAAACTGTAATAGGACTTTTCTAAGCACTTTTTCAACTAGATCTCAACTTTTGGACTTCTGTGTTCATCTTGCATTTTAGTTTTAGCAAGAATCTTACAAAGTAACTTTAGTCAGAATTCCCTACCCTCAATATCTATCACTCTCTGTATCTCATATGTTCCTAATTCTCCACCACTCCCCAGGTGATGTCTAATTACCTTGGCCTGTCTTCAAATGAATCCAGTTAGGTCAATTTAGCCAGAATCCTCTCTTAACTAGATGTTTCCTCTTAGCAATTTTCTAGTTACTGATTCCCATCCTGCTCCTTGGCTACGAATTCTCACTTTTCCTTGTATTCAGAGCTGAACCCAATCTCTTTCCCCACGCAAAGCCTTATTGCCCCTCCTGCCTGAAGAAAGTCTGCCTTACTGTTCCTTAAAAAGTGAATGAATAATTAAAAAAATGTTAGTGACAGAAATTTATAAATTTTAAGGGTTTTAACTGCATTGTTGCAAAATAGTCACTTAAATGATAAAATCAATCAAAACTGCTACACTACTATTACACTTGTTACAGTAGCTATTAATCTGGAACTAACTGAGTTTTATTTCTAGACAAATCGTCTAACACTACTTCATTGAATTATTAACTGAAATGGAATATCGAAACAATCCTTAAATATTTTGTAGTACTTTCTAAAAAGGGAGAACTTATTTTATGGCAGTGACTGTATTTGTTCTCTGTTGTTTGTGCCACTGTTCTTCAAAAAGCCAGATTCATTGTATTGTAAAAAGAAGTTTTTTCTTTCCTCTAAATGATATATTTTGCTCACACATGTTTCAAAAAATATTTTACTGATTGATTTAGACTATGCATTTCTGAAATTAGACCGTGTTTTCGGAACAGTTTTAAAATATGTGCATTTATGTATATATTCTTGCTAATGGCATGCTCAGATATCTATAGTCAGCTCTGAAGGTTTTAGATGTTTCTGGAAGTGGGGATGGTTTTAATATAAATCCATAAAGCCAGTGATTAAAGCATGTGAGAATCTTTAATCTTTGAAGATATGACATGCCAATCAGCTTCTGTGACAGATCTTTTGAAGGAAACCTATGTAGAGAAGCCCTTTTTAAATTGACTATGTGGGAGGTAAGAAAGTGGGAAGCATTATTCTGTACCTTTTTAGAGTAGAAAATTGTTCTTTCCTAACAAGTACTATATATCAATATAGTACACTATGTTACTTGTTCATATGTATAGAAAAATAAGGATGATCCATAAATATATGCATTTTCTTTTTCTCATTACATATGATTTCAAAGATTTTTCCCCCCCTGGCATATCCAATGATTGAATATTAGAACAAGAAGTCCATTACTTTAAAACACGGAAACAAAATTTCACTGAAGTTAAATGACTTAAGTATATTAGGTAAAAAAAGTTTTGAGTTATCCTGACTCCAAATCAAGTACTCTATTTGAGAGAATTAATTTTCTTCATCATTCAAAGAGTTTTCAGCAGACATATCCAATAGAACCAGCATCCTTTCTTTCTGTTTTTAAACTTGCCAATATAACATTTTAAAAAAAAAAATTTTGGAGAGAAGGCTATTAACCCTCAAACATGCTTTACATAATAATAATATCAAGGCTCTCTGTTTTGCTCAACAGTAATCTGATTCTTTAGCTGTGATAAACTGCTCTGCCTTTGGCCTTCTAGTTTAGCCATTTAGGAATTGGATTATTGTCTCATAAAACAGAGAGGCAATGATATCACTGCTTAATTATAATCATTATTAAAAGTTCTGAATCATGTTATTATCAGGAAAAGGGCAACTGATGGTACTTGAATGAATGACTCACAAAGAACATTACAATTTATTTTGTGTCAGGAAAATAAAAACACCTTTAGAATGCAATATGCAAAGTGGAAGACAGAGCATACACTGGTTAAGAGCCTGAGATTTTGAAACAGAAATATTTGAATCCCTACCACAGCACTTACTTACTGTGTGACTTTAGAAACTTCTTCTATAAAATAGAAGCAAAACAGTGTGTCTACAAATGTTGTGTAGTTCCTGCAATAGTGAAATGAGATTATGTATGTTTCATGTTTAACATAGTACCTGACATCTAGTAAGCACCCAATAAATTATAGAAATTTAAAATAACATTCACAGTAAGTATGATGTTGATCTTAGTTATTTCAAAATGTCTTTTAATTTGTTGTAAAATTCAATTTCGCTGCTGTCCCAGTCATGCCTTCTTTTAACCCAGACATAAATATAAAACATGTTGAGTTTGGTATAATATTGTGTAATGCTCTATATTTCAAGCTGACATACATAGAACCTTTATATAATGTTCTGAGATAATTTCTAGTGATTAATAACAAATTCACTCACTCAATGGATATTTAGAAATGTTCATTTAGTACCAGACAAGATGTTAGGAGAAACTGAACTCAGTCCCTAGCTTCAGTAAGTCATAAAAGTGTTCTTAGTGCTATGATAATAATAAGACATACAAGAGAGGTCTCAAATATCAGGACATGAAAACAGGGAAAGGCACAGGAGTGATTTACCATAAATCAATTGTTAAAAGTTAGAAGAGAGCTATTGCTGGAACATAGAAGCCATAGAAATTCTACCTGAAGGAATCTGAGACAATGACTTTGCTAGCACTTTAGTGTGTGTGTGTGCATGTGTGTGTGTGTGTGTGTTGTTTTGTTTTTGCTAACATCTTAAAGTAGAGGTAAAGAATGAACGAAGAGTAGTTCAGATTGATTAGTAATGAACCAATATGAAGAGCTATAAAATATTATGTTTCTAGAGTAGTGTTATGTAAATTCAGAGCAAGAAGAAATTGTAAATGTCAAATTAGGAGATAATGCAGATTATAAATAGATAAAAGCCAAGTGAAATGGGATATAAATTAAGTATTACAGAAATGGGAAATAGAAAATCAAAAATTAATAATAAATATGTCAAAGAGGATCCTATAAGAGTGAAAAATTGATTATATTAGGTGCATATGGAAGAGAGGCATGTCTGTGCCTGCGTTCCACATCTATACTGCATTAGGGAGAATAATACAGCATCATTAATTGAAATATGGACGGGGAAAGGTGTTATATATAATATGGGAAAAGATGACACATTTTAATTCAGAAATGTTGAACATCAGACACCAATAGTGTATCCAAGAAGACATAAGCAACAAGTATAAAAAATTAGACTTTATGCCCTCTATGTTATAGGGAAACCAAATGATATCAAATGTTGTAAATGTTAAGATAAACACAAAGAATATAAAAGCTAGAAAATATCCTACTGTTGATAGGGGAAGAAGGATATAGAAGTCAGAGAACTAATCAGAGAACCAGAATAACATAAAGTCTCAAACATGTAAGATTAAAAAGTCCAAGAAGAGGGAAAAAAAAAAAAAAGCATTAAATATCACATTAGGGGCGCCTGGGTGGCTCAGTGGATTAAAGCCTTTGCCTTCGGCTCAGGTCATGGTCTCAGGGTCCTGGGATAGAGCCCCGCATCGGGCTCTCTGCTCAGCAGGGAGCCTGCTTCCTTCTCTCTCTGTCTCTCTCTCTGCTTGCCTCTCTACCTACTTGTGATCTCTTTCTCTGTCAAATAAATAAATAAAATCTTTAAAAAATAAAAATAAAAAAAAATAAATGTCACATTAAGTTCTAGTGAGGTAAGAAGTGAAAAAAAAAAAAAATGACAATTAAGGAGTCACTAGTGACTTCCAGATAAGGAATTCAAGACAAATGGTAAGAAAAAAATATATTTTATTTCAAGGGTTAATGAATGAATGAGTGGTAAAGCAGAAGAGTGAATAAATGATAAACTCTTATTTTCAGAAATACAGTTGTTCAAGATAATAAAAGTGCGTTTTGTTCTGTTTTGTTTTGAAGTATAAAGGAAATTTCCAGCCAAGAGGAGAGAGAAAGAGAAAGCAATAATAGTTGTAAGAGAATTGTAAGAGAAAGCAATAATAGTTGATAGAACCAATTCATGGAGGAGGCAAGAAAGATTCAATTATGAAAATATTCTACAAGCATTAATTGGGTAGCTAGTCCGTTTCAGAGATTGTGCTAGATGCTGAAATATATAAAACTATGCTGAATATTCAATCTGTAGAAAAAGAAAAGTAATATGATAGTACAATATGATGTGTAATAATACAAAACATATGTGTGTATCTATATATCTATAGATACTCTACACACACATGCGCACACACGTGCGCACACATACACACACAAAATATATTATGAATACCCAAAAGAATGTGTCTCTAAGTCTCCCTGGTGTACAGGAGAGACTTGACAAGGAACACTTACAGAAAGGTTGCAATTGAGCTAAATTGGAAAGGGTAAATAGATATTCATTAGTAAGAGACAAGAATGTAGGTAGTGTTAGTAGTGGGAAGAGCTTCTGCAGTTGTTCCAAGTGCTAGTGAATAAGATAATTTGAGAAGTCCTGATTTTCTCAATATTAGGACAGATTTTGGTAAATTAAGCAGAAACTATCAAGTGTTTTTTTACAGATTTTTTGAGGTATAATCCACAAAACAGTAATATATTTAAAGAATAAAATGTGATTATTCGACACATATACATTGTGAAAGAATTCACACAATGAAGTTAACACATCCATCACATCATATAGTTACCTTTAATTTTGTTTTTGATGAAAACACTTAAAGATCTCTTAATAAATTTCAAGTATACAATGCAGTACTATCCACTATAGTCCTCATGTTGTATATTAGATTGTCAGATTTTATTCATCTTATAAATGAAAGTTAGTACCCTTTTACCAATCTTTCCCCATTTCTTTCACCCATCACAGCTACTGGAAATTGCCATTCTACTCTGTTTCTATGTTTGACCTTTTCTTTTTTTTGATTCTACATATCATTAATACCATGCAGTAAATGTCTTTTTCTATCTGTTGTCCTCCAGGTTCAACCACCTCTTCACAAATGGTCAGATTCCCTTCTTTTCTAAAGCTGAATAATATTTACATATATTCATATATATTTATATGTATATATACAATGTTCAGATTAATATATATTCAACATTAATTATATACACACATACATACATATCACATCGTCTTTATCCAATCATCTGTTCATCTGTTAACAGATACTTAGGTTGTTTCTATATCTTGGCTATTGTGAATGATGCGTTCAACAACATATGGGTACAGATGTCACTTTGAGATAGTGATTTTGTTTTTGTTGGATACATACAGTGAAAAAGGATTGCTAGAGCATATGGTAGTACTATTTTTGATTTAATGTTTTTTCATAGAGGCTATACTAGTTGACATTCCCACCAACAATGTATCAGTATTTCCTAGTCTCCACATGCTCATCAGCATTTGTTAACTCTTATCTTCTTAAAAATAGTCATCCTAAATGTGCAAGGTGATAGCTCACTGTGGTTAAGAATGCATTTTCCTGGTAATTAGTATGTTGAGTATCTTTCAAGTACCTAATCCTATTAGTATGTCTTCTCTGGACACATGTCTACTTAAATGCTTTGTCATTTTTTTATCGTGTTATTTGTTTTGTTTTGTTTTGTTTTTGTTTTTGGTTGGCTACTGAGTTTTTTTAGTTTTTTTTTTTTTAATATATTTTGAGTATTAACCCCTTATCATATACATGGATTGAAAATATTTTCTCCCATTCCATATACTGTCTTTTCAGTTTGTTGATGGTTTCCTTCACTATACAGATACATTTTAACTTTATGTGTTCCCATTTGTTTATTTTTTGCTTTTGTTGTCTATGATTTTGATGTCAAATTAAAAAAAAAATCATTGCCAAGACCAAATGTCAAGGAGCTTATCTTCTTAGTTTTCTTCTAGGCATTTTATAGTTTAATGTCTCACATTCAACTCTTTAATTCATTTTGAGTATATTTTTATGTGTTGTGTAAGACAAAGGATTGGCAGTAATTCTTCTCCAAAGTTTGGTAGAATTCACCAGTGAAGTCATTGAGTACTGAAATTTTCTTGTTGGGAAGAATTTTTTTTTTTTTAAAGATTTTATTTACTTATTTAACAGACAGAGATCACAAGTAGGCAGAGAGGCAGGCAGAGAGAGAGAGGGAAGCAGGCTCCCCACTGAGCAGAGAGCCCGATGCAGGGCTCGATCCCAGGATCCTGGGATCATGACCTGAGCTGAAGGCAGAGGCTTAACCCACTGAGCCACCCAGGCGTCCTGGGAGGTTTTTGATTACTGATTCAATTGCCATACTCAAATTTGTCTATTCAGATTTTCTATTTCTTCATGATTAAGTTTGGTAGGTTGTATGTTTCTAGGTCTTTATCCAGCATTTGTAGGTCATATAACTTCTTGTATAATTATTTAAATTAGTTTCTTATGATCTTTATTATTTCTCTGTTATCAGTTGTAATGTCTTGTTTCATTTGTGATTCTTTTCATTTGAGGCTTCTGTCTTTTAATCAGTTTACCTCCAGATTTGTCAATATTGTTTTGCTCTTTAAAAAAAAAAAAGCTATTATTTTTGTTGATCTTTCTATCATCTTTTTAGTCTCTCTTTCCTTTATTTCCTCTCTGGTAGTTTTTATTACCTTCCTTCTCCTACCTTTGGTTTCATTTTTTTCTTTCCCCAATTCCTTGAGATATAAGGTTAGGTTCTTTATTTGAGGTCCTCATGGATACAGATATAGATATACAGATATCTATAGATATATATATGGGTATTATTGATATGAACTTCCTTGTTAAAACTGTTTTTGCTGTTCCATAATTTTTGATATGTTGTGTTTCCATTTTGTTTGTTTTAAGTTATATTTTCATTTCCCTTTTAGTCCCTTTTTGACTCATTGGTTATTCAAGAGTGTATGCAATTTCCATGTATCTGTGAATTTCCCAGTTTACCTTTTGTTAAAGATTTTTGTTCATACCATTGTGTTCTGAAATGATGCTTGGTATGATTTCAATCTTTTTAAATATGTTAACACTTGTTTTGTTTAAGACTAGTACAAGCTGGTTGTAAAAGATATCATGATGGAGTGAGTAATGCTTCATTTCATTACCAGAACCACTGCCTTTGTCCACAAGAGAAAGACCAGCTGCATTTCCTTGCTAGCTCAGCATGTCAGGCTGTGTGGCCTCATTACCTTAAACAGTCAATTGAAATAATATATTTAAAAAAAAAAAACAAAAAAAAGAGAGAGAAAAACTGTTTTCAGAAGGGAAACAGAAATAAATGTCTAGCAAATTTCTAACATAGGCCTTGAGTTCTGTAAAATATTGGTTAATAGATGTGTAACATTTGATTTTACACATTATTCATATTTAAACACACAATGTAGCTAGAAGGCTGGGTCTAAGAACTGATCAGGGAATACTTTCTGTAATACTTCATGAATACTCACTCGTGTTGACAATTGCTGCGCTTTTTCTTCCATTTTTTCACAGTCCCTCAGAATCCATTTCAATATATCTTATTTGTTCATTTTATCAACTCTCTATCATCTGATATTTACCTATTTTTGCTATTTTATTCTACATATACTAAATATAAATACTTTTCTTTCTGGAATCCAGCCATTTAGGTTTAATGGAGATTGGTGAATTAAACATTAGTTTAGAAGCAATTTATGAGATTTGTAGCTTAAAAAAATTTTTTTTCAAGGAAGGGGAGAATTCTGATGGTAAATAATTCTACATGTTGTAAAAAGCCCCCTTTCTGGCTCAGTGCTGGGGTGGAGTCTGCTTAAGATTCCCTCTTTCCCTCTCCCTCTGCCCCTCTCCTGGTCATTCACTCACCTGCATGTGCATGTTCTTCCTCTCCCTCTCTAAAGGAAAAAAAAAAAAAAGTCCACAGAAAACCTTTCTAACTTAACGTGCTTTTTAAATCCGGCTTGTTCGTTGTGTTTGTGGGTGTGTTGTGTGTGATTGTAATTGTGTCTCTGTCTAAACTAACATATGTAAACCTGTGTGTTTGTATGTATGTGTATGAACCAAAGCAATCCAGTTATCTGTTTGTTTTTCCCTAATGGAAAATAAAGAATTCTTGATTTTGTAAATATACAAATGTTTTTCTTTACTCCAGGACATGAAAAACTTAAAGTGAACTACAGGTTTACTTTAGAGTAAAAATCAAAACTATCAAACCAATCAAGCTAATTACAAACACCTGAAAGAGTTTTAGACATCCTGTAGAATATATTCTATAAACCCAGAGTAATATGCACAAAACTCATCACTGTAAAATTAGTACTAAAATTTAGTACAAAACAGTCAATCTTCTCTCATCTAGTTGAGTCTTTTTATTTTGAAGTAAATATTCAGGGAAGTTTTTTTTTTTTTTTTAATACAATTTTAGCAAATAATTTCCAAAATTTCTATGTAACTGTTGATTGGGAAGACCTATTTTTTTCTGCAAAAAGCCTCATCTCTGGCTTTAATTTTGAATAGACAGACAGTGGCACTGATTGTATAACATTTATACTTTAGACAACTTTCTTCACAGGAAACTAAACATTTTTCACTAGGATGGTCCCAATTTGGGCTCAATGGAGTCACTTGTATCTATGAACTCATGAACATACTCACTTGTCTAAGGATTTCTTCCTTAATCCTTGCATAATTCATCTTTGACAAATTGCTAAGAAATAGGTATTAGAGTTATCAAATCTACCACCAAGTTTAGTTTTCTAATTTGTTAGTCTAATGTGGTTCTGATGTTAATTTAACCAAGGAGGCCTTTTTTAGTCTTTGGTTCTAATGAGGTCATTTTCTTTTCAACTCTAGGAAATGCTTGCCTTCTCTTATGCTGTTTTTGTTTGTTTGTTTGTTTTATTTTGTTTTGTTTTCCACAATAGTTCCTTCTTTTTCCCAGGTAGTCCATTGACTCCATTTCTGTGGCTCTAGAAACTGCTCGTGTATATTTGCACAGATCTTTGAAGTGGTGATGTTTAAGAAATGTTGAACTCTTTACAAATTGGTCATCTGCTACTCAGGGAATAGTATTTCCCATTTGTATTTACTGGCATTCTTTGTGTCATCATCTATCTACCTCTGTTAGAGCCACAGTCAAGGGTTAGAACTCTACTGACTTTCGAAAGAAAAATCAGTTTTTTAGGTTAAGCACAACAAGAAATATTTCTTAAGATTAAAAAGTAACACTAAATCCAAAAAAAAAAATAGTAACACTAAATCCTACACCTAAAACTAAAAAATACCAAAAAAATAAAAAATAATACATCTCAAAAAATAATAATAGTAATAATACATCTCAATAATCCTATTTAAGACTTTCAAGCACTTGCCGTTGACCATAAAATCTGAAGACCGTTTTTCATCCATTTTTATGCAGACTATATCATATTAGTATTGTTTTCTAATGTCATTTTTTAAGTCCAATGTTTATTTAGCACAAACTTACATACTTTCCATAGTTACTCCATGATTGTTATATGTTTTGTTTTACTCTTACAGATGGTATTTACTCATTCTAAAATATTCTTTTCATATTTCAACCCTATTCTAGACATTGATGATAAAGTGATCATTAAGAAATACATAGTTTCATGCTTCTCTGGACACAGATGCTAAACTACTAATGTAAAGGCAATGCTGTTCTCAATAATTCCATGATTTTCATTCTGGCACATGAGAAAGCTCTATTTAGCATTTTTACTCACAGTTATGATTGCGGTCATGATATGGAGTTACAGCCAAAGTTATGTTGGTTGAGAAATTGTCCAATGCCCAAGCTCACCTGTGTGTGTGTGGGGGGGGGAAGTGATTGATATTTGATAGGAGTCTGAGATAATTACCTGAGCCGAAATCGAGAGTCAGATGCTTAACCAATTGAGCAATCCAGATACCCCGCAAAATCTCCTTTTAAAATGTAATAATATCCAAAGTTCAGAAGCTGCTACCAGCACTGGTAAGATAGTTACATAAGATATAGTGAGTCGCTATTACCTGTTTGGTAGTTCATCTTGAACAACATGTATTTCATTTTAATATTCACTAGGTTTTTATTCCAATAAGAAGTAAGCTACCTCTGATCATAAATGGATAGCCTTCTTGGGAGTATGCTTCTACATGGGTTTATAGTCTAAAATTACAAAAAGATATAATATAAAGTAACTGTGAATTGATGTTAGTGTGTCCCTTATATGTTAAAGTACAAAATTCTGAGTATACAGATAGAAAGAATATGAATATGAATAACTATATAAATAGTTTCATAAAACTTTTTTCCAGGCATGCCATAAATTTGTATCCCACCAAATATAGCCATAAAACTTACATTCTGAGAGGAAGGAAAGACACTTAAGTTTATACCTTTACACTTATAAGTTTATAATATATACACTATAATATTATTTACATACTTTGTGGTTGTAAGGTTTAAAGAACCTTATAATTTACTAAAAGAATTGGAAACAATTGGTCAGAGAGGTTAAATAATTTACCCAAGATTACATAACTTTTAAGCAAGAGTGAAAGCCAAAATGATCTGAGTTTATATCTCATTAATTTCTAATTATACCAGTATTCCTTGTTAGTGTCAAGCACCCTTTGTAATTCACTAACTGCTGAGAATATAGTGATGCTTATTATATGTGGATGTAATGCCACTGTCTGTATTTTGTTTGTTGACCTTTTTTTTTTTTAATTTTAGAATGATTGTAGGTACAAGAGATAAATTCCACTTAAATACTTTTCTAATTATGAAAGAGATTAGTAGAAGTAGATGCTGATCTTTGTCTTTAATTTCATATTCCACTAGTCAGAACACTGACATATAATTGAGCAATTAATATTTGATTCTGAGTATTGGTTTTAAGAATTTCAAGTCTGACACATATTTTTAGTCATGTACTGTTTGCATTATTCTTTTGAAATAAGTGACTATTTTTATTTTCCAGTATATCATAGACATCCCACAAGTTTTTTGGTTTTCATAAAAATGTCCCAAGTTTTCAGTGCATACATACCTAGTTCTTTTTCGTTTGAAAATACTTGATTATGAAGTCAATGTTTATTTTCCCCAGATAAACAGAAGATAGAACATGGAAAACAAAGTCCTAGACCTTCACTTCGGGTGACTCTTAATTCTCTCTCATGAGAGAGAGTAAGTAAGAAACGAATAGTGTAAGTGAACTTATTTGTGTGTGCTTGTGTGTTTTGCTGTATATGTACACTTTAATAAATGTATATAAACAAATAAATTGAATGAATAGATAAATATGCTGGGAGATCAAAAAGAAGTAGAAATAGCATACCTGTCTGTCCTTCAACCTAGTAAGTCCCTGAAGAATTATTGGTTGATCATGCATTTTCTCCTATCCTTTGAACAAATGAGATTCCTATAATAAACATTTTCACAACAAAGCTACACATTTTTCTGTATGCAATAATTTTCTTACTAATGTTAAATGTAAAACATCAAATACATTTTATAATACCTATTTAAATATTACAGTATTTTAATATATTTGCCTAACCCAATGTAAGACCAGTGCAGTTCTTTACCTATATATATATGCCCTTGTCAAAAGCAGATATTTGTAGAATGACATGGTTGAATATGACAGCTTCTTTGCACTAAAAAAAATGACAGTAATTCTTATGGAAATGACAAAGAATTAAGCCTAGGTAGTGATGCTTATTAAAAAGGAAAACAGGGGTGCCTGGGTGGCTCAGTGGGTTAAAGCCCCTGTCTTCGGCTCAGGTTAAGACCCCAGGGTCCTAGGATTGAGCCCCTCATCAGGCTGTCTGCTCAGGGAGAGCCTGTTTCCCCCTCTCTCTCTCTGCCTGCCTCTCTACCTACTTGTGATCTCTGTCAAATAAATAAATAAAATATTTAAAAAATACAACAACAAAGGAAAACAAAGTTCTCCTGGTGTGAGAAATCCCTTAAAAAGCTGTGAGTAGAAATAGAGCAGCACGGTCACAGGACGGCAATGTTAGATGACACCACTCTGCTCCAACACCTTGAATAACTTCCAAAGTAAAGTCCTAACTTCTTAGCACATCATTCATATTTCTTTAAGTTATAGTCTCCTCCTACGTCTCCATACTCGACCCTATTTCTCCATTCATTACTTGTTCCTGCAGCTGCAGTGGAAATATCTGCCAATCCATAAACCCAAAGCGCAGTGAATAACACTTTGCCAAGGCTTAATCTAAAATGCATACTTAATAGCCTCATCTTGTAGCTCAAATCTGGATTAGACCAAGTGAGGCTAGTGTGGAAGAATAATTTTCTTGGCTAACAAGAAAGTGCCTATAACCAGCTGTTCTTTCCTCATTTTAACATTAGGTGTTCAACAATTGACAGAACACAAATATTAATCCTTTATAAAATCAATGCTCTATAATAATATAAATGTCACATTTGTATTATAAATAAATACTTCAAAACTATTAATCATTAGATTTCCTTAATAACATTATAGTTATTTTTTTTTGAAGATTTTATTTATTTATTTGACCGAGAGAGATCACAAGTAGATGGAGAGGCAGGCAGAGAGAGAAAGAGGGAAGCAGGCTCCCTGCTGAGCAGAGAGCCCGATACAGGACTCGATCCCAGGACCCTGAGATCATGACCTGAGCTGAAGGCTGCGGCTTAACCCACTGAGCCACCCAGGCGCCCATAGTTATTATTTTATTAAAAATTTCCAAATATACATTTTTGGAAGTAGAAGCTCATTGTGTTCTCTTGATTTTTTTTAATTCAAATTCTTTAGAATTAAAATTTCAAGAATTAAAAATGAGTAAATGAACTGCCAACGGTTTTTATTTCCATCCCTGAATTTTTTTTAAAGATACCTAAGTAACTCTCGTATAATACCTGTTTAGTATTTTACTCCTAATTATTCCCAGTATAACAACAGCCTTGACTAGAAGAAAGAGAAAAAAAAATTCCCAATCATGATGAACTTTTTTTCTATCTAAATGAAAAATATTTGGATGACAAAGCATATTTCCAATTAGAAAAAAAAAAATGGAGGAAAAATGTAATTCTGTACTGTAAAGGAACTTTTTGCTTACCTCATATTTGAGAAGTCCTTTGTGTAATTTAATAGGTAATTCATAGGTAATTCCTATGACTCATAGTTCATAGGTAATACCTATTGACTCATAGGTAATTCCAAAGGATTAACTACTACTGTTGTATCTTTTGTGTGAATAAGATTTACAGTACTTTAATATAGTTGCAGTTAATCATGAATTTATATATATTTGTGAATTATTCTTGGATTTTTAAAGACATAGTGTGGATTTCTATTTTTTTAAATACTTTTTTTTTTTTAAATTTGGCAGAGATCACAAATTGGTAGAGAGGCAGCAGAGAGAGAGGAGGAAGTAGAGGCTTAGGCCACTGAGCCACCCAGGTGCCCCTGGATTTCATTTTTAAAAAGGATCTTTATTTCTGAACACATTTTATAGACTTTGTGATCATAAATTTTACAAAGTCTAGAAATATTTTTACATAACTTTAGGAACAAAACATATGAGAGAAAACTCTTAGTTCCCATATGAAAGTTAAGGTAATATTTACATTAAAATATTTATTTCATCCGTTTCTAGACCATTAGTTGGCTGCTTCACTTCTGAACAGTGGTTAGCTTTAGCTCATGAACTATAAGGAAATTTTTATTTATGTTTTCTTCTTTACATTGACTTCTTGGAATTTTTTTTTTATCAAAATCCATACTTTATATTGTAAGGGCTTCAATTCTCATTTTAAAAACTTTGTGTGCTTATATAACAGATAATGATGCAAACACTGATTTAGGACTTAAGAAAAGGCATTATGCTTCCATAAGCCCCAATAATTGAGCTAAATTTGAAGAAAAGATGGAGTCTAATATGTAAGGATGAAATAAACAGTATTTAAGGCAGGCTAGATGGTCATGAACAAAGTCTTGGATTTTGAAACAAACCTTATTATATCTATTTTTGTCATAATTTACTAGAGACCAAGTATAGGACGGATTTTTCTTTCTCTTTTTGTGTGTTTGGTATAGATGATTTGGGGTCCTAGCTACTTATATACAAAGTGTTTTCAGAAGATTAATCAGGTAACAACCACTAAGATAATTTCGCAAATGAAGAACAAGCCAAGTATCAGAGACTAAATAATTCAGTAAGCATAAAATAATGACTTAAGTAGGAGCAGCAGAAATAAAGATCAACATGGGGACTCAAGGTACATTTAAAAGAAGAAACACTGGGTGTGATGCATAAACAATGAATGTTGGAACATTAAAAAAATACAATAAAGTTTAAAAAATGCATATTGAACTTGAAGGTGAATGTCCAAAGTTGAAGAAGAAGGAGAAGAAGAAGAAGAAGGAGGAGAAGGAGAAGGAGGAGAAGGAGAAGAAGAGGGAGGAGAGGAGGAGGAAGAGGAGGAGGAGGGGGAGGTAAAGAGTGGGAGGGGGAGGGAGAGGGAGAGGAGGAGGACTGACAGAACTTGGTGAACTCTGTGGGCCATAAGTCTAAACGCCTACACAAACTCTTATTTTGACAGAACCCAGAAGGTCAAAGTGAAAATTCAAACAAGGTTTGAAATTGTTAAGCATACAACAGCACAAAGTAATGGCCCTTGTTTGTGTTTGTATAGGATATGGAAACTAAGTTAAAAGACAACTCAAAATAATGTGTTTTTTCTTAAATATCTCAATTTTCTCTCTTATGTTATTTTTATCTTAAGATATCTTAGATATTGTCATTTTTGAATTTCTTGTCCTTCAAAATGTTAAATTTGGGGGCATATTTTTAGAGATCTTCAGAATGAATATTTTGGAATTAAAATTTACAAAAATACATTAATCCATTGGACTACTAAACAACCTTGCTGACATTCATAATTCTTAGAAAACGTGTTTTTCTTTCTCTAAGCTATTTCTCATATGATTCTTTATATAAATAATTAGAGCACTTTGTAGGAGGGTGCCTGGGTAGCTTTGTTTGTTAAGTGTCTGCCTTGGGCTCAGGTCATGATCTCAGGGTTCTGGGACAGAACCCAAATTGGGCTCCCTACCCAGCAGGAAGCCAGTTTCTCCTCTCCCTCTGCTTCTGCCTGCACCTCCCCCTGCTTGTGTGCTCTCTCTCTCTCTCTGTCAAATAAATAAGTAAAAAAAATTTTTTAAGAATAAATTAAAAATATTTATTTATTTATTTATTTGACAGAGAAAGATCACAAGTAGGGGGAGCAGCAGACAGAGGGAAAAGGAGCAGCAGTCTCCTTGCAGAGCTGGAAGCCTGATGTGAGGATTGATCCCAAGGTTATGGGATTATGACCTGAGCCGAAGGCAGCTGCTCAACTGACTGAGCCTTTCAGGGGCCCATAAGTAAAAAAATCTAAAAACAAACAAACAAACAAACAAAAAACCAAACGTCTTTGTAGGAAATTCAGCAAGTAGAAAAATATATGGAAAAGATAAAATTGCTTTTAATCATAACAATAGCCTCCTTGAGAATATATTTTTTTCTCACTTGCATGATCATAGATGTGTCTACATATGTGAATAATGTATGTATAATAAAATTGGAGTTTTATTATGTAGATGATTTTATAGACTTAATTTCAATTAATATTACATACTTGTGGTTTATAAACTAATAGTCTTTAAAGGTATGACTTATCACTATAACTCAATAAGGATGCTATTCATTTCTTTGCCTAATTTACGTTTTTTTTGAGTCTATTCCTTTAGCATCTAGTAAGGAGAAATTGTGCGATGTGATATAAACCTTGATTTGACCAGAGGTAGATCATGAGTAAAGTTGGACCAACCTATTTTTATATTGAATATAGAAAAACAAAAACAAACCAGAATAACAACAGAAATAAAGTTATTTTTGAACAAAATGAAAATGAAATATAAAAATTACTCAGTTTTATAAAAAAAAAGAAGAAGGTGTCCAGAGAATAAGATGTCATTGTGAGAAGATAGTGAAGATAGTGAGAAATTTCATAGTTTCCTGTGCAATTTCTAGATACATTCCCTAGTTTTCTTGATACCTGGAAATATCTAAGACACCTTGTTAGGGTTGATGGATTTAGCAAATAAAAATACAGAACACCTTAAAAAAAAAAAAAAAAAAAGAAGGACACTTTGTTGAAGTTGAAATTCAGATGAACTACAAATCAGATTTTAAGTATAAATATAGTAAAATAGTGCAGTATTTGGGACATAGTTATGCTGGAATGTTATTTGTTGTTTATTTGAAATTAAACATTACCAGATATTCTGCATTTTATCTGGTGGCCATATATATGGCATTCTTCCTAAAAGACAATCCTCATTTTGGGTAGAGGTACTATGGAAGGTTCTCTTACTTATAACCAAGCAATCCATGGCAATAACAATAGCACCCATTTCATTGTATGATTATACCGGATCTTCTTTAACTCTTTTACAATCATTATAAATTTAGGATTTTCCACTGTCTACATAATTTCTATAATTTTTCTTCTAAAAACATAAATACCTGGTGGGAAATTTCATTTTCATTTTTTGGAGTTGTCATTAAAACACACACACAGGACACCTGGGTGGCTCAGTTGTTAAGTGTCTGCCTTTGGCTCAGGTCATGATTCTGGGTTCCTGGGATCAAGTCCAATATAGGAGGTCCTTGCTCAGTAGGAACCCTGCTTCTCCCACTCCCACTTCCTCCTGCTTGTGTTCGCTCTCTCACTGTGTCTCTCTCTGTCAAATAAATAAATAAAATCCTTTAAAAATAATAAAAACAAATTTTAAAACACACACACAAAAAGAAACAAAATCTTTGATTCATCTGTTTTTTGATATTTCTATAGATCCTAGTTCCATGGTATCTTAGGTCACCTTCTGAAAAATGTAACTTTACAGTATATGGTTATACTTGCTATAACTTTATAGAAAGAAAAATAAGCAGGATGTCAAAAACTTGAAAATAAGTGCTTTATTTGTTTTTAGAAATTGTTTTTTTTTTTCTTTACTATTTTCTCCTCAGCACCTGCTTGACTTCTCACAGTTCCCAGTATGTTAAGAATGTGGGCATTTCTGACTCTGCAGGTGTTATTTCCTTTAATGTTGAAATGAAAACTAAAGACTTGGCTACTTTTCTCTGTATTTCTTTCTTGTTATGTGTTCATATACTCTGACTCTTTTCTATAACTTTTCATAGCCATGAAATGGAGGTTTCAAAATTTTTAATGTACATGCTTGGAATTTTGTATATAAGTTGAGGGAAGAGCATACTATCAGAGCATATCACTGGTAGATGACAGTAGAATTGGGTGTTTGATCTTGCTTATGATGGTAGACCTATACTTCCTGTGTTTCTCTTAACTATATCAAAACAGGAAGCTCTAAACAAAGGATGTACCTATGGCATCTACACAGATAGAAAGGTGTTATACTTGAGTGTTCTGAAATGTTCTTTAATAATGTATCAGAGACACATAGTGTATATGTGAAAATATGGAATATAATCTGTCTGGTGCCTAACTATGTCAACTCTTGGGTATCTCTATTTCAAGCAGTCCAGAACATGTAATTCCTCTTAACTTGTCAATGCTTGGATGCCAAGATTATTTCATTTACTCCACTGCTGTGCCTGTTATGTCTAAATACATACAGAAATGGAGAGGAAAAAAAATTCTCTCTCAATGTATCAGCTTTTTCCTAAATGCCCTTTCATGTGACATAGAGTAATATAGTTACAAAGAAATCAGAGTTTATTAAGAGAGTATTTCTTAATTTGAGGATCAAAAGTAAAAGTCCCCTTTTATTCCCAGTGCACAAATGTATAATGTTTATGTAAATATACTTATGTATGTACATTTATTTATTTATCCAAAAAAGGACATTTGATTACTGCTATATTTAAAGAAAATGGTGAGTTGGTTCAATCCATTCTCACTCATATTCAGATATTTAGCAACTTATCTCTTCTACAAACAGTCCACTAGATTCCAGGGATCCACCTTTTATCTCAGGCTACTAACAAAAGGAATGTTTATGTAACAAAGGTAGGACAGGGGTTGTATTATTTTTATTGTAGATTTTGTAATAAATTACCACAAATTCTATGGCTTCAAACAATGGAAATATACTCTCTCACAGTTCTAGATGTTGGAAGTCTAAAATCAAGGACCACAGTCAAATGGACAACACTCCATCTGAAGGCTCTTTAAGAGAATCCATTCCTCACCTCTTTCTCTTCTGGTGACAGCATTCCTGGGCTTGTGGCCACATCATTCCAATTTCTCCCTTTATCTTCACATCACCATCTCCTCTGTGTGTCTATCTAATCTTCCTCTGCCTTACTCTTATGAGGATACTTGTGATGTCATTGAAGGACCACTGATAATCTAGAATGATCTCCACATCTAAAGATCCTTAACTTAATCACATTGATATACACCCTTTTCCCAGTTATGGTAACATAGGATCAAGGTATAAAGATGTGAACATATCTGTTGGAGAATTGTTCAGCCTACCACATGGGTTTAGTTAAGTCTAAATTATAAATATTATACAGACATTATAAACATGAATCACTCTAGCAAAGCAATAAAGGCTGCATGACTTTTGGGATCCTATCAAAGGGAATTCTCAGGAGGCCACCTAGAAAGAAAACTAATATACCTTGACACAGACAGATAAACCCATTCAAGTGAGGGCTTGAATGTTTTATGGGTTCTAGTTGAGGTCTTATCCAGGAGTTGGATAATGGTAATTGAAAAAATTCACAAGAATACATCTTAATCTATGAATACTGACTAATTGCAGTCCATTTAGGAAGCTAATCCTTGTTCCCCATCAACTTCTTTCTCATTCAGTTTCCACTTTTCACTTTGTGATGATTTGTTTGAAAATCTCTAACTTGTCTTGAGAGATATGTTTCAGGTAAAATTTTCTTCTACTAATCACTTGTTCCTCAATTTTTTTATACACCTGACTCCTATATAAAGCAAATCTGAGAGAACTCTGGTTACCATGTAATATTTTATAGAAATTATTAAATGTATTAAGCCCACTATATACACAAACCTTACAAAACAACTATCAGATTAAATTAAGGTTGTTAATAACAAATTTATTCCTAATCAAAGAAAAACAAATGTAAATATTCTGTGTGATGATGAACATGATTACAGAGTAATGGATTTGGGATACTTTCAATCTATTTCCTAATAAATACATGATGGTTTTCTTTATATTAATGTGTCTTAGTTGCATCCCTACTCTGTATGGGTTGTAAAATTCCTTTAAACAGACAAGATGCATATTGAACATGTCTGATTACATTGGAGAGATACTCCTGTTAAATAGTGTCATGTTAAATGAGTAATGTCTATGTGGACAACATATAGAACAGAAAAACAAATCTGTCATGTTCAAAGATTAAAAATAGAACCTATTTTCAATATAAAGGTTTAAGCCCATAATGATTTTATATCCTGCCATTTTGCTGAAGTCTGTATGAGTTCTAGCAATTTTAGGGTAGATTCTTTTGGGTTTGCTACATAAAGTATCATGTCATCTGCAAAGAGTGATTAAAATCAATGCACAGAAACCAGCTGCATTTCTGTACACTAACGAGGCAGAAGAAAGAAAGATTAAGTAGTCAATCACATTTACAATTGCACCACAAATCGTAAGATACCGGCAATAAACCTAGGCAAAGAGGTAAACGATCTGTACTCTAAAAACTACAGAACATTTAAGAAAGACATTGAGGAAGACACAAAGAAATGGAAGAACATTCCATGCTCATGGATTGGAGGAATAAATATTGTTAAAATGTTTATGCTACCCAGAGCAATCTACACATTAAAAGCAATCTGTATCAAAATATCACCAACTATTTTCACAGAGCTAGATGAAATAATCCAAAAATTTGTATGAAATCTGAAAATATCCCAAATAGCCAGAGGAATGTTGAAAAAGAAAACCAAAGCTAGTGGAATCAAAATGCCAGACTTCAAGCTATATTTTAAATCTGTAATCATTAAGACAGTATGGTACTGGCACAAAAACAAAACAAAAACGAACAAACAAAAAACATATACCAATGGAACAGAAATGCACCCTAATTCTGTAGTCAACTAATCTTCCATAAAGCAAGAAAGAATATCTATCCAAAAAAGTACAGTCTCTTCAACAAATGGTGTTGGGAAAATTGGACAGAAACATATAGAAGAATGAAACTGAATCATTTTCTTGTACCATACACAAAATGAATTCATAATGGATGAAAGTCCTAACTATAAGTCAAGTATTCATCAAAATCCTATAGGAAACACAGGCAGCAACTTCTTTAACCTCAGATGCAGCAAATTCTTGCTAGACATGTCTCCAAAGGTAAGAGAAACAGAACCAAAATTGAACTATTGGGACTTCTTTAAGATAAAAAGCTTTTGCACAGCAAATGAAATGGTCAACAAAACTAATAGGCAACCTATTGGATGGGCAAAGATATTTGCAATGACATATTACATAAAGTGCTAGTATCTAAGATCCAAAAGAACTTATCAAACTCAACACATAAAACAAATAATCCAGTCAAAAATGGGAGAAGACATACAGACATTTCTCCAAAGGAAATATACAAATGGCCAGCAGACACATGAAAAAATGCTCCACATCACTAGTCATCAGGGAAATACAAATCAAAACCACAAAAAGCTGCCACATCACATCAGTCAGAATGACTAAAATTAACAAGTCAGAAAACAACAAATGCTGGTGAGGTTGCGGAGAAAGGGGAGACCTCTTAAAGTCTTACTGGGAATGCAAAGTGGTACAGCCACTTTGGAAAACAATGTGAAAGTTCCTCAAGAAATTAAAAAATAGAGCTACCCTATAACCAGCAATTGCATTAACAGGTATTTAAATAAAAAATAGAGGCATTATTTTTAACTTTTATTCATTTTCTGGGTAAATATCTAGCAGTTTGTATAAAAAGCCGAGACCAGAAGTCCCTTTTCCTTTATACTTTCTCTTTTTGCAGGTGGAAGGGAAGCCCATTGTTATTAAGTTTAATAATCAGAAGTGAGCCTCAGTATTTTAGGATTTCTTACATGATGATATGACAGATGTCTACAATTTTACAAGAGTTTTTCCCCATTTGTACTTTGTGATTGAGTGTGACATTTTTAAAGATTTCATGGCCAGATGAAAGATATTAGCAGATGACTAATAAAACTAATTGAAATATAAAATATATGTACATAGATATTTATCAGACAATCTGTAAATCATCCAAGCGTTTTCTTGATTCTTATCTTCCATGTGGCCCTGAGATGTTATTGAAAGTTGTAAAAAACATATATGACTGGGGCGCCTGGGTGGCTCAGTGGATTAAGCCGCTGCCTTTGGCTCAGGTCATGATCTCAGTTTCCTGGGATCGAGCCCCGCATCGGGCTCTTTGCTCAGCGGGAGCCTGCTTCTCTCTCTCTCTCTCTCTCTCTGCCTGATTCTCCGCCTACTTGTGATCTTTCTCTCTGTCAAATAAATAAATGAAATCTTAAAAAAAAAAATATATGACTATCCCATTTCTCTAAAAACCTCCTGTCTAGAAATGACTTGACAAATAATGGAGCTAAATATAAACAAAAGCAATATTCTATAATTAGTAGGCAAATTGAAAGAATAATCTGAGATATATTATGGCTAGAAAAAGTTATCCTGGGTAAAGGGGGATCCATCAAAAAGTAATATATAAGCCTGGTGTTAAAACATGGAATGGCTTGGAGAGTTAATTGAATTTTTTTGAAGAAATTTCATGATTGTGGGGTGAACTGAAGCAACAACAGCAGCAACAAAAACATAAACTAGAATGAGAAGACTGTGCTTGTCCAACTACTAGAAAATTGGCCTGAGTACAGTTTATAGGTTGAAAAGAAATAATCAAACACAGAACAAAATTAAACAACTAAATATGAAGATTATTAAAAACTTTAAAAACCAATGAAAAGAAGAATTATCCTTCAAAGACTTACCAGGGAAAGTCATAATTTATCAAAGAATCGAATTTAAACAGAACCATTTAAGATTTGTACACCTGTTTGTATGTATCCTGTGTGTATGTGTATATGCCTGTGAGTGGTGATTGTGTAGTTTTTGTATGTATTTTATATTTGTCTTTTCTAATAACTTACCAAGAAATCAAGATGACTATTGCTTAATAACCAAATTTGGGGGCTTTTTGTTGTTGTTGTTTGTTTGTTTGTTTTTTGCTTCATGTTAAACCGTTATCTGTGATATCCTTCTTTAACTGACTTCTTATTTAAAAATAACAGTAGGTTCCTGGTGGAGGAATGGGGGACTCCTTTTCAAACAATCCCCTGAATTGAGCTAGAAATCCACCATGACCTCTGAACACCCATGAAATCAGTCTGAGATGTAAGATTATACACACCTGGATCTCTATGGGTGAGAGGATCATCAGTCGAGAAGTACAAATGACAAAGTTGGGAGTGTGTAGACAAATATCAGAGGATAAACAGAAGGGGAAGGGAGCCACCAGATGTTAGTCACTGGAAAGTAATACCCCAGTGCAAAAGTGTCCTGTGCTTGGTGACCAGAAATAGGTTGGAAAGTGGTGGCAGTGGGGCTGGAAGGGACTAATAACAATTCTCAAGCAGAACAAAGGGACTTAAGGGGAAAATGCTGGAACCAGGTGGCTGCAGGCACAGACCTAAGCCCAGAGTCCTGGAACTGGTCACAGCTGTCACCCACCTATGCTTGAGAGGATACAGTGAGGACTTGAGTCAGCTGTCCCTGAGGCTGGCAGCCACCGCTGCCACTGCTACCATGACCACCCATACCTGAGAGGACAGGGCTTGGGCTGGAACCCACTGTCCCAGGAAGGGGAGTCAGCGGGGGCCAGGCTCACATGGACTGAGATCAATTGTGCTTTTGGTGGCAAGGGGTACAGAGACAAGCAGGGGCCTTAGTCAACCACTGAGAGGATCCCTGAGGATGCACACCACCTATGGAAGGCTGCAGTTTTCAGTGGTGCTTACAGAGGGACAGTCTGTGTGTTCTGGACCGTTCAGAGAGGAGCAGACTGTGGCTTCTCTCTGAGGTGGACAGATATCAGAGGATAAACAAAAGAGGGAGGGAGCCACCAGAAGAGAGCCATTAGAAAGTAATACCCGATGTGAAAGTGCCCTGCACTTGGGGATCAGCAATAGCTTGGAGACTGGTGTCTGTGAGAGGGGAAGGGACTGATAACAGCACTCAAACAGAATAAAGGGACTAAAGGGACAATTGCTGGGACCTGGTGGCCACAGGAGTGGACCCAAGGCCATGGTCCTAGGACTGGCCGCAGCTGTCCCCCTGCACCTGAGAGGACCGGGCGTGGACTTGAGCCTGTGGTCCCAGAACAGCAGTCGCTGGCACCAGACTCGCCCAGACCAGTATCACTTGGTTTTGAGGGTACAGGGCTACAGAGGCAAGCGGGGACCTCAAGAGACCACTGAGTCAGTGGCTGAGGATGTGCGCCACTTGTGGGAGGCTGATATTCAATGGAGTTTGCAGAGGAGTCTGTGTGTTCTGGACCATTCAGGGAAGAACAGCAGACTGTGGCTTCTCTCTGAGGCAAAGCTCTGGGTACAGAACGTTTACTTTGCTCTGATCTTCCAAAAAGGTACAGAAAGCTGTCAAAGAACAAAAGCACCCAAAAAATCAATTTCCACAGAGTCCAGCCCCTTAATAGGGGGCAGGGCAAATCCACCCAAGCAGGATTAATTGAAACAAACAAACAAACAAAAAAGAAGCAGTCTCCAACCCCAGAAGACAAGCTGAAAGAACAAGAGGACAACAACCACGGGGTCCCCATAAAATTGTAAAATCCCAACACCAGGGGAAAACATGATATTAAGCTCCTGGTATTGCCTCATGACTTGTGTATTTCTTAGATACAACTTTTCCCCTCTTTTTTTTTTTTTAACTTACTTATCATTTCAATTAGATGTTTAATACAACATATTCCATAGTAATGTTTTAACTTGAACTTTTCATACATATACTTTTTCCATATATATTCAATGTAGTCCTTTTTTCCCTATTCAATACTACCTTTTATATATACCAGTTTTAAAAGTTTTAAATTCCCTGTATGTCTGAAAAGTAGAGTTCTCTAAGAAAGAAAACAAAATACACCCAGGAAAAACTGAAATAACCTTCCTTACCCACATTGAGGGATTATAGCTACTTTCCTATCAACTGCCCTTCACTTTTATTTGGGATTCCTTTTTTTTTGTTTTTTGTTTTATTGTGTTTTGTCGGTCTTTTTGTTTGTCTGTTTTGTTTTTGCACTTTATAAATCTTACTGATTTTGGTTGCTTGGTTTGCTTGTTTTTGGTGGTGACTTCCAATTTCTCTGAACTTTCCCAGGGTGCACCTTGCCTGAATTGTTGTTGATATTTTTGGCTGTACATCAACCACAACTCAACAGAATGACTAGGAGGAGGAATTCCCAAAAAATATAAGACCAAGAGACAATGGTCTTTCCCATAGATATAATAGATATGGATCAAGCAAGATGTTAGAAAAAGACTTCACAGTAGCAGTTATGAAGACAATACTCAGGCTGAAGAAAACTATTAATGACAACATAGATTCACTAAGGCAGAAATGAAAGCAGATCTGGCAGAAAGTAAAAACCCTATCAATGAGATGCAATCTAACCCAGATATTCTAGCAGTTAGGCTAGATAAGGCAAAGAATGAATTAGTGATCTTGAAGACAAACTGACAGAAAAGAAGGAGGAGGAGGCCTGGAAAGAAACATCTCAAAAATCAATGAAAACAGAATTGGAGAAATAATGATGCCATGAAATGTTCCAATGTCAGAATTGTTGGAATCCCTGAAGGAGTGGAGAGAAAGAGAGAACTAGAAGATATATTCGACCAAATCATAACCAAGAAATTCCTTAATCTGGGGAATGAAACAAGTACTCGTGTCCTAGATGCAGAGAGAACCCTTCCTAAGGTCAAGAAGACCAGACCAACACCCAGGAATTTAATAGTAAAACTTGCGAATCTTAGAACCAAGGGAAGAATTTTAAGGGCATTTAGGGGGAAGAGATTCCTACAAACAGATACGTATCCAAATAAGACATACTAATGACTAGCAGACACATGAAAAAATGTTCATTATCATTAGCCATCAGGGAAATTAAAATCAAAACCACATTGAGATACTACTTATACCAGTTAGAATGACAAAAATTGACAAGGTAAGAAACAGCTGATGTTGGAGAGGGTGTGGAGAACGGGGAACCCTTTTATACTGTTGGTGGGAATGCAAGTGGATGCAGCCACTTTGAAAAACTGCATGGAGGTTCCTCAAACAATTAAAAATAGAGCTACCCTATGGCCCAGCAATTGCACCACTGCTATTTACCCAAAAGATAGAGATGTAGTGCACCCCAGTGTTCATAACAGCAATGTCCACAATAGCCAAATTATGGAAAGAGCCGAGATGCCCTTCAACAGATGAATGGATAAAGATGTGGTCCATATACACAGTGGAATATTACTCAGGCATATGAAAAGATGAATACCTAACTTTTGCATCAGTGAATGAATGGGACTGGAGGAGATTACGCTAAGTGAATTAAGTCAAGCAGAGAAAGTCAGTTACATGATTTCACTTACTTGTGGAACATAAGGAATAGCGTGGAGGACATTAGGAGAAGGAAGGCAAAGATGGCAGGGTGGAGGCGGGGGAGCGTGGAAATCAGAGTGGGAGGTGAACCATGAGAGACTATGGACTCCAGGAAATAAGCTGAAAGTTTTGAAAGGAGGAGGATGGAGGGATTGGTTGAGCCTGGTAATGGTTATTAAGGAGGGCATGGATTGCATGGAGCACTATGTGTATAAGAATCATGGAACACATCAAAAACTAATGATGTACTGTATGGTGACTAACATAATAAAATAATTTAAAAATAAAAATAACAATAACAGAACTCAGATATTAGTGGGTCAAATGAATCAGCCTACTTGGAATTATTCCATCATCTGAAGATAGCAAAATTGAGTTCCTAAGAATTAGGCTATTAGCAATCTTACTTAATGTTTTTCTATCTGCTAACCAGGATTTACATTTACTCAAGCTTACTACATGCTATGGATGTTGTTAATACCACCTTCTCCTATGGTTTCAATTCATTTTACTTGCCTTAGTTTATCAAATAATCAATTCTAGCAATTATGTCTTTGCTCCAGGATGTATTAAATAATAAATATATAATGATTTTAAAAAGCAATTTTTATTTTAACTTTGTAGTCTATTTATTATTTCAAAAATTCCAACCTTATCTATTCAACTTTTGTTGGCTAGATCACATTATTTTCTTAAAGTAGACATCAGGGAAATATTATAATGACTACTCTTTATTTCAAAATGCTATAATATCCTAAGTAGATATCAGCTCAATTAGAAAAAAAGAGTTAACTCCACCCCCAGAGTTTTGTTTATACGTAGTTTAAAACATGTCATACTCAGTAGCTAATCTGCATTAAGTGAAATCTATTACTTTTCAGCTTTTTTGAAGTTCTCTCTGGTGCAACTATAAAATATATGATAAGATTTTTTTAAATTCCACCATCTTCATATCTTTCCATAATTTAACAACAACATTTTACATACTGAATGTCAAAGACATATTCAGCAGCACATGTGAGCAGTTGAGGCACAGAAGCCTGATACCTGTTGGCTACACATCTGTGGGAGGCAAAGTAGTTAAAGAACAAAGAGTTATAGCATACAAAATGCATGAGCTCAGGGACATATGAGGGATTGTGGATTGTCAATTTTTAAACCTTGGATATTTAGTGAAATGATAGAAAAGAACTCCAATCACTGAATAAAAAACAGAAAACAAAATTACATTTATTTATTTATTTTTAAAGATTTTATTTATTTATTTGACAGAGATAGAGATCACAAGTAGGCAGAGAGGCAGGCAGAGAGAGAGGGGGGAAGCAGGCTCCCTGCCGAGCAGAGAGCCTGAGGAGGGGCTTGATCCCAGGACCCTGAGGATCATGACCTGAGCCAAAGACAAAGGCTTAATCCACTGAGCCACCCAGGTGCTGCAAATTACATTTATTTAAAAAAAAAAAAAGCACAGAGAAAGTTTAATCAAAGATAACTCTAATTGGATCTTAAACTTACTGATAACAGAGAACTATGAGTTTATTAATATATAAGTAGCAGAAGAAAATTGTTTCCAAGAATCAGAAAAAGTAACAGACTAAAACTTAAAAAAAAAGACAAAAGCAAATAAAGATCTTATTTATTTACAGGAAATATTCAAAGGAATTGGTAATTGGGGATGATACATTCATATTTCTACTTATGAACCCAAAGATTATATAGAAGGGACCAAACATGTCTATATACATGTCTATATATAAATATAGATGTGTAGATTTTTCCATTACATTGTAGATTTTCATTAAACATATTCAGAGAATAATAATGCTGGCATTTTTCTTGGAAATCACATAGTTGCATGAATATAGCTTCATATTATTTTATTTTTAATTGATCCTTCTCTAGTCAAATTGCTTGAAGACACCAAAGATGACCATTTCCAGTGAAATAAGAAATGCTGGATCTGGAAATCACTACCAAGCAAACACTCATATCTCTTAAAGAACTAAAAAACACTTCAGCCATGAACAACAAAGATTACAACAAAAATGTTTGAGCCAGGCTGATGACAGTCACACATTGTGGGGAAACAAGCCATTTATCTTCCATGGGACAAATGAGGCTACAAGGCAGGCCACTAACAGAAGCAGTTACCACTGTAAAATGTTTTATATGCCAGAATGAACAGTTGGAGTCACAACCACCTTTCCAAGTTAGTCACAATTACAGCTATTTCCTGGTATAGTCTGAAAGAAACAGAAGGCACTAACATACGTGAAACTCCAGTCTTTTCCTTTCAAAAGCCAGGAACAGGAAGCCACTGGGCAGCCTATGTATTACTAATTTTCATATCCAAAATATGGCTCAACACAATTAAAACCAGAGGCAGAATGAAAAACCTTTGTCCTTAAATGTAGCATTACCTATCAAAGCATATGTTGTTAGATGATTACTAACACACTACAACTTTGTCATGTAAGGATTATAGGGTATATATATTTTTAAAGATTTTATTTATTTATTTGACACAGAGAGAGACACGCACACACAGCGAGAGAGGGAACACAAGCAGGGGGAGTGGGAGAGGAAGAAGCAGGCTTCCGGCTGAGCCAGATGCGGGGCTCTGGGATCATGACCTGAGCTTAAGGCAGCTGCTTAATGACTGAGCCACCCAAGCGCCCCGATTATCGGATATATTAACAATACCTGTGCCCTTTCACTTATCAAGTGTTTAAGTTTTATCTCTCTCTTTTAAAATAATCTCTACATCCAACCTGGGCTCAAACTCATGACCCTGAGATCAAGAGTCTCATGCTCTTCTGACTGAACCAGCCAGGCACCCCTCTCTTTCTCTTTTAATTTCTAAAATATAGGCTTTGATTGGGCAATTATGTGCTCATAATGTAAGCAACAGAAGAAAGCTGGTCTCTTCTCTTATAAAGATAAATAATATGGAGGAGTCAAGATGGCAGAGAAGTAGCAGGCTGAGACTGCTTCAGCTAGCCGGAGATCAGCTAGATAGCTTATCTAAAGATTGCAAACACCTGCAAATCCATCGGAAGATCGAAGAGAAGAACAGCAATTCTGGAAACAGAAAAACAACCACTTTCTGAAAGGTAGGACTGGCGGAGAAGTGAATCCAAAGCGACGGGAAGATAGACCCCGGGCGGAGGGGCCGGATCCCGGCAAGCGGCGGAGCAACAGCACACAAAATCAGGACTTTTAAAAGTCTGTTCCGCTGAGGGACATCGCTCCAGAGGCTAAACCGGGGCGAAGCCCACGCGGGGTCAGCGTGGCCTCAGGTCCCGCAGGGTCACAGAAGGATCGGGGGTGTCTGAGTGTCACAGAGCTTGCGGGTATTGGAACGGGAAAGCCGGATACAGAGACAGAGCCGACAGTAAGCTCACAGCTCGGTGTTACCTTGAACTGGTCGCAGGCTCAGTGAGCTCGGAGCGTGGCCGGAGGTCAGGCAGACGGGAGTAACTGGGTGCTGTTCTCTGAGGGTGCACTGAGGAGTGGGGCCCTGGGCTCTCGGCTCCTCTGGCCGGAGACCTGGAGGCTGCCATTTGTATTCCCGTCCTCCGGAACTCTACGGAAGGCGCTCAGGGAACAAAAGCTCCTGAAAGCCGACCCAAGCGGATTACTCACGCCGGCCCCTGATAAGGGCAGTGCAATTCCGCCTGGGGCAAAGACACTTGAGAATCACTACAACAGGCCCCTCCCCCAGAAGATCATCAAGAAATCCAGCCTAGACCAAGTTCACCTACCAAGGAGTGCGGTTTCAATACCAAGGAGAGCAGCAGAATTACAGAGGAGGAGAAAGCAAAGCACGGAACTCATGGCTTTTTCCCTGTGATTTTTTTTAGTCTTGCAGTTAATTTAATTTTTTTTCTTTTTCGTTTTTTGTTTTTTTCCTCACCTTCTGGTAAAATTTTTTTTTAACTTTTACCTTGTTCTTTTCTAAGGTTTTTTAACCAGTTTATCTAATATACATATTTTTTCTTTTTTATATTTTTCTTATTTTTTTAAATTCTTTTCTTTTTTTTTTTTCTTTTTTTTCTTCCTTCTTTTTTGAACCTCTTTTTATCTCCTTTCTCCCCCCTCACAATTACGGATCTCTTCTAATTTGGTTAAAGCATATTTTTCTGGGGTTGTTGCCACCCTTTTAGTATTTTACTTGCTCCTTCATATACTCTTATCTGGACAAAATGACAAGAAGGAAAAATTCAACACAAAAAAAATAACAAGAGGCAGTACCGAAGGCTAGGGACCTAATCAATACAGACATTGGTAATATGTCAGATCTAGAGTTCAGAATGACAATTCTCAAGGTTCTAGCCGGGCTCGAAAAAGGAATGGAAGATATTAGAGAAACCCTCTCGAGAGATATAAAAGCCCTTCCTGGAGAACTAAAATCTAACCAAGTTGAAATCAAAAAAGCTATTAATGAGGTGCAATCAAAAATGGAGGCTCTCACTGCAAGGATAAGTGAGGCAGAAGAAAGAATTAGTGATATAGAAGACCAAATGACAGAGAATAAAGAAGCTGAGCAAAAGAGGGACAAACAGCTACTGGACCACGAGGGGAGAATTCGAGAGATAAGTGACACCATAAGACGAAACAATATTAGAATAATTGGGATTCCAGAGGAAGAAGAAAGAGAGAGGAGAGCAGAAGGTATACTGGAGAGAATTATTGGGGAGAATTTCCCCAATATGGCAAAGGGAACTAGCATCAAAATTCAGGAGGTTCAGAGAACGCCCCTCAAAATCAATAAGAATAGGCCCACACCCCATCACCTAATAGTAAAATTTACAAGTCTCAGTGACAAAGAGAAAATCCTGAAAGCAGCCCGGGAAAAGAAGTCTGTAACATACAATGGTAAAAATATTAGATTGGCAGCTGACTTATCCACAGAGACCTGGCAGGCCAGAAAGAGCTGGCATGATATTTTCAGAGCACTAAACGAGAAAAACAGGCAGCCAAGAATACTATATCCAGCCAGGCTATCATTGAAAATAGAAGGGGAGATTAAAAGCTTCCAGGACAAACAAAAACTGAAAGAATTTGCAAACACCAAACCAGCTCTACAGGAAATATTGAAAGGGGTCCTCTAAGCAAAGAGAGAGCCTACAAGTGGTAGATCAGAAAGGAACAGAGACCATATACAGTAACAGTCACCTTACAGGCAATACAATGGCACTAAATTCATATCTCTCAATAGTTACCCTGAATGTTAATGGGCTAAATGCCCCTGTCAAAAGACACAGGGTATCAGAATGGATAAAAATACAAAACCCATCTATATGTTGCCTCCAAGAAACTCATTTTAAGCCCGAAGACACCTCCAGATTTAAAGTGAGGGGGTGGCAAAGAATTTACCATGCTAATGAACATCAGAAGAAAGCAGGAGTGGCAATCCTTATATCAGATCAATTAGATTTTAAGCCAAAGACTATAATAAGAGATGAGGAAGGACACTATATCATACTCAAAGGGTCTGTCCAACAAGAAGATTTAACAATTTTAAATATCTATGCCCCCAACGTGGGAGCAGCCAACTATATAAACCAATTAATAACAAAATCAAAGAAACACATCAACAATAATACAATAATAGTAGGGGACTTTAACATTCCCCTCACTGAAATGGACAGGTCATCCAAGGAAAAGATCAGCAAGGAAATAAAGGCCTTAAATGACACACTGGACCAGATGGACATCACAGATATATTCAGAACATTTCATTCCAAAGCAACAGAATACACATTCTTCTCTAGTGCACATGGAACATTCTCCAGAATAGATCACATCCTCGGTCCTAAATCAGGACTCAACCGGTATCAAAAGATTGGGATCATTCCCTGCATATTTTCAGACCACAATGCTCTAAAGCTAGAACTCAACCACAAAAGGAAGTTTGGAAAGAACCCAAATACATGGAGACTAAACAGCATCCTTCTAAAGAATGAATGGGTCAACCGGGAAATTAAAGAAGAATTGAAAAAAATCATGGAAACAAATGATAATGAAAATACAACGGTTCAAAATCTGTGGGACACAACAAAGGCAGTCCTGAGAGGAAAATATATAGCGGTTCAAGCCTTTCTCAAGAAACAAGAAAGGTCTCAGGTACACAACCTAACCCTACAGCTAAAGGAGCTGGAGAAAGAACAAGAAAGAAACCCTAAGCCCAGCAGGAGAAGAGAAATCATAAAGATCAGAGCAGAAAT
Organism: Mustela erminea; assembly: GCF_009829155.1. Classification (NCBI taxonomy): domain Eukaryota; kingdom Metazoa; phylum Chordata; class Mammalia; order Carnivora; family Mustelidae; genus Mustela; species Mustela erminea. The sequence continues at coordinate 57,264,151 of NC_045625.1, forward strand.
CAATGAAATAGAAACCAAAAAAACAATAGAACAAATCAACGAAACTAGGAGCTGGTTCTTTGAAAGAATTAATAAAATTGATAAACCCCTGGCCCGACTTATCAAAAAGAAAAGAGAAAGGACCCAAATAAATAAAATCATGAATGAAAGAGGAGAGATCACAACCAACACCAAAGAAATACAAACATACTATGAGCAACTCTACGCCAATAAATTTGACAATCTGGAAGAAATGGATGCATTCCTAGAAACATATAAACTACCACAACTGAACCAGGAAGAAATAGAAAGCCTGAACAGAACCATAACCAGTAAGGAGATTGAAACAGTCATTAAAAATCTCCAAACAAACAAAAGCCCAGGGCCAGACGGCTTTCCGGGGGAATTCTACCAAACATTTAAAGAAGAACTAATTCCTATTCTCCTGAAACTGTTCCAAAAAATAGAAATGGAAGGAAAACTTCCAAACTCATTTTATGAGGCCAGCATCACCTTGATCCCAAAACCAGACAAGGATCCCATCAAAAAAGAGAGCTATAGACCAATATCCTTGATGAACACAGATGCGAAAATACTCAACAAAATACTAGCCAATAGGATTCAACAGTACATTAAAAAGATTATTCACCACGACCAAGTGGGATTTATTCCAGGGCTACAAGGTTGGTTCAACATCTGCAAATCAGTCAATGTGATACAACACATCAATAAAAGAAAGAACAAGAACCATATGATACTCTCAATAGATGCTGAAAAAGCATTTGACAAAGTACAGCATCCCTTCCTGATCAAAACTCTTCAAAGTGTAGGGATAGAGGGCACATACCTCAATATGATCAAAGCCATCTATGAAAAACCCACCGCAAATATCATTCTCAATGGAGAAAAACTGAAAGCTTTTCCGCTAAAATCAGGAACACGGCAAGGATGTCCATTATCACCACTGCTATTCAACATAGTACTAGAGGTCCTAGCCTCAGCAATCAGACAACAAAAGGAAATTAAAGGCATCCAAATCGGCAAAGAAGAAGTCAAATTATCACTCTTCGCAGATGATATGATACTATATGTGGAAAACCCAAAAGACTCCACTCCAAAACTGCTAGAACTTATACAGGAATTCAGTAAAGTGTCAGGATATAAAATCAATGCACAGAAATCAGTTGCATTTCTCTACACCAACAGCAAGACAGAAGAAAGAGAAATTAAGGAGTCAATCCCATTTACAATTGCACCCCAAACCATAAGATACCTAGGACTAAACCTAACCAAAGAGGCACAGAATCTATACTCAGAAAACTATAAAGTACTCATGAAAGAAATTGAGGAAGACACAAAGAAATGGAAAAATGTTCCATGCTCCTGGATTGGAAGAATAAATATTGTGAAAATGTCTATGCTACCTAAAGCAATCTACACATTTAATGCAATTCCTATCAAAGTACTATCCATCTTTTTCAAAGAAATGGAACCAATAATGCTAAAATTTATATGGAACCAGAAAAGACCTCGAATAGCCAAGGGATATTGAAAAAGAAAGCCAACGTTGGTGGCATCACAATTCCGGACATCCAGCTCTATTACAAAGCTGTCATCATCAAGACAGCATGGTACTGGCACAAAAACAGACACATAGATCAATGGAACAGAATAGAGAGCCCAGAAATAGATCCTCAACTCTATGGTCAACTAATCTTCGACAAAGCAGGAAAGAATGTCCAATGGAAAAAAGACAGCCTCTTCAATAAATGGTGCTGGGAAAATTGGACAGCCACATGCAGAAAAATGAAATTGGACCATTTCCTTACACCACACACAAAAATAGACTCAAAATGGATAAAGGACCTCAATGTGCGAAAGGAATCCATCAAAATCCTTGAGGAGAACACAGGCAGCAACCTCTTAGACCTCAGCCGCAGCAATATCTTCCTAGGAACAATGCCAAATGCAAGGGAAGCAAGGACAAAAATGAACTATTGGGATTTATTTCATCAAGATCAAAAGCTTTTGCACAGCAAAGGAAACAGTTAACAAAATCAAAAGACAACTGACAGAATGGGAGAAGATATTTGCAAATGACATATCAGATAAAGGACTAGTGTCCAGAATCTATAAAGAACTTAGCAAACTCAACACCCAAAGAACAAATAATCCAATCAAGAAATGGGCAGAGGACATGAACAGACATTTCTGCCAAGAAGACATCCAGATGGCCAACAGACACATGAAAAAGTGCTCCATATCACTCGGCATCAGGGAAATACAAATCAAAACCACAATGAGATATTACCTCACACCAGTCAGAATGGCTAAAATCAACAAGTCAGGAAATGACAGATGCTGGCGAGGATGCGGAGAAAGGGGAACTCTCCTACACTGTTGGTGGGAATGCAAGCTGGTGTAGCCACTCTGGAAAACAGCATGGAGGTTCCTCAAAATGTTGAAAATAGAACTGCCCTATGACCCAGCAATTGCACTATTGGGTATTTACCCTAAGGATACAAACGTAGTGATCCAAAGGGGCACGTGCACCCGAATGTTTATAGCAGCAATGTCCACAATAGCCAAACTATGGAAAGAACCTAGATGTCCATCAACAGCTGAATGGATCAAGAAGATGTGGTATATATACACAATGGAATACTATGCAGCCATCAAAAGAAATGAAATCTTGCCATTTGCGACAACATGGATGGAACTAGAGCGTATCATGCTTAGCGAAATAAGTCAAGCAGAGAAAGACAACTATCATATGATCTCCCTGATATGAGGAAGTGGTGATGCAACATGGGGGCTTAAGTGGGTAGGAGAAGAATCAGTGAAACAAGATGGGATTGGGAGGGAGACAAACCATAAGTGACTCTTAATCTCACAAAACAAACTGAGGGTTGCTGGGGGGAGGGTGTTTGGGAGCATTGGGGTGGGTTTATGGACACTGGGGAGGGTATGTGCTTTGGTGAGTGCTGTGAAGTGTGTAAACCTGGTGATTCACAGACCTGTACCCCTGGGGATAAAAACATATGTTTATAAAAAATAAAAAATTATAAAAAAAAAAGATAAATAATATGAATTTTCTGCTTCAATATTGAAATGATTTTAGGTTCCTACAGATAATTAAATCATATTAGACAAATGCAAGAGGGTAAAGGTTGCTAAGTGGTTTGTTGTTGATTTTGTTGTTTGTTTATTTTTTTTTTTTTTTTTTTTTTTTTTTTTTTTAAAGATTTTATTTATTTTTCAGAGACAGAGGGAGAGAGCGCGAGCGAGCACAGGCAGACAGAGAGGCAGGCAGAGGCAGAGGGAGAAGCAGGCTCCCTGCCGAGCAAGGAGCCCGATGTGGGACTCGATCCCAGGACCCTGGGATCATGACCTGCGCCGAAGGCAGCTGCTTAACCAACTGAGCCACCCAGGCGTCCCATGTTGTTTGTTTATTCTTAAGTGTGAAGCATTAGTGCATAGAATTATATGGTTTTCCTAAAGCCGAAAGTGAGCTGTTTTTATGTCAGATTACAAAAGTGGAATTTGCATTCTCTAACAAAATTTACTCTTTTAAGAAAAAAAATATCAAGTAAAATCTGTAACATAATGAAGATACTTGTTTCTGGCAGTGTTTCAAAGTATTCACTTTGTATAAAAATAAGCAAAACAAAAAGCATGCACTAAATAACTATTTTTTTTAAAAGTGAGATTCCTGAGAAAGAATATCAATCTACATCTATAACTCTGGAAAATTACACAAGGGATCTTGCCATTGAGTGTATTTCGATGATTTATATTTATCTTTAGCAACCAGATGAATGGTGTAGAACTCTGTCCAAATTTTCACATGGCTTCAATGACTAAGTAAGATTTACTTCAGCCTGTCCTTTGGCATATAGAGCCCTAGCCGTGGGACATTGGAACAGTGGATTTTTTTTTTCTTTTGTAAAGCAGAAAGTATTATATAAAATATTATGTTTTTCATGAACTAAAAACATTGAAAAAATCAGAGAGATTGTACAGAAATTTTCTATTAATGCCTGACATTTGTTGAAATGCTTTGTTATGTCTTGGGGCCCTGAAGATATTTAAGAGACTATTATATAGATTATAACTCTGTTTGCAATAGTAGTGTTGAAGACTGGACACATGTATGCTCAAGGTAACTACAAATGAATCAGCACTCAGAGTAGTCATTTACTGTCAGATAATGTATGTGAAAGTATCTTGCAAACACTTTATTATTATTTTTTTAAAGATTTCTATTTATTTATTTGACAGACATCACAAGTAGGCAGAGAGGCAGGCAGGGGTGGGGGGCAGGCTCCTGCTGGGCAGAAAACCCGATGCGGGGCTCGATCCCAGGACCATGCGATCATGACCTGAGCTGAAGGCAGCCGCTTAACCCGCTGAGCCACCCAAGCACACCTATGATTTTTTTTTTTTATCCCAATAATATTCTGTGTTTCCTCCTTAATTTGTCTGTCATAGCTTTGGGGAATTGGTCTAAGCTCAAGAACTGGATCATGATTAGACCTGGACAGTAATGGTCAGTCATACTCTTTGCTGATGATCTGCCAGAAACCCAGACATAAGTTTAATGGTTAATAAATGGGTATATGATAGAAGGAGGGTCAATGACAGGCAAGGGGAAGCATACTGAAGATTTATGTATGAATATTCTTACTAATTAAAAAAGTCAGGAAGAAGAAGTTGGTCTTTGTTAAGTGTTGCCTTATGCAAATGAAAAGCTTGGGAAATCTGAGCTGCTACTACCAGAATGAGTTAAGACCTGATGCAGAGAATAAAGATGCCCAGAAGATTAGAGAGAAATGGGATTACACTGACTGGATTAAGTTCAAAGATAGCCTGCCTTATATCTGAATTCCATTTGCATGAACTATTCAGGTTCCTTATTTTAAATTCATTTTGGGTGTTTTGTAACTATTGACAAAAGTAGTATAAGTAATCAATGTTATAAAATTGTAGTGGATAAATATATAGGAGCAAAATATCATACCACTGTAATACCGAAATAATACTAGCCCAACTAAAATTTGAAATAATCTAAAAGTATGATGATATATGGAAATAATACTGGGATCTGTCCCAAATGATATCATCTTTTCTCTGGAAAATAATGCTGTTAGATATTACACAAGGAAAGGTATGGACAAATGAAGTCATTGTCACATTAACACTTCATCTGTAGATTCTAAACCTATCCTTTAATAAAGGGCTTTAAGAACCCCTTCTTTTACATTCAGTCAATACTTACCTACATACAATCAATACAACTACAATCATGTAGATGCGAACAATAATTATTGGCAAACTGATTGTAACTTTTTTATAAAAGCTTCTCTTTATTTGTCAGAGAGAGAGAAAGAGAGAGAGCACAAGCAGGGGAGCAGCCGGCAAAGGCAGAAGAAGGCTCCCTGCTGAGCAAGGTACACAATGTGTGACTTGATCCCAGGACGCTGGGATCATGAACTGAGCTGAGGGAAGACACTTAACTGACTGAGCCACCCAGGTGTCCCTGATTTTAACCCCCAATTTAATGAGGTAAACTCTCAGATAGAAAACCTTCTCTCTGCCAGTTTCCCTTGAAATTAAACAGAATATAAATTCATTTATTAATTTATAACCTTCTTTTCAAATATTAAGTTTTCTATTTATATTATGATATCCAGTAGAGAGTATGAAAATATGAGTGTTCTAAATAACTTGAAGAATAAAGAAAATGACAGGATAAAATTATACTAGAATTCATATATTTAAGTTGAACATAGGTAATGAATAGTATTTTATCTCTAAAGAAGCATTAGGAGAAAGTAATGAGATCAATTCTTATTATTATTAAAATGTGTACTTGACTGTAGCACTAAACAGATGCATTCCCAAAACCCGTCAGTTTCATAAAAATCAGTGAAAATATGCTGAAAATAAATTATCTAAATTGTGCATTCATTACTATCAATGATATCAACATAATAATTATTATAATATTTATAAAATAAAATTTATATGCATTCAATCCTAAAAGTAGCCATAGAAATTAATAGGATAAGTAAGAGAAACTCAGAGGTTTCTGTGACTTCTTCAGTAATATATAATAGCTAAATAGTTAAGATTTAGCTTAAAAGGTCTTAAAATATGTATGAGTTTTCCAGTATTCTAAAAGAAAAAATATTCTGTATTTATATGAATATATAAAATGTTCTCATATCAACTTATATATGCCATATATGTTATAATAATAACTACATATTTAGAAATATACTAAGTAATTAGGAATTAAATATATTTTTATACTAAAGTACCAAGGGTATATCTGCTTGAAATTCTTTCTTAAATATCAAAAAGTATACTTACACTGCAAATTCTATTTGAGTATAGTGTTTACTCCATTACTTTTAAGACTTTTTTTTTCTATGTGATACTTTCACTTATCTTATATTTAATCCCATCATTATCTAAGCCATGATTATATGCATACATATTCCTAAGTGCCAAACCAGTCAAGGTCAGTATTTGGTTTACCTTTAATCAGCAACAGATCCTTTTAAAATTACCATTTAATCAACTCTGAATATATAGCTAATCCTCACCCAAAATGTCACTGCCTATTGGTCATAAAGATAAAGTGAAACAGAAAGGATGCGTTTTATGACTTATCTCCCTATTACTAATAATCTACTCTGCCAATAACCATGCTGTGGATACAAAAAGGAAATGATCTTTGTCTTAAAAAAAATTCTATTTTTTCCAGAGGAATCATTTATGGTTAATTAGAGACAAAAAAGAAGCAGTGACTTGTTTTGTCTGAGGGAGACATTAATAAAAGTGAGTGTCAAAACTTAATTTGACATTTTCTAAGCTGATCAGAATGAAAAGGGAAATTTTAAGTAAACTGACCTAAAGTGATAGCATAGATACTCACAATATAGTTAATTATACCTAATAAGCACCTACTTCATCGTTCAGGACAATGTTCTACCCTTTGGGTGATAGAAAAATGTATATGAAGTATTGCCAAAGTGTTAGTTACTGAAAATTCCATATAAATCCAAGTTTTTATTTTCCCACTGAAATGTTCTTACAATGATGATGAATATCAACAGTAATAAAGACAAAGTAGTATCTTTATTTTCAACTTCCCTAGAATATTCCTTCCAGTATTGCAGAAGTATAACTGATAACTAAAAATTTCTAAGCATCAGCATCACCATGTGTTGCCCTCCTGTTTCCACTTTTACCCAAATAATTGAGAAGATATTATTAAGGAAAAAAAAAAGTCTTGGCTAGAATATTGCAGACTGTCTGCACACTCCACCCACTTTTTAGCAATAATTGTCAGTCTGTGGACATGGCGATTAGGTTATGTTGGGTAATTTGTTATTTCATATAGAACTCATAAGCCATCTTTTTAATGTGAAAAGAACCCAAATAATTTACCAAACTTCTTTATAAGAGAATCCTGGAGTCAATTTTAAGAACAATAATTTTCATTTAATACATTTGAGCATTAAAAATGATTTTTACTGGAGTACCTGGGTGGCTCAGTTTGAGTGCCTGCCTTCCGCTCAGGTCATGATCCTGGAGTCCCAGGATAGAGCCTCACATCAAGCCCTCTTCTCAGCAGGGAGTCTGCTTCTCCCTCTGTCTTTCACCCTGCTAGTACTCTCTCACCCCACTTGTGCTCTCTGGCTCTTGCTCTGTCAAATAAATAAATAAATAAATAAATAAATACTTTAAAAAAAGTCTATAATAATTATGTTTACTTTTCTAAGTGTACTTCTCAAATTTTATATTGTACTCAAGATACATTTATTTCCTTTCATGCAGAATTATAGAATTTTTACAGAGTATTACAATACAAGAAAATGTTTATAGGCAGCATACTAAAAAAATCTCCTCTCTAGTTAAACACGGGAAAACAAACTCAGATGAATATAAGGTACCAATTGCACCTTTACTGAGACCAAGAAATATGTGTTTAATCAATTCAGAAATAAGTATTTATTCCAATTGGCTTATTGAAATTTTTATAAAACAAATAACTTAAAAAAGAACTTTTTGGGGGGTACATGGGTGACTCACTTGGTTAAGCACCTGACTCTTGATTTTGGCTCAGGTCATGATCTCAGGGTCATGAGATTGAGCTCCACATCAGGCTCCACACTAGATATAGAGCCTGCTTAAGATTCTCTCTCTCCTCCCTCTGCCCCTTCTCCATGCACCCTTCCTGTTTCCCCCCTTTTCTCAAAAAAAAAAAAAAAAATTCTGTTTATTTTAAATTCTGCCCACAATAAAAAACTGAAATTCTCTTTCTTCTCTGACTATAAAAATTCCAGGATTTGAATTACTTTGTAGTATTCAATATCTTATATCTCTTTCTTTCTCATGAGAGCTTTCCACAGAAGAATATAGATCTTCTTGCTCTACATTCAAGAATTACAAAGACATTAATTGCCAAATATTATTTTCTTTGGTTTTGTAATAAACTCAACTCTTTTTTTTTCTAAAGATTTTATTTATTTATCTGACAGACAGAGATCACAAGTAGGCAGAGAGGCAGGCAGAGAGAGAGAGGGAAGCAGGCTCCCTGCCGAGCAGAGAGCCCGATGCGGGACTCGATCCCAGGACCCTGAGATCATGACCTGAGCCGAAGGCAGAGGCTTAACCCACTGAGCCACCCAGGCGCCCCCCAACCCTGTCTTGAAAGTCAGTAGATATGGGTTGATTTAATAGCATATAGACCCACCTAGGAAAGTCCAGAATTTCTTTTAGTTTTTCTTCTGTGAAGCAAGAACTTATGCTCCTAAGAAAAGCAAACAAACAAATGAAGAAAACCACATAACCCATGTGAAATTCAATTGTTTTACTGAAAAAAAAAAATAATGAAAGGAATAATAAGAGTAGAATATCTTATGGCTTGGTTTCAAAGAAGTATTAAATGTCAGTAGCAAAGTTAATTTGATTTTAGATGCCTTTATCTGAAACAGAAATTCTGTATTAAAGCTCAAGGAAAGATAATTTATCTTATCTGATATGGAAATTTTAAATTTTTATGTAGTGGGACTAACAGTCAACAAAGCTAAATAAGTTCATGCTCTGATGCACATGTCCTGGTCCAAATACATATCAGTGATAGATAAATTTAAAAATGCTTAAAACCAGAAAGATATATTGGGCTAAAAGACAGGGTCAACAACTAAATAGATTAGAAGAAAATTTTTAAAGAGTACAGCATACATGAATTCATAGTCATGTTGGGCTCCTTTAAGGAAGTGTTAGTTAGAATATTGACTTTATAGAGAAAATTGAAAATACTTTATAGGTGAGGAACAGAATTAAGTTTAATGCTTGCGTTCTGAGGTTAGGGCAGCATTTGCCCTCTCTGCCTCTACTTCAGGAATGATTGTTGAATAAACATCCAGCCCAATCACAGTGGTTATTGCTTAATAAAAGCTCAGTGTTTAGGGAGATAAGAACACATACAAACAGCCTCATTCCAAAAATATGAACCAAACAGTCAATTAAATAGTGATTTAATCTGTGATATCAACCTGTGATATCACACAATCTGTGATATAACCTGTGATATCAAAAGAAAGCAGAAACTCAAAGACACATTTTAAAAAAGTGTTGCAAAAGGGGGGGGACCTGGGCAATAAAATGCAGAAAAATCTAAGTAAGGGGTGCCCGGGTGGCTCAGTGGGTTAAGCCTCTGCCTTCAGCTCAGGTCATGATTTTACGGTCCTGGGATCAAGCCCCGCATTAGGTTCTCTGCTCAGCAGGGAGATTGTTCCCCCACTCTCTCTGCCTGCCTCTCTGGCTACTTGTGATCTCTCTCTCTGTCAAATAAATAAATAAAATCTTAAAAAAAAAAAGAAAGAAAGAGTGGGGATAGAGAAAAAAATAAAAAGTCAAAAGTAGAAAGAAAAAAAAACAAAAACAAAAACAAAAATAATCCAACGAAAGGAACTTCTAAACATATGAAAAAAATTCTAATGTTAAGAAAGACAACAATCAACATGAACACTTGGAATAGTAAGTTAATATTACAGAACTGTCTGAAAGCTTTTGAATGTGTTTATTCATTTTTTAGTTTCATAAATATTTTAAAAGTAAGAAAATAGACAGAAGTGAAACAAGAGATATGGATATGGGAAACAATTAGAAAATTTTGAATGAGGGGTGCCTGGGTGGTTCAGTGGGTTAAAGCCTCTGCCTTTGGCTTGGGTCATGATCTCAGGGTCCTGGGATCAAGCCCCGCATTGAGCTTTCTGCTCAACGGAGAGCCTGTTCCCCCCCTCTCTCTCCCTGCCTGCCTCTCTGCCTATTTGTGATCTCTGTAAATAAATAAATAAAATCTTTAATACAACAAATTTTTGAATGAAGATATCATCACTGAAAAAAATATATGAGGAGAATTCTATCTCTATACTGTCAAAGCTAAAATTTGTGATTTAGAAAATATTACAGAAAAATTTACTTAGAGCACAAAGCTAATATGTAAAGAGCACATACAGTTTTTTATATTTTATACAGTTATTGCCTATGTTACTGAGATTGAATTACTTCAATTCACATGTAATAGATGTCACAGAAGAATGGACTAAAATATGGTTGAAAAGTGATGTTTGAAGACATAGTAACTAAGACTATATATTTGGAAGAAGCAATTCAAAGAAAACAATCACTGGGGCACCTGGGTGGCTCAGTGGGTTAAGCCTCTGCCTTCAGCTCAGGTCACGATCCTGGCGTCCTGGGATCAAGCCCCGCATCAGGCTCTCTGCTCAGCAAGGAGCCTGCTTCCTCCCCTCTCTCTCTGCCTGCCTCTCTGCCTACTTGTGATCTCTGTCTGTGAAATAAACAAAGAAAACAATCACTGATATTCAACCACAGGAAAGACTCTCAAAACTACTGTACTAAGTAAAAGAAGCCAAAAGTAAAAGACTACCTACTGTAAAATTTAATTTAAATAAATTCTAGGATAATATTTGTAGAGAGGAAGAGACCTGTCCATGAAATGCTTTGGAAGGATTTCCTGTAGTAAATAGAACCTGGGATTTATGAAACTATGTAACTTTCTGGAATGGAGATGTTAGAAACCTAAAGATATTTCACAATCACCTGGGTGGGTCAGTATGTTGGCCAACCAATTCATGATTTCCACCTAAGTCCTGATCTCAGAATGCTGGGATTGAGTCCTATGTCTGGTTCCCCGCTCAGCCGGGAGTCTGCCTGGGGACTCTCTCTCTTCCTCTCCCTCTGCCCCTTTCCCCAAGCTGCCCCATGCCTGCTCAGTCAAGCTCTCTCTCTCTCTCTCTCAAATAAATAAATCTTAGAAAAAAGATATTTCACAATTAAAATATTTCTTACCGTTTGAGAAATCACACAACCCTCACTGAAAGACTTATTGAGTCTGGCCCACAAGAACATGCCTAACTGCAAAAGAAGGACCAGAGAAGCAAACTTTCTCTTCTTTGTCTGAGACTTCTGAGTAGGTACATGTGTCTTTGAAATTATTTAGGAAAGATTGATACTAGGTAAGTTATCTGATTTGTATTCTTCAAACATGATCATCTAATCCTATGTAATCCTCAGTAATAATAGACATATAATTTTATATTATATAAACATACATTTGGAAAACTGAGATACACTCTTAAATAACTAACGTATTAAAAAAAATCACAATGGAAATTTTGTCAAACTAAACAGTGATGAATGCACTACACGTGAAAAATTTCAGGATATAACTAAATACAGATAAATTTAATTTTTTTTTTATTATTAATGGTTTCTTTTTTTTTTTTTATTTCCAGCATAACAGTATTCATTATTTTTGCACCACACCCCGTGCTCCATGCAATCCGTGCCCTCTATAATACCCACCACCTGGTACCCCAACCTCCCACCTCCCGTCCCTTCAAAACCCTCAGATTGTTTTTCAGAGTCCATAGTCTCTCATGGTTCACCTCCGCTTCCAATTTCCCCCAACTCCCTTCTCCACTCTAAGTCCCCATGTCCTCCATGCTATTTGTTATGCTCCATACATAAGTGAAACCATATGATAATTGACTCTCTCTGATTGACTTATTTCACTCAGCATAATCTCTTCCAGTCCCGTCCATGTTGCTACAAAAGTTGAGTATTCATCCTTTCTGATGGAGGCATAATACTCTATCCCCAGGGGTACAGGTCTGTGAATCACCAGGTTTACACACTTCACAGCACTCACCAAAGCACATACCCTCCCCAGTGTCCATAAACCCACCCCAATGCTCCCAAACCCCCTCCCCCCAGCAACCCTTAGTTTGTTTTGTGAGATTAAAAATCACTTATGGTTTGTCTCCCTCCCAATCCCATCTTGTTTCATTGATTCTTCTCCTACCCACTTAAGCCCCCATGTTGCATCACCACTTCCTCATATCAAGGAGATCATATGATAGTTGTCTTTCTCTGCTTGACTTATTTCGCTAAGCATGATACGCTCTAGTTCCATCCATGTTGTCACAAATGGCAAGATTTCATTTCTTTTGATGGCTGCATAGTATTCCATTGTGTATATATACCACATCTTCTTGATCCATTCATCTGTTGATGGACATCTAGGTTCTTTCCATAGTTTGGCTATTGTGGACATTGCTGCTATAAACATTCGGGTGCATGTGCCCCTTTAGATCACTACGTTTGTATCCTTAGGGTAAATACCCAATAGTGCAATTGCTGGGTCATAGGGCAGTTCTATTTTCAACATTTTGAGGAACCTCCATGCTGTTTTCCAGAGTGGCTGCACCAGCTTGCATTCCCACCAACAGTGTAGGAGGGTTCCCCTTTCTCCAGCATCCTCGCCAGCATCTGTCATTTCCTGACTTGTTGATTTTAGCCATTCTGACTGGTGTGAGGTGATATCTCATTGTGGTTTTGATTTGTATTTCCCTGATGCCGAGTGATATGGAGCACTTTTTCATGTGTCTGTTGGCCATCTGGATGTCTTCTTTGCAGAAATGTCTGTTCATGTCCTCTGCCCATTTCTTGATTGGATTATTTGTTCTTTGGGTGTTGAGTTTGCTAAGTTCTTTATAGATTCTGGACACTAGTCCTTTATCTGATATGTCAGTTTGCAAATATCTTCTCCCATTCTGTCAGTTGTCTTTTGATTTTGTTAACTGTTTCCTTTGCTGTGCAAAAGCTTTTGATCTTGATGAAATCCCAATAGTTCATTTTTGCCCTTGCTTCCCTTGCCTTTTGCGTTGTTCCTAGGAAGATGTTGCTGCGGTTGAGGTCAAAGAGGTTGCTGCCTGTGTTCTCCTCAAGGATTTTGATGGATTCCTTTCGCACATTGAGGTTCCTTCATCCATTTTGAGTCTATTTTCGTGTGTGGTGTAAGGAAATGGTCCAATTTCATTTTTCTGCATGTGGCTGTCCAATTTTCCCAGCACCATTTATTGAAGAGGCTGTCTTTTTTCCATTGGACATTCTTTCCTGCTTTGTCGAAGATTAGTTGACTGTAGAGTTGAGGCTCTATTTCTGGGCTCTCTATTCTGTTCCATTGATCTATGTATCTGTTTTTGTGCCAGTACCATGCTGTCTTGATGACGACAGCTTTGTAATAGAGCTTGATGTCCGGAATTGTGATGCCACCAACGTTGGCTTACTTTTTCAATATCCCTTTGGCTATTCAAGGTCTTTTCTGGTTCCATATAAATTTTAGCATTATTTGATCCATTTCTTTGAAAAAGATGGATAGTACTTTGATAGGAATTGCATTAAATGTGTAGATTGCTTTAGGTAGCATAGACATTTTCACAATATTTATTCTTCCAATCCAGGAGCATGGAACATTTTTCCATTTCTTTGTGTCTTCCTCAATTTCTTTCATGAGTACTTTATAGTTTTCTGAGTATAGATTCTGTGTCTCTTTGGTTAGGTTTATTCCTAGGTATCTTATGGTTTTGGGTTCAATTGTAAATGGGATTGACTCCTTAATTTCTCTTTCTTCTGTCTTGCTGTTGGTGTAGAGAAATGCAACTGATTTCTGTGCATTGATTTTATATCCTGACACTTTACTGAATTCCTGTATAAGTTCTAGCAGTTTTGGAGTGGAGGCTTTTGGGTTTTCCACATATAGTATCATATCATCTGCGAAGAGTGATAATTTGACTTCTTCTTTGCCGATTTGGATGCCTTTAATTTCCTTTTGTTGTCTGATTGCTGAGGCTAGGACCTCTAGTACTATGTTGAATAGCAGTGGTGATAATGGACATCCCTGCCGTGTTCCTGACCTTAGCGGAAAAGCTTTCAGTTTTTCTCCATTGAGAATGATATTTGTGGTGGGTTTTTCATAGATGGCTTTGATGATATTGAGGTTTGTGCCCTCTATCCCTACACTTTGAAGAGTTTTGATCAGGAAAGGATGCTGTACTTTGTCAAATGCTTTTTCAGCATCTATTGAGAGTATCATATGGTTCTTGTTCTTTCTTTTATTGATGTGTTGTATCACATTGACTGATTTGCGGATGTTGAACCAACCTAGCAGCCCTGGAATAAATCCCACTTGGTCGTGGTGGATAATCTTTTTAATGTACTGTTGAATCCTATTGGCTAGTATTTTGTTGAGTATTTTCGCATCTGTGTTCATCAAGGATATCAGTCTATAGCTCTCTTTTTTGGTGGGATCCTTGTCTGGTTTTAGGATCAAGGTGATGCTGGCCTCATAAAATGAGTTTGGAAGTTTTCCTTCCATTTCTATTTTTTGGAACAGTTTCAGGAGAATAGGAATTAGTTCTTCTTTAAATGTTTGGTAGAATTCCCCCGGGAAGCCATCTGGCCCTGGGCTTTTGTTTGTTTGGAGATTTTTAATGACTGTTTCAATCTCCTTACTGGTTATGGGTCTGTTCAGGCTTTCTATTTCTTCCTGGTTCAGTTGTGGTAGTTTATATGTTTCTAGGAATGCATCCATTTCTTCCAGATTGTCAAATTTATTGGCGTAGAGTTGCTCATAGTATGTTCTTATAATAGTTTGTATTTCTTTGGTGTTAGTTGTGATCTCTCCTCTTTCATTCATGATTTTATTTATTTGGGTCCTTTCTCTTTTCTTTTTGATAAGTCGGGCCAGGGGTTTATCAATTTTATTAATTCTTTCAAAGAACCAGCTCCTAGTTTCGTTGATTTGTTCTATTGTTTTTTTGGTTTCTATTTCATTGATTTCTGCTCTGATCTTTATGATTTCTCTTCTCCTGCTGGGCTTAGGGTTTCTTTCTTGTTCTTTCTCCAGCTCCTTTAGGTGTAGGGTTAGGTTGTGTACCTGAGACCTTTCTTGTTTCTTGAGAAAGGCTTGTATCACTATATATTTTCCTCTCAGGACTGCCTTTGTTGTGTCCCACAGATTTTGAACCGTTGTATTTTCATTATCATTTGTTTCCATGATTTTTTTCAATTCTTCTTTAATTTCCCGGTTGACCCATTCATTCTTTAGAAGGATGCTGTTTAGTCTCCATGTATTTGGGTTCTTTCCAAACTTCCTTTTGTGGTTGAGTTCTAGCTTTAGAGCATTGTGGTCTGAAAATATGCAGGGAATGATCCCAATCTTTTGATACCGGTTGAGTCCTGATTTAGGACCGAGGATGTGATCTATTCTAGAGAATGTTCCATGTGCACTAGAGAAGAATGTGTATTCTGTTGCTTTGGGATGAAATGTTCTGAATATATCTGTGATGTCCATCTGGTCCAGTGTGTCGTTTAAGGCCTTTATTTCCTTGCTGATCTTTTGTTTGGATGATCTGTCCATTTCAGTGAGGGGAGTGTTAAAGTCCCCTACTATTATTGTATTATTGTTGATGTGTTTCTTTGATTTTGTTATTAATTGGTTTATATAGTTGGCTGCTCCCACGTTGGGGGCATAGATATTTAAAATTGTTAAATCTTCTTGTTGGACAGACCCTTTGAGTATGATATAGTGTCCTTCCTCATCTCTTATTATAGTCTTTGGCTTAAAATCTAATTGATCTGATATAAGGATTGCCACTCCTGCTTTCTTCTGATGTCCATTAGCATGGTAAATTCTTTTCCACCCCCTCACTTTAAATCTGGAGGTGTCCTCGGGCTTAAAATGAGTTTCTTGGAGGCAACATATAGATGGGTTTTGTTTTTTTATCCATTCTGATACTCTGTGTCTTTTGACAGGGGCATTTAGCCCATTAACATTCAGGGTAACTATTGAGAGATATGAATTTAGTGCCATTGTATTGCCTGTAAGGTGACTGTTACTGTATATGGTCTCTGTTCCTTTCTGATCTACCACTTGTAGGCTCTCTCTTTGCTTAGAGGACCCCTTTCAATATTTTCTGTAGAGCTGGTTTGGTATTTGCAAATTCTTTCAGTTTTTGTTTGTCCTGGAAGCTTTTAATCTCTCCTTCTATTTTCAATGATAGCCTAGCTGGATATAGTATTCTTGGCTGCATGTTTTTCTCATTTAGTGCTCTGAAAATATCATGCCAGCTCTTTCTGGCCTGCCAGGTCTCTGTGGATAAGTCAGCTGCCAATCTAATATTTTTACCATTGTATGTTACAGACTTCTTTTCCCGGGCTGCTTTCAGGATTTTCTCTTTGTCACTGAGACTTGTAAATTTTACTATTAGGTGACGGGGTGTGGGCCTATTCCTATTGATTTTGAGGGGCGTTCTCTGAACCTCCTGAATTTTGATGCTCGTTCCCTTTGCCATATTGGGGAAATTCTCCCCAATAATTCTCTCCAGTATACCTTCTGCTCTCCTCTCTCTTTCTTCTTCTTCTGGAATCCCAATTATTCTAATGTTGTTTCGTCTTATGGTGTCACTTATCTCTCGAATTCTCCCCTCGTGGTCCAGTAGCTGTTTGTCCCTCTTTTGCTCAGCTTCTTTATTCTCTGTCATTTGGTCTTCTATATCACTAATTCTTTCTTCTGCCTCATTTATCCTAGCAGTGAGAGCCTCCATTTTGGATTGCACTTCATTAATACCTTTTTTTATTTCAACTTGGTTAGATTTTAGTTCTTTTATTTCTCCAGAAAGGGCTTTTATATCTCTCGAGAGGGTTTCTCTAATATCTTCCATGCCTTTTTCGAGCCCAGCTAGAACCTTGAGAATTGTCATTCTGAACTCTAGATCTGACATATTACCAATGTCTGTATTGATTAGGTCCCTAGCCTTCGGTACTGCCTCTTGTTCTTTTTTTTTGTGTTGAATTTTTCCGTCTTGTCATTTTGTCCAGATAAGAGTATATGAAGGGGCAAGTAAAATACTAAAAGGGTGGCAACAACCCCAAGAAAAAATGCTTTAACCAAATTAGAAGAGATCCAAAATCGTGAAGGGGGAGAAAGGGGATAAAAAAAGGTTCAAAAAGGAAGAAATAAAAAAAAAATAAAAAAAAAAAAAAAAAGAAAAGAAAAGAATTAAAAAAAATAAAAGGAAAACACCTAAGAAAAATGTAAAAAAGAAAAAATATATATATTTGATAAACTAGTAAAAAATCGTTAAAAAAGAAAAGGTAACAGTTAAAAAAAAAAAATTTTACCCGAAGGCGAGAAAAAAAAAAAAAAGAAAAAGAAAAACATTAAATTAACTGCAAGACTAAAAAAAAATCACAGGGAAAAAGCCATGAGTTCCGTGCTTGGCTTTCTCCTCCACTGGAATTCTGCTGCTCTCCTTGGTATTGAAACCGCACTCCTTGGTAGGTGAACTTGGTCTCGGCTGGATTTCTTGTTGATCTTCTGGGGGAGGGGCCTGTTGTAGTGATTCTCAAGTGTCTTTGCCCCAGGTGGAATTACACCGCCCTTACCCGGGGCCGGGGTGAGTAATCCGCTCGGGTTTGCTTTCAGGAGCTTTTGTTCCCTGAGCGCTTTCCGTAGAGTTCCGGAAGACGGGAATACAAATGGCGGCCTCCTGGTCTCCGGTCCGGAGGAGCCGAGAGCCCAGGGCCGCACTCCTCAGTGCGCCCTCAGAGAACAGCGCCCAGTTACTCCCGTCTGCCTATCCTCCGGCCGCACTCCGAGCTCTCCGAGCCTGCGACCGGTTCAAGGTAACACCGAGCTGTGAGCTTACTGTCGGCTCTGTCTCTGTAGCCGGCTTTCCCGTTCCAATACCCGCAAGCTCTGCGACACTCAGACACCCCTGGTCCTTCTGTGACCCTGCGGGACCTGAGGCTACGCTGAACCCGCGTGGGCTTCGCCCCGGTTTAGCCTCTGGAGCGATGTCCCTCAGCGGAACAGACTTTTAAAAGTCCTGATTTTGTGCGCGGTTGCTCCGCCGCTTGCCGGGAGCCGGCCCCTCCGCCCGGGGTCTATCTTCCCGTCGCTTTGGATTCACTTCTCCGTCGGTCCTACCTTTCAGAAAGTGGTTGTTTTTCTGTTTCCAGAATTGCTGTTCTTCTTCTCTTCGATCTGCCGATGGATTTTCAGGTGTTTGCAATCTTTAGATAAGCTATCTAGCTGATCTCCGGCTAGCTGAAGCAGTCTCAGCCTGCTACTTCTCCGCCATCTTGACTCCTCCCCCCTAATTTTTTTTTTAAGAGTGGTGTATTTATTTTAAGATAAAGGGACAGCAGAAAAGAAAGCACTTACAAGTTGGGAGGGGCAGAAGGAGAGAATTTTCAGGCAGACTGCCAGCTGAGCACCATGTGGGACTGCATCCCACAACCATGAGATCATGATCTGAGTTAAAATCAGGACTCAGATGCTCAACCAACCGAGCCAACCAGGTGCCCCAAAATAAATTTAAGTTTTTAAAAGAATTTATTTCAATAATGAAGCTATATATATATATATATATATATATATATATATATGATATATTAATGCCAATAGGGTATGTAAGGGATTTAAGGAAAACTTAAAGAAATGCATTAAAAAACACTAAATGTGCAAGTGGACGAGAGAGAAAACTAAAGAATACTGGTAAGAATAGACACAGATTTTTTTTTTTTAATAAAGCTGATGGCATTAATTAGCTTGAACTTCAGGAATTTATCAATATTCCACTGCTTGCCATTTAAAAATATATTTTATTTGCCTTATCACTATTTTACTAATTAATATTATAAAGGGGATAAAAAGGAAGAGTTATAAAACAGATTGAAGTAGAATGGTTTAAATATTAGAAAATGCTATGAATAAATAAATGAGTATAAACTTGAAACAGAATAATTGTCATTTTTATGAAAAATATCTATTATCAAATTTGTTCAAGAAGAGCTAACTATTTTTTAAAACTTCACTTAAAGAAATTCAATTAGTTTTTAAAAAACCCCTATGCCCCTTCAGAAGTCCCTGAATATATATTATTTTAAACCACATTGTATCAAATCCCCAAAGCACAGTTAATTTCCAGTTCTGTAATGCATTTAGAGAATAAAAATAAATGAACATAAATAAAAAATGTTGATCTTACAAAGGTAGAATAAAACAAGAACAGAATAAGAACAGAAAATATTATTAAAAGCTCATTTAGGAACAGAGATGTAAAATACTAAATAAAATAATAGGAAGTAAAATTCCAAAGTGTATTAAAAATACATCATTGTCAAGTAGAATTTATCTCGTGAATGTCATTCAGAAAAACATGGGTTAATATCTAATAAAAATGAAGAGATGCTTAAGGAAATCCAGTTATTGTCTTACTATTCCACCTGAAGTATATACCACTAAAATCAAATTTATACATAAATATACATAATGAGACATATTAGAAATTCCATTGCAATATTGTTTATGATATATTAAGAATGCTGGCAAAATTGAGGAAAATTTACATGTTATTTTATAGGATAATAAAATAATAAACCAATTCATATGGTACAATAACAATGAAAATATGATTGGCTAGAGCTGCCTATATCGATATGGTTAAATATAAAAAGTATGTATGTATTTAAACTGATATCTCACATTGTAAAGGGATACAAACATAAATATGTAGTGAAAATGTAAAAGCAGGCATAGAGACAAGAAACTCAAATTCAGAATGGCATTTACTTCTTAGTAAAAATAGCAATGAAGTATAGGAGAGAGAGATGGAAACACTCAATCTTAGCATTGCTTTTTTTAGATAGTTTATAAACTTTCAAAGAAAAACAAATACAGAATTAGGTAAGGAGAAATTTATTTGAAACAATTATTATAATAAGGAAAAGGAAGATGATTGCAACAGGGAAAAAGCTGGAGAAAGATTTGCAAATGTCTCAAATATTGGGCAGAAATAAGGTTTTTTCTTTTACAGACAAGAGTAAGCAAGGCTAGAAAGAACAGAGTAGGGGAGAGTGGATAGAGGTAGGTGGTGTGATGAGACAGCTGATCCAGGAGTGTGTTTTCCTGAGATCAGCAGAAAGGATAAATGCTGGCTCAGACTGAAGGTGGACTTAAGAGAATAGAAACTGACTAAAGGTTAGTCAGATCAGTATTATGTCCAGATTAGTCAGTGAGTACAAAGAATTCAGGTATGAATTTATGAAGCAAAGGAAGGGAATATGGAGGGTCTATGTAAAAAGGGGTCATCTGTAAATTCTAAGTGGAAAAAAAAAGAAAAAGATTCTTTGCAGGAAATTATTTCCAGAAACACATGAGCTAAGGGATTTTTTTTTTTCTTTTTTTTAATCATCACTCTTTTCAGAACCACAGGTCTCAGGCAAAGATTAAAACAATCAATATTTGGAAGTCAGTAAATGGTAATCTTTGCACAAGACTTTTCCACATCTTATTTGGTAGGTTTTCTTAGTCTACTCTTTTAAGCAAAGCAAGGCATTCCATTCCTTTTCTAACATTAGAAAGTAGGTCAAATTTAAAAGAGACTTGGAGAGGTCAGTGCAGAAGCTCAGTGACAGCTCTCAAACTCACAGCCAGATCAGACCAAAAGCATTCTTAAGAAAGGCTGGCCCAGTTTGTGGTGTTTGTTTGATTAGTTCATGTATTTTTTGTTTGTTTGTTTATGAATAGATTTGGCCAAATTTAGGTTGGTGTGATCTCTCCATTTCCCCTAAGGAAATCCACAGCCCTAATGCCTTCACTGGCTGCCTCACAGATTCTTATTTCCTTCCTGTCCATTGACGGATGAGTTCCCAACTCCTAGTCTCCATCAAAATCCAGCTAAACTAAGAGCTTTGAAAACAGAAGCCACGTGGCTTTCCTGAATGTTACTATTTTCATAGAATTACTTTGAAATGGAACAGATGAAATTGAAAGTTCCTTTTGAGCTCTAAATCATTCCACTCTCAGTCTACATTTTAGTGAAGACACTTTTTACAAACAAGATCTTAAATTATGAGCTGAACAAAAATATTGAAGATATTTATAATATGTCAGTTAATTTATTTACTTATAAATTAAAGAAATTTAAAAGATCAAACCAAAATAGTGTGTAGAAGATACATTCAATCATGTCTCCCAGTAAATAAAAATCTAAAAAAAAACACACCCCAAAGAAAATGTCCTATCTAGCTTAAGCATGAGCATATTTCTGTATTATTCTGCAGAAAAAAACTGATTAAATTTGAAACACTATTAATTTTTTTTTTTAAGATTTTATTTATTTATTTTTCAGAGGGAGAGCGAGAGCGAGCAAAGGCAGACAGAGTGGAAGGCAGAGTCAGAGGGAGAAGCAGACTCCCCGTGGAGCAAGGAGCCCGATGTGGGACTCGATCCCAGGACGCTGGGATCATGATCTGAGCCGAAGGCAGCTGCTTAACCAACTGAGCCACCCAGGCGTCCCGAAACACTATTAAATTTTTAAAGAATAATGTTTAAAACCACTATGGAGTTTTTAAACATATAAAGATATTTACAAATATCTAGATATTTATAAATATCTAGATATTTATACTTTTCTCAGACTAACACAAACCATTGTGAGATACTTTTACTCATGTTTTTGTAAGGAGAATAAAATTCAAATGTAAGCATATAAAATACTATTCAACTATGAGAGCCCTAAAATAACTTGTTTTGATTTAAGGACATATTTATACCAACATTTTATCATTCTTTTAAAAATTGTTTATTTACTTTTGAAAGATAATTTATATAACCTAATATTAAAACAATGACTACAAATTAGTATTATCAAACATAGTTAAGTCTGGAGAAATATTTGTTGATATTTTGTTTGCTTCCATGAATCAAAATACATTATAAATGTCTCACCCTTTGTTTGTTGTTGTTGTCTTTTCTACAAAATCAATAAAATACTGTTTGAATGGGAAATTGGGTTGGAGTAGAATGGAGGCCAACTGCTGATAAGGGAGACAAAGATAGTACAGTACCTAATTAATACTATTTTATGTCAAACATCCATTCTGCTCATTCTTATAACAATTTCTCCTCTATTCCCAGCATGCACAATAAACTTGATTTCTAGCTTAGTTCTTAAAAGGACTCGCTGCTGTAAACACCAGTTTCTATATGATGTTAAAATAACAGTCCAGGGAATAAATTGTCACATAAGGGAAAAATGATATACCCAACATCCATTATACGGCTAAGTAATATTGAATTTGCACACAAAAAATAAAATGATAACACTATCTTACATTTCTTACAGTATTAATAAGATAATGTATGCTAAATCCCTGTGTAAACCACAATGACTTCTACCAATCTCTGAACCTTTTAGTATAGGTTGTGATATAATGCATTTAGATACATTATCAGTTGCATATTCTATCATGAACCTTCTTCATCTTTGGATCCCAAGGACTTCTCATAGTATTTCATATATAACAAGGTTCCATAAATTTTTCAGAGTGAATAAATAAATCAATATAATTACTTTTACTGCTTGATCCTTGGGTTACACATCATTGTAATAATTCCAATTAATCAGAAATGAAAGCATTCATTTAAATAAGGTAATAAATGCAAGGTATCACATATAGTGCCTGTCATCTTACCATAATAGTATCAGATACATCTGTTAGAATACCTAGTATGTATCAACTACTTTAAGTGATACATACTATACACATATATGATTCTTAACACTTACATCAACCCAAAAGGTAAATATTATAACCATAGTCATTATAAAGTTGAATTAGCTAAAGCGCAGAGAGTTCAAATAACTTAACGAAGGACACAGAGGCAATACGGTATGGAAGGAAAATCAAAAAGTTAATTGCATTTATTGTTTGGATATGTGAAACTCTCAAACTGAGTTTTTAAAAGTTCTACAGAATATACTACTTTTGTCAAAAACCATCACAACACTCTACAATATGAGTATTCCAGTGACATATACTCTCACAGTTTCCACAAACATTTTCTTGCATCCTCACAAAAGCTCTGAGATTTAGGCAGCATAAATCTCTCAATCTCTGGAGCAACTTTCTCTCCATAGTCCTACCTCTTCTCTAAATAGATAATGTGATAATTAATATCACTTCAACATCAGAAAAATAAAGACATGAGGATACTTTGTGTCAAACCTGAAGAATGGCTTAATTGTAATAGTGTGGGCCAAAGACTGACTTATCCTTTTGTACACAGAAAGCAGTGCTGGCTCTGCTGTATCCAAAGCTTGTTCTCATTTTAGTATGCCACATTTCCTGGAGTTGCTCAATAAATGTTTAATGAGTGGCTTGACATTAGTAGTTTTTCTTAGCTTTAAATTCTATGTACAATAAAGTAAAAATAATGGTAGTAGCTTCATAGTATCATGCTGAGGATTGAAACAAGAGAAGTAAATGAACAATACATGAATTTATCCTGGCACACAGTAGGCTTTATTGAAAATTATTTATCAACCAGGAACACCTGGCAATTGTTGAATACAGATCCTATATTAGCACAAGTTGTGAAGACTAAAAAGTTAATACCTCCTACAGCCTCACCCCACCAGAAAATAAATTTATATTTTAATCATATACTACCTGTTCTTCAATTATAATGTCTTAATATAAGATCTACTAATACTCCGATGTATTCTCCCATGAATTCTGTGTCACCTCTTACAATTTTCTACAGTTCAATTTCATATAATTTATTTGTAATATAATTTTACACATCACTCCACAGTCAAGACTACTTTGAATATTGTCATAGTGTGAGTCTTATAACAAAGAATATTGTCATTCTCATCCAGTGATTAAGTGCAAATAATTGTTGAGTAGGATTTGTTATATGTTCTTGGAACAATCAAAATCCTTTCAGAGAGATCCATTCTAACAGACAGATTTTAAATTTTTGTCAATCAGCATTTTGATTTTGACAAATAACTTTGTTTTGCGGGTGGAAATTATCATCTACTCAATTCTAATATGGAGCTGTATGTTTATGGTCATTATATTCAGCAAGTGAAAAAATAATTGGCAGTGTTACCTTCTGAAAAAATGGTTACATAATGGATATTTTTAGCTACTCAGAAAAGGAGAGCAGAAGACTGAATTTTTTTCTTATTTTAGGTTTATAACAGTAGAAGAAACAATATTCTTCTTCCACTCTTTAGAAATTTCTCATAATGGTATATACTAGTGGTATACAAATACTCAAAGCCTCATCTTCAGTGCAGACTTTCCTTTTCCTTAACTAAATTTTAAGTCTCACAAGTCCTTGGTTCCAGCTTCCAAACAAAGATAAGCTCAGGATTCTCATGGATTTTCACCTTGACCCAGTATTATAGCCAAATGCATATTCTACACATGAGATTCTTTTCACTATCATAAAAAAAATTTAGGTTACTTAGCTCTATTTAGCTAAGTAAGGGAGAGAGAGAGAGAGTTTCAGTTTACCTCAGTTAATGGTGGCAATTAATTATAAGGATTCCTGAGGAATTTGGTTTAAATAGTAAATAATTTTAATAGCTGAACAGAAAATGCTTGAAGGACAACAGAACACTGTTTCTGTACCAGAATAAATAGTAAGTACCAGAAAAGTGGTTTCTGGTACATCTGAACCAGGAAGCAGTACTAAAGTCTGGATGATGGTAATAAATACAAGACCTACTTAGAGACCTTTCAAAGGCATGTTTGTTTGAAATAAGATAAGGTGAGAAAGCTACTGAGGGCAAATTCCTGGGTAGGAGCCTTCATTTCTTAGACATTTCCAGTAAACATTCCTCAACTATTTTTATGCATTTTCATCAGTTTTATCTATTATGTAAATGTACTATACTAAAAATAGCAGCTTTCTTCTAAATTTAAAAGTGTAACTGTTACAGTTCTTGTGTTCTGTCATCAACAGCTATGAAATTGGGCTAAATATGTGAAACAATGGTTTTAAGACCTTGCACAATGGTCAACATGGACTGGATTTTAGCAAGGAGAAAAATCAACAAAGTAAGCCCTATAACTATTCCAGCTTTCTGCCAAGAAGAAATTCCTTGACAGTGGATAAGCAGAGGGATGCCCGGGTGGCTCAGTCTTTAAGCATCTGCCTTCCTCTGCCTTCAGCTCAGATCATGGTCCCAGGACCCAGGGATCCAGCCCCACACTGTGGTCCCTGCTCAGCAGGAAGCTTCTCCTTCTCTCACTTCCCCTGCTTGTGTTCCCTCTCTTGCTGTGTATCTCTCTGTCAAATAAGTAGATAAAATCATTATTTAAAATAAATAGATAAATAAAAAGAAAGGGAGAACACTGAAACAAACAACAACAACAACAAAACAAAACAAAACAAAACAAAACAAAAAAACCCTGTGATCTCAGTGAATTAAAAAAAAAATCAAAGTCAAAGGATTTAAAAATCATTTATGGGGAGGCCAGTGTAACTACACTTGATGGAGCTATAAAGATACCATATTCCAGAAAACTGGTAAGGATCCCCTAAAGTCTGGCATGTGTACAAAAAATTCCATGAGGTTAGCAAAGAACAATCGCCAGGGAAAGTGCTTTTACTGGGAAGCTAAAAATGACAAATTCTCAAGGTTCACGAAGAACAAAGAATTGCTCATGTTTCTTCACTCTCATTATAGAAACCTCACTAAATATATGGGACATTCTTGAGAGACTTGAAAAGGGTAATATTATGCTATCATAATATTGTAATTAAAATAACCCTAGAATAAAGGGCAAGCTTTTGTACATATCTTTAAAAAGCAAAACAAAACCAAAAAGCTTTGTAAAAGATCAAACTGATCTGTAAATAATGTAAATGCTTCCTTAAAATAGTATAAAATACTGGGGCTCCTGGGTGGCTCAGTGGTTAAGTTTCTGCTTTCGGCTCAGGTCATGATCCCAGGGTCCTGGTATGAAGCCCTGCATCAGGTTCCCTGCTCAGTTTCTCCCTCTCTACTCCCCCTGCTTGTGTTACCTCTCTCACCACACCTCTCTTTGTCAAATAAATAAATAAAATCTTTTAAAAGATAAAATAATACAAAATACCTACTACATAATAACAATGTGTTGTAAATGAGAGAGTAAGTCTCCCCTGTGGAGGCTTTAAGGATCAAACCAGTGCAAATGCAAGAATCACAATAGAAAAGCACATAAAATTAATGGTTGTATTACACTCACAGTTTCTAGAAGAGGACAGCACAGCACACTGAGGAGGTGGCCAAATGGGAAGCATGCCAGGGAACCAGTTCAACCAGGCACATTGAGATCTAGGAGAGAGGGAGGAGCCATTATTAGAGTCAGGATGGAGCACACAAACCAAAGGTGTGAAGGGATTTTTATTGGTGCATTTGAATATCACCAGGTTATGATCAGTAGAAGAAGGGAGTCTTGTGGCAGCAGTCACCATTAGCACACTGGTGCAGCTGGTCACCTGGGTAAGGTACTCATAGCCACCAGGAAAATATGAACATTTTAAAATTTATGAACAAAAAAGTGTTGTGTTGGAGATTCAGTAAAATATTGTTGCACATGAACATAAGTGAACAAATACTACCAATAAACCTTTAAAAAAATCAGCCAATAGAAACAGATCAAGAAATAAAGGAGGAAATAGAATTAGCAGCAAATTATTTGAACTGGGTAGAAATGAAAATATTTATAGGATACTAATAAACTAGAACTCAAGAAGAAATGATAACTCTACACACCTACATTAAAAATCATATTAATGGCTCAGTATCCAATGTAAGATGCAAGAAAAGAAGGGCAACTTAAAGAGTAAGGATATCAAAATTCCACTGGCATTTTTCAAAGAGCTGGAACAAACAATCCTAAAATTTGTATGGAACCAGAAGAGACTTTGCATTGCTAAAGAAATGTTTAAAAAAGAAAAGAAAACAAAACAAAACTGGGGCATCACGTTGCCTGATTCCATGCTTTACTACAAAGTTGTGATCACCAAAACAGCATAGTACTGGCACAAAAACAGACACATAGACTAGTGGAACAGAGTAGAAATCCCAGATATGGGATTTCCCACAACTCTATGGTCAAATAATCTTTGACAAAGCAAGAAAAAATATACAGTGGGAAAAAGACAGTCTCTTCAATAAATGGTGCTGAGAAAATTGGACAGCTACATGTAGAAGAATGAAACTCGACCATTATCTTACACCATACACAAAGATAGACTCAACATAGGTAGTAATCTCTTCAACATCGGCCACAGCAACTTCTTTCAAGATATATCTCCAAAGGTAAAGTAAACAAAAGTGAAAATGAACTTTTGGGACTTTATCAAGATCAAAAGCTTCTGCACAGCAAAGGAAACAGTCAGCAAAACAAAGAGACAACCCATGGAATGGGCGAAGATATTTGCAAATGACACTACAGACAAAGGGCTGATATCCAAGATCTAGAGAATTCCTCACACTCAAAAACAGATAATCACATCAAAAAATGTACAGAAGACATTAACAGACACTTCTCCAAAGAAGATAAACAAATGGCTAACAGACACATAAAAAAATGTTCATCGTCATTAGCCATTAGGGAGATTCAAATCAAAACCTCATTGAGATCAGTTAGAACGGCTGAAATTAACAAGACAGGAAACAACATGTGTTGGTCAGGATGTGGTGAAAGGGGAACCCTCTTATACTGTTGTTGAGAATGCAAGTTGGTGCAGCCACATTGGAAAACAGTGTGGAGATTCCTTAAGAAATTGAAAATAGAGCTTACCTATGACCCTGCAATTGCACTACTGGGTATTTGCCCCAAAGATACAGACGCAGTGAAAAGAAGGGCCATTTGTACCCCAATGTTTATAGCAGCAATGGCCACAGTCACCAAACTGTGGAAAGAACCAAGATGCCCTTCAACAGATGAATGGATAAAGAAGATGTGGTCCATATATACAATGGAGTATTATGCCTCCATCAGAAAGGATGAATACCCAACTTTTGTATCAACATGGATGGGACTGGAAGAGATTATGCTGAGTGAAATAAGTCAAGCAGAGAGATTCAATTATTGTATGGTTTCACTTACTTGTGGAGCATAAGGAACAGCACGGAAGACATTGGGAGATGAAGCGGAGAAGTGATTTGGGGGAAATTGGAGTGGGAGACAAACCATAAGAGACTGTGGACTCTGTGAAACAAATTGAGGTTTTGGAGGAGAGGGTGTGGCAGATTGGGTGAGCCTGGTGGTGGGTGGTATGGAGGACACATATTGCAGGGAGCACTAGGTGTGGTGCCTAAACAATGAATCTTGGAACACTGAAAAGAAATAAAATAAAATGAAATGGAAAAAAAGAAATAAAACTAAAATGAAATAAAGAGAAAAACAGCAAAACAATTGATAAAAATCAATGAAATCAAACACAGTCTCTTGAAGAAGATATATAAAATTGGTAAAATTCTAGCTGAGCAGAAGATCAGACACAAATTACCCTAACAAAAATAAAGAAGTTGATATACTGAAGATTCATCTGATATTAAAAAGATAATAAGAGAATATAATGAAAAAAATACAGCAATAAATTTGATAATCCAAATGAAAGGGACAAATTTGTTGACAGATACAAATCACAAACCTTACTAAAGAAGAAATAGTTGACCTCAACAGCCCAATATCCATTTAAAAGTTGAATTTTATCTCAAAACATTGCCATGATGAAAATTCCTGACCCATTTGGCTTTGCTCGCCAAGGAAGATATTTTATTTAATAAATAAATGCCAATTCTACACAAAATAATCAAAAGAAATATGTATATTCTCTGGAGAAATCAAAGCTTTTGCTCATAGATAGACTTCTCTATGTTCATAGCAGTTTTAGTTGTAATAGACCAAAAAAATTTAGTAATCTAGATGTCTACCAGTAAGTAGAAAGCTTGAAGCAACTCATATCCATAAAAACAACCAGTAGCATAAACAGTGGAATACTACTCAGCCAAAAAGAAGAATGAAATATTGATATATGCTACCAAATGAATGAATCCAAAATCATTATGCAAAAAAAAAAAAAGAAGAAGAAGAAGAAGTCAGATCCTTCCCCAAGGATTTATATAGAATTATAGAAGACAGAAACTAACTTTTAGGGACAGAAAGCAGATTGATGATTTCCAGGAAAAAAAAAAAAAAAGTCATGTGAATGAGTGCAAAGGGAGGAAGTACAAAAGAGCATAAGGTAACTCTTCTGGAAAATAGAAATATTTGCTGTTTTAACTGTTAATGGTTTAATAGTATACATACATCAAAACATCAAATTGTGCACTTTAAGTATGCACATGAATGCATGTCAATTTTACCTCAATAAAATAAAAATAAAGAAAATAAGAAAAAAAGTAATTAAAGAAGCAAAGAATAGATAGAATAGATATTACCAATAACAAATAAGTAAGAAGATGGTAGATTTAAACCCAAATATATGAATGATTACCTTGAAAAGAAATATTCTAAATATTTAAAATAAAAGACAAAAAATGTAAAATAACATTTTAAAAAGGGGTTAAACTATTTTGTCTGTGCCAAAACCACTCTAACAAATAAAGGCATAAATAGGCTTAAAGTGAAAGAAAGAAAGTACATTATGCATTAATCCTAAGAATGTTAAAGTAACAATATTTGTATCAAACATAGATTTCAGAAGATATATATTACCAGGAGTATGAGAGACATGCAATAGTAATAATAGGGTTATGTAATTTAGAACATATGATAATCCTAAATGTTTATATTCCTATCAGGGCTGTTCAGATTATAAAATAGCAGTTTGTAGAATTTAAAAGAAAAATGGACAGTTCCAGGAATATCCAACACTCCTTCCTCAGTAATCAATAGAACAAGTAGATAGAAAATCAATAAAGATATAGATGACCTGAACAGGACTATCACCCAAATTGACTTAATTGACAATATTACCAGAGGGAAAAAAAAAAAAAAGAACATTTTCATCATTTGGGGTTAGGTAAAGATTTCTTACAGATAACATAAAAGGACTAACTATAAAATACATTGACAATTAGACTTTATAATATTTTAAAATATCTTTTAATTAAATATCTTTAAATTAAAATATTTTTTAATTAAATCATGCCAGTAAGAAAGTGAATAGGCATGCTGCAAACTAGGAGAAAATATCTACAACACATACATTAGGCAAAGTACTAATATCTGATCTCTGGGAAGTACTCCTATAAGTCAATAAAATAGACAACTGGTAGTATAAAAGAAAGTACGAAACAAGAACTGATAGACCAAATCAACAAATGTCCAACCAAGGCCTGAAAAAAATGTTGAAAATCAATTGTTACCAGGAAATGCATATTAAAATTAAAATTAAAATCCATATTAAAATTCCACATAGCCATTGGAATGATGAAACTTCATCACTGAACTTTAACACTAAATGAGATCAAGGATGTGCAGAAGCTAGAACTTTAATACTTTGCTAGTGGGAATATAAAATGGTACCACCACTTTGGAAAATTTTGTCACTTTCTTAAAAAGCAAAATATACCCTTTTTTCTTACATATGTACACAAATACATAAAAAATTATACTTCTGCAAAAGTCCTTGGCAAGAATATTAATAGAAAATTTATTCATAATAACCAAACACTACAAAGAGCTAGATATCCCTTAACAGAAAAACAATTTTAAAATCTGTAGTTTGCTCATATAATCGAATACTGTTTAAAAATAAAAAGGAATAAACTGTAGGTACATGCAGAAACCAGGAAGAATCTCAAAAACATGCTGAGTGAAAGAAATAGACACATAAAAATCAATATTGTGTGATTCATTTATGTGAAGTTCTAGAACAGGCAAACCAAGATATGTGATAAAATTTATAATATTAGGAAAAATAAATAGATAAAATAACTTAATGATATCCAGTTGCTTCAGTGGGAGATGGGTTTGAAAAGACAGTAGAAAAATTTCTAAGATGATGGAAATATTTTCCATCTTACTTGAGAAGGTGGTTTATGAGTGTATAAAATTTTCAAAACTGATTAAATGATATACTGACCTATTATTTCACCAGATGGAAACAACAAACTCCACCCAACAACATCCCCAGAAAAAGTTATGAAATGCTGGGAATGGAAACAGTGTTCAAATAATAGGGTAAGAAATAATAAGCATTCAAATATATGGGTAGGTTATTCAGATTAAACAAAGATATAGTCCTTCTGAATGTGTTACTCTCAGCTGTAAACTACTGAAAAGAACGGATTTTTTTTTCTATAATATGCCCTAGAAAATATTGGCTAATATAGTGTTGACATAACATCAGCTAATTTAAATTAGTAAATGTCTATTAGTAGATTTGTTAATATGTTTACATTATGTGCTGTATTTAGAAACTATCAACAACTACTTACAGAGTTACTACTCCATGTCTACCAGAGTGAAAGACACTGAGGACACCAAAGAAATAGAGGAGAATGTCTTTCATCAGGTCTTCCTAAAGAATTGGTGAATGCATTATCAATCTTCATGCTTAAAGATTCAAAAACTTAGAACATTTGGGATAGAAATCTTCTAAAATAGTTGTACACACACCTATATTTTCAAAGATATATATCTGTGGGGTCACAACAAAGTGCATCCCTTCCACAGTACTGTCATTTATTTTTTTTTAATTTTTAATTTTATATTTTTATCCACAGGGGTACAGGTCTGTGAATCACCAGGTTTACACACTTCACAGCTCTCACCATAGCACACACCCTCCCCAATGTCCATAACCCCACCACCCTTCTTCCAATCCCTCTCCCCGCAGCAACCCTCAGTTTGTTTTGTGAGATTAAGAGTCACTTATGGTTTGTCTCCCTCCCAATCCCATCTACAGTGCTGTCATTTAATGATACTCTGAAGGACTCTTAAAGAACAAACAATCCTTTAAAGTAAGTGTTTCCTTGATTATTTATTTAGTTAGTTAGTTAGTTTGTTTCCTTGATTTTCCTTTTAGGCTGCTAGTTTATAGTTTATCTTCTCCATTATCATGGGAAACCTGGTAAGTGTATCTTTTAAAATAATTTTTCAAAGTAATAATTACATTTCAGGCACTGTATTAATATAATCTGTGTTATACACCATAATAACATGCTTTGGTAAACATCATTTTTTCCCCCTGCTAGCACCCATTTTCCTCTGCACTTGGTAAAGTATCCAGATTTTTGAAGAACCACCTACGATGCTCATTCAGAATCCACGTAGTTTCAGTGTGTGGGCTTATGAGCAATGCTGTAGCTATTAATATTGCATGCCCCCCAGCTGTGATATTTGGGTCAAAGATTACACAGGGGAATCCAATGAGGATCAATCCCAGAATTTTGTGGAACTACTGGGAAGGAAAACTTATTTTTCTGCCATGTTTACTAGGTCAAAGGAAAATGTAACATCTGCTGATGACCACCATATGGAAAAGACTTGGGGATTGAGGCTACATAGAAGAAAACAGAATCCAAATACAGAGAAAGAATTGCATCTTACAGCTTCATTTGATTGGATTCAGCCATTTTTAAAAACTCATCCTAGGCTTTCAGTTATATGAGGTATTATGTGTTCTATTCCTGGCTGTTACAATTTAGAAAGACTGATCTAATAAGGATACCCAATCTCACTTATGCCTTTTCCAGCCATCTGAGTAAATGTTGTGATTCTTCACATTTTACATAAAGTAATCTGAGGTTGAGAGAGATTAATATCTTCCCTAGGTAATGTAGTTATTAGTTATTAAGTGATAGAATCGGGATTCAAAATGATGTTTATGTAACACCAAAATCCACAGTCTTAACGTTCTTCTTCTTCTTTTTTTTTTTTTTTTTTCAGTCTTAACCTTCTTAAACTCACTTAACCACTAAACTCCACTCTAGAAACTCTGTCAGGTGAGGATATATGAATAGAGGTCAGTTTTGTTTGTTTGCTTTAATTTACACATCAACATTTATTATTTGCTTCTAGGTTTTATTTATTTATTTGAGAGAGAGTGAGCATACATGCAAGTTGGTGAAGGGGCATGGGTAGAGGGATATGGAGAAGCAGACTCTCCACTGAAAGCAGAGCTGGACAGAAGCGTAAAACCCAGGACTCTAAGATCATGACCTGAGCCCAAGTGAGTTATTTAACTGAGTCACCCAGCCTCCCTACACATGAACATTTATAAATCCTACTACTAATAGTTTAACAATTCTGTCCAACAAATATAGTTCTGTCAACCAGTAGTCATTAAAAAGGGATAGGATAACTTAAGTAGGGAGTATTATTATGATATAAAGTCCTAGACTTATCAAATATAAGCATAGGATGCCTACAAAACTAACGAACTAATGAACACTAGAAAACTATTCTCTTCTTCCTCTGACAAATCTGATTATTTTATTAGTGTATAACCTTTCAGCTGACTGGACTCTTAAAACATCTTTTCTCTTTTGTTTCTTTCCCAAATAACTGTGTCAGTACCCCAAAAATTAGTTCTAGAGCCATCTTTGCTTGGACTAGCTCAGTCACCTGATTGTAAATGTATGGATTACAAAAGGTGAAGAACATAGCATCTGTGTATTGACTCAGTTTGCTTGACCAAACTTTAGTCAGGTTTGAAACTTCTGCTAGACCCACTTCCTTATAAAATCTAGTTTTAGCAAGAACTCTTCTAAGTCAGTTTATGTGGAACCTTCCACCCTTGATACCTGATCACCCTTCATATCATAAGGTTCTTTATCTTCTGTCATCCCCCAGGTGATGTCTGATTACCCTTTTTGTCTTTAGCAGGAAACTTGTTAGGTCAGTTTAGCCAAAATCCCTCCTAACCCTGATGTTTCCTCTCAGTAATCTTCCATCCTCTGACTCTAACTTTGCACTTTGGCTGTCAGTTCTCATTTTCTGTGCTGTATTTGGAGTTGAGTGCAATTTCTCTTCCCTAATGGAAAATCCCATTGCAGTGGTTTTTATA
Source organism: Mustela erminea (assembly GCF_009829155.1). Taxonomy (NCBI): domain Eukaryota; kingdom Metazoa; phylum Chordata; class Mammalia; order Carnivora; family Mustelidae; genus Mustela; species Mustela erminea. The sequence continues at coordinate 57,298,400 of NC_045625.1, forward strand.
CCTATCGTGATGGTCCTAAATAAGGTCTGCCTTATTATCTTTAAAAATATATCATCAATATTTGTTTTTCCTTTAACAGATTCAGATGCTTGTTATATGGCATTCAGAGTCTATTTTTATTCTCTATCTCAAAACATTGATTTTTCTTTAAAACTCTTTTAACTACTTATAATTGGAAAAATTAATAGTATATATTTTCTTCTCCCTCAGAAGAATGTAAAGTTCTTGAAGTGCATATCATGACTTACTTGTGTTTGATTCCTCAGCATTTAACACAGTAGTTAGCATACATTAGCTCTCAATGTAGAATTAGTGAATAAATAAATAGATGATCAATATAAAAAGAGACAAAAATCTCTGGCCAGAGAAAAAAATCAGTGCTTTCTCCTCCTTTTATTCCTCTAAATTTGTATTGTCATGGTGATAAAAGAAGGAAATTGAACAAATTATTGCTTTGTAATAATAATTCCTGTGTGGCATGAGGCAAATTACTAAACTTCTCTCTGCTTCATATTTCTATTAATATATTAGAAATACTAACAGTTTGCTATTATTATTATTATTGCTGTTATTATTATTACTACTACTACTACTAAAGGTTTCAGGTATTTCAAAGAGAATACCTGGATATTATTTAGTGGATACCACATGATCAATAACAGTCTCATTAACAGGATGCCTGGCTGGCTCAGTCAGCAGAGCATGTAACTCTTGGTCTCAGGGTCATGAGTTCAAGCCCCATGCCCCATGTTGGGTGTAAAGAGTACTTAAATAAATGAATAAATCTCTTAAAAAACAAATAAAAGTCTCATGGTTATTCAGGTCTATTTCTTTGTAATTTCAGAATGAGGCAGCAAAAATAGATTAGCACACAGTCAGATAGATAATTATTCTCAAATGATCCATTCACTTAACTCTAGCTCTTTGTCATTACATTGCAAATACTAAACCACTTTCTATAATTCTCCTGAGATGACTGTCTATATCTCATGGAGTTTGCATGAAGATTATTCCTCAGAGATTCTGCTCTCTGCTTTCATTGTTTGTCACTCATTTTATGCTCTCCTGCATTGGCTATGTTCTTCTCTATATCTAATATTTAAATGCCTCAATAAGGAGGGTCTAGTTTGTTAGCCATTCACGTACTAGTATATGCAATTCTGTTAGACCTATGGCACTACAACCCCTTTATTAGTGTTCTGGCCAGGAAACATTCATTAGTATCATAACTGTATCTACAGTAGTAGATCAAATAAAACTAGTAGCAAGGATCTGTTTGTATCTTTCTTTACATTAGGCCCCCTTAAGTACTCAAGGTAATCTCTCTTTATTCCCTCCTCTCTTGGCTCTTACTCCACTGTGCCATTCATGCAGAACTCCATGAACTACCTCTCTCTACTCCTCTCCAAAGGCATTATTTCCTTTTTTTCCTTCTTAACCACTGTAACAAAAATTTGCCCCTACTGAAGCTGCTTTTGCCAGTCACCAATGGCCTCTATGTTTGTTAATTCGAGGGTCAGTTTTCAGTTCTTATTTCATTTATCCTATAAGCATTATTTGGTATAAGGAAAAGCACAAATTAAAAATAGAGGCTTAATTTTTCCTCTTGAAAGGAAAAAGCTTTCTTTTTCTAAGAATGCCTATTTCAGAAAACTTATAATTTAGAAAAATTAAGTACTCTTTCCTCCCTTTGAAATGTATATTAATCCTTTTGAGAACTGGGTGGGCCCTTTTATCAGCTTTATGACCCAAAAATCTTTCTTCAGTTCCTGGGAACCATCTCTTTGAAGTGTAAACAGACAGAGTGATAGCTCTCCTGTCTTCTAGTTTGTTGGTCGGAGCTCTACTTTGGAGGACACCCTGTTCCAAGTTGCAAAACTATCTCCTGTAATAAAGATATGAAAAGTTTTGTTTTGTTTTGTTTTCTCCTCTAGATAAAGCCAATTAGCCAATACAATTGACCATTCCAATTATCAGGTAAAGTTAGGATAAGCTATCCCTCACAAACGGTGCTGTCAAGTCCTTTTACTTGAAGACTAGTTACAGTTTATCTTAAGAACACTTATGTAATGGCATGTGTATGCTTGGCTATATAAAAGGGTAAGGTTTTTCCCATTTTTGCAATCTTTTAGTGTATTGCCTGTGATTTGTAACACATTCTGGTTTAATACTGGCTCAATATTAAAAAGGCAGGGCAGGGTATTGTGGGGGATAGGGAGGTAAAAAATGAAACAAGATGGGACCAGGGAAGGAGAAAGACTTAATCTAAGGAAACAAACTGAGGGTTCCTGGGGGGTGGGAAGGTTAGGGATGGGTTGGCTGGGTTATTGACATTGGAGAGCATATGTGCTATGTATGGTGAGTGCTGTGAATTGTGTAAGACTGATGATTCACAGACCTGTACCCCTGCAGCAAATAATATATGTTAATAAATTTAAAAAATTAAAAAAATAATAAAAAGATGTTTTATTATCAAAAAATATTAAAAATATTTTCTTTCTCTACTATGTTTGTAGAAAGGATTTATCAGTTGGGATACAATTTTGTTTTCAATCATATTTCCCTAATGTTGGTAAAATTGTCATTCCTTTTTCTTTGAAACACTACTTTTTTCATTTGGCTTCCGTAATTCCATATCTTCTTGGTTTTTCTCACTAGTGTGACATTTCTTATGGTTCTCATTTCATTCTCCCAGAAGGTCTTATTGGTCAGTCATGGGACTTCCCCTATTATTTACTATGCTCATCCTTTGATGAGCTCATACATGCTCAGTAATTTTAAATACCGTCTATTAACTGAAGACCTCCAATTTTTATCTCTAGCCTAAACCTCTGGATTTAAATTCACATATCCAACTACCTAGTTAGCATTTCTACTTGTATGTGTAATAGACATCTTGGAATCAAGTCTAAAACTGAATTCTTGATATTCCCTTCAAGCCCTATGCTAGTAGTTTTCTCATCTTAGTTAATGACAACATCATCCAATTGCTTTGGAAAAATAACCCACATAAAATCATTAAGTAAAGCAATAAAATAAAAATTGGTTAATGGAAATAGTAATAAGAGATAAAAAAAAATTTTAGATCAGTAAAAATATTACACTCAGAGGCATCATAAAATAATAATATGTAAATAATAAAGTTGTCCATTACAATGTATATTCCTCAAAAAATGAGAAGTTCAAGGAAACAAAAGAATGCAGCACATTTCCACCCCCAAGAAAGAGAAAAACAGTAGGGAAAAAAGGATATAAATAGTTAATACACTGGAATACCATGAAGAATTTTGACCACAGTATAACAAAAATGTTGATTAATATAAACTTATGTTTTTCTGTAATATGTTCAAACTCAAAGTCCCTCACTAATTCAACCATTTTCACATGTGAAATACTAAGTTGGAATGAACTTAGTATTTCATTATAAAAAGGAATGAAAATAAAAAGTGTGCTTACTAGACATGTGCTTGCATAGCCCATTTTGGTGTGGGTTAAATTGGCATTTTTATTGTGTCCTGTAGTTTAGCCTTAGAGATATTGTCAATTTGCTGAAATTTGAATTTCTCTGTTTTTCAAAGAAAATAACTTATAGGCAGTTCTGTCAATTATCACCATGTTAAAGAAAAAAAATGTGATATATAAGTTCTTGGTTCTGATAATATACATTCAAATACAGAAAATATGTATTAAACTCATGAGGAAAAAAACTGCTTTTTTGAATGTTGAAGCAGTTGTGATAAAGAAAATGACAGGATTAAATATTAAAGTGGGCAGAAAAAAACTTGGACAGGACAAGATACGATCTTATTCTGAAATATTCACAGAGGACATGGTCTTAAATTTCACAACTTGAATCACAAAATGTTCTACCACACACATAAAATGATTGAATCTAGTTATTTTTCTCAAGCACACTTATTCAGATGTTAGCTAAATACATGTATCTTTATACTTCTAAAATTTAAGTTTAAATTTGTAAATTAACATTAATGGAATAGCTCCGATTAGTCATGGTGAAATCAGCAGGCTTAGCTTTGCTCTTGTTTCAGAGTACCACTGAATGGAAAGAATAGATAATATACCTATTATTGAAATGTAATCTTGATTTGTTTTATTTGGTTGGTTGGATGGTTGGGTGAATGGTTGGATAGAGAGATTGTTTAACTTATAGTGTTTCAGTTCTTATCAGTGCAGTATGTATTTAATAGGTATTTTGACTTACCTTTATAGTACTTAATATGATTTCCTAGTATTATACTTGTACAGACATTGTTAGGTGACAAGTCTATTTAAAAAATCTAAAAAAAACTTGTTTATTTTTTTTTAATTTTTAATTTTTTATAAACATAAATTTTTATCCCCAGGGGTACAGATCTGTGAATCACCAGGTTTAAACACTTCACAGCACTCACCAAAGCACATACCCTCCCCAATGTCCATAATCCCACCCCCTTCTCCCTTGTTTAGACTTAATCTTTTACTTTAAACATATCAGATGAATAAAGCATATGACATTTTAAAGCAGAATTAATCTATGTGCAATATGGTATCCTGACATAGACATCCTAGGCTATCTAATTGTATCACTGTTACTTTTTAATTTTTGACAAATGTATCATAGTTATGGAATAAATATGTATCATGAATATAATATGTGAACTGTAGAGATGCTATCTTGACCAACTTATTTTTAGTTGAGAAAGACGAAATTTGTAAAGAAAGCATGTTTTTTCTTTTCAACTATTCTTAAATCTAATATCACTACAAAAAAATATGTTATAAAGTGATTTATCCCTGGTTCTGATTTATTTTATTCACTTTCATATTTCTTAGAGAAATCCTCTTAAGTTCGGACTTAGGAAAAATCATCTGACAATCATTTATTTTATTTTAAATTACAAAATCCACAAAATGCAGATTAATTTGGTCTCTGAATCTGCTCTTGAAGGAGCACTGTTTCTTTTTCTTTTTTTTTTTTTTTTAAGATTTTATTTATTTATTTGACAGACAGAGATCACAAGTAGGCAGAGAGGCAGGCAGAGAGAAAGATGGAAAAAGCAGGCTCCCTGATGAGCAGAGGGCCCAATGGGAGGCTCAATCCCAGGACCCTGACTGACATCATGACCTGAGCCAAAGACAGAGGCTTAACACACTGAGCCACCCAGGCACCCCAAATTACATTTATTTAAAAAAAAAAAAAAAGACAGAGAGAAAGTTTATTTTTTCTTAGACTATCATTTCATAGAGTGCAGTATGCTCTTTCTTTTTTTCCCATTTTTTAAAATTTATTATTATTATTATGTTCAATTAGCCAACATACAGCACATAATTAATGTTTGTTGGAATGTTCAGTGAATCATTAGTTACGTATAACACCAGTGCTCATCACCACACAGGCCCTCCCTTCTTAATACCCATCACCAGGATACCCCATCCCCCTACCCCTCCTCCCTCTGTAACCCTCAGTTTTGTTCCCTGGAGTCCAGAGTCTCTCATAGTTTGTCTCCCTCTCTGATTTCTTCTCATTTAGTTTTCCCTCCCTTCCCCTTTGGTCTTCTGAGTTACTCCTTATGTTCCATATATGAGGGAAGTCATGTGGTAATTGTTTTTCTGTGCTTGACTTATTTCACTTAGCATAATCCCCTCCAGTTCCATCCATGTTGATGCAAATGGCGGGTATTCATCCTTTCTGATGGCCGAGTAATATCCCATTGTTTATATGAACCACATCTTTATCCATTCATCTGTTGAAGGGCATATTGGCTCCTTTCACAGTTTGGCTACTGCGGACATTGCTGCTGTGAACATTGGGGTGCACATGCCCTTCTTTTCACTACATCTGCATCTTTGGGGTAAATACCCATTAGTGTAATTTCTGGGTCATTGGGTAGCTCTATCTTTAACATCTTGAGGAGCCTCCATACTATTGTCAGGAGTGGCTGTACCAGTTTGGATTCGACCAATAGTTTAAGGGGGTTCCCCTTTCTCCACATCCTTGCCAATATTTGTTGTTTACTGTCTTATTAAATTTGCCATTCTAACTGGTGAAAGGTGTTATCTCATTATGGTTTTGATTTGTATTTCCTTGATGGCTAGCGAGGTAGAACATTTTTTCATGTGTCTGTTAGCCATTTGTACGTCTTCTTTGGAGAAGTGATTGTTCATGTCTTTTGCCCTCTTATTGACTAGATTATTTGGTTTTTTGGTGTTGGTGTCCATAGATCTTGGATGTCAGACTTTTATATTTAATATCATTTGCAAATGCCTTTTCTTATTCCATGGATTGTCTCTTTGTTTTGTTGAATGTTTCTGTTGCTGTGCATAAAATTTTTATCTTGATAAAAAAGTTCCAATAGTTAATTTTTGCTTTTGTTCCTCTTGCCTTTGGAGATGTGTCTTGAAAGAAGATACTATGGCCGATGACAAAGAGGTTACTGCCTCTGCTTTCCTCTAGGACTTTGATGGATTCCTGTCTCACATTTAGGTCTTTTATCCATTTTGAGTTTATCCTTGTGTATGGTGCAAGAGAATAGTCCAGTTTCATTCTTCTGCACATGGCTGTCCAATTTTCCCAGGACCATTTATTGAAGACACTGTCTTTTTTCCAATGGATATTCCTTCCTGATTTGTCAAAGATTAGTTGATAGAGTTGAGGGTTCATTTCTGTGGTCTATATTCCATTGATCTATGTGTTGGTTTTTGTGTCAGTACCATGCTGTCTTGATGACGACAGCTTTACAATATAGCTTGAAGTCAGGCATTATGATGCCCTCATCTTTGGTTTTCTTTTCCAACAATCCCCTGCCAATTCAGGGGCTTTTCTGGTTCCATACAAATTTTAGGATTGTTTGTTTCCAACAATCCCCTGCCAATTCAGGGGCTTTTCTGGTTCCATAAAAATTTTAGGATTGTTTGTTCCAACTCTGTGAACAATGTCAATGATCTTTTGATAGAGATTTCATTGAAAGTGTAGATTGCTCTGGACAGTGTGTGCTCTTTCATATGGTAGTTTCTATCCCTAGAATGATTTGTTTTATCTGGTAAATTCAAACTTTTCAGGACAACATCACTATTTTTGTATACAAAAGTTTGTTTAACTTTTCTTACTCTTTAAAAATATTAGTACACCTGTACCCCTGGGGATAAAAATATATGTTTATAAAAAATAAAAAAAAAATTAGTACATTTCAATATATAAAAATAGTAATATAGCAGTGTTTTACACTTTATAGATCTATGTAATCTTTACATTATGATCCTCAAATGTTAATGTTTATCAAAATTATCTGAGGAGCTTTTTTCCCAGTGCCAAGCTACTAAGACTTTTAATGTGGAGCTCTATAATCTCAGTATTTAATAGATACTCTCCTTTGAAAGAAACTGTATTTTGAGATATACTGTCTTTACTGGTAGGAACACACTTCATTTATCTTTCTATGTCAAGAATTATAATTTATTGGGAGGAGTCAAGATGGCGGAGAAGTAGCAGGCTGAGACTACTTCAGCTAGCCGGAGATCAGCTAGATAGCTTATCTAAAGATTGCAAACACCTGAAAATCCATGCGCAGATCGAAGAGAAGAAGAACAGCAATTCTGGAAACAGAAAAACAGCCACTTACTGAAAGGTAGGACCCGCGGAGAAGTGAATCCAAAGCGACGGGAAGATAGACCCCGGGGGGAGGGGCCGGCTCCCGGCAAGCAGCGGAGAAACCGCGCACAAAATCAGGACTTTTAAAAGTCTGTTCCGCTGAGGGACATCGCTCCAGAGGCTACCCGGGGCAAAGCCCACACGGGGTCAGCGTGGCCTCAGGTCCCGCAGGGTCACAGAAGGATCGGGGGTGTCTGAGTGTCGCAGAGCTTGCGGGTATTGGAACGGGAAAGCCGGCTACAGAGACAGAGCCGACAGTAAGCTCGCAGCTCGGGGTGACCTTGAACCGGTCGCAGGCTCAGTGAGCTCGGAGCGCGGCCGGAGGTCAGGCAGACGGGAGTAACTGGGCGCCGTTCTCTGAGGGCGCACTGAGGAGTGCAGCCCTGGGCTCTCAGCTCCTCCGGGCCGGAGACCAGGAGGCCGCCATTTGTATTCCCATCCTCCGGAACTCTACGGAAAGCGCTCAGGGAACAAAAGCTCCCTGAAAGCAAACCCGAGCGGATTACTCACCCTGACCCCAGGTAAGGGCGGTGTAATTCCGCCTGGGGCAAAGACACTTGAGAATCACTACAACAGGCCCCTCCCCCAGAAGATCAACAAGAAATCCAGCCGAGATCAAGCTCACCTACCAAGGAGTGCGGTTTCAATACCAAGGAGAGCAGCAGAATTCCAGAGGAGGAGAAAGCCAAGCATGGAACTCATGGCTTTTTCCCTGTGATTTTTTTTAGTCTTGCAGTTAATTTAATTTTTTTCTTTTTCATTTTTTGTTTTTTTTTTTCTCGCCTTCGGGTAAAATTTTTTTTTTTTTAACTGTTACCTTTTTCCTTTTAAACGATTTTTTACTAGTTTATCTAATATATATATTTTTTCTTTTTTACATTTTTCTTAGGTGTTTTCTCTTTTTTAAATTCGTTTCTTTTCTTTTCTTTTTTTTTTTCCTTTCTTTTTTCTTTCTTTCATCCTTTTTGAACCTCTTTTTATCCCCTTTCTCCCCCCTCACGATTTGGGATCTTTTCTAATTTGGTTAAAGCATATTTTCCTGGGGTTGTTGCCACCCTTTTAGTATTTTACTTGCCCCTTCATATACTCTTATCTGGACAAAATGACAAGACGGAAAAATTCAACACAAAAAAAAGAACAAGAGGCAGTACCGAAGGCTAGGGACCTAATCAATACAGACATTGGTAATATGTCAGATCTAGAGTTCAGAATGACAATTCTCAAGGTTCTAGCCAGGCTCGAAAAAGGCATGGAAGATATTAGAGAAACCCTCTCGAGAGATATAAAAGCCCTTTCTGGAGAAATAAAAGAACTAAAATCTAGCCAAGTTGAAATCAAAAAAGCTATTAATGAGGTGCAATCAAAAATGGAGGCTCTCACTGCTAGGATAAATGAGGCAGAAGAAAGAATTAGTGATATAGAAGACCAAATGACAGAGAATAAAGAAGCTGAGCAAAAGAGGGACAAACAGCTACTGGTCCATGAGGGGAGAATTCGAGAGATAAGTGACACCATAAGACGAAACAACATTAGAATAATTGGGATTCCAGAAGAAGAAGAAAGAGAGAGGGGAGCAGAAGGTATACTGGAGAGAATTATTGGGGAGAACTTCCCCAATATGGCAAAGGGAACGAGCATCAAAATTCAGGAGGTTCAGAGAACGCCCCTCGAAATCAATAAGAATAGGCCCACACCCCGTCACCTAATAGTAAAATTTACAAGTCTCAGTGACAAAGAGAAAATCCTGAAAGCAGCCCGGGAAAAGAAGTCTGTAACATACAATGGTAAAAATATTAGATTGGCAGCTGACTTATCCACAGAGACCTGGCAGGCCAGAAAGAGCTGGCATGATATTTTCAGAGCACTAAACGAGAAAAACATACAGCCAAGAATACTATATCCAGCTAGGCTATCATTGAAAATAGAAGGGGAGATTAAAAGCTTCCAGGACAAACAAAAACTGAAAGAATTTGCAAACACCAAACCAGCTCTACAGGAAATATTGAAAGGGGTCCTCTAAGCAAAGAGAGAGCCTACAAGTGGTAGATCAGGAAGGAACAGAGACCCTATACAGTAACAGTCACCTTACAGGCAATACAATGGCACTAAATTCATATCTCTCAATAGTTACCCTGAATGTTAATGGGCTAAATGCCCCTGTCAAAAGACACAGGGTATCAGAATGGATAAAAAAAAAACAAACATCTATATGTTGCCTCCAAGAAACTCATTTTAAGCCCGAAGACACCTCCAGATTTAAAGTGAGGGGGTGGAAAATAATTTACCATGCTAATGAACATCAGAAGAAAGCAGGAGTGGCAATCCTTATATCAGATCAATTAGATTTTAAGCCAAAGACTATAATAAGAGATGAGGAAGGACACTATATCATACTCAAAGGGTCTGTCCAACAAGAAGATCTAACAATTTTAAATATCTATGTCCCCAACGTGGGAGCAGCCAACTATATAAACCAATTAATAACAAAATCAAAGAAACACATCAACAATAATACAATAATAGTAGGGGACTTTAACACTCCCCTCACTGAAATGGACAGATCATCCAAGCAAAAGATCAGCAAGGAAATAAAGGCCTTAAACGACACACTGGACCAGATGGACATCACAGATATATTCAGAACATTTCATCCCAAAGCAACAGAATACACATTCTTCTCTAGTGCACATGGAACATTCTCTAGAATAGATCACATCCTCGGTCCTAAATCAGGACTCAACCGGTATCAAAAGATTGGCATCATTCCCTGCATATTTTCAGACCACAATGCTCTAAAGCTAGAACTCAACCACAAGAGGAAGTTTGGAAAGAACCCAAATACATGGAGACTAAACAGCATCCTTCTAAAGAATGAATGGGTCAACCGGGAAATTAAAGAAGAATTGAAAAAAATCATGGAAACAAATGATAATGAAAATACAACGGTTCAAAATCTGTGGGACACAACAAAGGCAGTCCTGAGAGGAAAATATATAGCGGTACAAGCCTTTCTCAAGAAACAAGAAAGGTCTCAGGTACACAACCTAACCCTACAGCTAAAGGAGCTGGAGAAAGAACAAGAAAGAAACCCTAAGCCCAGCAGGAGAAGAGAAATCATAAAGATCAGAGCAGAAATCAATGAAATAGAAACCAAAAAGACAATAGAGCAAATCAACGAAACTAGGAGCTGGTTCTTTGAAAGAATTAATAAAAGTGATAAACCCCTGGCCCGACTTATCAAAAAGAAAAGAGAAAGGACCCAAATAAATAAAATCATGAATGAAAGAGGAGGGATCACAACTAACACCAAAGAAATACAAACTATTATAAGAACATACTATGAGCAACTCTACGCCAATAAATTTGACAATCTGGAAGAAATGGATGCATTCCTAGAAACATATAAACTACCACAACTGAACCAGGAAGAAATAGAAAGCCTGACCAGACCCATAACCAGTAAGGAGATTGAAACAGTCATTAAAAATCTCCAAACAAACAAAAGCCCAGGGCCAGACGGCTTCCTGGGGGAATTCTACCAAACATTTAAAGAAGAACTAATTCCTATTTTCCTGAAACTGTTTCAAAAAATAGAAATGGAAGGAAAACTTCCAAACACATTTTATGAGGCCAGCATCACCTTGATCCCAAAACCAGACAAGGATCCCACCAAAAAAGAGAGCTATAGACCGATATCCTTGATGAACACAGATGCGAAAATACTCAACAAAATACTAGCCAATAGGATTCAACAGTACATTAAAAGGATTATTCACCACGACCAAGTCAAGTGGGATTTATTCCAGGGCTGCAAGGTTGGTTCAACATCCGCAAATCAGTCAATGTGATACAACACATCAATAAAAGAAAGAACAAGAACCATATGATACTCTCAATAGATGCTGAAAAAGCATTTGACAAAGTACAGCATCCCTTCCTGATCAAAACTCTTCAAAGTGTAGGGATAGAGGGCACATACCTCAATATCATCAAAGCCATCTATGAAAAACCCACCGCAAATATCATTCTCAATGGAGAAAAACTGAAAGCTTTTCCGCTAAGGTCAGGAACACGGCAGGGATGTCCATTATCACCACTGCTATTTAACATAGTACTAGAGGTCCTAGCCTCAGCAATCAGACAACAAAAGGAAATTAAAGGCATCCAAATCGGCAAAGAAGAAGTCAAATTATCACTCTTCGCAGATGATATGATACTATATGTGGAAAGCCCAAAAGACTCCACTCCAAAACTGCTAGAACTTGTACAGGAATTCAGTAAAGTGTCAGGATATAAAATCAATGCACAGAAATCAGTTGCATTTCTCTACACCAACAGCAAGACAGAAGAAAGAGAAATTAAGGAGTCAATCCCATTTATAATTGCATCCAAAACCATAAGATACCTAAGAATAAACCTAACCAAAGAGGCACAGAATCTATACTCAGAAAACTATAAAGTACTCATGAAAGAAATGGAGGAAGACACAAAGAAATGGAAAAATGTTCCATGCTCCTGGATTGGAAGAATAAATATTGTGAAAATGTCTATGCTATGTAAAGCAATCTACACATTTAATGCAATTCCTATCAAAGTACCATCCATCTTTTTCAAAGAAATGGAACAAATAATGCTAAAATTTATATGGAACCAGAAAAGACCTCGAGTAGCCAAAGGGATATTGAAAAAGAAAGCCAAAGTTGGTGGCATCACAATTCCGGACTTCAAGCTTTATTACAAAGCTGTCATCCTCAAGACAGCATGGTACTGGCACAAAAACAGACACATAGATCAATGGAACAGAATCGAGAGCCCAGAAATAGACCCTCAACTCTACAGTCAACTAATCTTCGACAAAGCAGGAAAGAATGTCCAATGGAAAAAAGACAGCCTCTTCAATAAATGGTGCTGGGAAAATTGGACAGCCACATGCAGAAAAATGAAATTGGACCATTCCTTACACCACACACAAAAATAGACTCAAAATGGATGAAGGACCTCAATGTGCGAAAGGAATCCATCAAAATCCTTGAGGAGAACACAGGCAGCAACCTCTTCGACCTCTGCCGCAGCAACATCTTCCTAGGAACAACGCCAAAGGCAAGGGAAGCAAGGGAAAAAATGAACTATTGGGATTTCATCAAGATCAAAAGCTTTTGCACAGCAACGGAAACAGTTAACAAAATCAAAAGACAACTGACAGAATGGGAGAAGATATTTGCAAACGACATATCAGATAAAGGACTAGTGTCCAGAATCTATAAAGAACTTAGCAAACTCAACACCCAAAGAACAAATAATCCAATCAAGAAATGGGCAGAGGACATGAACAGACATTTCTGCCAAGAAGACATCCAGATGGCCAACAGACACATGAAAAAGTGCTCCATATCACTCGGCATCAGGGAAATACAAATCAAAACCACAATGAGATATCACCTCACACCAGTCAGAATGGCTAAAATCAACAAGTCAGGAAATGACAGATGCTGGCGAGGATGCGGAGAAAGGGGAACCCTCCTACACTGTTGGTGGGAATGCAAGCTGGTGCAGCCACTCTGGAAAACAGCATGGAGGTTCCTCAAAATGTTGAAAATAGAACTGCCCTATGACCCAGCAATTGCACTATTGGGTATTTACCCTAAAGATAGAAACGTAGTGATCCAAAGGGGCACGTGCACCCGAATGTTTCTAGCAGCAATGTCCACAATAGCCAAACTATGGAAAGAACCTAGATGTCCATCAACAGATGAATGGATCAAGAAGATGTGGTATATATACACAATGGAATACTATGCAGCCATCAAAAGAAATGAAATCTTGCCATTTGCGACAACATGGATGGAACTAGAGCGTATCATGCTTAGCGAAATAAGTCAAGCAGAGAAAGACAACTATCATATGATCTCCCTGATATGAGGAAGTGGTGATGCAACATGGGGGCTTAAGTGGGTAGGAGAAGAATTAATGAAACAAGATGGGATTGGGAGGGAGACAAACCATAAGTGACTCTTAATCTCACAAAACAAACTGAGGGTTGCTGGGGGGAGGGGGTTTGGGAGAAGGGGGTGGGATTATGGACATTGGGGAGGGTATGTGCTTTGGTGAGTGCTGTGAAGTGTGTAAACCTGGTGATTCACAGACCTGTACCCCTGGGGATAAAAATATATGATTATAAAAAATAAAAAATTTAAAAAAAAAAAGGGAGTTGGGGGAAATTGGAAGGGGAGGTGAACCATGAGAGACTATGGACTCTGAAAAACAATCTGAGGGGTTTGAAGTGGGGGGGGGGCGGTGGAGGTTGGGGGAACCAGGTGGTGGGTATTAGGGAGGGCAGAGATTGCATGGAGCACTGGGTGTGGTGCAAAAACAATGAATACTGTTATGCTGAAAATAAATAAAAAATAAATTAAAAAAAAAGAATTATAATTTATTAAATACATATTAATGAACAAATCAATTATTTAAATTATTAATAACAGTATAGACTGAGAGTAAGTTAGATCTAAATTCTCAAAGGAGAGCTTGAAAAATGTGTTCCTGAAACTTAAGTGAAGGCTGTGAGGCTCCAAGGTTTTGCTTTTGTTATAGAATGTGGTCCAGGACTTGATCTACATTTGATTTTGATTAAAAGTATCTTTTAAATGAATGAGAAAATATCCTTTTTTATTAATTTGGGGCTCTTTTTAAACTTTTTATTTTGATACCAGATTTATAAGTTTTGGCATGAAAATTTTAGACACAAGAAAAGTTGGAAATGTAGAGTTCACATATACTTGTCACCCAGCTTCCCCTAAAGTTACTATCTTACATAACCATATGTTACTTATCAAAACCAAGAAGTTAATAGTAATACAATTGTATTAATTTCTGTATAGTTTACTAAAATTTCATCAGTTTTTCCAGCTAATGTCATTTTCCCATTCCAGGATGCAAATGAATATTTTGTAGTTCATGTAGTTGCTCTGTCCTCTTAGTCTACTCCATTGTGTTACACTCCTTAGTCTTTATCTTATAATTTTTGGCAATTTCAAAGAAAAATTTCACCTGTTTAGTAGAATTTCCCTTCTTTTAAGTCTGTCTCATATTTCTAATGATTCTATGAACTTCAGGTAATAACCTACAGAAGTGATGTGCATTTATTTATTTATTTATTTTTAGATTTTATTTATTTGAGAGAGAGGTTGAGAGATAGAGAGATCACAAGTACAGGGGAGAGGTAGAGGAAGAAGTAGACGCCCACTAAGCAGGGAGTCCAATGTGGGATTTGATCTCAGGACCCTGAAATCATGACCTCAGCTGAAGGCAGACTCTTAACTGACTGGCCCACCCAGGCTCCCTCTTTATTTTATTTATTTATTTATTTTTAGTCAATTTCTTGAGGTATGGTTGACATACAATAAGCTCAATAAATATACATATTTATATAACTTTATAAGTCTGGATATAAGTGTATACTAGTGAACCATCATTATAATTTATGCCATAAACATCTATCACCTCCTAAAGTTTCTTCTCATATTCTATTTATTCACTTTTTGTGTGTGATAAGAACACTTAATATAAGGCTTACCCTTGTAGCAAATGCTTAAGTATATAATACAGTATTTTTACCTATAGGCACTATTCCATACTATAGATCTATAACTTATTCATCTGGCATAACTGAAATTTTCACCCTTTGACAAATATTTCCTCATTTCTCCCTGCCTTTAGCCCCTGGCAACTACCATTCTACTTTCTGCTCCATTTTACTTGACTATTTAAAATTCCTCATAAAAGTGGTATTGTAGCTTTGTACTTCTGTGTCCAGCTTATTTAATTTAGGATACTATCTTCCAGGCTCATCTATGTTGTCTCAAATGGCTGGGTTTTCTTCTTTTTTAAAATTGAATAACATTCCATTATATGTATCTCCTAAATTTTCTTTATTCATTGATTCATAGATGGACACTGAGGTAGTTTCCATGCCTTACGTATTATAATTAATGTTGCAATGAACATGAAATTGCAGATATTTTTTGAGCTCTTAGCTCAATTTCTTTTGCTATATATCCAGAAGTGAGATAATTGGATCATATCTATATCTCTACCTATCAACCATCTATCATCTATCTATCTGTCTTTTTTTTTAAGGCAACTCCATACAGTTTTCTAGACCCTAACTGAGTTTCAAGAAGCTTCTTCTCTATATATTTTAAGTGGAAATATAACGTTTTTCATTATATATCCAAGGATAACTAAAAGGATAAATTTTCTTGTGCATTATAATTATTGATATTTAAAAATAAAAAGCATGGAAGCACTATAAGCATTCATTTACTTTTATCCAGTGGGAATGAAATATCTTTATAATATGCTACTCACATAATATCTTTTAAATATTGTCATTAAAAAGCCTTAATTTTATATATTTTGTTCTTTTACTATGTTTTTGTTATACTTTTACTGCTAAATTTCATGTTAACATGGCATTTTATGTTTACAAGTTTTTTATTGCTCACTTACAGTAATCATACTTCAGCATAATTATGTATGTATATATAAACTATATTTAGGTATAAAATGTATTTTCTGTAATCATACATGAGATGAGAAGATAATATAGGATTTGAGAAAACAGTACCTTAATCTGACTTTTAAGCAGATAGTCTCATTGCTTCTGCTGTTTGCAGAATACATAGAAGTGGTATATGATGGAAGAATGGAGGATGCAGAATAACCAAGCAAGAAATGTTGGTCTAATGATCTAATGATCAAGATAATAGCTGTGCAATGGTAAAAATTGGTCACATCCTGGTTAAATTTTGAAAGTAAAGGCCCAAAATCTGTTGATAAATCAAAGGTGAAAAATGAGATAATGAAATCCTGATACTAATGTTTTTGTTTGTGTTTTTAACATTTACCAGATGAAGAGCAACATTTGGGACACGTTAAGATGTTACTTACTCTCCAAGTGACAACATTGTATAGGAAATTTGAATTATTTGCCTAGAAGTTAGAGTGGATTTCCAGGCTAGAGACATAAAGCTGAGAATCAGCAGCATAGATTATACTTAAAGCTCTGTGACTTGATGAGGTATCTGGAAAGTGAGTACAGAGAGTAAAGATGAGAAAGTGCCATCAAGAAAAAGTATCAAAAAAACAAAAGTGCCATCAAAAAAAGTGCCATCAAAAAAACAGTATGGCCAGAGGTATCAGAGAAGAACTTGCCTTGAATACCAGGTGTAGCAAATCATTCCAAAAGGAAGAAATAATAACTGTTGAAATAATTATGTTGTTTACAGTAAGGTAAAGGCTGAAAATTGATTTATTTTTGTGTGGTATATTATTGGATTTATTTTTGTGTGGTTTATGGTTGACCTTGACAAAAGAGTTATAGAGTTATAGTGGGAATGAAAATCTGATTGGAGTAGGATTTAGAAAATAAGTGGAAAAGAACTGTGCTCTTTAAACTCATAATTTTGTTTTTCAGATGTGTTATCAAAAGGGGAGCAGAGCATTAGGACTGTAATAGCTGAAGAGTAATTTGGTATCCATCAGAATATATATTTTATTTTCCTCCATAGGAAAGAAAACACAAAGTTCATACCCTGATAAGAATGATCCAATAGAGACACCGGAAGCAAATGATGATTCAGAAGAGAGTGAGAGAGGAAACTGCTGAGGCAAAGCCCTAATTAGACGAGGAGAGATGAGGGGAAGGTTGTTCTTAGAAAAGAATATGAATAGTTCATTCATAATAAGGTAGGTGAAAGCAGAATATACAAAGACATATATCAAAAGTTTGAGAGGTGTATGGAACTGGTTGATGATCTCTATTTATGGCATTTGCCTTCTGGATTTCTATTACTGAATTAAATTATCAAGACCCTGGCTAGTAAGGCATTTTTAATTTATTTTTGTTATATTATACATGTATTTTGGGGGGGAGGGTATTTATAGAGAAGGCAATTTAAGTAGAAGCACATGTGTTTTGTAACTGTCAGTAGAAGGTATTCTCTCTTTGTATATCTGGTTATATTAGAGTGGGAAATTTATATATTAAAAGGAAAAATATATATATGGTTGTATAAAAAAGTATAGCAAAAATACCAATAATTTCAGTGTTCTTATATAAGCATTCAGAAGTAAGGATGTTGGTAAAATGAACCCATACACCCTTAGCCAAATACCTTTGATGTATCCAGCCTCATAAGAATTCTCATTATAGCATTTGTTTGCTATATAATTTGTAAAAAGATTGGTTAATTCAACCTCAGAAATAAAGTTACCCTATTGTTTTTCCCCTAAAGAAAAATCTAAGATCACTTTTTTCTCAAGCTGAGAATTATTTTATAGAGTAGGCTTGGTACCAAGGCTTGGTAATTTATTTCATATATTTATAGTGTTAATGTAAGAATTTGTTGTGAAATGTATTTATGAAATGATTAATCAAAACCATTAAAATTAACACATTTTGGAGATAATGTTTTTGAATGTTAGAAGCCTCTACCATTCATTGAATGTTATGATAGACTTCAGGAGTTGTCTTATGTACTTCTCAATCTTATGATGATGAATGCATTATCATCCCTATTTCATAGGTGAAAAGATAGTCTCAAAATAGGTAATTTTCTGAAAAACACATAAAGAACTATTTGAGAAAGCTAGGGTTTCAGTTAAGATTTCTACTATTCTTAATGTCCTCTCTTTAAGCTATACAGTGCTCCCAGTCAAGAGAGTTATATCACAATTAGCTTGCACACGTGTGTATCTTTCTCTTGTGGCAGCTTAGAGAAGGCTTCCGGGTTTTGTTGTTCTACTAGGTGACCACAAGAGAATTTTAAAGAAGATTAAGAAGTTTTACTCCATAGCTAGAATGCATTTGACTCTCTCATCTTTCCATCTTATCGATTCCCTTGAAGTCACTGCATCATTGAGTGCCCTGGAAAAGCATTTTGCTATCATTGGTCCACCATTGACTTTTTTGATGCTCTGGAAGATAGCAGCTGAGGGAAGACTTTCTGTCAATGTATTTTGATGTCTTTCTATTATCACATATGCATTGGGAAACTGTACTCACACAAAGCTTCAACTGACCTAGTTTCCAATTTCTTATGTCATTCTATTTCTACATAACCTTGAAAGTAACATCTTAAATAGAATACATCATTTGCTCCAATTTAAATTATTCTTTAGGTTTCTATTTACTCCATATTTTATATGCACTATTTTCCTTAGATTAAAAACAAACAAAATAAAATGTACAGCACTTAACTTACTTTTAAACGACATCTATTAAGGAAAATATTCCTGCTTAGAAAAGCTAAAAGGTAAAAACCACAGCAGTATTTGGCTCCTTTTCCACCTGAGTAAATATAAAAACAGTTTGTTGAAATGCAGATCCTCTAGCAGGTGGACAATTTTTCTTTTCTTAGGAGCTTAGCTGGAATCTTCATTGATCTACTTCGTAAGATAAATTCCCATTGGAGTTGGACTGGCTTGTTCATTTTTATTTCATTGATATCTAAGGTTTTGAAACATAAAAATGTGTTTCTAAAATATGTGCTTTAAAATTTAATAAGAAAAACCTGAGTAGATTTAGATGTTGAGCATTTTAGTACACTAATATAAGCTTTTAAAAAACGATTCTGAAACAAATTATTTAAAAGCTAAAAGGTGTAGATTGCAGCTTGTTCCTTTTACAGCAATTAATACCCAAATATGTATGTCTTAGACCTTTCACTCAGAGGTTTTTGCTTGTTCTGTGCAATGTAACCATCTACAGGAAGCTGCACCACAGGTGTATTTACAATTGAATAATCAATTTTGTTTAGCAAATCAGAGGAGGGCGACACTAAAATAACATATAAGATATCTTACTATAAATTTTTAAATTACATTTAGAGGTGGCACAAATGGTTGTTTCTTATTAGCACTAGTAATGTCCCTTATCTCTTAATAAGACATACAATTATTATGTTATTAGAAATCAGTTGTTGATATGACAAGCATTGATAAATATTTCATTTAGAGAGAAAAGTCTCTTATTTCAGTGAAAAGATAGCTTATCATTAGTTATAATGAAACAAGTCTTATTATTATGTTGTTTTAGTATTAAATTAAATATACACAAAACCCCCATGAAGTACAATGCCAAATATAAATTCTTAAAAAGTTATTCTTTCTTTCTAAAGATTTTATTTATTTATTTAATGGAGAGAGATACAGTGAGAGAGGGACACAAGCAGGGGGGAGCAGGAAAGGGAGAAACAGGCTTCCCACTGAGGAGAGAGCCCAGTGTGGGGTTTGATCCCAGCATCCTAGGAGCTGAAGGCAGATGCCTAATGACTGAGCCACCCAGACACCCCTTAAAAACAAATGTATTTAATATCAACAAGAAATAAATTGGAGAAATGTTTATATAATCAGTCCATTTATGAATATTGCAGAAAGAAACTAAGAAAAAAATGTAGCTCTGGGAAGGAAGATTAAACAGAGAGATTTAGTAGTAGTGAAAATGAAGTAGATAATGTATTTTATTCCATTATTTACTAAATATCTATTGAACACGCAAAATGTGGTAGATGTTATACCCCATTTTATTTTATGTCTTTAAAAAAACAATGCTGCAATTACTTATCAAACATCAAAATTTTTAATCCAATATTGTTTATTGAAGTCTACACTACTGCAATGAGCATGGACAAAATTAGTCTTAAATAGTAGGGCTTTTGTATTCTTTGAGGATTCTAGGTCACTTTACAGAGCCTGTGGGATTTGCTACAGCCTAAGAAGATATTCATCATCTGAAAAAATATAAATTATTACAAAACATGAAATTAAAAATGAATAATATACACCAATAAATGCTTAATATCAGACAGTGTTAAAGAATTTGTGGCAAGTGGAATTCAATAAGAAAAGTGGAAATGAGCTCCAAGAATTTTACTTCTGTATTTTTTTAAGATCAGAAGCTGATCTAAATTAGCATAGTCTACTTTTATTGTGGTGTTATATAACTGTTATTCCATATTAGCATTTAAGAGAGAGTTAAGGTTGTATCAGAAATATAATACATAGTATAGAAACAGTTTACTTAGAAAAACTGCAAGAAAAAAAAGTAAGAGCAGAAGATATATATTTATTTAATCTCAATCACTACAGTAGCTTGAACATTCTTTGGGGCTGAGTAAGACAAGATAAAAGACATAACTCATACATAAGGGTCATGGCTTTGAACCTCTTATAAGTAATGCACTGAGACACCTATCCACTTTCCCAGTCAACAGATATTAAGCACTTGATGCCCATATCTGCAAAGTGTCATATGACTTTTAGAAGAGAACAAGTATTGGGGAAAAAAATCACCACAATAGTATAACAAATTTCTTGTTTGACTACTCTGCAACTTGTATTTCTGGTGTATTTTTGGGTTTTGTTTGTTTGTTGCTGCAGTGGATTTCAATGGTGAAGTCTATATATTTTTTTCTGATCCAAGATCAAGGACTTTTATTTTTATAAATTTTACTGTAGAATTAATTAGTTAATTAATTGAACCACCTCATGATCAATATGTAAAATACTGTACATATTTAATGTTTACAGTAATGTTTACAACTCAGTGTGTTTAAGGATGTATATACCTATGAAACCATCACCACTATCAAGAACATAAACATGCCCACTACCTCCCTACATTTAATCCTGTTTTTATTAATTTTTGATGGTAAGAACACTTAACTTACCAGTTAAGTATAAAGAAGCTTTATACAGTCAGCAAATTTTAAGAATACAATACAGTATTATTAACTATAAGCATTATGTTATATAGCACATCTCTAGAACTTAGTTATCTTGTATAATTTGAAGTTATATCTTTTGACCATCACCTTCTCATTTCCTGTCCCCTCCCTGCATTGTCACTGTTATTCCCCATTCCATTCTCTGCTTCTGTGAGATTGACTATTTTATTTTATTTATTTTTTTAAACATTTTATTTATTTGTTTGTGTGAGAGGACACAAGCAGGGGGAACAGGAGAGAGAGAAAGAGGGAAAGAAGCATGCTCCCCACTGAACAGGGAGCTGAATGTGGGGTTGGATCCCAAGGCTCTAGGATCATGACCTGAGCCAAAGACAGACACTTCACCAACTGAGCCACCTAGCAGCCCCTGAGTTTGATTATTTTAGATTTCACTTAAAAGTGGTATTATGTAACACTGGTTCTTCTGTGTCTGGCGTATTTCACTTGGCATATCTTCCAAGTTCATCCATATTTTCTCAAATGGCAGATTTTTTCCTTTTTATCAATAGAAATATATTCCTTTATATTTATTATTTTTTAACATTAGAGTAAGCTAAAAATAATTTTATTTTATTTTATTATTTTAAAATTTTATTGGCATAAAATTAATATACACTCATATTAGCTTCTAGAGCATTTGACTGCACATTAGCTTCAGATATACAATATAATGATTTGACAATTCTATACGTTGTTCAGTGTTTATCACAATAAGTGCACTCAATCCACTTCACTTATTTTCATTGTATGTTTATGCTACATTTTCTTATTCTTTCAACTGCTGATGGGCATTTATGTGGTTTTCATATCATGGCTATTGTGAATAACCCTGCAATAAACATGAGAATGTCATTTAATTCCTTTAGATAAATACTCGGAAGTGGGATTGCTAAACTGTATGGTGGTTCCTTTTTAATGTTTTGAGGAACCTCCATATTATTTTCCTAGTGCCTGTACCAATTTACATTCCCCCAACAGTGTAAAAGTATTCCTTTTCTCCATATTCTTGGAGCACTTGTTTTTTATTTTTCTAGTGATAGCCATCCTAACTGATGTGATATTGCAATATTGATTTGCATTTCCCTTATAATCCGTAATCTTGAAAACATTTTCATATATTTATTGGCTTTTTGTTATTCTTCTTTGGAGAAATGCCTGTTCAGACACTTCGCCCATTTCCAATTAGACAATTTGGTTGCTGTTTTGTTTCTTTTTCTGGTTGTACTTGTTCTTGGTTTTGCTACAGAGTTGTGTGTATTTACTATATATTTTGTATATTAATACCTTGCCAGATGCCCAAAGTAAACTACAGAGTCAATACAATATACCATCAAAATTCAAATGGCATTTTTCACAGAAACAGAAAAAAAAGCCTAAAATTATTTTTTTAATTGTTTTTAAGATTTTATTTATTTATTTGACAGACAGAGATTACAAGTAGTCAGAGAGGCAGGCAGAGAGAGAGGAAGGGAAGCAGGCTCCCTGTTGAGCAGAGAACCCGATGTGGGGCTTGATCCCAGGACCCTGGGATCATGACCTGAGCTAAAGGCAGAGGCTTTAACCCACTGAGCCACCCAGGCGCCCCAGAACTAAAATTCTTCTGAAACTTTAAAATACCCTGAATAGCCAAAGTAATCTTTAGCATTAAGAATAAAACTGGAGACATCAGAGTTCCTGATTTCAAAATTACATAACAAAGCTATATGAATCAAATCAATATAGCACTATCATAATAATAAACACATAAGCTGATGGAATAGAATGAAAAGCCCAGAAGTAAGCCCCTATATTTATAACTATTTCTCAGGGGAACTTATTGGGAATGAAGTGTGTGTGTGTGTGTGTGTGTGTGCGTGTGGTATGTAAAGTTTGAGTGTTTTGTTGCAGTTTATAAGAAGTATCATTATGTCCATGATAAGAAAATTTTTGCAGCAGATATATTAATTATCTGGCAGGTATTTTTATTTATGAATACTTACTATTGTCAATGTCTTGAGATAGGTTTTTGTTTTCATGTGACTCTTGTGCTCAGAGAATGGGCCTCTTGTCAAGATCAGAGTAATTCTGAGTGTCATGAATTGGGCCATTTACCTAAGACCCACTCTACAGAGATTATCATGTGGAAGGCCATTTTTACTTAGATAATCCATGCATTCATGGACTGAAAATATTTATTTAGTACCTACTTTGTGCTGAGCACTCAGCTGGATGTCAGATAGAGCAATGGTCAAGGAAGATGACAGTCCTGTGCTTATACAACGTAGAGTCCAGTAATAAAAAAAACATGAAGTTTAAAATGTAATGAGTTTATAGAAGGGAAGTATCAAAAATTGATAATAACCAGGAGTTTAGGATGTTAAAACACCTTGATGATAATTTGTATATGTATAAAATAACACAAAAATCCTTATTATCAAAGTAAGGAGCTCAGAAATAGTATTATTTTCCTTTATTACTTAGGTCCTCTCTATTATTATTTAAGTTTACACCTTTAGGTTTACACTCGAGAAATATTTGTTTTTCTTTCAATTTTTCCATTATTCAATGAATATTTATTGTTCATACACTGTTGCCAGGCACTATGATAGGTATTTTTTTTTTAAGGATTCTTTGTTTCCCTTCATATTGCCTAAAGTCTAATGCAGGAGATATAAAATGGGGTTAGGTACAAAATATAAGTGGAGTCACAAAAACTATATCTAAACTAATGCACAAAAGATAATTAAGTTTTAACCAGGCAAGGAAAAATAGAAGACTGTATTTCAGGTGAAGAAAGAAAAAAGTTCAGTAGTTCAAGTATAAGAGAGAATGCATTCCTTCTAAGGAATTTAGAATGATTCATTATGTCTAAGCTTATATTTGAAAAAGTGGATAGTGTACGTGTAATAAACAGTTCTGGATAAATGTCGTTTTGTGAATCAGAGCAAGTAGATAATATATGAAATAATAACTAAAAATTTGCTACTTGTCACTCAGTCTCAAATTCCATCTGAGTTCAGTTTTAGGCCACTTGTCAGAGGGATGGTATCATAACTGACACAAAGACCTATAACTATGGAGTAAGGCACTTTCTCCCACTCGTTATCTTTATATTTTGTGAGGGTAATATTTGTATCTGCAAGAGCAGGGCTAATATACATCATGTAAGTTATATAAAAAGTCTTACATTGACATAAGAGTTGACGGGCACCATAATTACAATTAATATCATAGATGTTTTCACTCCTTTAATAGATCAGGACATTTGGTAGCTTAATTGTGATTTAGCAGAGAAACACTAGGGACCTAAAAATTGAGAAATTAGAGAATATTGAAAGGTTTTAACGAGCATATAGCGATGTTGGAACTTAATCTGAAAGCAGGTTTGAGATAATCATAGACTGTGATATGGTTATTCCAATGAAGATGAGTAAAGTGTTTGGATAGAAGTGAAAAATTGAATAAAACTAACAGTATAATTTTGGTATGTGAATTAAATGAGATCCACATAAAATTCCTCTAAAATTTGAAGCCTTGGAATTCAGTATTACAGTCTTTGAGAGAAAGCAGCTAAGGTAGATTTACCCTGATAACAGAAGCTCAATTCCACATGAATCATGTCTAAGATAGAAGCTACATTCTTTGAAACCTTTATAAAACATTTTAAGTTATTAGGATGAGAAATACTAAAATGGAATATGCAAGCTAATTTAGATATAATTTTTAATCATCTATTTCCCCTTATATTTTTGTTCTGTGGTCAGAATATAAATATACAAAACATGGACCAAGTGTTCCCTAGGACATCTGCAGGAGGAAATATAAGACAGTTTAGCCTTAATTAGAAAATAAGAATGATAGCAAGTAGAATTTAGGGATCACTGTTAAGTAATCTCTGATATCAGTGAAAAACATCTCTGTGGTTTGTTGTAGAATAATAGCATCTGTTTGGGGAAAAAAAAAAGAAGAAAACATTGTAATGAGAATACAGATATCATTAAATACCACTATTATTATTTTTATTGTGGGTTTTATTTTTTTAACAAATTTTCTTAGAAAAGGATTAGACTGCTATCTATTTGAAATGCCTGAAACTGTAAGCAATGTTTCTTCTTAGAATAAAATAAAACTGTAGCTTTCAAAGATTCTCAAAGGGTCTATGACCCAAAAATCATTGAAAACAAGTTTTATAGAGATTATTTTTCAGGTGTGAATGTTTATGATTGTTTACAAATATTTTATGTGCCTTGGCATAACGTTAGATTGAATTAGTATACACAAAACAAAACAGCTCCCAGATAGACTATATACCTGAAGTTTAACTCTGATTGTTTGCTTTATTCTTTGTTGAAGACACTCTATAGAGGGACAAAAGGGATTTGCCTTTCCTTGTTAAGCCATATTTTACTTGGTGTTCCATGTGGATAAATATTTCTATTTGGGTTTTTTCTTTTCTTTTGAGGTCAAATGAGCTTTGACATGAAGCACAAGAGATACAAAAATGAATGCTGAGAGGATGCCACATTTTATGTGTTTTATTTTCACCCTGTGTGATCAAGCTGAACTCCTACCCAGCTATACCTGCTATATGGCTTTGATGTAGTCAGAGGCCCCTGGATATCTAGAATTGCTTGTTTGTTAGGCTCTTTATTCTCTTTTTATCTTTTTATCCTTTATACAAGGGACAGTTTTCTCTCTCTCTCTCTTTCTCTATTTCTCCTTTTTCTCAAGAATATTTTTTTTGACATCTGGCAATATGTTACTACAGTATTCCTATTGAACTTACTAACATATTTTATAAAAATTGAAAAAAAATCAATTTTTTGAGACACCTAGGTGGCTCAGTTGGTTAAGCATCTGCCTTTGGCTTAGAGGGTCATGATCTCAGGGCACAGCAGTCTCTCTCAAGTAAATAAAATCTTTAAAAAAAAAAAAAAGAAAGAAAGAAAAAGAGTTACAGAACTAAAATCTAGAAAATGGCAATATCCATTACCAGTTCATCCCCTTAATACTTTATATGAAGGAAGTGTGCTTAGAAAAGTATATGGAAGAAGAATCTTAGTTTAGATATATTCGGAGGATAGATTTTAGGTTTTTGACAATCAGGAATATATCAGTTTCTATATTTATGATAGGAATCAAAACATCAATTTAGCCCAGCTTGGATTTGATCATAGCTTGGACAGAACAAGGATATTGTGTGGCTGGTTTCTAGTCATATCCTAGCAAAGATTTGAATACTGCCCTACATAAATCCTTGGGTACTAAATGAGGAAAATATTCTTGGTATAAAGCTAAGGATGCTTGCCATGATTATTACTAACTCTGATTCCATTATTCACATACTTCATCATTACTTGATATCTGATTTGCAAATTAACAAAATCTAAATTATTTTCTTTTACTCTATCTTAGTTTCATAGATTCAGAAAGGAATTTCATAATATCTGGAAGAAGCTCCCTTAGTTTCCAATATTGGAACCAGTCTCTTTGTAAAGATATTTAGCAGAGAAATACTGTTTGTCATAAATATTGCATTTCAAAGGGGGAAAAAAAAAAAAAGGTTGGGACACTTTTATTGTAAAGGGCCAATAGTAAATATTTCATTTTATTGGTCAGAAGGTCTCTGTTATAATTACTCAACTCTGCTTTTGTGGCATATATAAAATTACAGATAATTTGTAAACAAATGGGTATGGCTGTGTTCCAGTAAGATCTTATTTACAAAAACAGAACTGTAGGGGCCAACAACAAGCAGCCCTAAGATAGACCACTTTCACTTGAGGACTATTTTGAATCAAAAAGCAATCAGCCCAAACAGATTCAGGAAAAGCTCTTTATCTCCTCCCTTAACTGCCTAAAAAGAATCTAGGTAGAGGACCTGCTTCAGGAAGAGAGATATCACCATAGATAATGAACTACATTATGATATAAACTAGTTGTAGTAGACAGGAGTTACCCAGCAACATGACTTTGATTAAAGTCCTCTTTTTGATTCATTGTTTCTGAGTGGCCCCCAAAAGTTTACCAAACTTTTACTCTTTTTCATCTTCCTATAAATTGCATCCCTTTCCTCTTAAGTCCCAGACACCTAGCCCCTTCTTATTAGTTTAGGATGATATATATGTCTTATTTTGCTTGATTGTCTTGGAATTTCCAAGTTGGTATGGATTCTCCATACATACACTATTCAATTTGATTTTCTCCTCTTAATCTGTCTTATATCAATTCTTATTCCAACTAGAAGGATGTTGAAGTAGATAGGAATTCTTCTTCTTCTTCTTTTTTTTTTTTAAGATTTTATTTATTTATTTGACAGAGATCACAAGTAGGCATATAGACAGGCAGAGAGAGGGGTGGGGGGAGTAGGCTCCCCATTTAGCAGAGAGCCCAATGCAGTCCTCAATCCCAGGACCCTGAGATCATGACCTGAGCTGAAGGCAGAGGCTTAACCCACTCAGCCACCCAGGTGCCCAAAGTAGATAGGAATTCTTGCTCCCTAATAGGTGAAAGGCCAGATTTGTTCAATAGGCTATAGTTTGCTGAACCCTATTCAATTAATCAGAATGAGTATCTTACCAGCATACAAGTAACAGGGGAACATTTGAAAAATGTCTCATTCACTCTCATGGTTAAAGAAGAAATTGACTATATCAAAACAGAGCCAACAATGATGAAGATAAAAACAGAAATATCAAGTTTAAAATTATAGTGAAATTTGTGAGCAGCTTTTTATATATTGTAAAATATTGAATAGATACAATTTGATGTAAAATCTAGATACCAAATGCTGCTAAGATTGCTGGTACACCAAATGCTGGTAAGAATGAGGATAAATTAGATTCCTCATGGTTTTCCGATGGGAATATAAAATGGTACCAGCTCTCTGGAAGTGCCTTCATAGACTATATATGAAACTATCATGAGATCCAGAAATAAGACTCTTGAGTATTTATCCAAAAGAATTTTGAAAACTTCATGCAAAAACCTATAAACATATATTCATAGCGGGTATATCATAATAGCCAAAACCCAGAAGCAACTCAGATGTCTTTCAACTGTAGATAGTTAAACAAATTGTGGTACACTCAAACTATGGAATACTATTCAGAGTATAAAGTAAAAGGAATAACTATTAATACAGAAAAATCCTGGAATAACCTCCAGAAAATTTTGCTGAGGGGAAAAAGGCCAATCTCAAAGAAGTTCTCAAAAGGTTACATACTGTGTGATTCCATTTATATAACATGCTTGAAATGGCAAAATTATAGAACTGGAAAACAGATCAGTACTTCTAAGGGGTTAAGGAAGAGGTGCATATGAGTGGCAGATAAGGACAACATGAGGGAACTTTCTGGTGAAAGCGTTACCTTGAATGTATCAATGTCAACATCTAGTTTTGATATAATTTTGCAAGATCCAAGGATTGTGGGAACTCAGGTAAAGGGAACACAAAAGCTTCCTATGGTTTCTTATAATTCTTTCAAAGTGAAATGTTAATTTAAAAAAAAAAAAGGTAAAATAAAGACATCCCTGGATTATTAGAGGGAAGGGAGACTTTGTTTTCTAGCAGAAGTGTTTTGTACAACATATTAAAGGGACTTCTTTTAAGCTGAAAACAAGCAATACCAGAAAATAATTCAAAACCAACCAAACAAAAAAAAATAAGTAAAATCATTGGTAAAGGCAATTAGAAGGTGATTTTAAAAGACATTATAATTGCATATTTCTTTCTGCTTTTCTCTCAACTGATTAAAAAGCAATTGCATAATACAGTATATGTGTGTGTATGTGTGTGTGTGTATATATATATATATATATATATATATATATATATATATATATAAAAAATAGGGCAAAGGAGGTGGGTGGAAACGAAGCTGTATCAGAGTAAGGAAATGGCACTAGATAATTAACTTGAATCCTTGAATCCACAGGAACATATGAAGAGAACCAGAAGTGGTAAATAAGAAAGTTAATATAATGAAATCTGCAAATATATACTTTCTATTTTTCTCTCTCGGCTTATTTAAAAGAGGAACATTACATAACGTAACAATTATAGTAGGATATTGTTGAATTTGTTACATATATAGACACAATATGTAAAATAATAGCACAAAAAAGGAGGAAGGGGGAATAGAAACCTTAAAGGAGTAATATTTCTATACCTCTGGCATTAATTTAATATACATTTGAAATGGAGTCTGTTAAGACAAATATTGTAAATCTAGAATAATAAATTTAGAGTGGATTCTGACAAGATGAATATTGTAGACCTAAAACAATCACTAAGACATTTAACACAAAAACATTGGAAAATTATGAAAGGAATTAAAATGTGACAGTAGGAAATATTTTGTCAATACAAAAGAAAGAACTGAAGAACAAAAAGACACAAGGCATAAAGAAAAAAAAAAGAATCAAATAGCAGAAATAAAACAATTATATAAATAATGAGAATGTGAATGAATGCATTAATGTAATCAAAGGCAGAAATTAACAGAGTGGACAGAAGAGCAAGATCCAAAAGTATTTTGTCTACTAGAGATACACTATAGTTTCAAGGATACAAGTAGGTTGGAAGCAAAGGGATGGGAAAAATATTCATGCAAGCAGTAATGATATCAAAATTGGAGTGTCTATGCTAATATCAAATAACATAGATATTAAAAGAAAAAAAATGTTACTAGAGAGAAAGAGGGACATATTACAATGGCTTAACCCAGTAGGTATGTATAATAGTTATAAACATACACCCACCTAAAAACAAAGCCTCACAAAAAACATGAAGCAAAACCAACAGAATGAAGAAATACACAGCTCAACGATAAGAGTTGAAGTCTTCAATGGCCAACATTCCATGGTACATATAACAACTAGACAGGAGATGCCAAAGTTATGGAAGATTTAGTATCACTAAAAGACATACAGAGAACATTTAACTCAAAAGCAAGACAGTTCACATTCTTCTCAAGAGTAAAAACATTTGGAGCATGTTCTAGGAAAGACCATATCTTCGTTTATAAAACAAGCTTCAATAAATGATTGAAACCATTAACTAATATAACACTGTATGTTACATGTATATATACATTGTACGTATATGTACAAGTATACAAAGATACCTCATCATAAAAGATATATAAATGGGAAAAAATACTACAAAAGTCTGAAAATAAGAGAACTAAAAAAAAAAAAAATGAAACCAGACAAAATGTGTTCTACAAACACAGTGGGATTAATTAGAAATCTAGAACAGAAGAAAGTAGGAACTTCACAGAGATGTGAAACTTCAACAACACATATTTATAAAACTAATGGATCAATAATAATAATTGAAAAAAATACCTTGAGATGGATAAAATCAAATATGCTACATACTAATGCCATGGGGATATAGATAGAAAAGTGCTTAGAGGGAAATTTATAGCCTTAAACATCTGTATTTAAAAAGAAAGAATGATTTCAAGTCAATAACCTTAACTTACCTTAAGAAACTATAAAGAATAAGCTAGAGAAGAAAAGTGAAACTAAAACCAAAGCAAGAATAAATATTTTTAAGTAGGAATAGATGAGTAAATAAAATAAATATTAGAAAAGCAATTTAAAAATGAAGAAACTACACACACAAAAAACAAAAACACTAAAATGACTAAATAAGGCATGGAAGAAAATACACTGTTGCATTGGAAATAAAAAAAGGTTATAAGAGACTGCAGAGAGCAATTGCACACCAACAAATTAAATGGTATAAATGAAATGGACAAATTCCTATAAGGGCACAGAATACTGAAACTGACTCGAGTAAAAAATAGACAACCTAAATAAATTTAAAGAGTGAAGAAAATGAATCATATTTAAGAATTTTCCCACAGGAAAAATCCAAAGCCAAATGGCTTTACTGGTGAATTCTACTTAAGGAATTAATATCAATTCATACAAACTCGTTTGTAAAAAATAAGAGAAGATGGAGTTCTTCATCTTCATCTTGTGAGGCAAATATGACAAAGATACCAAAACCAGACAAATATATCACAAGAAAAATCACACACCAATGTCCTTTGCGAATCTAGAAATACTAGATTCAAATTAGATTAAAATACTAGAAAACCATATTCACAAACACCATGACCAAGTGGATTTTATCAGAAGTGCATTATTGTTTTAACATCTGGCTATCCATCAACATAATATACCATATTGGTAGACTAAAGGACAAAAATCACATGATTATATCAGCAAATGTAGAAAGAGCATTTGAAAGAATCTAAGATCTTTTCAATACAAAAACACTGAAAAGATAAGAATACAAGGGAACTTCCTCAACCTGATAAATGCATCTTCAAAAAGCCCATAGCTAACATCATACTTGATGGGGAAAGACTGAATGATTTCCCTTTAAATCAGGAAGAAGACAATGATGTCAACTCTCACTATTTTTATTCAGCATTGTACTGGAACTATAGCCAGGGCAGTTAGAGAAGAAGGAATAAAAGGCATAAATATTGGGAAAGAAGGAGTAAAACTGTATCTATTTGCAGATGACAGGAACTTATTTATACAGTCTTAAGGAAGCTAATAAAAACTCATAGAACTAATAAGTTCAGCAAGCGCTCAGAGTACAAGATGAATACGCAAAACTGAATTAAAATTCTATACACTATCGGGGTGCGGCTCTGCCCCACATCCGGACAGACCTCTGACCGTAAGTCCGCGCGCGTCTGTGGTCTTGCGGGGCTGTGGCGGTGGCAGTTTGTTGCAGGGTCATGGGAATCCACTGTGGGTATGTTGGATGACTTCAGTGAAGATCCACGAATTCCCTGATTATAATACACGTATATTGGAGGAGGAGTCAAGATGGCGGAGAAGTAGCAGGCTGAGACTATTTCAGCTAGCCGGAGATCAGCTAGATAGCTTATCTAAAGATTGCAAACACCTGAAAATCCATCAGCAGATCGAAGAGAAGAAGAACAGCAATTCTGGAAACAGAAAAACAACCACTTTCTGAAAGGTAGGACCGGCGGAGAAGTGAATCCAAAGCGACGGGAAGATAGACCCCGGGGGGAGGGGCCTGCTCCCGGCAAGCAGCGGAGCAATGGAGCACAAAATCAGGACTTTTAAAAGTCTGTTCCGCTGAGGGACATCGCTCCAGAGGCTAAACTGGGGCGAAGCCTACGCGGGGTCAGCGTGGCCTCAGGTCCCGCAGGGTCACAGAAGGATCGGGGGTGTCTGAGTGTCGCAGAGCTTGTGGGTATTGGAACGGGAAAGCCGGCTAGAGAGACAGAGCCGACAGTAAGCTCACAGCTCGGTGTTACCTTGAACCGGTCGCAGGCTCGGTGAGCTCGGAGCGCCGCTGGAGGTCAGGCAGACGGGAGTAACTGGGAGCCGTTCTCTGAGGGCGCACTGAGGAGTGGGGCCCTGGGCTCTCAGCTCCTTCGGGCCAGAGACCAGGAGGCCGCCATTTGTATTCCCGGCCTCCAGGAACTCTACGGAAAGCGCTCAGGGAACAAAAGCTCCTGAAAGCAAACCCGAGCGGATTACTCACCCCGGCCCCGGGTAAGGGCGGTGCAATTCCGCCTGGGGCAAAGACACTTGAGAATCACTACAACAGGCCCCTCCCCCAGAAGATCAACAAGAAATCCAGCCAAGACCAAGTTCACCTACCAAGAAGTGCAGTTTCAATACCAAGGAGAGCAGCAGAATTCCAGAGGAGGAGAAAGCAAAGCACAGAACTCATGGCTTTTTCCCTGTGATTTTTTTTAGTCTTGCAGTTAATTTAATTTTTTTCTTTTTCATTTTTTGTTTTTTTTTCTCGCCTTCTGGTAAATTTTTTTTTTAACTTTTACCTTTTTCTTTTTTAACGTTTTTTAACTAGTTTATACAATATATATATTTTTTCTTTTTTATATTTTTCTTGTTTGTTTTCTTTTTTTAAATTCTTTTTCTTTTTTTTTTCTTTCTTCCTTTTTGAACCTCTTTTTATCCCCTTTCTCCCCCCTCAAGATTTGGGATCTCTTCTAATTTGGTTAAAGCATATTTTCCTGGGGTTGTTGCCACCCTTTTAGTATTTTACTTGCTCCTTCATATACTCTTATCTGGACAAAATGACAAGACGGAAAAATTCACCACAAAAAAAAAGAACAAGAGGCAGTGCCGAAGGCTAGGGACCTAATCAATACAGACATTGGTAATATGTCAGATCTAGAGTTCAGAATGACAATTCTCAAGGTTCTAGCCAGGCTCGAAAAAGGCATGGAAGATATTAGAGAAACCCTCTTGAGAGATATAAAAGCCCTTTCTGGAGAAATAAAAGAACTAAAATCTAACCAAGTTGAAATCAAAAAAGCTATTAATGAGGTGCAATCAAAAATGGAGGCTCTCACTGCTAGGATAAATGAGGCAGAAGAAAGAATTAGTGATATAGAAGACCAAATGACAGAGAATAAAGAAGCTGAGCAAAAGAGGGACAAACAGCTACTGGACCACGAGGGGAGAATTCGAGAGATAAGTGACACCATAAGACGAAACAACATTAGAATAATTGGGATTCCAGAAGAAGAAGAAAGAGAGAGGGGAGCAGAAGGTATACTGGAGAGAATTATTGGGGAGAATTTCCCCAATATGGCAAAGGGAACGAGCATCAAAATTCAGGAGGTTCAGAGAACGCCCCTCAAAATCAATAAGAATAGGCCCACACCTCGTCACCTAATAGTAAAATTTACAAGTCTCAGTGACAAAGAGAAAATCCTGAAAGCAGCCCAGGAAAAGAAGTCTGTAACATACAATGGTAAAAATATTAGATTGGCAGCTGACTTATCCACAGAGACCTGGCAGGCCAGAAAGAGCTGGCATGATATTTTCAGAGCACTAAAAGAGAAAAACATGCAGCCAAGAATACTATATCCAGCTAGGCTCTCATTGAAAATAGAAGGAGAGATTAAAAGCTTCCAGGACAAACAAAAACTGAAAGAATTTGCAAACACCAAACCAGCTCTACAGGAAATATTGAAAGGGGTCCTCTAAGCAAAGAGAGAGCCTACAAGTGGTAGATCAGAAAGGAACAGAGACCATATACAGTAACAGTCACCTTACAGGCAATACAATGGCACTAAATTTATATCTCTCAATAGTTACCCTGAATGTTAATGGGCTAAATGCCCCTGTCAAAAGACACAGGGTATCAGAATGGATAAAAAAACAAAACCCATCTATATGTTGCCTCCAAGAAACTCATTTTAAGCCCGAAGACACCTCCAGATTTAAAGTGAGGGGGTGGCAAAGAATTTACCATGCTAATGAACATCAGAAGAAAGCAGGAGTGGCAATCCTTATATCAGATCAATTAGATTTTAAGCCAAAGACTATAATAAGAGATGAGGAAGGACACTATATCATACTCAAAGGGTCTGTCCAACAAGAAGATCTCACAATTTTAAATATCTATGCCCCCAACGTGGGAGCAGCCAACTATATAAACCAATTAATAACAAAATCAAAGAAACACATAAACAATAATACAATAATAGTAGGGGACTTTAACACTCCCCTCACTGAAATGGACAGATCATCCAAGTAAAAGATCAGCAAGGAAATAAAGGCCTTAAACGACACACTGGACAAGATGGACATCACAGATATATTCAGAACATTTCATCCCAAAGCAACAGAATACACATTCTTCTCTAGTGCACATGGAACATTCTCCAGAATAGATCACATACTCGGTCTTAAATCAGGACTCAACCGGTATCAAAAGATTGGCATCATTCCCTGCATATTTTCAGACCACAATGCTCTAAAGCTAGAACTCAACCACAAAAGGAAGTTTGGAAAGAACCCAAATACATGGAGACTAAACAACATCTTTCTAAAGAATGAATGGGTCAACCGGGAAATTAAAGAAGAATTGAAAAATATCATGGAAACAAATGAAAATGAAAATACAACGGTTCAAAATCTGTGGGACACAACAAAGGCAGTCCTGAGAGGAAAATATATAGCGGTACAAGCCTTTCTCAAGAAACAAGAAAGGTCTCAGGTACACAGCCTAACCCTACAGCTAAAGGAGCTGGAGAAAGAACAAGAAAGAAACCCTAAGCCCAGCAGGAGAAGAGAAATCATAAAGATCAGAGCAGAAATCAATGAAATAGAAACCAAAAAGACAATAGAGCAAATCAACGAAACTAATTCTTTGAAAGAATTAATAAAATTGATAAACCCCTGGCCCGACTTATCAAAAAGAAAAGAGAAAGGACCCAAATAAATAAAATCATGAATGAAAGAGGAGGGATCACAACTAACACCAAAGAAATACAAACTATTATAAGAACATACTATGAGCAACTCTACGCCAATAAATTTGACAATCTGGAAGAAATGGATGCATTCCTAGAAACATATAAACTACCACAACTGAACCAGGAAGAAGTAGAAAGCCTGACCAGACCCATAACCAGTAAGGAAATTGAAACAGTCATTAAAAATCTCCAAACAAACAAAAGCCCAGGGCCAGATGGCTTCCCGGGGGAATTCTACCAAACATTTAAAGAAGAACTAATTCCTATTTTCCTGAAACTGTTCCAAAAAATAGAAATGGAAGGAAAACTTCCAAACTCATTTTATGAGGCCAGCATCACCTTGATCCCAAAACCAGACAAGGATGCCATCAAAAAAGAGAGCTATAGACAATATCCTTGATGAACACAGATGCAAAAAATACTCAACAAAATACTAGCCAATAGGATTCAACAGTACATTAAAAGGATTATTCACCACGACCAAGTGGGATTTATTCCAGGGCTGCAAGGTTGGTTCAACATCCGCAAATCAGTCAATGTGATACAACACATCAATAAAAGAAAGAACAAGAACCATATGATACTCTCAATAGATGCTGAAAAAGCATTTGACAAAGTACAGCATCCCTTCCTGATCAAAACTCTTCAAAGTGTAGGGATAGAGGGCACATACCTCAATATGATCAAAGCCATCTATGAAAAACCCACCGCAAATATCATTCTCAATGGAGAAAAACTGAAAGCTTTTCCGCTAAGGTCAGGAACACAGCAGGGATGTCCATTATCACCACTGCTATTCAACATAGTACTAGAAGTCCTAGCCTCAGCAATCAGACAACAAAAGGAAATTAAAGGCATCCAAATCGGCAAAGAAGAAGTCAAATTATCACTCTTCGCAGATGATATGATACTATATGTGGAAAACCCAAAAGACTCCACTCCAAAACTGCTAGAACTTATACAGGAATTCAATAAAGTGTCAGGATATAAAATCAATGCACAGAAATCAGTTGCATTTCTCTACACCAACAGCAAGACAGAAGAAAGAGAAATTAAGGAGTCAATCCCATTTACAATTGCACCCAAAACCATAAGATACCTAGGAATAAACCTAACCAAAGAGGCACAGAATCTATACTCAGAAAACTATAAAGTACTCATGAAAGAAATTGAGGAAGACACAAAGAAATGGAAAAATGTTCCATGCTCCTGGATTGGAAGAATAAATATTGTGAAAATGTCTATGCTACCTAAAGCAATCTACACATTTAATGCAATTCCTATCAAAGTACTATCCATCTTTTTCAAAGAAATGGAACAAATAATTCTAAAATTTATATGGAACCAGAAAAGACCTCGAATAGCCAAAGGGATATTGAAAAAGAAAGCCAACGTTGGTGGCATCACAATTCCGGACTTCAAGCTCTATTACAAAGCTGTCATCATCAAGACAGCATGGTACTGGCACAAAAACAGACACATAGATCAATGGAACAGAATAGAGAGCCCAGAAATAGACCCTCAACTCTATGGTCAACTCATCTTCGACAAAGCAGGAAAGAATGTCCAATGGAAAATAGACAGCCTCTTCAATAAATGGTGCTGGGAAAATTGGAAAGCCACATGCAGAAAAATGAAATTGGACCATTTCCTTACACCACACACAAAAATAGACTCAAAATGGATGAAGGACCTCAATGTGCGAAAGGAATCCATCAAAATCCTTGAGGAGAACACAGGCAGCAACCTCTTTGACCTCTGCCGCAGCAACATCTTCCTAGGAACAACGCCAAAGGCAAGGGAAGCAAGGGAAAAAATGAACTATTGGGATTTCATCAAGATCAAAAGCTTTTGCACAGCAAAGGAAACAGTTAACAAAATCAAAAGACAACTGACAGAATGGGAGAAGATATTTGCAAACGACATATCAGATAAAGGACTAGTGTCCAGAATCTATAAAGAACTTAGCAAACTCAACACCCAAAGAACAAATAATCCAATCAAGAAATGGGCAGAGGACATGAACAGACATTTCTGCAAAGAAGACATCCAGATGGCCAACAGACACATGAAAAAGTGCTCCGTATCACTTGGCATCAGGGAAATACAAATCAAAACCACAATGAGATATCACCTCACACCAGTCAGAATGGCTAAAATCATCAAGTCAGGAAATGACAGATGCTGGCGAGGATGTGGAGAAAGGGGAACCCTCCTACACTGTTGGTGGGAATGCAAGCTGGTGCAGCCACTCTGGAAAACAGCATGGAGGTTCCTCAAAATGTTGAAAATAGAACTGCCCTATGACCCAGCAATTGCACTATTGGTTGTTTACCCTAAAGATACAAACGTAGTGATCCAAAGGGGCACATGCACCCGAATATTTATAGCAGCAATGTCCACAATAGCCAAACTATGGAAAGAACCTAGATGTCCATCAACAGATGAATGGATCAAGAAGATGTGGTATATATACACAATGGAATACTATGCAGCCATCAAAAGAAATGAAATCTTGCCATTTGCGACAACATGGATGGAACTAGAGCGTATCATGCTTAGTGAAATAAGTCAAGCGGAGAAAGACAACTATCATATGATCTCCCTGATATGAGGAAGTGGTGATGCAACATGGGGGCTTAAGTGGGTAGGAAAAGAATCAATGAAACAAGATGGGATTGGGAGGGAGACAAACCATAAGTGACTCTTAATCTCACAAAACAAACTGAGGGTTGCTGGGGGGAGGGGGTTTGGGAGAAGGGGGTGGGATTATGGACATTGGGGAGGGTATGTGCTTTGGTGAGTGCTGTGAAGTGTGTAAACCTGGTGATTCACAGACCTGTACCCCTGGGGATAAAAATATATGTTTATAAAAAATTAAAAAAAAAATTCTATACACTATCAATAAATAATCCAGAAAGAAATTATAAAATCAATTCCATTTACAATAACATAAAAAAATAAAATATTTAAAAACTAATTAGCCAAAAGTGTACAAGGATTGTACACTGAAACTCAAACATTGTTGAGGATATTAAAGAAGACCAAGATAATGGAAAGATATTGTATGCTTCTTTATCAGAAGACAAAAGTGTTAGAATGGCAATACTCCCGAATTAATCTATAGATTCAAGATAATCCCTAGCAAATTCCAATTACTTTTTTTGCAGGAATTGCCATATGATCTTAAAATTCATGTGGGAATTTAAAGGACCAGGAATAGCCTAAAGAGTCTTGAAAGCAAAGAACAAATACGGAGAATTCACCTTTCCGAACTTTAAAATTCACTACAAAACTACAGTAATGAAAAACACAAGTGACAAAAAAAAAAAAAGAAGATAAACTTGACTTTATCATAACTAAATACATGCATGCTTCAAAGTTCATACAGAAATAAGCATGTAAATAACTGAACATCATTTGTGAACTGCATGATGAACTGCATGAGACAGTGTGCTAGATTGGCTACGATAAAAATGTACTGTAATAGCAAATACTGACAAGGATATGGAAAAATTGGAACCTTCATTCATTGTTGGTAGGAATATGAACTGGTACAATCACTTTTCAAAATAATTTGAACTTACGTTAGCATATAGAAATTCCACTTCTGGCATACATCCAAAATTAATTGAAACATACTAACTGAACATAATAAAAAATACATCCATACAAAAACTTGTTCACACATATTCATAGCAGCATTATTCATATTGGTCAAAAATTAGAAACAACCCGAAAGTCCATCAGCTGATGGATGAACAAATAAAATAAGGTATAAGTATGAAATGGAATGTTACACAGCAACAAAAATAATAAAGTAGTGATATATATTACAACATGGATAAAAATTGGAAGCATTATTGTAGGTGGACTCAGTCACAAAAGACCACATACTGTATGGCTTTATTTGTATGAAACTTCCAGAATAAACAAATCTATAGGGACAGAAAGTTGATGTTTGGTAGTATGTGGTCGGGTGGTGGTGGAAACAGGAGGATTTGGGGTTAAACTGAGAGTGACCCTGTAGTTTATTTTGGGAGTGATGTAAATGTTATGAATTGGTTGTAGTGATGGTTGTACATCTTTGTGACTATACTGAAAAATGTAATTGTACATTTCAAATGAGTGAGTTTATGGCATGTGAATTATATCTCATTAAAATCATTTATAAAACTGAGATAAGGGGCACCTGGGTGGCTCAGTGGGTTAAGCCGCTGCCTTCAGCTCAGGTCATGATCTCAGGATCCTGGGATTGAGTCCCGCATCCGGCTCTCTGCACAGCAGGGAGCCTGCTTCCCTATCTCTCTCTCTCTCTGGCTGCCTCTCCGTCTACTTGTGATTTCTCTCTGTCAAATTAATAAATAAAATCTTAAAAAAAAAACAGATAACACTTCAGAATTATTACAATGACTAAACGCGTGACAAGACCTAGTATTGGTGAAGATGTTAAGTAATTAGAGCTCTCATCTACTTTGTTAAGATTGTAAAATGTTATGGCTTTCGTGCATTCTTCAGTAGTTTCTTAGAGAGTGATACACTCAATTACCATAGAAATGGGTGATTACAGTTCCTATGAATTCAACCAAGAGAAATAAAAATATGTATTCATAAAAGTTCTGCAATAATATTTATAGCAACTTTATTTATTATACATGGAATTAGAAAAATATATGCAAATGCCTATTAATAAGGAATGGATAAACACATGTATTATTCATAATCATTACAAGTTATTGTGCCATAACAAAATACCAGGAATTTAGTAAGTTAGACAATGTAAATGTATCATCTTATAGATCTGAATTCATTAGTCCATAATGGGTCACACTGAGCTAAGAAATCAAACTATCAGCACAACCTGATTCCTTTCTGTAGGATCTATGAGAGAAAATGTTACCTTACTTTTCCAACTTCCAGAGCCACCCATATTGTGGCTCAGGACTCCTTCCTCCATCTTCAAAGTCAGTAATATTGCAGTATTGTGCCTCTCTGTCACGTGCTTCTCTGTTGAGGGTTTTGTGCTGCCAGTCTTTAAGAAAATAAATAAATAACAAAGAAGAAATTTATAATTTGAAAAAAGTACATGAATTTACTTTTTAAACCTGAAAGTCAATTTCTAAGAAAATATTTCCTTATGTTTGGAATCAGAGATGCATGCAACTTCTATATGCAAGAATACTGATTTTGTCATGCTGTAGAAAAAAATCAACAACAGTCTCAGGGCATCTGCATTGCTCAGTCAGTTCATTAAGTAATCAACTCTTTTTTT
Organism: Mustela erminea; assembly: GCF_009829155.1. NCBI lineage: Eukaryota > Metazoa > Chordata > Mammalia > Carnivora > Mustelidae > Mustela > Mustela erminea. The sequence continues at coordinate 57,339,386 of NC_045625.1, forward strand.
TTTTTTTTTTAACGGTCCTGTACTATATTTATTTAAAAAAAAAATCCGCACCTAAGTAGATCCCCATAGTTCAAGCCCTTATTGTTCAAGAGCAACTGTATCTCTAAACTCATCACACTTTTGTATTAAATATGTGTAGTTTTTTATATCTCAATCATATCTCAATAAATTTATTTATTTTTTAATTTTTAAAATTAATTTATTTTTTATTTTCAGCATAACAGTATTCATTATTTTTGCACCACACCCAGTGCTCCATGCAATTTGTGCCCTCTATAATACCCACCACCTGGTACCCCGACCTCTCACCCCCCACCCCTTCAAAACCCTCAGATTGTTTTTCAGAGTCCATAGTCTCTCATGGTTCACCTCCCCTTCCAATTTCCCCCAGCTCCCTTCTCCTCTCTATCTCCCCATGTCCTCCATGCTATTTGTTATGCTCCACAAATAAGTGAAACCATATGATAATTGACTCTCTCTGCTTGACTTATGCTTCTTTATACTGACTCTTTGGTAAACTCACTATATACTCTTGATTTCATCTCAGGTTATGATCATGGTTAGGGTTGTAAGATTGATCTCCATGTCAAGTTTTAAGCTGGGCGTGGAGCCTGCTTAAGATTTTCTCTCTCCCTCTGCCTCTCTCCACATGCCCCCCCCATGTGGGTTCATTCACCCTCTCTTTCTCTAAGAAAAATTTTTTTAAAAAAATCTCATAAAATAAATTAACCATGGAGAGGTACAGCATGGTGACTACAGTCAAAAATATTATATCAGATATTATGTAACTTTACATGGTGAAAGAAAAATTAGATTTATTGTTGGATAGTTTTCAGTATATATAACTAACAAATTATCATGTTGTACAGCTGAAACTAATAATGTTGTATGTCAGTTATACCCCAAGAAAAATAAAATAGAGAGAGCTAACTATCCAAAAGCAGGGGTAGAATTACATGATATTGGTGTAACCAAACCAGGTGATGTATCAGTCACTGAAATGTCTGTATAGAGTAATTCATGACACAAAAAAGATACAATATAAATACCTAAAAATTATAGATACATATTTATCATGCTCCCATTTTAAACACATATGTATTTATAAACCAGAAAATATTACAAAATCATCAGTAGTTATTTCTGCAATTATCCATGACTTTTATTAACTGTCTTTATGCATTTTATACACATTGGTTACTTTTATGAAACCCATCTATGTTATAAATGTGTATTACCTTTATGAACTAAAACAAAAAGAACATGCTTAGTATGTAGCCTATGCTAAATCAATAGTGATTGAATTAAAATAAAAGTAATAAAATGTGTAAAATAGTGTAATATGACTATGTTACTGTATAATGGGAAGCAGAGAACAGGCCTGTATAATGAATGGAGAGTAGGGCTGGTTCATATCTGTGAAATGACACAATGTGGAACTAACATTTTTGTGGGTCCAAAACAGTAAAATACAGCAATTTCATGTTATAGCCTACCATATTGGGAAGATATTTTAATAGATACATTATGGGATAAATACCCTTTGGGAAGAAAATATCAATTTCTGTCCAAAAGCCATCATGGTGAAATTTTCAGCCTTGAGAAATTAAGAGGACCTTATTTAGTATGATATATTTCTTATGTTTATAAAATGTCTTTTTTAAATTTTTAGCTTAGAATTCACTTTTCCATAATAGCAACAGTATATGAAATGATTACATCTGCACCGCAGCTCACAAAAGCCTGTTTAACCCACAGTGTAGCTAAAATATAGTAATAATTTATCCACATAAAACCATGTTTATAATAGTGTTTCCATGGGGAGTAGAATATAGAGTTTACTTCTAATAGAAACATTAGAAAACATGTTTCCCATGAGACTAGAACCCATGTCCATTTTGCCACTCGTTGCAGTATGGATAAAACTGCTTTCAAAGAGTCATGGCACAAGGCTATATTTTGCTTCAAGCATTCATGGATTGGGCCTGGTAATTCATGCCATTACTGCTTTTAGCTTCTTTCCTGAGAGGATGAGAAGTAGGCCAAGCATCTGGGAACTCGGACTATGTTTTGTTTCAGTTCCAGATTTCCTCAGTGCCTTTAGCCAGGTCATTAAAATATTTCGTGACCACATTTCCATTTCTGAAGAAAATATATTCCCTAACAATTAATTCAATGTGGTTGTTAATAAATATAATGGAATTGATTAAATATTATTTACATGATATAAATTTTTCTGTGGTTTTATAATAATGGCTCACATTTGGCAACTGACTTAACTCTGGGGATCCAAAGTGCAATACAAGCAACAAAACGTATTCCTTAAATGTATTCTTTTGTTGTTGAGTTTTAAGTGTGCTTGTTTATTTCGTGTGAGTACTTAGAAGAGGGTATCTAGGAAAAAGAGGGGCAGAATAACCATAGGAAAATACATACAGAGAAACAAAGTATACCTTATATTGAGTGAGATAATGTGATATATTAAAAATAGGAGACAGATACACTGTTCTCCTAGTGGGACATCAGAATAATGACTGTGATTGCAAGATACTCTGCAATGTAGTAGATTATGAAATCAATATTAGAAAATGATTTTTTAGATATAAGATATTATGTTAATTATATGTTATATATACATGGTATTATTATAGTAAAAGAAAAACAGAAAAGACAAATTGATACTGACAGAAAACAGCCAATAGCATGAGAGCTCTATGCAACTAATGTATAAAATATATGTAGCCATAAATAAGGCATGCTCTCCTTTAATTTAGCAGTTGTACCCTTGACATAGCAAAATTTTAGTATGTAATATCTAATTCCTCTTCACTTTTTATTGGTGAAACTTATAAGCCAAATAAGGTTAAGAGAAATATACTTGTTCTTTTCTTTTTCACTCATATTTCACTCTCTTGTCTATCTGTTCTACCTGGCGTTTCAATCCACATGCTTCCTATCTGGATGTTTGCTTTTGTGTTCTCAAGAGAGAGGGTAGGATATTAGTTAAGAGCCTGACTCTAATACTAGACTCTCTGGGTTTAAATGCCAGCCCTATCATTTCTACCTATGTGACCTAGAGCAAGATGCTTTGCATTAGAGGCTCAGATTTTTCATCTGTACAAGTGAAAATGGAATAGGATTGGTGACAGGATTAAATGACTCCATTTACTTGGTACAGTTTTCGGAACATTTTGTTCCTTGAATAGATGTCATCTACTATTATTATTATTATTATTTTTACCTTTTGCTAAGTGCTCTTCAAATATAGGCATATTAATAATGTTGATAATGAAATAACAGAAAGCAATCTTTATTGAGCACTTACTATGTGTCAAACATTGTACTAAGTGTTTTAAATAAATGATATCTACTGATCCTCACAATAGCAGTATAAAGCACTATAAAGAACATGCAAAAATCACAATGCTGAGAAAGACATGCTAAAATTTGATTAGATCTGTGTATAATACTTACTTCAACAGAGACTAAGTTGTGCCTGTCTGGTACCCATGATCATGTATTTTATAGTCCAAATAAGCGTGCAGTTTTTACCTCACTGCCCAATACTTAGGCTATAAGTAATTAATGTGTGTTATTTACTCCTCTAGATTTTGTTCAAATGCACAAACATTCCTTAAAACATTCTGACAAGTGGCAAGGGGGTTTTAGCTCTCTCGTAGATAGAAGAGAAAATTAACACAAAATTCAAAATGGCTATGCATTAAATTTAAGGACATAATATCAAATTAAAGCTTTGTGACTGCTTTGTTTAAGGAAGAAAACACTGTACCAAAATTAGGAATGAAACTTGGTCATAGCAAAGTTTTACTAGCCTACAGAAGATGCGTAAATGTGTGTTTATTGTGTGTACTTGTACACACACAAGCATTTTATTTCGCTTTGCTGACTTTGAGCAAGCCCTGCACAATCCAGTTCATAGGACTTCCTTATTCCTTCTCCCTTTGCCATGAACCAATATGCAGCTAGACTAATTTTCACCTCTGTGTTACCGTGTTGGCACTTTTAAACTTTTGAATTATAATCTTTGGCATAATCAGCACTTTGGTATGGGTGTGGAAATGAATATTTCCTTTATTGTTGTGGGAGACTTCTGATTTAGGACTACTTGATTACTTGCTTTACATCCCCCATACCCCCTCCAATTCCAAGCAGGATGTGAGGCAGCTATTTGCGATATTGAATTTTTCCCGCTTCTAAAGTTTGTGACCTTGATTCATTTAGATATGAATAGGAAATCTGAGACACATTGATAAGGCAGAGAATCTGAAAGGTCATTCTATTTTCTATTTGAATCAACAGTTTCAAGGGATTTCATGACATGCATCTTACTCAAAGATATAGTGGTGTGTATATGCATGTGTGTGTGCATTTTCTTGTTTGTATCTGAGTAATAAACTGTGTACATTTTCATGTTGCAATATTATATTTGGAACAAAGTTCTTCTAATTAGATATAAGTTTATTTGAGCTGTTTTCTAAGACTGAAATTTTCATATTAACTTAACTATTTTCTTTTGTAATGATTTAAAACAATGCTCTTATAGCAAAGAAGAAGTCAAATTATCACTCTTCGCAGATGATATGATACTATATGTGGAAAACCCAAAAGACTCCACTCCAAAACTGCTAGAACTTATACAGGAATTCAATAAAGTGTCAGGATATAAAATCAATGCACAGAAATCAGTTGCATTTCTCTACACCAACAGCAAGACAGAAGAAAGAGAAATTAAGGAGTCAATCCCATTTACAATTGCACCCAAAACCATAAGATACCTAGGAATAAACCTAACCAAAGAGACACAGAATCTATACTCAGAAAACTATAAAGTACTCGTGAAAGAAATTGAGGAAGACACAAAGAAATGGAAAAATGTTCCATGCTCCTGGATTGGAAGAATAAATATTGTGAAAATGTCTATGCTACCTAAAGCAATCTACACATTTAATGCAATTCCTATCAAAGTACCATCCATCTTTTTCAAAGAAATGGAACAAATAATGCTAAAATTTATATGGAACCAGAAAAGACCTCGAATAGCCAAAGGGATATTGAAAAAGAAAGCCAACGTTGGTGGCATCACAATTCCGGACTTCAAGCTCTATTACAAAGCTGTCGTCATCAAGACAGCATGGTACTGGCACAAAAACAGACACATAGATCAATGGAGCAGAATAGAGAGCCCAGAAATAGACCCTCAACTCCATGGTCAACTAATCTTCGACAAAGCAGGAAAGAATGTCCAATGGAAAAGACAGCCTCTTCAATAAATGGTGCTGGGAAAATTGGACAGCCACATGCAGAAAAATGAAATTGGACCATTTCCTTACACCACACACAAAAATAGACTCAAAATGGATGAAGGACCTCAATGTGCGAAAGGAATCCATCAAAATCCTTGAGGAGAACACAGGCAGCAACCTCTTTGACCTCTGCCGCAGCAACATCTTCCTAGGAATAACGCAAAAGGCAAGGGAAGCAAGGGCAAAAATGAACTATTGGGATTTCATCAAGATCAAAAGCTTTTGCACAGCAAAGGAAACAGTTAACAAAATCAAAAGACAACTGACAGAATGGGAGAAGATATTTGCAAACGACATATCAGATAAAGGACTAGTGTCCAGAATCTATAAAGAACTTAGCAAACTCAACACCCAAAGAACAAATAATCCAATCAAGAAATGGGCAGAGGACATGAACAGACATTTCTACAAAGAAGACATCCAGATGGCCAACAGACACATGAAAAAGTGCTCCATATCACTCGGCATCAGGGAAATACAAATCAAAACCACAATGAGATATCACCTCACACCAGTCAGAATGGCTAAAATCATCAAGTCAGGAAATGACAGATGCTGGCGAGGATGCAGAGAAAGGGGAACCCTCCTACACTGTTGGTGGGAATGCAAGCTGGTGCAGCCACTCTGGAAAACAGCATGGAGGTTCCTCAAAATGTTGAAAATAGAACTGCCCTATGACCCAGCAATTGCACTATTGGGTATTTACCCTAAGGATACAAACGTAGTGATCCAAAGGGGCACATGCACCCGAATGTTTATAGCAGCAATGTCCACAATAGCCAAACTATGGAAAGAACCTAGATGTCCATCAACAGATGAATGGATCAAGAAGATGTGGTATATATACACAATGGAATACTATGCAGCCATCAAAAGAAATGAAATCTTGCCATTTGCGACAACATGGATGGAACTAGAGCATATCATGCTTAGCGAAATAAGTCAAGCAGAGAAAGACAACTATCATATGATCTCCCTGATATGAGGAAGTGGTGATGCAACATGGGGGCCTAAGGGGGTAGGAAAAGAATCAATGAAACAAGATGGGATTGGGAGGGAGACAAACCATAAGTGACTCTTAATCTCACAAAACAAACTGAGGGTTGCTGGGGGGAGGGGGTTTGGGAGAAGGGGGTGGGATTATGGACATTGGGGAGGGTATGTGCTTTGGTGAGTGCTGTGAAGTGTGTAAACCTGGTGATTCACAGACCTGCACCCCTGGGGATAAAAATATATGTTTATAAAAAATAAAAAAATAATTAAAAAAAAAACAATGCTGTTATAAAAATAAAGGTAGGAAAAAATTAGATAAAATAGATTAATATTTAATTAGAAGAATATTCGCGAGGAGCCAACATTGTATTATTATGTGAAGCTTTCCATTAAAGCTTGTTGCATTTTCCTATTAAGGGTATTCTAGAGAAAATTTTCATGAAGGGATTTTTCGAGAGGGAGGGTGAGAGGAGGAAATGCCAACACCAGAACAGACAGTTCTGTGGCGCCCACTGATATGGAGACAAATCACTTAAGAGTGAAAATTCCTAATTAAATTTCAGTGCCTTGAGTTCCATGGCGTTAGAGCTTAGTATTTTGCCTTAATCACTCAACCCATTTTATATGAACAGAAGGTAAATCGTTTACTTACTTACTAGCGTGTCTTTTATCTTTCATTCATTTCTTGTTTATTTACTCAAAATATTTCTTCATTGCCTACTATATTTAGGCACCAGAAGAAGAGTGTAGATACACAGACCCCATCCATGGTTGACAATAAATGGCTGATCCCTGATGCTCAAGCTTTATTCCTGAGTGTTATGTGATTCAGATTCAGCAATGAATGCACTGTTACATTCAGATTTTATAATAACAAAATTTTGAAATCTCAAATTTGTTCCTCAAAAATATTAAGAAATTTGTTTGAATTTGATAACATGACTTGAAAAAAAAAAAGAGAGAGTAGCAATAATCCTTTTTTACATTTAGCAGCCCACTTAAATAGGTTGGAATGCTCCTGTCATAGTCATCTCTTTGTGTGTAGCCTGAATTTGTTTCTGGTAAATCATACACTCATGTAAGTTTTCCATCATCAAGCTATCTTCCTGACTCCCTTTCTAGGGTATTTTGACTTTATTTCTGTGTTCTGAAAGTCACTTTGCTTCTGCCAGTTTGATAATTTTTTTTTTCTCTGGTTGTTCTGCTCTCACATTTAAAATTTTTCCTTCTACCTCTGAGTTATATTACCCTTTCTCTGAAATTGTATGCATATTTTCAGAATTTGCCCCTGTCCTCTGATCATTTTCAATAAACAACAATGTTTATTAATATTTAAAATGATAGTGTATTCTACTGGCTTCAAGGAAAATGACATAGACAATGTCAAAATAAGCACCTGCCATTGAAGTTGAAGATGAAGAAAAATGTTGATAGTCTTAGCATTTTCTGCATCACCAGCTTTTCATCTCAACGTATTGTTGGCAAAGTGTGAAAAATGATTTTATTGACTAAGTTTATCTTCGACCTCTGTTATATGCAATATACATTACGTATCCTACATACAATCTGATATTGAAGGAAGAAGGAATTGTCTTTACTTTTAGAAGTTTACAGAAGTTTGATTTACACAGATCTCAGACACTCAGGAAAACTCTTAAAGGAAATAAATTTGTCAGACAAAAGCAGACTTATGCAATTATAAGAAGAAAAGAACTAAATGTTGTGAGGGCAAGGAAAGACCAAGATTTTAAAACATTTAAAGTGGACTATTCCATGTAAACAAATAATGCATAGATACATAGATATATTCTAAAAGTTACCTCTGTTTGTGGGTAACAGTGTTCTCAAAATTGAAGTACATATGTGGAAATGGGGAAAGGGAGGGTATAAGATAAGGTGTCAGTAATTTCTGCATGTCTTTTTTTTCCCTTTTATCTTTTGCCCATGTGGTTGAAATAGGGCCTTGCAAGCCAGGATCTCTACATATACACTTTTAGTTTTTAAATTACTTTTCTTAGGGCGCCTGGGTGGCTCAGTGGGTTAAGCCACTGCCTTCGGCTCAGGTCATGATCTCAGGGTCCTGGGATCGAGTCCCGCATCGGGCTCTCTGCTCGGCGGGGAGCCTGCTTCCCTCTCTCTCTCTCTCTGCCTGCCTCTCCATCTACTTGTGATTTCTCTCTGTCAAATAAATAAATAAAATCTTTTAAAATAAATAAATAAATAAATAACTTTTCTTAGCTTAACTAAACTAAAGCTTAACTTAACTAAAGTATTTATGGAACAATCAAGCTATTTCATATATTAGTAAAGGAGGAAAGAAGAAAGCTGTTGGTATGCTGGTAAATATTAATGAGAGAATTGGGTAGATCATGTCAGAATGACGCTGGCAGTGGCACAGCAAGAACAGGACAAACATGAATTTATGAGGAGGACCATTAAGTCTACATGGCCTATGTGCCTCTTAGGTAAGAATATTAGATAATAGTCTGTCCTTAGTAACTTCGAGGTCTTGGGTTTTATTTTATGGATGAAGACCGGCTTCTGGTAAATTTAGTGAAGCAAATAGATAGTGCACCTACTTGGTCCCCAAATCACACTAAAATGTCAGAAAATGTAGAATAATGTATACTTGCACCCATAGATCAAAACATGGAAAGAGGGAAACAAAAATAAATTTTGGAAAATGGAAAACCTATGGACATATGATAACAGAATAGAGGGCATTCCACTGTAGCAGCAGGGAGAACTCAGAAAGAAACACATTTGACTCACAGAAACAAAATATTGGAAGCTCCTCTGAGAGTACAGTGCTTATGAGGCTGATGAAAAGGTGGTCTTGGAAAATCTATAAAATAAAGAATTACCTGCACTGAATAAAAGGTTAATTGTCTGAATAGACTGAACCACACATGACTCTGGAATTGGCGGGAGGCACAGAGAGGATGAAAATACTGTGTGGCAAGCCAGAGCTCTGTGAAAGCCCACACACAGAAAATAGAAAAACCACTTCTCCCATTTAGCTCTGAAAACATCGGCTACCAGACTTATAGCCTGTGGGCAGGTTATATTATTATTAGTATTAAATAATTGTTATTTATTATTACTAATTATTATTAAGTAATTCCTCTTTAGGACAACTAAGAGATGTACAGACTTTGACAGTGGAAGTTCCTTCAAAAAAACAGTGTAACTTGATCACCATACATAGAAGCCCAGCAGTCAACATACACAAAAATGAGGAACGTTTGAGTGTTCATGAATCAAGAAGGAGCTGGGAAAAAAAATGGAAAAACGTTCTTGAAAATTGAAATAAGTTAAGGAAACTCAAAATTGGAATAAAAGTTTTAGAAAGTTAGGGGTGCCTCGGTGGCTCGGTGGGTTAAGCCTCTGCCTTCAGCTCAGGTCATGATCCCACCGTCCTTGGATCGAATCCCACATCGGGCTCTCTGCTCAGCAGGGAGCCTGCTTACCCTCCTCTCTCTCTCTCTCTGCCTGCCTCTCTGTCTACTTGTGATCTCTCTCTCTGTCAAATAAATAAATAAAATCTTAAAAAAAAAAAAGTTTTAGAAAGTTAACTAAATCTTCCATAATAGAAATTGAAAATACTCAAGAAAAAAAAAAAATTAGGTTCCCCATAGAAGACATTCAATATTTAAACAATAGAAGGGGATAACAGTGAAAAAAAAAAAAAAAGAGAGAGAGAGAGAGAGAGAAATATATCAGTTTCACTAGAAGCCAAAGATCATCTACAAGTTTATTGTTACATGGCTGGTCAAATAATGCTATCGTAATTATAGTACAGGTGTGAAGACACAGATTCTTGGGCCTGACTTCTAGCATTTACATGCTGGCACAACACTCTCCATGATTTAAGGTTTAAATTAATTTTTTTTTTTTTAATCTCATGTTAGTCACCAAATAGTACATCATTAGTTTCTGATTTCTTAAATTTCTCCCCTCCCACCCCAGGAAATATGTTGTTTTGAGGACAAATAAGTGAGTATAAAATACAAATAGCAAAACAAAACAAACAAAAACTGCAGGGGCTCCTGAGTGACTCAATCAATGAAGCATCTGACTTTGGCTCAGGTCATGACCTTGGGGTCCTGGGATCAAACCCTACACTGGGCTCTGCGCTTGGTGGGGAGTCTGCTTTCCTTTTGTCCCTCCCTCCACTCATACTGTCTCTCTCTCTCTCTCTCTCAAATAAGTAAATAAAATCTTTAAAATATATATATATATAAATTAAAAACACACACACAAACACACAAAGAGCAGTGCCAAGCATCTAAGAAGTACTTCTTTTTTAATTGGAGTATAGTTGACATACTACATTACATTAGTTTCAACTATATGTACTATGCACTATGTACAAAACACTATGTATGACATAATGATTTGACAGCTCACATATTACGCTATGTTCACTGCAAGTGTAGCTACCATCTGTCTGTCACCATATAACATTATTACAGCACCATTGAGAACATTCCCTATCTGGAAAGTTCTTAAGTGTTAGCTACAATTATTGATTTATGTACAGACATCCAAGACCTCAAAAAATTTGTTTTCAATTCATTTTTGTAGATAGACATATTCTAAGATATGGGCCACTAGAATTAAAGCCACAAATCAAAAATAAGGGAACATGAAAAGAAACAGGAATCCAATGCAGGTAAAAATTGGTAGAAAACCCTATGATGAGGCTGGATGGAAATCCCAAGGTAACAAAATAACAAGTATCCAACAGGGTTGAAGAACAGACTCCAGACTGGAAAGGAAAAGGAAAGAACTTCAAGAAATATTTACCTAAAAAAAACAAAAAACAAACAAACAAACAAAACAATGAATCATGTGATGTGTGAACATACTGCAATTATAGTTACACTTCTGGAGGGGAGTTGTGGGATGAATTGATAACAAGTAACATTAAACCACGTGGAAACAAATAGATAACATAATTATTAACTGTGGAGAAAAAGTCATATGGAAAAGGAAATTAATTGGAAATGTAAAATATCACTTTAATAATGAATAAGATGTTTATGATCATAACCATATAGATATTAAATATTGATCCTAGTAAAAATATTTGAGCAATTTTGGGGGGACCACTGTGAGTGTGTTCATTTGCATTCATAAAACTTTTAACTTAAAACAACAGGGCTGGGACGCCTGCATGGCTCAGTTGGTTGAAGACTGACTCTTGGTTTTAACTCAGGTCATGATTTCAGGGTCATGAGATCCAACCCGTCCTAGTTTCCAAGCTCAGTGGGGAGTCTGCTTGAGATTCTCTCTCTCCCTCACCCTATGCTTCTCCCCTTGCTCACTCTCTAACTCTCTCTCTAAAATAAATAAATAAATATTTAAAACTACAAGGCATTGTTATCTATACAGATAATGTGTGTTAATTATAAAAGGACATTTCCTCTAAGCAAGCACAAATGGTTAATAAAGCTGGGTAAATGCAATGTGAACTAAATTTCAGCCCTATGGCATGCCATCAAACAGGGACCTTTGATCAGTTAAAAACCTGCACAATCACACATGGTAGCCTTGCACCAAATAGTAGAATATTATGTAGATTTTAAAACAGAATAATTTGAACATAATGATGTGGAAATATAGTCATTACATATCAAATACTGGAGATAAAACATTATTAAAATATTTGAAAAATTATCACATTTCAGTTAAAATAAACTTTCAAAACCATTTGTTTTTGATGATATTACTATTATACAATTGTTTCTCAAAAAAGAAATCTCACATTTTAATGTTGTCTCTAAGTGATAAAATTATGAATAATTTCTAAACTCTGTATTTTCTCATTTTATGTAATGAAAATACATTTCTGAGTATTTTTGTGGTAGCAATATCAACTTTAGAAAGTGAGAGGAAATTTTATTTTATTTATTTTTTAAGATATTATTTATTTATTTGAGAAAGTGACAGATATCGCACAACTGTGGAGGAGACACAGAAGCAGGTTCCCCACTAAGCAGGGAGCCCCGTGCTAAGCTCAATCCCAGGACCCTGGGATCATGACTTGAGCCAAAGGCTGATGTTTAACTGACTAAACCACCCAGGTGCCCCAGTGAAAGGAAATTTTAAATATTTTACTGCTGAAAAGGGAATTTTTGCTGAAAAATAATGCTCTTTGCATATTGCTCCTTACTGGGGAACCATGAAAAAAAAATTGAATAGATTTTAAAAAGAGAAAATTAGAAAAGTCTTTAAAGAAAAGAAATTGCTGTTGCTGTGGAAACAATATTTCCTAAGGTTGTTAATGAGCTCTTTCTTTCGAAGGCCAAATGACAGAATGCATCGGTAGTTGCTACATTTAGGGAAATACAGAGAGCAAAGGGTTAAAGGATACTGTCAATCATACTCCTTTCCAGAGGACTATGGGATTCAATCAAACCAGAGTTACAGAGATGTCTCTGTGAGGACAAAGGCATCTGTATGATGTTTTGAAGTATAGACCAGGTAGCTGAGAAGACAAGGAATACAAGATGATCAATCAGAAGGTGGACTAAATTCTGCCCTTTCAAAATACAGCCCATAAAATTTCATAAAGAAGAAACAGGTCAGTAAAACCTATAAGACAGTTTATCAAAGGAGAGTAGTATTCAACATTAAGTGATGTATTACACCAGAATTAAATTTCAAGAGGTAAGTAGAGCTTTCATTCACCTGACCACAGAACTACGCAAATAATCTATGCACACTTGCTTTTTAAGCAAAAAATTATTGCTGTCATGACCATAATTATGCTAGAAGAAGGAATTAATTTCTCTGCAAGAATATAGGATGCAATTGAATAACAGAGGACCTCCGTGGGGAGGGGGGAGATAGGGTAAAGAAATTTAGGAAGATATTGCAAAAGTCTAGTTATTAATAAATAGCTTTCATGTATTAGTGATTATGAGAATCTCATAACATTTGTACACAAACATTATTCAGTGATAGGAAAATTTGATTACCACAGAAAGTGACCAAGATATCTGTGCAGAATTAAGTTATAATTAAATTATAATCAAACATTATTTAAAGAAGAATTGGAACAATTAGTGAGAACGAGACATGAAAAAAACAGAGAGAATTTGCTTTGTTACTCTATCTATACCTACATCAAAAGGCATATTTAATCAATCTTGAACTTTGAGAAGCCATGGCAATTTTAAACTACCAGAAGAAAATATTTCCTCAGTAACATCTTATTTAATAATTCTTCCATATAAAGAAAAGTTTCATTATAGTTAACCTAATTTCAGTATGCTACAGAGAAATATCATTGACCCCTTTCTTAATTCCCAATGAAGAAACTGTAAGTTGGCTCCCTTTCTTTAAAATATAATGATTTTTACATTTGGTAACTATTATCCAGTATCCCCTCAACTACCCTTGATTCGGTTTCAATATGAAAGTTATTCTAACCTATCCTCAGAGGCCAAATTTCCCAGCACTTTAATTATCTTTGTTGTTCTCAACTGAGCATACTTCAATTTGACCACATCTCCATTTTTCTCCTGAGCTCAGAAGTGAAGATATTATTCAAATAAGGGTTTGACTAGTACTGAGTATAATGATATGACAGTTTTTCAATTATAGTATTTCCCAGTATAATGTATGCTTGTACTATACATTGTTTTCACTCACATTGTACTGTTTCTAATTCATAATTGACTTGGGATATCCTATGGCCTCTAGATCTTTTTCTATTCTAATTATAAATAACTTTAATGTACCAATAACTGAAATTTCACAATCTCTTAGGAATATTACATCTTTATGCTTATTTTTTCCTTAAATTATTTTGTTCTTTAAAATTTATAATACAGGGGCGCCTGAGTGGCTCAGTGGGTTAAAGCCTCTGCCTTCGGCTCGGGTCATGATCCCAGGGTTCTGGGATCGAGTCCCACATCGCGCTCTCTGCTCAGCGGGGAGCCTGCTTCCTCCTCTCTCTCTGCCTGCCTCTCTGTCTACTTGTGATCTCTGAGTGTCAAATAAATAAATAAAATCTTTAAAAAATTTATAATACATATTTTACCTTTAAAAATTTATAATTCATATATTGGCATTAGTTATATATAAAGGAATGTGATCACTGGAAGAATAACAAAAAAATCCTAACTTCTACTCCAGGCTCTGACTTTAATTAACTGCAGAGTTTGGAAAAAAAAAATCAGCTTTTTTCAATGTTCTTTCCGTAAGTAAGAATGCTAGAAGAAAGTATATCTAAGATTTCTGTCTTTTTAAAATCTTATATATAACAAAATTTATTTTTCATATGTAAGAAAAATATTAAATAAATACTTATTGAGCATCTGCTTTCCATGTGCCATACATTACACTAGACCCTGGAATAAACCAGTTAACAGAACATACAAAAATATATTCCTTATATTTTATTTGAGGAATGGATAATAAACAATAGAATAGCACTTATTAGTACTAAGAAGAAAGTAAAGAAGAAAATTAGGAAACAGCGAAAGTGTAGATTTCTAAATAGAATCAGTAGGAGAAGCTACACTTAGATAGTGATATGGGAGAAACAACCTTAAAAAAAATCAGCAAAACTGTTACCGGAAAGAACAACACTCTAGGAAGAGTGAATAACAAGTATGAAAAGCTTGAGGTAGGACTGTGACTGACATATCTGAGGAATAGCAAAGAGGTGGGTGTGCCTGGACACAGTGATCAAAAGGAAGAATATTTAGAAACACGATCAGATATGTAATAGTGCAGAGAAGAGATCACGTAGTGCCTTATAGAGAGTAAAAACCTAGCTTTCACTATAAGGGGGACTGGTAGCACTGGGATGTTTTGAGGTCAAAACTGATCAAATGGTATCACAATGGATGCTCTGTTTTAAAATAGACCCATATGGTGTAAGAGCAGTGATCAGTTTGGAAGCTCTGGCAGTAATTCATATGAGAGATCATGGTGTGAGGCAGTTGCATGGTAGCTTAGACTAGAATGGTAGTAACAAAGGGGTGAAAGTGATTTATTTATAAATAACATATATATTTGGCTTAAATAATATTTAATTGAGAACTTTTTTTATTGAGGTTAATTGAGTGTATAACATAAGTGTCGGGTGTGCAGCATATAATCCAACATCTATATATACTCCAAAGTGGTCTAAATACATTATAAAGTTACAGCAGACAAAGAGTGCTGATGGACGAGATGCAGGATGTAGAAGAAAGAAAGTGTATACAATATTATAGTCATATGAATGTGTAATTTATCAGGACAGGCATCCTTTTGTCAAAGATTTGGATATACATAGAATTTGCATTTCCTACTAGTTTTAAAGTCTTCTTCATTTTACATTGCTAAAGGAGACAAAGATATTACCATTAAACCATGAAAACAGTTTTTCTATAAAGAAATAGAATATATTATTTGCTTGGAATAGTCTGACTCAGATAAATTCACCTTTGTTTCCAGGTGGCATATCTCTACCATTATTTCTATTTCTATCATTATCTCAACAATTACATCTAAGTCTATCTGTATCTATCTAGTAAAGATAGAGGCAAATTTAATTTCAAAACACAATCTTGTATAACTACTAGACTGCTGAAATTAGAATTTAATTATCATCATTCGACTCTCCAATGGTCAATGTAAAATCTTTCTGTCACTTGGACTTCTTATGTCTAACACAAACCCTTGTCTTCTTTTTACTGTGTCAGGATGCAAAACTGTTCAAAGGGTACACATTCTCTGGAGAAAAGTTGATGTGAAAAATCTCAGCAATCACTCTATTGAATTTTGCTAGTCAGTAATAAGGTTATTTGAGGAAATCTTTTCAGTATCTTTAAATAATTTCATTCTTAGGGTTAATAGCCCACCCTGTATGGAAAGTCCATTCAAATATCGCTTGCTTTTAAAAAATATGGCATGTGGTTCCCATCACAAAGAAAGAAAATATCAGGCTAATATTGCTATCAATACTTTTAGGTGCAGGAAATTCAAGAAGTAGATTTTCAAAAGGGCCGATAAAAACTGGCCTACAGTAATAATCATAGCACTTAAGGTCTGTTCAATTTTTTATTATTGCTTTTACTTTACACCCGCTGTGTTCATACTGTGCCGCTCTGAGAATGCATTAGCTGCAAGCACTAGTGTTTCCAGCAGTTCAGTTAACAACATATTCCAGTTACCGGGAGTCATCAGGACTTAGCAGACAGTGTGTTAACAAAACACAGTTATTGAGCAAGGCTAGAGGATGCAAAAGAAATTTCAAGTTAATCTTTGAGAATTCACAGATATGTTTCTATATCCATTCTTGTTAGAACCCTGGTCTTGTTAGAACCTTTGGTCTATTTGAAAGACCTTGACCGTGGTATAAAGAAGGTTTCTTTTTTATTAGAGCATAATTGTAAAAATCTGCTTTTATAATAAATGATTTTTTTAAAGATTTTATTTATTTATTTGACAGATAGAGATCACAGGTAGGCAGAGAGAGAGAGGAGGAAGCAGGCTCCCTGCTAAGCAGAAAGCCCTATGTGGGGCTGGATCCCAGGACCCTGGAACCATGACCCCAGCCGAAGGCAGAGGCTTTAACCCAGTGAGCCACCCAGGTGCCCCTATAATAAATGATTTTTAATTTTAAGGTTGAGATGATGCAGGATGCTGTGCTTTGGTTGGGCAGACAAGCACAAAATACACCCAGGCACGCGTGCGCCTGCACACACACACACACACACACACACACACACACACACACAGATTCTCACCACCACCCTTTCTCTGACCACCATCCCAGTCATCATGTAGGTTTTCCCAAGGATTCACTTCGGGGTGACGTTTGGAGTTTTGCATTTCTTTTTGTGGTTACATTAGCAAGACGCATTGACCAAAATTCAGTACAGTAGCAATTCATTTTCCATTTCATGTGTGCGTATTTGTCTATGATGATCTTTTGAGCTGAAACATTTGACAGCACCAGTGAGTAGGATGTGTTATGCACAGCATTTAAAAAAAGAAGAAAAAAGTCTCCCCTGAGCTTATAATGGTATAATGAATGTAATTCCCACTTTGCTCATTCTTTTGGTTAAATGCAGTAAAAGGGACACTTGGAAGGTATATATGTTACCTGGGTGACAGATGCCACATAAAATATATCAAGTAGTAGCAATTCATCTGGAATTATTTTAATCATTTTAGTTAAAACGTTCCTAGGAATAAAGAAGAGAGTAAGTCAACTTACCCTTTTCATTTTCATTCACTAGTTTCCCCCCTCCATGTTTTATTGAATTTTATTTAGTTTCTCTTAACTATTACGACCATGGAGCACGTGTGTGTGTGTGTGTGTGCACACGCGCACATGCGACTGCACACGTGTGTTTCTTGTGTGTGTTTCTATGTGTGTATGTGTTTCTGTGTGCTTTTGACACCTATCACCATTTTAAGGAATTTAAGGTTCTTTACATTTTGAGGAAGCACTGTGCTATAGTATTTGTTTTGATGGGTGCACTCTGAATTAGAGTCACTGGTTGCTTTTAAAGCAATTCTCTGACCACTGGGTTTAGTCATTGTTCCAGCTGGTACCATACGCTTGGTTATCTGTGTTCTCTTTTTTCAAAAATGTATTATTTTATTACAGAGTTATTGAATATCTTCTGTTAGTTGCTGGGAATACAATAGTGAATAAATACAGACTTTATCCTTGTGTTCTTAGATATTAAAATTGAGAACATAAAAAATCTTGACCCTAAATGTTGTTTGAAGAGACCTTCTGAGATAGAAGATATGAATAGTCAGTGAAAAGCTAGACACTCTGACTTTGTAAAGGAAAGTACAAGAGGCATGCAAGCAAGGACAAAGTTAGGGATAGATAAAATCGTCAGTATTGATGGCTGCTTTTTGGAATATCACTCCAGTGACTAGTCATCTTTGATGGTCCTCAATTGTGACTTGTTGCTATTTAAGACAAATAATTTTGATTGACTGAATTACATAAACCAGCTTATCTATTTAAAGAAGTTTCCCATGTATTCCAACGCATTTGCTCACAGCAAAATGCTTTCATCCACCTCAGAATACTCACTTTACTTGGTGTTTTGTATCTGAAATAAAGAAGCTTTCACAGTATCTTTCTTATCTCTTCCCTCGCCATTGTAACAGTAGCCCCGCTGACTTCCCCATTCCCTCCCACTTCACAGCCCTCAGAGGAATGAGGCCAGATTCAGGGAGGGGGTGCTCTCACTAGGAGCGTGACACTTCTAAGCTTAGTGGGCACATAAACTAGCAAGGCAGTCTGGGCTGATGTAAGAACTGAACTGACCTTGTGTTCTGTTGACTCAGTGCTCATGGGGCCATTACATAATTTAAGCCACTTAGGCTGTAGATTTTGTGTTATGTAGTCTCAAATACATTTCAAAAAAGCTTAAAAGCCACTTACTGAAATTTTCTGTTTTTATTATACTTCTAATTTTCAAAAGATATGTATTTGTCCAAAATTATCTTGCAGTAAGAGTAATTGGAACTATTTGATTGGACATGGAGTAGTTTTAATGCAGTTTTCAACATTTGCTTTTGCCCAATATCCAGTCAGATTTCTCTGATAAGCATATGACAGTTTTGCTTTGGGGAGCCACAACTACCCCCTCGAACTTCTGTTGATGAGACTGTTAATAGGCTTCCATCTTCCTCTAGAGGAGTGACCCAAAAAAACATATCTTTTAATTTTTTTTGGAAATGAAAAAAGGTACAAGTTGAGCTAAAATAACACTTGGAGAGCATTAAAATTTCAAATAAAATAATGAATATAGCCTTCACTGAAAAGTAGATATTTAATATTTAAATAAAGACCTTAAGGAGATGAGGGAAGAAACCATGAGTACCTTTGGGTAATTGCAATGACACTGAGATAGAATGGGCCTGCCGCATTCCAAAACTAGCAAGGAAACTTCCCCTTACCCGCAAAGGGAGCAAAGATAAGAGAAATAGGAGATAAGACAAGAGTTTGTAATGACCTCCGATTTCACTTGTAATTAAGTGAGAGGCCACTGGGAAATTTTATGCAGAAGAGTGATATAATCTGACTTCTAGTTTAATAGGATCATTTGGATACCATTTGAGATAAGGGGAAAAAAAAAAAAAACCTTAAGTATAATGAGCATAAGTGAAGAGTTATTGTTATGGAGAAATGATTGATCATATCATCTGTTCAAATTTATTTGATCCCTAGCTGCTTTTATAATCTCTTCCTATAAGTAAAATATATATTTCTTCATTGCATTGACTGTGGGTTTGGAAATAGACCTGCTTTGATCAATGAAACATGAGCAGATATGACTTTTGCCATATTTAAATAGAAGCTTTAAATGCACCTGTGTGTAGTTAGACTTTGTCCAACCACCCCCTTACTTTGCCCTCAGGCCATCTGTCATCCTCTGTGAGGCCAACATGTCACAGTATGTCACAGAAAGTAGTTGTTCCTTCTTTCTTAGTTCAAGAGTAAAAGAAGATGAAGCCCAAACCCCACTATATCACAGTAAGCTAAGGTAGACCCAGAAAGCTGAGCAGATCCCAGTAGAGCTACAGATATCCCTAGTAACCTACGGAATATAAACAAGAATGTATTTTTATTGCTGAAAATCACTGAGGTTTAGAAGATTGTTTGTCGTCACAACAAATCTTAATAATACAGGTTGGGATATTAGAATAACTCAGCCAAAAGATGATGATGCTTTGGGCCAGGATGGTAGCGATGAACTTGGAAAGATTTTAGATATATCTTCATGGTAGAGACAATAGGATATGTGGCTATTTTCTGAGAGTAAAAAGAATCAAAGACTATATTTGGACTTCTGGCTGGACTAGGAATTTATGATTGTGAGAATATTCAAATATGTTCTAATTTATACAAAATTATTCTTCAATACCATACAATACAATAAAAGACTTTCAGACACAAGATGTATATTTAATTAAATTATAATTTTGTTAGTGGCATATTTGGGAATTCCTCTACTTTCATAATAAAGCCTGTTTATGACTGAAGACCGTGGACTTCAAACCTTTATGGCACACAGATCCTAATGACTACATGTAAAAGAATTACATAACAATTGCATTTATATACTATATTTATAACGTGCTTAAAATAACATCCTTCAGAGTTAAATTTTCCAATATTTTGCATGTATAAGGTATACAAGCATGTATAAGCTTACTCTATGTTTTATAAAAGCTTTATCAAATCTCTCCTTTAGCATCTGTGGTTAGAAATAAAGGCAATTTTAGTTCCTTTACATACCTATGAGATAATATTTCCATAGCACATATACTTGATATTTCATCAGATAAAATGAGAAAATTGTGTTATGGTCTTTCTTTCACTTTTGTACTCTCAAGTAGTTCATAAGTGACATCTAAGTAAAGACAGTTTAATAGGAAAGTTTAATAGGAAACAAAGTTTAATAGGAAACAAAATGAATTAAGAATTTTCTCTTGTCTCTGAATTCTTACTCTATGACAGAATTCACTCTGAGAAATCATTACTAACAGATTTTTCATTTTACTCAGGCACTGTGTAGGACAAATGCATTATTAACATTTAAGTACATATATACCCCAAACATACACATTTAAAAACCTAATATGCCCTTCACTAATCATGTTTCTGAAAGAAAGACTGATAAAGTTATATTCCTAAAGGGAAATTTCCTGTGTTCCTCCAAATTAGGACTTTTGACACCATTGTCATTTTAATAATGCTTTCTGTTTATTTTTCTATGCAGTTCTCTTTACTCAGAGCAAAGAAAATTGGCTGAAAATATACTCATATCTCTAGATTTCAGTAAAGGACATCTATTCCTTTCTAAGCATCTGACAGTTGAGTGAGCCAAGTTCCTACTAAACAATCCTACTTTGTTTTCATTTAATTAAATGGTTCAATGTGTCAAGTTTCAAAGACTGCTTACCTCTTGGTCACACTGATCTATGCTAGCGATTTTCTAGGCTGAACACTATCCTTTTCCTTGACTGATCAGTAGTGTGATTGTAATGGTAGCAGAACGTTTCCAAAGACACAGGCTAATGGTCTGTAAGAAAACATAAACTTTCCCCTGTCTGTACTGTTCATATTGCTACCCGTTTCTAATACTGCCAAGGATAAGATTAACAACTTCATATTGCTTGCTTCAATATGTGAATGTGTGTGTGTGTGCACAAATGTATGTGTATATGCATGTGTGCATTTGATTAATTTTCTATGGAATATCTTCAGAATAGTTGTGGATATAGACTGGTAGATTTATGAGGACCGGAAAGCAAACGACTTCCATTAAAAAAGGGAGATTGTGTTCATAATTTTAAACAAAAGAAGAAAGGAAACGTTTAACCATTTCTTCAATCTTAGTTCCATGGTATGTACAACACATGCATTTACCTGCATACTTCTTAAATGATTACAGTGCAATAGCTATCATGAGCCTGATTTTTCAAATGAGGCAGGCAAGTGCATTTTAGGGATATTTCATAATTCTTTAATTTTTTTTAAGATTTTATTTATTTATTTTACAGAGAGAGATCACAAGTAGACAGAGAGGCAGGCAGAGAGAGAAAGGGAACCCCCTGCTGAGCAGAGAGCCCAATGCGGGACTCAATCCCAGGACCCTGAGATCACGACCTGAACCGAAGGCAGTGGCTTAACCCACTGAGACACCCAGGCACCCTATTTCATAATTTTCTAAAGTGCATAGCTTGTAAGTAGTGGTCCTCAAAAGTGAACAAAGCCTTACTCCAGAAAGTCAGCTCTTTTCAATACACTGCAATCTTAAGAGATAGCAGCACAATACCCATTTTCAAATCCCACACAAATCAGATCCAACCGATTGTCTATTGTATTTTTACAAGAGAAAACATTTTCCCTGGAGATTATTTCTAGTCTATAGCTAATGTGTACTTCCTAAAGGTCTAAACATAAGAAGACATTTTATTTGTATTAAGTGGTTTAGTTTTGGAGACATGGATAATGAGCATAGGCACAACTAGGGAAAGACTGTCATTGTTGATTTTTCAGAAGGAATACTGATAGTGCCATGCCAGCAGTTTGCCCCTAGCTAACAGCAGAAGGCAGATGGAGTCTCCTAAGGTCAATTCCCAAAAACTGTGGAAGGCATAGATGGGAAAAATCTGATGGCCAACGTTAGAGCAACTTTTTTTTGAATTCTTTATGTGATGTTGTGATGCATTTATTTTCCAGGTTGGCTCCGTTATGCAGCATTCTCTCAAAAAAATTCATTTTTATGTTTTGCTCCTTTGAATTAACAAAACCAAGTATCATGGGAAGTTCTCGAATTCCTTTCCAGTAAAGTATGCTTTTCAGTGGAATTACTCTGTGGCTATTTCATAATACTAATAGAGGTCTCCTTTGTTTTCCCTTTTCTATTTAGTTATCATTATATTAAATTCATTCCAATGCTATTTTCAAGGACATTTAATTTTCCCTAAATATCATGGGGTGTCTATCACTCTTCTAAATGACTCTTACTTGTCGTGTGTTGACAATTGCAATTTAACACCTTGGAGTCAAGATAAAATTTTTGAGTGTAAAAGAATACTCGCCTTCTCTCTACTAACCATTTTAAAGGCAAATTATTACAAATATTATTTCTAGTAACTTTATTAATTTTTCTGTAAGTGTGAATTAGGTGTGGAGTTTTGCAGTTTTTTAAATTTTTCTTTTGTAATTTCTTTGCATGGTTAGCAAGTTTGTATTTTGCATTGTTAAGAAATGAGGCTATTAGAATAAAATGATATTCAGGATTTTATTTTTAATTATGTTATTTCTATAGCTCAAATGAAATGATGTATTTATTATCTAGTCCATGACTTCCCCAAATGGTTTAATGATATCTATAAAATACTTCTCTTCTGGGAGAATTATAAAATATAATAAAGATCCTGAAAGTTAATGTCTGTGGAAATGCTAAATTAAGTAAATTGATTTTATTTACTGAAGGATTATCAGAAGTTTTTAATATGCTGAGTGTGTTTTTCTCCTAGAATATTTCTTACTATAATTTGGCATATGATTTGAGAAACACTGTATTTTCTGATTGATCTATATCAGGCAATTCAGATAATGCAACTTATAAAAATATTAATTGACTATAATATTTGAGTGACTGTGAAATTCAAATAAACCTTTGCAACTTAAATTTTACTTATTAATTTTTGTCTATTCAATTATTCACATATTTTGTATTTATAGCTATGGACAGTCTGCACTTATGATATGGGGATACATATAGATAAATTAGATGCAGTCCCTGCCAAAAGGTGAATAAAACCATGATAAAGCATTGTATATATGCCTGGAAAAGTAGACATCAGAGTACATTTAAATGAAGACAAATCTTGTACTAAAGACTGAATCTAAATATTCTTTTAGTAAATTAATGGTAATTTGTTAGATTTAAAATGCTTTGAGGAAAAATATCTAGGGAGAGAAAATGCCATGAGAAAAGAGGGGAGAAAATCTCCATAATAATTATCTATTCCAGAGAAAATGTGGAAGAATGGTGATCAATCTCTTGGATGTTCTGACATCTTAAGTTAGCTTACAGTGGTTGGACAAAAGTGGCTTAAGACTTGATTTTTTCCTTTTAAATCAATTGGAAAACAGTAGGGTCTTAGAATTTACTGTTTCTGAGAATCAGTAAGTATCAGATCTTCAACCTTTGTGTTTGTGGATTGGTTTTGTTTTGTTCTCCTTCCGTATGGCATCTCCAGGAAGCTATTTCTCTCTTACCAGTACAGTGAAATGTCTTAAGGGAAAACATTTCATCTTTATTTATTGTTTTTTTTATTTCTTTTCAGCGTTAACAGTATTCATTGTTTTTGCACCACACCCAGTGCTCCATGCAATCCGTGCTCTCCTTAATGCCCTCTACCTGGCTCCCTCAGTATCCCACCCCCCGCCCCTTCAAAACCCTCAGATTGTTTTTCAGAGTTCATAGTCTCTCATGGTTCACCTCCCCTTCCAATTTCCTTCAACTCCCTTCTCCTCTCCATCTCCCCTTGTCCTCCATGCTATTTGAAAAAAAAAAAAAAAGTGAAACCATATGATAATTGACTCTCTTTGCTTGACTTATTTCACTCGGCATAATCTCTTCCAGTCCTGTCCATGTTGCTACAAAAGTTGGGTATTCATCCTTTCTGATGGAAGCATAATACTCCATAGTGTATATGGACCACATCTTCCTTATCCATTCATCCGTTGAACGGCATCTTGGTTCTTTCCACAGTTTGGCGACCATGGCCATTGCTGCTACAAACACTGGGGTACAGGTGGCCCTTCTTTTCACTACATCTGTATCTTTGGGGTAAATACTCAGTAGTGCAATTGCAGGGTCATAGGGAAGCTCTATTTTTAATTTCTTGAGGAATCTCCACACTGTTTTCCAAAGTGGCTGTACCAACTTGCATTCCCACTAACAGTGTAAGAGGGTTCCCCTTTCTCCACATCCCCTCCAACATATGTTGTTTCCTGTCTTGCTAATTTGGGCCATTCTAACTGGTGTAAGGTGGTATCTCAGTGTGGTTTTAATTTGAATCTCCCTGATGGCTAGTGATGATGAACATTTTTTCATGTGTCTGATAGCTATTTGTATGTCTTCATTGAGAAGTGTCTGTTCATATTTTCTGCCCATTTTTTTTTTATCTGATTGTCTGTTTTGTGTGTGTTGAGTTTGAGGAGTTCTTTATAGATCCTGGATATCAATCTTTTGTCTGTACTGTCATTTGCAAATATCTTCTCCCATTCCGTGGGTTGCCCCTTTGTTTTGTTGACCGTTTCCTTTGCTGTGCCGAAGCTTTTGATCTTGATGAAGTCCCAAAAGTTCATCTTCACTTTTGTTTCCTTTGCCTTTGGAGACATATCTTGAAAGAAGTTGCTGTGGCTGATATCGAAGAGATTACTGTCTATGTTCTCCTCTAGGATTCTGATGGATTCCTGTCTCACGTTGAGGTCTTTTATCCATTTCGAGTTTATCTTTGTGTACGGTGAAAGAGAATGGTCGAGTTTCATTCTTCTACATATAGCTGTCCAGTTTTCCCAGCACCACTTATTGAAGAGACTGTCTTTTTTCCACTGTATATTTATTCCTGTTTTGTCGAAGATTAATTGACCATAGAGTTGAGGGTCCATATCTGGGCTCTCTACTCTGTTCCACTAGTCTATGTGTCTATTTTTATGCCAGTACCATGCTGTCTTGGTGATCACAGCTTTGTAGTAAAGCTTGAAATCAGGTAACGTGATGCCCCCAGTTGTATTTTTGTTTTTCAACATATCCTTAACAATTCAGGGTCTCTTCTGATTCCATACAAATTTTAGGATTATTTGCTCTGGCTCTTTGAAGAATACCGGTGGAATTTTGATTGGAATGGCATTAAAAGTATAGATTGCTCTAGGGAGTATAGACATTTTAACAATGTTTATTCTTCCGATCCAAGAGCATGGAATGGTCTTCTATCTTTTTGTCTTCTTCAATTTCTTTCATGAGTGTTCTGTAGTTCCTTGAGTGCAGTTTCTTTACCTCTTTGGTTAGGTTTATTCCCAGGTATCTTATGGTTCTTGGTGCTATAGTAAATGGAACCGATTCTCTAATTTTCCTTTCTGTATTTTCATTGTTAGTGTATAAGAAAGCCGCTGATTTCTGTACATTGACTTTGTATCCTGCCACATTACTGAATTGCTGTATGAGTTCTAGTAATTTGGGGGTGGAGTCTTTTGGGTTTTCCATATAAAGAATCATGTCATCTGCGAAGAGAGAGAGTTTGACTTCTTCATTGCCAATTTGGATACCTTTTATTTCTCTTGTTGTCTGATTTCTGTTGCAAGGACTTCTGTGTTGAACAAGAGTGGTGAGAGTGGGCATCCTTGTCTTGTTCCTGATCTCAACGGGAAGGCTGCAAGCTTTTTCCCATTGAGGATGATATTTGCTGTGGGTCTTTCATAGATAGATTTTATGAAGTTCAGGAATATTCTCTCTATCCCTATACTTTGAAGCGTTTTAATCAGGAACGGATGCTGGATTTTGTCAAATGCTTTTTCTCCATCAATTGAGAGGACCATGTGGTTCTTCTCTCTTCTCTTATTAATTTGTTCTATCAGATTAATTGATTTGTGAATGTTGAACCATCCTTGTAGCCCAGGGATGAATCCCACCTGGTCATGGTGGATAATCTTTTTAATGTGCTGTTGGATCCTGTTTGCTAGCATCTTGTTGAGAATCTCAGCATTCATATTCATCAGTGATATTGGTCTGAAATTCTCCTTTTTGGTACATTTCATCTTTAAATAAGTGAAAGAAGAGAAAGTCTGAAAATGAAAACAGGAGAGATTGTAGTACTTCAGTAGTAATTTGTTGTGCACAGGAGAATGCATAGAAACTAGAATTAAACATAAAGGAAAACAGCAAATTATAGAAATTTTCTTGACAATTTTTTGATTATTCATTTATTCCTTTAGGACTTTAGAGACCTGCTACTGGAGGGAAGGGAAGCACCTTTTAACAGGTAAAATACCCAGGGTGCTCCTGGGTCTGCTGAAGCCCACCCAAGCTTAGGGGCTTTTGCATCTTATGTTAAAAAATCCCCAGTGTAGGGGTGCCTAGGGGCTCAGTGGGTTAAAGCCTCTGCCTTCGGCTCCAGTCATGATCCCAGGGTCCTGGGATTGAGCCCCACATAGGGCTCTCTGCTCAGCGGGGAGGCTGCTTCCCTTCCTCTCTCTGTCTGCCTCTCTGTTTACTTGTAATCTCTGTCAAATTAAAAAAAAAAAAATCCCCAGTGTAGAGGAAGAAAAGGTGAAACGAAAAAGATTAGGGGAAAGTTGTAGAAAATACTCTGGGCAGTTGCAAGTGGAATTGGCAGAAAATAAATATTTAGCTAGCTGTGGGGGCAGAATTTGGAGGAAGAAAGAAAAAGATGGCAAAGAGAAAGCAGAAAAATAAATAGAAAGAAAGTATTACCAGGGTTAAAAAAAAAAAAGTCCTAGAGATAGCAGGAAAAATTATTAGAAATGCCCTAATTTGTAGTAAGATTATATTCCAGTACTACTACATGGAGCAACACAGATTATAAAACATGGTTTAACAGCATTCAAGAAAGTAGAATAGTTTAAACAGCAGGGCAAGGTTGAATATATTAAATTCCTGAATCACTTCTGACTTATCCAAACCTACCACCTCCTAATTAGAGGAAGAATGGGTATTCTGATGGAAATACAAACATAGAAAGTTACCTTAACTTTAAAATCCAGATTTTAAGTCGTTAAAATAAGTCCCTTCTAAAGAATGATCTAAAATTACTTTCAATGAATATTCATTTTAATCAAAGCAAATCATGCACACAATTT
The DNA here is from genome assembly GCF_009829155.1 of Mustela erminea. Taxonomy (NCBI): domain Eukaryota; kingdom Metazoa; phylum Chordata; class Mammalia; order Carnivora; family Mustelidae; genus Mustela; species Mustela erminea. Next base: position 57,367,091 of record NC_045625.1, read on the forward strand.
TAAAAAATCAAATAATATTAAAGGAATTTTGGTAGCTGCCATAGTAGAAAATGATTACTTCAGATGAGGAGAATTAGGAAAAAGATTCTTAGCAAGCTTTTTAATAGTATTTGGGTGATATCGGCATAGTGTCCAAAATTACTGATTGAAAACATGCAGTATTAATATATGCCAATGTCCATTTGCTTCTTTCATGAGTTTCCTGATTATTAAGTCCCATGGCTTCTCCTTTATTGGTCTATTCTCAGGATTTCCTTTATTCCTTCATAACTGAAGATTGGAGTTTTTAAGTATATAAGAGAGAATTCCTTATTATTGTAGAATATAATTTCCAGAGGTTTTGTTAGTTCTAAAAATGGTTGGTAAAAACATAGATGCTATTATATTGTTACTCCTCAAAATACATGGATTTTTTTTTTTAATTTGAGTATAGTTGACAGACAATGTTATGTTAATTTCTGGTATGAAACGTACTAAAATCGACTTTTCAATATGGTATGTTGTGCTCACCACAGGGGTAACTACCATCTGCCTCAACACAATCTTATTATAATATCATTGACTATATTCCCTATGTGTTCTCTTTATCCCCATGATTTATTCTTTCCATAACTGGAAGCTAATACCTTTCACTCCCCTTTACCCATTTCTCATCTTGAGTTTCTTTCTTTCTTTTTTTTTTTTTTTTTAAGATTTTATTTATTTATCTGAGAGGCAGAGATCACAAGCAGGCAGAGAGAGAGGAGCAAGCAGGCTCCCCACTGAGCAGAGAGCCCAATGTGGGGCTCGATCACTGGACCCCTGGGATCATGACCTGAGCTGAAGGCAGAGGCTTAAACCACTGCCCCACCCAGGCGCCCAGAGTCACATAGTTTCAATCTGAAATGGTTGGCTTCTAAATCTGGTAAATGTGCTTCATCCTAGAGTCTTTCTCTTCACTATCCTATTAGTGATTTTCTCTAATTCTCTCCTATATTCTACTAATTTCCTATATTCCATATCTTTCTCTGTTTAGGTTTATTTCCTCATTTGTTAGTGAGTATCATTCAGAGACCTCTTTTGCATGGATAACAGGATGCAAATATTTTAAGTCCTTGCATATCTGAAAATTATTTTATTCCTCTCGAAATTTGATTGATAATCTAGATGGATTTAAAATTCTAGGTTAAAAATCATTTTCCTCCAGAAATGTAGAGCCATTATGTCACTGTCTTTTTGTTTTTACTATTTGAAAAAGCCTAATCATTCTGAATTTTTGAATCATTGCATTTATCCTAGAATTTCTGCTGAAAGACAATGATCTGACATTTTAGTGTGATATAGCTTACAAAGAACCTAATTTTATTCATTTCCTTATGCACCCAATGTGTGCATTCAATACGGAAATTCATGTTTTTCAATTGTCACATTTTCCTTTTCTCTGCATCCATTAGAATGCTCATGTGTTTTTTTTCATATTTATACAGTTAATATGTCAATGGACACTGACCCATTTCAAGATATAAAATAAATCGTGCATTGATATAATAATTCTTACTTGTTTATGATATTATCCTTTTTATCTAATTAGGAATGAATTTGTTCATTTTTTTAAAGAATTTTACATCTATATTTATAAAAATATTGGTCTATGCTTTTCTTCTTCAGTAATATCCTTGTCAAGTTTTGGTGTTAGGGTTATGCTTTCCTAATAAAATAAAGTGTAGAGTGATTATTCTTCCTGAATTTTCTAAACATTTTTGTAAAAATGATGCTTTTTATTCTTTGATAACATTTACCAGTAATAAAAATATAGGCTTGGGGGTTTATGATATGCAAATAACATATTCAATTTCTGTAACAGAAGTGAGGATCTTCAGAATTTTGTTTCTTTTTGTGTTGATTTTAAGTTGTATTTCTTAAGAAATTTATCCATTTCAAGCTATTTATTAAATTTGTTTGCAGAAAGTTATTTTTTTCCTTTCTTATTTCCTTAATATATATTAGGATCTCTGGTGACATCTACTTTATTGCTGATGGTGTTGATCTGTATTCTCTCTTTGTTAAGCAATCGATTTTGTTGATTTCAGAGAGTTGGGATTTGGTTTTGTTGATATTCTCAGTCATCTGTTTGTTTTCTATTTTATTAATATCACCTTTTAGCTTTATTGTCTTCTTTCTCCATATGCGGATTTACCTTGCTATGTTTTGTCTACCTTCTCTAGGTGGAGGCTTAGGTCATTAATTTTAAATATTTTTCTTCTTTTAATATATGCATGCAAATCTAAATATTTTCCTTTAAATTCTGTTTTAATTATACCATACAAATTTTGATATGTTGGGTTTTCTTAACTGTTTAGTTTAAATTTGTCAATCTCTGTTTTTTGCTTGAAGTATTTAGGCCATTAATATTTCTTATAATTATTAATATGTCTGGGTTTAACTCTATTATTTTGTTTTTAGTATGTTTAATTGTTTTTGTGTCCTATTTATGTTTCAGATTTGTTCCTTTTTCCTGACTTCTTTTGGATAACTTAAATTACTTTTCCTTTCTTTCTTTTTTTCTTTTTCCTATTTACATTCCATTTGCTTACTGGCTATATATATATATATATATATATATATATATATATATATAAACTTTATTTTAAACTCACTTGTCATATATAGATCACTTCTTTCACTGACAACCTAATGTTAGTATTGTGCTAATTTGTATAAAAATCCAGAAAATACCAACTTTATAAGAGCATTTGTCCCTGCCACCAACTTATTCTTTATGTGTGTTAAATACCATATATTGAAAAAATAAATAATGCTATAATTTTTACCTTAGATAGTAAGACATAGTTAAAAAAAAGAAAAAAAAACCCTAGAAGACAAAGATTATCTTCTATATTTACCACTTTCTTGTTCATCTTTCATTTTTGAAAATTTGAGGTTCTATCTTGTGTTATCTTTTATGCCATTCTTATCAGAGAGTCTTTTATAGAATAAATCCTATTAATTATTTTATCTTAGCAAGATGTTAGAGGAACTTGTAGAAGAGACTATACTGCAATTCAAAGGTTATTGACTGCCATAAATTACTCCTCTGCAGCTAAGAGTTTTCCAGGACCTTTAGTTTCTTCAGCCTCCATACCTCTGCTTCTTTTTTTTTTTAATTTATTATTTTTTTAATAAACATATAATGTATTTTTATCCCCAGGGGTACAAGTCTGTGAATTGCCAGGTTTACACACTTCACAGCACTCACCATAGCACATACCCTCCACAATGTCCATAACCCCACCTTCCTCTCCCGGCCCCCCTCCCCCAAGCAACCCTCAGTTTGTTTTGTGAGATTAAGAGTCACTTATGGTTTGTCTCCCTCCCGATCCCATCTTGTTTCACTTATTCTTCTCCTACCCTCCATGTTGCATCTCCACTTCCTCATATCAGAGAGATCATGTGATAGTTGTCTTTCTCTGATTGACTTATTTCACTAAGCATGATACCCTCTAGTTCCATCCACATCATTGCAAATGGCAAGATTTCATTTCTTTTGATGGCTTCAGAGTATTCCATTGTGTTTATATACCACATCTTCCTTATCCATTCATCTGTTGTTGGACATCTAGGTTCTTTCCAAAGTTTGGCTATTGTAGACATTGCTGCTATAAACATTCGGGTGCACATGCCCCTTCGGATCACTATGTTTGTATCTTTAGGATAAATACCCAGTAGTGCAAATGCTGGGTCATAGGGTAGACTGGGTGGCTCAGTGGGTTAAAGCCTCTATCTTCAGTTTAGGTCCTGATCTCAGGGTCCTGGGATTGAACCCCGCATAGGGCTCTCTGCTCAGTGGGGAGCCTGCTCCCCACCCACCACCCCCAGCCTGCCTCTTTGATTACTTGTGATCTCTGTCTGTCAAATAAATAAATAAACACATACCTCTGCTTCTATATCTACCCTCCTACCTACCTCTCAAGGTGGCCTCTGAAACCACTCTTTGTGTACCATCTCACTTATTTCTTTGGTTTCACTACCTGCCTTCTTCATAACATTCAGAGTCAAGATTGCCTCATACTGTGAAGTAAAAGCAATTTACGAGTAAATGTAATTATTTCCATCACATTAGGAGTTAAAATGAGCCTTATGTTTAAATTTGTAATATAATTATCATTTGTAAATTGCATCAATAATGATCTCATTTCAATTTCTAATACAGTTAGTTAAAAATAGTATTTGAAGACACTCTTTTTTAAGTTTGGAATTTGCTAGCATTTTACATTATTACTCAGTTATATCTTTCTAAAACATTTACTAGATTTGGGATGTCTGGGTGCCTCCATTGGTTAAGCAGCTGCCTTCAGCTCTGATAATGATCCCAGGGTCCTGGGATTGAATCCTGCATCAGGCTCCTTGATCAACTGGGAATCTGTTCTCCCTCTGCCTGCTGCTGCCCCTGCTTGTGCATCTCTCTCTCTCTCTCTGACAAATAAATAAATAAAATATTTCAAAATAAATGAACAAAGCATTTACTAGATAGAAAGTTTTTCATACAGATTTTCAAAGTAGGATTAAATAAATTTTGCCTGAGAATTTACAACTGTCTAGAAAAATTTGCAATAGAATGCAAAATTATTAATCCAGTATACTATACATGAAAAAAGAAAGAAAGAAAGAAAGGAAGAATGAAAAGAAAAGAAAGGAAATAGTGAGCAATCTGATACCAAGATGTGGAAAAATCTGTGGATGTACTGGGCATGGTTTTCAGCTGGTTACTTGAATGTGTTGAATTTTTCAATAATTACATTAAATTCTCCTTTTAGTTCTAGGTTTAAGAGGTGACAGAGAATTGTATCTCTTAAACATTCCTGATTGCTAAAACACAATTTAGTGGAAAAGACAGTCAGTCATACTTGAGCAATTGAGTTGTTGTTTACTTTGAGTATTGCAAGTATCTAAATGTACAAATTTCAACTATTATCCTACACTTCCACAAGTAAAACATGGTTGTGTCCCAGGAAGTTACCTTTAGGAAGAATGAAAAGGCACATCCATGCTGGAATGTTCACTTTCACTTCATTTTTATTTCTGGGAGTCAGATGTTATAATTAATACTTATGGGATGGAAAATGAAAAAAAAATGATTTTCTGTATGTGTGGGCATGTGTGTGTGTGTGTGTGTGTTATAAATATTAAGGCACTATTTTCTTTTGTTTTTTTTTAAAGATTTGTATTTATTTATTTGACAATGAGAGATCACAAGCAGGCAGAGAGGCAGGCAGAGAGAGAGGGGGAAGCATGTTTCCTGGTGAACAGAGAGCCTGATGCAGAGCTCAATCCCAGGACCTTGAGATCCTGACCAGAGCCAAAGCAGAGGCCCAACCCACTGAGACACCCAGGTGCCTGGCATTATTTTCTTTTGAAGGAAACATGTAGTAAATACTAAGCCACTATTCTCTTTTGAAGGAAACATATCTGAGTTTCTCTTCAAAGCTGACAGACATCTGTGAATGATATTTCCATTATTGTTAACTGATTCTCTTTCCTGGCTGCTGTTAGTGCAAAATTCAAAGTTAGGGGGGCAGCATATTTTCTGCAAGATGTTTTATGTTTTCTGAATGTAAATATACATACATACATACATACATACGTGTACATAGCCTTAGATAAGTGTGCTTGCTTTGAAGTTCTGATTAATACTTCAGTCATTTTTAATACACCACTACTTCATAATTGCTGGTCTTTTTCATGGGTTAATTTTTTTATGTATGATTGTTTCTTCTTGACTTGCAACCTGACTAAATATATCATCTAGTTTGAGTGAGATTGTGCTTTGACAATTGTTGGTTTAAAAGAGCAAAGTTCATAGATGTCAATGATGTTACCCATTAGTTTAAAACAAATTTTCGGTGTGTTGTGTTTTAGTATCAAAGTGGAGAGAGCATATCATTTAAGCATCATTCAAACTGTTAGTTTAAAAACAGTATTCTGAAAGTTTTTGTAGTGTAACTAAATTTTAACTAGATTTAGCATTAAATTTAAAAAGTGTTTGAACTCAATACCCTTTCTTTTCCAAATTACATAGTTTTAGTGATTATTTAACTTTTAATTAAAGGTTTAAGCAATTTATTCTCAATAAGTATTGTAAGTATTGAGATTAATAACTTGTAATAGCTTTTAAATTAACAGAGCCTTTCGTTTAACAAATCTTTGTGCAGTAGGGCAAGAAATAATTACATTTTATTTCTCTTAAATGTGTTAGTAATTAACATTTCTAATTTTGAATGTGAAATAAATGCTTTGATTTAAATATAAAAGGACATTAACAAAGACTGCACATGCTGTAATTTAAGTTGAAGTCATAAGCTATACCTATTCATTTGTTAACATTAAACTTATCCTTAATCCTGTAACCATATTTGTAATTTTCTGAAAATTATATGATTTTCCTGTCCAAAATACTCTTAGAGCATGGTCTAGAAACCAATATGTAAAATTCTGAAATGAAGTAAATTAAGGTTGAAAAGCAAGAACAATGACCCAAAAACTAGAGATGTAAATAAAATCAGTGTATATTTCAGTGTAATGACCTGGAAGCACCTTGTATATACTTTAGAAGATAGTTTAGAGATCAAAGTGCTTAGAAACATTTTAAATAGTAAAACTACAACATGAATGATAAACTGGAACCATATCCCATCACTGGAAAAGTTATGAAATATTACTAAATGTCAGCTTGGGATTTTGAACATGGCTTACTGTGAATTGTGAACTAGAAGTTCAGTATGTCAGACCTATATGAACTAAATTTTATTCATATCACAATTGATTAAGTTTCCAAAATGAATCAAGACAAATAATTCTTAAGCAACCAAACCAATAAAGACATAAACTTGTAGGTATCAACTAATTCTCAAATTATTCACATGATATAAAAGGTTTTTTTGTGTCTCTGATATCAAAAAGGCTCAATGAAAACACAAATATCTTAAGTTTGATAAAGAAATGATATGAGTAATAGTGCTTTAGGTAGCATTTCTGATTATAATATTTCAATGTGATCAAATTAACTAGTTTTTTATTATTCTTTGTCAGAATACACTTTTAAAACGAAATACATTATACTTAAAAATTACTCAAAAACTGTTTCTCTTCTAAATCTATATAAAATGACAAAATAATTTCTATAGATTCAGAGTCAGTCATAAATATGAATCACAATGCTTTTCATGATTTGGGGGAGAAACCATTTAAGTAATAAAAATAGAATCAGAGAAGAAATGTCATTCTTGTCAACATTTGGCTTATAGGCTCACACTCTGTCTTCTCAACATTTCTGTTTTATTGGCAATAGAAAGAAGAGAGTTTAAATATAAATGCTTGAAGTACTATAGATAAGCTGATTCTGGAAGCTTCTATTATAACAGCTTCAGCTGTTTAGAACTTAAACATTTCTCTTAACATTTGATGCCAACAGGGCCACTCTACCATAACAACCTCTTCAGGTAATACATTCAATCCAAGGGGAACAAAATCAGTTAGATTAGGTTTTCCCACTAAATAAATGAAATAACTTGTTGCTTGAATTTGGTTTTACTTTACCTTTTATTTTAGCATAACGGAGATAAATGATAAGATTGAATATGAATGTCCTTGGATAATATAAAATATTAAAACATTTGTTTTTAAGATTAATAACCTTTTTTTCTAAGATAATAAATTTGTCAATAAATGATGGCATAACGTGTAGCTAAATGTCAGAAAATGAGATAAAATTTTAGTTAGGTAGTAAGTAAAGCATGTTCTTAGCCTAGTATATTATCTTCCATCAGGGTATAAATTAGAACTAAGGAATAATAAGAAATGTTATTTCTTCTTACGTTTTACATTTAACCTTAAAAAGTTTATGCATATTTCCCATCTGAAGTTATTCACATTTGAATGTTTTAAATGGATAATACTGCCCTTGATGTGTTAAATGATAAATGTGAATAAGGGCATGGGAGAAACATAATGAGAGATTTAAAAAAGAAAATCTGGGTACCTGGGTGGCACAGTTGGTTAAACAGCTGCCTTTGGCTTGGGTCATAACATCAGGATCCTGGGATGAAGACACACATTATATTGGGCTTCTCACTCAGCAGAGAGTCTGCTTCTCCCTCTCCCTCTGACTCTCCTCCCTGCTTGTGCTCTCTCATTCTCAAATACATAGATAAAATCTTAAAGAAAAGAGAGAGAGAGAGAGAGAGAGAGAAGCTTTGTTATTCTTCCCACTGGTTTTCTACTTCTTTTTCAGGAAAAGAGGGTTTTATTATGCCTACCCTTCCCCTAGCCACAGATTGTTTTCGCCTTTGCTAGGAAGCAGCTATGCTAGTTTTCCCTTTGTGACTTACGGCTCCTCCAAGAGAAGAGTTCAGGAAAATGAATGGTGTTATGTGCCTCTGTCCCAACAACAGCTGATCACCTCCTACATGCTTGCCATTACTCATGGGGCTCTATCCAATCTTCTCTGTGGCCTCTGATCTATTCTGAAAGAAGCCAGGAGAGATGTGTAGGAAAAAGCTTATGAGGGAGTAATAGCTCCATTTTTGTTTGTGGTCCCCAGCTATTCCAGAATGATATGCTAGGGGATATTTGCCGTTCATTAAAATTTTGCCCATTTCTTCTCTCCACCTTTATAGTGTGTTGTGCCTCTTCTGTCAGTGTTCTATCATAATTGATATGGAGTGTACATCCTGACTGTTCTTTAACTTTTTCCTCTGGAATTCAGGTACTGGGTTGCTTTGTGTCCTCAGGTTCTGATGGGTTCAATGAAAAGTACGATATTTTAGTGTATCTAGGGTTTGTTTATTTATTACAGTGAGAGCAACATTATTTAAAGTTTTCATTATCCTAAGTGGCAATGGAAGTTCAATAGAGTTGTTTCTACAATTGCATGTATAAAGTAATTCTACAACTACTTATGAAGTCGTTTATGGAATTGAACAAATGGATAAATATATAATGTTAATGGAGACAGAATTCTCATTGCAGCAAAAAGGAAAGCAACTAATAACCCTCTAGGAACCATGGGTTATTACTGAACCTTTTTAGAAAAAGATATAAATTAGGAGGGAGGGGGGAAAAAAAGAAAGAAGCATTTCGGCAGCCTTTTAATACCTAAAATTATGTACTTCATGACACTCTAGAGTTCTATAATATTTAACAATGAGACTTATTGAGAGTAATTATTAACACAATATTTGAGAAAATAAGTCATCCCTTACTCACCTGTTTATTAATGTTTTCCTTACATAAATGCTATAACTTATCAAAGTAAATAATTGTAAGATAAAAATATTTTACTGAATGAAAGAATGACTCATTTTTCCTGTATTTGTTATGCTAAATATTGATCACTCATGTAATCATTTTACACATATTTTATGCATATTAATCAGTATGTGTGTATGTGTTTATATTACTTTTGACAAAATGCTTATTCCTCCTTAAGTTTTCTGCCAGAAAACAATCCTTCTACCATCAAAATACAACCAATTCATTGGGATAGATTTAGACTGTGAAAAAGAATACTGGGTATACCTGAATAAAACCTTTAAGCCTTGATAATTTTTTTGTCTTCTTTGTGAATTATATTTCAGCAGCACATATATGAGATTTCTTCTTAGGCTTGAAGTGAAAGGACAAGAATCTGTTTTTATAAGATTCACAGACAATGCTACCAACTCAAGTGGTTTCGGTAGCTGTAGAAGTACCTGAACCTTTTCACTTTTTTTCTAAAAGTTTCCTCTGCCTCCACTAAAATCTCTACTATTTTCTGTTTATCTAGCTTATAACTACCCTACCTTTGACTCTATTCAATCTTGATTTCTCACACCTGCTTTCTTATTATCTGACCTTTACGTCAGTCAGCCTTCACCAAAGTTTTACTCATTTTCTAATCTATTGCAAAAATCAAAACCAGAACCCTTTTTTTGATAAATATAAACTCTTTTCTGGATTCACAAAATTTGTCCTCTCTCTTATTTAGCCTGGTTTAGGGTCTATTCCATCTTCTTTTCTGGTTGATCTCACAATATAGGTTTCATTTAAAAAAATCATTTCTGAGGAAACTGACGATTCCTAGCCATAGCTTTTGTCTCACATTACACCATTCATCATCTTTTCTGCCCATTTCTACTTTTAAAACACTTTTCTACTATCTGGTAAACTGTTGTGAGTACAGTAGTTTGTTGAAAACAATTTGTATAATACATTGTATTAACGGGAAAGTGTGCTTTATTAGGCTCATTCTGGGAAGCAGATCAAAGTTTTAATACAGTTTTACACATACATCCCTGAGCACTTGAGAAGAGTATGTATTCAGTTATTATGGAGTGGAGTGTTCCAAAAATGTGAATAGTTCAAGTTAGCTGATAGTTTTATTCAAGCCATCTGCATCCTTCCTGGTTTTCTGTCCACTTGAATCCATTACTAGGAAAGAAATGTTTTAATTTCCAACTATAGTTGTGGAGATATTTTTTTTCCTTTTAAATCTATCAATTTTTGTCTCATGTGTTTTGAAGCTCTTTTGTTTAGTTGTATTCATCGTTTAGATTGTTGTGTTTTTCTGAAGAACTGACCCTTTTATTAGTATTAATGTCTCTTTTTAATCCTTGGTAGTATTCCTTTTTTGTCCCCTGAAGTTTATTTTTTCTGAAATTAATATAACTACGCCTGTTCCTTTTTTCTTAGTGTTTACGTTACATATCTTTTTGATGTGCTTTTAATTTTAATCTGTATATGTTTCCATTTGAAATAGGCTTCATTAAAATAAAATTCTATATTAATATTTTTATCAGCTTATATGGCATTTACCCATGGGTAATACATATTCTATTTCTAACTGGAGGTACCTGGTATTCTGAATGTGAGGTTATTTTTTGCCCTGGGACCTCAGTTCCCTCACAAGTTCAAAAAGATCATTAATATGTGGTTTGTTCTACTTTGTTTCTGGTTGTAAAAAACAAGTGATGCCTTTTCCAACTCTGTATCTCTGAGTTATTCTATACCTTTAGATATACATACTATTTGTGTTGTCTTGTTTCTCCTGCTGGGTACTTCAGCACAATGTTAATTAAAGGTGATAGTGAACATCTTTATCTTTTTCTCCATTTGAGGAAGTAAGATTTAAATTGTTTATTATTAGGTATTTTTTGTTAGTTTTGCTAGTTTTTCATTAGACTCTGGAAATTCCATGTAATTATAGCGTATTGACATTACCCTTAAGTTTAATTAAAATTTTTGCCTGTATCTATTGAGATTATCATATAATTTTTAAAATACAATTCTGATCACTTAATGTGGCTACTGACAATGATATTCAAATATTAAACTTACATTCTTGGAACTAAAAAAATCATAGTTGTGATATATTATATATTTTAAAACATTTTTGGACCTACTGTACTTTTTTAATAACTTCTTAAATTTAATGATAGGATTTTTCTGGAATTTTCTTTTCCTGTATGCTATTTTAAGGTTTTGAATTATAGCCTAATAAAATGAGTTGTGTATATCATTTGTAAATACCTTTTCCCATTCAGTATGTTGCTTTTTTGTTTTGTTTTGTTGATGGTTTCCTTTGCTATGCAAAAACTTTTTATTCTGATAAAGTCCCAATAGTTTATTTTATGCTTTTGTTTCCCTAGCCTTAACAACACAGCCAGGAAAATGTTGCTACAGCCAATGTCAGAGAAATTGTGAGTTTTATGGTTTCAGATCTCACATTTAGATTTTTAATCCATTTCTAGTTTATTTATGTATATGCTGTTAGAAAGTAGACCAGTTTTGGGGCACCCGGGTGGCTCTGTCTATTGAGTATTTGACTCTTAATATTGGCTCAGGTCATGATCTGACATACAGCATAATGTGCTGTGTGGTGACAGATGGTAGCCACATGTGTGAGCATACAGTAACACATAAAGAAGCTAAATCACTAAGTTTTACACCTGAAACTAATGTAACATTGTGTGTCAAGTATATTCAAATTATTTAAATAAAATAAAATGAGTTAGAAAGTCTCATTACCTATTCTCTAGAAGAGTTTTTGTAAGTTAGTTTTAGTTAACTTTTTCTTTAGATGTTTGGAAAAATTCAATGATACAGAATTTTGTATCTAGAATTTTGGGGGGAAATATCTTTTACTAAATATATACCATTTAATAGATATAAAATTATTATACTTCTTTTGAATGTATTTTTAAATGTGTTTTTCTTTAAACTGTGCTTGTTTCATTTGTTAATTATTGTATTTGAAAATGTTTATTCATAACATTTTATAATATTCTGTTTAGTGCTAGGAAACTGAATAAGGGTGATCTTTTTTCTTTCCTGAAATTATTTTCTGCTTTTCTCTTTTATTAATTTATTCCATTTGCCACTGGTTTATCAATTTTATTCATTTCTTTAAAGAACCTGGGGTGCATGGGTGGCTCAGTGGGTTAAGCCTCTACCTTCAGCTCAAGTCATGGTCTCAGGTCTTGGGATTGAGCCTCTCTACTCAGCAGGGAGCCTGCTTTCTCCTCTCTCTCTCTGCCTACTTGTGATCTCTCTCTGTCAAATAAATAAATAAAAATTTTTAAAAAAAGAACCAAATTTTGACTTTGTTATACTTGTATTATATCTGATTTATAGTTAATTATTTCCTGCTCTTTTGTTTGTTTGTTTTTTTCATATATTCTAATTCCTTTGATGCTTGAAATCAATACACTAAGGTCATTGATTTTCAGCTTTTTGTTTCTTTGTTTGTTTAAGGACATATATTTCCCCTCTAAACACTTATTTTGGAGCATTACATAAGTCTTGATAGATTATATTCTTTTTTTAAAGATTTATTTATTTATTTTAGAGAGTGAGAGTGAGTAGGGGGAAGGGCAAGGGGAGAGGGAGAGAGATAAACCTTGAGCAGAATCCCCATTGTGCATGGAGCCTGACACAGGGCTGGATCCCAGGACAGTGACATGACCTTAGCCAAAATCAAGTCACCCACTTAACTGACTGAGCCACCTAGCTACTACCAGTCAATTTATATCAAAATAAATTAGAAATAAGTTGAGATTCTAAATATTGTCAATTTCATCTTGAAAAAAATTGCTATATTATTAGAGCAGGAATAGATTAATTTACTTCAATTTGAAATTGAGTTGGTCAAAGCTGTTTATTCAGTCTTTCGCGGTGCCTTGTCTGTTTCTAGTTTGCTGTTACTGTTTATTTTGTAGCGTAGGGCTGTGTGTGTGTGTGTTTATAGTATTTATCAAGACCTCCATTATGTCCTGGCCTCTGACACACACTTTTTCCCTTTACTCCATACTTCTAAGCCTACTACTAGCTATTCTCATCAGCTTCTTAGTCTCAGTTAGGTTATCTATTCTGTCTCCATCTTAGATCTATCATAATAACACCACTTAGAAATCAGTAAGTGCCTTGACTTAAGTGCCCTCAACAGTTTTGCTCACTCCAAATGTTTTCCTTTGCCCTAATATCTTAGTCCTCATGTTCTGACTGACATCGTGGCCCAAAAACTAAAATTTTGTCTTCTACCTTATGAGATTATGGAAATTTAACCTCTGTTTACCAGATATAACCACCACTTTCTCATTGGATTATTAAGTTTTCCTTTTGTTGCCACTTTTAAAAATGGCAACTGTCTTATGGGGAAAGCATGAGAAAATTTGGATCTGCTTCATTATTCTTCTCTTTGTGATTCACACTCCTGAAGCTCTGGATGTTTTGGTTTACCTCTGATGTCTTCAAAAAGATGTTTTTTGTATTTCATAGTTAATAGAGAGTTGATGTACAAAAAGCTAATATGTCATTATTCCAGCAGTTCCCTTCCTATTAAAATTATTTTTATGTACTGAATTCTATGTCCACAACTTGATTTTTGAAAGTAAACTTTATATCTACATTGCAGACTTTAACATATTAATCTTATTTTTATATCTATACTTCTCAAAACATAGGTAAGAAAACTACGCTGCAAAAAATCAGTTACCTTGACTATTGAATTAAATAAAATTTGTCAATAATAGTGAGGCTGTTATGACAACAGTTTTTTGGGGGGAAGCTATTTACACTAATTCAAAGTTAACTTTTCTTTCCTTTTCCTTGGCTCTTCTGCCTATGTATTTAGAAAAGGAACTTTCTACATTTTCTGATACTAAAGAGCAAAATTTCCGTGTCATCTTTTGCTCAATAGCATAGTTAATTTTCTCATGCTGCTGTGCAATCTCAGAAGAAATATACGTGAAGAAATTGGAAATTGTTAGTGTTATTTTTTTTTTTTTTTGTTAGGAGGCAGGCTTATAGGTGAACTTTTTCAAAGAATGAGGACAACAGAAAAGACATGGTGTCCATCTTTATTATTTTAGTGTCATTGTGACTAGAGGGTATGGTAGTATAATAGCAGAAGGTGAAAGTTGATAAGAGCAGAAAAATAATGGTAACATTACAATACCCTAAAGGGATTTTATCAAACAGAGAATAAATTTCAGCTTCACACTTACATAATACCTTGACTTTATTTTTTTTTAATTTTACCTCAGACCTTATATATTTGGGCAGATTTAACTCCAGAAGGAGTATTCCAGAAGGAATCCACAGAAGCTGAAATGGGGGGGGGTGTTCTGTATAGTTCCCACTATCACACTTTTTTTAATGATCATGATGCTCTTATTTCACTAGTCCATAGTGTGTCAGGGTGGCTACCTAACAGAATATTTTATTCTTTGAGGAAGGGAAAAATGATGGAGGAGAGTTACAAAAATTCTACATGCAATTGTAAGTGACCTTGAAATACTGAACTGGCATTCTGTGCAGAATCAATAGCCAGACAAGATTCACTGCAGGTCCAATAAGGTGAAAGGGAACATTGTAAAGAGAGAGAGATTTGAAGAGGGAAAGGTGACTAGCGAAAAAAGGAGGATGAGAAAGAAGATTGAACTGAAGTGCTACTGATATGCCTATGCCAGACTGTTCTTGCTGCTTTTGAAGCTGAAATTTAATTCCCACAAAATGACAGATGTTGCAACTGTGGCCAATTAAGAGACAAAAAAAAAAAAAAAGTCATAACTGCATGCTCTTCTAGCTATATAGCAGATACTTGAATACCAGTCAGCTAGTTTAAGATAAAGATGAACATGCAGTTTATTGTTAAGTAATGAAAAAAAATAAAGAAAAGAAGCAATAGCAAGAAGAAATCATACATACATTTATAAAAATTTATAGATGGAATGCAAGTTACAGGACATATTTTATTTTTTGAAAGTTTGAGAAATGCCATCTTCATGTAATAAGTAAAGATACAATTTTGCTCCCATTTTCAAATGAGTAAACTGTTATTTTAAATTGTACCAGTTTTAGATAATTTTATTTCTTTTTATTTTTGCTAAAATTAGTTTGAACTTTTGGAATAGAGATTTTAAAATAATGAATACTTCTTCATTCCAGAAAAAAATGCACATTCAATATATTTCAGCAACTTTCCTCCAATTTTTATTAGTGATAAAATATACATAATTCACAATTTATCATCAAAACCATTTTAGGTGTATAATTTGGTGGTATTAAATATCACAGAATTCCCAATTTCATGCTACCATTTTTGTTAGTTCCAGAACTCTTTCCATATTTTAAAATTGAAACTCTAGTCATCAAACAGTAGTTCCCTATTCCCACCTTTCCTCTGCACCTGGAAACTGTAATTCTACTCTGTTTCTATGATTGTGACTGCTCTTAAATGCCTCATAGAAATGGAATCATACATACAATATAAATAATCATACAGTGACTGGCTTTTTTCACTTAGCATAATATCCTCAAGAATCACCCATGTGGGGGCACCTGGGTGGCTCAGTGGGTTGAAGCCTCTGCCTTCGGCTCAGGTCATGATCCCAGGGTCCTGGGATCGAGCCCCGCGTCGGGCTTTCTGCTCCGAAGGGAACCTGCTTTCTCCCCTCTCTCTGCCTGCCTCTCTGCCTACTTGTGATTTCTCTCTCTCTGTCAAATAAATAAAATCTTTAAAAAAAAAAATCACCCATGTGACTTGTCATGTTTCTTTCCTCTTTAAGGCTAAATAATATTCCATTGTAGGTAAATTTCACATTTTATTTATCCATTTATCTCTCAATAAACAGTTGGGTTTTGCACACACTGTGAATAATCCTGCCATGAATATAGCTGTAAAAATATCTCTTTGAGATTGAACTTTCAGTTCCTTTAGGTATATATACCCCACAGTGGAATTGCTGGATCATATGGTTTTTAAGTTTTAAAGGAATCACAATACTATTTTCCATAGCTGCTATACCATTTAATATTCTCATCGGCTTGTACAAGTGCTCTAACTTCTCCAAAACTTGTTTTCTGTTTTTATTTTTTACTGTATTCATCTTAATATGTGTGACATGGTATCTCATTATAAAATGATTTCTTTTGTAAAAGATTGACACAGCTCATTTTCATCTTTATAAGTAGTTATGTTTTCTTTTGATAATAGCCATTTACAACTAATAAATTATATTTCTTTAATGGCTGACAACATTGGGTGGAAGTACAGATTGTCATTTATTCTTTCTTAACACTTTTAATGAATTAATGTATGTGTGCATATATATGTATATTTCATATACATAATATAAGTGCCTATAGATACTATGATATTGAAGTTGCATAAACCAAAGTACTGTAAACTGTGAAAGTATTATTAGTAGATGAGTCTAAAATGATTCTTGAACCCTGTGTTGCAGGATAGAGGGTGAACATCATAGGCAGTGGCTATCTACAAATTTAAGCTATAATGCATACTTCATCTAAACATGAAGTGAAAAGCAGAATGAATTTGGGTTTAAGGTCTAGTCAAAAATTTACCTGAGAGGCATACATCATTAAATCAATTGCATTTTACAAAAAGTGATGATTTGGTTTGAGTTACTCAAAATATTGTACATATAACCTCATTTCTTAGGCAATTAATAATCATCTTCAAAATAAAACTGAACATCTTTCTTAAGAGTACAGTTATTAAAATGTTTAAATAAACTCACTATTTCCTTCTCCTCCACCACCCAAATAAAAAAGGATTTGACACTGATTTTAAGTGAATTTAATATAGAACTAGGTGATTAAACTAAAGCAAAAATTAAATTTAAAAAAAGTGTGATGGGAAAATATTACAAGTACCAAGGCTAATTCTATTGTGATCGAAGATAAATTCATTTCTAAACATCCAAGAAAACAAGTCAGGAGGTAAATCTGAGTTTATTCTCCCATTTGTGTGATATTCTTTCATTCATTCAGCATTGTTTTATGTGCTAAGCACTGTAATAAGTTTACAATACTGAAGTTACACATGTATATTTTTCAAGAGGAAAGAAGGACTAGACTGGAGAGACTTAAGCAACTCTTTTTGAATGATATAAGTTGGAATAAATATCTTCAAATAAAAAATCTTTTTTTATTTTTCTACATGTTCACATCACAGAATAAGGCTCAAGAATACATATAGAAATTTAAAAAAATTCAGCACATGACAAGGCAAAATACACAATGTGTGGTATCTAATAAAAAAATTACTATACATGCAGTGAAATAATACAATCTATTATATAAAAAAAAGTCTGATCAATTGAAATTGTTCCAGAAATGGCACAGATGATAAAATTAGTAAGAAAAGATATTAAAATAACAATTATAATTAGATTTTCTGTGTTCAAGAAGATAGTAAAAAAGTAGAGCAGAGGTATGAAAGATATTTTAAAAAAACTAATGTTTAAATTCCAAGTTAAAAACAACAATGTCTGAGAGAAAAAAAAAACTTAGAAAGGAATAACAACACATTAGACAATGCAAAAAAAAAGAGAGAGAGAGAGAGAGAAAGAGAGAGAGAAAAAAAAAGAAAAAGATTAGTGAACTTTACTACATAGCAATTGAAACTATCCAAAATTAAACAGAGACAGAAAGGAAACAGACAAAAATGAACAGAACATCAATATTCTGGGAGATAGGGGCACCTGGGTGGATCAGTGGGTTAAAGGCTCTGCCTTCAGCTAGGTCATGATCTCAGGGTCATAGGATCATAGGATCTAGCCCCACATTGGGTGCTCTGCTCAGCAGGGAGGCTGCTTCCCCATTTCTGTGTGCCTGCCTTTCTACCTATGCTCTCTCCCTCCGTCAAATAAATAATTTTTTTAAAAGTTAAAAAACTATTCTGGAAGAGCCAAAACAAATGTACCTGAATTCTCCAAAGGCAGGATCAAGGGAAACAGAAAACAATTTGGAGAAATAATGGTTACAATTTCTCCAAATTTGAGGAAAATTGTAAATGGACAGGTTCAAAGTCAACAAACTGCAAACACCAAAAACATGAAGATGTCTATGTCAAAGGCAAACAAAGCAATATACTTCTATCTAGCCACTAAATTTTGGGAGACTTTGTTATGCAGCAGTAAAAACTGAAATGGTATCTTTGACTTTTTTTTTTAATAATGCATTCCTAAACACGGCATTAAACAATACAAATGTATATAAAATGTGTAGGCTTTGCTATTTCCAAATTGTCCTTTAAGAAATTTGTTGTAGTTTAGTCTCCCTAAATGTGGAAAAATGTGCTGGTTTTCTTATTCTTTATCTACTTTATTTCATCTTGAGAGCCATTATCATTTGTATTTAAGAGCTCAGCCTCTAGAGTTACATTGATCAGGTTTAACTTACAACTTTTATGTCCTTGAGAAAGTTAAATAACTTTTATGTGCCTGTTTTCTCATTCATAAAATGAATTTAGTGTTCTACCCATCTCAACAAATGTTTGTTTGGTTGCATGAAACTTCAAGTATACAATACCTGGCAGATGGAAAGCCCTAAAATAAAGTCAGATATTGTATTAGATAATATATAGATAATACAAACTTACAAACTATAATATGCTGGTCTTCTTTTCATTTTCTTTGTTAGTGCTATTTTATTCTTTGCCTATTGAACACTGTTATTTTAATATAATCAAGAAAATAAGGGAAACTGGATGCATATGCTGAATCCCAGGAGCTCTTCTTATTAAGTCAAAATTTACAAGCATGTGAACAGGGCAGTTGCATAATGTCCCCTTCTTAGAAGTTTAATGTCCTGATTTCACCAATTAAACAGTCATAATATCTTGGCATTTGAATTTTATAAACTTTATAAGTGAAATCCAGTGGAATAATGGGGCACACTCTGGGTGCTAAAAGCCTCAGGCAATTCCAATGCACCTCCCCTCACATCCCAATTGCCCTGGATGGTCTTCATTGACCACTTGCTCCCCAACTTCCTGCCACCTGGTCTGCCCAACCTTTCCCTCCACATCCCTCCCCAGACAGTTGTCACCTTCTACCTCTGATACCCACAACATCTTGTATCAAGGCTAATAGTGGCTATCACTAGCCTGGAATGACTGTGACATGATGTGTTTAGTGAGTAATTCACTGGGGTCAAGCCTCTTGCCCACCCTAATCGAAGCATCTAGTGAATTCCAGTATAGAAAGTGAAATAGCACAGAAGTGGAAATATCCACTGTGAGTTGTTGCAATGTGTTTGGGTATTGAGCCCGTGGAAGGGATAGCTCAACTCAGCCCGTACAGGTGCATGGTTCTTTTGAAAGGTTTACTGGGATGTTTGGAGCTGGAAGCCATAATAGTCTTCACATGTGCATCTCTATCCTCATGAATTAAGGATCACTCCCTGAGTTTCCTCAGTGCATCCAAGGAAACTCTTCCTCCTTCCAATGTTGCTGAGTCTTATTGTTGTTTGACTTTTCTAGCCAGGTTGTACTGTATTCTGTGGTAAGCCACAAAATACTAATTGTGTAATTTTGGTAATTCTATATACAGGTTATTTACATTTAAAACTGGACATTTGTATTTAAAACTGGAATTTCACAATATAACAGTGGATGATAAATTTCATGCTAATTGAAAAAAAAAAATTTCTTCTCCGCCTTGGCATTTAACACAAATACAAAATACCATGAGGAGAAAGAAACCATGTAAGAAAAGGAAAAATTTTATATGTTAATGTCTTTAGTGGTGTTTTCCCTCTGTTTTTTGAATAAGGGACCTCACATTTTCTTTTTTAAAGATTTTATTCATTTCTTTGAGAGAGGAAAAGAGAGGGAGAAGCAGACTCTCCACTGAGCAGGGAATTCAATCCCAGAACCCTGAAATCATGACCTGAGCTGAAGGCAGCTATTTAACCAACTGAGCCACCCAGGTATCCAGGACCTCATATTTTCGTTTTACACTGGTATTCACAAAATAATATAGCTGGTCCTGCTCCCTATAAATTCTGAGCAGCGAGATAGCACATGGATTGTGGAGCCAAACCACCTGGGTTCATTAGTCCCCTCAAATGATCCTCACTATTAATGTGGTTTTCAGTAAGTTAATCTCTATGTTACTTCCATTTCTCTCATCTGAAAATTGGTGAGCATCATGTGATAAAATTTTAATTTAAATCAATTTAGATATATAGAACTCCTAGAATAATGCCCAGCACAGGGTAAATACTTAATGCATTTTAGATAAAATAATTATACATTAAGGATTTCAAACTTTCACTACCATATATACTTTAATTATTTTGACTTTATGTTGACTTTATGGAATTTCTTTTTGTTTTTCTGATGTATCTTTTATCACACTAAATGGTATAATTCCACCTTATTTTTTTCTGGCGACATAGTCCATCATTCTTAAGTTTAGAAAATCTGGGGCACCAGGATGGCTCACTCGTTAAGCATCTGCCTTCAGCTCAGGTCATCATTCCTGGATCTTGGGATCCAGCTCCGTGTTGGGCTCCCTGCTCATTGGAGAGTCTGCTTCTCCTTCTCCTCTCTGCTCCTGGGCTCTTTCTCACGATCTCTGTCTCTTTTTCAAATAAATAAATAAAAATCTCTTAAAAAAAAAAAAGATTTAGAAAATCCTCCGGATTCTAAAAACTGATCAATATTCACCACTATTTTATTTATATTTTTTAAAAAATGTGTTTTATATTTATTTCTAATCTACTTGGTGATTACTTTCATGCAAGATAAGTGATAATGTGTTTTCTGCTTTATTGACATATACTTGACAACACTGTAAGTATTTAAAGTGTACAATGTGATAATTCAATATATGTACACATTGCGATTGATTCTCTACATTGAGTTAATTAACGTATCTCATCACCTTACATATTTACCTTTTTTTCTCACTGAGAATGTTTAAATTCTATTCTCTTAACAAATTTCAATTATATAATACAATGTTACTGATCATAGTCATCATATTCTATATTAGATCATTAGGTCTTCAGATCTTATTCATTTTATAACTAAATGTTTATACATTTTTGCCAACATCTCCTTATTTCCTTCACCCTAGCCCCTCACCTGGCAACCTATTTTATTTTATTTTATTTTATTTTATTAAGCTTCCCATATAAGTAATATCACACAGCATTATCTTTGTCTGGCTTGTCTCGGTTGGCATAATGCCTTCCAGGTTCATCCATGTTATCACAAAAGACAAGATTTTTTTAAAGACTGAATTCTATTCCAGTCTGTGTATGACATTGTCTTTTTTTTTTTTTTTAACATTACATTCCCGTGATTTATTTATTTTATAAATGGAAGTTTGTATCTTTTGACTCTATTTATCAATTTCACCCACCCCCTATCTCCTAACTCTGGCAACTACCAATCTGTTCCGTCTATCTGTGAGGTTGGGTTTGTTTTTGCTTATATGTTTGCATGTTTGTCTGCTTGTTTGTTTTTGGATTTAGCATATAAGTGAGATTATATAGTACTTATCTTTCACTGTGACTTATTTCATTTACAACAATGCTTTCAGGGCTCATCCTTGTTGGTACAAAGGGCAAGATTTCCTTCTTTTTATGACTGAATAACGTCTCATTATATATATGTATATATATGTAAAATATATATTATAATATATATAATATTTCATTATATACACATATATAGATATATAGATACATAGATAGATATAACTCACATTTTCTTTACTCACCCATTGATAGTTAGATTGTTTCCATATTTTGGTTATTAAAAATAATGCAGAAGTGAACATGGGGGTGCATATATCTTTTCCCATTAGTATTTTCATTTTCTTCATATAAATATTCTGAAGTAGATTTGCTGGATCATATGGTAGTTCTATTTTTAATTTTTTGAAGAATCAGTATAGAATAGTGACTACCAGTTTATGCTCCCACCAACAGTGCACAATTGTTTCTTTATCTATATCCTCATCAGCACTTATTTTGTGTCTTTTTTTAATAGCAGTTCAAACAGGTGTGAGGTGATATCTCAGATTGTGGTTTTGATGTGCATTTCCCTGTTGATATGCTAATGTTGATCCCCTTTTCATATACCTATTAGCCAGTTTTATGTCTTTGTGAAAAGACCTTTTTTAATGCCTAAATAATATGCCATTGTGTATCACATTGCCCATTTTAATTGGATTATTTGTAAGGTTCTGTTTTGTTTTATGTTTTTATTTATATTTTATTTTCTTTTGCTTTGTTTTTTGCTATTAAGTTGTATGAATTCCTTATATATTTTTAATATTAACCCCTTATTGGATATGTGATTGGCAAGTATTTTCTCCCTTTCCATGAGTTGCCTTTTTGTTTTGTTTTCTTGATAGTAAGATAAGTGATTAGGTTTTACTATTGTTATATATGGTAGACCATATCATATTTTCTTGTGCAAGAGTAATTCAAGATCTTATATATTTAGAAAACGTGTTAAGTATTCTTTATATGACCATTGTTATACTTGCCCACATAAAAACCAGAGGTAGAACACTGTATCAGTTTTCTACTATCTTCATTTTAAAAAATACCACAAATTTTGTGGTTTGAAACAACAGAAATGTGTGTCTCAGAGTTCTGTCGATCACAAGTCTGAGTACCATGTAGCTTAGCTGGTTTCTCTGCGTGGAGTATTCAAGGCAGGAATTAAGGTATTAGCAGGACTGGATTTCCTTCTGAGGATCCTTCCTTTGGGAAGAATCCATTTTCCAGCTTCATTAAGATGGGTGACAGAATTCAGTTCCTCATAATTGTAGAATAAGATTTCTGTTTCTTTAGTGGCTCCTGGTCAGAAGTCATTCTAAGGGTGTAGAAGCCACTTATATCCCTGGTTTCTGGGCCTTTTCTGCATCTTCAAAGCCAGCAACTTATCTCAAGGTCTTACTTATGTTTTGACTCTCTTTGACTTCTTTTGTCCCATCTCTCCTTACTCTTTTTCAGCCACATTTTTCTGACTGACCGAGCTGGAAATTCTCTGCTTTTAGGGCTCAAGTGGTTATATTGGATACACCCAGATAATCCTGGATATTCTCCCTATGTTAAAGTCTATAACCTTAATTCTATATAAAAATTCCCTTTTGTCATGTAACCTAACATATCTACATCAGGTATGACATCAAGGGGCAACGATAATGAAAGCCAGAATTCTGTGGACCAAAAACATACTGTTACCCACTAAGCAAGTAACCAAGGTAATAAAGATCTACAAGAAACTAAGACAAAACTTGTGATCAAATTAAGGCAAAGACAGAACATAATTTAGAGGACACAATTAATAATAGCTTGTTTTTGAGATTACCTTATTTGGTAAATTTATCTTAGCTAGGGTTTTACGAGAAGTGTGCTAGCAAAAACTTAAAGCTAAACATACTTGCAAAAGCCTGGACCCCAGGTAGTCTCAGAGAGATTCAAATGTTTTGTATAGCAGATGTTCAAGTGCAAAGGTTGATATCTTACGGCGAATTAGGAAATGTTGGCCTGTGTTCACACAGAGAGATCATCAACATGACATATGCAGAATTGAAAAGTTCATTATCTTTGCAGATATACCCCACATGTTAAATTTTATCAAATGTGTTAACAAATATGCAAACAATTTTAAGGATATTTGAAAATACTTTCACATAGACTAAGCTGAGTATACAACATTTCAATACTATTCCCACAAATATCATGGGTTCTTTGAACAGATTTGAAATCTTGAAATTCTGATGAAATTATGTCTAATTTTGGGGTGCCTGGGTGGCTCAGTGGGTTAAGCCGCTGCCTTCGGCTCAGGTCATGATCTCGGGGTCCTGGGATCGAGTCCCGCGTCGGGCTCTCTGCTCAGCAGGGAGTCTGCTTCTCTCTCTCTCTCTCTCTCTCTCTCCCTCTCTGTCTACTTGTGATCTCTCTGTCCAATAGATAAATAAATAAATCTTTAAAAAATTTAAAAAAAAGAAATTATGTCTAACTTTGATGGAATTAGTCATCTAATTAAATTTAAGTAAGATCAATTTAATAAAATACTTTCAAATTTCTGTTTTTCTCTTTTCCAAAGAACTGTTTTAATATCATCTTAATAATTTTCTGTGATTTTATTACTTTTTTCTAGTTATAAAAGTATTACCTTCCAATTATAGAAAAAGTTCAAAATTATAGACAGTTAAAAAACACAAATTATATACATCTGTGTGTATATGTGTGTTCATGTACTTATACCACTAATGGCAACTAACTCCTGCTAATATAATTTTTTTAATTTTTGATATATATTTTGCTTAGATAATTTTGATCTGTTCATAAAATTTTATATACTGCTTATTAAAAGCAAACATAGTGTAAGTAAATATACTTAATTCTTTTAACATTTTAGGGTAACATTCTATCTTAGAGCATTATCTGCTATTTCTCATATTTTAAAAATTTTATGTATATTTTACAGCAATAATAGTCACATTCTATGCAAAGAGAGATAATAAGTTTGGTTTTTTTTCCTTTCTCATAGCCAATCAGTAACCGAATTCTGTTACAACCTGAATTGCATTGCAGGGGAGATAGTGAACTGTTTGTTTTGAGAAGTATTCAAAATTGAATTCATGCAGTCATGCCCTAACAGCACTTCATTCCCCAAAATTCGAGTTCCAATTAACCAAGAACTTGTGTTCTGTCAGCTTCCAGCAATGATGTGTTTGCTTCTAGGGATGTTCTTTTCTTCGATTGCTTTGTCTGACTCTGGTCAACAGCCCCAAGTCAGCAATCATCACTATTTTATCCTCAGAGGCTCCTTTTTAAATATCTTCTAGTTCCATCTGACAGGTATCCTATCCATCCTTTATATACTTGTCCCTTTTAAGACTAAACCAAAGAACAACATCTTTGAAATAATTTTGCTCTAGTAACTAATTGTATGTTTCCTGAGACAACAACCTACATATAATCCATGGTCTTCTACCACCCTGTTTGCATAATGCCACTAGCTGCAAGTCATTTTATTGCTTCAGTCCTGGACAGAATCTCTGCTCAAGTGCTCCTTTACCTGGAAGCCTTATATTCATATTCATCTGCACCTGTTTTAACATATCTTATTTATCGCTACAGTTGTTTTTCTCCTCACCAGTTAAGTTCTACTCATTCTTCAAAATTTTTTTTTCTTCTATTAGTTTCTTTGGACCTTAGATTACTGTTCCAGTTATAATTTTTTTGAAGATTTTATTTGTGTGTTTGTTTATTTATTTATTTATTTGTCAGAGAGGACAAGCAGGGGGAACAGCAGGCAGAGGGAAAGGCAGGATCCCTGCTGAGCAAGGAGCCTGATGTCGGACTTGATCCCAGGACTTTGCAATCATTACCTGAGCCAAAGGCAGACGCTAAACTGACTGAGCCAATAAATTTGAAAGTTTATTAAATTTGAATTTAATTACAACTGGAGCCAGAATTGATATTCTGTGTACGCACTTTACCCTACCTAAAATAGTAAGCAAAATACGTTTAATGAAAGTACATATCATTTTATCTTTAGCAAAAAAGAAAATGACCCTTGTCTAGATGTCTGATGAGTCCCATATTGTTTTCTAATTTCCATAAAAGTGTCAAAATGTAAAAATTTTATAATCACATTTCATAGAACAAAAAATTCAACTCTCAGGGGCTCCTGGATGACTCAGTCAATTAAGCCTCTGTCTTCAGCTCAAGTTATGATCTCAGGGTGCATCGGGCCCCTGCTTAGTGGAGAACCTCCTTCTCCCTCTCCCTCTCCATCCCACCCCACAGCAATCTGCAGAATACTGGAACCCAGTGGTAAAAGGACCCCAGGTCTAAAAACTTGGAGGGAACAGGACTCCTGTTCGTTTACTCTACTACTTCATATTGAAGAGCTACACTATCTGTTTGTAATTTGACATTCCAAATTATATTCTGAAAAATATATACCAAGTAAGCAAAAACACAACAGTTTGAAAAACTTAAAAACTAATAAGTTAGGCTATAGAGAATAGACTTTGAGCTCTGTAAGAGTTCCTTCTGAGAGTAGCCATCTCATAGCTGACATGAAGGGATAAAATTAACTTCACTGGCAGTATGAGCTGAGGGGGATCCCCTTCTCTGAAGAAGGACTCTCAGACCAAACAAGAGGACTCCTAAGGCTAAAGAAGGAATTATTCTCAGAAAAGCTTCACTAAGAAGGATCTTTATTGTCATAGGAACTCTATACTTAAGATTTCCTTTTTTTAAGAACCCGCTACAGAGAGAAACTGAAAGCTTCTGGTCCTTAGTTAGAAGTCTTGCAGTCTAGGGCAATTGACTTTTATATTCTGTATCCTGTCATTCCTACACATAAAACTGAAAAATCAGCTCACAGGATTTAGTAAAGATTAAAATATGTATTAAATGCTATGCATTTTTATTACTGGTAGTAGTAAATACTTAACAAAAAAATTAAGGCAGTTCATTAGCAATGTTCATTAGCAACAACAACAACACATATTTTGAACATTTTTTCTCAACTGAGCTGCTTTGCTAAATTTGATGGAAGTTACAAAGAATTCTGAGCCATAACCAGGCCATCTAGGTATATACAGTGTATTTAGGGAAAGAACCAAAAAAGGGACTGGAGACTTATGGAACTAAACAGAAATGTTAACAGACTAAAATATTTAATCAATGTTCACAGCATTATGAATCAGGAAAAAAAAAATCTTTTCCTGCTGTTAAAAGAGAAGAAGATAGCTCAGCTAGGTCACAGAATGTGACAATATTAGGCCAGCCCACCATTTTGTTTTATTTTGATAAGCTGAAAAAAATGTCTGTTTGTTCTCCTTGTAAACTGTCTGTATATAGATATTGTTGCTATTTTCCCAGTCATTGTACTTTATATTTTATTTTCAACTCTATAGATTTTGAGATTCTTTCAATGAAATTATTCTTACTGTCATCTCACAAGGAGCTGAGGAAACAGCCAGCAGCTATGGTGAAGAATAGGAAGCAGAAGCATAGGAAATGGTGGTTGTGGAAGACCATACAGTACAAGGCAGAACACCAAATACAAAGTCTTCAGAATTTAATTCCACGATATTAACTGAATTTGTGGCATTGTTCTTTCCCATGACCTGCTCATTATTACTTGGGGTTTATAAGCATAAACCCTAAAATCTTGTTTAAATGTTCATTTGACTTCCCAAATCTTACTGGTTCATGAAACAAAATGATGTCCCTTCCTTCAGTGATAACGTTTGCTTAATTCAATACAGATAATAAATAACTTGGAAACTTAAGAATCTTGTGAGACAGAGATGGTTTCTAGCACATTGTCTAACACACTGCTGTTGTTTAAGCTATCTACATACTGTGTCCTTTATAATTGAAGTTTGAAGTTTAAGTAAATGACACAGAGATACAATTTAGAAGCAAAGCTGTAACTTGCCTGTATGCCTTGGACACCCAGTTTAATTTCTGCTATTCTCCACTCTGCCATATTTTAGATAGCCAGACTCTCAGATGAAGTCTTCTCTCTGGTTGATTTATCATGAAAAGTGAGGGAAAATGACACTTGCATCATCTTCGGATACTTAAAATTGCTCACAGAGCCTGACGTACAGTAGCATGGGAGCTAGAGGCAAGTAAGAATGTAAATAGTGATGGAAAGGCTAGAAAGATCTGGAAGAGATATGCTTGATATGTAGGTTGCTACAGCCAGACAAGAATACAAAAGCAGACAAAGTTTATTGGTCAGTGCATTATTCTCTCATTGATTTTCGCAACCAGTTCCTTTCAGTTCATTGATTTCCATTGCTGATTGAGTCATGTTCATCTGCTGCTAGGAGGTCACTTCATTTCCCTTTTGCTCATTTTTTCTGCCTGCTTTGCACTCCTGCCCAAGTGCGTGTCACTTGTACTAATCTCAATTGTCTGCTGTCCACAGAGTGATAGACTTCTGCACAATGGGCCACGAGATTCAGGGTAGGTGGCTCAGGCAGCCACTGCATAAAGTTTAGCCAGAACATGCTCACAGATTCAGTTGTACTCTGCCATCATTTTGTGGGTTTGTTGTTATTGTTCCTTTATATCAGATTTAAAGATATGGTATGTGTGTGGTCCCCAAGGGCCACAAGCAATATACTCAAAGTCTGGTCAGAGGGAATAATGCCCTGATCTCTCTGAAAACATTTGGTAACACAGGACCAGGAGCCTCAAAACAAACACCATCTTGAAGTCACAATTCTTTTGTGTCGCAGGATCGAGAAGCTCTTCATTCAGTACTCATGGGAGATCTCATACTCTCTGAGAACTGTTCAACAGGGTTAGGCAATAGGCATATTTTCGCAATGATAGGATTTTATATCGTCTGTTAGATTAACTTGGATTCCATTTACTAGCAAATATATTTCAAAATACAGTTAAATATTCCTGTCAAAGTATCAAAAGAGTATGAGTATGTAGATTAGGTCTGTACATAGAAGGCATACACATTTTAATTCATGATATACTTTAATCATGGAAACAACCCTTAAGAAAATAAAAAAAAAATTGGATAGTTGCATAGTTCTATGTTATGCAAATTATTAAACGCATGAGGGACAAAGCAGATTGTATTCATTCCCAGGCTGAAATCACAAACATATCCACAAAGACAACAGAAGCTTTTTTATAAGACAACAGAGCTACTTCCTTTAATGAGATTTGTTTTCAAGTTTGTTTTAACATCCAAGATCATGCCTTTGAATTTTTTATACTACTTGAAGATGTGATTTACTTTGTATTTATATTTAGTAATTGGCCATGCAGGTTTCGGTTTTAAAATTTATTATGCAACATTCAACAAGACTAACAGTATTAAATACTAATCAACTTTTAATAAGAATTATAAATGCTATCTCCTTTCTCCAGACAAGAAAAGCAATCACAGCAATCAATCAGGTAGTCTAATAAATTTTCAAAATGAAATTAACCATGCATCATGTGTGTGTGGTGGGGGAGAACCTTGAAGAATAGTCTGTTATGCCTTTGCTAAAGGAGATAAGCTCATTTTTAGAAAATGTTAATAGGATATTTAGTTTCTGCATGATCTAGTCACTCTGATGGGTTTTCAGATGGTTACTGAGATTTACTCTTATCGACTCCTTGGGGCAGATTGAAGGGAGATTACAAAGAATCAACAGATATGTGTAAAATGAAAATGTGATATAATGTCTGCAGATTTTCTCCACTTTAGTTCTTCTGCATATTATAATAGAAAGTGACTGTCACTTACCCCAGCATTCACCCATGGTAGAATAGTAGGAACCATCAAGAATTTAACACACAAGTATATTTTATGAAAAATAAGGATTCTTATAAATAAGAAAACATTTTTAATTGCTGCTCAATTTTTCAGAGTGTTTAAATAGTGTTTGCAAATAAGGTTTTGTCATATGAAAGTGAATCAACCAATTTATTCAATTAATATGGAATGCGGGACTACTGTGTGCCAAGCAATATGCTGGGCACTGGTAACACCAATAAAAAGTAAATTCACAGACCTTAAGAAACTCAAAGGCCATGAGAGACAGTCACAGAAACAGAATGAAAAACAAGTTGTTAAGTGCAATGACTTTGCAAATGAATTGTATACACTTGACTGCTTAAAGAGTGTTTCTGTAAATGTTTCATGGAGACATAAGTTTGAGTTGTTAATAATAATAATAACAATAAAGATAATAAAACTAACTTCAATTGAATAATTATTAAATGCTAGTTTTACATTCTTTATAGATATTATGTACTTTTATTTTCACTTTTATTTTATTTTATTTTATGGATGGATTTAGCTTTAAAATTACACTCATTTATTTTAAAAATGTGATATCTGAGATTCCTAATTTGAATAACTTGTCTAAAATCATAGAGTTAGTTATTGGTGAACCTAGCATAGCGACATGCCTTTGTCCCTAAAGTCACTTAGATATGTAACGGGTCTGCTGAGACATATTTAAATGCAAAGTTCAAAAGCCCGCATTTAATTTGCCCTTTTCTTAGAAATAGGAGCCTGTGAGAAATACTCTGAGACACAATTTAGCATCATTTTCAAATTCCTAAACTGGCATCTAACAATGTGATGCTTATTTTGAATGAGCTATTTTGCTATTAAAGAATATAAAGACATTTGAATTTGCCATTTGACATTTATGTTGCCAACTCTATCTGCATAACAAATATGCTTTGCTGAAGATATCTGTTTTATATAGAATGCTACAAAAAAGCAGAAGAGAGCAAGCATACTTGACAGCATATCCAATGTTATCTATAAGGATATGCACTTGACATGACAATACTTGAACAAGAACAAACAATAATCCCTATTACATGACATAAAGATACCTGTTCAAATAGCATCTGGCCTTCTTACTGAAAAGACTCCTCAAAATTATTGAGATGTGCATAACTAAAGTTCAAAAATTCTTTAAAATTATTTTCAAATTTTTTTTGGTGCTATCATTTTATATACAGAGAATCACTTTTCAATGTTATTACTATTTAGAACATGCAGCCATATCCATAAGGAATAATTCCGGATAAACCATGATTAAGGAGGCAAGAGAGAATACATATGTATATGTATATGTATGTATATATATGTATATGTGTATATATGTATACATGTGTATATATATGTATGTGTGTATATATATATCTATATATAAATATCTCTCAAGATTATATATATATAATCTTGATCAACCTCAGAATCAGCTTTGACATTATTATCTCTTCTTTTTCAGATATAGAGCATTGGGTGGCTGAGGTTAATGATTAAGTCAGAGTCCTGATAGAACCAGTTGTCACAGAAACCAGGACCCATATTTAAGGCTTATGACTCTGAATTCTATACATTATTTTCTATATCATATTAACTTCTAAGATTCTTTAATATTAACTAGAATAGTTACAGTTGTTTACAAGACAAAAACAAAAATAAATCAGATCTTATATCTGAACCAGTACATGATTTAATATATATACAAAATATACTATATATAAAATGGATATCCTCTATATAGGTACATATAAATACACATACACACATGTATATATATGGTTGTGTGTGTATGTGTATATAAATACACATTTATATATATGTGTGTGTACAAATATATTTCTCTTTTTTTCTCCATGAAACTGCAGTCTCTGCCTCCCATTCTCAGATACCAAATCTACCAAATATAATGTAAATGTCTAACAGGCATGTTTTACTGTCCTACTTACATGCCCAACACCTACACAGGAGTACCTGCAACTTCAGTGAGTAGTTCTATACATAACAAGAATGGTTCACTCTTAGCTACCTAATTTATTTTTCTCTCTCCTGGTTTATTACCATTACGAATCATACATACTCATATTCATCCTGTCCTTATCATTTCTTTCTATCTTTAACCATGATGTGACCTCTATTTATCATACGGTCTTTCAACAAATATATATAAGCCCTGATGTATTCATACGTATCCAGATAGTGAATGAGTCAAGATTATTGTACAAAACCAACAAAATCTTCACCTTTATATTTGCATTTTGACAATGAAGATAGAAAAAAATATATGTAAATAAACCAGTAACTAATTTAACTTCAAGTGACAAAAATGCTATGAAAAGAATAAAGCTGTTTAAAGTAGAAAATAAATGAGAAGTGAGCTATTTCAGATATGCATGTCAAGGAAATCCCCTCTGAAAAAGTAATATTTAAATGGAGATTCACATGATGAGAAATAATGAACCTCAAGAAGTTTGTTTTGAACAATGTTCTATAAATAAGAACAGTACATGTAAAGTGCCTGAAGCAGTAACGAGCTTGGTCCACAAGAATGACAATAATCAAGAACATCTTTGAAATTTTTCATATAAGAAAGTATATTCATGGAAGTATTGTTAATAAGGTTGGGAGACTAAGGGCAGGGCCAGTTTGGCATTGGTAGGAATCAATCTATACTTTTGGCATGGCCTTATTAGATTGGAAAAACTTATTGGACAACCCAGTGGAAATAGAAGGAGCTGTGATATATAATTCCAATCCTCAGTAGAAAGATCAGACCTTAAAATATAAACTTAGGGGGGCACCTGGTTGGCTCAGTGGGTTAAGACGCTGCCTTCAGCTCAGGTCATGATCTCAGGGTCCTGGGATCAAGTCCCACATCGAGCTCTCTGCTCATCGAGCCCTCTGCTCTGCTTCCTCCTCTCTCTGTCTGCCTCTCTGCCTACTTGTGATCTCTCTCTGTCAAATAAATAAATAAAATCTTTAAATATATATATATATATATATATATGAACTTAGGAATTGAATTATCAATATATGGATAGAATGTGAAACCACAGGGACATAATACAAATAACAAAATTATGTGAGTTGAGGAAAATGATTAAGGATACTCTAATCTTTAAGGTAAAACAAAAGAGGAAGAACCATGAAGGGGACTCGGAAGAGGAATTATGTAGTAGGAATGCAATTAGGTGAGAATAATATGTTAGAAATTAAGAAAAGGAAGCATCTCAAGAAATTGGGCAAGGGTAATCATGTCATAAGCAATTAAGAAATTTAATAATTATAAATATTGGTTATTAGATTTGGCATGAAGGTGCTTGTTCATGATGCTGACAAAAATAGTTTTACTGAAGTGATAAGAACAAAAGCCTCAGGGTGCCTGGGTGGCTCAGTGGGTTAAGCCTCTGCCTTCTGCTCAGGTCATAATCTCAGGGTCCTAGGATCAAGTCCCACATTGGGCTCTCTGTTCAGCAGGGAGCCTGCTTCCTCCAAGCCCCTCCTGTGATCTCTCTCATTCTCTCTATCAAATAAATAAATAAGATCTTAAAAAAAATGAAAAGAAAAGAAGAAGAAAAAACCGTCAGAGCATCTGGGTGGCTCAGTCACCTAAGTATCTCCTTTCATTATCCCAGGGTCCTGAGATTGAGCCCTGCATTGGCCTCCCTTCTCGGCGGGAAGCCCGCTTCTCCCTCTCCAACTTCCTCTGCTTATGGTCCCTCTCTCACTCTCTTTCTCTCTCTTTCTCTCTCTCTCTCTGTCAAATAAATAAATAAACAAATGTTCTTTCTAAAAAAAAAAAAAAAAACAAAAGCTTCATTGAATAACACAAAACATATGAAAATAATATATAAGAAAGAAAAATCAATGACACATATTTCACATCTATAGAAGACTGGCAAACTTGAAAAAAAAAAGGGCTACATTAAAAATACAAATAAATGGGGACACCTGGGTGGCTCAGTGGGTTAAAGCCTCTGCTTTCGGCTCAGGTCATGATCCCAGGGTCCTGGGATCGAGCCCCACATCGGGCTCTCTGCTCAGCAGGGAACCTGCTTCCTCCTCTCTCTCTCTCTCTCTGCCTGCCTCTCTGCCTACTTGTGATCTCTGTCTGTCCAATGAATAAATAAAATATTTTTAAAAAATGCAAATAAATGAACCACAGTACTAAAGAGAAAGAACAGCTGCAAATACAAGGTATTTTAAATGAAGAAAAATATATGGTTGTGGAAACAGAGTCTCTCAGGCAGTAATGATTAAATTGTAGACTAGTAGACATTTTGAAGAGAAATCTGATCACAGTTGCAATTTGTATACATGCATATGTATGCATATATATTTGTGTCAATAAGTTAGCTAACTAGGTAGTCAGTTAGTTGGTTTTTCTGCCAGTAAAGTTCCTGGGCATATAGCAGGGAAGTTGTCACGTAGGTTCAAAAAAGGAAGTATTGGTGTCTCGGTGGCTCAGTTGGTTAAAGCCTCTGCTTTCAACTCACGTCATGATCCCAGGGTCCTGGGATCTCTGCTGTCTCTCTGCTCTGGCTCTCTGCTCAGCAGGGAGCCTGTTTCCCTCTCTCTCTCTCTCTGCCTGCCTCTCTTACTTGTGATCTCTGTCAAATAAATAAATAAAATCTTAAAAAAAAAAGCCTATGGAAATACAGTCATCAGTGGTATTTTCATGCTAAAGACAATCTGGAAGATTATGGAGATCTAGGTGTGCATCACTGGAGAACATGGATAACAACTGTGGTAGAAAAATATTGTGGAATTCCATGTAACAATTTTAACTGAAACCTGCATGTATAATAGCAACATGGATAATTATTAATACTATAGATAGAAGGAAAACATGAGAAACACAATGCATTCTATAAAACATACCATGAACATGGATAGAAAACAAATGTGTAACAAATTAGTACATGTTTTATGAGAATTCATACTCAAAGATAAATTTCAATCACAATAGTTGCTAAGAGAGGAGAAGATAAATGGAGACTAGGGAATTACATAAGAAATATAAGAGACGGTCTTTATGGGGATCAGCATTGATAGTGTGACATAAACTGGGTGATAGAATAACATAACCTCCTGTGTTGGATTTCTAAAAAGAGATAAAATGGGAATTTTTCAAGTGGCTTTAGAAGAGATAGTGACTCTGTTAAAAAGGTGTGTTACAAGAAAAGAAACCTATAAGTCAATATCTCTTGTAAACATAGATGCATAAATCCTTTAATCAGCAAACAAATCCTGAAAACAAAATCCAACAATGTGTAAAAATAATTATATCCCATGACCAAATACAATTTCTTCCAGGTATGCTATGTTGGTTCAATTTTTGAAAATCCATTAATATAATCCATTACATCAATGGACTAAAGAAGAAAAATCACATGATCATATCAATAGATGCAGAAAAAGCATTGAACAAAATTCAATGCTCAGTAAGCTAAAAATGGAGAGGAAATTCCTCAGCTTCATAAATATTTACAAAAACATACAGCTAACATAAGGGTGAGAAATTTGAGCTTTTTCCATTAAGAACAGGAACGAGACAAGGATATATCCTCTTACTACTCCTTTTCAATATTGTAATGGACTTTCTATAGAATGTTAAAGGACAAGAAAAGTAAAAGTTTTACATGTTGGGAAGGAAGAAATAAAACTGTCTGTTCACAGATGACATGGTCATCAATGTAGAAAATCTGAGAGAATGAACAAAATCTCCTGGAAATAAGTGAATAAAGCAATATTATACAATACAAGATTATTTAAAGAAGTCAATTGGTTTCCTATATTCCATCAATAAAGAAGGGACATCTGTAATTAAAAACTCAATGCCAGGTACCTGGGTGGCTTAGTTGTTAAGTGCCTGCCTTTGGCTCAGGTCATGATCCCAGGATCCTGGGATTGAGCCCCACATTGGATTTCCTGCTCAGTGGGAACCTGCTTCTCCTCCTTCTGCCTGATGCTCCCCTGTTTGTGCTCACTCTCTCTCTGTCAAATAAACAAATAAAATATTTTAAAAATAAAAAAATAAAAATAAAAACTCAATGCCATTTACATTAATATCCCTAAAGATTACATGTCTAGATATAAATCCAACATAAACATGTAGTGTATCTATATGCAGAAAACTACAAAACTCTGATGAACAAAATCAAAAAACTAAATAAATGGAGATATCCCATGTTCATGGATAGACACAGTCAATGTCTCAAGATGTCAGTTTTTCCCAATTTAATCTATAGATGGAATATAACTCACTCAAAATCCCATCAACTTATTTTCTGAATATCAGTGAACTGATTCTAAATTTTCTATGGAGAGGCAAAAGACCCATACTTCCTAACAAAATAGTAAAGAACAAAGTTCTTCTGACATTATACAACTTCAAGACCTCAAATTCAAAGCTACAGTAATCAAGATAGCATGGTGTTTAAGAAAAAGTGGACAAACTGATCAAAAGAACAGAATAGAGACCCCAGAAATAAACTCTAATAAATTTAGTCAACTTATTTTTGACAAAGGAGCGACTGAGGTGCAATGGAGAAGGACAGTCTCTTCAACAATGGTACTGAAACAATTGGATACTCATATGCATTAAAAAAAAAAAAACTAGGGGCACCTGGGTGGCTCAGTGGATTAAGCCTCTGCCTCCAGTTCAGGTCAGGTCATGGTCTCAGGATCCTGGGATCAAGCCCCACATCGGGCTTCTTGCTCAGCAGGGAGCCTGTTTCCCCCTCTCCTTCTGCCTGTCTCTCTGCCTATTGTAATCTCTATCTCTGTGTCAAATAAACAAATAAAATCATAAAAAATTAGACATAGATTTTAGATCCTTTTCAAAAATTAACTCCAAATGGATTCAGGCTAAAATGTAAAATGAAAAACTAAGGAACTCCTACAAACAACATAGAAGAAACTTAATTGACCTTGGGTCATCTAGTTAGAACATCAAAAGCATGACCCATGAAATAAATAACTGAAAGGCTATATTTCAGTAAAATTAAGAACTTATGTTCTGGAAAGACAATGCCATGAGAATGAAAAGATTACCCAGAGTGAAAGGAAATATTTGCAAAGGATGTATCTCATAAGGGCTAATAATCAAAATATGTAAAGAACTCTTAACCTAATTAAAAATGAAGAAGCTATATAGATGGTAAATAAGTATACAAAAACATACTCCACACCACATGTCAGCACGGAACTGCAAATTAAAACAGCAGTGAGATACCACTACATACCTCTCAGAATTACCAAAATCCAGAAAACTGTCAATACCAAGTGCTGCTGAAGATGTAGAGCAGAGGAAATGTCCTTCATTATTGATAGTAATGTAAATCAGTAGAGCCATTTTTAGAAGACAGTTTGATGTTTTTTTACAAACTAAACATACTCTTATCATATGATTCAATAATCACATTCCTTGATACTGACCCAAAGGAGTTAAAATCTCATCTCCACACAAAAATCTGTACACAGATATTTATAGCACCTTTATCCATAATTTCTAAAACTTGGAAGCAACTAAGCTGTCCTTTGGTAAGTGAATGGATAAATTGTATTACATCTATTCAATGGAATACTATTGATCACTAAAAAGAAATGACCTATGAAACTATTTAAACATGGAGGAAATTTAGATACATATCACTAAGTGAAAAAAGCTGATCTGAAAAAGCTACATACAGTATGATTCCAACTATATGACACTCTCCAAATAATGGAGGCAGTTTGAAAGATCAATAGTTAAGGAAGGTAGAGAGAGATAAATAGGTAGAGCACAAAGAATTTTTAGGGTCCTAAAAATATCATATGTGCTATTCTGATGACAGGTGCATGTCATTATACATTTGTCTAAACTCATAGAATGTACTATAGCAAGAGTGAACCATAATGCAAACTATGGATTGAGGGTGATTATGATGTGTCACTATAGGTTCATCAGTTGTAAAAAATTCACTGCTCTGGTAGGTGAGTTAATAAAGGGAGAGGTTTTGCAAGGGGTGAGAGAGGGAATATATGAGAAATCTTTGCCTTTCCCCTCAATTTTGTTGTAAATTTAAAACTACTTTAAAAATAAAGTTTTGTTTGTCTTGCTTTTTGTTTTTTGTTTTAGTTGGTATGTAGTTAAGAGGAAAAAGAAATGAGGAGATGAATAAACACAGTTTGAGGTCAAAAGAGGATGACTATTTCCAGGTGGGAGATTTATTTGCATATTAGTGTACAGAAAAACACTAAGGGTACAAATGAGAAAGTCTGAAGAAGGAAATGGTAGTGCAGGATTGTGGCAGGTTGAGAGCTACTTTAAACTTTGGTGAAATAAGTTAAGATTTGGTTTAAAACTGGAGAGACTGGCATAAAATAGGAGTAAGAAGATTTCTCCATGGTAATGGAAAGAAAAGAAGAGATTTTAAGCACTGATGCAGATAGAAAAGAAGAATTAGGAGAATGAGATAGATATCTTCTGTTTGCTTCCATTTTCTTAGTAAAATGAATCAAAGTATAACAAACAGGGAATGAATACTGGAGGCCAAGAGGTGAAAAGAAGATGTGAATTTGAAGAGAAAAAGTGAACATGTGAAAAATTAAATATCCAAGGAAAATTTGGTAGAGTTATGTTATTCATATTGCTTTTTGTTTTCCTCTGGATACTTTTTGTGTTATTTCAGTATAGAAAAGAAATGGAGAGAAGTTAAATTGCACCAGACTTGGTTTCTTCCAGGTGATGAATGTAAAATGCATATAGTACTTTTATTACTATATCTCTTAGCAGAAATCAACATATTTGATCACACACCCCCCCCTTCCCGAAACCTATTCCCTTGGCTTTGAATACATTAAAGCATTTATTCTCAGTTTTCTTTCTAGGTTCCTTCTGTTCTAACTAAATATTCAGTGATGGAATTTCTCAAGATTAAGTCCTAGAGTTCTCACTGTAAAGATTTTTTGGATGCTATAGCCACTCCCACAGTACCAGGTATTATCTACACAAAATGCTTCCTAGTTTCATACCTTTACACCTAATATTTCTTCTGAGTCCCAGACCTCAGACCCAACTGCCTTGCCTGCATCTGCATTTGGCTAGGACCTTCAAACTCAACATATTCAAGCAGGATCCACCTTTACATCAAAAACTTGCACACACACTAGCTCTCTCTCTCTCTCCCTCTCCATTTCCTGTCCAAATAAATGTCACCATTATCCATCCTATTACAAAAATATTCAGAAACCCGAGTACTCATTCTTTCCTGCCTTTATAACCTTTATAACCTTTTGTGCCTTTATAACCACATCCAATCAATCAAGTTTTGTCTATTTTTCCTTCTCTGTACTTCTCTAATATAGTAGTTTTCATCTTATTCTGAATAGAAAAAGAGCCTGGAAAACATTTTAAAAATGCATACTTGCCCGAGTCCTATCTCCAGAAATTCTGATTCAGTTGGTCTGATGTAGGTCCTTGACATAGGATTAATAATAATAATTTAAAACCCAGAAAGCTATAATATACAACCAGTATTATTGAAAACTGCTCTAATTCACTCACTTCTCTCTATTCCAAATTTTGATAACCTAACACAAAAGAATACAGGCTAAAATCATTTCATATCTGAATTGCTGAAATAATATTTTAAGGAATCTTCATGCTTCTTGCTTTGTTAGGTCCCCCAATAATGGGTCCCTGATTAAAGGAGCGAGACTGAAACAAAGTGAAGGTCAAGCAAAGCTTTATTTCACACCAAGCATCAAGAATCAAACTGAACCTTCAGGGCAGCGCCTCTTACAGAGAAGGCAACCTCTCTCTGCTTCACAGACTAGCTTTTAAGGGCAAAGGCCATGAGATTGAGCCTGGCTACACACAAGTGGCCAATGAAATTGTAACACACAGAGAAAGCTGCACAGTCATGTTAGATCACACATAAGTGACCAATTGAATTACATTTTACCCTAGTAGATATTTGAATTAGCCTATCACCTTGGTCAGAATTGGCACCCAAAAGGCTCCCAATGGGAGGGGCCCATACTTCTTGGTAGCTAGGGAGACAGTATGCACGCTTTACTGCTTTACCAATTGGGTATCTCCACCTGACCTGACTCATCCTTGCATTCCAGCTGTTATCTCCAACTGACCTGACCCACCCTTGTATTTGGGCTTTGTTACCTGGGACTAGTTTCCCAGACTTGCTTTTAAGTAAGTTCCCCTGGGGGGAGGGGGGCAGGGTCAATTTAAGTTTTACTGCATAAACAACAAAATGGCAGTTCAACCAGGGTGGGGCTGCTCTGGCTGAATAGGCCCTTACAGCTTCTACTTTGTTTTTTGTTTTTTGTTTTGTTTTGTTTCATTGCAGCTGAAGCACCTCTTATTGTTTTATTTATTTATTTTTGTTTAACCTACATGTGACCATGTAATGCCCATGCTTAATGTCATTTAGTTACACCCCCCCATTGCATTTAGGTTAAAAACTAAAACTTTACACATGGTTTAATACAATAAATGTAATTTGTTTGTCTAATTCTATAGGCTCATGTCTTGCCACAACCCCACTCCCATCTCCATTCTTTATATTCCAACCACATGACCTTTCTTCATTTCTTCAAGCATACCAAAACTTTTTCCTGTCTCAGGAAAGGACTATCTCATGCCAGTCTTTCAAACTGGGTCCCTGACCCCCTCATCCCCCACAATCTGTACTTGCCTAACTAACTGCCTTGATAAAGTCACACGTCTGATTTTACATTCCCTTAGTACCTGTCTCTGACCTGCATACTGTACATTGCTCATCACACAGAATGCATTTGTAGTGTGGATGATATTATTTGTAAAAACTTATTGAGCACTTACAATGTACCAAACATTATGCCAAGTGTTTCACAAACACAAACTCTTATAAACCATGAAGTAATGCTCTAAAGGAGATATTATCAATATTCCCAATTTTAAATATGAATAAACTTAAGTACAAACAAATTAAACAGTTTACCCAAGATTATATGGCTAGTAAGTGGTAGGGATCAAATCTGAATTCAAGAAATTTGACTTCAGAACATACCTTCCTAACCCCTAAACATAGGTACAAAATTATACCTTTATTTTATTTTATTCTATTTTATTTTATTTTAATTTGTTAATTAACCACCTATTGACATATGACTGACATGCAAAAAATTGCACATATGCAATGTATACAATTTGATAGTCTGGATATGTGCATACACCAGTGTAACCACCACTACAACAAAGGTAATAAACATAACTATTACCTCCAAAAGTATTCTCATACACCTCTGTTAAGTGTATGTGAATAGAACATTTAACATAAGATCTACACTTTTAGTAGATTTATTCAATGCATAGTGTGGTGTTGTTAACTGTAGGCACTGTGATTATAGCAGATCTATAGAGCTCATTCATCCTGCATAACCAATGCTTATACTCATTGAACAGCTCCTTACTTGCCCTTCCTCCCAACCCTTGACAACCACCATTCAATTCTGTTTCTATGAGTCTGACTGTCTTAGATACCTCATGTAAATGTAATCATTGAATATCTGTCCTTATGTGACTGGCTTATCTCACTTCACATAATGTCTTCAAAGTTCATCCATTATCACAAAATGCAAGATTTCCTTCTTTTTTTTAAGGCTGAATAACATTCTATTGTATGTATATGCACCATTTTCTTTATCCATTCACCTTTAGATGGAAATTTAGCTCTTTGCCATATCTTAGCCATTGTGAATCGGTACATAATGAGCACCGAAGTGTGGATATCTCTTCAAGTTACTGATTTCAGATCTTTGGGCTATAGACCCAGAAACAGAATTGCTGGATCATACTCTGGTAGTTATATTTTTAATGTTTTGAGGAACAGCCATGCTGTTTTCCATAGTGGATTTACCAATTTACATTCCCAAGGAAGTGTACAAATGCTCTAACTTCTCCTTATTGCTAACACTTACCTTTTTTCTTCTCTTTCTCTCTTTTTTAATAAAAAATATCCACTTTAACAACTCTGAGGTGATATATCAGTGTGGTTTGATTTGCATTTCCCTAACAATCAGTGATATTGAACACCATTTTATATACCTGCTCACCATTTACATGTCTTCTTTGGAAAAATGCTTATTCAAGACCTTAACTCATTTTTTAATTGTGTTGAGTTTGTTTTTGTTTGTTTGTTTTGCTCCTTGATTTATACTCTTGCTTGTTGTAGGAGTTCCTCATATATTTTGGCTATTAACTCCATATCAGGTATATGGTCCACAAATATTTGCTCCCTTCTGTAAGTTGCCTTTTTATTCTGTTGCTTTTCTGTGCAGAAGCTTTTCAGTTTGATGTAGTTCCACTTATCTATTTTTGCTTTCGTTACCCATGCTTTTGGTTTCATAGCCAAGAAACCATTGCCAAAGAAAACACAGAATTAATGGTATGACTTTGGAATTATGTTAGAAGTCCAAAATCTTGCTGGTTCTCATACAAATTTGATATTCTAATTAGTAAAATCAAAAATAAAAGGCTAATGACCCTTTTTTCCTTTTAATAAATAACAAAAACTCACACTTAAATGATAATATGGGCCATAGAACAAATTTCATAGACCAAAGAAATATCAGTCATAATTCTAGATAAATGCATCTTACTAGTATCCTTTGAACTCTATGTTTACCATAATTACCAAGAAAAAGAAAGAATTGGATATCAAGATTATACAGTTGTCATTATTTTCTGTTATCAAGTCATTACAGCTCTCAAGTAGAATCAGCATTTGAGCAGCAGTAGGTCAGTACAAGAAAGTCTATAGTTACAATACAGATGTTAGTTTGTACTGTTCCCAGATTGAATTTAAACAATAACTTGTAGATAGAGGACTACATGATCACCCACGAACAGCAACCAACAGACACCTGACCACTTACTATGAGCCAGGCAGTGTGCTAAGTGTCTTTGGTTTGCTTTATTTAATAAAGCAACATTGAAGTAGAGACGATTATAATCTACATCTTACAGCTGTGGATAGCAAATCTTACAGATGGTAAGTAAATATACTCAAAATCACATGACTCATAACTGGCAGAGCCAGAGCCAGAAGCCCAGAGATGCTGACTTAAAATATAATGCTTATGTTTACCCTGGCAACTACACTTCTATAGATGTTAGTTTTGGATGGTCTGCTGAATCAGATGGAGAAAGATAAGATTTGCTGGGCATATCAAGAGTGTAGGGAACTCATAAACACCTGAAGGTGAATGGTAAGACAGTAAAAATTTTTCAGAATAAAGA
This sequence comes from Mustela erminea, assembly GCF_009829155.1. Taxonomy (NCBI): domain Eukaryota; kingdom Metazoa; phylum Chordata; class Mammalia; order Carnivora; family Mustelidae; genus Mustela; species Mustela erminea. The sequence continues at coordinate 57,410,002 of NC_045625.1, forward strand.
TTAAGAATAGGGAAGTTGGCTAGAAACCTATTTCCGGCATTTAAATGTAGATCTAAATTCAACTGACATTTTCATATGCTCTCTTGCAGAGTTATGTTTTATGTATATATTCTTTCTCTGCAAGAAATATCTGGCCTAATTAAGGGTAGGGGTCATTTGTTCCCCTTTGCATCCTACCACATAGCTCCTTGATTTACACTCTTGCTACAGGAGGTTACAGAAATTAGTTCATGCCATGCTCTACATAGAGAAGCCATGAAACAAAATGAGTATCAGGTACTTAGGATTTACTGGCCTCAGAATCATGGCAGAATTCAAGGAGTAGTCATATAGGCAACTTTCATCTCTACAAAATACATTTTCATGTTTTTAATCAAAATCTAAACAAACAGACCTGCCCTGATCTTGATGCCTTATGATTAAGGGTTCTAGAAAATGAAGCCTTAAAATTCTTAATTGATTTTTTTAAAGGTGTCCTAGTTTTTCTTAGTTTGCCTGCACCTGCAACTCACATAATGAATTTTGTTTTCATGACTAAATTTGCTGTTTCCCTTCTTCACACAATTAAGCACAGAAGGTTGATAAGTATTAATGATGTATTTTCAAAGTAGCTTTATATATTTTATAGAATAAATAGTATGAGAAACAAGATGTTGGTAACAAATAGAAATATATAATGGTCTCCTGATTCATTTGAGATTTTCAAAGTTTATTTCATCAACTCACTTAAATGTGCATTAATTTTAGTCACCTTCAATTATTCTAAAATTTGGAATGGTGAAAATAATGGCACATGCTTAATATGCGTTAAGAAAGACTTTGATATGTATTAATGATAAAGGCACATTATTATCAAAACCATATTCCCATTTGTTTCCGGTAGTACCTGCTTTTCCAAAGATGCTCCAAATTATTATTCAAACATTCAGGTGACTGTTCTGACAATGTAATGATTAACACCTACTCATTGTTCTGTCATCAGTATCAAAATTGAAACCAACTCCCTTGAGATAGATAAGTATGTGAGCAGGATTATGATTAAGTTTCAGACACATAAAGCACCATGCTGCATTGACATAGTTAAATACTTTTTAATATATTCTTACCAAAAATAATAGCTAAGAACCTAATAGAGCCTAATAGGGGAAAAAAAAAAAAAAACACTTTACATGTTACTGGGTTCAACTGCCATGAAACTACTGTTTAAAAATTCTGTGCCTTCTTTCTATGTCAATGTTATTTCTTTTGATGAATACTACAACTTTTGGTCAGCTAGCTTATTCATGTTTTCACAGAATTAATTTGTTATTGGTTTGGACTTCTTTCCTCAAGCAGGAAATGCACCCGCTGTTACAATATTTTTATGAAAATTTGCACCCAGTATGTAATTAACCTGAAGAAAATTTTAGGGAGCAGTTTTAAGCAAAATTTTTCAATGACAGCACTATTAAACATTTTAATCTCTTCTCAACCCATTCAGAACATGGGCAAAATAATCACCCACTTTGGTTTATAAGGATTTGCATTCAGGACAGGAACTTCACCCAAGACATTGGTTTTCAAACACATTTTAATTCTTATTTAGTAGGAGGAACTAAAAACCCCATACCTTATCAGGAATAAATTAGTCTCCTGTTAAACTGGCTGCTAAACAAGGAGCTACAATCCTATTAAAATCCAATTAAACATGCATCACATTTGATAGATATAATTAGAACAACTGTAGAGGGTAAATGCCTCAAGCACTATAGCCGGAAGAACTGTGTATCAGTGTTAAAAGAGAAAATAATAGACAATATGCTGGGGATTTGTTTCTGAAATGATAACTTCTTTATTGTGGCAATTTTATATTACCTTTTAGCTATTTTTAATAGTTTCTCTAACTTATCAGGAAATGATTGTTTTGTTTTCATGTTTGCTTCCACTAATAAGGACATTGTATCTGCTTTCATGGGGTAAATCAGACAGTGTAATAAAAATAGCAGATTGGGGCAACTGGGTAGCTCAGTGGGTTCAGCCTCTGCCTTCGGCTCAGGCTCAGGTCATGATCTCAGGGTCCTGGGATGGAGCCCTACATTGGGCTCTCTGCTCAGCGGGGAGCCTGCTTCCCCTTCTCTCTCTGTCTGCCTCTTTGCCTGCTTGTGATCTCTCTGTCAAATAAATAAATAAATACATACATATAGTCTTAAAAAAAAAAAAAAGCAGACCTTGCAAAATACTCTAAAACTTATAAGATTTAAAAATGTTAAAACATCTTTCAAGTTTTTAAATGTCTTCATCGCATCATATACAACTTAGGTGCACATCACTACAATTGTCTTATTCACAGAGATGTAATCACTAGGAATTGGTGACCTAGACATTGTAACAATTAGGTGGATATGCAGTCATTGGTTCGCTTATATATTCATCTATTTTCCCATAGTAGCTGTTGACTCTCTTTGCTGAATTCTTCCCAGTGGTCCTTAGCAATAATCTGTACTCCTTGTATCTTATTTTCCTTATCAAAATGTAGAGGAATGTTTTTGGAGTTTTCATATGGCTATAAACCAAAGCTCCTTTTATACTGGGGTTAAAAGGAAATATTCTAAGCAGAGCCATGACCACTGCACAGTACATTTTTGTAAAGAATGACAAGTACTACAAATGTTAATGATGGAGAATATAAATAGAATGTTAAACATCAGTATACTTGCACTGACTTGGTAATGTTTAAATTTAGTATTCAGATAATAAATATACTATGAGACATTTAAGGACAAATCAAGGAAGATGATACTTGACCATGTTTATGTGTTGCTTTCACTTACTAAATATCAGCTTGTTTTTAGCTATTAGCTTTTATAATGCCAAAAAATTCAATCTCTCTTACACTTCCTTGTAATTGTGATCCCCACTTCAAGGCTATGAATCATTAAGTCTTGGCCCTATTAACAGCTCCTAGCTTGCATATCTATTCATTGACACATGAGATGGAGAAAAAAAAAAAATGGACATAAAGAAATTAGAAACTTCCAAGTCTAGAATTCCTCTTTCTCTTTAAAACTTGTACTTCTTTTTCTCCACAACTGGCCTCCTTTTCTCTTACATTTTTATCTAAGCAAAAAAGAGCCAAAGGTATCTCTCAAGATATTCTAGAATAGAGGCAGCTGGGTGGCTCAGGCATTAAACATCTGCCTTTGGCTCAGGTCATGATCCCAGAATCCTGGGATCAAGCCCCGCATTGGGCTCTCTGATCAGTGGGAAGCCAGCTTCTCCCTCTCCCACTCCCTTGCTCATGTTCCCTCTCTCGTGTCCCTCCCTGTCAAATAAATAAAAATCTTAATAATAATAATAATAAAAAGATTTTCTAGAATAGCTAACCAGAGGAAAAGAAATTTTCTTATCAATACCTTATAGCGAAGCTCCTGGGAAAGAACTCACATTGGCCCTATTTAGCCCATGTACATAGTCACTGGGACTATGATTGACTCAAACTTTGTCTCATGCTCATTCACAACCAGGAAGAGGGATCCCATTAAAGCATATGGGTTAGGCATGAGTATGTGTATGCAAGGTAGACGGGAATAGTAGCTCTAGCATGTCTATTCCATGAAGCTGCTATTCCATGAAGCAGACAATCTTTGGGCTTCCTGGCCTTCAAAGACTCTGGGTCTTATTATGGCCTCTCAGCTTATGGGCCTCTTGCAAGCCTGCAAATATTTCCCTAATTCCTCAAGTGAGGGGAGGTGGAAAAAAAGTTAATCTGTTTTCCTTGGATTTTTGCCTCTTTCAATGCTATTTTCCCCTTACTTTCCTTAAAGTACTTTATGCTATACTATTTTGTCATCTAATTGTCCCTCTGTTCTTCAACCTTCCTCTATGTATCTATAATAAAATGTTTTAACATCAGTATTAATAAATTTCAAATTATATTTCCTTACAGTTTCACTTGAAAAATGTTAACCAAAGTGACAAATTCCTTTGTATGAAATAGTTAAGTTCAAGATATGTCCATATTAGGCTTTCTTTACATTCCCTCCAAGATCTCATGTACCTAACAGAATTTCTTGAGTCTTTAGATTTCAACAAAGTATAAGCTCATAGGGTAGAGGCATGTCAAAATATTTGGAACTTAAATTTTAATGTACAATGTAAAATTTGAGGGACTATCATGTTATTTACTAAATATTTGATAGAACAATTAGTTAGACACATACTCAAAAGTAGTAATTCAGTTTGAGCTAACTTGCTTTTAAAAAATACTTTTTTTCCCCCAAAATACCTTAAAGGCTCTGTTGACTCTATAGCTGGTCTATTGCTTATAAATTCTGGCTGAACTATTACATTAAAAAGACATTTTATGCTGTGATATTTGAGTATTTTATGATGACCTGTATTTTATGGCATCAGAAATGTGAAAGTGAAATTATCAGAAATAAAACTTGAAAGATTCATTCTTACTTGTTAAGGGAATTCATTTATGTAATTATTTTAGAATTTCAAGTACATGATTTACATATTCTTTATTTCTTAAAAAAGCTTATTTTTTAAAAATTGAATGGCAAATTTTAACTACATGATTTCTTTTTTAAACATTTTATGTATTTATTTGGCAGACAGAGATCACCAGCAGGCAGAGAGCCAAGGAGAGAGAGAGAGAGAGAGAGAGGAGGAAGCAGGCTCCCCGCTAAGCAGAGAGCCCGATGGGGGGCTTGATCCCAGGACTCTGGGATCATGACCCGAGCCAAAGGCAGAGGCTTTAACCCACTGAGCCACCCAGGCGCCCCTAACTACATGACTTTAAAAGGAAAAAAAAAATAGTTGAAGAATCACCGAGGCATGGTTAATATTAAAAATGTATTTTGTGAAAATAATTTGCATAAAACCTGTCAATTCTAAACTGAGAAAGACAAATGCATTTCAAGAAATATAAATCAAAATCACACTTCTAGTCAAATAAGGGAAAACTTAATTTAAGGAAAAACAGTTTTGTGGAATCATGTGTAAGATTAGGAATGATTTCAGGCTAAAATTAAATTTGTGACGTTTACTAAACAAATGCTTCTAAATAATTAAAACTAAGAATAAGTAACTCTTAACATTTGGTGTTTCTCTTCCTAATAAGCTCCTGAAACTTTCCTTTCAGAATTGGTGTCAGTAATTCAAATATACATGTATTTTTCTTATTCTATAGTCTGCTCAACCACTGTCAAACTTGACTTATACTTGGAGTATAAGAAAGTAGCAAGCATGAATTTGCTATCTGGCTTATGCTCTCATTTTCTAGTAGTCAACTTCCAGTTTAGGAGATTATAATGGGAAAGAGGAACCAAAGATAGTACCCCCAGTTTGGATGAGGGTGGATGAAGCACTTGAACAATAAGATGAGCATACCTGGGTGGAATTTTTGGTCCTTAGTCTTGTTTTCTTAATCTTTTTGTCTTTTATATATTTACATATTAAGTCAATGTTAGCAACAAAGTGAGATTAGTGGTGGGGATACATTAACCAAAAAATGGGAACTGATAAACATGATATATGATATAACATGATATATAGATATGGATACACACACACACATACACACACACACACACACACACACCCCATGCAGATTTATTTTCAATTTCTTATTTCCAATTTTGTTTCTCTCATTCTGGTAAAAATTAATACATATTTATAGAAAAGATATAAAATAGAAAATATTCATAAATTAAGAACTGACTATATTCCTGTTTTTATAGTTAATTTTTATCTTTGATGGTTTCATAATCACAATCAATGTTTGAAAACACACCCTAAAAATCGTTTTGTGTACAATCTCATATACTATTTTGTGATACTATTTCAAGCATAAATAAATTCTAAACTTTTTTTGCCCTAACATTAAATATTCAATGAAAGTATGGGTTTTAATGATTACAGAGTATTTTATCATGTAACCATACCACAATTTATTTTATCCCATTTCCTATTTTTCTTCTTTACTTTAATTCATTGTATGTTCTTAATGTTCTTACTACTTTAAATAAATGGAATTATAATTACTCTATTATCCTGTTCCATTTCTATTATTTCATTGAGTTACGTTACTAAAACTTGATTATACGAAGTAAAAGATTAAAAGCATAACAAAACTTTCAGGTTTTTTATTATATATTGGCAATATAGTGTCAAGAAAAAAATTTAAAGTTAAATTCTCTCCTGAACTTTTAAACTGAAAAAAGCCTCTCTAACTGCTATTAGTTCTTTTTTCTTAAATAATTAGTATTTTCTCCATAAATTCTACTATAAGAAAAATCACAAACTTTATACAAGAAAATGTTTTCAAATCAAATTTTGAATTGTCTTATTAACTCTAGTATTAATAAACAGAAAATAAGTTAAAACTGTTGTGCGGTAAGTATAGCATTTTGTTTAGTAATTGAGGAAGCATTGGCTAATAAAAAGAGCACAGGATTAGTAGTATTAATTCTCAGTCAATTGTCTACTAATTCTTATTAATTATCAGTAAACATTTAAAATGACCTATTATTCCCTTTCTGGGTCAGTTTGATTGATATTCATCTCTTTACTCATCAGTATGAAAATACCAGGTTCGTACGGATGTTGGTCATTCGGATCGGTCAGTATGCGGGCCATTAGATTTTGGTCTCCTTCCACTTACCCAGAGTGAGCATAAATGACAGGATAAACATTTTCTAACTAACATTTACTAAACTTTCTCTAGTGGATTCCCATATTTCTCATAGTGAAATCTGGAGTCATTCCTGTAACCTGTTTAAGACCTTCATATTCCATCTACAGCAAGTTAAACATGCTCCAAATTCAAAATTTTTGCTTTTTGTTTTCCTTTTGTGAGATTAGCCTTCTAATGTTCACATGGCTTGCGGTGTCACGTAACTTGATGTCTTTTCTCTCCTAATGCCGCTTTCTCAATGAAACTTTCCCTATCCATTCTATCTAAAATAATGTTGTCTCACACAACACACACTATTCTCTTTCCCAGATTATTTCTCCTCATCTTTTTTATCAATACATGCAGCTACATATTTATTTAATATGTTTGTTTTTTGTCTTTTATTTGTTTGTTTGTTTATGTCTACATCCTTAGTGTCCAGATTGCCTAGCATGAGAAAGTCTAAATCCTGTGGAAGCAAATCTTTACTAAATTTATTTAGTTTCCTACATTTTTCTAATTTTTATATTCTGAAAAGTTTCTTTTCTCTCTTAATATCAAGAAGTCAAAGGATGATTTGACTTAATTATAGATCGTAAAATAAGTCCAGTACTGCTAATTCATACATATGCTCATGGAAACGATAGCATTCTTCACAAAAATGAAAATTAATAGAGTGATCCTAGACATCGTTATAAGGGCTTAAGTTACTGTAAATAGAATAGAGTTAGAAACTTTCCAGTGTAGTCTGTTAGAACTAACAAAAAATGTTAATAGCACAGATGTATTTTTTCATCAATATTTTAAATAGCTCCATTATGTAACTATTATTCCTGAAACTTGTGGTAACTATGGTTTGCTATAAATAGGAGGGTTATGCCAAAAGGATAAAAATAAAAAATAAAATGTCAGTCTGCATCTATAACTGCTACATTTCATCATTGTTGTAAATTCAACCCTCATAAAATTATTCATTGTGTGAATCAATTCTTCTAATAAACAATGGACTACTTATTAATAAAACATATAATAGCTATTCTGGCTTAGAAACTTTAAAGTTGTTTCTCAAAATGTCTTAAACACCATATCTTGGGGAATAAATAAACACAATGATGGGGTCTAACCTTCGTGGGGACAAAGACTTCATTTATCTCTTATGTGAGGTTTAAACCTGTTAGTTTGTTTATATGACCTTTGTAGTTTACTTTTTATTTTTTAAAGATTTTATTTATTTATTTGACAGAGAAAGTGAGAGAGCACAAGCAAGGGGAGCAGCAGAGACAGAGGGAGAAGCAGACTCCCTACTGAGTAGGAAGCCTAATGCGGAGCTGAAGCCCAGGACTTGAGCAGAAGGCAGGTGCTTACCCCACTGAGCCACCCAGGCAGCCCAACCTTTGTAATTTCTTTAACCCACTGAGCCAACCAGGTGGCCCTTTGTAATTTCTTAATAGAGGACAAACCTCTTAATTAATATGTCTTCTTTATCTTATACTTAAGTTCATATTTGTATTCAAAATTCAAAGTTATTAAAATAAACCATATTTATCCTCTTTGAAATGTGAGAATGAAGATAATTTTTCCAAAGTTATAAAAATATTTTATATCCAGAAATGCATTTACATTATTTACTTTCATGTGAAATAGCTTTTATAATAAGTATTTAGATATAACTTCACATTATGTGTGGGACCTATAAAATCTATTAGGTTTTTTCCACAACAATGAATTTTTAATTAAACTTAAGTAAACTTAAATAAATATTGGAATATTAAATACTGGAATTATAATAAAAGCATGGACTGTAATTATGTTTCCGGTATTACAATTATTTAGAGTGAAAATTAACAAATAATATGAAAATATCCTTTATCTATTTTAATACCATCAATATAGTAATCATTACAACATCAAAATATGACTATACATAGAGTTTCCTTTCAGTTAATTAATTTACACCCTCACCTATATTTTCCCCATAAGAATTATGAAGAACATTAACTGTTCAACAGAGAATATTAAAATATAAATGTATAATTCCTAAAGAGAATCAGCAAATTAGGGTTTTTCCCTTTTCTTTCAGTAGCATTCCAATGATGCAGTGAAGGGGGAAAAATTAGTTGAAAACCTGCTGGGAAGTCCTTTCATCAGTCATGTTCAAGTGTTTCGCAAGTTAAGTTTAATCTAAGATTAAACTTATAATTGCTTTAAGCACATATAGCAATATTGTAATTTACTATAATTATATCTGTAAGGAAAAATTGCAAATAAGTATAAATATGTAAATGTTACTATGCTTACCATTAAGCACTAAGATCAGTAAAAGAAAAGGTACATCATAAGCAGATGCTGGTTCTCAGCCCCGAAGAGTTACTCATCTTTAAACTGATTTATTATGTATTTCTTCTCACTTGTCATTTCTCTAGTTTTTCTCTTTCATGGATAAGTCAGAGGGAAATCTTATAATTATAGTAACCACTTGTAAAGAAGCAAAACTGCAGTGGTTGTTCTAGAATGTAAGTATTCTAACTCTGTAATATTCAGGCTAAAAAGCAGGCTAATTTAAACTTGTGAAAAGGATGTCATTGTAAGATAAAGTGGAAAATATATCTGTAATAATGAGTCTGACTTCATTTTTGATATTTGACTGCTGATAGCTTTTAAGTCTTACCCCATACACTTTCTCTTTTACCCCACAGCAGAGCAAGGCCTTTTTTCTCTCATTTGCCACACTGGGGAGTTAAAACCCGTGAGCAGGAATGGTCACACTCTTGACCACAATAAAAACCCTAAGCCAGTCTCCTTTCCTTGCTATCTCAAGCACTTTCAGAAATGCTGAGGATCACACTACTCTCCCTGGAAAATCTCATTATGTGGACAATGAGCCTTTGGGCAGGGGTCCATCTTGCTTCTGCAGACTATCTTTAAAAATATTTCCTTTCTTTGTGTAAGTGGTTCTACATTTGGATGTTCTTTTTTGTTTTGTTTTGTTTTGTTTTTTCTCTAGGTGACTAATTCTCAATATCTAGATTTTCTCTGAATGGTTGTCTACTACATACAAGGTTGACCTCAACTAGCAGTCACACACAGTCCCAGTTCAATTAGGGTAGATATGCTCTGGAACATAATGTAAAGGTTTTTTTTTTTTTTTTAATCACTTGTGGATATGTAGATGAGCAAAATATGTTCATCTTGGAATATAAATAAATGCTGCCCTATTAAAGTACACAATTTTTGTGCATTCCCATAAACACTTTCCACAATAGCTTTCTGTATAGATACTAAATGCTTTCATTCTGTCCCCTAAGGGAAACATTTCCATCAGAATTTAACATGTCTTATGAGATACTCAAGGCCTAAGTAAATGCACTTTGAAACTGGAAAATGAGGAAAATGAAATATTTAATAGAAAAGAATTTGGGGGTGTCTGGGTGGCTCAGTGGGTTAAGCCTTTGCCTTCAACTCAGGTCATGATCTCAGGGTCCTGGGATCGAGCTCCACATGGGGCTCTCTGCTCAGGAGGTAGCCTGCTTGCCTCTGTCTCTCTGCCTTCCTCTCTGCCTACTTGTGATCTCTCTGTCAAATAAATAAATAAAATCTTAAAAAAAAAAAGAATTGGTAAAATTTGGAATTTCAAAGACACTAGTACTTGGACAGGGCATCTTTTTGAGTTTGTTCACACATCAATGACCTAATCTACCAACATTCCATACCAGCAAACTTACTAAATACATAGTAATTTTTTTGTGAAGAAAAGAATGAAAAGATATAGAATAATAATTAACATAGCATGTCTGGTGGTAGAAGTATTTGATTAAAGCATCCTCATTTGATTTTAAGTTACCTGAATGAAGGAAGCATGTAACAAACAAGTAGTAAGAGCTTATTGTATAAATGGTAGTTATTACATATTATGACGCAGTGGTCCTTATGGAAAGCTAGGAGAGCACTGAGCATGGACTAAGAAGAAATTCAAACCTAGATTACAAACTTTACTGACTAGTTATGAAATGCAGATAGATTACTATTACTTTCTGACTTTCTTTACTTGTAAAATGGAATAATAACATTGAATTCCATGGCTATTGAAAGGATTGATGCATTGATGCAGAACCTATAATAATAATTATCATTTCTATATTTGCCCTTATTTTATTCAGTGTAAATCACTTCCATGTGTTTTCATCTCTCACTAGATTAAAACTTCTTGTGGACAAACATCATGTCCCTTTGTCATTTTATTTCTACCAAAAACTTTTTCTAGGAATATCTTAGGCAAGCAACAAATGTATGATGTCTTAATGTTTTATGTTATTGATTTCAAACCAAGCATACATTGATCGACTCTTTTTACTGTTTATGGTATTGCTGAAATTTTTCAACAACTGTGCATCAACTTTGCCAGGAAACATTTTTTTTTTTCCTACTACACATTCTTTTATCTACTTCTTTGTTATAAAATGCGTAAAACAGCACTGATTGTATTAATTTCTTTGTGGTGTACATATCATTAGGAAAATTAAAGATGGTTCTATTTTTTTAAATTTCATTTTAATTTTTTCTGTGTCCCAAGATTCATTGTTTATGCACCACACCCAGTGCTTCATGCAATACATGCCCTCCTTAATACCCACCACCAGGCTCACCTAACTCCTCTCCCTCCAGAACCCTCATTTTGTTTCTCAGAGTCCACAGCCTCTCATGGTTCATCTCCCCCTCCAATTTCCCCCAATTTGCTTTTTATTTTTTCCCTACTCCTAATGTCCTCGTATTATTCCTTATGCTCCACAAATAAGTGAAACCATATGATAATTGACTCTCTCTGCTTGACTTATTTCACTCAGCATAATCTCCTCCAGTCCTGCCCATGTTGACACAAAAGCTGGGTATTCATCCTTTCTGATGGAGGCATAATACTTCATTGTCTATTTTAGATAACAGTGGACTACCAACTGAAATCCAGATACTCATATTTTCTAAAATCCTACAAATCAAATTCAAATTAACAGATTAAACACTGAAACTTGCATTTGAAGCTACATTATTAAGCAATAAGTTTTGTAAATGACAAATTTTAATATGCAGTTCATGAGGGTTGCCTACATAATAGGATTTTCGGAACAGTGTTTTCTAAACCCAGTTTCTAAAAAAGAGTTTGGATAATAGTCCAAATAAAATTGTTGAAAAAAAAAATGGCTTCCTAAGATCCAGCACCCTCCCAACATTTTTAATCCTAGGTAAAAGATGTAGAAACTCTAAGATAATACTTGGTAAAATGACCTTTTAAATTTTTTTAAAAATTTATTTATTTATTTGACAGACAGAGAGCACTAGTAGGCAGAGAGAGAGAGGGGGAAACAGGCTCCCCACCAAAGCAGAGAGCCTGATGCGGGGCTAGATCCCAGGACCCTGGGATCACAACCTGAGCCGAAGGCAGCGGATTAACCCACTGAGCCACCCAGGCACCCCAGTAAAATGACTTTAAAAGAGTAGAAAAATAAAAATATTTGTTTGAATTCCAAAAATATTTATTGAGAGCCTATCCCATGCCATAAACTATAAATAAGATGTGATGCTTGCCCTGAAGGAACTCACAGTCACCTATATAGTAGAATACAACTTGAGAAATGGATTAATAGAGCTGTGCAGTGTTCTAGTATATGAAAGCAGAGGCTCAGGAAATTAATTCTGCTATTTGAAAGTAAGAGCCAAGAAAGTCATGATAAGGGGCTTGTGTTTGAAATTAATCTTGAAAGATAAATAGAGGTTTGAAAACAAGAGCATTTTCAAAAAGGGAGTATGTACAATGTTTAACAATATGAGAAAGGATGACTTGCTTGGGGAGAATAACAAGTAGTGCATTATGTTAGGAGCATAACAAAGGTGCCAGAGAAAAGAGGTATAAGGTGAGAACAGAAAAGAAGACCAGGATCTGACAATGAAACATCTTTTATTCCAGAAAGGAGGCTTAGAACTAAAACTATAAATTGAATTGAAGCTATAGTACTGAAGAACTGTAAGAATAGGACAGATAAAATTAGGTCCGATTTTAAGACATCCCCTAGTTACAGAATTGGAAATGGATTGGGGAATGGGAACTTTGGAATCAGAGTTATAAAGGAGATGTGATAGTCTAGGGAAAAGATTTTCAGGGTTGAGTAGCAGTAGGATAGTAGTTGGGTTGGAGGTGAAGAAATGATATAAGAGATATTTAGGAACTGATATTAATAAGAATTGGTGATAGGATATGGACAAAATAGTGAAGAAGTGTAAAGATTAGCACTTACTGTATAATTTCGGCAAGAAGGTAGATATAATGATCTTTAGTGCTTTTACAACACATCACAATATTTATAGTTTTTCTCCAAGAACAAAAATTGCCATTTGTAGGAAAATGTAGTCACATGACTTGCTTTATCTCATGAAATTCAAGAAGTAACATCTCCACTTTCATGAGGAAGCTTTAGAAGACAAAGTGTGATTTTCTATATTCTTTCTCTTTGCCACAGTACCCAGTATTGTTTATAGTTTATGCTTCAACAGGCTAAGTCTTTGAGTTAAAGGTTATGCTAAATAAAATCCCCAACCAAGCCACATAGACTTGTAAAATTAGGAAATAAATCCTTGTGTTCTTTTTAAAGCACTAAGTTTTTACAGTTGTTTTCTACTATACCATGGTCTTGATAGAACTAAAGTGATGATGGAATAAAATTAAGTGAGGAATAGATGGGTTTGTAAGGAAGATCGTGAGATTAGACAGAAACATGAGAGATTAAATGTTGAATGATTGGGTGATGGGCATTAAGAGGGCACATCATGTGATGAGCACTGGGTGTTATACAAAATTGGTAAATTATTGAACACTACATGTGAAACTCATGATGTACTATAAGTTGGTTAATCAAATTTAAATTAAAAAATAAGAAAAAAATGTTAGGTGATTATATTGGCAGGTGCCAGTTTTATAGAGTTGTTTTTTTCAAAGTCTAAGTGTAGATAGGATGTATGGATGGGTGTTAACCAAAGTCATGGAAACAGACATAATTGGGTAGGAAAATAAAGAGTAGCAGAGAAAACTGCCAAGGACAGAACTCTGAAATACAGCAACACTTATTTGTTGTGAATTTGAATTTGCCTTGAAGGAAATGGTTTGTCATCAGAGGGTGAAAAGAGAGAAATGACATGGTAAGAGCTATGTTTTGGAAAAGATAATCTGTGGTTGGGATAATTAAGAATAAGGATAATCTGTTATTGACAATTTTCTTCATTCTTTTGTGTATTCAGTAAATATTTATCTAGAAATTACACCTTGAAAACACATGTTGTTCCTAACACGTACTTCTTTGGCCACCCTAAAATTATATCTTAGGCAATGGCTAGAGTTTGGGATTGCATTTCATATCATATATAGTTTCATGGCTTCTGAACAGATCCAGAGGACATATACCTTATTGAAGATAAAATATTTCTAAATGCTGCATGCCCTTGAAACCTGGCATAAGTGTTTTACAGGATACCTCAGAACAATCTTGTCAGTCAGTTCATATATTCTCAGCAATCACATAGCTCTAATCACTGCAAAGTATATAAAGGAGCATAATCTACACTGCTGACCTCAATGTTAAGAATCAGGGAGAGACTTCAACAAAATATCTGTGAAGATATTTCTTTAGAAAACAAATACACAACATCGGTAAATAATATCCAATGGTCACACAGTGTTATTTCTTGAGTATCATATTTATTTCTGGAATATGTTTTTCTTTAATAAAACTTCAATTTTATTTTTGTTTTCTCTACTTCACATGTAAAGAGCTCTATTCCCAACAAAACTTTGATTTTCTTCACCTTTCCTCTCATCTATAGATCAACTAATTATCTATTTCTTACTTTTTTATTAAATTATCCAAGATATTTATTTATTTATTTATTTATTTATTTAACATATAATGTGTTATTTGCCCCAGATGTACAGGTCTGTAATCATCAGTCTTACACAATTCACAACATTCACCATAGCACATACCCTCCTCTGTCCATGATCCAGCCACCCCATCCCCCCTCATCCCACTGCAAACCTCAGTTTGTTTCCTGAGATTAAGATTCTCTTATGGTTTTTCTCCCTCACCGAGCCTATCTTGTTTCATTTTTCCCTCCCTTCCCTCCATAAATCCCCCCAACCTCTCAAATTCCTCTTATCAAGAAATCATGTAATAATTATCTTTCTCTGACTGACTTATTTTGCTTAGCATAATACCCTTTAGATCTATCCATGTCATTGCAAATGGCAAGATTTCATTTCTTTCGATGGCTGCATAGTATTCCATTGTGTATATATATATACCACATCTTCTTTATCCATTCATCTGTTGATGGACATCTAGGTTCTTTCCATGTTTGGTTATTGTGGACATTGATGCTCTAAACATTTGGGTGCATGGGCCCCTTTGGACCACTACAGCTGTATCTTTAGGGTAAATACCCAGTAGTGCAATTGCTGGGTTGTACAGTAGCTCTATTTTCAACTTTTTGAGAAACACCCATACTTTTTTTTTCCAGAATGACTGCACCAGCTTGCATTTCCAGCAATAATGTAGGAGGGTTTCCCTTTCTCTGCATCCTTGCCAACATCTTTTGTTTCATGACTGGTTAATTTTACCTATTCTGACTGGTGTGAAGTGGTATCTCACTGTGGTTTTGATTTGTATTTTCCTGATGCCAAGTGATGTTGAGCACTTTTTCATGTGTCTCTTGGCCATGTGGATGTCTTCTTTGCAGAAGTGTCTGTTCATGTCTTCTGCCTAAGTCTTGATTGGATTATTTGTTCTTTGGGTGTTGAGCTTGATAAGTTCTTTATAGACTTTGGATCTAACTCTTTTTCTGATATGTCATTAGCAAATATCTTCTCCCATTCTCTAAGTTGTCTTTTGATTTTGTTGACTGTTTCCCTTGCTGTGCAAAACCTTTTGATCTTGATGAAGTCCCAATAGTTCATTTTTCCCTGGCTTCCCTTGCCTTTGGTGATGTTTCTAGGAAGCAATTACTGTGGTTGAAGTTGAAGAGGTTGCTGCCTGTGTTCTCCTCTAGGATTTTGATGGATTCCTGTCTCACATTGAGGTCTTTCATCCATTTTGAGTCTAGTTTTGTGTGTGGTATAAAGAAATGGTTTAGTTTCATTCTTCTGCATGTCCCTGTCCAATTTTCCCAGCATCATTTGTTGAAGAGACTGTGTTTTTTCCACTGGACACTATTTCTTGCTTTGTTGAAGACTAGTTGAGCACAGATTTGAGAGTCCATTTCTGGGCTCTCTATTCTGTTCCATTGATCTATGTGTCTGGTTTGTTGTTGTTGTTGTTGTTGTTGCTTGTTTGTTTGTTTTTGTTTGTTTGTTTTTTGTGCCAGTACCATACTGTCTTGATAATTATAGCTTTGTAATAGAGCTTGAATTCTAGAATTGTGATGCTGCTAACTTTGGTTTTCTTTTTCAACATTCCTCTGGTTATTCAGGGTCTTTTCTGGTTCCATAGAAATTGTAGGATTATTTGTTCCATTTCTTTGGAAAAGTTGATGCTATTTGGATAGGAATTGCATTAAAGATGTAGATTGCTATAGGTAGCATAAACATTTTCACAATATTTGTTATTCCATTCCATGAGCATGGAATTTTTTTTTCTTTCATTTCTTTGTATCTTCCTCAATTTCTTTCATGAGTATTTTATAGTTTTCTGAGTACAGATTCTTTGCCTCTTTGATGCTGAAAAAGCATTTGACAAGTACAGCATACCTTCTTCATCAAAAAAACCTTCACAGTGTAGAGATAGAGGGTAGATACCTCAATATCATCAAAGCCATCTATGAAAAACCCACAGTGAATATCATTCTCAATGGGGAAAAACTGAGAGCTCTTCCCCTAAGGTCAGGAAAATGACAGGGATGTCCACTATCACCACTGTTATTCAACATAGTACTAGAAGTCCTAGGCTCAGCCCTCAGACAACAAAAAGAACTAAAAGGCATCTGAATCAGCCATGAAGTCAAACTCTCACTCTTTGCAAATGATATGATATTTTATGGGGAAAACCCAAAAGACTCCACTCCAAAACAGCTAGAACTCATACAGGAATTCAGTAACATGTCAGGATATAAATTCAACACACAGAAATCAGTTGCATTTCTATACACCAAGAGCAAGACAGAAAAAAGAGAAATTAAAGAGTCAATCCCATTTACAATTGCTCCCAAAGATACCTAGGAATAAACCTAACCAAAGAAGTTGAATATTAATGGGCATTTCTTATCTTCTGCAGTATTTCACTATCTAACACTGAAAAATACTAGCAATAGCAAAATATCCTAATATATGTTACTCACATAATACAGTCAACTATTTGAACCTAGGTCAGGAAATACTTTTCATAGTTGAATCAACCAATTAATAAGAAAATTAGGCATGTATTTTGAAAATAAAAAATAATGCTCTATCTATAGCTTGATCACAGCCTGCTGACTCATGTAAGAGTTGGAGGAAACAGATTGTTATTTGGATGCATACCCACAACAAAGAGGAAGAAAGGCAAGATAATATCTCATAAATGGCATAGGAAGGATTTTAACACTATAGAAGTTTGGTTCTTTAAAATAAATGGGTAGCTTCAGAATGCTCCAGATAGACTGTTGACCTTGTCAGCATAAATACAGAGGAGTAAAAAAAGTAAAAAAGAAACACAAAGTATATAAAACGACCTCACATAGAATAAAACAGGAAATTGCCCTGTAATCCCCATTTGAGTGAAGCAAAATAAATATTTCTATTTTATACTTTATTTTTCCTTCCCAATTTATACTAATATATTTCTATTTTAAATTAATGCACCTTCAGTAATATTTTTCCTATTATACCCCAGCCAGCTACATGGCTGCTTGTTCTATATTATGAACAGGTTAGAAGTCTGTAATAGAAAATGCCATTTTTACTCTAGTTTCTTCTCCTCCATAATATTGTTTTTTAGAATAACCTGAAAACAGTAGCAGTTTTTCCTTAATTAAGACTCTATGTGTCTCATTAATTGTATTCTAATTTGATGCTGACATTTGCCCTGCATATGGATTAGAATCAAAATGTAAAACAGACATTTTGAAAAACAGAAAGGCACAAACTGAAAATCTTTTTAATACAATGAGTCTGAATATGTATCAATACAATATGTTATGTCCAGCAATTACTTTTTTTCATATAAATCTTAAAAAAAAAATTTTAAGGCATTACAGCTATATTTTTGCAAGTATTACATCCACATTTTTTCTAAACTGCATTTTCTAATAAGTACTAACAGTAGAAAAACTGAGTATATGGTAATTATTTCCATGTCATCAGGCAACACATTTTGATTTCCATCAAAGAATTATACTATCCTGAACTAAATGCTAGGGGGCATATATTTTGATGTGAACTATTGCTATATCCTCAAATATGTACAGTATTCCATAATAATACCTGGAAATCCTTAAATGTAGACTGGTTTTAAATGATGATGATAAATTTACCTCTACAAGGAGTTTTCTAAAATATAAGAGAAAAATACAATATAGTCAGTATACTTTGGTAATTATCAATTAACATATTTAATGCCAAAAACTGGACATCCAGTTGTAAAACACAGCATAATTCTATATTTACAAAAATCCACAAAATGTAAAGATTTGCCCTATCAAAGTAATTAAATTTTTATTTACTTATAGAAATACTCAATGTTATTTTAACCAGCTTTAAGATTTGAAATTCCCACAATAGACATATATGTTAAAAGAGTACTGCTAACTTTTGCCCTGCAAACACTTATATTTTAACTTCCATCTTAAAACTATAAGAAATAATTTTTTCTCATGTTTAAATTTATTATACTGATAGGTTGTTTCTTTTTGGTCTTCTCGTATCTGTGGCACATCCTAATACTAAACCAAACATGCATAGATATATATGAGCTTCCAATCATTCAAGCAGCTCTTGGATTCTTGTCTTTTCTATAAACCTTAAAAAATATCCTTCAGCAAATGCCTTCGATAGTTTCCTAAAGAGGATACGTTTTCTTTTGGCATAGTCATCAGTTTTGGAGCTACTGTTTTAAGTTTCTATTTCTACTAGACTGCAAACTCCAAGAGGACAGAGATTATACCCTCATTATTCATAGATATGTTCACAATTCCTAGATTATACTTACAACATGATAGAGGCACAATAAGTTAAGTAAGTTTTAAGTATAAGTCATCTGCATAGAATTTATCAAGTGTGGAATTGACAGTAAATTGAGGACTTTATGACTTTGCAAATTGTATTGTCAAAGCTTAGTATCATTACTTTAGACCACTAATGTAGACAAAAATACAAAACACATTCTTTCTAGTTATGCAAATATTTCTACTTGTCAAATGACTGACTCAGTCTTTTACAGTGACAAACCCAATAAATGGTGAGGAAAATAGTGCACAAGGAAGAAGGAGCCTCCTTGGATCTTACCTTTCTCTGTCCCTTGTTAGGCTTCCTCCATCAGTGTTTACATTCTCAGCAGTTGATTTCCTTTGAAATTCTTTGTTGTGTTGAGCACCTATTATTTATGCTTACTTCTGCTGTTCATTGAGATGTTAAGGCTACACAATATGAGTACAAGAATTATTCTGTATGACTTTTTTAAACCTTTGACTATATAATATATTTTGCAAGTCTGGAAATCAAGAAATAAATTAGCATAAATGTAATTTGTAAGTAGCTTATGAAACCTTTGTTTAACAGGCCCTTTTATTATTTTTATTTTTTATTAACATATATTGTATTATTTGTTTCAGGGGTATGGGTCTGTGATTCATCGGTCTTACACGATTCACAGCACTCACCATACCACATACCCCCTCAGTGTGTATCACCCTGTCACCCCATCCCTCCCACTCCCTCCCCTCCAGCAACACTCAAGTTTGTTTCCTGAGATTAAGAGTCTCTTATGACTCAAGAAGTAAATGAGCATAAATGTAGTTTGTAAAGAGCTTATGAAACATTTGTATAGCTGGTCCTTTTATGTTCATTTTAAATTGAGGTACTGTGCATTCATAATTTGTTGATGTATTCTAATGACATTGGAAAATCATAGTGATACTCATACACTGAAATGGATATTGTCTCTAGTGAGTTAATTTACCCAGCAGTGCATATGTATGTTCCCTAGTTACCATCCCTTCACAACCTTGTATTTATTAAAAATCAACAAATTAGCAGGTTATACTTTGCCCTTGTTGTAGCCAGTACAATAATTTAATTATTTAATTAACTAATGTATCCAATCTGTTACAAAGGCTTATAACATATAAAAAGCTATTTAAAACAATTAGCTATGAGAAAACATAGCATGTACAACATTTAGCTTGACTTAAGAAGGTTTTGATATATTAAAGGGTCCTAGTAATATAGGGTGACAAAGTCTCAGTGTGGGATCAATCTAATAACTTGTTAGTTAACAACATCCTGTTATCTACATTAAATTTCTCACTCATAGATATAAAAACTAGTGCCTATAGGAAATAAATAAGTAAGTACATAAACAAAACAAAATCTTTCTCTATGTGATCAGACTCAACCACAAAGTGAGTACACATATTTAACTCTTTTGCTGATATTACCTATCATTTGTTTGATATTCAGTGTTCCTAGCAAGTTCAATAGCTTATTAAATTTAAGGTGAAATGTTTTGGGAGAGTCAAAAAGATGAATAGTTACAGATGTTTTTGAATTCATTTTTGCACCTAATACAAATTGATTGCTTCATTAAGTACACAAAGTCACTGCATTATTGTGAATATTTAAGTCATTACATTTTTAAAAGTGCCTTGATATATTTTTTATATATGAGCTGTAAATATCCACATTCCATTTACCACCTACAAACCATCAATTATGTCTCCAACTCTCTATAACCTCTACCCATTGTTATCTCTGGGAAAGGAAAGTCTAAAATTCATTGTTCTATGGTAAATTTGAAAGAAAGGTGATATCCTATTCAAGAAAATTATTGGTATTTGCTTTTATATTGCTTTTTGAGATTTTTACTCTAGTTGTCCACAGTAATTACATTAAGTTGATCAGATTGTAGAAGCACAAAAGGCCATAAATATCCTAGAACACCCTCATACAGTTTAAAGGGGATAATCTTACAAAACAAGAACACTGGTCTCTAAGCCCTAAGAGATTTTTGCAAAAAAGGTGTTATCAAAAGCAATGACAAATAGCTACATAAAGCCAAGTCTTGCATAAAAATAGGGATCATCCATCATTACAATGAGCTACTGAACACCTACTGAGTTCCTGATAGGCAGTAGTATAACAATCAAGCAACCTTACTTCCTCCAGGGCTCCCTTACATAGAAGCTAATTGCTAAAATTCCGGATTAACTGAGGAATGGGGAAGATTAATTCATTAAAATATACTGAACACTTACTATGTGGCCTTCAGTGTGCTACAGAAACCAAAACAAGAAATTAGGTTATTATCCATAATCAAAATATATACTCATGGTTTAAAATATACATGTGATCTCTTTTATATACTTCTGGGAGCTATAAGAGTGCCTAAAACTTCTCTAGAACTCTATGGTCATACATTAGTGTCATGCCTAAATGATGTGTTCTCTGTGTAATCTGTTTCTAACTCAGGATTCTCCAAAGAAGAAAAATCAGTTGGCCCTCAAAAATGGATAGACTGTGGAGTTTTTACATATGGGGGTTGAGGGGAAATTAGAGATCATCTGGTTTATTCCTCCACAATTATTTGACCAAAAAAAGGTGTTTAATAAATTTATAAAGCTAGCCAGTTAATGGTAGACCAGAACATGTCTAAATTCAGAGCATATTCTACCATAATATGACCTTCGATTGTTTACCAAGAATCTTACATGCAAAATTGGCTGTTGAATATATGATCCAGAAAATCATAAGTATAAGGTGACATTGTGGGTTTGTTATTTAACTAATATGAACAGGTTTTAGAACTAGTTCTTAAGACCTGGAGAGATCTTTCCCAACAATATAGTTAACAGACATTTTCAACATTCTTTGAATCTATTAATGACTCCCATTACTTCTAAAAGACCATACTATTAAAGCTTATAATGATGGTTATAAAGAATAAAAAGTACAGAATAAATAGGAATATGGTTTTCATAGGACAGACTTTATTTTTTTTTTTTTTTTTTATTTCCAGCATAACAGTATTCATTATTTTTGCACCACACCCCGTGCTCCATGCAATCCGTGCCCTCTATAATACCCACCACCTGGTACCCCAACCTCCCACCCCCCGTCCCTTCAAAACCCTCAGATTGTTTTTCAGAGTCCATAGTCTCTCATGGTTCACCTCCCCTTCCAATTTCCCCCAACTCCCTTCTCCACTCTAAGTCCCCATGTCCTCCATGCTATTTGTTATGCTCCACAAATAAGTGAAACCATATGATAATTGACTCTCTCTGCTTGACTTATTTCACTCAGCATAATCTCTTCCAGTCCCGTCCATGTTGCTACAAAAGTTGGGTATTCATCCTTTCTGATGGAGGCATAATACTCTATCCCCAGGGGTACAGGTCTGTGAATCACCAGGTTTACACACTTCATAGCACTCACCAAAGCACATACCCTCCCCAATGTCCATAATCCCACCCCCTTCTCCCAAACCCCGTCCCCCCAGCAACCCTCAGTTTGTTTTGTGAGATTAAAAGTCACTTATGGTTTGTCTCCCTCCCAATCCCATCTTGTTTCCTTTATTCTTCTCCTACCCACTTAAGCCCCCATGTTGCATCACCACTTCCTCATATCAAGGAGATCATATGATAGTTGTCTTTCTCTGCTTGACTTATTTCACTAAGCATGATACGCTCTAGTTCCATCCATGTTGTCGCAAATGGCAAGATTTCATTTCTTTTGATGGCTGCATAGTATTCCATTGTGTATATATACCACATCTTCTTGATCCATTCATCTGTTGATGGACATCTAGGTTCTTTCCATAGTTTGGCTATTGTGGACATTGCTGCTATAAACATTCGGGTGCACGTGCCCCTTTGGATCACTACGTTTGTATCCTTAGGGTAAATACCCAATAGTGCAATTGCTGGGTCATAGGGCAGTTCTATTTTCAACATTTTGAGGAACCTCCATGCTGTTTTCCAGAGTGGCTGCACCAGCTTGCATTCCCACCAACAGTGTAGGAGGGTTCCCCTTTCTCCGCATCCTCGCCAGCATCTGTCATTTCCTGACTTGTTGATTTTAGCCATTCTGACTGGTGTGAGGTGATATCTCATTGTGGTTTTGATTTGTATTTCCCTGATGCTGAGTGATATGGAGCACTTTTTCATGTGTCTGTTGGCCATCTGGATGTCTTCTTTGCAGAAATGTCTGTTCATGTCCTCTGCCCATTTCTTGATTGGATTATTTGTTCTTTGGGTGTTGAGTTTGCTAAGTTCTTTATAGATTCTGGACACTAGTCCTTTATCTGATATGTCATTTGCAAATATCTTCTCCCATTCTGTCAGTTGTCTTTTGATTTTGTTAACCGTTTCCTTTGCTGTGCAAAAGCTTTTGATCTTGATGAAATCCCAATAGTTCATTTTTGCCCTTGCTTCCCTTGCCTTTTGCGTTGTTCCTAGGAAGATGTTGCTGCGGTTGAGGTCAAAGAGGTTGCTGCCTGTGTTCTCCTCAAGGATTTTGATGGATTCCTTTCGCACATTGAGGTCCTTCATCCATTTTGAGTCTATTTTTGTGTGTGGTGTAAGGAAATGGTCCAATTTCATTTTTCTGCATGTGGCTGTCCAATTTTCCCAGCACCATTTATTGAAGAGGCTGTCTTTTTGCCATTGGACATTCTTTCCTGCTTTGTCGAAGATTAGTTGACCATAGAGTTGAGGGTCTATTTCTGGGCTCTCTATTCTGTTCCATTGATCTATGTGTCTGTTTTTGTGCCAGTACCATGCTGTCTTGATGACGACAGCTTTGTAATAGAGCTTGAAGTCCGGAATTGTGATGCCACCAACGTTGGCTTTCTTTTTCAATATCCCTTTGGCTATTCGAGGTCTTTTCTGGTTCCATATAAATTTTAGCATTATTTGTTCCATTTCTTTGAAAAAGATGGATGGTACTTTGATAGGAATTGCATTAAATGTGTAGATTGCTTTAGGTAGCATAGACATTTTCACAATATTTATTCTTCCAATCCAGGAGCATGGAACATTTTTCCATTTCGTTGTGTCTTCCTCAATTTCTTTCATGAGTACTTTATAGTTTTCTGAGTATAGATTCTGTGTCTCTTTGGTTAGGTTTATTCCTAGGTATCTTATGGTTTTGGGTGCAATTGTAAATGGGATGGACTCCTTAATTTCTCTTTCTTCTGTCTTGCTGTTGGTGTAGAGAAATGCAACTGATTTCTGTGCATTGATTTTATATCCTGACACTTTACTGAATTCCTGTATAAGTTCTAGCAGTTTTGGAGTGGAGTCTTTTGGGTTTTCCACATATAGTATCATATCATCTGCGAAGAGTGATAATTTGACTTCTTCTTTGCCAATTTGGATGCCTTTAATTTCCTTTTGTTGTCTGATTGCTGAGGCTAGGACCTCTAGTACTATGTTGAATAGCAGTGGTGATAACGGACATCCCTGCCGTGTTCCTGACCTTAGCGGAAAAGCTTTCAGTTTTTCTCCATTGAGAATGATATTTGCGGTGGGTTTTTCATAGATGGCTTTGATGATATTGAGGTATGTGCCCTCTATCCCTACACTTTGAAGAGTTTTGATCAGGAAGGGATGCTGTACTTTGTCAAATGCTTTTTCAGCATCTATTGAGAGTATCATATGGTTCTTGTTCTTTCTTTTATTGATGTGTTGTATCACATTGACTGATTTGCGGATGTTGAACCAACCTTGCAGCCCTGGAATAAATCCCACTTGGTCGTGGTGAATAATCTTTTTAATGTACTGTTGAATCCTATTGGCTAGTATTTTGTTGAGTATTTTCGCATCTGTGTTCATCAAGGATATCGGTCTATAGCTCTCTTTTTTGGTGGGATCCTTGTCTGGTTTTGGGATCAAGGTGATGCTGGCCTCATAAAATGAGTTTGGAAGTTTTCCTTCCATTTCTATTTTTTGGAACAGTTTCAGGAGAATAGGAATTAGTTCTTCTTTAAATGTTTGGTAGAATTCCCCCGGGAAGCCGTCTGGCCCTGGGCTTTTGTTTGTTTGGAGATTTTTAATGACTGTTTCAATCTCTTTACTGGTTATGGGTCTGTTCAGGCTTTCTATTTCTTCCTGGTTCAGTTGTGGTAGTTTATATGTTTCTAGGAATGCATCCATTTCTTCCAGATTGTCAAATTTATTGGCGTAGAGTTGCTCATAGTATGTTCTTATAATAGTTTGTATTTCTTTGGTGTTAGTTGTGATCTCTCCTCTTTCATTCATGATTTTATTTATTTGGGTCCTTTCTCTTTTCTTTTTGATAAGTCGGGCCAGGGGTTTATCAATTTTATTAATTCTTTCAAAGAACCAGCTCCTAGTTTCGTTGATTTGTTCTATTGTTTTTTTGGTTTCTATTTCATTGATTTCTGCTCTAATCTTTATGATTTCTCTTCTCCTGCTGGGCGTAGGGTTTCTTTCTTGTTCTTTCTCTAGCTCCTTTAAGTGTAGGGTTAGGTTGTGTACCTGAGACCTTTCTTGTTTCTTGAGAAAGGCTTGTACCGCTATATATTTTCCTCTCAGGACTGCCTTTGTTGTGTCCCACAGATTTTGAACCGTTGTATTTTCATTATCATTTGTTTCCATGATTTTTTTCAATTCTTCTTTAATTTCCCGGTTGACCCATTCATTCTTTAGAAGGATGCTGTTTAGTCTCCATGTATTTGGGTTCTTTCCAAACTTCCTTTTGTGGTTGAGTTCTAGCTTTAGAGCCTTGTGGTCTGAAAATATGCAGGGAATGATCCCAATCTTTTGATACCGGTTGAGTCCTGATTTAGGACCGAGGATGTGATCTATTCTGGAGAATGTTCCATGTGCACTAGAGAAGAATGTGTATTCTGTTGCTTTGGGATGAAATATTCTGAATATATCTGTGATGTCCATCTGGTCCAGTGTGTCGTTTAAGGCCTTTATTTCCTTGCTGATCTTTTGCTTGGATGATCTGTCCATTTCAGTGAGGGGAGTGTTAAAGTCCCCTACTATTATTGTATTATTGTTGATGTGTTTCTTTGATTTTGTTATTAATTGGTTTATATAGTTGGCTGCTCCCACGTTGGGGACATAGATATTTAAAATTGTTAAATCTTCTTGTTGGACAGACCCTTTGAGTATGATATAGTGTCCATCCTCATCTCTTATTATAGTCTTTGGCTTAAAATCTAATTGATCTGTTATAAGGATTGCCACTCCTGCTTTCTTCTGATGTCCATTAGCATGGTAAATTCTTTTCCACCCCCTCACTTTAAATCTGGAGGTGTCTTCGGGCTTAAAATGAGTTTCTTGGAGGCAACATATAGATGGGTTTTGTTTTTTTATCCATTCTGATACCCTGTGTCTTTTGACAGGGGCATTTAGCCCATTAACATTCAGGGTAACTATTGAGAGATATGAATTTAGTGCCATTGTATTGCCTGTAAGTTGACTGTTACTGTATATGGTCTCTGTTCCTTTCTGATCTACCACTTGTAGGCTCTCTCTTTGCTTAGAGGACCCCTTTCAATATTTCCTGTAGAGCTGGTTTGGTATTTGCAAATTCTTTCAGTTTTTGTTTGTCCTGGAAGCTTTTAATCTCTCCTTCTATTTTCAATGATAGCCTAGCTGGATATAGTATTCTTGGCTGCATGTTTTTCTCGTTTAGTGCCCTGAAAATATCATGCCAGCTCTTTCTGGCCTGCCAGGTCTCTGTGGATAAGTCAGCTGCCAATCTAATATTTTTACCATTGTATGTTACAGACTTCTTTTCCCGGGCTGCTTTCAGGATTTTCTCTTTGTCACTGAGACTTGTAAATTTTACTATTAGGTGACGGGGTGTGGGCCTATTCCTATTGATTTTGAGGGGGGTTCTCTGAACCTCCTGAATTTTGATGCTCGTTCCCTTTGCCATATTGGGGAAATTCTCCCCAATAATTCTCTCCAGTATACCTTCTGCTCCCCTCTCTCTTTCTTCTTCTTCTGGAATCCCAATTATTCTAATGTTGTTTCGTCTTATGGTGTCACTTATCTCTCGAATTCTCCCCTCGTGGTCCAGTAGCTGTTTGTCCCTCTTTTGCTCAGCTTCTTTATTCTCTGTCATTTGGTCTTCTATATCACTAATTCTTTCTTCTGCCTCATTTATCCTAGCAGTGAGAGCCTCCATTTTTGATTGCACTTCATTAATAGCTTTTTTTATTTCAACTTGGTTAGATTTTAGTTCTTTTATTTCTCCAGAAAGGGCTTTTATATCTCTCGAGAGGGTTTCTCTAATATCTTCCATGCCTTTTTCGAGCCCGGCTAGAACCTTGAGAATTGTCATTCTGAACTCTAGATCTGACATATTACCAATGTCTGTATTGATTAGGTCCCTAGCCTTCGGTACTGCCTCTTGTTCTTTTTTTTGTGTTGAATTTTTCCGTCTTGTCATTTTGTCCAGATAAGAGTATATGAAGGGGCAAGTAAAATACTAAAAGGGTGGCAACAACCCCAGGAAAAAATGCTTTAATCAAATTAGAAGAGATCCAAAATCATGAGGGGGGAGAAAGGGGATAAAAAGAGGTTCAAAAAAAAAAAAAAGAAAAAAGAAAAGAAAAAAATTAAAAAAAAAAAAGGAAAACACCTAAGAAAAATGTAAAAAAGAAAAAATATATATATTAGATAAACTAGTAAAAAATCGTTAAAAAAGAAAAAGGTAACAGTTAAAAAAAAAAAAAAAATTTTACCCGAAGGCGAGAAAAGAAAAAAAAAAAAAAATGAAAAAGAAAAAAATTAAATTAACTGCAAGACTAAAAAAAAATCACAGGGAAAAAGCCATGAGTTCCGTGCTTGGCTTTCTCCTCCTCCGAATTCTGCTGCTCTCCTTGGTATTGAAACCGCACTCCTTGGTAGGTGAACTTGGTCTCGGCTGGATTTCTTGTTGATCTTCTGGGGGAGGGGCCTGTTGTAGTGATTCTCAAGTGTCTTTGCCCCAGGCGGAATTACACCGCCCTTACCCGGGGCCGGGGTGAGTAATCCGCTTGGGTTTGCTTTCAGGAGCTTTTGTTCCCTGAGCGCTTTCCGTAGAGTTCTGGAGGACGGGAATACAAATGGCGGCCTCCTGGTCTCCGGCCCGGAGGAGCCGAGAGCCCAGGGCCGCACTCCTCAGTGCGCCCTCAGAGAACAGCGCCCAGTTACTCCCGTCTGCCTGACCTCCGGCCCCGCTCCGAGCTCTCCGAGCCTGCGACCAGTTCAAGGTAACACCGAGCTGTGAGCTTACTGTCGGCTCTGTCTCTGTAGCCGGCTTTCCCGTTCCAATACCCGCAAGGTCTGCGACACTCAGACACCCCTGATCCTTCTGTGACCCTGCGGGACCTGAGGCCACGCTGACCCCGCGTGGGCTTCGCCCCGGTTTAGCCTCTGGAGCGATGTCCCTCAGCGGAACAGACTTTTAAAAGTCCTGATTTTGTGCACCGTTGCTCCGCCGCTTGCCGGGAGCCGGCCCCTCCCCCCGGGGTCTATCTTCCCGTCGCTTTGGATTCACTTCTCCGCCGGTCCTACCTTTCAGAAAGTGGTTGTTTTTCTGTTTCCAGAATTGCTGTTCTTCTTCTGTTCGATCTGCCGATGGATTTTCAGGTGTTTGCAATCTTTAGATAAGCTATCTAGCTGATCTCCGGCTAGCTGAAGCAGTCTCAGCCTGCTACTTCTCCGCCATCTTGACTCCTCCCTCTCTAGGACAGACTTTAAAATGAAGTTGTCTTCATTTGTTTTCTGATGCTTCTGACAATGACTTAAAATCAACCTACTAAATAAGCTACAATGAAGTATCAGTAAGTTCCATCAACATTTGCCACATTGCTCCTCTCACAATTCTTACAGAATGGGCATATTTTATTTTACTGCCCTGTCACTTTTCCTTGATCCAAGAACACTGATATTGTAAATGATTTGGCTGGTAGTCACTATATATGCTAATAGGACTTACGTTTTCATAGTTATTCTCCAGATTACTATAAATCTTATTAAGTGCTCTGAAGAATGTTTAAAAAAAAAAGTATGGCTTACAACTAATACTTTCTCTATTCCAAAAAAAAAAAAATTAATTATGAGAAGGCATCCTTTATGTAATATTCAACCATGAAGAAAGGAAAAGAAAAATAAAAACATCTTTTGGCTTATCTTCTACTTTAAAAAAATAAAAATCTCAATGCTTGCAAATCATACAGATTTAATTTCATGAAGAAGAGAGAAAAATAGGATTGACTTAATTCAGATTCTCTATGTCCTAATGAGAAACTATAATTAAGGTAACCCATTAGCAGTTTTGGAGGTTTAGATACAACTCATTAATCTAGATGCATACAAATTCAAACCCCAAAGAAGCAAATATATAGTGTAAGTCTTAGGGAATTGGTAATGCCATTTCCATCATCTAGATCACAAAGTATAGCAGCAATGATTAATTCAGTACAGCAGAGGAAGCTTGGGGAGATGTGGACTGAGAGGACCTTGAGCTCACCTTGTCCCCTGTTTTCAACTAGATATTATCCATATTCGAGTCAATAAACCAGAGAGTGATCCGAAGACTGGCAGAACAAACTCTGCAACTAAATATAGAGAGGAAGCTTCATCTGAAATGTTGGATAGTTAAGAAAGGTGGAGGGAGGCTGCCAGCAGGAGACAAGCAACTGCAGGCACACAGAGGGCAGAGAAACAGGCCATGGCACCAAGGATTTCATATGAGAAAGACTAATCCTCATACTGTTTGGCTTTAAAAAGCAAAGGGGCTGAAACCTATGAATTTGTATAACCTGTGGGACTTGGAACCTGGAGCTTTAAAAGTCAGCTGACTCAGCACTGAGCAAGCCTGGAGGGTGAATGATAACTGGGTCACTACCCTTAAAGGGACAGCAGCTTGCATGGAGAGGAAACATACAAACTACAGTTTCCATGCTGGAAGCAAACAAGAGACAGATCTGTTCATACTGATTTTGGAGCATGTTGGAGGACTTCTATGAAAATGCAGGAGCTGGCGGGTGTCGTTTTCCTCCCCTGCCCCTCAGCATAAACAGACACTGTGGGGACCAGGGCTGCATGAACACTATCTTACCTGTTAGCAGTGCAACATGCCCACACGTTCTCCTAAGGACTTGCCCATTCCAAACCTGCTGGCCATATTGCCCTTGTAGGGCAAATATTAAAGCTGCATGGGCACTGACAACTGCCAGGATCCATAACTGCCATGGTCTACAAACATCCCCTAAGCCATGCTTAGCCTTATGGTCCCAGACACCAGCATGCACCCAGTTGCCACAGGAACCAGAGGTGCCCCGAGGACTCACTTCCCCAGCTGGGCTCACATAAGGGCCTTTGCATGCACACTCAGTTGCTTGTCCTAACCTGCCCTCACACAGGGAACCCAGCCTCATGCCCCTAGCCACCCAGGCATGCAACCCCCAGCTGCCACACGGGATCCTATGTGGCACTAGTGACCCAGTGAAAATTTTGCTAATATTACCACCTTGCTCCTAACCTCCCCAGCAGGCACATCCCCACCCAAATTTGGCCTGCCTGGGTCCCACTAATACACAAAGAGCAAGAACAGCCCATAGCAGGCAGAGAATCAGTGCAGGTGAATCACGCACTGAACAGAAAAGTGACCAGTCATAACACCAGAGTGTCAGCAACATACATAGGATACTCATCTGAAGGGCTAGGTTGTGGTGAATAGGGAATACTGTACTGCAGGCCACTCTGGGACCTCTTTGTAAAATCACTACAATGAAGAACAGAAGACACAATAGATTTTCTTTTTTCTTTTTTTTTTTTAATTTTAAGGATTTTTCTATTGATTTCAGAGAGGGAGAGAGAGAGAGGGAGAGCACCAGCAAGAGGGATAGACGGAGAGTGAGAATTCCCCAAGCAGAGTCCACACTGAGTACAGAGCCCAAAACAGGGCTTAACCCCACAACCCTGAGATTATAACCTGAGCCAGATCCAAGTCAGACACCCAACCAACAGTGCCACCCAGGTGCCCTGACACAACAGATTGTTTAACATAGAGAAACAAAGACTATACTTTCAGGGATCATTTCTACAGTTTGTTAACATAGAGAAACCGACACAGAGAGGTGGACAAATGAGGAGACAGAGAAATTTATCCCAAATGAAAGAACAAGACAAAGCCACAGCCAGAAATAAAAATGAGACAGATATAAGTAGTATGCCTGATAACAATTTTAAGCAATGATCATAAGGATACTCACTGGACTTGAGAAAAAAAGTGGAAGACATGAGTGAGACCTTTAACACAGAGATGAGAAATAACATAGTAGGGATAAGAAGCTCAGTAAGTGAAACGAGAACCCCACTGGATGGAATGTATATGAGGCCGGGGGAAGCAGAGGAATGCATTAGTGACCAGGAAGGCAGAGTA
Organism: Mustela erminea; assembly: GCF_009829155.1. Classification (NCBI taxonomy): domain Eukaryota; kingdom Metazoa; phylum Chordata; class Mammalia; order Carnivora; family Mustelidae; genus Mustela; species Mustela erminea. Next base: position 57,441,300 of record NC_045625.1, read on the forward strand.
ATGGACAATAATTAAGCTGAATAAAAGAGAGAATTCTGAAAAAATGAAAACAGACTTAAGTAACTCAGTAACTCCATCAAAGGTAATAACATTTGTATTACAGGAGTTCCAGAAGACAGAGAAAAGAGAGGCGAGGAAAGGAGAAAAAATTGGGTTCAAACTTACACAAGCACCAACTTAATGTAGATTGCTCTATGCAGGCTAGGTTGTACACAAACCTAATGGTAACCATATTTCAAAAAACAGTAATAAATATGCAAAGAATAAAGAGAAAAAAATCCAAATATAACATTAAAGACCAATGAGAAAAACATGAAGGAGAGAAAGACAAGACCAGAAAAAATCTTCAGAAACAAACAACCACAAAACAATTAATAAAATGGCAATAAATAAATATACATCAATAATTACTTTGAATGTAAATAGATTAAGTGTTCCTATCAAAAGATATAAAGTGACAGAATGGATTAAAAAAATAAAAACACAAGATCTTGGGGTACCTGGGTGTCTCAAATGGTTAAGCATCTGCCTTCAGCTCAGGTCATAAACCCAGGGTCCTGGAATCAAACCCCGTCAGGTTCCCAGCTCAGCAGAGAGTCTGCTTCTCCTTCTGCCTCTCCCCCTGCTTGTGCTCTCTCTGTCTCTCTCTCTCTCTCTCTCACTCAAGTGAATAAATAAAATCTTAAAAACAAACAAACAAGATCCATCTATACACTGCATACAAGAGGATCAACTGAGACTTAAAAAAAACCCTGCAGACTGAAAGTGAGGGGACAGAGAAACACTTACCATGCAAATGGATGTCTAAAGAAAGCTAACATTGGACAAAACAGACTTTAAAACAAAGACTGTAATAAGAGATGAAGAAGGACCCTATATAACAATAACGGAGGGGGAGTGGAAACCAGCTAGAAGTTATACCAATTGTAAATATTTATGCACTTAACATGGGAGTACTGAAATTTATAAAAGAGTTAATAAAAAAATACAAAGGAATCAATTAATAATAACAAAATTATAGTAGAGGACTTTAAAACCCAACATTGATGGATAGATCATCTAAACAGAATATTGGAAAGGAAACAATGGCTTTGAATAACACTAGAACACATGGATTTAGCATATATATTCAGAATATTCTATCCTAAAACACCAGAATATATATTCTTTTCAAGAGCATATGAAACATTCTCTAGAATAGATCACATATTAGCACACAAAACAAACCTCAACAAATTCAAGAATATTGAAATCATACCATGCATATATTCTGACTACAATTCTATGAAACTAGACGTCAACCTCAAGAAAAAATATCTGGAAAAACCACAAATAGATGGAGATTAAATTATGTGCTACTAAAAATGAATCAACAAGGAAATCAAAGGAACAATAAAAAATCCATGCAAACAAATGAAAATGAAAGCACAACCAACCAAAACCTCTGAAATGCAGCAAAAGCAGTTCTAAGAAGGAAGTTTATGGTGGACCCGTGTCTACCTCAAGAAGCAAGAGAAATCTCAACCAATCTTATGCCTAAAAGAGCTAGAAAAAAAACAATGAATAAAATCTAAATCCATCCATCAGAAGGAAGTTAATAACCAAGATTAGAACAAAAATAAAAGACATAGAAACTAGAAACACAGTAGGGCAGATCAATGAAACTGTGAGCAGTTTCTTTGAAAAATATTCAATAAAAATGATAAACTTCTCACCAATCTTATCAAGAAAAGAAAAAGGACTCAAATAAATATAATCACAAGAAATAACAACCAACACCACAAAAATACAAACAATCATAAAAGAATATTTTGAAAAACTATGTGCCAGCAAATTGGACAACTTAGAAGAAATGGATAAATTCCTAGAGTTATGCAAACTGTCAAAACTGAAACGGGAGGAAATAGAAAATTTCAACAGTCCAATAACCATAAAGAAATTGAGTCAGTAACCCAAAAACTCCCAAGAAATTAAAGTCCAGGACCAGATGTCTCACAGGTGAATTCTATGAAACCTTTAAGAAAGGGTTAGTATCTATTTTTTTCAAACTATTCCCAAAATATAGGAAAGTAAGGAAAACTTCTAAATCCATTCTAGGAGACTGGCATCATCCTGATACCAAAACCAGATAAAGACAACACAAAAAAGAGAACTACAGGCCAATATCCCTGATGAACATACAAGCAAAAATTCTCAATAAAATACTAGCAAACCCAATTCAACAATACAATTAAAAAAAAATTGGAAGGGGAGGTGAACCATGAGAGACTATGGACTCTGAAAAACAATCTGAGGGTTTTGAAGGGACGGGGGGTGGGAGGTTGGGGTACCAGGTGGTGGGTATTATAGAGGGCACGGATTGCATGGAGCACGGGGTGTGGTGCAAAAATAATGAATACTGTTATGCTGGAAATAAAAAAAAATAATAATAAAATAAATGGGTAGAAAATAAATAAAAAAAAAAATTCAGGATCAAATGATATTTATTCCAAGGTGGCAAGGGTGCTTCACTATTTGCAGATTAATCAACATGATACATCATATCAGTAAGAGAAAGTATAAGAAAAAATCATAGAAAGAGTATTTGGCAAGGTACAACATCCATTCATGATAAAAACCCTCAAAAAAGTAGGTTTAGAGGGAATAAACCTCAAAATAATGAATATCATGTATGAAAAAAACCATGGCTTTCAACATCCTTAAAACTCAATTTTTCCCCTAGGGCCAGGGAAAAGACAAGAATGTCCACTCTCACCACTTTTATTCAGCATAGTAATGGAAGTCCTAGCCACAGGACAACAGAAAGAAATGAAAGATACCCAGTTGGTAAGAAAGAAATAAAACTTCTACTATTTGCAGATGGCACGATACTCGATATAAAAGCCCAAAAGACTCTACCACATAACTGCTAACTGATAACTGGCTTCAGTAAAGTCAAAGGATACAAAATCAATATATAGAAATCTGTTGCATTTCTACACTCCAATAATGAAGAAACAGAAGGAGAAATGAAGAAAACAAACTCACTTAGCATAATCCCCTCCAGTTCTATCCATGTCAGTGCAAATGGTTGATTTTCATCCTTTCTGATAGCTGAGTAATATTCATTCACATGTGGAATATAAGGAATAGAGCGGACAACCACAGGAGAAGGGAGGGAAAACTTGAATGGGAAGAAATTAGGAAGGGAGACAAACCATGAAAGTTAAGTAGGGCATGTGTCGGGAGGAGCGCTGGGTGTTATACATGACTAATGTATCATTGAACACTACAACACTATAAAAATTGATGATGTACTATATGCTGGCTATCTGACATAATTGTTATTTAAGATTTTATTTATGCATTTGACAGAGAGAGAGAGAGATCACAAGTAGGCAGAGAGGGAAGCAGAGAGAGGGGGGGAAGCAGGTTCACTGCTGAGCAGAGAGCCTGATGCAGGGCTCGATACCAGGACCCTGAGACTATGACCTGAGCCAAAGGCAGAGGCTTAACCCGCTGAGCCACCCAGGTGACCCATGAACCTTTTTTTTTTTTTTTAAGGAAACAATCTCATTTACAATTGCGCCAAAAATAATAAGATACCCACAAGTAAACCTAACCAAAGAGGTGAAAGATGTGTACTCTTCCAACTATAAAATACTGATGAAAGAAACTGAAGATGACACAAAGGAATGGAAAGACATCCCATGCTTGTGGATTACAAGAACAAACATTGTTAAAATAGTCATATTACCCAAAGAAATCTAAACATTGAATCTTATCCCCATCAAAATACCAAAAACATTTTTCACAGAACTAGAATAAATAATTCTAAAATTTGTATGGAATTACAAAGGAACTGATAGCCAAAGGATCTTGAAAAAGTAAAGCAAAGCTGGAGCTTCACAATTCCCAACTTCAAGTTATATTTCAAAGCTATAATAATGAAAACAGTATGGTACTGGCACAAAATTAGACACAAAGATCAATATAACAGGATACAGGCTCTATAAATAAACCCACAATTATCTTGTCAATTAACCTTCTACAAAGTAGGAAAGAATATTCAAATGTGAAAAAGACAGTCTCCTCAACAAATGGTGTTGGGAAAACTGGACAGCAACATACAAAAGAAAAAAACTGGACCACTTTCTAACACCATACACAAAAATAAATTCAAAATGTACGAAAGACCTAAATATAAGACCTAAAACTATAAAAATCCTATAAGAGAACAGAGGAAGTAATTTTTTTGACATTGGGCAGAACAACTTCTTTCTAGATCTGTCTCCTAAGGCAAGGGAAACAAAAGCAAAAATAAACTATTAGGACAAAATCAAAATAAAAAGCTTCTGCAGTGGGTGCCTGGGTGGCTCAGTGGGTTAAGCCTCTGTCTTCCGCTCACATCATGATCTCAGAGTCCTGGGATCAAGTCCCACATCAGGCTGTCTGCTCAACAGTCAGCCTACTTAACCCTCCTTCTCTGCCTGCTATTCTGCCTACTTGTGATCTCTCTCTCTCTCTCTGTCAAATAAATAAATAAAATATTATAAATAAATAAATAAATAGCTCTGCACAACGAAGGAAAATCACATAACTCAAAGGTAGCCTATTAACTGGAAGGAGATATTTGCAAATGATCTATCTGTTAGAGACTTAATATCCAAAATATATAAAGAACTGATACACCTCAACACCCAAAAAACAAATAATCAATTATAAAATAGTTTGAAGACACAAACAGACATTTCTCCAAAGGAGACATCCAGATGGCCAACAGACACATGAAAAAATGCTCATCATCATTTATCATCAGGAAAATCCAAATCAAACCCACAATATCACCTCACACTTCTCAGAATGACTAAAATCAACAAGATTAGAAACAATGGGATGTGAAGAAAAAGGAATCCTCATGCCCTGTTGGCTAGAGGGGCAACTTGGTATAGTCACCCTGGAAAACAGTATGGAAATTTCTCAGAAAGTTAAAAATATGACTAAATTTTCAATCCAGCATTCACACTACTGGGTATTTATCCCCCAAATACAAAAATACTAATTCAAAGGAATACATGCACCCTTATGTTTATAGAAGCATTATTTATAATAACCAAGGTGTATATGTGTATGTATGTGTGTATATATCCGTACACACATACATGTATATATGTGCACGCATGTGTGTATGTTTATGTGTGTGTAATGGAACATTATTCAGCCATAAAGAAGATTGAAATCCTTGTCATTGCAAAGAGATGGGTGGAGCTAAAGCGTATAATGTTAAGTAAAATAAGCCAGTCAGAGAAAGACAAATACTATATGATCTCACTTATATGTGGAATCTAAGAAACAAATGAGTAATGGGATTAAAGGAGAGAGAAATACAATGCAAGAAACAGACTTAACTACGGAGAGCAAACTACTGGTTAAATGCAGGAGAGGCTGATGAGGGGATGGATTAAATAGGTGATGGAAATTAAGGAGGCTACTTGTCTTGATGAGCACTGGGTGATGTATGGATTTGTTAGAACACTATATTGTACACCTGAAACTAATACAACACTGTGTTTACTTACTTATCAATTTTACTTTTTTGTGGGGGGAAGGAATTCCATGTATTGCAACTTTAAGGACATATGATTCATGAGCTAAAGTAACACTTTTTTTCAAAGGTCCTTTCCTCTAATCCTCTAAGCTTTTCCGGATGTTCTTTTGTGTCAATACCCTACCACCCTCCAACCACCATCTAAAGCTGAATCTTCTCTTGTTCCTTCCTTTGTCTTGTCTAGTTTTTTTATTAAATGGGTTGAAGTTGACTATAAAAGTTGTATTCAAGTGAACTGGTATTAAGCTGAAACACATAAGGGGATAGAAAAAAAATGGTTCTTACACATGGTTTATAGGATTATTTAAATATTTAAAACAAAACTTAATTATCTGTGTTTGTAAGTAAGTCTTTGCCTATATATTTTACATACCATACATTATAAAGTATTTTGCAAATATTAACAGAAACGTTGGTGTCTGCTATTAAAAAAAAATACATATCTATGGTTCGCATGACCACATCATGATTCGGGACAATATTTTCTACTCTGAAACAAAGTAGACCAAACAAATTTTTTAGGACTACTTTGTTGATTATTTTTCCACACCCTGAAGTCCATATTTATAACATTTTTTTTCTGAATTGAGAGAAATCCCTGCTAATTGTTGAAAAATTAGGATAAACAGAAAGAGAAAAGAAATTCTACTCTCAATTTTTTTAATTGCATACAATCCTTAGCTGCTCGATTTCCTATCCTTTGGCCTCTCAAAAGCATGTTGTGAGAAGCAACTTCCATTTTATTAAACTTTCCTTAAAAACATGATTTTAAAAGTTGACATAAGATTCCATTGAAATGGGTACCATTATTTAAGTTAGCCAATAGTTGCTATTTTGAAGGCTATCATATATATATTTTATATTAATTACATGAATCAATGACCACTTCCTTCACTTAGTTTCCAAGCAGGAAATTAGTGATTTGGTGGGTATTACCATTGATGGCTTCCCATAACTATTAAAGGAATGATTACATTGTGCATAAACTGATTCCTAGTCATGACCCACAAATTTTCAGTAAGTACTCAATGCCTCATAAGTGTCTGTCATTTGAAAATATGTGTATTTAGCTCTGGGCTTCATATACAGCAAGTAAGCATAAAGGAATGCATGTCATGATCTCAGCTGATATCTGAGGGAGGGAGTAGAAATCATAGTTACATATGCACTTTTTTATGGACTCCCCAAAAGGAGCCACACATCTATACAGGGTACTTTACACACATCTCAAACCATTATCTTAACTCTACGAATTCAAAGAGTTGCTGCCTTACATTGGAAAGTTTTCAATCTCAGTCTCTGGCCAATGTGGTAGAAATTGAGGGGGAGGAGCACCTGGGTGGCTCAGTCCTTACAGGTCTGCCTTCAGCTCAGGTCATGATACCAGGGTGCTGGGATCGAGCCCCACATCAGGCTCCCTGAGAAGCGAAAATCTGCTCTCCCTTTCCCAGCCCCACTGCTTGTATTTCCTCTCTCGCTGTGTCTCTCTGTCAAATAAATAAATAAAATCTTAAAAAAAAAAAAAAGAAAGAAAGAAAGAAAATTGAGGAGGAACATAAAGGCTTTCTGTCACTTTCTCGTGTGAATAGGATTCTTCTGTTTCATGAAATAAAGTGTTATCAGACCACTAGGGTCCTCGCACCTCAATTTATTTGCATTGCACTACTATTCCATGGAACTTTCCTTGTACTCTGATGAAAAGCTCTCTCTATATCGTTGCTTTCACAAAACTCTTTGTTTTTCAGTCTTTCTATGTCTTTCAAAAACATTGTAGTTGCAAACTGGTAAGTCTACATCAGAATCTGCTGGACAAATTCTATTTCAATTTAGAGAGCCAAATATGTTCTTTAACTTTACCACTTGTGTAAAAGCAGTTAGAATCGAGGTGAATTAACCATTCCTATTAGGAAAGTGTTTAAAAATGCATTCTTACTTTGGCAAGCCCACCGCCTCCCTATTGTAGGGAGGTCAAGATACTATTAAAATCATTACCATTTTATTGATTAATTTGATGTAGCTATGCAACAACAGAAGTTAAAGGAAGAAACAGAATATTGAAAAAAAATACTTCAAGTTTTTATTATTTTCCCAGAAACTGACACCAATTCTAATGATTTTTTCCAATGTTTTTTTTTCTTTAAAAACTGAAATTTTGGGGGTGCCTGGATGGCTCAGTGGGTTAAAGCCGCTGCCTTCGGCTCAGGTTGTGATCCTGAGGTCCTGGAATCGAGCCCCAAGTCGGGCTCTCTGATCAGCGGGAAGCCTGCTTCCTCCTCTCCCTCTCTCTGCCTGCCTCTCTGACTACTTGTGATCTCTGTCTGTCAAATAAATAAATAAAATCTTTAAAAAAAAAAACCTGAAAGTTTTTGTTTTGTTTTTTGCTTTTTTTTTTTATTTTTTTTTTTTTACTCTAACTCAGCATTACTACAGGGAAAGAAATATCAGAAAATTGAATAAGAAATGTATTTACAATAATCTAGGAGATGAGGAAAAGCCTACCAGAAATAATATGTTCTCTTCAATATTAAATCTCTTGTTATATGTGATATGATTGTCTACAAAAAAAAAAAAAAGTCTCCCAGCTTCTGAACAAATTGTCTTGAATACTATTAATATCTTAAAACTGAGTGTTCTTATACAGTGTTTTTGTTCCTGTTGGTGACTACTAAATATTCAAAGATAAGGAAATACATACTAGTTACTTAATATCAATTGAAATAATGTATCATTATAAAATAAAAAATACCAGTTAATTGTGCTAAGTCAGAATTTCCCTTTCTATTTGCTTTGTTAAAAAATACAGATCTAATGCCCTGTATTGAGGTTTCTCAAAATAAAACGGGCAATTCTTACCTGCTTTCTCTGAGATGTTTATATATCATCTGGGTGTCTAAAGACATCATATAGGACAAGTAGAACTATTCATGCTTAAAAATTCTGTGAATGAAGTAAGTACTTTGACAGTAAATACAGTTAATTTCATGGGGCGCCTGTGTGCCTCAGTTAGTTAAACAACTGCCTTCAGCTCAGGTCATGATCCTGGAGTCCAAGGATCGAGTCCCGCCTCGATTCCTGGTTCCCTGCTTCTCCCTCTGACCCTGCACCTTCTCACCCTCTCTCCCTCTTTCATTCTTTCTCTCAAATAAATAACAACTTTAAAAAAAAAACAGTAAATACAGTTAATTTTAAAGGGAAAATGTTTAGTGTTCATAATTAAAATAACTAAGAAGGTAATATTTCAAATATTTTAAGAAGATACTTAAAAAATCACTATAGATGACCAGAATTACTTTCCATGGAGCTAGATTTGTATTTTTAAATATAAAGCCACTCGGTTAAATACACTTAGATACTTATTTCCTGACATGGAATTTTTTTTTATTCTTTATTTAAGTAAATTGTATACATTGCCTGATCCTTAGAAAATCCTGTAGGTAAACAATAATGTAAAATGAAAGGTGCCAAAACACTGAAGAAAATTTGCATTCATTGACTCTGTAAAGGTGCTGGACCAAGGCCCATTTTTAAAATGGAGCATAATTCGAAATTATGGACTAGGCAAAACAATAATTCTTTAAACATGTCAGATGAAGTTGTTTTGTTTTTGTTTTTGTTTTTAGCTAGCTAACTGGTTTTAAGAAAAATATTTCACTAAAGACTTTAGAGGTACAAATGAAAAATATATTTTCATTTCCCCCAACTGTGAAGCCAAAGTCTGAATGTCTTAATTTGGATTTTCAATGTTGTATTTATTTTTCAAATAAATTTTTTTCATTGTTTCCTAAATTCTTTTTGTAAACTTCTGAATGTAGAACACGGTTGAACTCTGAAAATAAATAAGCCTATTATAATTTGCAAGGATATATCTCTAGTGAATGTGAATGTACATTTGGAAGAACTGATTCATAAAAGCTAGAGACACTGACTACTTCTTCAAACTTCTTGACTAAGTATCCTTTACATAAACAGGTTGCATTATCTGTAAGAATTGTTCATGTGATATGCTGATGTATTTACTCTTCAAAGCTTAATGCAATACGTAAAACACATAAATGTCAAAGGAGAGGCCAAAGAAAACATTTCTTTAGGAACTTCCACAAATAGCCCCCTTCTCTAGTAATCAGATGATGGAAACTATTCCTACAAACCCTCCAAATGGTATCATGCCACCCACTGAGCTATGGAAGAGCATATTTTGTTACTTAGTAATTTCAAACTAAAATGAGTCCAGTTGTAATTGTTTCAGAGTGTCTAACCTATTAATTTGCATCTGTGTGGCCATATATGGTACATGACACTGGGATGGACGCTGGCAAGTTGAGTCCTTTTAAATTGCTTTACTGAACACTAAGAGATAAATCATTTGATTCAGCTTGTCCTTGACTGATGTAAATGACAAACTTGGTAACTGTTTATATTGTAAAGGTTACCAATTTAATAGAATCACATTTTTTTCTAGTCCAGTGAACTTCCTTTCCATCTGATCAGCCTATGGCACCCATTGACTGACAAATAGTCCACAGTCAGTTACCTCCAAAAGAAAATAACTTTTATCACTTATTTCTGTATGTGTTTTTCTTCTATTAGGACTTATATTTGAAGTGCCCTGGGAGTCTTTGATATCTTATCTTTTCTTTCCCTGGACTGCCTACAATTCAGTTGCAAAATACTTATTCTCTCCCAACATTCTTTTTTTTTTTTTTTTTAACTTCCCACACCCAAAATGAACTGCATCAGTGCTATATTACCTGAAACTTTTATGGCGAGATGAATGAAATAGACAACCCTTTTAATTTTGGTTATGTGGTCTAGGATCTCAGATAAGCAAGTTTTGGGTTTTTTGTTTGGTTTGGTTTGGTTTGGTTTTGGTTTTGGTTTTTTATTTTATTTTATTTTATTTTATTTTGAGTGACTGACGTATAAATACTTAACTTGGAAAACTTGAGATGGAAACTGGGCAGGGGGCCCATGCTTCAGAACACTAATATTTCTCTATTAGTTTGGAAAAACAGTATGACCTTCAAACAGCCAAGCTATAATTTCAGCTGCTCCAAAGGATTTGTGTGTGCTTTTTTTTTTTCTCCTCATTTCCTCATAATCTAGAGAGTCAGCAACAATGTTCCTATAATAAACCTCCCTGGCTTAGAGCCAATAAACTTTTATAGATAGGCAGAGCCTTAGCCATCATTCAGTTAGGAATTTTTCATTCTGGGTTCTGGAGTGCCCTTATGTTACATTAAAAATATTCTCAGATCTTCTCCAGGGAAAAGGGAGAAGCCAAAAATTAAGAGTTTAAGGTCAGAAAGTGTATCAACCTTTTATGAGAGTAACTCCAATGTATCTGATATTGGAGTTGTACTTCAAACTTTATGAAATACCAATTTTAGTGATTAATCACTTGGAAATACCCTATTTTCTGTTTTTCAACTTCTATTGCTCAACCATGCTAATAACAAATATTGCTTCCCTGAGTCTAGCTCTGTTTACCATTGGAGGACAACAGAATCTATTCTATTCATTTTATATTTGTCTCAAACTCAAAAAAGGCCCTACCCTTCTCCAAACCTGTCTAACAGGGGCATGCACAGTAGAATTCAAAACACCAAAACTTCCATGTCTGTGTCATCCCTGCAAAGCCATCTCGGGTAACTGCCAAATTTACATTGAGTCAGTGTTACCATGTGCCTCATTACATGGAAAATATTCTGATGTGTTAATACCTCAGAACTGTTGGTCTGCAAAGAAAGTTGAGATCTCTGAGCTCTTAATACTAAAAGAAACACAGTGTGCTCTCTTCATCTGTGGGGAAAGAATCTTATTTCCTAACTATGCTAATCCATAAGTCCCTAGGCAATGCTTTGACTTTCATATATTTTTGTGGAATAACTGTATCTGTACTTTCTACCAAATTCCTCTCCTCAGAGTTAGGTACACGCTGGTGAATATTAGGCTAGAAATCATGTAATACTTAACACTGGGCTTTTCAACTTCCCCCTTCCCTGTCTTCCCCATTAGACACTGAGATAGTTTTTTAGGTCTTATGTGCCTGGATTTAATTTTTCCTTGTGAGAGATATTGCTCTGGAGTTTCCATAATTCCTTATATAAATTGTTTATGACTAGATATGACCCTCAGACCCTCCAGTGGAGCTCCTATATGCATGCATCCTATAATAACCAAAGCTAAAGTTCAAGCTGGCATAGGGAGTTGAGTTCCACACAAGTGAGAATGACTTGCCTAAAGTCTCACAGCAGTGACAAGACAAAAAACATGATTTACTGTTACGAGTTCACTGCAGTATACAGCTTCTCAGGTACTCTTGGTCAACATCGCCTCAAAACACATTCAACCTATATCATTTGACACAAATGACATAAATGCCACTATGAAAATAGAATCAGTAAAAGATATTGGAAGAAGAGTTAATTCCTATTTCCTTGATTTTTATCTAATAATTTTTTTTAAAGATCCCATTTAAGATACCACATGCATTTATTTGTCATCTCTCTTTAGGCTCCTCTTGGCTATGACAGTTCCTCAAGTTTATTTTTTCACGTCAGAAGTTCTTGAGGAGGTATTGTAGGATTCCTCTGTACAGGACTTGTCTCCATGTTTTTCTCCTGAGACTTGGATTTTTGAGAGGAAGATCACAGAGGATCACATATCATTTCTATTATATAATATTAAGGGTACATAACATCAACATGATTTATCACTGCTGATGTTAACCATGATTACTCACCTCCTGAATGAATGTTCATAATTTCCCCAATGTGAAGTTACTCTTTCTGCCCCCCCGTTTCTATACTTTACCTTTAGAACAAAGTCTCTGTGCACAGTTCATATGTCATGGGTGGAGAGTTATACTTCTCCTCCTTTAAGGCAGGAAATCTAATCAATTCTTTTTTATTTCTGTAAGGAGGATTTATCACTTCTTCCTCCATTCATTAATTCATTAAATCATTTATTTATATTCATGGAATCATGGACATTTATTCTATATGTTGTGTTATAATCCAATACTACTTTGTTTTTGTTCTAATTATTCCTTTCAGCTTTGGTCACTGGAAACTCTTTCTATTAGCTCATGGGATCTTTGACAACCTAAAAAGTGTGGTTTTTGTTTTTTTGTGTTTTTTGTTTGTTTGTTTGTTTGTTTAATATGGACCACTTCATTAATTTTCATATCATTCTTGGGCAGGGGCCATACTAATCTTCTCCATTTCATTCTTATTTGAGATTATGATGCTAAAGCCATCATTAATGTGTTTTTACTTTCGCTTTTTTTCACCACTTTCTTACTTTTTGGTACAGCAATATTCTCCAGTCTCATATTACAAATTTTCTTCCCTAGTCCTAGAATCAGTCATTCTCTAAAGGAATACTATTCAAAACCAAGATTTGGGCCTTGGAGTGTCCACATTGTTGCTGCAGTGTTATTTCTTTTAGGTTTTTTTCATGTGACAGAGCAAAGACATATGTGCTTACATACTGACCCCTATATATACACACATCCACCTATATATGTATATATAGGTGATAGATAATATATAACCATCTATAACAATATTAAGCTAGGGTCGCCTGGGTAGCTCAGAGGGTTAAGCCTCTGCCTTCAGCTCAGGTCATGATCTCAGGGTCTTGGGATCGAGCCCCGCATCGGGTTCTCTGTTCAGCAGGAAGCCTGCTTCCTCCTCTCTCTCTGCCTGCCTCTCTGCCTACTTGTGATCTCTATCAAATAAATAAATAAATAAAATCTTTAAAAAAAACAATATTAAGCTAAATATGAGTTCTTATTGAGAATAGTTGCTTTTAAATTTCTTTCGCCTTCCAATTTTTATTCTTTCTGCATTTCCTGGTTTTATTCTGTCTTCCAATTATCTCCTTTAAATTAGACTTGCTTGTCTAAATAATGGTATGCTGGAAACTTCCAAAGAGCCACCATCTACATGCTGGTAGCTGCTAATTAAAGCTCTGAAATAAATGAGGTAATGCAATAAAACCTAATTAAGAGGTAGGAATCTGATAGACAGCCCCAATGTTTTGGGGGTTTTTCTGTTTTGTTTTTTGTTTTTAAGATTTGATTATTTATTTATTTTGGAAAGAGTGACAGCAGACATGAGAGGAGGGGCAGAAGGAGAGAGGAAGAACCCTCAAGAAGATTCTCCATTGAGCACAGAGCCCAACTTGGGCTCAATCCCAGGACTCTGAGATCATGACCTGAGCTGAAATCAAGAGTCAGTCACTCAACCGACTGGGGACCCAGGCACCCCAGAACCTCAGTGTTTAAGACAGAAAACCAGAAGAGGAAAAAACCAATGGTGAGTGCTGTTATTGAAGCTACCAGAATGTGTTTGTTCATAGCCAATTAATCTTAATTCTCCCAGCAAGTTTTATTCTTTCCAAGCCTTCATACCTTTGAATGTGTTGTTTGCTCTGTCTAGAATTCTTTACACAAATTATTCTAGTTGATAAATTTCTTTTCACCATTTTTTAAAGATTTTATTTACTTATTTGAGAGAGAGAGAGAGACAGAGAGACAGAGACAGAGAGACAGAGACAGAGAGAGAGCACAAGTGAGGAGAGGAGCAGAAGGAGAGGGAGAAGACGACCCCCTCCTGCACCTGATGCAGGGCTCCATCCCAGGACCCTGAGATCATGACCTGAGCTGAAGGCAGACACTTAACGACCGAACAACCCAGGTGCTCCCTTTTTTACTATTCTTTACTTCCTCTCCCACCACCTAACTCCTGTTTAAATGTAACTGTTCCACTGAAGTTTGTTTGTTTGTTTGTTTTGATGTCTTAACCCAAATGATTATGTACACCTTTCATTCCAATTTTGTAATAACTAACTGCTTTTCTTATGTTTACCTTATTGTAGTATAATTATGTGTTTAAATGTTTTTATCTTTCAATAAGTTTGTTGGCACATGGTAGACATTAAAAACAAACAACAACAACAAAAATCTTTATGAATTGACTAATTGAATTAAAGAAGAGAATATTTATATGGATTAAAAGGGTAAGCATATAGATAAATTTGACAATGAAACTTGGAACAAAGTTATATTAAGGTTGTTAACTCTGGAAGCCTCCAGTCCTAAATTATCTATTCCATTTTCCTTTCACAGGGTCTGAAATTCAACATTAGAATTTCTTTCATTCAGTTCAATATATTTTTGTTCAAAGTGTCATTTTCCAAAGTGAAAATATATCCATCCAGGGTAACCTTTTAACTGATAGTTAATATATTGTCAGTCCTTAATGCCTTAGTGTGTGAAATCATCAGATCTTCTGATAGCTTTAGTACTGAACACTTACTGCATGGGCAGAGAGCATTATTTTGGTTTTTAAGAGCAATAATGTTGATATTAGACTGATGCAAAACCTATTTTGCTCTTTATAAGTTTTGACTTGATAATGCATAACCAGTTTCCCCAAATATCAATTTTCTCATCTGTGAAGTTTTCTAGAACCTGTATAATTGAAAATTGTTGTGAATATTAAACAAGATTGTACAAATGTTATCCCAGTGTCTCATACACAGTAAGAGTAATCACTCAATAAATACACTATTATTATTATTTTCATATTCATCTGGAATGAGAATTTTGATAAGATTTTGGTAGAGAGAGATTATTTTTCTTTATAATGAATAAACCATATTGGAAAATCTCAAGTAGGATATTAAAGGGATTTGTAGAATCTTCCTGAAACCCAAGGCATCCATTAGAGAGTTGGAACCTGGAGGAAGCAGATTAAAGGAAAAGGAAAGATTAGATTAACTGCTAGCCTGGGTGGGAGTGTATCCATGATGGATGTTAAAAAGAAACATTTTGTCTATTGTAAAGTATTACAGAGGGTTTTATTGGCTTGGAGACACTAAAAGTTGATCAGTGATTCATTCTTTCAACAAGCAGATACTGACAATACACTATGATTGGTCCAGGCACTAATCTCAGAACTGAGGATACAGCAGTAAACAGTAGAGAAAAAAGTCTGTGCTCACATTTAAATGTTAGTGGAGGGGGCAGCATTTCTCTATGCTGAAAATATGATTCCAATGGCAAATAGTTTTTCATGTTACAATGATTAAAAGTAGATTATGCTCTACTCTTTTGAAATAAATCAAGATAGCTTCTAGAATATGATTACATATCCATTATACATTTTGCATATGCAAGGGACTAGGCAAATCCCTCTATCAAATAATTAAACTCTCACAACAATTTTATGATGTAGGCTATCATTATTATCTTAATTTTTCTGGTGAAAGAACTGAATCCCAGAGAAGGTAATTAACTTTTCTGAGGTCACATACCTACTGAATGTTACAGTCAGTATTCACAGCCAGATTCTGACACCAGAGCTCTTAACTACCACCGTATACAGAAAAGTTTCAGACAAACAAGAATGTCCTCTAACAGCCTGCTGCTGTCATCATTTTTCCCTAAGACTCCACAGAGAATAGTCTATTGGCACATATCCAATACTCTTTCTCCCTGTGTAGTCATTCCCTTCCAAAACCATAGGACATGAGTCATTCAGGAAAGAAATCTGAACCAAAGTGGGTCGCACTTTTGTAGCTTAGGTCACACATGATTTTTATTTTTAATTGAATACACAAAAGTCAACACACTATTCAGTCTGGGTACTCTATTTTTTTTTTCTCTACTAAAAAGATATATATATATATATATATATATATATATACACACATATATATACACACACACATATACATATACACACAGACATATGAATAATCTAGAATGTGTCTTTAATCATAGTTTTCAAATATGCCAATTCCATACCTACTCTACAAAAAATACATCAAACTTAATATTTTGTACAAATGGCATAAGCAGGCTAACATTAATAGGTTACTCTAACCGTAGTTGGCAATAAAAGCATTCTATAAGAAAGAGGAAAAGAGCAAGATAAATGATTCAAGAAATATCCAATAACTACAAAGGCAAAATTGCTAAAATACATGAATTCTTGATTTCTTTAATGGATTGCTAGTTTTTAGGAAAGAAAAGAGTACTAATCTCAAGCCATTTACACGGGATCTAAAATCCAGATTTTAAAATACCTAAATCACTTACCTTATTCTTGTTTAGTTAACTGTCACAAAATGAATATTTTGTGGGTTAATAGAATCATTAAAACACAAAGTGGATAAGAACATGTTAAAAATAATAAGGATACTCTCTAAAACGCAGAGAATATCATTAATCTTCTTCATGGAAATAGGAAATCTGTGATTTAGACCAAATGATCAGATTTGAGGGTTTTTTTCCATTTATTTATTATCTACTGATATCTTCATGCTGACACATAATCCTCAACTAGGACTAAAAAGCATGTCAGTATACAAGGATTTATAATGTTTACTTCTTCGTTCATTTTTGCTTTGAATTTGAATTCAGTCGTACTTAGTCTCTGATAGCCAGTCTTTACTGTTCCAGATCATCTCTCATAGGTTACTTATTTATTTATTCATAGCTTACCCATATCTTTTTTTTAAACTAAAAAGTGTCTTTCTATTAATCATTACAGATATTTTAAAAATATCCTATTACAATTCCAGTTTCATGTATAGGATACAGAATTAAGTGATAGTTTCAAGCTTCATCTAAATGCAGGAAACATACATGAGAAGTTACAGAGCCATTTATAGGAACTAAGTATAACAGAATTTCTCATTTAGTATTTTTATTGCTATTTCACATTTATAATTACAGTATAAAAGTGATTTTAAATCTTTCTTATGCTACTCTTCTTTGCAGTACCATGATTTAACATAAGTACTTCTATTTTCAGTTTTAACTTGTTAAGTATAGAAAAAATGCTAACTTTTTGATTCTCTTAAACTAAAATGGCCAGTATGTCATAATTAAATACTGGAATAGAGAATCTCAGCAAAAGAGAGATCAAATTCCACCTTCATTACTTAAACATTGTGTGATTTAGAGCAAGGCACTTAACCCCTTTAAAATACAGGCCACTCATCTGTAAAAGTGAGGTCAATTATATCTGCTTCATAGTGTTGTGAGGATGAATGGTAATCAAATAATAGGTGGCTTGACATAAACTAGGTTGCTCTCTATGCACGTGAACTTTGGGTTATATTAAGTTATTCTTCTCTTTTTCAAAGGGTATCCTGTTCGTTTCTGAAACAAATTGGTAATTAAATAAATATCTGTACTGTGTAAATTTAAATTCTTTAACAAGAGAATGTAACAGAAATCTTTTTCTATATTCACAGAACACCAGGCCACGCACCTTTGGGACTCAGAGAAATTTTAAAAGTCATGTTAGCATGTAGGTAAAGCAGGTTTCAGCCCAGCTGTGTTTGTGTATATATATCACACGTGTAAGCATCTCTGCCTCTAGATCTTAATTGGGAGCGGAATGTGATTCACTTTGTTAGCTTCAGTTTCAAGGTGTTTTTCACATCTTGAAAGTGTTGGATTAGTTTAAAAGTTGAATGTAGCCTTTGCGGGTTTGAAAAAGAGAAGAACTGAAAATCTGGGTTAAGGGATTTTTAAAATAAACACTGTGTGACATGTCATTTCAACAATAGCCTGGAAGAGGGGCTGAGATATTGATATCCACATTCAAATTGATTACAATTGATTAGATGTATGATCTAGAAATAATCCTTAGTATAGAAAAATACAAATGAAAATGATATTTAACTAACAACTACTAACTAACAACTTTTAGAAGTGGTCAGATCTAAAGATCTAAGGGGCAAAGGGCATGAGTCAGTAACACAGTGCCGTATTTTTCTTTCTCCTTGAGAAGCCCCCATGGTATGTTAAAATTAAGAGAGGTACATTTCTTAAATGGAAGGGCAAGCAATGTCCTTATATTTCCTCTGTATTGAAAAACCACTTTACCTAAACATGAATTAAATCAAAGTGAAAAGAGATAGCAATGATTCTAACCAAAACTGTTTTGTTTATTTATGACTTGCTTATTTTGGTTTTCATTTATTTTGTTTTTTAATGTGACTATTTTCTAGAAATAAAAACCCTAAATGAGAAATTTTCATTATGACTACAAGGATATGAAACTATCTTATTGGAATATAACAAAAGCAGGAACAATAATAATAGCAGCTTCTATTTGTTGATTGTTTTAAATACTGGTGTGGTATGTTTCACTGAATTATCCCCTAAGCTTTATCAGTTTGTTCATTTATCAGACAAGAAAACTGAAATTTGGAAGGGGAAGTTTCTCATGGTCGTATAGAATATGCATACATTGATTTCCATTTGCCTTGAGAATGTGAGCAGGTGAAATGGGTTTAAGTTGCAACTATAAAGGAATGTCATTGATATTAGAGATTTTTAAACAGAAAAACAATTGCTAAGGTGATGCCACTTGATGCATTGAGAAGGCAACATACAACTTCTCTTCCTCTTGAGTTCATTTAAGCGTTGTTCTTAGACATAGCTTTCTTAACATGGGCTTCAGGAATTTTGGCTATGTCAAAAAATTATATGCAAAATCATATGTGTATGTGAGTGTGAGAATATCTGCATACCTTTGTGGGGTTGTATTTGGTTGTGTAGGTGAATATGGATGTGTTTGAGTTTGTTTTTTTAAAAGGACAAAAGGACCCATAGTTACTACCCAATTTTCAAGAGTTCCTATGATACAAAAAATGTTTATAATTAAGTCATTGTTTCATAGGTATGGTGTTTTAAATTAGCTAATGAATAAACTGAGGTATATTACACATTTTAAAGAGTTTATTTGCACAAAAATAGCTTGGAAATTTGATTGGCTACAACCTTATATTGATTGGTGTTTGCCTTATTTGGAAAAAGCTTAGTGGGTTGTGTGTGATTGGTTGTTGTTAGGTTTCAATTTTGTTAACTTTGAAGCATTTACAGGCTCAGGTTTTGGTTTGCTTATGTAGGCTACATAATCTAATAGCCTCTTCGGTTAATTAATTTAACAAGATCCGTGGTTAGAATATTACAATCTTGAGATCAAGACCTGAGCTGAGATCTAGAGTTCCACCCTCAATGGACTGAGTCACCCAGATGTCCCAACAATTGTATTTTAAAGATAAGGAGACTTGTCCTTAAGGAATTTACTTATATAACTTCACACAGCTGATGTAAAAGGACACTGGGATAAACATCCAGTATTTTCTGACTCTAGACACAGTAATCTTAACCCCTTTATTTTCTCTCTATTCTTTTATTCCTGGCTTATTCTCCTTTTCTGGCCAGCTTCCCTAACTTTGTAATGCTGAGGATAATGAGGGACCATTTCCCAAAGCAACTGGATTCACGTGGGTCTCAAACTGTGGGCTATCCGCCCACTGAACTATTTAGAGCAGCATTAGTGGGGAGGGTGAAAAGCAATGATTCCAAAAGCAGGAGACCTTGGTTATAGCCCCAAATAAGTGCCAAGAAGTCTCAGAATAAAGAAATCCTTATCACTTATCCAAATATCTCCTACCATATTTCAACACACAATATTTTTTTAAAATTCTCTCTGGAGAGCTACTTTTCTAATATTATACCAAATACAAGTTGTGTAAGTTTCAATGTAGAATTTACATTCTGTATTATAACCAAGCTTAGGACACACATGAGGTGTTCTTTTTTATGATATCTGTTTTATCTGTATGGAAAGAGGCTGGTGGAACCTCACACTGAAGCTGGTATTCATTGGGATACTGCTAATAGAACAAACACTCCATCAGATAAAGAGGTATCTCTATCTCATAAATACATCATATGCATACATATACACACATAGATTTCATATTTCATTTATGCATATATTTACACATGTATGGATGTATGTATACATCCATTAATTCCCAAGAGAGTGACTCCCAAATAGTGATATCTCATTATTATGATAAAGAATGATCCTAAATATAAGAAAGTAGCAATGATTCATTCTCACCATTTTAGATTTAACTTAATATTCCAGATCTCTCTACATTTCCACTGTATTAATTTTGATTCACAACCTTTGACTTCCTTACACCCCTCCAGGAAATCATTACGTTTTCAGGAATAGCCTGTTGAGTGGTATTTTCCATGAATAAATGCAAATACAAATCTTTTATGCAGACATAGGAACACATGAGAATAAGTCATAATGATGTGAACTTATGTGTTACCTTCACAAGGTTCTCTGATGTCTAATCCAAGAAGTGAACTTTACATCTATATTCACAAGAAAATATTATAACAGTTGAAACAACCACAAATGTGAGTGAATTGGAGAAACAACCAAAACAAAAAAAAAATGTGTTAAAAATGCATATTTGGATTTAAATGTTTAAATATTTATACAAAACTTCAAAACTCTTCTTGTTTTTTCTTTAGCTGTAACTACATTTTTTAATAAAGCCACCCACCTCAGGCACCAGTCTCCCTATGTTTAAATCAGACTTGTATATGCAACTCCCATGCCATTACAATAGGCGTAGTTGTATTATTTGGTTCCTTGGATGGGATTCCTATAAGTCTTCTTCAGTAATAACCACAACATGATATGGCTTTCTTTCAGATATGCAAGGTCAGCAATCCAAAGGGGACAAACAGAAAAATACCATGCATTTATTGCCCCATTTGGAAGATCGTTTTTACACACATTTATAGGTGTATATATTTATCCTCTCTTTTTTTAAAGATTTTATTTTTATATTTGACAGAGAGAGAGATCACAAGTAGGCAGAGAAACAGGCATAAAGAGAGGGGGAAGCAGGCTTCCTGCTGAGCAGAGAGCCACATGAGGGGCTGATCCCAGGACCCTGAGATCATGATCCGAGCTGAAAGCAGAGGCTTAACCCACTGAGCCACCCAGGCATCCTGGTATGTGTATATATTTATCCTCAGGCTCTCTGCTCAGCAGGGAGCCTGCTTCCCTTGCTCTCTCTCTGCTTGTCTCTCTGCCTACTTGTGATCTCTGTCTGTCAAATAAGTAAATAAATCTTAAAAGAAAAAAAGAAGTGTTATTTGGTGTTAGGTTGGCTCTCTCTTTTTCACAGACTTTATATGTCCATTATTTTTATAAATTTGTCTTTTTCTTTTTGATCAGGTATTTATTTATTTTTAATATATTCTCATGAATATATTGATATCATTTTTAGTTTT
Organism: Mustela erminea; assembly: GCF_009829155.1. Classification (NCBI taxonomy): domain Eukaryota; kingdom Metazoa; phylum Chordata; class Mammalia; order Carnivora; family Mustelidae; genus Mustela; species Mustela erminea. Next base: position 57,463,031 of record NC_045625.1, read on the forward strand.
ATCTCTTGTCATTCTATGATCTATTGTAAAACTATGGTGAAATACACAGAATTCTCATTATCTCAGTGTAAGTTTATTTTATTTTATTTTACTTATTTTATTTTATTTTCCTTATGCTGTCCATTTGTTTTCTATGACTGTTCATTTTACTGGTATAAATATAAATGTCCTTCAAGGCATTTTTCCTCTTTTGCCATTAAGTTTTAATGATCTTGTATCTAGACACAATTTAGGATGTAGTAAAATTATATTTCTATTTTAACTACATAACATGTATGCATATAAATACAAATATGGCACATATGTATGTATATGTATGCATAATAATATACATTTATAAATAGGTGGATTTTTTCCATTTTTTATTTGATAATAATTGATATATGGCATAAATGTATAACTTTATGTACCATAAATGCATAAATAATTAATTTATTCCTTTATAAATTGTAGATATCTCATGTAAAAATAAATTGTATTTTAGTTAGTTTAATCAGTTTTGGGGGCACCTGGGTGGCTCAGTCAGTTAAGTGTCTGCCTTTGGCTCAGTTCATAATCTCAGCATCCTGGGATCAGGCCCCATGTGGGGACATTCTGCTCAGAGGAGAGTCTGATTCTCCCTCCCCAAATAAATAAAATCTTTAAAAATTTTAATCAGTTTTCATTTCAGTATACCATGATGAATATAATAATGGATAAAAAATAATGTTAGCTCTACCAGACTTTCACGATCTAGGCCTGAGTTAAATAAAAGTAATCCAAGAATGGTTAGCATCTATAAAGACAAATATTTGTAGCATCAAGTCTAATAGCATTATTGATCCTCCCATAGATAATTCCTGCTGCTGTTATTCACCAATCTAATCCTGACTTATTGGCTTTTTGTATCACTTCTCACTAATTCATGGGCCCAAGATACTTTGATTCATACCCTTAGTCTGTCCACATAAACATGCTGTGATAAAAGCTGCCTGAATCTGAAATGTGAATTAGGGAAGAATTAATCAGTTTGGCAAAGGTGTTAAACAACACTCTAGCATGGTGACAACTTCAAGACATTTATCCAGCAGGTAATTTTAAGATTAAATTTACTACTGGTACAGGGTTGGGTCAGTAACTCAGCTGTTAATAGGAACTCAAATGTATAATTTAATATCTTGACAATAAGTGAATTGGCTCTTAATATAGGACTTAAAATCTTATAAGGCTTTATGTATGTTTTTGGCCAGCCTTATAACTTGACTTTTTCCAAAAGACTTTTTCTTCCTTTCCCTAGGCTTCTGTCTATCTTTGTGCATATAAACAGCCAGATGCCTTTACTCTGGAGATTCCTGTTTTGGAAAAATTTTAAAAAGCTTAGCTACTCTCTTCAATGTGAATTTCAGTCATAACAGCAAGCAGCTTGATGTTGTTTGTTCGAATACCTTTCTCATACTATCAAATGTCAAACTACTAGATAAAATGTTCAGCAATATAGGACACAGAAATGTTTTGAGCAGTGTTATTCTCACCACTTGGAAAATAACTGGGATATGTTTCATGGGACAGAACTGTTAGAATGGGTGTATGAGGGGCGCCTGGGTGGCTCAGTGGGTTAAGCCACTGCCTTCGGCTCAGGTCATGATCTCAGGGTCCTGGGATTGAGTCCCGCATCGGGCTCTCTGCTCAGCAGGGAGACTGCTTCCTTCTCTCTCTCTCTCTCTGCCTGCCTCTCAGTGTACTTGTAATTTCTCTCTGTCAAATAAATAAATAAAATCTTTAAAAAAAGAAAAAAGAATGGGTGTATGATCAGCAAGGAAATTCGCCTACATTCAAAGTTCATAATTGTCCTTGATTTTAGGTGATGGTCTCCAGGTCTGAAAACATTCCCATCAAAGTAGAAACATAATTCAACCATTGTTCTTATACTTTGAATATGAAATTTGAGTATCAAATTTTTACCCAACAGTTACTTAAATTATACATGTCTTGGTTTTAACTAAAACGAGGCTATTATATCTCACTCTCTAAAACTTTCTTGATACCAATAAAACAGAATTCCTAAGAAGGTAAGAATCACTGGTGATAGTCAAGCTCATAACAGTTGTTCTCAAAACCTCTTTTGGAGTTATCTCAGGTCAACAATGACATGATCTTTGTTTCCATTTTCTTGGGTATAATTCCTGCTTTAAGTTATGATATTTCTTAGACTCATCTCAAATAATAAAAACTTACAAGCATAGAGAGTTAAAGAACATAACTTAAGTAACTACAATCTTAAAGACAGCAGGCCATTAATAATAACTGAACAATGTTACCATTCTCCACCTTCTTAAATTACAAACTATGTGTTCATACAAAATACGTATTTTTTACATAGAAACATAGATAGGAATGCCATAATGGGTACTGAGTTGCCACCAAACAATCCATGAAAGTCTATTTAATCTGCAGTAAGATTCAAATGTAGAACAATAAATAGCTTATTTCTGGTGTCTAGGAGCTGTTGGTCTCATGATATAGGAAGGAGAAAAAAGGTACTTCCCCATTCCTTCCCCACACACTTTTGATTCAGGAAAAACATAAGAAAATTTTCTATAACTATCCTGTTACTTTCCTATGTTTTTTATTTTCCTCTGTATCTCTTCAGTTCTATTACCATTTTTTCATTGTCTCCTTTTACTAATACTCTTTCTAAATAATTTGCCTCTACATAATCAAAACTTCCACGTGTCAACTATTTATTAATTTATAAAGATTCCCATTATGCCCAATAATTATTTTTTACTCACATTAAATGAGAAGAAAATCCAGGTCCTCATGCTAGTCAACTGAATTTTCATTTTGAAAACTGGTCGTCTTTTTAGCAAGATAAGATAAAAACTCAGGTATTGTGGGAATATACATATTTGGGCAGAGATCCCAAAAGATGAGAGCGGCCTTCTCTGGAATGTGCACTTCAACATAAGCTTCCATAGGTGCTCTTTCTTCTTCTCATGCTTTCCCCTCCTTTCTCCTTTTCAGTACCTAAAAATTCTTTAAGAATTCTTATGTATTTTTATAATGGATCCAATGGCTACAATAGTAGGGTGGTTCCCCAGACAAGGGGTGAGAAGAGCTGCTTTTGCATTCAGATTATTTGTAATTTGTGATTTGCTGAGAGAAACACAAGGATTTAAATCTGTTTGGATAAAGAAAAGCATACATTGATATTCATCTAGGTCCTTGCTTTTTCATTTTTCATTAAGCTAAAATCTAAATGAGTCCCTGAGCTCTGTCATCATGCCTCCTAGAGTTTTTCCAGTTTACTCTAGCACCCCCTGCTTAGCTCAGTCTGCTACTTTGCTCTTTTCTCCTATTTAAATTGTCATTTGTGAATCAACAAGATCTTGTGATAATCCATCTTTATGTCTTCCAATCCTCACTTTTTCCTGCAGTCAGGTGTCTATACTTGCCCTTTCTCTACATAGACTAAGTCTTGGGCTTGACACATCAAATATTTACTTCCCTGACAGAAGTATGTGGCTCTATTCTGAAGTAGGTATTTTCCCTTTCAAGATTTCGATGTTCCCAGTTCAGAGCAATTTCTCTTTTGAATTCAAGCCTTGTTTCTGACATTCTCCCTTGTCTTAATCAGCAGACACTGAGTATTCCCAGACAGCTAACATTTATTTTTAGGACGTGTGTAGTATGTGGCTTGAAGTCACTTGTTCCATTTCTGACTTGCTCCTTGGATTCAATATATAGCTTTTGGTGACTTACAAAGGCTCAGTAATCCAAATGCATTCCTCTATTTGGTTTAACATTGGGAAGTGATGGACAGATAATTTGTTTTTTCAATATTGATTTTAAAGCAGTAGTTTGACCTGTAAGATCCCAGGTTTTGACTCTTAATCACCCATCCACACATATATATGGATCTATCTAATCCATGTCTGTCGTTATAAACCTGATTGAGGTATTATCTATGTCACTTAGATAATACCTCAGATCAAAGGGTAGGTGAGAGTTTCACATTTTAAGGACGTTACAGGTTTTGCAGTTTTACACTGTATTGTACTGTTTTATATTCACATTAACAGGATAAGAGAGCTATATAAGAGTTCAAGTTGTTCCATATAATTAATAATACTAAATGTTGCCAGCTTTTTAATTTTAACCATTCTCAGAGGGGTGTAATAGTTAGTATCTTGTTGTGACTTTAATTTGCATTTACTTGATGAGAAGCTGTCACATATGTGCTGCATACAGCTTAGCTATTCCCATAGATTCTTTTGTGAAATATCTGTTCAAATATGCTCATTTCTTATTGGGGAATATACCTTCTTTATGACTAGGTTATAAGAGCTCTTTATATAGTATGAATATAAGTCCTTTTTCAGCTATATGTATTATGACTATTTTCTCTCAGGGTGTAACTTGCTCTTTCTGTTCTTAATGGGTCTTCCCAGAGCAATTTTTTTTTTTTTTTAGTAATACCCAGTTTATTATTTTTTTCTTTTATGGCTTATGCATTTATGACCTAATTAAGAAATTTTTATCTATACCACAGTCACATAGATTTTCTATTACATTTTCTTCTAAAAGTACTATACTTCTGCTTTTACTTTTAGATTCATGATCCATTCTGTGTTACTTTTTATGTATGATGTGAGGGAAGGGTAGATGTTCATTTTATTTTCCCTTTTGGATAGCCAATTGTTGCAGCACCATTTCTGGAAAAGCTTTCCTCTTCCCGTTGATTACATTGGCACTTTAAAAAGTCAGTTGACCAAATATATGTAGATCTATTCTTAAACTCTGCTATTTCCTGTTCATCTATATGTCTATCCTTCTGCAAATATAACACTGCTAGATGAAAACAGATGTAAAATAAATCCTGAATTCACATAAGTACTGTGGTTTTCTTTTTCTCTGGTTATTTCTTTGGCTATTCTAGGTAGTTCATTTTCCATATATATATGTATATGAATAAGCTCATCAAATCTTTAAAATAAACTTACTAAGATCCTCTTATAGAATATAAGTTATATCACCAAAAAAGAATCTATTTTTGCTTACAATGTTATTAATAGATTCTAGAAAGAGCAATCATATAGAAATGCAATAAATATTCGTATGAACTGTAAATTGATGAAGAAATGACCTTTGCTTTTGTGGTTAGTTAAAAAAAAAAAAACAAAAAACAAAAACCAATGGAGTTAGAATCGGAACTGAGAGATTCTAGTATTAGAGGTGTTAGAATAAAGAATTTAGAGAATGTGAAAAATAACTTTTTTTCTAATGCATAAATAAGCATCTTTAATTGTATCTTCTGTAAGTTATTTTTTATTCATAGGTTAGAGATGTATTTTTTGCAAAGACTCCTCTAGGCCTGTTTAACACTTTCCTGATATTTTAATTTACTTCTACTATAGCAATTATCACACTATTTTATAATATTTTCTTTATCTGTTTCCCTCTTATTTTTTTGACCACAATGAAGGCAGGGACAGTATCTTATTTTCATCTTTATATCCTGATCACCAGGCACAGAGTCTGCCCCAGGCACATTTCACAAAGAATACATGATTCAATGGCCAAGCAAATTTTTGGTGATTTTTCTTTGGAGTGCGACATCAGGTAGTGCTGATAAAACTACTCAAGATGATGAATATGGCATTCTTGGCAGTTATATTTCCTGTGACCATATAGATTAGACACAAATACTACTCCAGAGACTTGCAGTTTTGCATAGTTACTATATCATGACTGTCAACTTCTCAAAAGACATACTGACCTTTCTTAATCAGTGCATCATTTGGAATTTGCAGCAGTGAAGCTTCTTGACAACTTTTAAGCTTGAAAACTCTAGTCTGCATGTAAAGATTCCCTTGTGAAGGCAGGCCATGATTTTCATCTTCTTCATGCTTGTCATTAGTAGCTCTTTGCTGACCCTGCACATCTTTAACATGCAAGAATGCAGTTACTAGCAGTTTCTGGATCACTGTTGTAAGGATTTATGATGATCTCCATAGCCTGTTGAGTTAAAAAAAAAAAAAATTTTTCCCAGAGGACCAGAAGCACAATATGACACCAGTTTCCATATTTAGCATATGTCCCAGGGTAAATTTAATGTACTGATGACAACTTTAAAATAGACTTTTCTCTCACTTAAGAAATATATACTTCTTTTAATTAAGAGTATTCTGTCTCCTCTAATGAGAAAGATAAACAAATGGCAAACCAGGAAGGAAAAAAAATACCGAAAGAAAATAAAACTTCACATAAGTAGGAAATGGGTAATTGTCTCTACATATAGTTAATTCAACTATTAAGTTAACTTTATGTGCTAATGATGATGGTGCATTAGGGTGATGGTTATCTATGATTCAGGTTTGTTCTTGCAAGAGTTAAAAATCTGACGCATACAGACTAATCACTCATTATTTTTCCTCTCTCTCCTACTCACTTTATTATTGAGTTTTAAAGCTTAAGAATGTTATATCTGACCACATGCTATTAAAATATTTCAGCCATTTGATAACTGGTTCAATAGTTTACAAATACATTTCAGCAATTTTTATGGTCACATATAACCTTTGTTGACAAAAGTCATAACGGATATTGTAATGAAAAAAACCATCCTGTTAAATGGGAACTGATTTCTAGGGAAATCATATCTGGGATTTTGGGTTGGTTTTTATTCCCGTCATGCCTATAGACCTAAGTGACAAAATGTCCCAAATAAAAACAGAAATGACAAGGTTATGGTATGGATAAAAATGTTATTTTGAGGACAAAAGAGTCATAAGAATCTTATCATGAAAGATAAGAAGATATAAAAACAAGTACAGTAGTCTTTCTACTGTTATGCATGAACTCCTACCTGCTGTTCTCTATCCAGCAGGGTTTTAAAATATAAATTAGGTCATACTACTCCCTTGCCCCAAATCCTCTAGCAGATTCTCATGAGCAATAACTCTTAGAATAAATTCTGAAATCCTAGTCAAGGCCGAACTTCCCCACATGACATAGCTAGCCTCTTAGTACTTCAACTTTGTTTCTCCAGCTCCAACAAAGCTCATCATCTACATTAAGCACCCTGGCTTCATTGCTGTTGTTGAGCAAACCAAACATGTTCCCTTCTCAAGGACCTATGCTCCACTTTTTGCCTAGAACATTTTTCATCCGTGTCTTCATTTGGCTCTTCGACATTTCATTCAGAGAAGTTTGTCTGACACCTTAATTGAAGTATTCTTCTAATCATATATTTATCTTTCTTTCCTTTCCCATTTAACAGTTATCATGATCTATTTTATACTTACTTACTGCTTCTTTTTAAATATAATTTAAACTCAATGAGTGAATAGAATTCACTGCTTGACTTACCTGTCATTTTTCCATTATTAGTTTACCCTTTGTTTTGCTAAAGTCTATTTTTGAGTAAATTTCTAAAAAGTGGCTATAAGAGGTAATTATTTGAAGGCTTCAGTGTCAGGAAATTTCTTAAATCTATCACCCACCCATCCTTGGAGCAGTAACAAAGGTACTGTTTTATAAGATTAAGTGTATTTTAAGGAAATGATATCATTTTTCCCTTTTATGTTTGTGTGAATTTTTTTTTCATATCCTTATTTCTGGACACTCTTAAGATCTTTTTTCCTATTTTGGTGGTTTCTTTCATTCTAGACACTGGAATCCTTGCTTTTAGGGAAACTATTTTCTACTATTTTGTAGACAATTTCCTCTCTCAGTTATCCTTTTTTTTATTTGAAATGTTGATAATTTTGGATTGATAGTCCAAATTATTAATTATATCTATATTTTCCAACTGATTGTTTTTAATTTTTCCTACATTTGAAGAGATTTTATTTAATTTATCTCCTCAACATTCTGAGAGGATAGAAATATGGAGAAATTACTTTTATAATTTGTAAGGGTTTCCTTGTCCTCTGAATTTCTGATTTATAACATATCATTCTTTACGTTTATATGCAACATTTTGCTTATCTTCAAAATAAATTTTTGAAGTTTTCTTTTGGACTCTGTTTTTTAGGTGTTTCTTTGTTGTTTGTTTTGGTCTCTCATTTTTTGTAGTGCTTTTCCCTATGTTGTTGGAGATCCCTAACTGCCCCTCCCTAATCTCTGACTGCTTTGACAGAGCTGGCCACCTTGATGGTGTTTAAATGTCAATCTTTCATCTTCAGTGGGAGACTGACAACTATTAGTATTTGAAATCCCTTTCCTTAGAATTATTTATTTTGTCAAGATAGTTTTCTAAACCTTGGTGGAGGTATACAATTGAGGTAGATCATATGAACTTGACTCCTAATTTTGGGGGAATCAGGGAAAGATAAGGGCCCCACAGTTTTATATGTAGTGATTCATGTAATCCCTCTTCTTCCTATTTTCTACAGTTCTTGGTACTTCAAATCCAGTCTGTTCTCCTGCAGGGGACACGTACGTGAGGATGTGAGACATGAAAATCAAAATGTTTTTAAACATATTTTCAACCAATCTCATTTTTTTTTTTTAAAGCTCACTGTATATACCTTGTTTCTCAGCATGTCTCCATAAATACTGAAATGTTTAGGGATTCTGCAGGATTGATTGTCTTCCCTTTTACATTATCATTGATGATTGATCAACATCAATGTGTCTTTCAGCACAAACCTACATGGTGGCTTCATTGACTAGACTAAATCAGTTACCACTGTATTTGGGTTGGTTTTCCAAAGCAGATCCTGAAGTGAGGAATTTTTAGAAAGTGGTTTATTGGGCAGTGTTCCCAGGGAAAACCAATAGACAGTTGAGGCAGTGGAATGGGAAGGAATGGAAGTGAACCAAGGGTGTTGAGTCAAGCAAAATCCCAAGAGAATTTTTTAGTTTAATCCCACCTTGGAGCTCAGGAGACCCAGTGTTGATACAAGAAGGGGGCAGGGAAGTTGGTGTATCTAGATTCTCACACCTACCAATCATTGGATCAGGGCTACCTACTGCTCTCTGGTGTACACGGGATATGTAGTAAGTTCTCACAGCCTAGGAAACAGAACTCTGACAGAGATGCTAGTACTGGAAATGGGCACAAAGTGTCAGACAGAACCATTGTGCATGAAAAGCAGATCAGAGGGAATATGAGTGTAGTACTGATAGCAACTAGTAAGCTATTTTCTATCTATAATCTTACTTTCAAAAATCTGTTAAAATTTTGCTGCCTTTCTTTCCTTTCAGTAATTTTTGTCATTACATATTTTGCTTTATTTTAGCCATGATATCAATCTTATACATTTATTAGAATTTACTAGAAATCCTGTTTCTTTTATTAATATATTCTACATTTTTAAGAAAGAAAATATCATGCAATGGAAATAAACAGAAAATAATATGGATGATTTTAAGAAGAAAGAATAAAAATTATTTGTCAATTACTAAATATATGTATCAGGGCACCTGGGTGGCTCAGTCAGTTAAGCATTTGTCTCCTTTTTTTTTTTTTTTTTTTAAAGATTTTATTTATTTATTTGACAGAGATCACAAGTAGGCAGAGAGAGAGGAGAAAGCAGGCTCCCCACTGAGCAGGGAGCCAGATGTGGGGCTCAATCCCAGGACCCTGGGATCATGACCTGAGCCAAAACCAGAGGCTTTAACCCACTGAGCCACCCAGACGCCCCAAGCATCTGACTCTTGATTTTGGTTCAGATCATGATCTCAGAGTCACAAGATCACGTTGCAAGTGGGGCTCTGCTCTGTCCTTGAAGCCTGTTTAAGATTCTTTATCTCTCCCTCTGCCCCTCCCCTTGCCATTTGTGTAATCTCTCTCTCTAAAATATAAGAAAACAAATACATAAATACATGGTAAATAAATACGTGTATCATATTGGTCAAAATACAGTTGTAATTTTTTTATTTTATTTTATTTTATTTTATTTTTTTGTCTTAGATCAGTCAATCTGATCAAAAGTAACTGGGGAAAAAGACACAAAATAGGTGAAGGATAAAAGCTGGCAGAAAAATTGAATTAACAGAATTGGAAATAATGTTTTTTAAAGATCTATAAAACTAGATACAAAATAATTTTAATGAAAAGACAATTATAGTCGAATTACAGAAATTTGATCTATATATGTTATTGGAATTAGAAATGCCATCACTTACTGGCTAACCATTGATTTGAGAATTTTTGTATGTTTAAAAATACCTTTGGTATTTCTATTTTTTTTTTAAAGTATTTATTTATTTATTTATTTGACAAAGAGAGAGATCACAAGTAAGCAGAGAGGCAGGCTGAGAGAGAGGGGGAAGCAAATTCCCTGCTGAGCAGAGAGCCCAATGTGGGTTTCATCCCAGGAATCCTGAGATCATGACCTGAGCCAAAGGCAGAGGCTTAACACACTGAGATACCCAGGCGCCCCCCTTTGGTATTTCTTTCCATCTAGTTGTCTGAAAATGTGTTGAGGAAAGCAAAAAGTTAATTACAATTTATTTCAGAGGAACTCAAATGTATTCCCAGTGAATGTAATAAATTGCATAACTGATTTTTCAAAGGAGTGGCAAGTTCTGTGAAGATCTCCAATTTTATCTTCCCCTAACCCAAGTAAACTGCCCCAAGAAGTTTAAATGTCTGTGGTTTTAAGGTAAGCAAATGAGAATAGGCCCATTTCTTTCTATTACCAGTGGCTAACCATTCACAGAGAAAAATGTGTTTATATATATATATATACACACACACATATATTATATATACACACATATATATTATACACACACACACATATACACATACATATATATACACACACACATATGCGTGTATATATATATATATATATAAAATCTAATATATGTAATCTGAGGTTCTAAATATTTTGAAGAGACAAAAACAAAACTTGATAATGTAATAAACCTTGACTATTACATAGCTTCCTGACTGCTTAATTATATTCTGTTTATCTGATAGATCCACATACTACTACATGTTCTCCACAAATTTTTTTCTAGACAATCTATTGTGTTGTCTTAAAAATTGCCTACAGTATTTAGGAAGGTGCTGAACACATAATAGATAATCATTAAATTGGTATTGTCCGGCAATTAAAGAAACATGGCAATGTTTAAAATTTGAAAGTCAAATTGCTCAGGAGCAGAAAAATATCAAGCAATTTTATAATTTTATATCACAAAATATATGAAACAGGAAATACCTAAAAAGACACTATAGTAAATAATCATTCAATTTATTTCAAACTAATTTTTCTAGGTAATATAGTTCTGAAGAAAATGAAACTATATTCGGTTGATCTACAACTGCTGTGGTTTTCTAGCACTTTAGGGAAGTTGCTGACTAGTTAAAAATATGATGAAGAAAATTCAAAACCACAGAATGGGTATTGTTTTCTCATTTATACAACTTAAAAATGCTACCATAATATATTTCCAAAACACATATCTAAGGAAACTTCAAAATTGTGAAGTCCACAAAATTGAATTTAGTAATTTATGTATATTGGATTGGCTTTTTTTTTTTTAATTAACTTTCAACAAAAGATACATTACCAGGAGTCTTCCTAATCAATTAGATATTACCTGAGAACTGGAAATAATTCAGTGGCTATGTCTCTGATTAATGCCTAAATAATGCTTCTGTTTCTTTGCAAATTAAATACGAGCACTTCTATGAGCCAGCTATTGCTTAAGCACTATTCTTGTCCTAATTTTATAAACAGGGAAGCTGAGGCACATAACCAAATTGTGAAGATCATGAGATAACAACTGGTCAAACCAGGTGAATCACATGATCTGGCTCCAATATCTATGCTCTTACTTCTTCCTGAAGAGCATTTCTTATGGCAATGAAAGAGATGAGCGAACATTAATCACCAGGAATATTTTAGTGGGAATTCAGTCAGCAGTAATGTTTCTTTTTTAGAGTAACATAATTTTTCTCCAACTAAGAAGATAAACATGAGGATAGACAAGGAAATGGAGACAGTAGTTAGATGCCTCTTGAAGGCAATGGCCAGAGGTAACCAGCCAGTGTGGTCTATGGGTGTTTAAATTTGAAATGTAAAGAATAGAAAAGACTGAGAATATACAAGATAGGAACACTGATGGATAAATTTTTAAATATTCAGAATGTTTTTGAGAGAGCAACCCTTAAGAATAAGGAAGAAAGGGAGAAAATGTAGAGTTACTTGAATTAACAGAAATGGAAATACATCATTTTTTAATTTTCTTTTCAGAGATTCATGAGTCTATATGACTTCAAATAAAGCACTATATAGTTTTTTGAGGTTCTAGTTCATCCAGAACCATCTATGGGCTTTATGCCATAGGAGAGTCAAAATTTCTCATGGAATCCAATTTAGATTTTTAGATAGTTTCTGATATGAATATGATGGCAAGATCAAGAAGCTTCACTTTGCAAGGATCTTTTAGACTGAGAAATTTGGCAGCTCAACACCATGGTCCAACCAAATCGCTAACCAAGGCTATCTTTGCAGATATCAAAGTCATACGCATTTTCATCAAAGGGAAGAGTGAAACCATTCAAGTGCTATTTGATGAATTACTTGTGAAAATATTCTTTGGAATGCTAAGTGTTTTGGGTTTTGTTGTTGTTGTTGTTGTTTTTGTTTCTGATAAGACTTAGCAAAACCTTTAACCCAAGCTGAAAATACAAATATCTAAAAAAGACTTCCTGTATTTTCCCCCAAATCAAAATAAAATACTTAGGGAGTACTCATATCCTTATATTCAGATTTTTTCTGTTTTTGTGGTCATATTTCTTATTATTTACATTAGTTATTACCTAAGAGTATCACCATCAGAGTTAGTGATTCTTAAGTCAATCGCAGTGTATTTTGTAGCCCAAAGGCATATGCAAACATTCAATGTGAAAGATGAGTCGGGGATCAACATGGCCAAAGACTGGGAAAAAACATGTGTGTACTGTTAGCTTAAATGGAAGAGAGCATGCCTGTGCAGAATAAATAGTCATTCATCCCTTGACACAAAGAATCTGAATGGGTATGTTTCCTTTTTTCTAAAATGAAACACTGGTTTATGAATTACCTAATCCTTTAATCCAGATCTAAATCTTTTAATCCTGCTGAGTATAGCCCAAAATGGGAGTTAAGAAAGGTATTTCAAATGCATTCATAATTATGCCAATGGAAGTGTAGTCCTTGTCCAGGCTGATTCTGTTTTCCATTGCTTTTTAGACTTTCATCTGTTTCAGATAAACAAATAAACACAAACAGATTAGCAGAGAGGAACTGAAAGAATGGAGAAAGTAAATTTTTGTTTGCATCAATATTGAATGCATAACCTAAAATATTATTTTATTCTTTTTATTTAGAGATAAGTTTAGGATTGTAACAGTGTTTTGTTGGATAAAACTGTTTATTGTAATTACTGGCAATATTGATGTTAATAATATTAATAATAATAAATATTTAAAAATCGGAATATAGAGTTTGAATGATTTTAAAATATTGACTAGAAAATATCTTACTGGACAATAGAATTAACTCTAACTATAATAATTGGTCTGAAAAGTGCTTCGTAACTTTTGTGATTTTCATCATTCATAAATTTTTTAATGTTCTTCGGTTTCTCTTTGAAAAACAGGTATCAAGAAATGTACAGTCTTGTGTGACCAAGAAAGTAAAATACATGTTTTTGTATTTGAGTTGAAGAAAGCGTGTTATTAAATGATGGTTACCTAAAAGGAGATTCATAAATATCTGTTAAGTGATTAACTATTTCATCCTGATCACACTGAATCATTGGGCTAGTAGAGTTCTTCCTATGATTCAATATGATTTTTTATTTTGCAGCCAGCCTAGAGGTCACCTTCAGTCAGAATTTTCAATTCATTTCATAGAGGTATTTGCCATTTTGTAACATTTCTCCCCTCACCAACCATGAGGAGTCTAGGAAAGATATCTGAAATATGTAACATATGAAATTACCTTCATCGTTACCTTAGTTAAAATCGAGCCTTTTGATATCCAACACAGAGGACTTTCTTAGTCCTAATACTATTAGGGAATAAGAATTAAGGGTTAACAATTTGTTCAAAAGTACTTATTGTGGGGTTAGTAACTAGTGTCATTCATTGGTTCATCCCTTAAGAAGACATTCCAACTAATAAGTCACACACCCAGGAAATAATGAATACACCAGGAAGAACAAATAGCAGCAACCACAAAAACACACCTAGTGTACCATATTCAAAATTGCCAGAAACCAAGCACAAAGAGAAAAAAAATGGGAAAAAGCCAGGGATTGAGGGTATATCTTATCTATAAAGAAGCAAGGTAAGAGTTATAGAGGACTTTTCATCACAAACCATGCAAGCAAGAAGAAAATGAAGTGAAATATTTAAAGTGTTGAAAGAAAAAACAGCTACTAACCTAAAATTTGCACCAAGCAAAATTATCCTTCTAAAGGAAGGAGAAACAAAGACTGCTTCCACAATTAAAATGTGAAGAAATGTATTATTATTCCTGTAATAAATATCAAAAATATTATAAGCATAAAGAAATTCACATTAGCTAGACTTGGATCAACAGAAGGAAAGGAAGAAAGAGAAGGGATGAATGGAGATTTTTTTTTCTCTTTCTCTCTCTAAACTGCCCTAAAAGATCTCAAGTAATAATAGTACTGCCAGTTTGATATATAGATTCAACACAATTAAAATGCAATGAAAACCCAGCAAACTATTTTGTGGTTATAAAGAAAATGATTCTAAAATTTATATGGAAAGGCAGAAGACATAGAATAACCCATACAATACTAGGAACAAAGTTGGAGGCATCACACTACCCAATTTCAGTAAGTATAAAACTACAGTAATCAAATTAGTGTAGTATTGGTTAAAATAAAGACACTGCAATTATCATATGGTTTCACTTACTTGAGGAGCATAAGGAATAACGCAGAGGACATTGAGAGAGGAAGAGAAGTGAGATGGGGGAAATCGGAGGGGAAGACAAACCATGAGAGACTGTGGACTCTGAGAAACAAACTGAGGGTTTTGGAGGGGAAAGGGGTGGGGAGTTGGGTGAGCCTGGTGGTAGGTATTAAGGAAAACACATATTGCATGGAGCCCTGGGTATGGAGCATAAGCAATGAATTTTGGAACACTGAAAAAAATTAAAAAAGAAAAATAAAGACACTAGACTTATAAATAAAATATAAACAGAGAACAACAAATAAAATATAGAACACAGACTATAAAATATAGACATTGCCACTAAAATATAAGTCAATGAAACAAAATAGAAGTCCAGAAATGACCCATGGAAATACAGTCAACTGGTTTTTAACAGGGGTAAAGACAGTTCGAGGGAGAAAGGATTGTCTTTTCAGCAAATGTTGTTGGTACAACTGGATATCCATACACACATATACACACATGCACACATGTGAACCTAGACACATACCTTACATATTTTCTAACAATCACGTGAAGTCTATCATTAACTTAAGTGTAAAATTCAAAACCGTATATTTTCTAGAAAAAAAAGTAGGGGAATTTTTTTCTTTAATTCTATTTATTTGAGCAAAAGCATGTGCAAGAGAGAGAGCAAAAACATGGTGAGGGGCAGAGGGAGAAGCAGACTCTCTGCTGAACAGGGAGCCCAGCATGGGGCTTGATCCCAGGACTCCGGGATCATGACCTGAACTGGAAGCAGACACCTAACCAACTGAGCCACACAGGCACGCCAGGAGAAATTTTTATATGACCTCCAGTTTGGTGATTAATTTGTAAACTCAACAACACCAAAAGCAAAAACATGAAAGAAAAATAGGTAAGCTTTATCAAAATGAAAACGTTTTTCTGTGAGATATTGGTAAGAGAATCAAAATGTCTCTGCAGATGGGGAAAAATATATTCCATACATTTATCTGATAAAAACACATAGCTGATAAATAATTTATATTTGAAATATGCAAAGAAATCTTAAAATCAATAAAAGGAAAATAAACCACCCTACTAAAACTAGGCAAAAGACTTATTTCACTTAGTATAATAACCTCTTGGTCCAGCTGTGTTTTCACAAAGGGCAAGACCTTATTCTTTTTATGGCTAAGTAATATTCCATTGTGTGTGTATATGTCTACATATAAACATCTCATATCTTCTTTATCCATTCAGCTATTGATGTACACTTGGGTTGTTTCCATGTCTTGGCTATTGCAGACAATGCTGCAATAAATGCAAGGGCACATATATCTTTTCAACTTAGTGTTTTTATTATCTTTCTGTAAATAACTGATATTGGAATTATTGGATCATATGGTATGTCTATTTTCATTTTTCAAGGAACCCCCCATATTGTTTTCTACAGTGGCTGTACCAATATGCATTTCTATCAACAGTGCACAATGGTTCCCTTCTCTTCACATCCTCACCAACACTGATTTCTTGTCTTTTTGATTCTAGCCATTCTGACAGGTATAAGGTGATATTTCATTGTGGTTTGGTGTGCATTTCCCTGTTGATTAGTGAAGTTGAGCATCTTTTCATGTGTCTGTTTGGCAAATAAGATATCATTTATTATGTGTGGAATCTAAAAAATAAAATAAACAAAAAGCAGAAAGAGTTCCATAAATACAGGGAACAAACTGATGTTGTCCAGAGGGGAAGTGATGGGAGGATGGGCAAAATGGGTGAAGGGGAATGGGAAATACAGTCTTCCAGGTATGGAAGGAAATAAGTCATGGAGGTAAAAGGTACAACATAAGGAAGATAGTCAATGGTATTGTAATAACATTGTCTGGTGACAGATGGTCAGACAAGTGACAGACAACCACACTTGTGGTGATCTGTATATAAAATGTATAGACTTATTAAATAACTATGTTGTACACCTGAAGCTAATGTAACCTTATGTGTCAACTATATTTCAATACAAAAATAAAAGTAAAAATAAATTAAAAATAGGCGAAAGATCTGAACAGATACCTTACCAAAGAAAATACACAGATGACAAGCATATGAAGATATGTTCAGAGAACCTGGGTGACTCAGTCAGTTAAGCATCTGCCTTCAGCTCAGGTTATGCTCTCAGGGTGCTGGGACCGAGCCCCTCATTGGGTTCTCTGCTCAGCAGGGAGTTTGCTTCTTCCTCTCGATCTGTTTCCTCACTCTCTCTTGCTCTCCTTCAAATAAATAAATATTTTAAGAAAATATGTTCACTATCATTTCACACTAGGGAAATACAAATTAAAGCAATGAAATGCCACAGCATCTATAATAGAAGTGCACAAATCAAAACAAAACAAAATTTCAATAATACTATTTGCTGCTAAAGATGCTAAGGGGCATGTGGCTGGTTCAGTTAGTAGAGAGAATCCAACTGTTGATCTCAGAGTCATGAGTTCAAGCCCCACTTTGGGTGTAGAGATTACTTAAAATAAATACATTTCTCTAAAAAAAAAAAGTTGCTGAGCATTAAAATCCATCATGATGGGAGGGCATAATGTTGCAGCTATTTTTAAAGACACTTTGACAGTTTATCCAAAGTTAAACATAATCCTAGTATATGATCCAGAAATCATACTCCCAGGTGTTAACCCAACTGATTTGAAAACATTTCTACACAGGAGTGTGTACTTGAATGTTTATAGCAGGTTTATTCATCATTACTAAAATTAAAAACAATCAAGATGTCCATCAGAAATGACTGCATATGGGCGATTGGGTGGCTCATTTGGTTAAGCATCTGCCTTTGGCTCAGGTCATGATCCCAAAGTCCTGGGATGGAGTCCTGTGTCAGGTTCTCTGCTTGCTTCTCCCTCTCCTTCTGCCCCTCCCCCTGCCTGTGCTCTTTCTCTCTCTCTCAAATAAATAATAAATAAAATCTAACAAAAACAAAGAAATGACTAGATAAACAAATAGTGGTACATCCATACAATGGAATGTTATTGAGCAATAAAAAGGAATGAACTAGTGCAAAAGCATGGATGAATACTAAAGGTATATTGTCAAATGAAAATAATGAATCTGAAAAGGCTGTATGCCTTAAGCTTACAACTTTCTGGCATCCTAGAAAAGGAAAATTATAGATATGATAAGCAGTTCTGTGATTGCCAGGGTTTTGGGGTAAAGGCAATTAAACAGGTGAAGAACAAGGGATAAGTTAGGGTAATAAAATTATTCTGCATGAAACTATAAAGTTGTATAAATAACACTATACATTAGTCAAAGCCCATAGAACTTTACAATACAAAGAGTAAATCTTAATGTATGAAATTTCCAAAAATCGCTTAGGGATATGGGGAACACAGGAGGGAATGCAGACTGTGTGAAGAATTTATTACAGATATATGAAACATTCTTACTGAATAGGATGGGAAAAATCTATGCTGCCCCAAGAAATAGCAGAAGATAAGACTAAAGTAGGGGGGCTGTGTAAAAACTATAGAATTTCCCACTCAAGTATCACTTGTGGCAGAGTGATTTCCTTATGATAAAGTACTTAATGTGAAGTAGGGGGAAACAGTAACTTTACAGCTACTGACAGACACTACTTCAGCTGCAAGATCAGATTTAACATTCACAGTGATGACATTTTCATAGTATGTACATACACTTGATACCGTGTTATAAGAATATCACTTGACTTCTGGTCTTTCACCAAAAAACTCTAAGTTTAATCATAAGAAGAACAGCAGACACATTCCAATGTAGGGTCAGTTTAAAAAACTGACTATTAATTTTCTAAACTGCCAAGGTCATTAAACAAGGAGTATATGAGAAACTGTCACAACAAAGAGGAACTTAAGGAAACATGATAACTAAATGTAATATGATATCCTGGATAAGATCCTGTATAGAAAAAACATCAGGCAAAAACCAAGGAAATTTTAAAAAGGTATAGAATTATTTACTAATAATATATTGTTATTAATTAATTGTGACAAATGTACTACACTAATATATTAATATAGAGAATACTGGGTGTAGTGTATAGGGGAATTTCTATATTATCTTTGAGGTTTTCTGTAAATCTGAAGCTATTTCAAAATGACAAGGATATTAAAAAAAGGAGAGAATAAAAACTTCTTTTAGGCATACTGAAGCTAGAATGAGAAAATCAGAAAAAAGAAGTAAGAAATATTAAAGGACTCCTACAGAGAGAAAACAATATTCCCAGATGGAAAACTGGATCCAGCCAATTGAATAAAAATAAATTTAAATAAAGTAAATATGTAGGCAAATATAAAATCTATTTTTCTAATCTTTAAAATATAATTTGATGTCTTTATCAACAATAATAAAGTGTTTTGTGAGGCTTAAGAAAAGCTTAGAAGTAAAATGTATGACAGCAACAGGAAAAGATGAGGGTAAAATGGTATGCTGATGTAAGGTTCTTAGAATTTACATGGTGGTATAATATTTAAAGATCCATTGTGATCAGTTGAAGGTGTGCAATATAAACCCTAACTAACCACCAAACAAAACAAAAAGTGACAGCTAATAAGCCAAAATGAAATGATTTATAAAAAACAAAAACAAAAACCTCTTTCTTCAGAATGCAGAAAAATAGGAAGATGAAGAGGACAAAGGGACATTTGGAAAATAGAAAACAGTAAGATGGCTGATTTATATCCAACTATGTCAATAATCACATTAGATTAAATGGTAAATACCTTAATTAAAAGGTAGAAATTATCAAATTAGAAAAATCTATATCTATATATTAAATACAACAAAACCAATTAAATATAAAGGTATAAAGCAAAAAGATGAAAAAATATATCACACAAATAATTATCAAACAAAAAATTATCATATGGATAAGACTTTATGGCTAAGACTTTCATTTCGTAAGTACATCAAAAGGAAAACCAATCCTAAAGATTTATGAATGCAATAACAAGATTGAAAATACAGGAAGCAAAAACTGATAAAACTGCAAAAAGAAATAGACAAATTCACAATTACAGTTGGAGACATCAACAGTCCTCTCTTAATAATTTAGAGAAAATGATGACATAAAGTCAGTGAAAATATGAAAGATTTGAATATCTTATCAATATATTTGACTTAATTGATCTAGGAAACATTCTACACAATAGTATAGAATGCATATTATTTTTTGAATGCATATTATTTTTAAGGTAATGAACTCTTATCAGGATACACCAAATTCTGAGCAATAAAATTACCCTCAATACATATGAAAGGGCTCAATTTGAAAAGTATGTTCTCTAGTTATTATAGAATTAAGTTAAAAATGAATAGCAGAAGACTTTGAGGATTTCCAAATATATGGATATAAATAACACATTTATCAGCAACCCATCACAAAAGAAAAGGAAATTAGAAATTATTTTGACTAGAATGGAAATGAATGCACAACATGTCAAAATTTATGGGAGGCAGTTAAAATAGGGCTTAGAGGAAAATTTATAGCACTCAAGGCATATTTTTTAAAAAAGAAGAAATATCTCATATTAATGACCTAGTATTCTACTTAACAAAGCAAAAAATAAAAAAAGAAAAAGAAAAGAAAAAAAAGAAGAAGAAGTAATCAAGCCCAACATCAGAAGAGTTTTTTCTTAGAAGAAAGAAAATAACAATGATAAACCACAATTAATAATATAGGAAACAAAAACAATGGAGAAAATCAATAAAATAAAAATTGGTTACATATGGAGATTAATAAATTTAATCTACTTCTAGCCAAGTTGATGAGGCAAAGAATGAAGATGACAAAATTATCAATACCAAGATTGAGAGAGAGAATATCCCTACAAATCAGATAAAATAAGGGAGAAATTTAAATAACTTTATGGTAGTTTTGAAATATTTCCATAATTCCTTATTGATCCTCTCCATTTAAAAAATAGAGACTAATTGTCCTTTCCTACAATTGTTAGCTAGATTCAATAATTTGCTTCTAATGAATAGTGTAAACTGGAAATGATGGTGTGTAAATGCAGAGGCTAGATCATGAAAGGCACTGTGGCTTCCTCTTCTCTCACTCTCTTAGAGCATTTGTTCTGTGAGAAATTTCCATTGTGGGAGGACACTTAAGTACTTAGGCAGCTTATGAAGAAGCCCATGTGGTAAGGAAGTAAAGCATCCTGCCAACAGTTATGAGGGAACTGACGTCTTCTTCTGACAGCCATGAGAGTGATCCATCTTGGAATCGCATACTCTATCAAGTCTTCAGATGACTGCCACCAAAGGCAACACCTTGAACCCGAATCATCCGGATAAGTGCTTCTGAATTTCTGACCCAGGAGAACTGGGTATAATAAATATTTGGTGTTTTAGGTATTACATATTGAGGGAATTTGTTACATGCAATAGGTAATAATAACATTATACCAACCATTGGGAAACTTGGATTAAATGAACCAATTCCATGAAAAATGGAAAATACTGACACTCAAGGAGAAATAAATAACGTGAAGAGCTTCAAATCTATTAAAGAAATTGAATTTGTAGTTTAAGCTTTCCCACAAAGAAAATCTCAAGCACAGATGTCTTCACTGGTGGTTTCTATCAAACAATAAAGAAAAACTAAAGACAATTCTATAAAAACTCTTCTAGAAAATTGAAGAGGAGGAAACAAATATCCATTTTTATTCGATAAAGTCATCATTATAACCCTTTCACCAAAAACAGGCCATTGGGGGGGAAAAAATCTATCTCTTCGTAAATTTCTTTCATTTAGATTAAAAATTCTTATGCAATTTTAGTATGTTTAACCCAACAATATATAAAAAAATAGTATTTTATGACAGTGAGTTTATTCTGGGAATACAAGATTGTTTTACATCTGAAAATCAATGAAGATAATTTGCCGTATCAACAGAATAGAGAAACCACATGAGCATCCCAATACACAGAAAAAAATTCTGACAAAATTCAATATCCATTCATGATAGAAAATTTCAGTGAACAAGGAATAGAAAATTACTTCAATTTCTGAAAGGGCATCTACCATAAACCTACATCTAATGAAATATTGAATGGTGAAAGGCTGAACATTTTCTCCGTAACCTCTGGAAAATAGCAAGGGTGTCTAGCCTAACAACTGCTCTTCAAACATTTTCCTGTAGGTCCAATCTAGGACAACAGATCAAAGAAAAGAAAGCAATGGCATACAGATTAAGAAGGAAAATACAAAGCTGTTTCTCTTTGCATCAACATAATTACTCATGTATATTCCGCATATTTAAAAAAAAAAAAAAAAAAGGAACTCCTAATTTGTTCCTGTTCCCAAGCAACCTTGTGGGCTTGGTTTTCCTTTCTTTCTTAAGGGCAGCAGCTCCTACTGCCAGATTGCCTAAATCAGAAACTTCCTGTTCACACTGAATAACATTATCTTAATTACTTCCTTTATTCTATCACCAAGACCAGTCAAGTTCCCCTTCTAATATCTAACTTACCCATCTCCTGCTTTCTATTTCCCATTCTGCTGCTTTTGTTCTGACACTCAATTTTTGCTTAGGATAAAGCAATAGAAACTTTCTGATCTCTGTTTCCAATTAAGTTCTTTTTCAGTCTTCCTACACCTGCTGACCAAGAGACCCCTTTAAACACAACCCTAATTACAATGTACCCTTATTTTAAAAAGGATTTCAACACTTCCCAAAGATTTCAGATAATATCCAACTAATTTAACTTTGTCCACGTTGTATTCTACCTCATGAGCCCTCAACATTTCACCCAGTCATAAACAGTAACTGCAGCTTCTCCGTTTGCATGATACCACTTAACCCTAGCATGGCTATTAACATTATTTGGAATATAAGCTCTTTCTAAACCCAATATCCAATATGTGCCCAAATAGCTCCAACTCCTCCTTAGAGACTAAACTTTCATTTGCTCATAGAAATTTCCCTTGATCCTCAGCTCTTATCCTCAAGATTTCTAATGTAAGTGCTTCTACCTTGTGATCCAATAATCCTCCTCATATAGATCTGTCATAACTTGGATTATAATAAATTGTCATATTTAATATACTTGTTTTACTCCAGATACTAGCTGTAACATTGCTGAGGACTGAAACTGTGTTTAAGTAGTTCTTAGAATCCTAATGTCAAAGATGATTCTGCAATTTCAAAGTTTCCTAATAAATGCTTGTCTGATAATATAATAATCAAATTATTAAAGATATCTTAAAAGTAAAGCGTTAATATGACATAGATGGTATTACATTTCCTTTTTTCTTCGTAACTGAAATGCCAGTGCACACATAAGAAAACCCAACAATTTACTAGAGATAAAAAATAAATGATATGAAGTGTAGTAACATATTTTATTGTTCATGTATTTTTCTAAGTATATAGTCCTAATTTATCACTCTTTAAAGAACTAAACTACAACTTCAAAGATTTGTCAAGGACCAGGAAATAACATTAATCCCAGTGTTTGCAAATGTCTGATTCTCTAGTTTCCTCATCTTGCCTTTTTAAATTTAGAGTTTCTCTTGAAATTACATATAGTTATACAAAAACTCAGAAAGCTCCAGTTCATTAATTTCCCCTAGATTTTGATTCTTCCTCAGAGATTTAAAAACACTCCACTGGAAAGAGATTCATGACTGAAAGTAGTGCACTGCCAGTTTAAATGAGAAGTATAAACATTGGTTTCACACCAGTGAAAAGAAGCCCTTCAGGCAAGACGACTCTGAAGGAGGAGTAGGAGATATGGATAGAAGAAATAACAATATAGCCTGTAGGTTCTTGCAGCTACAAACACTGAGGCTTATGCATATGCATATATTCGCTAGAACAATGGATTCTCAGCTTGAAGGCAAAAGAGGCATCAACATGCAAGGCTAGACAAATTCAAGTGTCTTAGCTCTGAAAAAATGCAACAGTTCACACACCTTATACTCTTCTTTTTTGAAATTGACAATAGTAGAACATCCTGTCCCCCAAATAGTTTACCCCAGTTAAGTATATGAGTAGTTTACAACACCTAGATACCTCATTACTGCACTGCAAGACTTAAAGCAGTACATTTCAATTAAAAAAAAATAAGTCACCGTATTTTAGGTTTACATCTTATTGGCACTATAATACATTTTTATATAAGCATTTATTTTTTCTTTTACTACTTTTAAAATGAATTGTGTTTTACTACTGGTTGCTGGAAAACAGATACAGAGCAAAGACTTTTAGCTTCCAGAAGACTACTAGCTTAAAGTAGAGTGCAATTCCAAAGAGCAGGAGTTGAGGGCAAAGGGGATTGGGACAGGGAAGAAAAGTCAGTTCAAGGATCAATTCCTGGTATCAAGTGTGACCAGTTGTTCAGTCTTGCTTGATCATCTTCTAAAAGGCATGCACGCTACTTTTTCTTTGGACAGACTATGGAATTTGGGGAAGAACTCACATAATTGAGCACAATAGCCATATGTGGGATGTAGGAAGTGACAGGAGTCCCAGAGACAAAAGATAACATGACAGATATAGGGCATTGAGGTGATCTGATGTAACACTAAAGGTATCTGATATAAAATATCACTTGAAATATCTTAGATCCAGATTCTTGTTTCTAGAACTAAAGTCAATATTCTGCTCCTTTCTAATTACTGCTTTCAAGTTCATAACTACTTACACAGTACATGGCTGTTTGCAAAATTGTAAGATAAAGCATGGTTGATGTGATTGTTTTAGCCCTCTCTGTGGACAGTCCAATATGTTCTATTGGTGTCAGGATTGTTTTAGTCACTTAGTTCAAGGATTGGTTTTTCTCGTTTATAAAACTTCGAGAAAAGTAAGGAAATTGCCCATTGTTTTCCTTTGTCACTCATTGCATCAATTAAAGAAAAATGCAGATTGTAAAAGATCTCCAAACTACAGGTAAAATTTTATCGATATATAGCTATATATATATAGATATCGATATATAGCTATATATATCGATATATAGCTATATATATCGATATCTAGATATATAAAATATAGGTAAAATTTTATATATATAGCTATATATCGATATCTAGATATATAAAATTTTACCTATATCGATATCGATATAGCTATATATATATTCGAAAGAGGAATGGAACAGGCTCATTTCAACATTGAGAAGATTACATGGGAGCCTAAGAGTTGGTAGTTAATATAAAAGAATGCATTTGCTACCCTGTACTTGGCCAGATGTGTGACTATTACTGTTTTCTATACTTAAGAGTAAATGAATGTGGCACAGAATCTGACCTATTTATCATGTGCTTAGTATAAACTGAAAAGTAGGAGGTCATTAGAAGTATAAAGAAACTCCTTTTTGTACAATACATGAGAAGGAGAGATATTTAGCTCCTGGGGTCTTGTCTTTGGAGATATGTAGGTATACTCTTTCTTTGAAAATACCATCTCTGTTTTATCGTTTCTGGTGGCATATCCTCTACTCTACCTTCACACGCTTTACTTATCTCCAGCTGTCTGTGTCACAGACTACAAATTATTTTGTCAGTCTTTCTCTTGAGCTCAGCTGAATTTTAAGATCAATGAACTTACTTGCCAATTTGACAGGGCTATCAGTTGTTCTAGCAATTAATTAAGCCTTACAAATTATTTTAACCCACGACTAGCAGTCTCTACACTCCTTAATTGCCACTCAATCACACAGCTAAATTTGCCTGAAATCAACACCGTGTTCCACAAGGGAGACAATTTCAACCAGTCCGTCCAGTTGCTAATTTTCTGAATATTTCCTTAGGCATAGCTTTGAAAAAAAAATATTAAAGCTTCAACAGAGGAATCTTAATTTTCTGAAAGCATTTGAAAATGATCTTTTCTCCTTCAAAGACTAATCTGAGGTCAAGCAAAGTGATGATGTGAAAGCATTTTTCTGTCTTTGTTATATTTAGCACTAATTTAGGGGAAATAAAGTTACTGGAGAACAGATTATAGAAGGAAAGGGTAAAGAAGGCAAACACATGCAAACATGCGTATCCACAGTTTCACTTATCTGGCTCATTGATTTTGTCTTGTGAAATGATAGCCAAGAAAGAGAAACTGGTAATGTGAACAAATTCACAGCTGATCTTCGCACTTAAATATCATTCATCATGACAAGCTGACTTGGAAACTAACAATCTATCCACCTGTAAAAATATATATTTAGATCTGCTTAGTGCTAGCAAGCATTCTTCACTGGCATGGATCTAGCAGATACACTGTCTTTGTAACTGAATGGCAAAATGGCAGTATTAGGGTTTTTAAAATCACTCTTTGTGCCTGGATTTTTAGTTCAAGCTGTATAATGCATGCAATATTATGATCTGCCTTTGAGAGAGCTGTTTAAAAATGACATGATTTCCTTTTCTAAGCACATAAATATACATGTTAATCAGTGCCCAGCAGGAGAGCTACCTCTTCATTCTTTGCTCATGTGAAAGAGAGGGTTGTCATGAGATGGCAGGGGGTAGGAGTCAGGGGGTGGAGGTTTCTGGCCGGGGGGGGGGGGGGGGGGGGGGGGGGGGGATTATGTTATAGAGAAGAACCATCATCCTTATAGAATTGGAGACTAACTTTCCAGAGGTGAGGACCTGGTGAAGGGAATCTACCTAATAAGGGCCTAATAGATTTCTGTCACAAGATACTAGTTGCTTTAGGGCGCCTGGGTGGCTCAGTGGGTTAAGCCGCTGCCTTCGGCTCAGGTCATGATCTCAGGGTCCTGGGATCGAGTCCCACATCGGGCTCTCTGCTTAGCAGGAGCCTGCTTCCTCCTCTCTCTCTCTGCCTGCCTCTCTGCCTACTCGTGATCTCTCTTTGTCAAATAAATAAATAAAATCTAAAAAAAAAAAAAAAAAAAAAGATACTAGTTGCTTTATATACATATTCTCTAATCTTCATAACAAATTTGAAATGTAGTCACTATTATCCTTTTCAATTTTTAGATGAGTAAGATAGACTCAGAATAGTCATACAATTTAATAAGGCCTTATAATTGATACAGGGAGTAATCTCTTCAACACCTTTGCCTCTTCCAAACCATTTGTCACACTTCCAATGAAGTCATATGATCATACCACATCCCTGCCTAAAATCCTCCCATTATTCCCTGCTGCCTAAGTCACCGAGTTCAAAGCAAGATTCAATCTTTACCTCTCTCTCCAGCAGGTACATTGCACTAAATTACATCAATAGTTCATTGTGGTCTCAGAAAAAACTCTGACCCAGAATTGCTCTAAGCTTTGGCATATCCTTCACCTTTAAAAGACCTGGTGCCTGCGTCTTAGCCGTGTCTTTCTGACTCCGTGTAATTATATACTTCTCCTGACTAATTCCACATAGCCTTCAAAATTGATAGCAGCCTTTACTTTCTTTTTGATCCTGTTGAGAACCTGGCCTTTCTTCAGTTTCTTTCCCCAATGTTTCCTTAGCCACTTGTGTTTGCATCTTCCCTTGTGCTTGTCTTATTATATATCAGTGTATTTGCCGCACAGTAGACCTTGGATCTTTGAAAGAAAGCCGTGAAATTTGGCTCTAGAACTAGCACATTACCTGGCACTGCATTGATCCCCACTACAATTTGATGAAACAAATGAATTGAATCAGGCTAAAGTAGGTGTAAAGACAGCCAAGAATGCTGGGTTTGGGGAAAAAAAAAAAAATGTTTTCCATCAAGGAGAAATTATCCCAAAGAAATGAGCATGTGTGGATGGGGAGGGGACCTTTTAAACTTGATTTTAGGAAGAGTATTAAGGAAGTGAAGATTTCTCAGTTATACTAGTTTCAGTTTTCCTTATGCAACATTCACTACATTTTAGAGTGATAAGAACAGCAATTTTGCTCAAATCTATTATTTTTTTTATTGTTTTGTCCTCAGGATAAATATGTAGACCAAATCATACCAAGCAGGCAATCTGCTAGAAGGATTTGTGAGCTGATTGTAGGGTGGTGGTGGGTGAGAGGAAGGAAGAGCGATGGAGAAGGGAGAGAAGAATGACACGAGTTTCTTCAAACGAGTCTCCATTAATACGTTTATAACTTGAATCTCTTAGTAAATTCTCTCTAATAGTTTGGAATTTATTGCTTACAGTTTTATAGTATTTTGGTAATCAACCAGATTCTATTTTTAAAATAAAGGTTAAGACATTTTTCTTCTTTTTTGTTTTCAATAAACTCCTTTATGTCAGAAGAAACAAAGTTTTTACACATATTTTATTGAACATTGTATTTGCCCAATGCACTTTAGAATTTCAGCAGATAATATCTGTTCTTGAATATTTTCTTTATTTGCTAGTTTAGAAGTTTATAAAGAGTTATAATGGCTTCTGTGTGTACTCTTGGCTCCTAGAAAATTAGTTCTGATTTTTTTTTTTTTTTTATTTGTCAGAGAGAGAGCGAGCGAGAGCTAGCACAGGCAGACAGAGTGGAAGGCAGAGTCAGAGGGAGAAGCAGGCTCCCCGCGGAGCAAGGAGCCCGATGCGGGACTCGATCCCAGGACGCTGGGATCATGACCTGAGCCGAAGGCAGCTGCTTAACCAACTGAGCCACCCAGGCGTCCCATAGTTCTGATTTTTGAATGAATTGCTGATATTTCATTCCTGATTTCCCTTCTAAAAACTACGAAAAAAGAACTCATCCCATTTTCTTAGCTAAATCTCATTACATTGGGATTAAAGAACCCTATGTTTTCCTTCTAAAATCCAATTGATGTTTTCCAAACTTTTCATTATAATTTACTTAATAGATATTTATTTATACTCCTGTCCTAGTAAACTGATAATGATGTCATAAAGCATATAGCTAGAGAGGTTTTTGGTTGCTGGGAGTCCAAACACTTGAAGTTTAGTAAACTTGCAAGAAAATAAACTACCCTGAGTGGGGGAAATTTGATTTAAAGAGAATGGAAAGAACCTAGATGTCCATCAACAGATGAATGGATAAAGAAGATGTGGTATATGCACACAATAGAATATTATGCAGCCATCAAAAGAAATGAAATCTTGCCATTTGCGACGATGTGGATGGAACTAGAGGGTATCATGCTTAGTGAAATAAGTCAAGCGGAGAAAGACAACTATCATATGTTCTCCCTGATATGAGGAAGTGGTGATGCAACATGAGGGGTTAAGGCGGGTAGGAGAAGAATAAATGAAACAAGATGGGGTTGGGAGGGAGACAAACCATAAATGACTCTTAATCTCACAAAACAAACTGAGGGTTGCTGGTAGGAGGGTCAGGAGAGGGCGGTGGGGTTATGAACACTGGGGAGGGTATGTGCTATGGTGAGTACTGTGAAGTGTGTAAACCTGGCGATTCACAGACCTGTACCCCTGGGGGTACAAAAAATATATGTTTATAAAAAATAAAAAATTAAAAAAAAAAAGAGAGAGAATGGGCCACAGTGTTTCTGAGAACAGCACAGCATACGCTTTTTTTTTTTTTAAGATTTTATTTATTTATTTGACAGAGAGAGATCACAAGCAGGCAGAGCAGCAGGCAGAGAGAGAGAGGGAAGCTGGCTCCCTGCTGAGCAGAGAGCCTGATGCCCATGCCAGCTGGATCCCAGGACTCTGAGGTCATGACCTCAGCCGAAGGCAGAGGCTTAACCCACTGACCTACCCAGGCATCCCCAGCATATGCTTCTTAAATCCAGCATATGCTTCTTAAACTGTCAGCCAGTCCCATTGGAACAGTCTGTACACAGGGGGCACCTGGGTGGCTCAGCTGTTAAGCATCGATCGAGCCCCTCATCAGGCTTCCTAAGGACTGCTTCTCCCTCTCCCACCTCCCCTGCTTGTGTTCCCTCTCTCGTTCTGCATCTATCTGTCAAATAAATCTTTTTTTAAAAAAAAGTCTCTACGTGGAACCTGGAAGCTCAATGTTAAAGGAAAATCTGATACAGATACTTTGTTATTCCTCATTATTAATATTTTAACTCATGTTCAGCCCATCCTTGCCCTAAGTGTGGAATTGGGGAGAAAATGCATTTTTTAAAAACTCCACAAAAACAGAATGTTTTAATAAATAGGCATTATTTAGAAAAACATTGCTTTCATTTACATAACAGCAAAGTTGAACGTTAGCTCCAGATGTTTAAGTAAGTACACTTAAAATAATTTTGGAGCTAGTATTAAAATATTTTTAAACTGACAAATATTAAGTGGTCTTAATCAATGTTTATTGTGTTGTTACTTTTTTTCCCAAGGAACATAACCTGCATATCGGAAATTATATGATAAATACAATAAGGGTTGGCAGAATTTTGAGATGCATCTCCCAAAACTCACACTCTGCTTCTGTCTCTCTCACACACAGGAATTCACATTCTTCATTAGGCAAGAACTGTGGGTTAGCCAGCATTTGGCAATATCATGTAGATGTACTACAGTTGTCCCCTTTCTTCTCTTTTTGGAAACCTATTCAAATGTTTAACAACTATTGCCCACCAGGGAAATCTTACAGTGGTTAATTTAAATCACTCTTCTTGTAATCTAGAGCCATTTACAATTTTGCCCTCAGTCCTCCTTAGAAGGAGAACTGATAGAAGATAACCACTAAATTATCTCCCTTTCACCTTCTGGGTTTGTTGTTGTTGTTGTTTGTTTGTTTTTTCCTTTATACAAAGCTTACTAGTGTACAGTTTTTACAAATATTTGAATTCGGGCATTTGCTAAACAAAGTTAGAAATTACAGAAAAAAGAAAAAAAAAAAAGAAAAGA
Organism: Mustela erminea; assembly: GCF_009829155.1. Classification (NCBI taxonomy): domain Eukaryota; kingdom Metazoa; phylum Chordata; class Mammalia; order Carnivora; family Mustelidae; genus Mustela; species Mustela erminea. The sequence goes on from NC_045625.1 coordinate 57,493,651, forward strand.
AATTGGGGCCTTGACAGAACTTCAGGGGAACAGAAAGAGATTCTTAAGTTAGACCTTGTCAATCAGGAACTAAAAATAAAAACTCAGTCTCCATTGGCTTGTAATATTTTTTTCTTTATGTTGAAAACTCCCTGCACCAAAGTTGCCCATTACTATTTCTATGGAAGCCTTAAATTGCTTCATACATTTCTAGCTTCTTTGGATTCTTTTAATTCCATTTTTAAATACCATGTTTCTTTTAATGAGCATAACATTAATTTGTACTGAACATTTGAGTCTGTCGTTTTAATTTACCAAAAATTAATAATCTTTTTAGCAAGCAAAGATACATGATATATTGGTTATTGTTTAATAAAGGTGATCAATTTTATTATGTATAAGTCATCTTCTACTATCTATTAATCAACAGGATTATTTTTTAAAAGCTATTTTTTTTTGTAGATTGTCTTCTAAGAGTTTAGTTTGACATGTGGATTTCAAACTTTTGAAAGTTACTATGGTTTTAAATATGAAAATAAATTCATTTTCAAAAATTCATTTAGAGCTCACATTAATATAGTTTTAATAAAAGTTTCATGAAATATAAAGCATTAAAAAATCCAATGGTATTACTGCCATCTGATGCTATTCATGCAAGAAAAATTTAAAACAAACTACACTTGTGCCACAGTTCGAGTTTCACTGGGAAGCAGAATCTGAGGCAAAGATTACTTATTATTCAACATGTTTAGAGAAGGAGGGCCATTTGAATCACTACTATAGGAAAGAAAAGAAAAAATGCAGGATTGGACCAACAGCCTCAGCTTACCACATGGGAAAGTTTGAGTTAACCTAGCCATCAGGGACCTTCAGTACTGAGCTGACTGAAACAGTTGGGTCTTTACACTTCCTCTTGATCAAGCATTTGATATACCCTGGAAGAGCACAGCTTTGGGTGAGGTGAATCTCTAAAACTTAAGTGATTCCCTGGAGGGTATAATGGCTGAAAGTTGGCCTTGAATAGCTCTCTCAGAAGGGGGGTCAACAACTTCTTCCTTGAAGGGGAAACTGAGCAGTATATATCCAAATACACCAACATTTATATTGTTGTGTGCCAAACATTATTCTAAGTTTTACATGTATATTAACTAATATAAAACAACAACCATAAGAAAATTACTCATATGATACTAATTTTGCAAATATAGAAGATGAAGTTCATAGAATTCAAGCGACTTTCTCAAGGTTGCAAAACTAGTAAATAGTAGAGTTGGGGAATTCAAGAAGTCTGATTCTAGAGTCTACCGATTACCATTATGTACTGCCTCTCAGAGCCACTAATTCGAAGGATACCAAAGATGTTTCAACTGACAAAGCTAAGTGTTCAAGTTTTCAATTCTTTCTTTGTGTTATTTATCTTTCTGAACTGGCTGGTATGGTTTAACTTGTTTTACTTCTTAAGATTCATTCCTAGGTTAATTCATGTCCCTTTGTTGATTTTCACACCCAGTTTTCTGAGATCTTTCTGGTAACTCCTCTTCATTTATCTACTTCTTATATGTTGATGTTCTTTAAGTATTCATTTATGTTCTCCACTCTCTACTCATTTCTGTTCTCCACACATTTTAAGTGTACTTCAAGCATATTTCATCCAGGCTACCACTAAGTCTTGCTATATTACAAAAGGCTGAGCCATGAGGTTGTATTAAGAATGAAAGGGGTAAGACTAGAGAAGATAGAGCTAGAATTCCTCCATGCAAAGGCAGATGAGAAAAAAGAAAATGAGCAACACTTTCAGTCTTTGGCCCCTGGGAAAGTTCCAGAGTTAATATCCGAAGGACACCTCTTATAAGGGATGAACGTAAAACATGATCTAGGAATTACAGAAACAATAGCAAAAGGAGTAGTAGCACTTAGGGAGGCAATTAGATGAAAACTGGGTGATGTCAGATTTTGAATTAAAGATCAGGAGGTGACAGTGCAGGAAACTAAAAATTAAATAATTCACCCTACAATTACTCAGTGGGGGCATGAAATTGATCTTCAGGAGTCCAACATCAGAAATAGAATTTGAATGTGGAAGAAAGAGTCTGATAGGAACAATTTGAATTTCAAGATAAAATAATAATAAGACTAGGCCATTTTCTTTTCTTTTTTTTTTTTAATTTAATGTTTTTCTTGAGAGAGATAGAGAGAGAGCACACAGAGGGAGAGGGAGTAGGAGAAGCAGACTCCTCGCTGAGCAGAAAGTCCAATGGTGGGCTTGATCCCAGGAAACTGAGATCATGATCTGAGCTGAAGGCAGATGCTTAAACAACTGAATTACCCAGAAGCACCAAGGCTAAGATAATTTTCAACCGTGTATTATTAGCCTGCTCATTTAATGGAAACATATGCAGGACTTCATTTGTATTTGAAATATGAGTTGAGAGATTCTTTTATTAACTTAAATTCTATAGTGTTGATTTGTTAAAGGAAATGTGGTTATATTCTTAAACTACATTAGTGATTTTCTAATATATCCAGAATTATATGTAAAAATATATTAAATATATAATTAAATTAATATATATATTAAATATATATAAATAAAAAATTCACATGCCAGGGTGCCTGGGTGGCTCAGTGGGTTAAAGCCTCTGCCTTCGGCTCAGGTCATGATCCCAGGGTCCTGGGATCAAGCCCCACATCGGGTTCTTTGCTCAGTGGGGAGCCTGCTTCCTCCTCTCTCTCTGCCTGCCTCTCTGCCTACTTATGATCTCTCTGTCTTTAAAATAAATAAATAAAAAATCTTAAAAAAATTCACATGCCATGAAGATTACTTAATTATTGATAGTAAAACAAAAAGAAAAACACATGAAGAGTTAGACCTCACTGCTTTAATACTATAGATTTGCTTGAACATATAAGAATTATATGTATTTCTAATTTAAAGTATTCTTAATTATCTCACTTAAATATGCCCTAAATCAATTCTTCCTTGAGCTTTGTAGTGTTTTGTTTATTGCATCATCTATACTAATATATTTTTTTTAAGATTATTTATTTGAGAGAGAAAGAGAGAGAAAGCATGAGTGGGAGAGGCAAAGGGAAAAAGAGAGAGAATCCCAAGCAGATGCACACCTGAGCACAAAGCTTGACATAGGATTTGATCCCAGGACCCTGAGATTAAGACCTAACCTGAAACCAAGAGTCGGATGCTTAACTGACTGTGGCACCCAGGCATCCCTCATCTATATTAATACGAGGAAAAGTTTTGGTGTGTACATTATTTTTCATTATCCTTTATAGTCTGACAAATTTGTTTCTCAAAAATTTAGATGACCCTTTTAAGTCAACAAATGCAGAGCAACAATTTTCAGATGATTAAAATATTAATGTGAACAAACATTCTGATTTTTTTTTCTTTATTTTTATTTTTTTATTTTTTTATTTTTTTTTTAATATTTAATTTATTTTTTTTTATTTTATTTTTTTTTATTTCCAGCATAACAGTATTCATTATTTTTACAAACATTCTGATTTTATGTAAAACATTTGGTGAGGTATCCCTTTTCTTTCTTTGCCATTGTATCTCTGACAAATGTGTTCATTAAAGTTAGGAATAAGTTCTATAAAGTATCACTAAGACATAGAATAGTAACTCTGTAAGATGGCAAAAATTCTTGAATTTACTCATTATACTGCATGAAGGAAAAAGACTAAACCTGAGTCATTCGTGTTACCAAGGAAATATAGTGCTCATTGCTTAAAAACTTGGACTTGTTCATGGAATTAGGGTGTGATGAATGAAGAAGGGATGTTTTGACAGACATGGAGGGGGAGTGGATGCTAGGTGACAAATAGTAGATCTCCATTGTAGTTAATCTGTATGTATTAGGACTATGACTTAGAAATATATGGCAATGGGGTGCCTGGGTGGCTCAGTCAGTTAAGCACGTGCCTTCAGGTCAGGTCATGATCTCAGGGTCCTATGATGAAGTGCCATGTCAGGCTCTCTGCTCACCAGGGAATCTGCTTCTCCCTGTCCCCCTGGCTCTTCCCCCATGTTTGTGCTCTCTCTCTCTCTCAAATAAATAAATATTTTTTAAAAAGAAGTATGTGACATTTACATAATAAAATAATTCAATATTATATTTAATGCTTTACACAGAAAAATAGTATTACATTTTGTACTTAAAATACATTAGAATTTACTTATTTGTTGTTTCAATTAAACAAGCCATAAATTGACTTCTTCCACTTACAACATGTCAGAAAAAAAATCAATGATAAAAAATATTATGCTTTTTAGTCTAAAATATGATTTAACTCTTGGAAAGTAAACCAAATGCTCCTGAATCACCTGGAAAACTTACAGGTGCTTCAAAAGAGAGAAGCATTTTTCAGTTCATGATTTATATGTGTTTCCCTCATTATTGTAGGGTTCTATGGTAAAATTGCCAGGGTTGTCAAAATTTCAATTCCATAGAAGTGGTGAGTTGTCAGTTTCAAAGCGGAAATATATTGCCATAGCTACTCACTGTTACCATGTATATAGTCTGAAACAAGTTAATATATTCAATCTTTCACTTATTTCTATTTTTTTAAGAAGCACTTATTTAGCATCCTTATTTTCTAAGCAACTTTCTAGATGGTCACAATGTAAAGATGAAGAAGACAAAATGAATGGCATGAACAAAAATATGAGTTTAGATAACATATGGTATATTGGGGAACTATATTAAGTGTGCTGAGAGTAAGGGGAGATTATATTGGGACCAAAGTTTGAAGGATCTCTCATGTCATGCTAAGGAGTTTAGAATGTATCTGTTATAGCGAAGGTTTAATGAAGCTTTTTAAGTTGTGAAATAACATGACCAGATCTATATCTTCCACCGGAATTGATTAGAGAAGGGGAAAACAGGAGAAAGGAATTGAAAACCCATGGCAGGAGCTGGGGATATAAATATTAATAAGGCATGATTTCAGCCCTTAAGTAATTTAGGATTGTGAAGAAAACACACTTATAAAAATGCAGATTTAACAATGTCTTCACTAAAGGAATAAACACTGAAGGGGAGTGCCTAACTGCTTATCTGTGGGTATGTCCTAGTAGGGGTCCTAGTAGGGAGGAAGGTTCATGAAGGTAGAGGATCGTCAGGGCAGATACCCAAAAGTGATACATGAATTGGGATTTGAAAGAAGACATAAAAGATTCATAAAGGAATAAGAATTAAGATTACAATCTTTTTTAGCAGAGGTAATCATATATGTAAAAACAACAAATTATGAGATGGGTAGTGCACTTGGAAATATCAAATAGGGAGGGATTACTCAATTAAAGCAAAGTTGTAGAGAAAACAGTGGCAAGCTATGCTAGAAAAGCCTACAGGGGCTAGACCAGAAAATGTTGCTATCCTAGAAGCATTATTCATTCCATCAGAATCATTATCTTTTCTTTTTTCATTATAAAAGGCTTTATCAAGCATATATACTTCTGAATAAAAATTATATATATTTGACGTATACTATACACACACCCTCCACACACATATAGCGAAATGATTACTATAGTCAAGCTAATTATTGTTTCCATCTCTTATATGAGTTTTTACACTAGGAAACAAGAAACCTTTGTAAGATTTTATGTGGAAAAATAAATATTGTAGGATTATATATATCTTGACAGAAGTAGACAAAGATTAGAGGCAGAATATAGTAAGAAAAATACTATGAGGGATGAGAACTAGCACTATATGGATGAGGAAGAAAGAATGGGAAAGGATATATAAATTTAAGGATATTTAAAGGATAGAAATTATTTGGCGATCGCTTGGACAGGAAGTTTTAAGAGAGAGAGGATTTCTGATGGAGCCAAAATGTGGAAGTTAGCAGACGCTTATTACAAAGGCAAGTGACAGAAGGAAAAGGGTGGGGAAGATTATTCATTACTTTAGACATAATGAAGTTTTGGTGCCAATGTGACATAGCCAGGATATGCCACAGAAAAGTAAAAACTATGAAGCATGGTAAGAAATAGGGGTTGGTTCAATTCTGGATTAAAATCTGAGTTCCTGACTTATCTAAGCCTATTAGCACGTCCCTCAGCCCTAGCTGACTTGAGTGATAATTAATACAGCCTGGGCTTAAGGACAAATTTTAGTCAATGAACAAAGGCCTAAAAATAGGAGTAGAATCGACTCCCCATTAACAGGTAGGATTTGGACATGTTTTAGATTCCAGCTGCCATAACCCCAAAGGTGTGAAGATGACTGAAACATTATTTTCCTTCCTGGATCTTCTTCCTTGATCATCATGGTCAGTATTATTGCCAACTTCCTGTCACAGCTAATGTGGTTGATAAATGTCTGTTGGAAATACTCGAGGGGAAGATAATACACACAACGTTATGATTTACAGGTAATCTAAATCTAGCTTTCTAGGCTTAAAAAATACAGCTACTTGAAATTCTCTAAAGTCACAATTGATGCCATTATACTCCATCTCAGGTATCCCTGGGTGCATGCCTGCATACATATTTACCTGCATAGGAAATTATGTTAAATTCTAGTAAAATCCTGCTGTAGGTCTTACCAAAAATGTAGACATAATACAAAATTAAAATATTAATATAGAATTCACTTAGATATATTTTTAAATTATTAATTTCAGAATAAAAATGCTTAATCTTTTTCATTAGTTCCCTTCAAAATCATCTTCTCTGTGTGAAATAAGTTTCTTTCAGAAATAGCTTTTTAATATGTTTTGTAAAGTTAGGTAATGTGTTTTTTAAATTAGACTAATATCAACTATCAGTCTGGTGCTCTGAATTTTAAGTACATATTATTAAGATACCAAAAATCTTAGGTAAAAAAATAAATGAAATGAAATCTGCTGTGGGACACTTCCTAAAGGCATCTAAATATAAGAGGAGACAAGAAGGCTGCAGATGCCCAAACTAAAAACCTACATCCATGAATTTCTATCTCTGGGTAGAAAAAGAAAAACAAAAAATGAAAAAAAAACCCAAAAACATAAACAAGCTAGTCCATTCATCTATTAGCATTCTCATGTAAAGCATAACTACCTTTTAATGCCTTAAAGACTGCTATATGGCATTTTTATATCATTCTAAAGTGTTACAACTATAATAGTGGGTCGGTTATACGGAGTTCCAGCAACATAAACTGGACAGTCAACCTTAGGAGATGTTAAATCCCAAAGGTGGACAGCCACATGATATAGATATTCTGGATAAGATTTTAATAAGTGGTTGAGTTTGAGTAACTTTTTTTATCTTCCTCTTAGACTAACTTATTAATAATATATAATGCTATGAATTATTGTCCTTATTGCTATATTTATTTGACAATATCTGAAACAAACTTTCTGAGTTTGTGGTAAGAAATAATGTTGTGGGTAGGAGAAAAGGAAGAGGAGTCTAATCTATAAAATATCAATAATATAGTATAATAGTATAAGTTGATCTTAACTAGTTAATAATAAGAGTCCAAAAAATGCCAGAAGCCATATTCTTTTTTTTTTAAGATTTTTATTTATTTATTTGACAGAGATGACAAGCAGGCAGAGAGGCAGGTAGAGAGGGGGGGGGAAGCAGGCTCCCTGCTGAGCAGAGAGCCCGATGTGGGGCTCGATCCCAGGACCCTGGGCTCATGATCTGAGCTGAAGGCAGAGGCTTTAACCCACTGAGCCACCCAGACGCCCCAACCATATTCTTTTTCACAAAGAGGTGAATTTCCTCCTCAGCAAGCAAGCGCAGGTGAAAACAAGTCATTATGCCTTATAAAAAGGTTAAAAAACAAAACTGAAACATAAACCCTTACCTAAGTCACATCTAAGACAGATGCCCACAGAGCCAATCATTTTTAATTATTTTAATTTATTTATAATTTCAGAGTAATTAACTTTTAACAGTTCTATACATTACTCAATTCTCACTGTAATGAGTGTGCTCTAAATCTTCACCTAATTCACCCATCCCCAACCCACCTTCCTTCTGGTAACCTTCTGTTCTCTATAGTTAAAAGTCTTGTTCGTTTTCTCTGTCTCTCTCTCTTTTAATTTGTTCATTTGTTTTATTTCTTAAGTTCCACATAAGAGTGAAATCATACGGTATTTGTCTTTCTCATACAGAGCTAGTCTTTAGAATCTATTCTCTTAGCCATTCAGCTATTTTTCCTTGGGGAAAATGAAATTTTTAGGATTTTTTCTTTGGAAAACATTTTGCTTATTTGAAAAAAAAAAAATCTTACCAAAAAAAAAAAAATCCCAAAACAAAATTCTCACCTGGAATCTTATATACAAAATGTAGTCCTCCATGTTCACTATAACAGCTTTGTGATGAATGGCAAACTCAATTCCACATGGCAATTTCATACAATAGAATTTAGCAAAAGCAAAAGATAGAACATTAGAGAGGATCTTGGAGAAGATATTGCATGGAACTATCCACTTTTTATCTAAGTACACAATATTCTGCTAATCTACTTCAATCTAAAGGAAGAATTTAGAGCTGAATTGCTGGTCTTTTAAACTATCCTAAGGAGCACAGTCTCAGACCCTCTTTTGATAGAGCATGACAGTTCATTCAAGAATATACCCTGTGAATTTTTCAAGTGTGTTCTGTGTTGCTGAAGGAAGACTAATCTATATTGTCTATAAAACAGAAATTGGAAATGAGGTCAAAGTTGTACTATATGACCACTAACATTTTTTGGCAAGTATATTTGCAAGTAAATATTGGCAAATAAATTAGCAAGAGGTTACTTTCTTGAAGTCATTTTATATATAACACATGTGTAAATAATCTATTCTCCAAAGAAAGGGTAGAGAAAGTGGTACATGATTTTAAAGGGAGATCATAACAAAAATATCTTGCCAGACACTTTAATTTACCATCATAACATTTAGCTCATTTATCTTAGAGATAGTTGTCAATAGTTACTCATCTTAGACTAGACCGATTTAATCTAGTTGCACTCATTCTTACTCTTACATCTGCAATCTTCTAGATGGTATATGCTCTAGCTTCTTTGGCTTCCTTCCTTCCTGAGAGTGCACCTGATCTTTGCCTCCTTAAGATATGGGAACCAAGCCATTAACTTAATTATTGTACTTCTTCTATCTCTATGTGAGTTTTTTCAAGTCTGGAAAGGTGTTGACTTCTGGTAAGGTCTGATCAAAACTGAAATTAATCTTAAAAGTAAGGTAATGACACTACTTACTTTCTGGTTTTAACCATCGTAGTGGCCATATATTTGCTCAACTTCACACAGAGCCTAATATTCATTAAACACATTACAGCCTTAGCTTTCTAGGGCTTAAAACAAAAATGAAACAACAGCAACAACAACAAAGAAGATAAAACTTACAAAATATTATGCCTGAATCACTGGGGGAGAATTCATTAGCGATGAAACATACAAGCTCCACTGTCCCCTGCCTACCTCCAGTTCTTTGGGCATTTGCCTATTTTCCCTCTCACTGAATTCTTCTCTGCCTCTTAAGTTTTCCAAGGTAGATATGAGAATCCTTATACAACAAAGACAATACTAAACAATTTACAATTCTATCCAAAATATTTGTAAGGAAATATTTTATGGAATGTCATTTTATAATACAGTTATAATGACAGAATTGACCCAAAAGAGTTGTTTTTGTTGTGTTGGTTGTTTATTTATTTAATTTTTTACACAATGTAATCGAGCATAGTAAGTTATAAGGAGTCATTTGTATTTATTTAATTTTTTTACTAGAACTTGGAAAAGTTTAACAGTAACCTCATACTATGACCATCTCCAGCTGATCTTTTTGTAAGAATTCACCATACATCATCATTTTGTAGGGAAAAGTTTCTGGAAAAAGGCACTTATGCTACCCCACAATTACCTTCTTCAATTTATCACAGAGAGATTGCCTTTATTCAGTAGGCACTGTTTGAAAAGCTAGTCTTTGCCCCATTTTTCTTCCACTGAACTCTTTATAATGATTACAGAATGTGAGCTAGTTCTATTTTTCTATCAACATTTTATCGTTTAGTTCCTGTGGAAACGATTCCCACTTTCCTAAGCACACTCACAGTCTGATATGTTTTGTACTAAAGTACTTCTAAGTATCAGGCACATAGGCACACAAGGGCACATAGTTATCAAATACTGCTGTTCACTGACTAACCCAGAATGCAAAGTAAAATCTAACATTTAAAGAAATGGGCATAAGAATAGATATTCAATAACCATTTCTAAAATGTATTGAATTTCTGTTGTTCCTTTCTAAAATTGTTTTCCCTTCTCATTCTAAATATACAACTTGGTAACTTGAACCACACAGGGATTATTCTGAATTTGAGATTGTCTTGAGTAGTGTTGGTGTACTGAGTTAGAAATAAAATTAGTATCTTTCATATATATTACCCTTTGTAGTTACAAAGCACTTTTAGTTATGACATCACATTTGATCCTGTTACAATTCAACCTAGAAAATTCTTTCAAAACAGATCTCCTATTGTAGGCTATATTTTAAGTAGCGAGGAGGATGCGGTAAGGGCAGTGTTTAGGAGGAAGTGGAAATAAAGGGGCCTGAATGTAGATATTTTGAGAAAGGTTCTCCAGTGTTTCTGCTGTAGATTTTTAAGCTAGTTGTAAATCAATGGCCCATAGTAGTAGTTCTTGAAATATGGCCCCCATGTCAGACTCACATCACCAGACAGGATTTATTAGAAATGCAAATCTCCAGGCTCCATCCAAATGTATTGACACGGAGAGCCTGGGACAGTGTGATAATCTGTGTTTTAACAAGCTCTGCAGGAGAACCTGACATATGCCAAAGTTTAAGAACCACTGGTCCATAGCTGTGGTTCACAACCTTTTGTGGTGATCAGAGTGCCTGCATGAATGCCTGGATTTCTTCCAGGCCTACCAAATCAGCCTCTCCCTAAAACAGGGAGAAATTTTTGCAAATTATTTTGGAAAAAAAAAAAAAGGTGAATCTAATGCATAGTAAAGTTTGAGAAATACTAACATGTTCCACTTTCTGAAGTTTGTTTGCAGTGAACTACAAATTCTTTATTTTATGGCATTCAGTATATTCTTCCTGACATTTCTACCACTCTTTCTCTCATTCCTACATTTTAAAGTCCAGTTAAAACATACGTAACTACACAACATTCCCTACTAGACATGAGATGTAAAGCCACATTACCTTTAAGCCCCTGGTCCTCTAACAATCCTCATTCATCCTTCCTGTCCTTGATGAAATGCTGTCTTCATCGTGAAGAATCATTTCAAAATTACTTAAAATACAGTCCCTTCACATGTCTTCATTGTCTTTATCTCTACCTTAATATCTTCTATATAATTGTATTAGACTTGATTGTTAAATGTTGTTCTCTGCAATTAGTCTGAGTCCCTTAAAAACATGGGCTTTTAAAAATCTTACTATGACCCATTTAACTCAAGACTCCATGATTAAGATTATAAGTAAAAATAGTATGAGCTGATACTTATGTATGTTCCAAGCACTGTCTTCAGTGCTTCACACACATTATCTATTTTTAAGTATGTTTAAATTAATTTTATGACAGAGGTGCTATGATAATCCATGTTTCATGAAGGCAAAAATGGAAGTTAAGAAATTTACCCAAAGTCATACATGAAAAAAACAGGATTCAACCCCGGGTAGTCTGGGTCCAAAGCCTAGCCTCTTTGCCATTACAGTAATGTACAAAATACAATAATATCTCCAAGTCTATTCATTTTTTTCTTTCTAACTTCATATTTTCTGCTTGCAGAGACAGTGCACCACTGCTTTGCCTGCTGTGGAGATCATATGTCCCCACCACTTTGCCCAGCTCCCAGAATCCTACTGCTCCTTATTCTTCCCATCATTTTGTAGGTTTCATTTCATCCAGAGCCTCAAATATCTTTCAGGAGAATAATCCACAATTTCTAGGGTTAAAATCTTTCTGTACAAGGGCTCAACATCTGTCAGCTATGCTGAGCATGGGCATGAATTCCACAATACATTCTCTATTTTTTTTTTAATTCTGGTAAAAAAAATACCCATAATATTAAATTTGCCATCTTAACCATGTAAAATATACAGCTAATAGTGTTATGCATATTCACATTGTTGTGCATAGATATCTAGAACTTTTTCATCTTGCAAAACTAAAGTTCTATGTCCATTAAACACTAGTTTAAAGTAAAACCCTCTCTTCCCCCAGGCCTTGGCAATCACTTTTCAGCTTTCTGTTTCTATGATTTTGCCTACTTTGGATACTTAATATGAGTAGAATCATAAAGTATTTGTCCCTTGTCTTTAAATTTCACTCAGCATGTGACAGGAGTTTCTTCTTTTTTAAAGCTGCATAATATTCCATTCATTTGTTGATAAACATTTGGATTCATTCTCCATTATATTTTTGCTGCTTTTTTAAATTTAATTTAATTTTTTTAAGTGTTCCAAAATTCATTGTTTATGTGAACCACCCAGTGCTTCATGCAATACGTGTCCTCCTTCATACCCACCACCAGGCTCACCCAACCCCCCACCACCCTCCCCTCCAAAACCATCAGTTTGTTTCTCAGAGTTAACAGTCTTTCATGGTTTATCTCCCCCTCTGATCCCCCAACTCATTTCTCCTCTCTGTCTCCCAATGTCCTTTGTGTTATTCCCCAAGCTCCACAAGTAAGTGAAACCATATGTTAATTGACTCTTTCTGCTTGCCATATTTCACTCAGCATAATCTCTTCCACTCCCGTCCATGGATACAAAAGTTGGGTATTCATCCTTTCGGATGGAAGCATAATACTCCATTGTATATATGGACCATATTTCTTTACACTATTTTCCAAAGTGGCAACACCAACTTGCATTCCCACCAACAGTATAAGAGGTTTCCCCTTTCTCCACATCCTCTCCAACACTTGTTGTTTATTGTCTTGTTGATTTTGCCATTCTAACTGGTGTAAGGTACTATCTCAGTGTGGTTTTGATTTGAATCTTGCTGATGACTAATAATGATGAACATTTTTTCATGTGTCTGTTAGTCATTTTTATGTCTTCTTTGGAGAAGTGTCTCTTCATGCCTTCTGCCCATTTTTTGATGTGATTATTTGTTTTGTGTGTGTTGAGTTTGAGGAGTTATTTATAGATCTTGGATATCAGCCCTTTGTCTGCAGTGTCATTTGCAAATATCTTCTCTCATTCCGTGGGTTGCCTCTTTGTTTTCCTTTGCTGTGCAGAAGCTTTCAATCTTGTGGAAGTCCCAAAAGTTCATTTTCGCTTTTGTTTCCTTTGTCTTTGGGGGCATGTCTTGAAAGAAGTTGTTGTGGCCAGTGTCGAAGAGGTTACTGCCTATGTTCTCCTCTAGGATTTTGACAGATTCCTGACTCACGTTGAGGTCTTTTACCCATTTCGAGTTTATCTTTGTGTATGGTGTAAGAGAATGGTTGAGTTTCATTATTATATACATAGCTGCCTAATTTTCCCAGCACCATTTATTGAAGAGAGTATCTTTTTCCCACTGTATATTTTTCCTGCTTTGTCAAAGATTATTTGACCATAGAGTTGTGACTCCATATCTGGGCTTTCTATTCTGTTCCACTGGGCTATATGTCTATTTTTGTGGCAGTACCATGATGTATTGGTGATCACAGCTTTGTAGCAAAACTTGAAATCAGACAACATGATGCCCCCAGTTTTGTTTTTCTTTTTCAACATTTCCTTAGCAATTTGGGGTATACTCTCATTCCATACAAATTTTAGGATTGTTTTTTCCAGCTTTTTGAAAAATACTGGTGGAATTTTGGTTGGGATGGCATTGAAAATATAGATTGCTTTGGACAGTAGAGACATTTTAACAATGTTTATTCTTCTAATCCATGAGCATGGTATGCTCTACCATCATTTTGTGTCTTCTTCAATTTCTTCATGAGTGTTCTGTAGTTCCTTGAGTACAGATCCTTCACCTCTTTGGTTAGGTTTATTCCCAGGTATCTTATGGTTCTTGGTGTTATAGTAAATGGAATCAATTCTCTCATTTCCCTTTCTACATTTTCACTGTTAGTGTAAAAGAAAGCAACTGATTTCTGTACATTGATTTTGTATCCTGCCACATTACTGAATTGCTGTATGAGTTCTAATAGTTTGGGGGTATAGTCTTTCAGGTTTTCCATGTAAAATATCATATCATCTGAGAAGGGAGAGAGTTTGACTTTTTCTTTGCCAATTTAAATACATTTTATTTCTTTTTGTTGTCTGGCGGCTGTTGCTAGGACTTTTAGTACTATGTTGAACAAGAGTGGCAAGAGTGGACATCCTTGTTGTGTTCCTGATCTCAAAGGGAAGGCTTTCAGCTTTTCCCTATTGAGGGTGATATTCACTGTGGGTTTTTCATAGATAGATTTTATGAAGTTGAGGAATGTTCCCTCTATCCCTATACTTTGAATCATTTCGATCAGGAACGGATGCTGTATCTTGTCAAATGCTTTTTCTACATCAATTAAGAGGACCATGTGGTTCTTCTCTCTTGTCTTATTGATTTGGTCTATCACATTGATTGATTTGCAAAGGTTGAAACACCTTTGCATCCTATGGATAAATCCCACCTGGTCATGGTGGATAATCTTTTTTAATGTACTGTTGGATCCTGTTAGTTAGGATCTTGTTGAGAATCTTGACACACATATTCATGAATATTGGGATATTGGTCTGAAATTCTCCATTTTAGTTGGGTCTTTTCCTGGTTTGGAGATCAAGGTAATGCTGGCTTCATAAAAAGAGTCTGGATGTTTTCCTTCTGTTTCTATTTTTTGAAACAGCTTCAGGAGAATAGATATAATTTCTTTCTTTGAATATTTGGTGGAATTCTCAAGGGAATCCATCAGGTCCTGGGCTCTTGTTTTTTGGGAGGTTTTTGATCACTGCTTCAATCTCATTACTGGACATTGGTCTATTTAGGTTGTCAATTTCTTTCTGATTCAGTTTTGGAAGTTTATAGGCTTCCAGGAATGCATCCGTTTTGTCTACCTTGCTTAACTTATTGACATATAACTGTTGATAATAATTTCTGATGATTGTTTCTATTTCCTTGGTGTTAGTCATGATATCTCCCTTTTCATTCATAATTTTATTAATTTGGGTCCTCTGTCTTTTCTTTTGGATAATTTGGCCAGTGTTTTATTGATCTTATTGATTCTTTAAAAAAAAAAAACTAGCTTCTAGTTTTATTAATGTGTTCTATTATATCTCTAGTTTCTATCTCATTGATCTCTGCTCTAATCTTGATTATTTCCCTTCTTGTATGTGGGGTTGGTTTAATTTGTTGTTGATTCTCTAGTTCTTTAAGGTGTAAAGAGAGGTGGTGTATTCTGGATTTTTTAAAAATTTTTTTGAGTGAGGATTAGATGGCTATGTATTTCCCTCTTAGGACTGTCTTTCCCATATCCCATAAGTTTTAGACTGATGTGTTTTCATTCTCATTGGTTTCCATGAATCGTTTAAGTTCTCCTTTTAAATCTTACCTTTAGGGCCCATTCTGGCTGGGTCTTCTCTTCCTCTCTCTCTCTTTCTTTTTTTTTTTTTTTTTTTCCTTTCTTTTTGGTGGTGTCTTCTGATTGCCCAGAAGCATTCAAGGGTGTACCTTGCCTGGATCACAGTTGATATATTCAGCTATACATACCCTCAACCACCTCTCACCAAACTGACTAGGAGGAGGAACAACCAACAGAGGAAAATTCAGAGACCATGCCATCTCCATCAGATCTATTGGATATGGAAATAAACAGCACGTCAGAAAGGGAATTCATGGTAACAGTTATCCAGGCAATGACTAGGTTGGAGAAAAACCATTAGTGACAACATAGAATCTCTAATGGCAGAAGTGAAAGCCACTTGGGTAGAAGTTAAAAGTGCTATCAATGAGATCCAATCTTATCTAAATAGTCTAATAGCTAGGGTAACCAGGCACAACATAAAATTAGTGCTCTGGAGGAAAAACTGATAGAGAAAAAGGGTCAGGAGGAGGCATGGAAACAAAACAGCTTAGAAACATGAAAACAGAACTGGGGAAATAAATGACACCATGAAACATTCCAATATCAGAATTATTGGGATCTCTGAGGGGGCAGAGAAAGAGAGAAGACAAGAAGATATAGTTAAACAAATTCTAATTGAAATTTTTCCCAGTCTGGGGAATGGAACCAGCATTCATGTTCTAGATGTAGAAAGAAAACCATTCATGATCAACAAATCTAGAAAGACCTCAAAACATTTGATTGTGAGCCTGATGAATCATAATTTTAGACAAGAAGTTTTAAGAGCAGCTGGGGTAGGAGATTCCTTATGTACAGAGAAAGGTCCATCAGAATGACATCAGACCTGTCCACAGAAACCTGGCATGCCAGAAAGGGCTGGCAAGACATATTCACAGCACTAAATGAGAATAAAATGCAGCCAAGAATACTTTATCCAGCAACGTTGACATTCAAAATGGATGGAGAGATAAAGAGCTTCCAAGACAGGCAAGGTTTAAAAGAGTATGTCACCACGAAGCTGGCACTACAGGAAATATCAAGGGGTGTTCTATAAAAGAAAAAAGAACCCAAGGGTTACATGAAACATAAATTTACAGAGACAACCTATAGAAACAAGAACTTCATAGGCAATGCGATGTCAATAAAAATATACCTTTCAATAATCACGCTCAACATGAATGGCCTAAACGCTCCCATAAAATGGCATAGGATTGCAGATTGAATAAAATGAGAGGACCCATCCACATGTTGTCTACAAGAGACCCATTTGTAATTTAAAGATTCATCCAGACTGAAAGTGAAAGGATGGAGAAGCATCTTCCATGCCAACTGGCCTCAAAAGAAAGCTGGGATAGTAATTCTTATATCAGATAAATTGGATTTTATCTCTGTAGTCAGAGATACAGAAGGACACTACATCATTCTTAAAGGGTCTATCCACCAAGAAGATCTAACAATTGTAAATATTTATGCCTCCAACATGGGAGCAGCTAACTACATAAGCCAACTGTTAATCAAGATAAAGAGTCATATTGATATGAACACATTAATAGTAGGGGATCTTAACAGACCACTCTCTGTAATAGACAGATCATCCAAGCAGAAAATTAATAAAGAAACAAGAGCTTTGAATGACACATTGGACCAGATGGACCTCATAGATATATACAGAATATTCCACCCTAAAACAACAGAATACTCATTCTTCTCTAGTGCACATGGAACTTCCTCCAGAATAGACCACATACTGGATCATAAATCAGGGCTCAATCAATATCAAAAGATTGAGATTAGGGCACCTGGGTGGCTCAGTGGGTTAAGCCTCTGCCTTCAGCTTGGGTCATGATCTCCGGGTCCTGGGATCGAGCCCCACACTGGGTTCTCTGCTCAGTGGGATCCTGCTTCCCACCACCACTGCCCCCCTCCGCCACATGTCTCTCTGCCTATTTGTGATTTTTCTCTCTGTCAAATAAATAAATAAAATCTTTTAAAAAAATGACTGAGATTATTCCCTGCATATTCTCAGACGCTTCGAAACTGAAACTCAACAACAAGAAAAAGTTTGGAAGGAATTCAAACACTTGGAAGCTAAAGACTATCCTGCTTAAGAATGTTGGATAAACCAAGAAATCAAAGAAGAACTTAAACAATTCATTCTCAGGTGCCTGGGTGGCTCATTGGGTTAAAGCCTCTGCCTTTGGCTCAGGTCATGATCCCAGGGTCCTGGGATTGAGTCCAGCATCGGACTCTCTGCTCAGCAGAGAGCCTGATTCTCTGTCTCTCTCTGCCTACTTGTGATCCCTGTCTGTCAAATAAATAAATAAAATCTTAAAAAAGGAATTAATTCTCCATTGTTTTTAACAACATACTCGAAACTTCTTCCTACTTCTGCAAGCAAAGCCATGTTCACTCAAAAATCCGTGTTATAACCTGACTATTTATGAAATAGTTAAAGCCTCACTTCATTTTGGCTTCAGTTGGGTCTCCTTACTTCCTTTATTCTGTGGCCTAGAGATCGTCATACAGTAGTCATTATATAATTTTATTTTTGAGTCACAGGTTCAAGGTTGAATAGTTTAAAAAGTAAAGATGGGTTCAAATTTTAGTATATGTGCTGCCGAAGCGAGCACTAAAGATGGGTTCAAAACAAAAATGCCCTAACACCTATTTTAGTATATTTTTTATAATGCCACTTATTTAAGCTTCTACTGGCAAGTGATATCCCACTTGATTGATTATATATGCATATTTTTGTAATATATATTTCCAGGTATTAGCGTCAGAAATATCAAAATTTGAACAAACATAATACTGATATATAGTACATTTCATCTTTCTCAAATCCATTCTTCACGCTGTAGAGGGTGTTACATCTAAATCCCTAATACAACCATGTCTCTTCCTTACTGAAAAATATTTTAAAACTCTCTGCCTAAACTCTAAAACCTACATATTTTTTCAAGGACATTTGAGATCTGGTCTTCCTTTAACTACTGCCAATACATGTCTTTGGCTTTACTATATTGTTATATACTCAATTCTATGGGAGATCCCTTACTCTGGTCATGATTTCCCATACACTCATCTCTTGCTGCCACTTGGCTCCTCATAGAATTCCTTACTCCACTCGTTAGCTTAGTTACACTCTACTCATTCTTCAAGGGATGCAAGCTTCCCTTGCCATCAGAAGCAGCCTTGTCTCCTTCTGTCTTAAACACATAATCACCAAGTATGAGTGAATTACTCTTCCAGTAACTATTGATCTTTCTTAAGGCCTACCCTTACCCCCTCTTATTGTTCCCAGATCCGTAACTGGAGTCAAGTAGCAGCAGAACACCAAAGAAAAATACCCACCACAAAAGAGTAAGTATACACCAAGAAGTAAATGGGCATGAGGTATTATGTACAATAAAAGAATTCCAAGATTCTTAATAATTATCATCCATTTAATATTTGTAGGAACCTGGAGGAATATGTTGTGAATGGACTGTAAGACTATTATGCCAGGGAGAAAGGAAAATCTTGGAGAATTCAGCCCAATTATTGATGTGGAGGGATGGCCCAGAGATTCTAAATTTAATACATATTAGTTTGAGCCGCTAAACTGAAGGTATTTCTATTGCTTGCTCTATTGTTTGACTGAAAACTGAAACCAATGGTAGCCTGCATTGAAGGAAGTTGAAATGCTAGAACTTCTTTGGCAAACTGTTAAGAAAGAAATCAATTGGCTCAAAAAGTGAAAAAATAGGGATGGATCTTTTGATGTCAACTTGTTCATTTACACGTACTTCACAAAGCCTTGTATACTAGCCTTTTCTTGATACTCTAGTACTTGGGTCACTGCCCAAACATTAAAATTAGATTTTACTCTTTGTTTTTTGTTTTTTTTTTATAGTGAACTATAAATTCTTCAAAAGGCCACAATTATTCAGCCAGTTTATATCAAATGCCTCCTACACCCAAATTACTTTTTTAATG
The DNA here is from genome assembly GCF_009829155.1 of Mustela erminea. Taxonomy (NCBI): domain Eukaryota; kingdom Metazoa; phylum Chordata; class Mammalia; order Carnivora; family Mustelidae; genus Mustela; species Mustela erminea. The sequence continues at coordinate 57,513,147 of NC_045625.1, forward strand.
GACATGAAAGACCACAGGTTTGTTTATTTAAGATTTGTTATTTAAGATTTTATTAGGTATATATTTGATGACCAATACATTATTTCAGAGATTTCTTAATTATATTAATGATATATGTTAACTATTATGCAGGAATTTTTAAATTCATTGTTAATTTTGATATTTATATATTGATATATTTATATCTGATTTATTACTTTTAACTTTTTTAACTTCTTTATATATCGTATGACATGAAAATGCTTCATTTACATCTTCACATTTAAGTCTTTTCTAGGTTTTCCCTGCAATCAAAAACATTTCCATAATCATCCTTTTGCATGTTTTCTGGTATATGTAAACAAAATTTTCTATATGGTTTCTCTCTTCCACCTATAATCAGAATTTAGAAATTTTAGTGTACATGAGTTTAAATTTTGCCAATCTCCGATCCAAAATAGTATAATGTCGTTTGTTTTTAATATTTTTTTCTTTTTTTTAATTTTTTTTTAAAGATTTTTATTTATTTATTTGACAAAGAGAGATTACAAGTAGGCAGAGAGTCAGGCAGAGAGAGAGAGGAGGAAGCAGGCTCCCTGCTGAGCAGAGAGCCCGATGCGGGACTCGATCCCAGGACCCTGAGATCATGACCTGAGCCGAAGGCAGCAGCTTAACCCACTGAGCCACCCAGGCGCCCAATATTTTTTTTCTTAATATTTAATAACTGGTCACTAAAAAACAGCACTGTTCACATGCTGTTTATTGTTTTCTTGCTTATGGTGTACCTTCATATCTGTTGTCCATATTTCTGTTGTTTCCCAGGTCAAGTTGCAGCAGATTTTATATATTCCCTCTGCTAACATTTTTGTGAATTATCTGTGTTGTAAACATCTTCTCCTAACTTCAGACAGGTCTTTAAATGTCATATATGCTATCCTGTACCCTATAAAAATACTGATTTGATTTGATAAAATTTATAATGTTTCTCTTTATTCTGAATTCAAAACAACTACCTCTTTCTTTTTTTTTTTAATTCTTTTATCAATCTAGATGTTACACTTCAGTGGAGTCTGGAGTAGAGATCTAATGACACTTTTTAAAATGAAAATTTGGCTATCCTATCCCTATTCCCTAACTAGTTTATTGTTACCCATGAATTAGTAATTAGTAATACAAATTCTTATATAAGTTTTGTTCTGATTTCTGAGCTTTTAACTCTGATTAATATATTATTATGATTTATCTGTTAACTATATTTATCTGTTAACTCTTATTTTTAATAGATGTAGTTGCTAGAATGTGTAATAAAATATAAATAAATAGGAGTTATAATAATTGCCTTTGTCTTTCATGAAATATTTCTAAAATATTAACTTAGACCATGTATTTTGTGGGATTTTGAGCTGTGTATTTACTTGGTTAAATAAGTCATCTTCTATTTTTAATTTGCTAAGTAGTTTTTTATCATGATTATTATATTTTATTGGATGATTTTTCTATATGTAATAAGATAATTACATGTGTTTTCCCTTATTTTGTTAATATGTTAAACTATACTGATAGTATTTTTTAAAGATTTTATTTATTTATTTGACAGAGAAAGACACAGTGAGAGAAGGAACACAAGTAGAAGGAGTGAGAGAGGAAGAAGCAGGCTTTCTGCCACCAAGCAGAGAGCCCAATACGGGGCTTTATCCCAAGACCTTGGGATCATAACCTGAGCAGAAGGTATACAATGACTGAACCACCCAGGCGCCCTATACTGATAGATTTTTTTAATGTGGAAATGTTCCTACAGTTCTGTAATATTGTATATTTGGCCATTGGGTAGCACCTTTCTTAACACATGACAAAATTCAATTTGTTTGGGATGTTTTCTTTAGAATTTTTTTATCCGTGTTCATGAGAAAAATTGGTGTATAATTTCTATTCTAGTTCTTTCTTAATTTTTGAAAGATTATACCAGCTTCAGAAATAAATTTAGTAACTCTTTTCTTTTTTTTTTCTTTGAAATACTTTGTGTAAAGTATTGACTATTATATGTTGAAAGTCCAGAAATCTTTCTATGTAAAATTTCTTTATCAGGTAGCAGATGTCTGAGATGCTACTAACAACATTCAGATCATGGGAGCTGCTGCTCAGTTTGACAATTTCTAGATCATTCTCTCTATTTTTCCCAGTCTCCATAACCACAGACATTGTCTTATTCCATACAGGGGTCCAGACAAAGAGTAGTGGAGGACTTATTCTCTAACCAATGCGATAGGGAGTTGAGAGTTAACTGCTGAAGTCTCTTTGTCCATAGAACTTAACAGAGGTATATTCTACAATGATATAGGGGATGCCCAGTTAGTTCTAGTTGTATATAGTACTAACTAGTTGAAAAGTCATCATTTATTTACTCTACGTACTTTTCTCTTTCATTCTCCTGTCTTATTTCTGTTTCAACGGATTTCCTCTCAAGTAAACTACCACATCTAAATCCTTGTCTGAGGCTTTGCTCTTAGGAACTGTAAGCGAGTACATGTAACTATGAAAGAGGACTTAGAAGGGAACCTACAGGATGGGATTTAGAACTAGGTCAGTCCGTGATCAGGTGGCCACAAGGATCCCATTACAGTATAAGTGTGTACTATTAACTTCTGGCATGCTGAAGAAAAACAATTACTAATCCATCTCCCTATTATGAACTAGGAGATAAAGAATAAGAGGTAAAATTGACTTGTGTAGAAGCTCTCTAGCATTTGAAGGGAATGAGAAAATGGTAATTATAAAGACTGTCAGTAGCCTGGATTTGTTAATGACTGTAAAAACCTTTAAAAAGGACTGACAGGTACACATTAGCCAATTCTCTGTTTTGTGCCTGCTATAAAAATGTGAAGGGCTCCAGGACAGTATGTATGTGTGTGTGTGTGTGTGTGTGTGTGTGTGTGTGTGTGTGTGTGTATACATATAGATATATATACACACACACATATATATGTATATAGATATGATTAAGACATGATTTTCTTTTTTTTTGCGTTGTATCAAGCCTATATATTCAATCTCCTTAGCTATTTTGTCACCTTTTTAATTAAAGTGGCCTGATTATCAGCAGAGTCTTTGCTATAGCTATATATATATATATATATATATATATACACACACACACACATACATATCTATATACATATATCTATATCTATATAGATATATGCATATATGCATATATATATATACATATACATATATATATATATATATATATCCTGCAGCTGTAGCAAAGACTCTGCTGATAATCAGGCCACTTTAATTAAAAAGGTGACAAAATAGCTAAGGAGATTGAATATACAGCCTTGATACAACACACAAAAAAAGAAAATCATGTCTTAATAAAGAAGGGTGAAAACACTGAGAACAAGGATGGAAACATTTAGCTGGATGTGCCTGAGACTAGATTCCATTAGCAGTACAAACCAACAGAAGTAATGTTCTCATCTCCAAGAAGGAACCTCTCTTTGCCTAGAGATTATACAAAGAACTCACATATGGCTATTTCTTTAGAAGATGATACATTTTCTCCAAAATATCCCTTTCTGATTTCTGTCATTGCCTCTAGAAAATAACTAATGTCTTATCACTGCTTATCCTGAATGGGGCATCCACAAAAAAAAAAAAAAAAAAGGATGTGGTGACTGGCTAATATGTAATAGCAGAAATCGCAGAACTTAGGAAGTTTGGGGTTTTAAGGTGCTGAAATGGAAGATGTGGGTAGAATATAAGACTAGGTTAGGAAGAATTGATTAACATAAAAGAAATACCATGTTGTGCCTCAGAATTAATATACTGACTAATAAATCTGAGGCCAGTACTAAAATTTTGCTCTTTAAAGTTTGGGCATGACGGCAGGCTACAGCAACTAAGTACAGATGTCTGTGCTAGCAGAGTATTGAGGAATAGGTCAGAAGACAAGGGTAGCTAAACAGAATATACCACCCAGTTCCATCCTAAGAAAAGACCAGAGAACCTCTCACCATGACAATATATGTTGGGAAACCAGCATCCTTGAGGAGCTCCATGGTAGCTCTTCTCAAAGATCAGTGTTGACAAAAGAGATTTTGCATGAAATTGAGATTCTTGGCATCGATGAAGATGATGAAATTCTGGATTCTTGGAGGCCAGGTGGCAACAACCATTAGGAACAAAGTGAATTGTAATTATCATAACAGAGAGCAAAAATAGATCGACAAGTGATACCATTTGACCTGACAAAATCTATGAAGGTAGACGTAGCTGATGATGCTCTTAGAACAAAATTATATGGGCGGTCAACAAGGCTGTTTATTGTCTTGTATAGACAGGAAAAAAAAATCAAGAACTGGTATACAAAAGGCTCATGTCTATTGCCACAGTGAAAATTCACTGATCTTTGTCCAGTTATCAAATTTGAGATAGTGAGTGAGATTCAGAAGTCATTGGTTCAAGAAGGTTAAGGTCCCTTAAATAGATCTTTCACTATCTCTGAAAATACGTAAGAGAAATACTCTTCTAATTTTTGCTTAAAGGGATCTGCTAGTCATTTACTACAATACCATCATTGAGGAAAAAAGGATACCTAGATATTTTTAAGACTACTAAGTTCAGGGTTTAAACTGTTACTTATATCATGGTATGTAAAATGCCATTGTAGCTAGTTGATTAGAGAGGGGGTTAATGGAATACAAGTTATAAAGAAAGTCCCGACACAAGCCCATCTTGCAATGAATCACAGCCTCTCTGGCCACAATTTATGGTAATTTTCCTGGTCCTTACATGCATAATTGGGAAGGCTGTACATAACTGCTGACTAAACCCTCAATTTGGTTTCTCTTAACTATGGAAGAAGATCCATTGTTATAAGTGTTAGAGGAAAGCGCCAGAACTGTCTCCATCACCACACACATATATATGCACACACATACTCCAGCTATAACCTAAACCTTTTTAAAGCAAACACCAAGTTATTGCACTGCACATTTTTCCTTTAAGAAAATGATGCAGTACTTGGAATTTAAAGAGAAAATTTACCACCAAAGATGTCCCTGGGGTTTGTGCAGCCTGGAACAAATATTTTTGAAAGATCAAATTAATATAACCAAATTTATAAAAAGCATTATAAAATCCATACTGCCATATTAAGTATAACAATTAATTATAGTTATTTATAATAACTGAGTAAAAGTGAAATGTTTGTTCTCTAATAATTGTACCTGAGAACACTTTGTGATGTCCAGGAGCATCTACTCCTGTTCAGATCCAGGAACAACGTCTTCAGGTGTTTTATTATCAAATATGCTGTTTCTGGATACGTTCGAATCTTCCACCTTTAGAAAATGGCAGTAATGCTGTTAGTACTCCCAGTGCTCTGGCTCTTCAGAATCTATGTCTATTAAAACAGTATTACTCCTGACTCTACATATCCATTCTAACATCTGTAGATACTGACTTCCAAAGACCCTTTTGAAAGGGGTTTCTCTGTTTCATTGATGATGATCAGATTATCATCAAATGCAAATCTTCCCAGACAATGAAGGAAAATATGAAAGATAACACATTTGTTGCTTATATTAACTTACTGTTTTGAATTTGATAGCAATATTTCGTGTTAATTTTGATGGAAAACCATCAGAGGATTTTTAAGTTGAGAACAGTATGACCTAGCTTATGTTTTTTAGTTTGATCAATCATTGTTTTGTGAAAAATAGAATCTTACATTAAACACAGAAACAAGTAGAGCAGTTAGGAGGTTATTGTAATAGCCTATATTATGAATTTGTTACATTTTATCATAATGAAACAGTTCAACTTCCTCAATGCCTTTCTCAAGTTGGGTAGTATATAATCATTTGCTGATTGCACTTTATATTTATATAATTATTATACCTATGTTTCTTAAAAGCTATTAAATATAAGTTTACCACAGCCATATATTAATATGTAAATCATCATACTTCATTCAGTTGACAAACTTATTATGGGGGAAAAAACTGAATTTCTAAAAGGAAAAATTGAAAGCAATCAAATAGTCTTCATAACATATCAGAAAGCAGATTTTGTAATTTAGAAATGATTGACTCTACTGACAGGAAGGTTATTTCCATGTCAGAGTAAATATATGATTTATTATAGATTTTAAATTTGTGATGCCAGCCATCAACCACATTTCAAAATTGAGCTATGGTGAAACTCCAAAGTGAAAATAAAATATAAAATTTTATGTGATATATATTTGTTCTTTAAATATTTCCAATGAAAATACCTAATGTGGAGGAAATCAACCGATCTAAAATACAGTATACAGATATTGAATAATCATGCTCTCCACTGCAGTTGATGTATCTCACTCTATCTTGCCAGCACTTAATCAGTTTTATGGAATTACAATTTGGTTTTCACTAACTGTGATTTACTTAATGTGGGTTGATTTATGCCATTGAGAATTTGTTTAGTTAATGGAACATTTTAATTTATGACAGAAGGCAGCATAAAATTGCTTTGAATATCTGGATTGCATTACTATTGACTGCCAGTCAAAATTTAAAATGAAATGAAATGTGACAGATAAAAGCATTTCTGTATCAGTTATACCTATCACTGGTAGAACTTAGATTTAAAACTAAAAGCACAAGAAACTAGTAGCTTTTACATTTGTTTCACCAAACTCTTGACTAGATGTTGCAGTTCTCACTGACATATGGTACTGTCTGTGAAGTCTTTTCAGTGAAGCCTCACAGGGAAAGAGTGAGATGTTTCATAATACAGTGTCATCAGTATGCTATTGGCAACCAGCACTAGGTCTCCTTTCATCTGGCCCAGATGGTACAGATCTCTGACTCTTAAAGTGTCTGCCTGAGATAAGGGAAGGATTGAAAGGAAACTGGGTGATTGTCTATCCTGATGATTTCAGAATAATGAGCATGGGTCAGAGAAGCCAGGAGCAAGTAAAGCTTAGACTTCTCCATTAATGGAGGTTTATTTAACCTTTGCCATCAAGTTATACCAGGCTGTAATGCCTCATGTATAAATATCCATTTCTATACAGCACTTGTTCATATATGCCTTTAAGTGTTTCCTTCAGGCTGTGAGAAGTTTCTTGAAAGAATATAATAAGATTAGCCTTTCACAGAATCAGAGACTTTCAGGCTTCAGTTAAGTTTGCTGGTACTTAGAAGTGTTTGAGCTAGATATTCACTGCCTTACCCACCAGATGCCTTCCCACAATAGGATCTGTGCACTGAGTGGGTGGGTGACCTCTGGGGATTCAGTCAACGGGTGTTTCTAGCCTTCTGGTCTCCTGTTGATTTTGACAAATGAAGTCATCAGCTAAAGTTGAGGTTGGGGGATGGAAGTCTCCAAGAGTTGTTAAGAGGTTTAGTTTCCCAGCGTTCTGTCTGCCAGGCTACAGGGGGTTGCAGTGGCTATATTCTTCACTAAGCCCTTAGTTCCTATTGTGTGGCCCTCTCCTACAGAGAAAGGGACAGGGATCTCTGTTCTGGCAACCACTCAGTCCCTTTAGCCTTTCCAACTTCAGGGTGGCAAAGGCTCACCAGGATGTGCCACCATCTCATGTTAGTTTTCCTTAACCTTAACTCTGCTTTTGCAATAAGTTTGTTCATTAAACTGCCTCCAATATCACTATCTGAGTATGCCATCTGCTTCTTGCCACTTGTGATAATACAGTAGATTTTTTGGATGCTTAAATTCTCATTATAACACCTCTATTAAATGGTCAATTTGACCATATGTTTGACTAAGTGTAGTAACAGAGAGCCCATTACTCCCTAAGACAACTCATTCTCTCTTTAATCAGCCTCTAACTGAATTTAATCTCTTATGTATGGCAAAATAACAGTAACTCTTTGTACAACTATAGAAAGTATTTTCATGCTTTTTGTTTGTTTGTTTGTTTGTTTTTGCAGTTAAAGCTTTCTGAGCATGGAAAACTGGAATCTGGGGTAACAGACAGGATTTGGAAGTGAAAGGGTGAGTAAAGAGATAAGCGCCCTCTACAAAAATGAAGAGATCCATCACTCCTTGGAGTCGTAAGTGTATATTTCAAAACATCGTAAAGCCAGGAGTCATTCATTTGTATTCAAAAGAGTTGTAAACTCAGAATTTATTTCTTTCTTCACAGAGAATATTTGTTTTTGTTAGGAAGATAAGGTTTCTTTCCCATTCACTAGTAGTTTCTGTATAATTTCACAGGTCCTCTCCTGTGGTACACACCTTTCTATAAACACATGCTTAGTCATCTGACTTTTATGGATATACCATAAGAAAAAAAAAAAAATGGAGACTGAGGAACCAATACAAATGTTGCTGTAAATACTAATACCGTGCTTTGGATCTCAAAGCCTCATATTTGTTTTCTGGGTTAAATAAATAAATACAGATCTTAAAATTTGTGTTTTGATTTTTCCAACTTTGGATTTACTCTATGAACATGCAGAAGAGAAACTTTCAGAAGAAGACAGGAGTTTTTGGTTCTGATCTTAGTGTCCCGTATCTTCTTTGCTCAGTATACAAATGTCTTAGATAAAATCTCTTCAACTTATTAGCTGTTTTCTTATAGAAACCCCAACTATACTCAGCTTTTAATTAAATGTTATAATAGGTCTCACCAATGCAGAACTCATTACCGTTACTCTTCTAGTTACTATATAAAAGCATCAGTTTGGGAAAAGTTGGAGAATGTCAAGGCCACAAGGACAGTTACAGTGTTTCTATAATGTATCTTCATCAGGAAGAATCAGCTCTAATTATTTTCAGTCTTTGGGCACCTAAGCTCAAGATTAATATACCAAGGAAAAGTATCTGTTTAGCCTTGATTGGATTATAGACTGATTCTTGGTGAAGAGAAGAGGAGTCATTCTAATTGTCATTCATCCAAGTCGTTTGGAAAAGGAGAAAAGAGTATTCCCCAAAACATAAGCTTGCTGTTACCAGAAGAAAGGGATACAGATATTAAGCAGTCAAAAAGAAATATTAATTGACGTTTCTGCAAGCATAGAAAGGATTTGATTAAAAGTACACAGGCAAGGATGAGAAAGATCTTTGGAAACTGAATAGTAATCTGATAAGAGGAGAATGAGGAGAAATGTGGATAGAAAGAGCTAAGTTAAAATGGGAGAGTTCTTTTTGTTTTGTTTTGTTTTGTTTTAAAAGATTTTATTTATTTATCAGAGAGAGAGGGGGGGAGAGAGTGAGCACAGGCAGACAGAATGGCAGGCAGAGGCAGAGGGAGAAGCAGGCTCCCCGCTGAGCAAGGAGCCCGATGTGGGACTCGATCCCAGGACACTGGGATAATGACCTGAGCCGAAGGCAGCTGCTTAACCAACTGAGCCACCCAGGCGTCCCTGGGATAGTTTTTGTTGTTGATATTTTTTTCTGTTCTCTTTTTTCATTTGTTTCACATTCTTTTCTAGAAGCAAACTAAATTGAATGGTAATTAAAAGTGCTGAAAGTTCCAATCAAGAGACCCACCCTAGTGATAAAATAATTTTAATAATGGTGACAAAATAAAGGGGTTTTCAAACAAAAACAAAAAACAAAACAAAACAAAAACAGAGAACATTTGCTTTCAGCATAGCTTTAGTAAAAGAAATACTAAGAGCAGACGGAAAATGCTCTCAGTAGAAAACGAAGGAGGAAATTCAGAAAGAAGATTAGTGGAAAAAATAAATGTGTGGATAAATTTAAATAAGAAATTGTAATACAAAACAATAACAGTTATATGCTGTGAAAACTTAAATATAGGTAAAAGTATATACTTAACAATAATAATGTAAAGACAGGGGGCACCAGGGTGGCTCAGCGGAATAAAGCCTCTGCCGTCGGGTCCAGTCGTGGTCTCAGGGTCCTGGGATCGAGCCCCACATTGGGCTCTCTGCTCAGCAGGGAGCCTGCTTCCTCCTCTCTCTCGGCCTACCTCTCTGGTTACTAGTGATCTTTGTCTGTCAAATAAAAATAAAATCTTAAAAAAAATAATATAAAGACAGGGGAAGGATAAGTAGATATAAAGGTTTTTAAGATTCTAGTATATGGGACAAGCAGAATATTATTTACTTGCATTAGAGGGTAATAAGTTGCGAATGTATACTGGCCCTTAAGGAAAACATATTAAAAATGTAATAAACAATCTTATTGAAGAATATGAAAGTGAAATGTATTTGTTAATGTCTAAGAAAGAGTGGAAGAAAACATGAAACAAACTGTGGGTCAAATAGAATTCAAATAGATGGTAGATAATAAACCAATACCATCATTAATTACCTTAAAAACTAAATAGTACAATTAAAAGAAAAGTATACTTATTTTATTTCTTAATAAAACTTCACTACTTTTTATTTACATATAACATAAAAGTTTCAAGGTATTTATTCATCACTAGAGATCCTAACAAAAAATAAAAATAAATCATGGCCTACAGTTCAAAAATTAAACAATATAGTTTAAAACAACCCATTGTTCAAAGAAGCAACCATAAAGGAAATAAGGAATATTTTGCACTAGAGAATCATAATGAAATATGTCAAAACATGAACAGTGAATTTAAAGCAGTGCTTAGAGGAAAAATTATTGTTTTAAATATATTTATTGGAAATGAAGTGTCTTAAGAAGCTAATTTTAAACATGGTGAATCAAACCTGGGAAACCGGAGGAAGGAATTAAAGATAACAGCAGAAATTAAAAACAAAGAAAGCAAAGGGCAATAATAGAAAGCAACAAAGCCAAGAGTTGTTTCTTTAAAACAATTGATAGAATTACAGCAATGCCAATCATGAACAAATAAAACACAAATTATAACAAGAAAGAAAAAGGTAGTATCATGTCAGTATACTGTAGTATCACTGTGGACACGATACATTAAAAACTCAGTAAAAAGATACCTTGAATAACTTCATTCCATTAAACCTGACAATTTAGAGAACAACCGTTTTGAAAAACATAACCTACAAAAACTGAAAATAGAATAGAAACTCTAGTTTTATTTATTTCTCTACCTATGTATTTATTTTTTAGAAATTGTATGTTCATGAAATAAATTTAAAACCTCCCCCATAGGGCAGCTGGGAGGCTCAGTTTGTTAAGCCCCAACTCTTGATTTCAACTCGGGTAATGATCTCCGCTTGTGAGATCCAGCCCCACAATGAGCCTGGCATCAGGCTCCAGGCTGAGCATATATCCTGCTTAAAATTCTCTCTTTTCCTCTCCCTCTTCCACTCCCCACGTCACACTCACACTTGCTTCTCTCTCTCTCAAAAAAAACAAAAACAAAACAAAACAAAACCACCAACAACAAAAAAACCAAAACCAAAAACCTTCCCCCAAAGAAAATTCCAGTCCTAGCTGACTGTCCCTCTGAATTGACCCTCCCACTCTTACTTAAACTTTTCCCAAGAATTGGAGAAAGGTGGAAACCTTGAAGATTCATTTTATGATGTTAGCATATCCTAAGTCCTAAAACCTACAAGGACATTATTTAAAAAAAAAAATGTACAGAGAATTTCCAAAGGTAGATGCAAATATCTAAAAAAAAATGATAAATTTTCCCAGAAATATAAAAGTAAAAGATAAGATAGCAAACCTAAGGGAACTTAGTCCAGGATTAGTTGAACATTCAATATTCTTTTTTAAATGATGTACTGATATATGAAGAGATGGATAGTTATGTGATACAGCAATTCTGACAAAATCTTAACAATTATAGAATGTAGGTGGTGGAAATATAGATGTTTCCTATAAGATTACCTAAACTTATCTGTATGTTTGAATTTTTATGATAAAATTTAAAAAATACAGAATTATAAACATCAACCATTGAAATATATTACCATAAATAGGAAAAGGAAAAAAAAAACCTTATATGAACATTTTAATAGATACAGAAAAGCATTTGACAACACTGAACATACAGGCATGATTAAAAATTCCTACAAAGGCAAGAATAAAAGCCAATGACTTTAATCAGATAAAGAATATTTATCAAGGAAAAAAAACCTCATGATTAAAAATTCCTACAAAGGCAAGAATAAAAGCCAATGTCTTTAATCAGATAAAGAATATTTATCAAGAAAAAAAACTCCCATATATTGATGAGTTGAAAGCATTCCCTCTGAGATTGAAAATGTAATAGAGATAAAAGGAAATTGATGTGTAATACAACTACCTCTAGTCCACATTGAACCAAGGTCCTGGCCAGCATCATAAAAAAAAATAAAGTGAACACTAATGTGAAAAGAAGAAATAAAATTCTCACTTTTTGCAGACAATATTATTATACACAAAAAACATCCAAAATTTCAATGTCTGGTTAGACAAATACACTCCAAAGGCTAAAATAAAACTCTAAATGTTTGTGACAATGTGGATCAACAGGAACTCACACAGTATTGGTAGGGGAGTAAAATGGTGTAACCAACTTTAGACAAGTGTTTTAAAATTTTCTACTGAAGTTCAACATATGCTAGCCTTATAACACAGCAAAAAGTACTCTTAAATATCTAATCAATAGAAATGCATACATATGATGCCAAAAGATATACATGAATGTCCTTAGAAGCATTATATTTAATAACCAAAAAATCAAAAAAAAATCCAAATGCCCACCACCATAGAATGGATAAAAACACTTGGCGTATTCCCTTAATAGAGTCAACAGAACAATAAAAATAAATCATAACTATTGCACACAACATCCTCAGGGAATAAACTCGGAAAAATATCTTATTTTGTTATATTTAATAAATAACATTTTTAAACAGGCAAAATTACACTGTGTTATTAAAGTCGGGATAAAGATTAGCTTTGGTGAGAGTTGTAAAAGAAGTGGGTGTATTTGAGCTTCTAGAGGGCTAAAAAATACGTATTTCTTCACCTGGGTGCTAGTTACATGATCTGTCCCTTTATAAATATTCATCAAGCTGAATATTTGTGATATGTGCACTTTTCTATACATGCTGTAATTTAATGAAAGGGTTATTACTTTAAAAATAGATGAAATAAGTGGAAGGCACAGTAAAGAGTATGCTTTGAGTAAGGTTGATAGTGAAATCAAGAAAAGAAATTCATGGTAATTTGACTATAACAACAGTATAGGAAAAGGTGATTTAGGAAAAGGGGACTGGAGCAGGTACAAAGGTATTTTTGAAAAAAAATATGGGGAGGGGTGCCTGGGGGGTTGGTTAAGAATCTGCCTTGGGATCAAGTCATGATCTCAGGGTCCTGGAATCAAGCCCAGCATTGGCACTGGTCTCCCTTCTCAGTGAGGAGTGAAATTCTCCCTCTTCCTCTGACCCTCTTCCTTGCTCATTCTCTATCTCTCTCTATAATAAATAATTTATTGTCGCTCTCGACCCGCAAGAACGACCCGCAGACGAGGTTGAGTGGCAAACTTCTTTATTGTCAGTCTTCTACATATCTTGGTCCGGGAACCCCGCTCCTCAAATTAAGCCCCTTATTATAGTATCAGTAGTTACAAATGCCCAATCACCATATCACGCGATTCACCTAAACACCAATCAGGAGGACTGCTAGTCACCTTATCCATGAGCATGTGAGATGCTCGTGAGCACCTACGTGACTCCATAGGTTTCTATTGTTCTACAGATCTTGTGCCTTTCCCAAAACTACAAGTTAATCATATACCCTCCTTGTGACTCCAGGCATTGAACGTGCGTCGTCCACGAGCGCACCCATTTTCCTTGGGTTAAACATTCACAGTCCCATTATCCTGGGCCTAGTCACCTACGTGACTGCCATCCACAAGTGCATGGCTCCCCACATCTCCCCCTTTTCTTTTATATATGGCAGGGATCGTGCCTGTCTTAGGTTGCCAATCCTCAACACACATGCTTACCCGTCATCGGGTACTCCCCCCGGATCGAGGAGCCCCTGTCTTAGGTTGCTATGGTGAGGGATCAGTCTTACCCGTCTTTGGCTACCGATCCAGCATACTAAGCCATATTTGGGGAGACACCGGCCACAAGGCCATGCCGTAGTGAGGTGTTCATATATGCATATATCCAGTAAAGAAAAGACCAGAGTCACTCAGGATGCAGGGTGCTTAACATTACTAATGTCATGGGCGACAAGACTTATGCAAATTTAGGTAATGGACTTAATTTGTTTTTTTTTACTTTTAGCTTGGAGAACATCTAACTGGGCACAAGTTTTCTTTTTAAACTGCAACCACATCACCAACGCTCCTCCTCCAAGGAGCATAAGGCAAAAAATAATTCCTAGAATACCTAGCAATATCCAAAATGTGTAATGTAAAATATTTCCCGGATTGAATCCTTGTAATGAATCTTTTAAGATGGCTAAGAAGCGACCTGCCATTTTTGCTGGATTTGAAATATCCAATCGTGCATGTCCAATAGTAGTAATTTCTCGCTGTAACTGTAAAAGATCCAGGCTAACATTAGTATCATGCCAAATTCCACGTAAATGGTTATACACACGATCCCATGAAACATTAGCGGCTGATAAAGGGGTTACACAAATATGTTGGTAGGCACCATGACACATAAAAGACATTTGTGCTTTTAGAGCAGAAAGTTGAGTACCTAAATATTCCACCGCTTCCTCTAAGCCATCAAGGCGTGCAAGCAGTTTTTGATCTACATCTTGCTGAATATGCAAAGCTAATGAAACATTTTGTGATAAGGCATTAACATGATCAGCAGTATGAATTGTCTGTGCCAAAGCAAAAGACGATACAGTAGCACTAGCTATTAAAGTAATTAAAGCACCTATTCCTGCAATTAACATTCCAATAAATCTACGTTTTCTAGACAGAGCATTCTCTAATTCTAAAGCAAACTGATATCCATAATTTGCATACCATGGTCCTTCCACTTCTACAGGCAACAGAAAAAACGGAGGCTGCATAACCAGAAATACATGGACAGGCATATGGGGAGCATATGAATCAACAGGTACACAATTAGAAAGTTTACAATTATTACAACTAAGCCGATATAAATTGTTTTCCTTAATCACTTGCCCTCTCCCTATCACTAACAAAAATGGTTTAGGCACACAAGCACGAAAAGTAAGAGTTCCTGGATCAGAAATAGTTTTATCGTTACTAATAGGTCCCATAGCGGCAACCAACTTCTAAGTCCGGGTGAAACATCTCTTGTTGTGTAGTTAAAATGCTTCCTGGGATATATTGATAGTGATAAGATTTCTGTGTGTTATTTTTTGACCAGTCCGTAATAGGAAAATCGATACCCGTTGGAGCAATGACCAAAGGCTTTGGCAAATAACATTCAGTCCATAATGGGTTATCGGGATTCCGGACGATGATCTCCGAACAGGGCACCCGTCCTGGCGGTCGCATGCCGATAGCAGAATTATTAATTGATGACGCTGGTGAGGGGAAAACTTCCAACAGCTGCCAAGGAAGAGCATTAGTTGCTGGGGGCCGAGATCCATCAGTGCCCGCATATGTTACAAGATAACGATAAAACCAACGAGTATAAACACAACCATATTGAGGAAAATCATAAGTAAAGAATTGAAAACAAACAGGAGGCATGGAAGATGTAGCTTCCCATGTAAATTCTCGAGAGAAAGTAGCCCCTATCCCTTTATCTGCTAATCCCCCTAAGAAATCAACTAAATTAGTAAACACTCTAGGCGAAGGATCATTCCAGGTAACTGGCTGAACTACTGGGGGATCAGGCAGATAGGCCCAATAGGGAACCGCTTCCCCGGGGGTTAACATCAAAGACACAAATGAGAAAAGGCAAAACATTCTAAACGGAAGGTGATGAATCTCCAGCCTCCAAGATATCCGATCTTGGTCTAGCTGCAGCAGACTCTTCCCCCTCCTCCGCTGGGGGGACCTCAGCACGGTCAGCAGCATCTTCATCATCAATAGCAGCATCCTCCACAGGTTCCACCGCAACCAGCCTGGTAAGGCGCTCTGGCACCCAGATTGGGGCAGGGGCATCCTGCGGGAAAACACAAAGAGAACCTCGGTGCCACCTAAGCACCGGGTCAGGGCCTTTCCACAACCCTGTAAGAATGTCTTTCCATTTCACCATCATCTGTTGTGTCCTCTGAGGGCCCCAATGGCGCTCCGCAGCCGAGACACCATGCTTGTCTACCGTGAGAAAATTTAAAATAAAAGTGACCAAATTGGTAAGGTCAGTGGGAGTACGATACTCCTCTCCAATTCCCCCTTTTTGTATTTTTTGTAGAGTGATTTTAAAGGTTAGATGAGCGCGTTCCACAACGCCTTGGCCTTGAGGATTATAAGGAATACCGGTAACATGTTGAATATTATAGCATGCTAAAAAGTTAGCAAAACTGACAGAAGTATAAGCAGGGGCATTATCCGTTTTCAATTGTTTAGGTACACCCCAACAAGCAAAACTGCGCAGGCAATGGGATATGACATTTTTAGCATTTTCCCCCCGCAAGGGGGTGGCACTAATAACCCCTGAGCAGGTGTCCACACTCAAGTGGACATATTTTTGCTGTCCAAAAGAAGGAATATGTGTTACATCCATTTGCCAAAGATGGTTAGGCAACAGGCCTTTGGGATTTACTCCATGAGATGAGGATGGTAAATATGTCACACAATTGTTACAAGATTTTACTATGTCTCGCGCATCAGCTCGGGAAATATTGAAGCGCATTTTTAATGTCTGAGCATTCACATGCCATTTTTTATGGTACTGTTTAGCATCCTCTAAAACAGAGTAAATATGGAACTGTGCAGCAGCATCAGCTATGCGATTCCCTTTCACCAAGGGTCCAGGGAGATCAGAATGTGCCCTCAGATGCCCAATATAAAAGGGAGCTCCGCGAGACAATATTATCTCTTGTAAGTCTAGGAGTAATGAGGAGATATCTGATTGACTAGTAGATATAATGGCAGTTTCAACAGTCCTAGTAGCTGCGACAGCATAAATGCTATCAGAAATAATATTGATAGGCTGATCTAAAAAGCGTTGCAACACGCACATAATAATTAAAAGTTCGGTACGCTGTGCAGACGTTGAAGGCACTACAACTGGCACTACATGATCATCTACCACATAGGCGCCAGTTCCTGTTTTACTGCCATCTGTAAAGATAAGTTTAGCATCAGGCAAAGGTTCTAGACGGCAAAATTTGGGCCAAATAAAGGCTGTTGTTTTAAAAAACCCAATTAAAGGATGAGAAGGATAATGATTATCAAAGGGTATGGGATAAGCAGTCAATACAACGGCCCATAGGTCGTTTTCATTAGTCAACAATTGAATTTGATTTTTATCATAAGGAACTATACAAGTGTCTGGTGTTCTACCAAGAATCTGTATTCCAGCCTTAAGAACTTTAGCAGCTACCATAGCTACAGCTACAGGATAAGGAGTGATTACTCGCGGCAAATTATGTGGTAAATATGCCCAAAATAAAGGACCCCCCTGCCATAATACTCCAGTGGGAGACCCAGGAGATGGAATGACTATAGCTTGAACAGGCTTTTGCGGATCACACCGATCTGCTACAGTCAAAGTCAATCTCTTTTCAACCAATTGCAAAGCCTTAAGAGCAGCAGGAGTAAGACTCCGTGGTGAATTTAAATCCATATCTCCTGGTAAAATATCAAATAAAGGTTTTAATTCAGCAGTTGTCACTTTAATGTAAGGACGAATCCAGTTGATATCTCCTAAAAGTTTCTGAAAATCATTTAAAGTATGCAAGCAATCTCGCCGAATCTGCGCTAACTGAGGTTTCACAGTAGTTTTAGAAAGCTGCATCCCTAAATAATTTTGTAAATCACCGGCCTGAATCTTTTCAGGGGACACACACAATCCCCAAGTTGCCAATTGTGCTTGTAAGGCTGATAAAGCCAATGGGAGAGCATCTTTATTTGGACCACATATTAAGATATCATCCATATAGTGGTAACAGAGAAGATCTGGAAATTTTTCTCGAAATGGTTCTAAGGCTTTGCTAACATACAATTGACATAAAGTGGGGCTATTTGCCATCCCTTGGGGCAATACTTTCCATTCAAATCTTTGATCAGGCTCACTATGATTTATAGCTGGCAGGGTAAATGCAAATCGTTTTGTATCTGCAGGATGTAATGGAATTGAGAAAAAACAATCTTGAATATCAATAACAATAGAAGACCAATGTTTGGGCAGAGCAGTAATTATTGGCAAACCAAGTTGGATAGGGCCCATTATCTGCATTTGCTCATTTATTTGGCGTAGATCATGCAGCAAACGCCACTTTCCAGATTTCTTTTTAATGACAAAAATAGGAGTATTCCATGGTGACGTAGATTCTTGAATATGCCCTGCTTTTAATTGTTCCATAACTAATTCTTTTGCCGCTTGCAATTTTTCTTTTGTCAGCGGCCACTGAGGTACCCAACGCGGCTCTTGTTGTTTCCATGGTATACGAATTGCCTCAGTGGCCGCTAGAAAAAACCCTGGCCCCCCATGGAGGGTAGTTCAGGGCTTCCCTGCTCTTTAGCCCCTAAGCCTTGTCCCGGTTTGTAACTCATTTTCTTCATAATAGCCTGAGAAGTCTCACTGTATAATTTGGCAGTAGTTAGATGCATATTCATTTGTTCTAATACATCACGCCCCCACAGAGAGACTGGAATTGCACAAACATAAGGTTGAAAAACACCCCTATGTCCTTCTTCTATAAACCAGGGGGCAATCTCTGCTACTTCTTTTAAAAAGGCTCGGGCTGTTTTTGCCTTTAAGGGGGTACCGTTCATCTTGAGAACGTCTTTTAGGGGATCTTCCATTCTACGTCTACTAAGCTCGTTCCCCATCCCGAGGAAACTTTCACTTGTATCGTCCCTGCCCAGGGAACTTTCACTTGTATCGTCCCTGCCGAGGGAACTTTCACTTGTATCGTCCCTGCCGAGGGAACTTTCACTTGTACCGGCAATTTCACCGGCCTCTTTCAAGAAGGCGCGAGCAGTTTTAGTCTTTAATGGAGTGCCATGGGCTTTCAAAAGGTCTCTCAATGGACCTTCCATTTTATAGCGGGCAAGTTCGTTTCCCATCTTTGGAAACCCTTACACCTCTGAGGAACCTTAAAAAGTTGCCCACTAACAATAGTCCCCAGAGACTTCACCCCCGTCTAAAGACAGGAAATAGGCGCGCACTTTAGCTCGTCACCCTAGGGCCCTTTAGGGTGAACTTTCTCGTTGCTCTTACCCCAATCCTCGGTCCACGTCCAGAGTCGGGTCTAAAGGTCCCTGGTTCGTTCCCGGGTTTCGGCACCAGATGTCGCTCTCGACCCGCAAGAACGACCCGCAGACGAGGTTGAGTGGCAAACTTCTTTATTGTCAGTCTTCTACATATCTTGGTCCGGGAACCCCGCTCCTCAAATTAAGCCCCTTATTATAGTATCAGTAGTTACAAATGCCCAATCACCATATCACGCGATTCACCTAAACACCAATCAGGAGGACTGCTAGTCACCTTATCCATGAGCATGTGAGATGCTCGTGAGCACCTACGTGACTCCATAGGTTTCTATTGTTCTACAGATCTTGTGCCTTTCCCAAAACTACAAGTTAATCATATACCCTCCTTGTGACTCCAGGCATTGAACGTGCGTCGTCCACGAGCGCACCCATTTTCCTTGGGTTAAACATTCACAGTCCCATTATCCTGGGCCTAGTCACCTACGTGACTGCCATCCACAAGTGCATGGCTCCCCACAATTTATTATGTATTACACATAAATAAAATCTTTAAAAAAAGAAGGGGGGGACTATGGAGAGAGAAAAGTCTGATGACCCATATAAGGATAAAGCCTAAAAATTAGGCTCTCCTGTAAGAGAGTAAGACAGAATATAGCAAGCATACATGAGTGAAAGATTTATACATTTAGGATGAAAGAAAACAAAGAAAATTTGAAATGGACATAAAATTTTTCAGGCATTTTTGCTATGATGAATCAATATTTTTGCAAGTACAATCATGTAGAGAATGAAGGAAAATAGAGGGTATTTTGGTTTTTGAGGAAAGAGATTGAAAAGAGCTTAGGGAGTTGTAATAGGAAATTAAATAAAACATTTAATGACGATCAGGTGCCAAAGAAGGTTGCAAACCATCAGATTTCCCATAATCTTAACATTACTTTCATCACAATGTACACATTACAAGTAGTATACAATAAAGTACATTATTTATAAAAGGAAGATAATTTACAAAAGCATACATCTCTTAACTCTAAATATTTCAGGTAGACTCATCTGTATTTAAAGACAAACTCCAAGAATTGATAATGTCTCCTCTCTGAATTAAATAGAGATCTTTATACTAATGTTTTCACTAACAATGATATTATGTACTTAAATCCTTTTAAGCCAACAAATAGTCACTTTTCTTTAAAATTTGTGCAGTGTTAGTTAAAAAGATAATCACTTCACTAATAATTTATGTCTGGTTATCACTGTAGTTCCAAATGCATTATTTACATATTTTTATTTAGCTTATCTTTTGGTGAATGGGTATTTACTTATGTGTAGGAATTAGGTGTGTTCTGTTTCAAAAATTATTAGTAAAATTATTGATTACCAATTAGAGGTCCCCCCATACTCTAGAATGGCATACTTCTATGCTTTGAAGAGTGATTATTTAGTACTTGGTTTTATATAGTTAGGAAGATAACTTTTAACTTGAATAAAATTCTTGATATTTATGTCTATAGTCATGCATTTTTACTTCTTTCAAGAAATCCAATATATGCTTATTTTCTTTAAGCTTCCATTTTAAGCTTCCACAGTGATTTTATTGGACATGTCATGATCTTATTTATATCTGTCCTAATGATATTCAACTACTTGAAAAATGAGGTAAAAATTTATAATAGGTTGTGAATTTACCTTGGAATATACACATGTAAGTATACCTCAGATTTATAAAAGACAACTTAAATCAACATTTATCAGCAAAATGTTTGAAGTTTTTAGGAAAATTTGCATAATTTACTTTTTTTTTTTTTTAAGTTTACTCTGTTGATCACAAACTAGAAGTAGATAGATCTTCAGAGGTTTGGTAGAAAATGAAATATTTTCTTTCATTATATTTATAGATAAATAAAATAATGTATCTCATATCACTTATGTAAATAAAAGACTCAATAATAAAATAAAAGAGAGACTTAAAAGGAAACAAAAGAAAGGAAAACCTTGATACGGAAATTTCTCTTAGTGCATAAAAGCAAAGTAAGAAACCATAAGAGAAAATCATGACTGATATGACTAATACCAAATAAACAAAAACTGGTGTAAAATCCCGTAAGACCAAACATAGAAAAATTGGAAAAAATCATTTTCAGCACATATTTCAGATAAAATGTTAAAGGACTGTAGAGAAATTTAAATTTGAGATCAAACTAAAGTCACATTAGCTTTAATACTAAATTTACAGAATTTAACAGGAACACTACCTCCCAAACCTTAGGAGATTCTCATCTCAAAATACACTGAAAAAATCCAATATTCACTTACTTGGTCATGACTCAGTTTACCACTATCTCATCTCTTGTCATCTGTCAGGAGAAGAGGTGCTTTGATGCTCTCTGCAGTCAGATACTGGACCTCCTAAATTAATGACTATCCCTCTACTAAATTCAGTGCCTACAGAACCTCTTCCTATTACTAACATCCACCTTTCTACCAGTTTAACGAGATCAGAATTGAAACTAAGCTAACTAGAGGTCAGAGATTTTATAATTACCTCTATCATTGGAAAATGTCGTCCTGGGAATTTCATGCTTTCTTGGGCAGGTCAAGCAACTTGGCCACCTACATCAAATATTAACCTCTCCTCCAAACCCTACCTCAACTATTCCATCTGGAAGACTGAATGTGAGTTGAAGTTGTGGAGTCTCTCTCATCTTGGGAATTAATATCACAGTAATTTTGCTTCAGTGTTAGTATTTCTCTACATTCTTGGTAGTAAATATATTTAGCTACCAGGATTCTAAGAGAGAATAGCATAACAAATCTGACTGAAATATTCCATCAGGTGTGAGGATTTTGGTTTTATCAATGAGCACTTTATTTACACACATATTTACACACACATTTATTTACACACATATGGGCATATGTGTATGCACTTGTGTGCGTGTGAAAATATTTTAAGTAACTTAAATATCAATAATTATTGTCGTGATGGTTACATAGGGATTATTTTAATTATATTCCTAACAGCTTCTCTATTTGCTAAAATTTATATGGTGAATATATGCTCCTATTTAATTCAGAAGAAAAACTTTTAATTTTCAAGGTAAAATTAAGCACCAGTCTCATTCTATTTCCTTGTTAATAACAGGAAAAATCTTTTAAATTCCTTTTGCTATATTTCATTAAAAGTAAGACTAATTCAACTTTTTCCTTAACATATGAAAGGTTTATATGAAAATTTCAAAGACTATTGGTGATGCTAATATTAGCATAGACCAAATAACTAGCCTGCTGTTCTTCATAACCAGGAAGGTACTACATAAACAATATTTGACATTCACTCACTCAGCAGCTATTGAAATTACTGTATGCTAGTTACTAGGACCAAAATAATTATAGTTTTTGCCACATAAGAGAACAAAAATTTATACTGGAAAAAATGTCTAAAACACTAAACACTCCTCAACAATGCTCTAATATGAGTTTAATAGTGTAACCAAAGTGCTGTTCAAGCACAGAGCTCTGTTGTTATATGAATTCTTGTCTTCCTTTCAGTGATCAGATATTACTATTTTGTGTCTAAGAGAGTTTTAAAAATCTGGGAGTATAAACTGTTACTTTTTGAATAATCAACTAAACCATTGTAGACTCTTCAATATACTCTAAATTTATACGCAAGTTTTAA
Organism: Mustela erminea; assembly: GCF_009829155.1. Taxonomy (NCBI): domain Eukaryota; kingdom Metazoa; phylum Chordata; class Mammalia; order Carnivora; family Mustelidae; genus Mustela; species Mustela erminea. The sequence goes on from NC_045625.1 coordinate 57,536,006, forward strand.
AACAACAAATATCTTGAAAATATACATCATGACAACAAAATTTAGCTTTGTCTAAATTTTAACAAATAAGTAGGAGTAGTCTCAGTGATCCAAAAATCTATGCTATTGATTGAAGGTTTAAAAAGTTTTCTTGACTTTATCCATCCTTATTTTCTCCAATAAATTTCATCACAATTAAAACAGGCGAGGGCCTGAAAAATCGCTTGCCTATAATCTGAAGATATATTTTATATTGCCCATTTCTTTGAGCCTAATACTGCCCCAAATATCCTGAGTCTTCACTACTTTTTTTTAAGTTTTTAAAAGTTTAATTCCAGTATAATTAACATGCAGTGTTATATTAATTTCAGATGTACAATATAGTGATTGAACACTTCTGTACATTACTCAGTGCTCATGATGAGAAGTGAGCTTTTTATCCCCATCACTTGCCCTCTGGTAATCATCAGTTTGTTCTATATAGTTCAGAATCTGTTTCTTGGTTTTGTTTCTCTCTCTCTCTTTCTACTTTGTTTGTTTGTTTTGTTTCTTAAATTCTACATATAAGTGAAATCACATGGCATTTATCTTTCTCTGACTGACTTTTTTTGCTTAGCATTTTAATCTCTAGCTCCATCTGTCTCATCACAAATGGCAAGATTTCATTCATTTTTATGGTTGAATAATATTCCATCATGAATATATATATACCGCCTCTCCTTCATACATTCATCTGTCTAATGGCACTTGGGCTGCTTCCATAATTTGGCTATTGTAAATGATGTTGCACTAAACATGTATTGTTTCAAATTAGCGTTTTTGTATATTTGGGTAATACTGCAATTACTGGGTTATAGGGTAGTTATATTTTTACCTTTTTGAGGAAACCCCATACTCTTCTCTACAGTGGCTGCACCAGTTTGCATTCACACCAATAGCGCATGAGGCTTTTTTGTCTATATCCTCACCAACACTTGTCTGGGTTTTTGTTTTTGTTTTTGTTTTTGTTTTTGTTTTAAGTATGAGGTGATATGTCAATGTATTTTTTATTTCCATTTCCCTGATGATGAGTGATGTTGAGCATCTTTTCATGTGTCTGCTGGCCATCTGCATGTTTTGGAGAAATGTTTGTTCGTGTCTTCTGCCCATTTCTTAATTGGATTATTTGTTTTGGAGAATTTTTTTTTAAGATTTATTTATTTGAGAGAGAGTGCGAGCAGGAGGAGGGGCAGAGAGAAAGGGAAAAAATCCTCAAGCATACTCCCTACTGAGCTAGGAACCCAATGACCCTGAGATCATGACATGAGCAGAAGTCAGGAGTTGGATGCTTAACCGACTGAGCCTGCTTTGGGGATTATTTTAATTGGATTATTTGTTGTGTCAGTTTTTTATACATTTTGGATACTAACCCTTTATTGGATATGTCATTTGCAAATATTTCCCCCCATTTAGTAGGTTGTCTTTTAGTTTTGTTGACTGTTTCCTTCACTACGCAGGAGCTTTTCAGTTTGATGTAATCCCAAGAGGTTTATCTTGTTTGTTTGTATGCTTGCTTGCTTCCTTTTCTTTCCTTTAACTCAGGAGACATATCTAGAAAAATATTCCCACAGTGATGTTGGAGCAATTACTGTCTGTGTTTTCTAAGATTTTTTGTAGTTTCAGGTCTCACATTTAGGTCTTTAATCCATTTTGAGTTCATGTTTGTGTATGGTGTAAGAAAGTTCATTTCCTTCTTTCGTATGTAGCCCTCTAGTTTTCCCAGCCAGTTTGTCAAATAGACTTCCTTTTCTCATCTCATACTCTTGTTTCTTTTGCGAAAGAAAATTATTAATTTGCTATATAAACATGGATTTGTCTCTGGGCTTTCTATCCTTTCTATTGATCCATTGTTTATTTTTGTGACAGTACCACACTATTTTGATTACTACAGTTTTGTAGTATAACTTGAATTCTGGAATTGTGATACCTCCAGCTTTGTGTTTTTTTTTTTTTTTTTTCAAGATTGTTTGGGCTATTTGGGGTCTTTTGTGGTTTCACACAAATTTTAGGATTGTTTTTGTCTAGTTCTGTGAAAAATGTTGCTGGTATTTTGATAGGGACTGCATTAAATGTGTATAATGCTTTAAGTAATATAGACTCTTTTCTTTTTTAAAGATTTTATTTATTTGACAGGGAGAAAGCCGTCTAACGACTGAGCCACCCAGTCACCCCAAGTAATATAGACATTTTAACAGTATTTGTTATTCCAATCCCTAAACATGGAATATCCTTCCATTTCTTTGAGTCATCTTCAGTTTCTTTCATCAGTGTTTTATGGTTTTCAGAGTAAGGTCTTTCACATCTTTTGCTTAATTTATTCCTAGATATTTTATTATTTTTGTGCAATTTTAAATGAGATCCTTTTCTTAGTTTTGCTTTCTTCTCCTTCATTACTAATGTATAGGATACAATATATTTTTGTACATTCATTTTGTATCCTGTGAATTCACTGAGTTCATTTATCAGTTCTGTTTATTTATTTGGGTTTTTCTTTTCTTTTTTTCTTCATCTTTTTTTTTTTTTTTTTTGGTGGGGCCATTAGAATTTTCTATATATCATGTCATCTGCTGCAAATAGTGAGATTTTTACTAGTTCTGTACAAATTTGGATGCCTCTTATCTCTTTTTGTTGTCTAATTGCTGAGGTTAGGACTTCAGTACTATGTTGAATAAAAGTGGTGAGAGTGGACATCCTTATCTTGTTCCTGACCTTAGAGGAAAAGTTCTATTTTTCCCTATTGAGTATGATATTAGCTGTGGATCTCTCACATAAGGCCTTTATTATACTGAGTTGTGTTTCCCCAATACCTACTTTGCAGAAGGTTTCTATCAAGAATGGCTGTTATCAAATACTTGCGCATTTATTGAAATGATCATATGGTTCTTACCCATTCTTTTATTGATGTGATATTTCACATTGGTTTATTTGCAAATATTGAACCACCCTTACATCCCAGGAATAAGTCCCACTTGATTGTGCTGAAAGGTTTTTTTAAGGTATTGTCGTATTTAGTTTGTTAATATTTTATTGAGGATTTTTGCATCTATGTTCATCAGGGATATAGAGCTATAGTTCTCTTTTTTTGGGGGGGTGTCTTTATCTGGTTTTGGCATCAGAGTAATATTGACTTCATAGAATGAATTTAAAAGTTTTTCTTCCTCTTCTATTTTTTGGAATACTTTGAGAAGAATAGGTATTAACTCAACTTTAAATGTTTGGTAGAATTCAACTGTGAAGTCATCTGGTCCTGGACTTTTGTTTGGAGTTTTTTGATTATTGATTCAATTTCATTGCTGGTAATTGTTCTGTTCAAATATTTTCTTTCTTCCTGATTCAGCTTTGGGAGGTTATGTTTCTAGTAATTTATCAATTTCTTCTAGGTTGTCCAATTTGTTGGCATATAATTTATCGTCATATTCTCTTTTAATCCTTTTATTTATTTTATATTTTTTTTCTTCAATTTGAGAGAGAGAAAGAGAGAGAGAGAGAGTGTGTGTGTGCCCACAGAGAGAAGAGTGAGCAGCAGTGGGGGGCAGTGAAGGCAGTGGGAGAGGAAGAAGCAAGCTCCTGGCTGAGCAGACAGCCCAATGTGGGGCTCCATCCCAGGACCCTGGGAATGTGGCCTGAACCAAAGGCAGACGCTTAACCAACTGAGCCATCCAGGTATCCCTAATCATTTTATTTCTGTGTTCACTAATGTTGAACTAGGCAATACTCAAGCAGATGAGAAGCCCTACCTTAACTCTAGAAATTGGGATAAAATTGGAGACTATAATGAAATTTGATATTATACTCTAGATGTTAATTATAGAAGAAATTTAGAAGTCTAAAAATCAAAGGCATTATGTTTTAAATTTCAAAGAATACACAGGTATGTATATATACTACTACAAATATTTCCAAAGACTTTTGAATGTACGGGGACGCCTGGGTGGCTCAGTGGGTTAAAGCCTCTGCCTTCTGCTCAGGTCATGGTCTCAGGGTCCTGGGATCAAGCCCGACGTCGGGCTCTCTGCTCAGCAGGGAGCCTGCTTCCTCCTCTCTCTCTCTCTCTGCCTGCCTCTCTGCCTACTTGTGATCTCTGTCTGTCAAATAAATAAATAAATAAAATCTTAAAAAAAAAAAAAAAGACTTTTGAATGTACGATGTGTCACTTTTTTCCACATAGGAAACATGGATTGATTAGGTAGACAAGTTATCTATTTCTTGAAAGCAGGAGACATTTCCTAGTTTTTAAATAACTAGAATGTAGCAAAATTAAAGGCAAACTAAATACTTCTGATTTCCCATCTATTGCTTCTGCTCTATGCAATACCTAGTGTTTATCGAATCATTGTATTTCAGAAGCTAGAGTACACAATGAGGAAATTACCTTTGTCATATAAGTTAATGACTAAATAAATACTGTATCTTTGTATATAGAAAACTGATTAAAATCTAATATGGTTATGGTCACCTGGGTGGCTCAGTTGGTAAGCATCTGCCTTCTCAGGCCTTGATCCCAGGACTGGGATCTGGAGCCCTATATCTGGCTCCCTTCTCAGTGGGGAGCCTGCTTCTCTCTCTCACTCTGCCACTATCCCTGCTTATACTCTCTCTCTTTCTCTCAAGTAAGTAAAATATTTTTTAAAATAAAATAAAATATAATATGGCTTTACTATCTGAAATTTTTCTTTTATTTCAAATAATAAGATATGGGTTAGATAAAGAAGTCAAACATTGGCACAGGGGTTTTGGGGGTGCTTTATATGAATCAGGAGTCTTTTGGTCATAAGGTAGAGAGTATATAGACATAAGATAGTGTTTAAATCTGGGGCTCAAATGATGCCACTAGAACCCTGTTCTTTTCTTTCTTTTTTAGGCTTCCTTATTTTTTTAGGTTGACTCCATCTCCATATGAACCAGTTCTTCTTGATACCAAAAGAGTTTGTGTTGTTCTAGATTATAAACTTGGCAGGTCCAAATTCCAAAAGGAGAGTGAAAATCTCTGAAGGATTCCAAAAAAGTTTCCCTTCGTTCAGCGGGTCTCAACACGCCATATGCCCATTCCCATGCCAATCACACTTGCAGAAAATGTGATATTCTGGTTAACTTACATCAAAAGCTAAACTCTGGAGCCAGAAGTAGAAACAATATTACTGAGCCCATAGATTATAGGTTAAATAAGTTTATTTCCTCAGTGAATATAAAATAATCTTGTTCAAAAACAAAAGGGGATGGCAGATATCATTATATGCCTGTTAGAGTATGCAGCTTGTAGGTAACAAAAACCAGTTTGATCCAACTTAATTGAAATTGGCTAATTTTTGCAAGACAATTAAATTCTCACTGATTTCAAAAGCAGGGTCTCAAGAATGCTCCATGTTTCTCCACCTCTGGTTTCTTAATCTCACTTAAAATCTGCATTTTTTTTTTTTTGCTTTTGCAGTCCTGATTTCTCTTATCCTCTGCCCAGAGACAGTTGAATTCAGAGCTACAACTCCGCAGAGATTTTACATCATTATTCAAATCTCAATTAGAATCTCTTATTCTTTTTTTTTTTTTTTAAAGATTTTATTTATTTTTCAGAGACGGAGAGAGCGCGAGCGAGCACAGGCAGACAGAGAGGCAGGCAGAGGCAGAGGGAGAAGCAGGCTCCCCGCCAAGCAAGGAGCCCGATGTGGGACTCAATCCCAGGACCCTGGGATCACGACCTGAGCTGAAGGCAGCTGCCAGAATCTCTTATTCTTAAAGTGAACTTTTAAGGTAGGAAAATTTGATTGGGCTGCCAGCCTGTAACAAATGGCCATGCCTCATCCAATTAGCTGTAACCAGAGGCAAGGTTGGACAGAATAAATATGGCTGCCATCGATCTATTAGTAAGAAAGAAAGTTAAAAGTATTATTATGAGCTTGATGGATACTCCAAAGATTGACTACCTCACATAAAGAACCTTCAGTCCAAGGTAACAGTAAAGCTTCAGTTAAAGGGGCTGATCCTTGTCAATGTTTAGACATTAAGGTGGAAGTAACATTTAAAAAAAAGTAATAGTAGCTTGTGATTTATAACAATGTAAGTGAATAAAAAAATGTTAAGAACAGAAAACAGTCAAAGTGGTAGGTGCCTGAGGGAATGGGAGAGAAGTCTTAGAAGGTGAAAAAAAGAAGTCAGATAAGGAAGTTGAGATTTCTAAAAATACTTATGTCCTGAAGTTGCCCAGGGCTACCCTTTCTTATATTGTACTATCTACAAGCCAAATATCTCAAATTTTAAATCAAGGAGGGTTCAAATTATATAATTACCTTCACACTACCCTGAAGAAAAATGTGCAGGAAAAAGTACATAAAAGATTAATGAAAATATCTGCCTCTAGTCCCCTAACATTTAAATCAAAGAATCAGGTTTTTGAGTGGTACAACCCAGTCTCAGCTGTGGGATGATTTACAGGTGCAAAAGGTAATCTATAAGGCAACAGGGAAGGCCACCAAAAGGGGATTTATAAATTAAAATCAATATGTGAATTTCACTCTGAAGCGTATAGTAGTTAGTGCTGATGGCACAGCTTTGGTGAATGGCCTCTAAGCCTGCTTTTACTCATAGATCACTACATTTTCCACCAGCAGGAGTCGAGAGACACTGTGTCCTGGGAATTCTAGAGGGCAAAGTTAGTCTGTGAAAGACTAGCTAACCTTGGAATATTTTCTAAAATACACACACACACACTGACTTAGAGATGAACAGATGATACCTGAGAGAAGAAAATTATTTATTTTTGTCTTTTTAAAACTCTTATCTTTTTGTTTGTTTGCTTTAAAATGAAGCTTGAAAAAAACCAAGTGACAGGATGGATAAAAAGCAACAGTCACCAAATTGGCATTTTAATAGTTGACATTCGGGCTTGCTTTTATTTTCATGAAAAACAACATTGTGAAATGATTAAATGCATCTACAATGGAGCAAGGCTCCCTGAGTTTGAATATAGAATTCAAATAGTAGGTTTTGACCAACTTATTTAACCTCTCCCCACTTTAGTGTCTTCTTCTATAAAATGGGTACTATTTGGCATACTACCCCTCTTCACCCCTGTCATTTTTTAGCTGTAATCAATTTTAAAATTTCTTGTTTAAATTTTCGGAAATGTTTATGGATTTCAAACATTAAGAATATTTTTATGTAAATGGGATTGTGGTATACCTTGTGTTTTTCACTTAACGCTGTATTTTTTTCAATCCTTCCATGTTAGAAGATAGAATGCAATCATTTTTTTAAACAGGTCCATACTAATCCATTGTATGAATGAACCATCATTTTTTAAATGCAGGATAAAAATTTATTTGTTTACAATTTTTTGCTCCTTAAAAAATGGATGGGAAGAGAAGTGGGAAATAGCTTTATACTTATCCAATTGCAAAGAGGTAAAAGTACATCTGCATAATGAGTTCTTAGATATGATATTGCTGGGTCAAGGGGCTAGGAGGCTTGAAATGAAAATCTTCCCATCAAATTTAAATTTTGTTACCTCCTATTTTATAAAGTGAGGCACCAGATAATCATGTATATTTGAACTGTGTATAATGTAAAAGTCTAAGATTTTGGAAAGTTCTCTTCAGAATAAAATACTTAAAGGGCGTATGATTTATTTTGTTTTTGTATAGGCCATTTTCTCCTTCTCCTGGGTTTTAGCTGTCTTCTCAGAATCTCTGCATTACTTGTAAGTAAGGAATTGTTGCCTAGCACAGTATCAGATAAAAATTTCATAATTTTCAAATATTTATTAGGTAATTGACTAATTTATCCTGGAACTATTTGAAGGGACAGACAATACATTATAGCATTAAATATATTGTGTTATGTTATGGAAAGCTTTGCAAAATAGTTGACATTTGTTTATATTTGAATTTTGCATTTCTCATATAAAATGTTTCCAAAGACATACTACAAAAAAGTCAATTTGTTAAATAAAAAGGTTTATAATAATGAATATAAAAATGTTCTCCTGAAAAGGAAATCTTAAAACTTTGTGTAAATAAATAAAATTTAATCTCATCTTGCTTTTCTTTGTCACTAAATTTATTGAAACTTTGTACAGGATTTTATTCTATCAAAGTGTCCCTTTGCCATTGCACACAATTTTGACCATCTCTAAATATTTAAGTTTTTCTCCAGCAGCATCCTTTATTTACTAAGATAGCCAACTCCTTTTATCTCTAGGCCTCTCAGATGATGGGTTTAAGAAAAACTGGGGCAGGGGGTAAAAGGAACAGGACGGTCCATTCTTTACAGGACTTCTGTTTTTCTTTTACTCTGCTTTTTATGCATGTGAGAAAGAAATCTGAAACATCTTGCAGTGTTTCTCTTTTTTCTTTTCCATTTCCCCCATTTGCTAAGTATTTTTATGTATTTCCTGGGATACACAGAATAATAGTCTCTTTGTTTCATAAGTAAACTTCAGTTAAAGTGTTTGAGATTACCATAAAATAATGATCTGAATCATTTAAAAATTGCTGATTTCACTTGAGGTCTTAATGACCCAAGTGAATGATGGATTTGGTTTTGTCTTCCTCATAGTCTCACTTTCTCTTCAGGCTTCCAAAGTTTATCTTACTTAAAAATAAAAATTAAAGGATCACCAACTTTTACTTCATCACACTTACTAAATGTACTGATTATTATCTGCTTCATGGTAGAGAAATGCGGGCTTTCTCTATTTAAATCAGACCTACATAGTATAGTTCAGTGAAAGGATTGTTCTAAGGAATATAAAATCTGACTTGCTGGCAGTGTGGCATCTTGATAATTAATCTTTGAATTCTGTTGATTGCATCTGTATTCACAAGGAAATTTTCTAATTTCTCTAAATCTATAGATATACACCCTGAGTTATTTGTTGTTATGAAAGGATATCATGGGGTTGAATGACCAGTTATGGAATTGAGAAACCTAGCATTTGTCTGGGAAAAATTTATTTCTCCTCAAAAGTGTAGTACCATTCATTTTTTTTTTTCCCCAGCCAAATTAATGAAAAGATCAGGATAACAAAGGGAGGGACACATTTACTTTTTAATTCTTATCATTCCATATTCTTTCTCTGTGTTTCGTTTGAAGTACAGTCTATCAATACTGAAAGTAATAAGAAACTTCTTTTTTTTCTCTTAGTATTACTAACCCCATCTGGAGACTTCGAGCTTAGATTACGATTTTCTAAGGCTAGAGGTAGACACTATCAATTACCAGCTCTTTCTTAGCTAGATAGTTTGAGTAGCTTTTAATGTCTTTAAATGCCAAATGATTGAAGATTAGTACTAATTATATGTAACATATTAAGCTACGGTAGATCTTTAATGTTAATAGTGACTAGCAGCAGTTTTTGAATTAAGCCAATATTTAGCACCTCATTAAATAAGCTTTTCACATCTTACTAGTAAATTACAGATTTGACTTCAGTATCATGAAGCAGTTTTTTGGCCTGGGGGTGAAAAATAACCATAAACAATATCCCTTAAATCTCTTTCCAAAATTGGTAAATGAATAAAGAAGCTAAACATATCCATTCATTATTATGATGGAAATATTACAAATCTCCTATGGTGAAACAAAACTAATAATTAGAAAAACTATTACTTACTAAATGTTGGTGTTTAACATTTATAAGTTTTAGAGTTCATGCATGACTTTCCGATTTAATTGGAAAGTTAAAGATAAATTTTTAGATTTTTGAGGCTGCTAGGCTACAGAAAGGATTAATAAAAAACTTTGTGGCAACTCTGCATGCTTGAGCTGAAATGGATGGGTGCAAGGGAAAACCCCAACTAAGTTGGTTCCTGTAAGCTCCTGAGTATCTAACCAGGATGGGTATTGTTTTACATAGATAATCTCATTATTGCCAAACTAGACTTTCATATTATATTTGTTTCAGAAGAGTAAGAGAGGAGGGGTGACTGGGAGGCTCAGTCATTAAGTGTCTGCCTTCAGCTCAGGTCATGATCCCTGGGTCCTGTGATGGAGCCCCGCATCAGGTTCCCTGCTCAGTGGGAAACCTGCTTCTCCCTCTCCTGCTCCCCATGCTTGAGTTCCCTCTCTTGCTGTCTCTCTGTCAAATAAATAAAGAAAATCTTTAAAAAAAAAAAAAAAAAGGTAAAAGAGGATAAAAGCAACTTGTTTGGGGAATTTAGTCCACAGCCCATGGATGTCTAACTCCAAAGCTCATTTATTTTCATTAAACTATAGGACCTTCCAAAAGATGAAGAGGACCAAACTGGTTTTTGTTTGTTTGTTTGGAGCAAATTGTTTTAAAAGTTAAGACCAGTGAATCTAAAAGCCAGTCTGCAATATAGTATCAATTTGTTGACTCAAAATACTTTTACATACTGCATGCTGTGTGTCTGGCACTGTGTTAAGAATTATTGGGAGGATGAGACATTAATAGTACATCCTAGAACAGGTTCTTGATTTGACTCAATTTGTTCCCAGAGTCCTAGCTTTTTTTAAATTTTTTTAAAGATTTTATTTTTTTTTTATTGAGAGATAAGAGAACATGAACTGGAGGTAGGGAGAGAGAGAAACAGATAGTCAGCCGTGGGCTCCATCCCAGAACCCGGGAATCATTACTTGAGCTGAAGGCAGAAACCCTAGAAGACTTGAAACCCCTTTTGATTTTCATTAAGAAGATTGAGAGATCCTATGAGAGCTGGACATTCGAGTCTGGGCCACTATATCTTAATTTAAGGATGTGTTCTAGGCTTTCCTGGATGGTATGTGGTACCATATGAGCCTCAGTAAAGACAAGCTCAAGAATTTGTAAGGACGAGATGGGACTGGAGGAGATGACGCTGAGTGAAACATGTCAGGCAGAGACAGTCAACTACCATATGGTTTCACCTACTTGTGGAACATAAGGAATAATAGGGAGGGCATTAGGAGAAGGAAAGGTAAAGTGAATTGGGACAAATCGGAGGGGGAGATGAACCATGAGAGACTGTGGACTCTGAGAAACAATCTGAAGGTTTTTTGAGGGGAGGAGGGAGTGGGGTTGGGTGAGCCTGATAGTGGGTATTAAGGAGGGCAAGTATTGCATGGGGCAGTGGGTCTTGTACATAAACAATGAATCTTGGGACCCTCCATCAAAAACTAATGATGTATATTATGGTGACTAACATAACACAGTAAACAAATTTAAAAATTAAAAAAAAGAATTTTTAAGGACAGACACAATTGTGTTCCACTAATGTTTCCCAGTTAGAAAAACAAACAAACAAACAAAAACAGAAGAACACAGTGTATTAGGACAAGAAAAAATAATTTATAAAAATCCAGGAAATTATTTCTTGATTAGCCGGCTAGAATTATTAGAACACTAAATATCTATCTCTGTCAAAGTAGGTTAGACCTTTAGAGGCCAGTCTGAATAATAAGTTATTTTCTTCTTATAATTGTGTTATAAAACAATTTTGTTTAAAAAATAAATATAAATAAATATTTTCTTCTTATAATTGTCTTTTTATAAATCAATTTTGTTAAAAAACATATATTGTTTAAAAAAGAGAGATTTCCTTTTTAAAATTATACTTTGTTTTTTCAATTATCAATTTATAGCATATATATTAACTAATGAACATGCGTGAAATAAATTTTAAGTTTTACTTTAATCATATAAAAATGTTTATGTTTTCATAGAAAGCCTTTAGCTTAGGAAATATGATTAATATTTAAGACAGTTAATATTTAAAAGTCATTATATATCTACACTATATATTTACACTAGATGAACACTATAGAAACTTCAGGTCTAAAATTGTATTTTGCTAGGCCACCTGGGTGGCTCAGTTCGTTAAGTGACCAACTTTTGATTTCAGATCAGGTCATAATCTCAGGGTCATGACATTGAACCCCCTCCATGATCAGCAGAGGGTCTGTTCCTCTTCCTCTCCCTCTCTCTCTGCTCCACCCCGCTCTTATACACTCTCTGTCTCTCAAATAAATATTTTTTTAAAAAATATTAAAATTGTACTTACCTAAGAATTATAAAATTTGAAGATTAAATACATGTTTAACATAAAATCCATTTTTTTCTTGGACCTATGCAAAGGTTATAGGTAATCAGGAAATCACATTGTAATTTATTTATTTATTTATGAGAAAGAGAATGAGAGAGAATGAGCATGAGAGGGGGAAGGTTAGAAGGAGAAGCAGACAACTCGCTAAGCAGGAAGCCTGATGTGGGACTTGATCTTGGGTACTCCAGAATCATGACCTGAGCTGAAGGCAGTCTCTCAACCAACTGAGCCACCCAGGCACTCCTATATTTATTTATTTATTTATTTATTTATTTAAAGATTTTATTTATTTGTATGACAGACACAGCGAGAGAGGGAACACAAGCGCGGAGGGTGTGGGAGGGAGAAGGAGGCTTACAGTTGAGCAGGGAGCCGGGTGCGGTGCTGGATCCCAGGACCCTGGGATCATGACCTGAGCAGAAGGCAGGCGCTTAACCATCTGAGCCACCCAGGCGCCGCTCATATTGTAATTTAAAGGAATTAAATTTCTCATTCATATGAACATATTTCTAAACCAGAGAAAAACTATAGAGTAGCTGCCAGAATACAAACCCTGTCCCTTTCTATAAACATTTTAACTTCAATTTCTTACCTTTGGAAAGATGGGTTCCATTCTTACCCATTTACTCAATTACTCTGGGCATCTTCTGGTGAATGACCCAAGTCGACATCTTTGCCTTGCCTGTCAACAAACCAGCTGGAAGCAAAGGCTCAACACCAGTCCCTCCCCACCCATAGAGATTACATACAGGCAACTTATCCTTCCATGGAGACTGGGATCCTCAAAGTTTCTAGGTTTGGGGAAGTTGTTTTTCCCCAAAGTCTACTTGAATTAGCTGGCACATGACCCCAGACAGCTTGGTGCCGGGGTCCAAAATGCACATTTTCCTCTTGCAAGATGACTTTTCTTCTAGATCCATATGAAAAGAAAGAAGGAAGATGGGGTCCTTCTGATAGTAACTCTTTTGCCTATGAATTCCAATCTTTATCAAGTGATGTTCTTCATATTTTCCAAAGACATTGGCGATAGTTAATAATAAAAGTTTGGATTCTTTCAGGTCATTCAAACAAAATTCAAATGAAAATCCAGGATTGTATATACACACAATTTAAAAAAAAAATGCTCTGTCAAATCCTAACCATGAAAATATGACTGTTTTATGCTCTAGAAGTTCTCTGGTCATTACTAGACCATCTAAATGTTTTATTTGCACTTCAGGTTTCCCACTGTGCAATTGTTTGGCCTGCAGAAAGACACAAAAGTACTATACATATGAATATTTAAATTTTTGAAAATCTGGCGAAACTTTTAAATAAAATATGTTCTATTTTTCAACTTTGGCAGGTATACTTCTAAAATAACATGGGAGGAAGGCCATGTTTGAATTTAGAATTTTCTGATTCCTTAAATTACAGTTAGCTAACTGAAAAAATGATGAGGTCAGATCCCTGATCCTACCCAGAGCTACTCTCCTGAACTCAGGTTTAGTCTTATACTTCATGGGGCAGGTTGTCATAGGAAAGTGTAACCTAATTTGGGGTTACACTCTCTTCAGTTAAAAGAGACCCTGAAGGAGCTGATTGCTAGATGCTGTTTTTAGGTTGCACACCCTACAGCTGGGCTGTAAATTCTTCCTTGAAGGGAAATCTAGGCTGTGCATCTTCACATCTACCACAATGTCCAAACCGTAAATGTCCATCCTCCAATGACAAGACTACATGAATCTGGTTTTAATTTTAAAGGAAAACAATGAGGAGAGAATTTTTTCTGGAATCCTGTTGCATGGTGTGTACAGCAGTACTCTGGCCCAAGTCTACTGCTTTGAAGTATAATATGTACAGAGGTGGCTCATATGATCTTTCTTTATATGAGTTTTGACAAGAACTAGGGCATGATACTCATGTTCATTTCAAGATTTTGCTTATGAGTTACACCCAGCATGGGGCACACTTTGTTTCAGGACATTGAAGGGATTCAGTTATTACCCAGAGATGGGATGCCTTTACCCAAAGGACAAGGATACTTCACTAGAGGGCCTAAGATAGATGGATGCATTGCGTGTTAGCAAATCAGAAAAAAGAGGGGAGGGGAGCAAAGAAAGAAAAACAAAATCTACAGATTCTTAAAGCTAGAAGCTAATGCTTAGAGTAGTTTCTACTATAAGTTAGATGGAAAATTATTTCAAAAATCTAGAAAAAATAGATAGGAAGATAAAAAACATTATTAGAAAAGGGTAGGACTATATAGAAGACTCTGTAAGGAGAAAAGGGAGAGGTATCTGCATGACTGGCTAAAAAAGAAAAAAGATGTGGAGTATCCTGAGCACTGAGCATGGAGAGACTCCTGTGTTGGATTCCCTTCCAAAGATGATGTTTACCTGTTTTCCTTCCAGAAAGCCTTTACAGTCTCCAGATGGAGACAAATTCAGAAGTAAAAAAGAGGGAGACAATCTCTCATATTTTGTTAATACTTTCACCACTGAACAGAAAGTAGCATAAGAGATTAATTCTCCAATGTGATATTTTTAGATCAAAAGCAAGCTAAGATGGAGACTCAGTATCCTGCCCTTCCACTCTAAAAGGATGCCAAGATCAGGTCCTTATTCCCCAGTTCACAAGATCTGTTATTATGAAAAAAACTCTCTTGGGTGCTTACCCAAAAGAAGAGAAGTAAGAGGCAGAGTCTCTGTAGGACAGAGCTCTCAGTACAACACATGTATATGGGCATGAGCATCTCTCCTTGTATGATGCTTGAATGATCTAAGGATACCTGAACCTGTGGACTCTTCTGCTCATGAATTCCAACCTTCACCAAACACTGCTGCTGTTGCTTGCCCTAAGTATTTACTTTACAAATTTGTTATATAATTTTGAAAAATCTTAAATCTGAGCATTTATAAAATGACATTTATATCAGGTCCATTTCTCTTAAAATATGACTATAACTTATAGGAATTTCCTGGTTCTATATTAAATAGGCCTTTTCCTATTAACCTTGACTTCCTATCAATGCATTTTGGAAGCCTAGTGGTTTTATAGTGCCATTCTTGAGTCCAAGTCTGAAATAATGGCACTAACTTCAATACTTGGCAGAATAAATCTGTTCAACTGACAAAATTTATTTTGTATCAAAAGATATGAGAACAGAATAGACAAATACTGTAGTTGAAAGTCCCACTATTCATCTTTTGCTCCTCAGGGAAAAGTAAACAAAGTAACATCAACAAGTGATATTGAGCTATATCTTAGGCTTCCCAAACAAGACTCCCCTGGTTTTGATATCTTCCCCTGACATGAGGGTCTTAAAATACCTAAGAACAACTTTTATTACCAGCAAATTGAGACCTAACAAATGGATTCAGTTTCTAAATTCTTAGTACCCCATCTTCAGGCAGCTTTTCTTATATGCTTTTGAGTTATATGGCCCAACAAGTTTCTAATTTGTGCATTTATGTAGTCTCCTTGTACATTGTTCCTATCATGAATCAGTACCACGCACTAGCTTCAACCAGAGTCCCTCCTTTTTTGTATGTTTGGTACTTTTAACTCACATATCATTCAAATAAATACATGATGGTTAATACATGCTGAAAACCATTATTTAATTTCCGATTTTATCAATATACAAATCCAATGGCCAAACCATTTATTTAAAAGGGCTAAGTTGGTCTTTGGGACTTCTTGTCTATCTTCTATTGTTTTGCTACTATCTTGCAAATGTGTCTCCGTTTTGTACTGGCAACTGAATCGACTCACCAGTTGGAAAGAATTTCAAGCTGCTTAAATATTATGTCTCCTAAATATTTGGAATATCAATTGTCCTCCCCTTGTGTCTTCCTTAGAGACTTGCTTTGTAAAACCTATCAGATTATTGTATGACAATAATGCACTAATAGTTTCTAAATGAGCTAGTTAATATATTATTCTTGTAAAATAACAAGACACTAACTCTTAAGAACTGGGGATGACACTAAGCCAGGCAGTGAGGCAAGGTTGAAAGGCGTTAAGAAAGGAAGAGCAATAATTTTTTCTTAGTTGAAAATGGGCTCCAAAAGATAGATATCTACACATATTTCTACCTGCACCAGTATAGCTTGAGCATACCTGTTGCTCTATACGCTTGAAAACACAGGGTGTTTTGAATCTTAAGCTACAACATACACATTTTTGGTTGACCTAAATTCTTCTTTCTGTCTGTTCTTTGTTCTATAACCCAAGTTCACCTGAATGTCAATAGGATGATCTTAAAATAAAAGAAATTGGGTTATTTCAGTCCTTTATAGCCTATTAAGGTACATTAAAAATTATCAGAATTTTTGCTATTTAAACTTCTAAAGCTCAAAGTGTTGTTGCCAAAATGACAAATAATGCATGAGAAGAGTATTGAAGAAGAGGACACAGGCTGCTACTAACGAGTACACTCCAGCCAGAGTGGTGATCAGGTGCTGTCTGGCAAAGAGCAGAAATACAGTCAAATAGTAATTTCTGGAGTGAAAAGAAGAACTCTTGAGGTAAAGATTATTATGCATTGAAAATATCCCTTCTACAAGATGCTCTTCTCTTTTGCCCCTAGGAAGACAGAGAGAAGCCACTAAACAAGAAGGGCAGTGCCTGTAGACAGCAGGTTATTTATGAATGCCAATTATAGCCCCAGAGCAGTTAATTTAATTTCTCTCATGCTTCATAGAGATTATAAGGTAAAGGAAGTGTCCTTTATTTCAGTTTCTTAAAAAGAGATCTTAAGCAATCATAGCTCATCGTTATAAACACAGGAGTAAGCCTAAGTGTTGCTTTGATGTTACTAAAGAAAATTGACATTTTACATATCACTTTGTTAGACTGATGTTAATTAAATCATGATGGTAATTTTTCATGCCTTCTTATTTTCTTGATTCTTCCTTTAAAAGAAACAAAAAAAAAAAAAAAGAAAAGAAAAGAACATCATGAGTCAATTCATGTTTCTTCACTTACCCCAAAGGAAAAAAAAAAAAAAGATTTTTTAAAACTTCAGTATTTAAATTAAGGAAAATTCACTTTATAAACAGCTTTTGTTGTTTGCTGACAACTTCTAACTTCACTCCAGGGTGATATTTTGGAATTTTAAAAACTCTTTTATTCAAATGACTGATTTTCATGATCTCTAGTAAGTTGAAAATAATTCAAAGGAAATAAAATGTATAAAAAAGAATGAATTTAATGATGAAATTGATTTTTTTAATCCATCTCTGTCCTTGAAAGTACATCTGGGTCGTTATATGGTGATATAAATCAATGCCCAGTTAGACCCCAAACCAGTTAAAGCATGCTTTTATGCTTTCTTATGGAAAAAGCAGAGAAAGATTCCATTTTTCATATATGACCCTACAGCATTATGCTTTATAAGAAAGAGTCTTTCCCATTTTCAGCCTAAACAGCAATCTCTGCTTGCAGCTGTTCTATTTGAGTAACCTGATTAAAACTGAATGATAACTTTTTTCCAAGTCTTTACTGTATTTATGATTGCTACAATAAATGGCCACAATCTTCTATCTCCAGATAGGATATTTTCCCTGAAGAAGCTCAACATCTTTTAACTCTTAGTTCTGAAGACTTTTCTTTTCCAGGCAGTTAGTGGGGATGTTTTGATCAAAGCATCTTTTATAACTGACGGCTCGCCTCATCATTAACCTAGCTAAATAAATGGTAGATAGCTGTATCCATCGAAAAGGATAGCATTAATGGATTTGAGAGAAAGGACATAAATAAGCAGGACACTGTGATCAAAATTGATCCAGAAATACATTTTCAAGACTTGTTCTCAGATATCTATTTAAGACATAATGTCCCTGGAAAGAATTGTTGTCCTTGGATAATGTTTTGTTGCTTACAAGTAAATACTGAGGTAAAGTCAAGACATCTATTTTCTAAGGTGAAAAAACCAAACCAAACCAAAACAAAACAAAAACAACACAAACTGTTACATCTTTAACAATGGGTGAAACAGGATTTCACTTTCTGAAGTATAAAGACAAGTAATGGCAAGAGCTACACTTGAACATACATCTCAGAGCTGCCACCGAATTTAAGGTGATAATCTACCTAGATGTAACGAACTCTTTTATGTGTCCCTGACAGATGATTATCCAACCTTCCCTCAAAAATAAAATTTTATTTATTCGCGCACAAATAAAAGTCTTTAGAGTTCATTAAATAACCCACCCCATTATTATTTAGCATTGTATTTGTGACTTTTTCCATACATTGAGCAAAAACATGCTTTCTAATATCTCTTGTTATTGCCAATTCTGGCCAACCACACACTATAGTGAAGTCAGATCCTTAGGGAACTCTGCCAGTATTTAAAATACACCATTATCCCAGTCTTCCCAAGTTTGTCTTTCCAAAGCTAAGAATTTCTCAGTTTTTCAACTCTTGAACTAATATCTACCTTAATATTAGACAAAATTGAACACTGTATCCCTGAGGAGGTTCAAGAAAATTATTTCTCTGCTTGTTTTGACGAAGGCAGATTATGAGTACAGTTATGTTTTAGTTGCCTTGCTGTTTGTAGTTGTTCAGCTAAGAGTAACACTGAAGTGTTAGTAGTTGTTTTTGCTATTGGAGTATGTATGTGTATATTTAGTATATATACTTATGTGCACACACACATACACACACACACACACACACTTCCCAAGGTTTTTTCAAATTAACTGCTATTGAACTATGACCCTTATCTTGTGCTTATGTAATTAAAACAAACAAACAAAAATTGAATGTTCTTAACTGTTATGGTTATTGAAAATGGTAAGAAAATATCATTTCTTATTTTCAATTGTCTTCCACTTGAATAATATGTGTATGTTGTGTGTGTGTGTGTGTGTGTGTGTGTGTGTTTAACTTTCAAACTAACTTTGAGTCTCCTCCAAGATCCAAATTCTTACTTTAGTCTACAAAGCAGCTTTACCATGATTGTCTACTCTAATATTTCTTCCCGTCTAGGAGATTTCTCCTTCAGTCACTGACACTCTACTTTCTGATGCCCCTTCCTGATTTCTTCTATTATATATAGCAAATTCATTGCTGACATGTTTGTAATATGTCCTCAAATCTTTCCTTTTCAGCAAATTATAAATAGCCTTGAAAATCAGGTTACTATCATTGTGCAAACAAACAAACTGAACAATGCTGTGGGGGCGGAGAGAGTGTGATATAAGGAATTATAACTTTTTACTAAATTTTATGAAACTTGTTAACAAGACCCTTAGTCCAAAGGACACAGATTTAGTTAAGTGATTTGGTGTAAGATAATCAAAGACAAACAGAAATGGATTCTTTGTTTTCCACTTCAAATTAAAGTGGCATTAGGCAATAAGCAATGTGTTTGAAGCTCATTTTCTTCATCAATAAAAAAGGGGTTTTTGTTTTCAGACTGGTTGTAAACATTTAAAAAATTATTTTTATTTATTTTTTTCTTGTGTTTCAAACACTGTGCTAGTAATTTGCTTATTTTTTAAACTTTAATATTCATAACATCTATGTGTCTAAAATAGCATATGTGGGACCCCTGGATGGCTCGGTCAGTTAAGCATCCAACATTTGACCTCAGCTCAGGTCATGATCTCAGGGTTGTGGCATCAGGCCCCACACTGTGTTCTATACAGTGTGTGGAGCTTGTTTGGGATTCTCACTCTCTCTCCCTCTACCCCTCCCAGGCTTGTGCTCCCCCCCCCTCTCAAAAAAAAAAAAATTAAAATTAAAATTAAAATAAAAAAAATAAATAAATAAAATATCATATGTGAAAGTCATCACTTTGTCTGGCATACAAAATGTATTTAATGTACGTTTATAGCTTTTCACTTATCTTTATACTAAAAGTAGAGAAAAATCTACTTTCAAATCCAGACATTGTCAATGGATGCTGTGTTGCTCACTGAATTAAAATAGTAATAACAATAATAATAATACATTCACTGATTTGTATCACATTATGGGTCAGATACATTACTTAACACTAATTCTAACATGAAGAGTTTGAACCATTCAAAAATTCCTTTCTCATCTATTAATCTATTTTGTTTTTCAGCTTAAAATATTTCTACATGTAAAGACTTGGCAAATTTTATGCTTAGAATACTTTGCAAAAGGTATTATAAACAATTTATAAAATCCTGAAAAAATTGCCTTAAAGTAAAAATTCCACAAAAGCTTTAAAGAATGCTTCATAATAATTGTTGAAAATATAACTTGTACTGAATGTAAATATGTGAGTTTCAGGATCACATATGCCTAGAAACAGTTTTGCATTTTATCTTCATTGCTTATTTAACAAACAATGAGTTTGTCTGTCAACTTGAGGGCACTTAACACAACTTTGTGAAATTAGCGTCTTTTATAACAAAAGTCAAAGTAATTAGGGATAATTGGTAAAACAGGTAAAACAAAATCTTCAGGTACACAAAATGCAAATGTGTGAAACTTGTAAGTTATTTCTTACCAAATTCAGGAAAGTCTTTAATACATTAGGGAAAAACCTTGGTTTAACCAAAAATGATTTTTATTTTTTAAAAAAAGTATAAATTGATTCAATTAACAAAGGGCTAATAGTCCTCCGTTTTCTGAATTTTTAGCATTTTTCTCTTTCAATGTGAGCACATGCAAGACAGCAGGAAGAATAATGAAGACACCACGCTCTCTTACTGCAGAACCAGAGACATTACGAAATATACTGAGTGACAGAGAATATGCTGATATGCAGTAGCAAAACATCCAACTGCAGTCATGAGAGAATTGCTCCAAAGCTTTCAATGCCTATGTCTTTTTTCTGAAAACCCTTTTCCATTACCTAGAAGCTTGATTATCTTACTCTTTCCTACTGGTCTTCAACCTCGCCACATTCCCCTGTTTACCATGTCTGTCAAATTTAGATGATAAATCCAGAGCTAGGAACTTTTTTCTCTGACATTGTAATAGTCAGTGGAATGATCATATGCATGTTTTCATGCTCTAGACAAATATTTTTGTGGGGGAGATCGCGAGCCACGCACCCTGTTAGGCACTGGAATGTGATAACTAAGATAGATATTACCCCTTCTCAAGGGGTAATGATCTGTTGGAAGAGAATGGCAGGCTCAGCAATTACACTTCAGTGTGATACTTGTTACATGTCATAGAAATACTCCTGGAAAAGTAAAACCAGAGCTTTTGGGATAACAGAAAGCATCTGAGAAGAAAAAGAATGTCTAATGTGAGGTCCAAAATGCATGTACGGTTGCTCAGGTGAAAGCAGAGGATAAGATAGGAGTAGGTAAGAGAGAACTTCATTTCTTAACGGAATTTTAAATTTCTATATAGCTAGAGTATAGAGAGTAAATTAGGAATGACTAGAAATGATGCAAGAAATAAGCACTATAATATCATTATTATAAGCACTATAGTGAACACTATACATATAATGGATATGTATAAGCACTATACATATCATGAAATACTCTTTTGACTTTTTTTCTGAGTACAATTGGGAGTCTTCACTAACTTAATGAAACAGAGAGTTAAGACCCACTAGACTTAGATTGTAGTAAAATCAGCCTGCACACACTGTAGAAAATGGATTGAACACAGAGTCAAAGGCAGTAATTAGGAGCCTTTTGTAGTAATCCTAGTAAGAAATAATGGTGGTCTGACCTTAGAAAGAAGCAAGAGGATTTTTTTAGCCAGTGAATGGTAGGCTTATTCATTAGGAAAACCAAATAACCATTGTACAGTTTCCTACAAGAGGAAAAAGTAAGTTAATTATAGATTTTTATGAAGCATTTATAGATGCCCTGCTGTTGGTTTGATGCATAGACAAAAATTTAATTGATCCTTCATAATTATCTGTCAATGTAGTTTTTAGTTTTATCATTTAAAAAACTGGCTGCCTGAGGTTACACCTCTAGTAAGTGATAAAGCTAAGATTCTAATCTAGAAGTCTCTGATTCCAAAGTTTACACATTTCCTTATGCCTTGTAGCACCCTTTATTCTTAATTTCACATTCAACAATTGCATCATATTAAGAATATAAGGAATTTTTAACTGCCCCCAAATAAATTTGTTCCAACATTAATGACCAGACTAAAGAGATATCAAATAATGTATAGATCAATTATAAAGTTCCAGGTTGAGAAAATACTTGAGTTTATCTGATACATGGCTAACAAAATTCTTTCCAAATGATACCCCAGACTATTTCTACTCTAAGTGTGGTCCATGCAACACCAACATGTGAATCATACACATTGTTTATCAAAGCAGGTTCCTGAGCCCCATACTGAAAGGAGGGCATGGTCAGAATCTCTGGAGATGGAGGTGATTCTAACATTCTAACAAGGCCTCCAGGTGATGTTGTTATGCTCAATGGACATTGAGAAGCCCTATCATAATATCTAGAAATATAGATCTAACCAAGTTCATCTGTACAGAAGAAAGAGCATAGGAAAATAATTTTGTAAACAAACTTACGGTCACATATCACAATATGGGGAATTTTATTTTTCTGTTTAAAAGGTTTGGTAGGAAAAATATGAGACATTAAAGTAAGTTAAATGACAGTAAGTTAAAGTTTGGGAAGCAAACGTCTTCAGAACATGTTCCTACGTTGAAAAGAACTGAAAAGCTTTCTGTATTGAAGCTTAGAAATAATTTAGCTTCTTACTCTAGATAATCTATTTGATTTAGTTTCTTTTTTTTTCCCATTAAAAGAGCTGTTCTGAAGACGACTCAGAAATCCATACTTAGTATATGAATGGGCTAAATGGATGAGAAACATTGCAAAAATAAAAGTAATATAATAAGGATAAATGGATACTGAGAAATTCAAAATAATTCCTAAGCAATTTCCTCCCCTTCCACTATCCCATATGGGTATATAGTGACTATTGTGATATATTTCTAATTTTAATATTTTAAAATACTAAGATTTATATCAGTTTTAGCATGTTAGCTATCTGCTTTTTTTTTTTTTTTTTTAACATGATAAAGTTTCTAGGAAGGGAAAGTCATTTGATATAGGAAATGTCCAGGCCTATGTGATTATCTGAGTATATTTCTTTTGGACCTGTTCAAGTCTTGTCCTGTCACAGCCCAACTAAAAGAATGTACAAGATTGTTTTGCAGGGGCACCTAGGTGGCTTAGTCGTTAAGTGTCTGCCTTCTTCCCAGGTCATGATCCCAGAATCCCAAGATCTAGCCCCACAGCCCCACTAGCCAAGCAGGGAGCTTACTTCTCCCTCTCCCACCCCCTTGCTTGTGTTCCCTCTCTCCCTGTGTCTCTCTCTGTCAAATAAATAAGATTTAAAATATATATATTTTGCAAATTGTGGAGGTCTGTTTTTTCTTTCAATTGCAATTTTTTTTAACTTATTATTTTCTCTCTAAATTTTTTTGAAGAACCTACCTTTAGGATCTCCTTCAAAAGTTAATGAGTTTGGTAGACATTCAAGTAAAAAAATAAAAAAGTTATATGTAGGGAGAAGTACATTTTCTGCCTTTCTGCATGACCTTCTTGAAAAATGGGAAGGAAGTAGAATAGCAAAGAGAATATATTCCGATGTCAAAGCCTCAGATATCCTACCTTGTTTGAGCTCAAAGTATTTCAGGATACGAACAGATACTACATGCTCCATGAAACAATAACATTTGAATCCATTAAAAAAAAAAAAAAGAAAGAAAAGTTAGTTTTGAGGGACTCAGGTATTAATTGAAGTTGAGTCTTCTACGATATACCCTGGTGCTCTAAGGGCACATCAGATTTGCAGTCAGAGCTACAACTTCTTTAAGAATATATTTGACAGAAATTACAGGAGGATGAGTTGAACACAGGGAACTCAGTCAGTTATTTATTTTACATTTAGAAATCAACCTTCCAAGCAGATGAGCTTTTGAAAATATTTGTATCATAAATTATCTCAAGTGTCCTATAGTTCCTTCTTGTAGTGATGCTTTCTGAAGTCATTTGTTATTCAAAAATTTTGCTGGTGCATTCTATTAGCAATAATTTATGTTTGCCAATGAAACCTGAAGGGACAACTTGACACCTTGACATTTAATGCTGTGGTGAGGTAAAGTAAATTGGTGGTTTCATACTGCCTGTGCACTACAACAATTTATGCAGCTTTTGCACACATTGAACAATGACATTTGAATCCATAAACAAAACTAAGAAACAATAAAGGAACTCAGTCAATAACATGTATCTCACTGAGTTATTACCTCACAAATAAAATTACATATACATTGCCAGATCAATTTCCATAGGTAACATAGTCTTTTCAAATCTCTGGCTAAGCAGAGAGTAACTTCAAGGTGGATATGAAAAAGCGGGGTTGACCCATTAAATAGTATTTCCAATGCATTTAAATGTTGAGTTCTGCTTTACAAAGACT
This sequence comes from Mustela erminea, assembly GCF_009829155.1. NCBI lineage: Eukaryota > Metazoa > Chordata > Mammalia > Carnivora > Mustelidae > Mustela > Mustela erminea. Next base: position 57,560,458 of record NC_045625.1, read on the forward strand.
TTGCATCTAATTTGCATACAATGTTTAATTTGGGAATCTTTTGAGTGACTGGTTAAAATATTTGATCAGTTCCACTATTAAAGATAATAATGAGAAAAGAATCATATCTTCCACATTGGAAGGATATTTCTTATATAAGAATATAATACATAAAATATAATGTCAGACAAATATAAATGTCAATAATATAAATTAAAAATATATAGGAATTTTATCTCTAATTTTATTAAAGGCCATAACCAATGGATATTGTGATAAATTTATGTTAGCAGAGTTGTGGATCTTCAACTCCTATAACTGTAGCAAGTGTGTTTATTTCAACACATTTTCTGCTTCACAACAACTCATTTTATTTGAAGTTTAAAAGGAAAAAAAATTAACTTAAACTCATATTAATCTCTAAAGGATACAAATAGAATTTCTTCTTTTGTCTCCTTAAAAAAGCAAGAGGGACTTCTGTTGAATCAGGAAGAAAAGTAGGTTCAAACCATTTTTTTAAGGGTTCATCTAAAGTTGTCAATTTTTTGAACGATTTCTCATATTAACCAGTCTCTTCATAAGAAAACTGCATCAGAAAAGGTTAAGTTTTCCATCTAAGTCTTTTTGAATATCTGAAAGTACACAGGTTTATTAGTTGCTATTTCCTTGTGAGACAATAATTCACTTAGTTTCATAAAAGAAAATGAAACTACCAAAAAATAATTTTAATACATCGGCTCTACAAGCTTGGTTTTGTAGAGATAGAAAATAGCAGCATTCTTCATTTTAAACTTGGCTCCGGTCACTGCCAGAGCTCTAACTGCAGCACAATCTTTTCGCTAGTGAGCCTCAAGGACAAGCTGAGGTCACTGAATATCACTTACAATTCAGACAGTTTGAGAGGCTGCTGAACAATGCGATACTGCCACATTCTTCCAGCATCTTATCCTGTGAACCCTGATGTTGCAACTTTGTAGGCATATTAGTTGGAAAATTTCATTCTTCACATTTTCTTTCCAATTCATGCTACGTCTAAATACTTTACACTGATGAGGGAAACTTTCCCCCAAATTCAGAGGCTTCAGAAAACATTTCAAAGCTAACATCAGATAGGAGAGTGGAAGGCAGAAAGGGCTGCTATTACTAAATCATCACAGCTGCTATTTAATCCTCATAGGTTTGAAATCTAAGCACCAGATTCTGAACCTAACTATTTTGGAGATTTTGTATAACTAGAGAAGGGAACACAGCAAAAAAGAAAAAAACAAAAACAAAAACAAACAAAAAACAAACTTGGATTCCAAAAATAGTTTGATAACTCTTCCTTAATACAAAAATAGGTTACGGGTAGCCCAGAAACATCACATGTTGCATTAAGAACGGATGGAAGACAGACAGACAGACACACACACACACACACACACACACACACACACCCCAAAGGACAGAGAAAGAGAGAGAGAAATGAAAGCAGATCCTTTTATAAGGGCAGGAGGCCCTTTGGGGGAAAAACAATCAAACAAAACAAAACAAAACAAACCTATACAGACCTTTGGGATTTAAACCTATATACACTGATTTAAAAGTATGCTCTCCACAGCACTATAGTAGCTTTAAAATGCTTCCTAAGGAATGTATGTAATAAATTATTCTCAGAAGTTATCAGGAGCTAACTGAACCCATTCATATACATGTTTTACATAAAAGCCCATACTATTGCTTATTGCCACTATTATATGAGATTTTATATATGTACACAAAGAAGCAAAAAGTACTGTTCCCTCAAAAAATTAAGTGAGAGATATTAATGATATTCTTTCTACTAAGCACTAATATTCCAAAAACTTTCAGAATATCTATAAACGCAAAAAAAAAAAAAAAAAGAAGAAGAAGAAGAAGAAGAAGAAGAAGAGGGTTTGGAGGAAATGGTGAAAGAGTGGTGTGTGTGTGTGTGTGTGTGTGTGTCTAGTTCTTATTAAAGATGTTCAATCAAGGTACTTTCTATAGAAAATATTTTACTATCTGTTTTCTTCCATTTGCCTTCAACAAATGTAATAAAGTTTTTCTAGTCTAAAATGCAGGTGGGATATGTAAAGGGCTGGGTGCAAAGGAAACATCAGGACTCTCTAGTCCTTTTTCACCAGCAAATCTGAGAGTCAGCATTGGTAACAACTGCCATATTACAGCTACCCTTCCTTGAGCAGCCAGTAGGTACTGACTGAGCCCTCATCTGAATAGTTTGTGCAGCCACTGTAATGTTCCCAAAAGCTCTGCAAGAGAAGTGCTATCATTCCCTTATTAGAAATGAGGAGACTAATGCTCAAAAAGGAAGAGCAACTTCTCCAGAGCACATGACAAATAAGTAAGAGTCAGGCTTTGAATTAAGGTCTTACTGCCTCTGCCAGTCGATTTAATCCACACAGCAGTGGCAGGAGGAGAATTTGAATGTCCTGCATTACATTACCATGGAGTGACTTTTTCTATTTCAACATGCTGATCAATGGCACTGCCATTCAGAAAACATCAGGATGAGATTAGCAACCATGATGTAAATGAGATTATTGTGTTCTCTTCAGGTCTACTACAAGATGCCATCTCTGTAGAGGTGGTATTCTCCATTTACTTTCCCAGCACATGCAGTACTTATTTCCCTGCCTTTTGTTTTCCTTAAAATACTTAAGGTTTAGGCACAAGTCTGATATCTTAAAACTGATAGGTAGATGATGAAGAAGTGTCCATACAAAGCAATGAAACCTATGTTGAAAAAAGAAAAATTATCATCAGAATAATGCTAATGGTTATAGAAAACCTACTTATTGGGAGAAGGTGATAGGGCAAAGTAGAAACAGATAATATAATGGAAATTCTTTGGTGCATAAGAGAGTGTAGTTTATATTTACATGGTATAAATAGTAATTATTATTTATACAATTTATACCATTATCCTCCTAGAGTTAAATTCTCAGAGTGTGTTTATGATTGAAATACGAAAAGAAAAAAAAAAGCACTCTTAGAAGGTTTTCTTTTATGTATTACCAAATTAGAAGAGCCTGTTTGTATCTCTCCCAGATATATATAAAGGCATTGTTAATTAAGCTTTGGCGACTTTAAATGCTAAAGAATGGAAAACTCCATTGTTCCTATTACTTATTAATAAAGAAAGTGTATGATGCTAATATTGTGGGTTACTGATTGTCTGCAAGTACCTAAATCAATGGAGGGGACCATATAAACAATGATTATAAATTCAGAGTATGTAAAGATCTGCTCCAGTCAACAGGTAATAGTTAATTTTGCATAGACCTGCCAATTGTAATGCACTGTTGGTCTGTGTTTTCTCATTGCAAAAGCAAGATTATATATAGCTATATTGATGAAAATGGGGAGAAAAGACTTTGAGGGCGGTGGTTCGTGGTCATAAAAGTTGGGGGATTAATAGCGATAGCTGGAGCCAAAACTGTAGCAACTTCCTCTAGTGCATCAAGAAAATAAAACAATGCTTTTTCCAGTCAAGGGTTTCTACCGTGTGAAGATAAATGGTTATAATAATATTCAGCACTTTCAACCAAAGATCACAAGGTATTTTACAAACCAGTATGTCATGGTCTCAAAATGGAATAAAAATATGGGTTCACGATAAGGTGAAAAACTTAAATAGAACAGGATGTTCTATTTTATAAAGTTATAACCCAGCTTCCAGAAGCCTCTGGTCTCCAGAGCAGCTTCTTTATAACTTCATTTGAAATAACGGCACTTTCGTTAAGTCACCATATTGCACAAAATATTGTGTAGCATACTTTATTTAGAAAGTTAATAAAGATATTAATAAAATGGATGTGTAGCTGAATAAGAAGGATACAAAGGAGTATTTATTGCATGATTATATGATCCAATTTTTAAAAGAAATTACATCTATATGTGTGTACACATATACATGCATATGGTATAGAAATTTATTCACATATGGTAGCAATAGTTATCTCTGAGAAATAGAATAATAACTGAGTTATGAAAATATAGTATTACTCATCACATTTTTGTAATTACATATATTGTTTTATAATAGAGAAATTTAAAAAGCAGAGAATATTTATAAGATGTTGGTATTTAAAGCCATTTTTTTATTATTTTTAAGATTTTATTTATATATTTGACAGGGAGAGAGGGATCACAAGTAGGTAGAGAGACAGGCAGAGAAGGGAAAACAGGCTCCTCCTGAGCAGGGAGCCCGATGTGGGGCTCGATCCCAGGACCCTGGGATCATGACCTGAATCGAAGGCAGAGGCTTTAACCCACTGAGCCACCCAGGCACCCTTAAAACCATTTTAAAGAATTGTTTTACTTAGTGATCCATAACTAACATAGAGCAACAAGTCCATTTGATCTTTTGATGTCATTTGTATCAAAACTATAGCAGTGTCATAAAATATACTAGCTAAAGGCTTTTTAATGTTTTGAATGTGTCCCTGATATCTTTATATACCAAGTCCTGTTTTTTATTAATTTGATTGATCATTTTAGTGCTATTATTCTCTAATTCTCATTGCATTTTCCATTTCTAAATGGAACTTTCCTGGAAGTTCATAAATTAATATGAATTCATTCATAGAACATCTCTTATGTAGCAAATACATAGTAGATACAATACATGAATCCTCCTACTAATTTCCATAAAAACTCTGAATAAGACATTAGTGTTTCCATTTTGCAGATGAAGTAAGTTAATTTACAGTAGAAGTTAAGATTGCAGCTCAAGGTCAGACATCTAGAAAAGGTAATACGAGATTTGAAACCAGATCCATCTAAGTTCAAAATCAACACTTTCTACTGCAACACTAAGAATTACTCCAAGATGTTAGAGATAATCAATCCATATGAACTCTGCAAACTTATTTAGTAGCATTCATATATTAAAATGTACCACACAGTTAATTTCAAATCTTCTGAGATTTCTCCCTGACTCCATGGAACTTGAATTTTTAACCACCTTTCTGGCCACATCATTAACAATGCAAACATTTGGCAGAATTCCATGACTGAAAGTGTCTCATGCTAATGCTTTTTAATATAGTTCAGACAATAAAAGCAATTCATGATTTACACATAAAAGAATGTATTTTATGTATAATTCCATTATCTATCTATCTATCTATCTATCTATCTATCATCATTTATCTACCTGCCTACCTATCCTTGCTAGAGGGAGCATGTACATGGGCTTTATTATCACAGTTTTACAGAAGGCTTACAGAGACAGTGGGGCCTAATCAAAGGTTTACCTATCTGCATGTTAGACAATTCAAGATATTTCTTGGATTCAGTCTAGTCAGAATCCTTCACAGATTTCCAGCCATGGCTTTCCAGTTTATTTATTCATTTACCACCTGCTTTAACTCTGCACTTCTTCTCAGAGTCCTGGGAGTGTATTTGGATTTATGTCTCTTTTAGATACCATTTCCTTCCTCCCTCACCACCTTGCCCCCACGAACTTCCTATGTTGTTACCTTTCTATGTTTCTAAATCATCCTTAGCTGCTGATTTATAATAAGAGGACTAGTACAACTCAATCTGAGCCAGTATAGGGTCTTAAAACCACCACGAGTCTCAAGCTCCTGTCTGGCTAAACTTGAATTTAAACCTGGGAAATATAAGCTTTATAGCAGATCTGAAGGACTGTTGGTGTGGCTTTCCAGGTTGCCTGGGAAACTGTCTCCAGCACTAATGCCATAGCTCTAGGTTGAGGAAATTATCGTGACCAGACTGTTAGTTTGTGGATGATGGAAGTGTTAACTGAAGTCTTTGCTGAACCTCACTTTGGCTATACTTCATGTTGTATAACTATGAAATTGATTAAGAACAAGGGTCTTGATGTGGTGACTCCCAGATAATATCCATAGAAGCCAACATGAATTTCTGTATGACAAGCCTTCCAAGGGACAGTTGAGCTCCTAAATGTCTGAGATGATCCTTACTCATTCAGATATTAACATGCTCAACTGTGAATGCTATAATGAGGATTCCAGGGGTACACAAGCATGCATCTTTGTGCCTTCCTTGAAAAACATTGCTAGTCTCCCTTCTGGGTATTCTGACTGATATGAACATGATTTTATCCTTTTATTAAGCAAATGATCTTGTATTTGTAATTCTTATCTTAGTCTCTTCACTAAGTTAAACTTATTCTTAACATTTATCAAAATGATAACATAATAATAAAAAATGATACTCTAACAAGACTTGGGCCCATTATTGCAAAATTCTGTAGGGAAAGTGCTAGGATAATGAGGGGAAGTTGATGGTTCAGGGATGCCAAAATCCTTCCACTGACCTCAGAGTTGGAGGTGATGAGGGCCTTGACAGCAAGTAGAGTTTTTCAGTGGCCCACAAAGGCTATACCATGAACTCTTGGGAGCCTGACCCACTGAAAGATTCAAAACTTTTTTAATGGTCTGCTTTTAATAATGCTGTGGTAAAAACAATTTAAACCAACACGGAGGGCTGATGTAGCAAGGACGTGATTACAGGATGTGGCTGTTTATTGATAGTATTCTCTTAGTAACATGGAAAGAGTTTATAAGGGTTCATAGTATCTTGGAGGAACATAGAGATCCAGAGACAGTGAGATGAACAAACTAAGGCTCAGAAAAGGGAGATAACTTTCCCAGGATCAACAAGTTGGTAATGGTATAGCCAGATTTAGAATCCTTGTTTCCTGACTTCCAGAACAGTGGTCTCTCTAATCTCCTATTCTTGTCTTGGCACTGCTGTCCAAGGTGAAGGTATGATTCCTGAGGGAAAGCACATTCTAATGTTTTGCTTCCCACCTCTCTTAATTTTTTTTTTCCTTCTGCATCATTTTCCTTCAGATTCCCTATCATTTCATTATATCCAGTTCAGTTTCTCTGGACACAAAGCTTTAAATCTTAAAAGATTTATCGCCCTTCCCTGACATCTGTCCTCATGGGTTTCCATGATTTTGTTTGCTTTCCTTACCTTCTGGCCCAAAGAATTTGAAGAAAATTTAATTATTTATGGCCCAGTTGCTGTATCAAACAGTCAAATGTTGGCTATAGCCCAGTTCATTGGGGTATGTATGTATATGTGTGTCTATAGCCCAATTTACTTGTTTGTATGTATGTGTGTGTGTGTGTGTGTATAAATACTTATTACATTCAATAACATTAGAAATTAGTTGTATTTGGAAATGTACAGTGTGTTTACATGGAACTGGGGATTATTAAAAAGCTGTGGGTCTATTAATTTCAAGTATTGTTGACTGTGTTTATACACAGAAGACATGCTCTTATGCAATGTGTAACTCTGCTCATTACACACAATGGAAGTACTAAGTACATCCATCATCGTTGGCTTAGACGGTTGCAAATTTGGACAGCAGTGTAAGTAAATAGAAGATGTCATAGGCTGTTCATTAGTGGGTTCAGACAGAGCACCTTTGCTTGACTTCTTCTGAAGCTGTTTATCTTTCTACATTGCCAACATTATCACATGAACATATAACTTTTTTGGCTGTTTGATATATTCCTAGAAGGTAAGGGCCATGATATAGCTGGTAGATTGACTATAGTATACTTAAAGTCATAGAAGCAAGAGGTTTTAGTTTCTGATAATTTTTCTGGTGTAGAAAAATTATAATGGCTATATGGCTAGGCCTCATAGAGACTACAATAGCATGACTAAAATTTGGATTGCTCATTAATATAAACTTCAAACTGACATACCAGCAGATCAGAAAATGCATTTCATAGGGTATAAAGTATAGAATCAAGCCCCAAAATCTAAGGTTTAATTGTCTTTTCTTGTGTCATAAAATTTACACATTTACATGGCTAAATAAATAAATAAATAAATTTGTGCTCCACAGAGAAGTTCCTGCCTGGTGATATCAGTGAAAGCCAAAATCTAGTTAGTAAAACCATTTCCTAGACCTGGTATTACATCAGCCAGAGGAAGGAACACTATGTTACACAACCACAAGAAGAGTGTGTCATTTATCAATTCATTCCTATGGAATTGCTTCCGTAATTCACACAGAGGAACAATACCTGCTTGCAGTGTCTTTGATAAGCTGAGCTTTTAGGCATACTCAATGTATTTCTTCAACTATCACTTTAGTTATTCTTTCTTATATGCAATTGTCATAAGAGTTTAAATGCCCATTTTGTATCACTCTAATAACATGATCACAAGTTATTATTTTATACTATATCAAGTTTGACCTTAAGTCTCAACTTGTTTTGTCTTTAACATATCCCACCCTCCTTGACTTATTTTACGTAGCATAATACCCTCCAGTTCCATCCATATCAGTAAAAATGGGAAGTCTTCATCTTTTCTGATGGCTTAGTAATATTCCATTGTATATATGAACCACATCTCATATGTTGAACATAAGGAACAATACGGAGAACCATACGGAAAAGGAGGGAAAACTGAATGGGAAGAAATCAGATAGGAGACAAACCATGAGAGACTCTGGACTCTGGGAAACAAACTGAGGGTTACAGAGGGAGGGGAATGGGGAGATGGGTTAATTGGGTGATGGGTATTAAGGAGGGCAGGTGATGTGATGAATACTGGGTGTTACACGCAACTAATGAATCATTGAACACTACATCAGAAACTAAAGTTGTACTATATGTTGGCTAATTGAACTTAATTTTTTTTTTTTTGATTTTTTTTTTTTTAATTTTATTTATTTTTATTTCCAGCATAACAGTATTCATTATTTTTGCACCACACCCCGTGCTCCATGCAATCCGTGCCCTCTATAATACCCACCACCTGGTACCCCAACCTCCCACCCCCCGTCCCTTCAAAACCCTCAGATTGTTTTTCAGAGTCCATAGTCTCTCATGGTTCACCTCCCCTTCCAATTTCCCCCAACTCCCTTCTCCACTCTAAGTCCCCATGTCCTCCATGCTATTTGTTATGCTCCACAAATAAGTGAAACCATATGATAGTTGACTCTCTCTGCTTGACTTATTTCACTCAGCATAATCTCTTCCAGTCCCGTCCATGTTGCTACAAAAGTTGGGTATTCATCCTTTCTGATGGAGGCATAATACTCTATCCCCAGGGGTACAGGTCTGTGAATCACCAGGTTTACACACTTCACAGCACTCACCAAAGCACATACCCTCCCCAATGTCCATAATCCCACCCCCTTCTCCCAAACCCCCTCCCCCCAGCAACCCTCAGTTTGTTTTGTGAGATTAAAAGTCACTTATGGTTTGTCTCCCTCCCAATCCCATCTTGTTTCATTGATTCTTCTCCTACCCACTTAAGCCCCCATGTTGCATCACCACTTCCTCATATCAGGGAGATCATATGATAGTTGTCTTTCTCTGCTTGACTTATTTCGCTAAGCATGATACGCTCTAGTTCCATCCATGTTGTCGCAAATGGCAAGATTTCATTTCTTTTGATGGCTGCATAGTATTCCATTGTGTATATATACCACATCTTCTTGATCCATTCATCTGTTGATGGACATCTAGGTTCTTTCCATAGTTTGGCTATTGTGGACATTGCTGCTATAAACATTCGGGTGCATGTGCCCCTTTGGATCACTACGTTTGTATCCTTAGGGTAAATACCCAATAGTGCAATTGCTGGGTCATAGGGCAGTTCTATTTTCAACATTTTGAGGAACCTCCATGCTGTTTTCCAGAGTGGCTGCACCAGCTTGCATTCCCACCAACAGTGTAGGAGGGTTCCCCTTTCTCCGCATCCTCGCCAGCATCTGTCATTTCCTGACTTGTTTATTTTAGCCATTCTGACTGGTGTGAGGTGATATCTCATTGTGGTTTTGATTTGTATTTCCCTGATGCCGAGTGATATGGAGCACTTTTTCATGTGTCTGTTGGCCATCTGGATGTCTTCTTTGCAGAAATGTCTGTTCATGTCCTCTGCCCATTTCTTGATTGGATTATTTGTTCTTTGGGTGTTGAGTTTGCTAAGTTCTTTATAGATTCTGGACACTAGTCCTTTATCTGATATGTCGTTTGCAAATATCTTCTCCCATTCTGTCAGTTGTCTTTTGATTTTGTTAACTGTTTCCTTTGCTGTGCAAAAGCTTTTGATCTTGATGAAATCCCAATAGTTCATTTTTGCCCTTGCTTCTCTTGCCTTTTTCGTTGTTCCTAGGAAGATGTTGCTGCGGTTGAGGTCAAAGAGGTTGCTGCCCGTGTTCTCCTCAAGGATTTTGATGGATTCCTTTCGCACATTGAGGTCCTTCATCCATTTTGAGTCTATTTTTGTGTGTGGTGTAAGGAAATGGTCCAATTTCATTTTTCTGCATGTGGCTGTCCAATTTTCCCAGCACCATTTATTGAAGAGGCTGTCTTTTTTCCATTGGACATTCTTTCCTGCTTTGTCGAAGATTAGTTGACCATAGTGTTGAGGGTCTATTTCTGGGCTCTCTATTCTGTTCCATTGATCTATGTGTCTGTTTTTGTGCCAGTACCATGCTGTCTTGATGACGACAGCTTTGTAATAGAGCTTGAAGTCCGGAATTGTGATGCCACCAACGTTGGCTTTCTTTTTCAATATCCCTTTGGCTATTCGAGGTCTTTTCTGGTTCCATATAAATTTTAGCATTATTTGTTCCATTTCTTTGAAAAAGATGGATGGTACTTTGATAGGAATTGCATTAAATGTGTAGATTGCTTTAGGTAGCATAGACATTTTCACAATATTTATTCTTCCAATCCAGGAGCATGGAACATTTTTCCATTTCTTTGTGTCTTCCTCAATTTCTTTCATGAGTACTTTATAGTTTTCTGAGTATAGATTCTGTGTCTCTTTGGTTAGGTTTATTCCTAGGTATCTTATGGTTTTGGGTGCAATTGTAAACGGGATTGACTCCTTAATTTCTCTTTCTTCTGTCTTGCTGTTGGTGTAGAGAAATGCAACTGATTTCTGTGCATTGATTTTATATCCTGACACTTTACTGAATTCCTGTATAAGTTCTAGCAGTTTTGGAGTGGAGTCTTTTGGGTTTTCCACATATAGTATCATATCATCTGCGAAGAGTGATAATTTGACTTCTTCTTTGCCAATCTGGATGCCTTTAATTTCCTTTTGTTGTCTGATTGCTGAGGCTAGGACCTCTAGTACTATGTTGAATAGCAGTGGTGATAATGGACATCCCTGCCGTGTTCCTGACCTTAGCGGAAAAGCTTTCAGGTTTTCTCCATTGAGAATGATATTTGCGGTGGGTTTTTCATAGATGGCTTTGATGATATTGAGGTATGTGCCCTCTATCCCTACACTTTGAAGAGTTTTGATCAGGAAGGGATGCTGTACTTTATCAAATGCTTTTTCAGCATCTATTGAGAGTATCATATGGTTCTTGTTCTTTCTTTTATTGATGTGTTGTATCACATTGACTGATTTGCGGATGTTGAACCAACCTTGCAGCCCTGGAATAAATCCCACTTGGTCGTGGTGAATAATCTTTTTAATGTACTGTTGAATCCTATTGGCTAGTATTTTGTTGAGTATTTTCGCATCTGTGTTCATCAAGGATATCGGTCTATAGCTCTCTTTTTTGGTGGGATCCTTGTCTGGTTTTAGGATCAAGGTGATGCTGGCCTCATAAAATGAGTTTGGAAGTTTTCCTTCCATTTCTATTTTTTGGAACAGTTTCAGGAGAATAGGAATTAGTTCTTCTTTAAATGTTTGGTAGAATTCCCCCGGGAAGTCGTCTGGCCCTGGGCTTTTGTTTGTTTGGAGATTTTTAATGACTGTTTCAATCTCCTTACTGGTTATGGGTCTGTTCAGGCTTTCTATTTCTTCCTGGTTCAGTTGTGGTAGTTTATATGTTTCTAGGAATGCATCCATTTCTTCCAGATTGTCAAATTTATTGGCGTAGAGTTGCTCATAGTATGTTCTTATAATAGTTTGTATTTCTTTGGTGTTAGTTGTGATCTCTCCTCTTTCATTCATGATTTTATTTATTTGGGTCCTTTCTCTTTTCTTTTTGATAAGTCGGGCCAGGGGTTTATCAATTTTATTAATTCTTTCAAAGAACCAGCTCCTAGTTTCGTTGATTTGTTCTATTGTTTTTTTGGTTTCTATTTCATTGATTTCTGCTCTGATCTTTATGATTTCTCTTCTCCTGCTGGGCTTAGGGTTTCTTTCTTGTTCTTTCTCCAGCTCCTTTAAGTGTAGGGTTAGGTTGTGTACCTGAGACCTTTCTTGTTTCTTGAGAAAGGCTTGTACCGCTATATATTTTCCTCTTAGGACTGCCTTTGTTGTGTCCCACAGATTTTGAACCGTTGTATTTTCATTATCATTTGTTTCCATGATTTTTTTCAATTCTTCTTTAATTTCCCGGTTGACCCATTCATTCTTTAGAAGGATGCTGTTTAGTCTCCATGTGTTTGGGTTCTTTCCAAACTTCCTTTTGTGGTTGAGTTCTAGCTTTAGAGCATTGTGGTCTGAAAATATGCAGGGAATGATCCCAATCTTTTGATACCGGTTGAGTCCTGATTTAGGACCGAGGATGTGATCTATTCTGGAGAATGTTCCATGTGCACTAGAGAAGAATGTGTATTCTGTTGCTTTGGGATGAAATATTCTGAATATATCTGTGATGTCCATCTGGTCCAGTGTGTCGTTTAAGGCCTTTATTTCCTTGCTGATCTTTTGCTTGGATGATCTGTCCATTTCAGTGAGGGGAGTGTTAAAGTCCCCTACTATTATTGTATTATTGTTGATGTGTTTCTTTGATTTTGTTATTAATTGGTTTATATAGTTGGCTGCTCCCACGTTGGGGGCATAGATATTTAAAATTGTTAAATCTTCTTGTTGGACAGACCCTTTGAGTATGATATAGTGTCCTTCCTCATCTCTTATTATAGTCTTTGGCTTAAAATCTAATTGATCTGATATAAGGATTGCCACTCCTGCTTTCTTCTGATGTCCATTAGCATGGTAAATGCTTTTCCACCCCCTCACTTTAAATCTGGAGGTGTCTTCGGGCTTAAAATGAGTTTCTTGGAGGCAACATATAGATGGGTTTTGTTTTTTTATCCATTCTGATACCCTGTGTCTTTTGACAGGGGCATTTAGCCCATTAACATTCAGGGTAACTATTGAGAGATATGAATTTAGTGCCATTGTATTGCCTGTAAGTTGACTGTTACTGTATATGGTCTCTGTTACTTTCTGATCTACCACTTGTAGGCTCTCTCTTTGCTTAGAGGACCCCTTTCAATATTTCCTGTAGAGCTGGTTTGGTATTTGCAAATTCTTTCAGTTTTTGTTTGTCCTGGAAGCTTTTAATCTCTCCTTCTATTTTCAATGATAGCCTAGCTGGATATAGTATTCTTGGCTGCATGTTTTTCTCGTTTAGTGCTCTGAAAATATCATGCCAGCTCTTTCTGGCCTGCCAGGTCTCTGTGGATAAGTCAGCTGCCAATCTAATATTTTTACCATTGTATGTTACAGACTTCTTTTCCCGGGCTGCTTTCAGGATTTTCTCTTTGTCACTGAGACTTGTAAATTTTACTATTAGGTGACGGGGTGTGGGCCTATTCCTATTGATTTTGAGGGGCGTTCTCTGAACCTCCTGAATTTTGATGCTCGTTCCCTTTGCCATATTGGGGAAATTCTCCCCAATAATTCTCTCCAGTATACCTTCTGCTCCCCTCTCTCTTTCTTCTTCTTCTGGAATCCCAATTATTCTAATATTGTTTCGTCTTATGGTGTCACTTATCTCTCGAATTCTCCCCTCGTGGTCCAGTAGCTGTTTGTCCCTCTTTTGCTCAGCTTCTTTATTCTCTGTCATTTGGTCTTCTATATCACTAATTCTTTCTTCTGCCTCATTTATCCTAGCAGTGAGAGCCTCCATTTTTGATTGCACTTCATTAATAGCTTTTTTGATTTCAACTTGGTTAGATTTTAGTTCTTTTATTTCTCCAGAAAGGGCTTTTATATCTCTCGAGAGGGTTTCTCTAATATCTTCCATGCCTTTTTCAAGCCCGGCTAGAACCTTGAGAATTGTCATTCTGAACTCTAGATCTGACATATTACCAATGTCTGTATTGATTAGGTCCCTAGCCTTCGGTACTGCCTCTTGTTCTTTTTTTTGTGTTGAATTTTTCCGTCTTGTCATTTTGTCCAGATAAGAGTATATGAAGGGGCAAGTAAAATACTAAAAGGGTGGCAACAACCCCAGGAAAAAATGCTTTAACCAAATTAGAAGAGATCCAAAATCGTGAGGGGGGAGAAAGGGGATAAAAAGAGGTTCAAAAAGGAAGAAAGAAAAAAAAAGAAAAAAGAAAGAAAAAAAAAAAGAAAAAAGAAAAGAAAAGAATTTAAAAAAAAAAAGGAAAACACCTGAGAAAAATGTAAAAATGAAAAATATATATATTAGATAAACTAGTAAAAAATCGTTAAAAAAGAAAAAGGTAACAGTTTAAAAAAAAAAAAAATTTACCCGAAGGCGAGAAAAGAAAAAAACAAAAAAATGAAAAAGAAAAAAATTGAATTAACTGCAAGACTAAAAAAAAATCACAGGGAAAAAGCCATGAGTTCCGTGCTTGGCTTTCTCCTCCTCTGGAATTCTGCTGCTCTCCTTGGTATTGAAACCGCACTCCTTGGTAGGTGAACTTGGTCTTGGCTGGATTTCTTGTTGATCTTCTGGGGGAGGGGCCTGTTGTAGTGATTCTCAAGTGTCTTTGCCCCAGGCGGAATTACACCGCCCTTACCCGGGGCCGGGGTGAGTAATCCGCTCGGGTTTGCTTTCAGGAGCTTTTGTTCCCTGAGCGCTTTCCGTAGAGTTCCGGAGGATGGGAATACAAATGGCGGCCTCCTGGTCTCCGGCCCGGAGGAGCCGAGAGCCCAGGGCCGCACTCCTCAGTGCGCCCTCAGAGAACAGCGCCCAGTTACTCCCGTCTGCCTGACCTCCGGCCGCGCTCCGAGCTCTCCGAGCCTGCGACCAGTTCAAGGTAACCCCGAGCTGTGAGCTCACTGTCGGCTCTGTCTCTGTAGCCGGCTTTCCCGTTCCAATACCCGCAAGGTCTGCGACACTCAGACACCCCTGATCCTTCTGTGACCCTGCGGGACCTGAGGCCACGCTGAACCCGCGTGGGCTTCGCCCCGGTTTAGTCTCTGGAGCGATGTCCCTCAGCGGAACAGACTTTTAAAAGTCCTGATTTTGTGCGCGGTTGCTCCGCCGCTTGCCGGGAGCCGGCCCCTCCCCCCGGGGTCTATCTTCCCGTCGCTTTGGATTCACTTCTCCGCCGGTCCTACCTTTCAGAAAGTGGTTGTTTTTCTGTTTCCAGAATTGCTGTTCTTCTTCTCTTCGATCTGCCGATGGATTTTCAGGTGTTTGCAATCTTTAGATAAGCTATCTAGCTGATCTCCGGCTAGCTGAAGCAGTCTCAGCCTGCTAATTCTCCGCCATCTTGACTCCTCCTCCTAATTGAACTTAATATTAAAAAAAAAATACCCCACTCTCCAGATGAACTCAACCCAACCGTATTTTCAAAATGATTATTTTTTAAAAATACAAAGACTAATGTAACACACATCCGTGTACTCACCTCTTCAAGTAAATAAATTAAAAAGCTATTATTTTGATGTATTTATTTTCAACATTTTTTTGCAGAAATTGAAGTTGAAATCCCTATTTACCTATCAAATTCCATGCCTTTCTATCCCCCAGTTACAATGACCATGAATTGGGTCTGTAGCTCAACCCTGTTTATATACTCTTATTACTTGCATAGGAATGGCTTTATATTACAAAAGTCATATGCTTGCAGATTACACATATGCAATTTCCTGTAACTTCTTTATTCTCCGCTTTTTGAGGTTGATTAGTTCTAACCCATTTAAGAGGTTGTATCCCAAATATAAGTGATGCATCCCAAGTATAATATACAAATATGCTATAATATTTTTTCACCTTCCCCTTTATAATCCATCCTTCCACGTCTCACATGTTTCATAAAAATGATTCAGTGAATATCTCTGTACCTATCTCTACCTCACTTGAATTAAAATTTCCTTAGAAATTAGATTTCTTGGTTACATGCCATGTATACGGTCAATTTATATATATATATATATATATAGAGAGAGAGAGAGAGAGAGAGAGAGAGAGTTGCTCCTTAAAGAAATTGTTCTAATTTACACTTCCACCAGATTTATATGGAATGTCTGCTTCCCAGTCTCCTTTGTCAATGATATGGTCAGACTTTTGAACATTTCTGGACTGGTGAATGTGAAAAGATATCTGATTATAATTTGGAATAGATTTGTACTGGTTATTGGGGAGATTGAGAACATATATTTCTTGTCCATTTGGGTTTTTCTTTTGGGGGCGGGGAGAGGAATATTCCTTCTTTGAGTTGTTTATGCCCATTCATGTTTTTCTCTTTTCGATTTGCATTTTTCTATAGGAAGGATTTATTTATGTATTACGCTTCCTAAAACTCTACATAAGTTGCATGCATCTTTTCCCAGTTTGATTTTTATACCCCTTGTAATAAAGATTTTAATTTTCATAATTTCATTATTCTTTAATTATTTCTAAATATGTGTCTTTCATATTCTTCTCTCTGTATAGGCCCAAAAGATATTCGTCTATATTCTATCCTATCATTTTGTAATGTTCTGATTTTTTACATTTATATCTTTAATACATTTATATTTTTTGGAAAGGTGGTTTTCTTAGGATTTTCCTTCCTCATCAATATAGACTCTACTTCTTGCATCAATTCCATACATGAGTCAATTCCTGTTATCCAACTTATATGTATTTTCTTACATTAAAACTAGCAGTTCATTACAGTGAAATTAAATTTATAGCTACATTTAAGATTTGTCTTCGAGGTTTTCTCACTCAGGAAAACTTCTACACCATTACTGAGTATTTATGACCACCAATTTCACTCTATTACTTGGTCCTTTTTAATACATATCTTTTAAATTTTGTCTTTTGTATATAAAATATGCTTTAAAGGTAATGTGTATTGAATGACAGAGAGTCAAAGTGCATTAGAGAACAATTTATGAAGGGCAAAAAAAACAACAAAAAACTTCTATTTGGTATCTCTGTCTCTTTGAAAAAAATATAATATATCCATATATATATATATATCTCCATATATTCATGGGATACTATATGTCACTTAAAATGATTATATGTCATTTAAAATACTATATGTCACTTAAAATGAGTTAGATTTTTATCAACTTCAAACCTCTAGTACACCATAAGTTAAGAGCATATTACCAAAGTTTCCCAAGAACTACCACATCTTGGGCACATGGAGTATATCTTAAAATGCTTTTTAATACCATGTGAACATTTTCTCTTTTTATTTTTTATTTTTTTAATATTTTTGAATGTTTAATTTATTTATTAATGAGAGACAGAGAGAGAGAAAGGCAGAAGGCCAGGAAGAACCAGACTCTTTGCTGAGCAGGGAGCCCCATGCAGGACTCCATCCCAGGACCCTGGGATTATGACTTGAGCTGAAGGCAGCCACTTACCGACAGAGCCACCCAGGTGCCCCATTTCCTCCTTTAATAATTTTTTAATTTATATCAAAAGCTTACATTAATTTAATTTTCTTAGTTCATCATTGAAGGCTCTTAAAGATCTAGCTCCCTCTACTATTCACACTTATCCCTTAGAAATCCTCACTCCAACTTGCATCCAATAAATCAACTTTTCAAAGAAAATTTTAAGGTGGATTTTTCTTGTCTCTAGGCCTTTTCACATCCTGCCTCATCTCAGTAACAGACCCACTTCTCAAAGTTTCTTCACTGGGTGAAGTCTTAAGTCTTCATTACACTGAAGTTCTGATACTCTTTCCTCCAGAAAATCATGCATGGCCTTCTATCCCTAGTATAGTTTGCTTACTCTTACCACATTAATTGATTCTGTATCTGTTATTTTGTCTGTTAAAAAATATGTTTGAGGTGATTTTTAAAGGCAGAGAACGTTTATGTAGATTTGCTAATCTCTTATATTCATCACTAAGACAATGATTTTAAGGTAACAGTAATACAGCCAATATTTGTTAAATCAAAATTATAGGCACATTGGGAAATATAAAGATGTGTAAGACATTTTATAGTCTAATTAGGACCACAGATACCTTTACATAAAATTAGTTAGCAATCAAAACAAGCATGATTATAAACATTATTCACCAACATAATTATAATTACAATCATTCTATAGCATGTGTGTATATATATATATATAAAATGCATATATACACATATATATATGATAACATATTTTATGAGTAATCCATAGTGAAGAGGAAAAGAAGAGAAAAGGCAAGTAAAACAAAAACACATATTAATAGATACTGCTGCTAACACTTATTGGCCTCATTATATATATACTTTCAATTTGTGTGTGTGGGCATATGCATGTGTATGTATATGTATGTATATGTGCATATATACATATGTGCACATAATAAAAAGAAGCAAAGAAAGACACAGAGAAAGAATTTTGAATATCTCTTTCTACATAAATTATGTTCTTATTTTAATGACCACAAATCAATTTTGAATATTTTCTAACTTAATCAATCCTATATTAACAAATACTTTCAGTGTTTGCCAATCTTTACTATTATTATCATATAATAATAAAGACCTTTTTAAATGATATCAAATATTTAAAACTAAATTTTTAACTATGAGTTTGCTAAGTCACATATTCTGAATGTTTTTGAGATACTTGACACTTATTGCCAAATTGTTTTCCAGAAATTTTGTAAGAATTCACACTCACGGAGTACCTGGCTGACTCAGTAGAGCACACAACTTTTGATTTCAGGGAGGTAATTTCAAGCCCCATACTGGGTATAGAGATTACTTAAAAATAAAATCTTTAAAAAAATTTAAAAAACACCAGCACTCACACTCAACTGACAGTGTACTGAAGTGGCCTCACCAACACTGGATATAAGAAAATAATCCCTAAAGATTAAAAATTAAGGGGCACCGTGTGGCTCAGTGGGTTAAAGCCTCTGTCTTTGGCTCAGGTCATGATCCCAGGGTCCAGGGATCGAGCCCCTCATCGGGCTCTCTTCAGTGGGAAGCCTGCTTCCTCCTCTCTCTGCCTGCCTCTCTGTCTACTTGTGATCTCTGTATGTCAAATAAATAAAATAAAATCTTTAAAAAAAATTAAAAATTAAGTAAAATGAAAATAACCAAAGATCTTTAACCTGCTGGGGATTTATTTGGCTGTAAAATATGATATAGGGATGTGTGTGTGTATATTGTTAGCTAATTATTCTGCCATTTATTGATTAATCCCCTTGGTCATCCTACTGATTTAAAATGCAGATTTAAGATTCATTAACTAAGTAATTATATCTAATTCTCTTTGCTTCTGACCTTTCATGATTTTTGTGTTGACCTATCCATATTCTCTTTTACTGTTGTTAAACTGTTCTACTAATGGTATTTTTATTAACTTTTTAATGATTGTAAGAGAAATTTCCTCCCATGTTTGCTATTTCTATTCTAAGTGTGTATCGAAATGATATTTAGACTTACTTTATCAAGCTTTCCATGCTTTCCCAAAGTTAACCTTTAGGTAAAAATGATCTTATACGTGAATATTAATTTAGGAGATACTTTTCTTTAAGTGTTTCTGTTGAAAAACGAAGTATGTTTCTTCACTTTCATCTTTCTTTTAAATTCCATAGAATATGTATGTAGTTTATCTCACAAAGGTCTGGAAAATTTATTGTAGGTCATTGTTTAGAACTTTTTTCCTTGGGGTGCCTTGGTTTTGATTTCAGCTGAGGTCATGATCTCAGGAGATGGAGACCCTCCTTCCCTCTCCCTCTGCCCATTCCTCTCTGCTCTCTGTCTCTAAAATAAAAATAAATAAATAAAGCTTTAAAAAATTAAAAATAGAACTTTTTTCTTGTTACCATACGTGGATCTTTATTATCAATTTTATTTTAACATTTGATCATTAATACATAAGGAAGTTTTCTCTATTATTTTCAATCCAGGTTGCAGATGTACAGATTAGTTCTATATATCAGTTTTTATTTAATTCTTTCGGGTTTCCAAAGTAGAAAATCACATCATCAGCAACTAATACTTACTTTTCCTCTTTTAATTTTAAAGGTATGCTTTTTTTTTCAGTTTTTTTCCTGAATAATTCTATTAAAAGTTCCAGAAGAATGTTAAAAATAATTGTCATGATGACCAATTTGTCTTCCTCAAAGTTTAGTGGAAATATCTTTAGTGTCCAGCTATTTGATACAGGATTACTTTAGCCTAGAGAAGAACACATTGTGTTAAAAGAAAGTACACAAGTGATTTCATCATGTCATTGCTGTTTTTGCTATTTCCCTTAAATTATTTCAGCTTTGTTTCTGATTTAATTTGCTCCTAGTGTTTGATCACTAAGTATATTAGCAACTTCTCCTTTGTAATATATATTTATTTTTTACCCTTTTATTCCTAGTTAACTAAGATTTCTAAAGTTAGGAATACATGTTTACTATTGTTTTCTAGACATCTCTCAGTTTGATCATATAGTTTTTCTCCTTTAACCAACTGATATGATGCATTGTGTTAATAGGAATCCTAATATTAAACTATCTTTTTTATTTTTATTGATTAATTTTTTTTTAAAGATTTGTATTTATTTATTTGACAGAGATCACAAGTAGGCAGAGAGGCAGGCAGAGAGAGAGGAGGAAGCAGCTCTCTGCCGAGGAGAGAGCCTGAGGCGGGGCTCGATCCCAGGACCCTGAGATCATGACCTGAGCCAAAGGCAGAGGCTTTAACCCACTGAGCCACCCAGGCGCCCCTTATTGATTAATTTTATATGCTTTCAATTTTTTTTTTTTTTCTGGGCTGTGCCTGTGTGGACTGGTGCAGGCTGAGGGGAAAAGACTATATGTTTCTAATCAGTTAAGTGTTTAATACATGTTTATAAATGAAATTAGTTGGTAAAATAATTTTTTGTTAGGTGTATTTCAGTTTCTAATATCAATTTTTATAGGTGATATCAGAGAAGTGAAACTGTAAAATGAGAACAATTTTCAAAATAGATTGTTTTAATATGTTGTTTGAAATTTATCAGCAGAGAACAGATCATTGTTATATGGGGAAACAATTTTATAATATAGAGTGTTTATGAAATAGTCTCACCTGAAGTGTGAGATACCTCAGTTCATTTGAAAATATGTTTTCTGCGTTTACATCTGTTTATAAAAATGAAAAAAAAAATATTTCAACTACATTTAAGAAAAAGTAGAACTGAGTCTGTGGGTACAAGACAGAATTCATTAAGTAAAAATAAAAGAAGATAATAAAGCATGTGTCTTCCCCAATGTCACACTTAGCATAGAACTATACAGGGATCTTAGTAACACATTTAGAGAAACATATATTTCTGAGTATATGAGGTTTTAAAAGTCCATTCACTTATGTACATACAAATCATAAGGACTGTGTATTATCTGAGTTTGTGATAATGAGCTATACAAAATATTTCAGTTGAAGTTCTACATAACCACATATTTATTAATTCTTTCATTAAAACTATGAAATACCCCTTTTTCATGAAAGTATTGCACATTAAGCATATATTTTAGTACAGAATTGTGAAAATAACCATATAGAGATAGCAAATTTATTTGTTAATGTTTCTTTTTTCTCTAAGATATGGATTAGCTTTTATTTTTCATTGCCCAAAGACTCTGCATCTAATGTAAGAACATACAACAGTACAAAATGCTAAAGAACCTTCTGGCTATGTCAACTACAGATATTGTAAGTCAGATGGAGAGACAATGATTTTAATCTAGGAAACAAAGAAAAAGTTTGGTGCCTACAAAGGCAATAATAGGTCTGGAAGGATTAGGAGCAAGTGAGGGCTGATGTTGTGAATGGCAAAAGATGTAGCAAAATGCATTTAGATCCAATAGGAAAGTCAGGAATTATTTCCATGACTGTTGAATGTCTGCCTTCACCTCACACTCTTTCCCTGCAAGGCTTGGCAGGACAGGCTTTCAAAAGAATCTGCCAAACACATACAATCAATAGTTTTCATTAATAACACATTGAATTGATATAGTTCCTTTCTTCAAATGCAAGTTAAGAAGATCCAGTTTTCAGCAAACTACTGTGATCACATGTAGTTTCAGATCAGAACAAAATATTCCCCACATTTGTTTTCAATGTTGGAATGACAGTAGCAGCAAAGCAAAACTAGAAACCACAATTTTTTTAGGTGGGGATATATTTAGTGACAATAATCTGTCATAAAATAACAATAAGCAATTAATAAAGGCTGGACAAATATGAGGAGAAAGAAGTGGTCAGGGAAGATTTGTGGAACAGATAAGTAATACTTAGCAAAAAAAAAATGGATGGATAGATAGATAGATATGACAAGAGGAGGAAAAGACATAAAAGGAAGCTGATTACAATTTAGCTAAATCTTTCTTTGTGTCAAAAAATGTGCTAAGAATTTTCAACTGCATTACATCTTTTAATGTTCAAAACAACTGTGTAATATAGTATTGTTTCTATTTTTTATGTGAGAAAGTTGGATACTCGGATAACAAAAGTAATTCACATGGTCACTCTGTTAGCAAACTTCAGAGTTTATTTTATTTTATTTTTAAAGATTTTATTATTTATTTGACAGACAGAGATCACAAGTAGGCAGAGAGGCAGGCAGAGAGAGAGGAGGAAGCAGGCTACCTGCTGAGCAGGGAGCCTGATGCCGGGGCTCAATCCCTGGACCCTGAGATCATGACCTGAGCCAAAGGCAGAGGCTTTAACCCACTGAGCCACCCAGGCGCCCCCAAACTTCATAGTTTAGATCAATCAATCTCATTCCACTTTGTAGCTACAAATGAGAGGCTGTGCACATATTTGGCATAGATTTTTTTTTTATTTTTAATTTTAAATTAGTGATCGACATTTTAAAAATATGGAGTTCAAACATTTTTAAATCAGATATTGTTCAATATTGGGCTGACCTGCATAATCTAGATAGTGTAGTGTCTTTCTTGTTGGCCAAGTTCTCATTGCTGGACAAGCATAGGTACCTACAGCTCCCTGATAAAATGTATATCTTTATATTACCTTCTGATCCCTGAGATGTATACCTTTGCTAAAAAGAAAAGAGACTAGAAAACAAGCAAGAAAAAGAGAAAATGGGGGGGAATATGTCACATGATGTCACACAATCACAAACACAAACATGATATATAAAGAAGACTAAATGAAATCAAGGGAAGGCTAGGGGATATAAAAGACTGCAAAAGAATAAAAAGATTGAAAATGATTCTGAATATACTGGATTGGTACACAAGAGTAAAAGCAATGTATGTTGGTTAAGCCACTGCCTTGGGCTCATGTCATGATCCCAGGGTCCTGGGATTGAGCCCCAATATAGGCTCTCCACGGGGAACCTACTTCTGCTCATGCTCTCTGTCACTGTCTCCATCTCTCTCAAATAAATGAAATCTTAAATTTAAAAAAAAAAAATGTATGTTTAAATTTTATTTTCTGATTACTCTTCTTAATTGAAATGTCCTCCAATAGTTATAGTAAACATGTTTTATTTTAGATCAGCACATCAGAAAATAATTCTGGAATAATTAACACATAATTGTGTGACGGAGGAAGCACATACATGATTCTCTGAAGGCCGAAAATCTTGTGCACAATAGCAGGTTCATTGTTGAGCATCATTTTTTGTTAAGCATCCCCCATAATTATGCACATAGAAAACATACATTAAGTGACATGTTTTTAGGTATTTGGGAGGACATTTTTTTTTTCTTTAAAATATATGCAGAAGCTCAGAGCACCGATGAAGTTACACTGACTTTATAGGACAATTATTTGAAGAAACAAAATTAAGAACTTTTCTTGCCATGCTAATTATGAAACCATATTTATATCACCAATTTATATTCCTTATCTCTACATCGTTCAGAACTTATGTAGTCTGTTATATACTACTTTGAGACCCTTCATTCTTCTTTTTGAATAGGTCTTCTGTTGTTAAAACACAACAAAGAGTGATGTGGCGAATTTATAATTTTCTATTGAATTTGATTGTCGGAGATTGAAAATACAAATAATGCAGATTTCCAAGTACATTTTTATTTTGTTTGTTGGTTTGGTATAGTTTGATTTAGTTTGGTCTGAAAGAGTAGTGGTTAAATGGAAACTCAGGATTCAATCTGCCTGGATTCAAATCCAGGTTCTGCCGTTTACTAATTGTGGAACACAAGGCAAGTTACTTTCACTTTCTTCACCACTGCTTAGGAATCTTATAAATAAGAATAATCATAAGACCTATTTCTTAGAGTTTTGAGAGAATTAAATGAAAAAATGCATCTAAGATACAGAACAAAAATGTCTGGTACATGCTAAATGTATAGTAAATATTAGTTATTCTTGTATTCACTGTATTGTAATTATTGCATTAATTAAACTACCCTCACAACTGGAAAATTTCCATATTACCTCGGGGGCTATTTCTAATAGAAGGGAGAACTCCAGGGAATAGATTAATTTAATTAAACTTGAAAAAAAAAATTAGATTACTCAGAGGATGGATTCTTTCAATTCTAGGTCACCTGAACACATCAGGGCTAGAACTATAGCAAATAGATTAATTGCATTTTCTTCCATATTAACTACGTGGGTTTACTTTTCGCAATGTTTAAATGCTTGAAATGGGTCCCACCAACAACTTAATTCAGGAATCAATTTGCTCTCAAAAAGTGCCAGAATAGTATCAATGACTTATTTTTGATACTAAGCAAAATGTGAGGAATACTAGGCTTAAAAACCACTTGGGGAAGATTTGACATAATTTTTCAGAAGGCATTATTCAATAAATAACTCTGGTCCTGATTTTCAATTGACATGTAGTGTATAAATGTGTATAAATCAGTCAAAAAAAAAACAAGGGCCGGCAAAACAAAGGGAGTACGAAAGCATTCTGCTGGGAGAGAATCAGTGAGAAAGGCGTTCAAACAGAACGACACCATTTTCTCTCCAAAACAGCTTACCTTTTTCTTCCTCATCTTGTAACACCCCGCTGGTTCACTGTGCTCTAGTCAGGCCTTTTGTGTTAGCACCTTCCTTTCTTTCTTTCTTTCTTTCTTTCTTTCTTTCTTTCTCCCCCTTCCTTCCTTCCTTCCTTCCTTCCTTGCCTTTTTCTTTCCTTTCCTCTTCTTTCCTTCCTTCCTTCCTTCCTTCTTTCTTTCTTTCCTCTTTTCCTCTTTCATTCTCTTTCTTCTTTCTTTCTTTTTCTTTTTTCTGCCTGAAATGCTCCTTCTTATATTTGTCATATGACTAGATTTTTGCCATCTGAAGAAGAAATTGATATAATAAATATCAAATAATCTGCTACTCTGGTAAATCATTTTCAGGCTACTTTGAAGAAGCTACATCCTCTCAGGAGCTCTTAGTCATATTTTCCTTCCTTAACATATCATTTCCATTATTAGAAAATCTGTAACTACAGGTTTTATTAATTTATTATTTGTTTACAGTATATCTATTTTTATTATCTTTGAAGCTTCATGAAGACAAGCTTTTTTTTTTTTTTTTTTTTTTGCCATATTCACCACTATATCTGACAAAAGGTAGAAGTCCTGAAAGTAGTTGTTTCAAAGACTGGCTAAATCATCCATCAGGTCCACTTCTCTATGATGTGAATAGCAGGAATAAGGGTCTGTTTAATTGTGCTGCTTAGGATGAAGTAAGTCCTTCATGAATCAATAAGCTACTTTTAAAGGTGATAGTCTCATGCTGAATTAAATAATAGAGAGAAATTCCGAGAGAGGGATGCAAAGAGTTACGTGCAGAATGGATTTTGAGAGGACAAGAAACTGTGTGGACTTTGTGAAAAAAGGATGTGGATAAGCAGCCAGAGCTGTTGAAAGCCATTTTAGGCAGAAAAAATGAACAAAGATAAAGAGGTGAACAGGAGCTTTGTGTCTGGAGTTTGAATTAAAATACTTTTCACACAGGACCAGGGAATTTGTGTTTGGGCAGTGACTGGACAAATTTGGGTAGAGAGAGCATACCACATAGCCTCCACCTTGAAAGCCAAGTAGAAGAGTCTGGAACTGACATCATCATTACATGTCTCCCTTTCCATATGACTTCTCCCACTCTGTGCAGATCTGTACCTTAAACTCTGCCCAACTATATGATGTTCTCAAACACAAGGACTGTGTTTTGTTCACCATTGTATTCCAACACCTAGCACAGTTGCTGACATCTACTAATCGAACAAAAATATTTGAAAAAAAAATTATAAGGCATTAGAAACCTCTGAATACTTTTGAATATTAAAATCAGAAGGTAACAGTTGAGTTTTAGAAACACAAAATTCAAAGAGGTAATTCAAAGAGGAAATTTAAGAGGCTAGTGCCAAAAATTTGGGATTGATGCACTGTGGGTCCGGACATCAGTAGTGGCAAGTAGGGACTGAGTGAAAGGAAAATGATGAAAAATTCCTGTAAATAAAGATTCCTTATCAACTGATTGGATATACATAATGAAGAATAAAAATAAAGCGAGTGAAAGATAATCCTAATGTTTTATTTCTGGAAAATGTATATATCTTTATATATATGCATATATATAGTTAAAAGGATCTTTGTCATTTCATAAGCCTAGATGGGTACACAGTACAGTCCACAGATTTAAGATTTGAACCTTGGCTCTGCTAAGAGATCAGTATATTTCAGGGTCTTCTGTGGAAGGGTAAACATTATGGATGGATTATCTCAATAACAACTTGTGGTTCTTTTGCTCTTCAGTGTTTACCATAGATGTGGAAGTGAAGGTATTTACTTGACTTTGACCAAAATAAAACATTAATCTTTACTATTTTAATATGTCATGTATTTATTTTTATTTATGAGAGAGAGAGAGAGTGCATGAGTTGGGGGAGGGCAGGAGAGGGAGAGAATCTCAAGCAGACTCTATGCTGCACAGAGCACAATGTGGAGCTCTATCTCATGAACCTGAGATCATGATCTGAGCCAAAATCAAGACTTGCACCCTTATCCAACTGAGCCACCCAGGTGTCCCAGCACTGACCTTTATTTTGCACCAAACTTTATGAGGGTTTCGAAAGATGAAACAGATTTCGTGCTGTACCAGTTAAAAGGTCAAAAACTGAACATCAGGTATTCTTGGTTCTTTTTCTCCTATGTTCAGGGTTCTTAGACATGTCTACTGCCCCTCTTCCCTTTCTCTTTTCTCTTTCTTTCCAGTCATTTGCTAGTCACAAGAAACTAATTAAAAAGTTT
Organism: Mustela erminea; assembly: GCF_009829155.1. Classification (NCBI taxonomy): domain Eukaryota; kingdom Metazoa; phylum Chordata; class Mammalia; order Carnivora; family Mustelidae; genus Mustela; species Mustela erminea. The sequence goes on from NC_045625.1 coordinate 57,587,775, forward strand.
CCAGTTTCACTACACAAACAGGTTATCTTTATTCCTGTCTGTCCACAAAATCAACTTGAACAACTAGTTGAGAGAGTCTAAAGTTTCACACTTGGAGGGTGTGGCAGATGCAAAAATGCACTACTTAGATTCTCCCTCAAGAAATCTCCAGCTTTCCAGTTATCATGAGTATCGATAGCTCACAGCCTTTAGCTTTTAGTGTCTTCAGGGTCCCCTAGCATCCTAGCTGAGATCTCGTCCTCTTGGGAAGCCAAAAACTTAGCAAGGTGAATAATGGTGTTACATAATACAAGCTAGCCATTTTCAAGTAAGGTAGGATACCTCTAATAGACAACATTTGCTCTGGAGTTTGCCATTTGGCTGGCAAAGATTTGTCAAAAGCATGGCATGGTCTAAGAGCTCACCCTGACCTTCCTGCTACCCACCACTTTTTTTTTTTTTTAACTGCTACTTTCCCCAAATCAGCTTTGCACTTCTAACTTCATCTTAATATCTCCTTCCCAAAAATCAATCTGAGTACACTGAGAAAGCTGGTGCTGTGATGGAGTTTTTCCAGAACTGCTTAATCACCATGTAGCTGGTAGTGAGGAGCCTGTGCCTAAGGATGAGTAATGTGTTGAGAGCCCCTGAAACGTGGTGGCCGTTCAATTTTTTAAATTATTATCCATGATGAAATGGGATGGTTTGTGAGCAAAGGTGAATATAATGTCATGATTAAGACATTTGAAAAATATCATTGGGGGGAGAAGTATAAATACAAGGATAACAAAACTGGATGGTTATTACCTTGATGAGATCAGTAATGAAAAGCTGAGGACTTTTTTTTTTTTTCTTGACAGACAGAGATCACAAGTAGGCAGAGAGGCAAGCAAAGAGAGAAGAGGAAGGAGGCTCTCTGCTGAGCAGAAAGCCAGACATGGGGCTCGATCTCCGGACCTTGGGATCATGACCTGAGCCAAAGGTAGAAGCTTAACCCACTGAGCCACCCAGGCACCCCAAAGCTGAGGACTATTAACAAACAATTTAAAACCATCTGAAAGCCAAAGAGTAACTTATAAAGAACTCACTTATCTTGCTCTGAGCAAACAGATGAAGCTACGATAAAGCACAGTTTTTGAAAAACAAGGTGCTGAATTTCAAAGATCTTTGAATGTTTGCTTAAAATATTTTATTTATTTATTTCCTGTGAGAAAGGGAGAGTAGGAGCAGGAGCAGAGAAGAGTGGGCCGGGCAAGCGGCAGGCAGAGCGACAAGCAGACTCTGAGCTGAGTGGAGATCTTGTTTCCGGGCTCTACACCAGAACCCTGCAATCAGGGCCTGAGCCATAGTCAGATGTTTAACCGACTGAGCCACCCAGTCACCCCTGAAAGTTCTACCATAACAGATCTTTAATACCAAACACAGGGTCCTAGTTAAGAAACTGTGAGAATCTGATTTAGGATAGGGACATCTGGGAAGAAGCCCTAGAAGATTTAGTCTCCCCAAAATTTTCTTAACTTTTTTTCTTAACTTTTTTTTTTCTTAACTTTCTGAACCTTCAGAAATGGTCAATCTTATCCCATTAAAAGATTTAGTCTCCCCAGAATTTTCTTAACTTTCTGAACCTTCAGAAATGGTCAATCTTATCCCATTAAAACATAGCACTCCTCTAATATCAGAAAATAATACAAAGAGATTTATCCCATAAGGCAGAAGTTTAGGAGAGCCACCTCCTCTCCTACCCTTTAGAGCTATAATCAGAGTTAAGTCACAGTCATATTACCACTCCTTCAGGTTTAATATGTTTGAATCACCAGGACAGACAATAGAGGATAGAACGCAAAGGCTTATGGAAGTAGATATTTTGTGAAGCTGTTTCAGATACAGAAACCATTAATTAATTTAAGAGGTGACTGGGTCCTGTATTGAAAGATGTTGCCATCTTTCAATATATTGTAATGTTTTCTCCAGGCCTTTCAAAAAGACCTATGGCCACTTGCTTGAGCCATTACTTATCCACCATTTACTATGCACTGGGGAAAAGTACCTACAAGACACTTTGTGGACAGTTGGACACAGAGGTTAAATTGAAACTAATACCTGCAGAACTGAAGTGACCTTATGGTTCCCCCTGGTCAAGTAGAGTCATGTTGGATCAGGTTATCAATTCCTGACTAAAATCCAACTTAAAATTGCCCACTGAGTCCACCCACCCACCCACCCAGTAGAAGTCCCCATCATAGCTGAATGTATATTTGGCATTGACATATTTGACCACTGAAATGACAGTTGAATTTGTGACTTTCACTTGTGGGATAAGAAAAATCCCAGTGGAAGGTCATGAAGTTTCTGAAACTACCACTGCTCTTCCAGCTAAGGCAATTAAAAAAACAAAACAAAACATTAACTATCATATACTAGAGGCAATAACCAAGGTAGGTGTCACACTGAAGGAACTAAAGGATGTATAATTAGTGGCCTCCATCATTATCTCTCTTTAATTTATCAGCCTGGCCCCGCAGACACTAGATGGAGCCTGAATCCCAGCAAGTGCCAGTAGACCAGGGTGGACTTATCCAACCAGCATCTCCGGCAGCAGCTTGTGCCAGTTATGGTATCTTCTGTAAGGCACTTTAATAGACCTCAGGTATGTGTCCTAGTATGTGTATAGATACCATGTATAGATATAGATCACATGGTGTGTGTCCACTGATTTAGTAAATATCTTCTTTGTTATTCAGTTAAGACATAGGATCAGAAACAGTTCTCGTTCCCTTAAACTAAATATATATATATATATTTTTTGTTTGTTTTGTTTTGTTTTGTTTTTCAGCTAAAACATAGGATCAGAAACAGTTCTCATTCCCGTGGAGTTCCACTGAGCACTGACAGAAAAAAGGTTTGACTATCTGTAACTGTCCATCATGAAGTTGGTACTTACTGTCAGATGCACCAAATCATGAAGTTCTCTGTACTCAGAAGAAATCATTGTTAAGATAGAAAGAATATATCCAGGAGCAATCAGGGAAAGGGTCAGACGGTAAAACAAACTTCATGAGAAAGTAACCCGTGTGCCTAATTCCCCAACTACAGTTGCACCTGTTCTCCTCCTTCAGCTCATTCCTACGACTGTATGTTGAAATCATGTACCAACAGCTCTAAACATGGATATTGAGGAGGGTATGTGCTATGGTGAGTGCTGTGAAATGCGTAAGCCTGATGATTCATAGACCTGAACCCCTGGGTCAAATAATACATTTTATGTTAATAAAAAAAATTTTTTGAATACAAGAAGCCAGGAAAAAAAAAAGAGTAAAATTCCAAAGCTTCTTTTACATATTGTCAGGATGTTATGTGGAAAGCTAAAAAGCAATGATAGCCCTATTAGAGTCTCAGTCGAGATTAGACTTAATCATAGTCATGATGCATGAACACTTGGATGTTTACTTTGCATAGAAAGGGAGTTAACCTGTGGTCATAATATATACAGATTAATAGGCAGCAACAAATTAGGTCAGCTGGTCAAAGACTTGGAAGGAAGAAGATTGGAAGATTAGTTACAAGGAGGTCTGGAGGAAAGGTATGTGGATAGAGATATGAGAATGAGCACAAAGTGTGAATGCTTACCAGAAAAGATGCACTAGAGAAAGGCACTAAACTTCCAAATGGAAGTGGTGCTCAACAAATTGATGTTAGTTGATGCAAAACTATCAGGAGCTATGTGTCACTATTATAAAAGATGAGGCTAGGATGACAAGGACAAAAGCAATGCATAGATTCCTACCTACTTAGACTAGTCCAAGTATTATTACCATATCTCTTAATCTCCTCAATGCCTATAACAAAGGCCGGTGCTTACATCCAATATGGCGTTATTCCTTGAGTAGACCAAATGGCACTTGGTTCCAAGTTGACTCTGTTAGGTCCTTCTCTTATATAAGGTATGTGATCTGCTTACACTGGAATAGACATCTAGTCTAAGTCAAGGATTGACTTTGTTTTCTACTGGGCCTCAGCCAGCTCCTCTGTCCAGGGGCTTACAGGATGCCTGATCTGCAGACATGTAATCCCCAGGCAGCTTCTGACCACAGGATTCACTGGCTGTTGTAATACATAATGTATCACACAGTTGATGCTGATCTGACAGACTGTTAGAATGGCACGCTGAAGGGAAAGCTAAAGTACCAGCTTTGCAGCAATATCCTGCAAGAATGAAGTACCATCTTCCTGCTTAATATGCATTAAATCAGAGACATTTATTTGCGGGGAGAGGCCACTCACACTGTTAAACATACTATAATGGACAAGACAACCTCTTGGACAAATAATTATTTAGTTCTAAATGTCAATAGTACCGAGATGGAGAAAACCTGTACTCATGATACAGAGGTAATACAAGGTCCCAGGCCATAAGAACTTTGTTGCATAGGTTAACAGGTATTGATAAAATCAGGTCAGGGTAAAAATTTAGGATCATGTTATCCTATTTCCTGTTCCTTCTTTATAGTTGAACTGCTTTGACACTGTTCATTTCAACTCGAACTTAAAATACAGTAATTTGGGAACAGTCTCCAATATTCTGGCAGATAACATCAGAGTTTTCTCTACCATTTCAGAATGAATAAAATCTGTCATGCTAACTCACCAGCACAAGTTGAAAGAAAAAGAAAAGGAGGCTTTTAAATGGGAAACTTGTAAAAATGTGGGAAGTTTTCCTTGCTGAATAAACTTGAAAACCATTGTCTGACATTCATTTTCACAACCATGAAAAGTGAAACTCCCTTCTGACTTTTAAGGTAAATTAAATATAGGGTTATGAAGACAAGATGGAAAGATTAAAGACATTTTTTTTTCTCATAAGACATATGTTCCCACTGAATAGTGTATGTGTTGTCAGAACCATTTCACACCTATATTTGCTAGAGAAAATCACCTAAATGGAAAAACACAGGAAAAAATAATCAAAAAACATTTATAAACATCAATATCCTACTATTTAATGTATACTCTTTGATAATATTTTCATATTTTCTTAATTATTATTAAAGGATTAGGAAATACATAGTAGGAAATAGATCTTATAAAAAATAATTGCATTAGTGGTTTCACAGATAGTTAGACTATCTAACACTTCCAGCACTAATGTCTTTTCTATACCAACACATCATCTATACTACAAGATACGCAGAATATGTAATTTAGAGTGTCTCCTAATCTTAGCCACAGTGTATGAAACAATAAAGTTTAAAACCACAGGGGTTGTGTCTAAATGTACAACCAGTATAGTTATTTTGCCTGCATTTGCCAGTAAGTTTAATTGAGTAGTAAATTCATTCTTCCTGCCAAGACTTTTTATTATTTTTTGACTGAATTGAAAGAACGAACGGTCACTTGAAGGAAGAGGTCTTAAATCTAACTCAGAGTAAAGGAGGAAATGAAATTTGTATGTTAAAAGATTGACTGTAAAATAAACAATAAAGCATACAAAAAAGAAGGGTTATTAAAGGGACAACAGCATAATAGTGATACTCAATGGAAAAATTATTAAAGTTTTTTTTCCCCCAATGTTTAACTTAATGAGGAAAGTGCTAAATATAAATTCAAGTAATTAGGGGTCTCCTTGGCCTTGCTATTAAATAGATTGTTACAGAATGAATGAAGCAAACCTTAAAAAATTAAACATAGATTAACATTCTTTCATGTGACACATTGAATATGGAACAATAAGTACTTTGCTAAAGTATAAATTCCAGTGAATGTTATTTCTTAAATGCCATAGAGGACCCGAGCTGCATTAACAAAATCCATTAGAGTTGCATATTTTCATAAGAAAAGAAAAATAGCATACTTGAAAATGACCATTTTGTAATTTTTTTCCTTCTTTTTTATCTTGTCAGTTTTTATAGTTGTGGAAACAAATTGCTTTTGAGTGAAGATGAAAAGTTAAAATTTCCTTTTTTAAATAATAAAGTTTAAGAGGAATATAAATATCAACAAAGAAAAATAAAATAGTTTAAAAACTAAAGACATATTCTAAATAAAAAATTTAGTAGAGACTAAATAAAAGAATTACTCTTATTTAAATTACTGTTTAAGTTCAAAATGAATCTTTCCTCCTGTGAAGTCGGAACACTGAATTCTGTTTCCAGCAATGGAACTTAGAGTAACATCAATTTTTGCTTTATAGAAAGCAAACTCAGAATCTCATTGTCCTACAACAGCAACTTGTCTCCTTCCTTCTTTCCTTCCTTTCCTTCTTTCTCTTTCCTTCTTTCTCTCTCCTTCCTTTTCTTTCTTTTTTCTTTCATAGCTCATATTTCTTTGAGTTTCTGAGATTTAACCAATCTTAGCTGGAGTAAAAGGATTCAACTGGTCTGGCCTCCAGACTGCCAATGATTTCATATCCTCCCATACATCTTCTGAGACAAGCAGCTCCCTTGGTGCACTATTTTCATGGCCTTAAAGAAGCCCTGAAGGCAAGTGGAAACCTGGATGCTTTGTAACTTCTCAGTTGGAAACTACAATGCTGTGATTTACACATGTATCCTAAAGCAAGTCACATGGCACACCCAATTATCAATAGGGTAGACAAATATATTTTGACCTCAAAGCGACACCTCACTAAAAATAACAGGTCAAAAGTTGTCCATGGGAAATATCCTGCTATATAGGGTAGTGAAGAATTAGGACCAATAATTCAAATTACCATGTACATATGTGATCTTTTTTTCTCTATAAAATAATTTCTGTGATATCTTGTTCACAAAATTGATGACCAGTCTCTTAAAACAAACAACTTTTGAACACAAATTGCTTATTGTTATGTGCCAAGAACTCTGCTAGGTGCTCAAGACACAAAATTGTGTGAAACACTGTCTAATCTTTTGGCTGAGGGAGACATATTCATTAGATTGGGCAGGCTATGCTAAGCTCAGGTAACAATGTTAGTAGATTCATGCAACAAATTTTACTTCTAGGATGCAGAGAGTGTATTTCAGGTTGGAGTTTGGTGTTTTTGTTTGTTTGTTTGTTTTGTTTTGTTTTGTTTTTGTTTTTGTTTTTTGTGACTGGCCTCTAAGCAGTAGTCAAGTGAACCAGGTTACCAGCAAGTATCTTATAATACCATCTCTTAAGTGGCCTTCCTGGTTGTCACAATAGCAGAAGACAATGTGAAAGTTTGTGCAAGGAGTTTCATATCCAGGCTTGGGATTGACACACATCACTGTCCCCACACTGACAAAACCAGTCACATGGCCATTATCTAATCATAAAATGTCAAACTAATTACAACAGTCTCAAATCATGGTATCCAGAAAAGATTTATTGGATATGTGTGCATTGAATGACATCATCCTCCTTCCTATTCACCAAATATAGGTCACTTTTCTTTCTACACTTAGAACACACTTTTCCTCCCTAAAAAGGGACAATCCAGAGTCCCATCCAATTATTGTATCCAGGTCAAAGTCCATGATCATTAGCCATGAATACCTCTATCCCTGGGATCCCAGTGACCTGTTTGATCTAGAAGTCTCAGTGGTCCTGCCTCTTGACCACAAAGTTATTTGATTGTAGACACATACACCCACACACAATGTGTGGAGTTGTGACTGGATAACCAGAATAAATACTTCCATTTGAGAAGAGACTTTCTAGTCATTGCTCTCTAGCAATTTTGAAACCCCACCTAACTAGCATTGTACAATCCTTCTATCTTAGAAATGCCAGGATTGGGGCACCTGGGTGGCTCAGTGGGTTAAGCCTCTGCCTTCGGCTCCAGTCATGATCTCAGAGTCCTGAGATCGAGCCCCACGTCAGGCTCTCTGCTAGGAAGGGAGCCTGCTTCCTCCTGTTTCTCTGCCTGCCTTGTTGCCTACTTGTGATCTCTCTCTGCCAAATAAATAAATAAAACCTTTGGAGGGAAAAAAAAGTGCCAGGATTACTTTTGAGTTTTGATAATCTCTGTATCTGCTCTATGGGAGGAACTGTCTTGTCCATGTTTTTGTTTTTGTTTTTTGTTGTTTTGTTTTTCAGATTTTATTTATTTATTTGAACTAGATAAAACCTCCCAACCCCTGCCCCTTCAAAACCCTCAGATTGTTTTTCAGAGTTCATAGTCTCTCATGGTTCAACTCCCCTTCCAATTTCCCTCAACTCCCTTCTCCTCTCTAACTCCCCATGTCCTCCATGCTATTAGTTATGCTCCACAAATAAGTGAAACCATATGATAATTGACTCTCTCTGCTTGACTTATTTCACTCAGCATAATCTCTTCCAGTCCCGTCCATGTTGCTACAAAAGATGGGTATTCATCCTTTCTGATGGAGGCATAATACTCCATAGTACATATGGACCACATCTTCCTTATCCATTTGTCCATCTTGGTTCTTTCCACAGTTTGGTGACTGTGGCCATTGCTGCTATAAACATTGGGGTACAGATGGCCCTTCTTTTCACTACATCTGTATCTTTGGGGTAAATACCCAGTAGTGCAATTGCAGGGTCTTAATTTCTTGAGGAATCTCCACACTGTTCTCCAAAGTGGCTGCACCAACTTGCATTCCCACCAGCAGTATAAGAGGGTTTCCCTTTCTCTACATCCCCTCCAACACATGTTGTTTCCTGTCTTGCTAATTTTGGCCATTCTAACTGGTATAAGGTGCTATCTCAATGTGGTTTTAATTTGAATCTCCCTGATGGCTAGTGATGGTGAACATTTTCTCATGTGTCTGATAGCCATTTGTATGTCTTCATTGGAGAAGTGTCTGTTCATATCTTCTGGCCACTTTTTGATGTGATTATCTTTTTTGTGTGTGTTGAGTTTGAGGAGTTCTTTATAGATCCTGTATATTAACCTTTTGTCTGTACTGTCATTTGCAAATATCTTCTTCCATTCTGTGGGTTGGCTCTTTGTTCTGTTGACTGTTTCGTTTGCTGTGCAGAAGCTTTTGATCTTGATGAAGTCCCAAAAGTTCATTTTTGCTTTTGTTTCCTTTGCCTTTGGAGACATATCTTGAAAGAAGTTGCTGTGGCTGATATCGAAGAGGTTACTGCCTATATTCTTCTCTAGAATTCTGATGGATTTCTGTCTCATGTTGAGGTCTTTTATCCATTTTGAGTTTATCTTTGTGTATGGTCTAAGAGAATGGTCAAGTTTCATTCTTCTACATATAGCTGTCCAGTTTTCCCAGCACCACTTATTGAAGAGACTGTCTTTTTTCCACTGTATATTTTTTCCTGTTTTGTCAAAGATTATTTGACCATAGAGTTGAGGGTCCATATCTGGGCTCTCTACCCTGTTCCACTGGTCCATGTGTCTGTTTTTATGCCAGTACCATGCTGTCTTGGTGATCACAGCTTTGTAGTAAAGCTTGAAATCAGGTAACATGATGCCCCCAGTTTTATTTTTGTTTTTCAACATTTCCTTAGTGAATCAGGGTCTCTTCTGATTCCATACAAATTTTAGGATTATTTGCTCCAGCTCTTTGAAAAATACTGGTGGAATTTTGATCGGAATGGCATTAAAAGTATAGATTGCTCTAGGCAGTATAGACATCTTATCAATGTTTATTCTTCCGATCCAAGAGCATGGATCGGATGTCTTCTTCAATTTCTTTCGTGAGTATTCTGTAGTTCCTTGAGTACAGATCCTTTACCTCTTTGGTTAGGTTAATTCCCAGGTATCTTGTGGTTCTTTTTCTTATCCATTTAAATCCTATGTGTGTCAGAGATTGTCTGACGATAGAAGCATGTAGGTTTCCTTCTAAAAATAACTTAAAAACTAAGCTGTTTCTCAGACTTTTAGCTATAGAGAACAAACTGATGGTTACCAGAGGGGCAATGATGAGGATTAAAGAGTGCACTTACCATGATGAACATGGTTCATCATGGTAGATTTTAGAGTAATCTATAGAATTGTTGAATCACTATATTGTACACCTGAAACTAGTATAATGCTCTATGTTAACTATATTGGAATTAAAATTTAGGGACTTAATTACAAACTAAGCTGTTGCATTATTAAATGTCACTACCTTCAATATAAGCGCTGTGATCATGATTAAAGTAGAAAAGATAGGAATTGGAAAGTTGTAGAACAACCCTTATACAAAGACAAAGACACCATTCTACCCACATTTCAGTAGAGTCACTTATATGGCCTTACTTAACAAAATCACTGCATGTACAGATGGGAATTATGGTCTTTCTATAGATGCAGAAATATGAAATGAGTTTGTTGAGCATCTTGCCAATTTTACCACACACACACACACACACACACACACACACACACCCCTACAAAACTCTTATACCAAGTTTTTAGAGGTTGGTATCAGGATAAAAAAAAAATCAATATGTGCTGCAAAATACTGCACACATTTTACCAATTTTATTAAGCTGTGCATGGTTTTTGATAATTGATTATGCATATTCATTTCAGAAATATTGGCACATACCAGACTAATCCAGTTTTTATACAAAATTAGATAAATGACTTATATAGCCCATATAATCCTATGTCATTTGATTTTAAGGTATCCTACTGGGTAGAAATAGTCATATTTAGTATAAAGTGTATGACTCATGGGTCAGTCTGATGGGCATTACTAGTGTCCAGATCAGAATTATAAGAACAATGGCTCAAATCCTCTTTTCATCTAAATCAAAATAAATATAATCTCTAATGGCTATTGTTTCTAAGATAGTAGAAGGAATTAAAATCAAGAAGAAAAATAAAATGTTCTAGCTATCAATATGATAAAGCCATATTATTTTCATTGAATATTCATTTTGCACTATTTAGTATAAACTGTAATGTGCAAGGTCAAATTATGATATAACCAATCACTGTAATACCTTACATGTAAACAAAACACTATAATTACCGTGACAGGGAAAGCAAAAATAAACTAGTTTCAAGTGTTCATGTGAATAACCTGGAATCAGAAATTCTTTAGGCACTATATTCAAGAGTGTGTATTCATTTATTCCTTATTTTTCTCTTTACTCAAGAACACTGAATGAGTTCTCATGAATACTAAGCATTCTTTCAGACACAAATTTATATTGGGACATTTTCCTACAGAATACCAGAGAAAAAAGAATGAAAACCGAGGTATAGGGTACATTTCTTGGATCATGGATTTTTTTTTTAACTTTTATATTTACCATGAACAGAAGATATCCTCAGTGGAATGTAAGGTAAAATCACTGAGTCAGGAGTCAGAACTGTCTTTCACACCTTGACTCCATCATTTACTAGCCCTACTACCCAGGATAAGTCACATAATCTCTCATAATTACTGGTCGGTGACTGGGTTTGAAGAGGAGGAAATAATAATTCCTCTTTTGATATCACATGGTGGTTCTAAGGACCAAATGAGACAATGTATGTAAAAGTAGTTTGAAACTAAGCTGCTATACAGTTTTAAGGTGTTATTATTGTTTCTGAAATCACTTTAATGGGTTCTATTTCAGGTATGGCTTTTTTCTCTTCTTATTATTATCATTTTGTTTTAATACTTGCACTTTAGGCCACAAGATAGCTATATTCCTTACCTTTTCTCTTTTCATTCTTTCTATATCTCCTGGTGCATTACTCCAATAAAGATATCTTTTTCCAAAATGTAAAATTCATTTGAAATCCTGATTGAAGGAAGACAGGCAATATAATAAAAATGTATAAAAAATGTATATCTAAAGATCAGGATGAAAGATATGAGTGATTTGTACTACATCTTGTCATCAAAAGTACTGAACACTGGGGAATGTATAAGACATGTGCAAGAATCAATATTAAAACCATACTTACTACAGTTTAAGAGGGCAATAGTGATATTCAGCATTGCATTTTACATTTTGCTAATGGATTAGAAAGGCAACTGTCATTTTGATCTCCTTAGCAACAAAATCCACTTTATTCTGCAAAGCTGTAAATAAAAGAATGTCATAGTATTCACATACTTCTTGGGGTAGATTGAAAAGCATGCAATATGACTGAAAAAGTCATTTTTCCCTATGTTTCCTATATTCTTGCTATTATTATTTTTTGGTAAGAAATTATAAGTTCAACTTAACTTTGTCTATAAAATTAATAATGATGATAATCATGGACTTTTTCTGAGTTTTTCTATAATTGGCTAGTAGATAATTACTGAATCATAATAAGAGATAACTTATGTTGGTGTGATTGATTTCAAAATTATTCAGTAGCTGAACTTTATCATGTTAACATAAATACAACATGAATGTATATGGAAGCAATAAAAATAAAGCACCTGATAAAAATAAATATCTCCTTATGGACCCTAAGTTTAAATGTCTTTTTAAAGTTTTTAAATTATTTTTATTTATGTGGGTTTAGTGGAAACTAAGTCCTAAAGAATATATCTGAAAATCACTACCCTACGTTATATCTAATAGAAGTGTTATAGCTGATTATTTTTATTTTTGCTCATCTTTTAAAATATTTTCCTGTTATAAAAGTGCATCAAAAGGGTGTGGCATACATAGATACCATTATAATTTATTCTACATCTATTGATTTTTATCTGTATGGCAAAGAAATTCCACTAGCAATATTTTATTGATAAAATGAAAATTATCACTCTTAATAAATATTTCTAATTTACATCTATCTCTCAAAGCTATGATGTTGTTTCCTGATTACCTTTAATGACTCTGATACCTGTGAAAGGTTATGAAAATTGGTATGGCTCAATATAACCATCATGAGTAGAAAGTTGACATTCAAAGTTCTTTTCTAGTTCATACTGGCCACCATTGTCATACTTGAAAGACAGTTCTTATATGAAGAGAGGTGAAAGGCCCAGCAGAAATGTTGTATGACTGCACTTTTGTTAACAGTTAAATGACAGGTACAGCAGTAGCAGCCACATTTAAATCAATCATACTAAATCTAACACACATTCTTCTGGGTGTGAGAGGAAAAAGTACTAAAAATCTGAGATAAAATGAAGTAAAAATATCAGATGCTTTGACTATAACACACACACACACATACACACACAGGAGATAGAATGAATTATCTACAAAGGGATGATGATTTTCCTTTCTTAAATTATTCTGCCTTATTCTTTTTAGATCCCACTGATTTCAAGTCTAACAGCATCCCTCTCCTTTTCTTGGTCTGCATAGAGAAATATAACTAGTTATTACGGACCATGCTCTGGTTCTTATAAGTAAAGTCTTTTGTTATGAACCTAAAAACTGCTGCTTCTATCTCCCTCACTTACTTTTCACTGTTCTTGTGTAAACCTCAAAGCAGTACAGTGAATTAACAACCAAAATCTGGAGATATCACCCCCATTTATCCTGCACCTTGATTGACAGGATAATTTTCAGGAAGGACTTTGCTAGTCAGCTGCAAAGGCTTAGAACCCCAGGTGGAAGCCTACTCTGCAGGCTGAGATCTACGTTGACTTCAAGCCAATTACTCAACATCCCGAAGCCTGAGGTGGAAATCAAAGACATGAATAAAAACCCTTTAGGATTACTAATAAGATTAGAGACAATGTTTATAAAGTCTTTCACCTAAAAAATATAATAATCTTCCACTTAATGCCTAGCACACATGGGGCATTCAGTGAAAAATGGCTACTATTCCTTAAAACAACATACATGTACTGAAGACCCAAGTTTTGATGATGATACTTAAAAACTTTAAATATTTTTAGGCTTAGGAAAAGTAAAAACATCATTTTATGTTTAAGTGCCTCTAGAGCACTAGACACTTTGTAGAGCCGAATTAGAGGCTGTCCTTGACTTTCTGCTTACTGAAGTACTTGCTTTTTGCTATTGATTTCACAAGTATGGCACAAGCCCGTGGAAAGAAGAGTGTAGGTAACAATGGTTTAAAAATAAAATATAAGGTAAAATTGCTTTTGAAATTTTTGTTGTTTGGGTGTTAGCTCACAAAATAGGTCAAAGATTTATTTGTAAAACATTTTCAAACTTCTCTAAGAGAGATGGGACAATTAGAAGAGTGTAGCGTGCCTGTCCATCCATAAATAGTAGGGTGAAGACCCACCTAGTTATCGAACTACTAAATGTAGTACCAGGCATTGTTCTAAAGCTTTCATATAAAATTATTTTATTTCATTTTTATGATTCCCTGGATTTTGTTTTCCTGCATTTTTAGCATTGGGTCCTGAAGATGGTAGAAAATAATTATGTAAGGATATAATCCTAATCCTCTACTTCTTCCTTGTCAAGTATCACAAGCTAGAATTTCTAAAATTATTTGACATTAATCCTTTTAGCCCTTTCACCTAATAAGTCATCAAATCCTGTAGAAATCTTCTCGAAATCATTCTTACTATAATTGCCATTCTTCTAGTTATTTTTTTTTCTTTTCTTTCAGTGTGGCCTACCTTAAAAGCTCTCAGTCTGACTCTCCATCACAAAATCTCTCTGCCTTCAATTCTTTCCACACAGTTATTACAATTACCTCCTTAGAGAGATATGCATATGTCACTCCTCTGCTTTGAAGCCTCTACTAACTCTTTAGCTAGCTTCTGTGACTCTTCACAGTAAGAGTCTTCCTGCACCTTGAACCTCAATGCTAGCCACCCCTCACATTACCTCACTCCCTCATGCCTTAATCCAACCATATAAATAGACTCTATATGTTTTCTGCTGCTATAGCAAACCTTTAACTACCTGTTATACGCAATGTCGTGTCACATCATTACTGTTTGTTTGGACTGTTCTCAAAGTGACTTACAGACTTTCCCTGATCTAACCCTATTGTAGGTTTGATTCTTTGTCACTCCATGACTGAGATTTCTTTGTAGGAGACTTACTGGGGATGCCTTCAGCAACAATCCATGTAAGAAATAAAGAAGCATTGGTCAGAGAGGTTGAACGTGATACAGCTGCAACAGAATCCTCCACCTATCCAACTGGGTGATCTACAGCCAGGAAAAACATTCAAAGATGTCTTTACAGGAGGAAAGGAAAAGAGATCGTAGAACAGTATTGAATAAGGGAAAGAAGCATAACCTTGGACAAAGTGGATCTCTTTAGTTGAGATCAATTCCTGAAGAAGGATTTCATAGAGATCTATTGCAGCCTGACAGCAAGGGAAATGAAGGCTTCAGATATAAAAGTTTTGGGTGGTATATCCCAGCACCCACTGTAGCCCCATAGCAGGATTAGTTCATTCCACTGCGTGTCCCAAAATATTTGTTAGAAGCCCCTCTCCTAGCACAAGCCACTGTGCTCCAGTCTTATCTGACTCCCTTATCATGCTTTGAGCTCTCCTGTGACTGTCTTTATATCTTCAGGAGCCATCCAGTTTGCAGTACAGTAAATGAATACATAGAACAAAACTTGGATTCACAACAGAATTAAATAAAATCCTACACCTGGAATAACAATACCTAATTCTCTATGCTGCCTTGTAAAATGTGTATAACTCGTGCTATTGCAAAACAGGAGTTTTAATTAGCATTGCTGTTTGGTTAAATTGGCTTTCAAGGAGGTAAAGAGAGCATGCTGAGAAGAGGTTTAGTTTGTAAAGAAATCTCTGCAATGGAAAAAGCCTTTTCAGAGGCACAATGAATTACCATCAATTAGAAGTCAAAAAGAGGAAGACCTGAAAAAAAAAAACAAAAAATAAAACAAAACAAAACCAAAAGCAACAAAAAACACATATTTAAGGAAACCAGGGATTCTTAAGTTGAAGACTGAAGGGGGAAAACTGGAATAAGCTCTGGACCAGAGGATAAATAATTGAAAAAATATTTGGAATCTACAGAGCTCATGGTTACAAATCAAACACTGTTGCAAAACCACTGCTGTGAAGGAAATAAATAGCTACTTGAGTGATTATTTTGGTAAAACGTAGTGATGTTTCAGGTAAAATATATTGATGTTTCAGTTGGTATACAGACTGTCATGCCTCCCTGGGATGGGGAGGGATGTTAGTGGCACACCCTTCACACACTTGACACATCCTAGGCTAACAATAAATGTTTGTTTGCCATCTCCTTCCTGTAAAGGTAAAGGTTTCAGGTCAGGCTTACCATTCATTTCAAACACTTCCCAAAACCCACAGAGTTATGACATTCAGGGAATCCTCTGTTGGCCAAATGGTGTCTCTCTCAAGAGGCCAATGTCACACACATGACTTAGCCTGGGACTTCAGGAAATGAAAAAACTATCTCTTGTCTTTTCCTATCTGGGTAGATGTCTTGTTCCTTTCTTTTTGCTTCTTTCTGTCTGCACAGGAAGTATAGAGCTAACGTGGTCATTTTATAGGAACTTAATATATGAAGCTTTTCTTACTATACGTGTTACCATTCAATTCCTCAAACAGTATTCAGTATCTACATCTTGTAAAGTGGTGCCCTAAAAATAGGCTAGAAAAAGATGAATAAAACATAGGAATGTTGAAAAAGAAGACGAACCACTAGCAGTAACTGGTGGAAGTATGAAGTATATGTATGGTGGAAGTGCAATTAATGTGTCTTGAGAACAAGTAGGTGGGAGTGATTGCTTTTGACCTAAGGGAGATCAGAAGGTATGGCACTTTTCAGACCTTTTAGCGTCCTAATCATTAGTTAATTGGCTCCTGCATTTAAATTTGTGTTGTTGGCTCTGGATGTGTTTCCTGGTAATTAATAAGCACTTTCCCAGTTAATTTTATATATCTTCCATCTGTGCCTCTTGGATGTAGGAAAGTTATTTTAGTATGTATATACACGAGTCTCAGGAATGCCAGTTTTGTAATGAGCAAAAGTTGATTGAAAGGAGATGGAAAAGTGTGATGTATCTCAGTATCAAGTGTGGTTTGGAGTCCAGCAATGAGAAATATGGTGGGAAATAATGGGGAAAAGCAAGAAAAGTTGCAAGAATGATTTTGACGAAGTTGTTGGAAAGAAACTTTATGAAAATATGATTTAACTCAATCATGATAGAACCAGTATGATATAGCAACTAGAATGACAGGTTCTAGGACAATGACTATCCGAGACTGTTTCAAGATGTCTGTAGCATAGCAACAGGAAAAAATGGTTAGATTTGGTGCCAAAATTCAATCTGAATTTGGTGATTGCCCTTAGAAACTGACTGCGAACTGAAGGTTAAGAGAAGCTTAGCTGACCTGAAGATAAAGTAGTTTGAAATTGAGAAGTCAAAAAACAGGTGTTTCTCAATGTTGCTGAATGACTGAGGTTACATTCAGCTGTGCAAAGAAATGTAGATTCCGTACTTTTTCTATAACTACCCCACATATCTCACCCCATCCAATGGCTAGGTATCAGGAAAGGAAAATGAAGCTTACTTTTATTTGCTAGTCTACAATTTTGCATCAGAAAATATCTTTCTAGGTGACTCAAGTGCATCAATCTTCTCGTATTCCCTAAGATATCATCTGGGGACATAAGAGTATAGTCATGCTTATGACATGATTTTGTGACACTGGGGAAAGTGTCAAATGTATCTGTATCTTCAGTATGTTGAAGTGTAGTTTACCTGAGCTGCTGTTTTGCTCAATTCTGTTGACAATAGCTGCTGATTTCTGCAACAAATGATTTCTTTTTTTTTTTTTTTTTTTTTCCTTAGTTTCTAGGGATCCTCCAGGTTGAATTGACCTTTCTAATTTTTATTGCTTTTCCCATCTGGGCCATGGTCTAATGGTAGCATCTACTATGAAATTACCTTGCCCTTAATGATATTGCCTTCTGATCCTCTGAGTGTCAGTGACACACAGAAACAGGGAAGTGTTTGGGAATATAATAAAGGCCTTCTTTTTGCCTGACACCACTATTCCACCTCCCATTTAAGTGAAGGTCTCCAATATTAGCTCAGGGGCACTCTGGACAAGAGTCTCTTCCCTGCATCCCAAATCATTGGCTGGGAAAATCCCACACAGAACTGGCCTCAAACTCAACCCAAACCTTTACTCTCCAACCTCTACATACCTTGCAATTCCAGGGCTGAAAAATAAGGGCATATAGATGTTCTGATCTATACCTTTTCAGTCTCCTTGTATCTCTACTTTTTTCTTCTAAAATCTTGTGAAAATAGAAGTGATGAGATTTTCATTTATTTCTGTTACTTATTTTCCTACAACTTCTATTACATCAAACTCTATCATTTAAGCACTCAAACCCAGAAAATAATATTTGCAATGGAAGCATGGAAAGGCAGTCCTTTCTTTAATGGCAATGCCTAGTTTTAAATCCATAAACTTCAACATTTTATTTTAAATATCAGTTTTTAGGGGCGCCTGGGTGGCTCAGTGAGTTAAAGCCTCTGCCTTCGGCTCAGGTCATGATCCCAGGGTCCTGGGATCAGGCTCTCTGCTCGGCAGGGAGCCTGCTTCCTCCTCTCTTTCTGCCTGCGTCTCAGCCTGCTTGTGATCTCTGTCTGTCAAATAAATAAATAAAATCTTTAAAATAAATAAATATCAGTTTATAAACATTACCTCTCTTTCTTTGTATTCCTTCTGAACCACATTGATATTGTTAAGAAAAATTTCATGGGAGGTGCTCTGAAGGCATGGAGAGAGTCTCACAAATTTTTGAGATACGCTTCCTACTCCAATATAAAATCAACCAGATCCATTTTATTTTAAAATGTATTTAAAAAGAGATCAAAGAAGTTAAAGTAAAAGCCACACTACACAAGATGTAAGATTAGGAGCTAGGATTTTTTAATTAAATGTATTCTGTTTAGTGACACTGGTTTTGTTTTGAAAATGGAAGTTTTTTAACACCTTCAGGTTATATCCTAATGGCATCCTAGCAAGTACATAACTGAATTAACAACAATTTAAAACAATGTTTACTGTCTGTTATTTAAGGATGAGGTATTATTTTGTGACTTAAATATACAATAGTTTGAAGAGACTACTCTGAGGGAAAAAGTATATAAATTTGCAATACAAATAAGAAAATGCCACATTGAAAATAGAGCTATGATTGATACAAGATTGACAGAGAAAACAAAATAAAGAGCCTACATCTAGTTATAGTGTTCTATAGCGTAAATAGAACAGGCATTAAAATGACTAGAAAAGCAAGATAGAATGCTAACCATTTTTTACTAGACCCTGTATCAGAATGACTGATTGAAATGCCATGTTTTTCCTTCTCTTTCATCTCTTCTTCATTGAAATTTATTTGCCCAAAACTGACCATATAGAATGTGTTTTGAAATTTTTCTCTCTATAGGTTCAGGGAGCACGGATTCCCCCAGTGTGAATATCACAGAAACGCATGTCCTTCGCCTTCTGGACTTAAGTGCAGATTTATTAGCAAGAGGATCCACTTACCTTTGGGTAGTTATGACATAACAAACCAGATTTGAATTATGCAGGATACATTTAAAAATAAACTTTCTGTTTTATAATAGTTTTAGATACGGAAAAGTTTAGAGATAGTGCAGAGAGTTCCTATATACCCACACCTAATGGCTCCTGAGTTAATATTCTCTATAACAACAGTTATATTTGTTACAACTAATGAACCAAAATATATAAGTAATGAACCAATATACATTTTATTATAGATCACAGAACACTAAATCAAAGTAGTATGAGTGTATTAATAGTAATGGAGGTGATAATTGAATGGTCTGAGGATAATGCAAGTGTTGGGAGTACTTGGAACTAGGCTTTAAACATTGTCATAAAAATCAACCCCTCATTTTTTTTTCCTTTTTGCCATAATTTCATTCTGCATTCACTTCATTAGCATCATTCAGACAAAAATTCCCAACATAGAGGAAGTATGAGCATAGGAACTTCAAGCTCACATTTACGTTCTCAGTAATCTTGATACTCATGTCTCCCACAAATATTGAGATGGTCTTCATTGGACTGCTTCAGGTCATGGGATCCTTTCTGAGTCAGTCACTATGAGACTACACTTGTTCTCAGCCAAGAGGCGGAGAAGTGATAGACAATCACCATGAGAAATTGAACATGTGGATTGGCCAGACCAGCATCACATCCACCCCTGGATCCAAGAATTAGGTTAGCTTTCCTAAATAACTTAACCCAGTGATGGGACAGATGTTTCTCAAGAGTAAATTAAGTTTCTGATAGGAGAAGGAATACATACTGCATATCAAGAAGGCAAAACCATCTGATCTCTACTACAATGTGCATATGAGTAGGTGTCTTAACCTTGAAAGAGTCTCCAGACATACTAGTCTACAATCATATTTACTATAAATTGAATCTAGGAAAAGTTATGGTTGGGTTTTTCTACTTCTATGGAAATGGTAAAAGAAAGGAAAAGATGTTCTTTTCCTTTATATCAGTTATCTTCAAGCTGATTATCTCTGTTTTTAAGTAAAAATGAGAAACCAATTCAGGCCCAGAATTTAATGACTATTTCCCTCACTGCTTAATGGCATAAAATAACCCAAATTCCTCTAGCAAATATTTTTCTGATACTCTATATGCACAGTGTTTTACAAAACGATTAAATAATAACTAGAGATAGTTCAAATTTTCATTTAGGTTGCCAGAATTTTCCTTCACCAAAATGGCAACAATGGTTAACAATGTATGGTTTAAGAACTGTAAAAAATATTTACAAATAAGATATCTTATAATTCAAAGAGCAACCAATTAAGATCCCGCAATTATCAGTTCCATGTTAAAGAGGAAACAATGGAGTCAAAGGGACAAAGTAAAAAATCACAAAGTTAGTTAAGTAGTCTTATCAGATGACATTTAAATGTCCCTTCCTATCTTCTTTGTTTTACCTGTTACAAGGACATTTGGGTAATTTTGCAGCCTCAGGCACAGCCATCGAAATCCCCTTTGTGTGGATTCTGGCCAAATTCAAAGAGCTACAACATTACTGTTCTTCTCCTTATAGAACCTATGTATAATTTTTGCCCTTTCCCCAGACTTCCTGTTAATGTTAAGGCATAAGACTCCATGGGTGCATCCAATGCCTACATCAAAGGAGGCTAGAAGTTGGAAGAAATTATAAAACACTGAAGGTAAAACTTTGACCAACAGGAGATTACAGCAAGAAGAGAATAAATTCTTCTCCATTCCTTTCCATGCATACCCTGTCCTGAGAAACAGTCATTAATTAGACCTCTAGGGAGATAGTCCCATGAGAATAAAGCAATCAATCAACCATACCGAATACTACACAGTGGTTAGTTAGGGATTGCACCCCTGTATCAGCTCTCCATTTTTGCCTGTCTCAATCTCCTTTGCTCTCATCCCTGTTCCCAAAACTTCTTGGAGAAGGCATTAATGCATAAGTCTTTGCTTCAGGCTCTGTTTCTAAGAAACAGTTTAAGACAGCTGATATCAGCAATGGCCCTAGAAAGTGGACCCTTAGGATAATTTTTTAAAGCTGCGTTACTGACCAGTTTTATTTGCCATAGGGATCCCTTTGCTAGTGTTATAGGGGCTGATGATTACCTCTGGCATAGCATGACATCACAATTACTAAGGCTTTCCCTTGTGGTTAATTGGGATAAGGTGCCGGTGGAAGATAAGACCTTAAGATATGCAGTGGTGGTATGCTTATATGGTGGGGACAATGATAATTATAGGGACTGCAGACTGGGCTGCCTTTTGTTAATGATACTGGAACCTTTGAAAGAGAAAATTATAGGCTTAGAGCAGTCAATTGCCAACTTGAGGCACTCTGAAAGCCACAGACCCTGTATGGCTTCATTTATGCAGAGCCTCAACATCCATGGGTACAGGGCACTTTGCAGAAAATCAGACCCAAGATTTAATTTTAAATGTGAAATAAATACAAAGGAAGCCAAATATGTTGCCTTGAGAGATCTCATCTATTTAGTTTAAGATTGTAGTTGGAAAGAGCAAGATTTTGAAAATGGAGATGGAGGCTTTTTTTGGACAGAACTGAGATCTTTAAACAGTTTGTCCCCCTTGAAAGAAGAGAGCAGTTTTTCTAGCATGGAGCACATATGAAGGCCTCAGAGACACAGATGCCTCCCAAAAAACTGCTTGTGCTTTTCATGAGCTACATGGTCAACACATATTTCTAGTCCCCTTACAAAGCAAGGGAATCTAGTACTCCCTCCAGGATAAAGTCATTTAAATACCAGTTGGAATTATAGGACCCTATTGACAGATACAGGATAGAAACTGTGGGATAATTGTGGTAGTGTATCCTAAAAGCATCAGACTATAGTTGTAAAATGTTAAGTTTGGTATGGGTAAATTTCCCTGGGAAATGGACTCTGAGATGGAGATTTGCATGCAAGCTTTTACTAAAGAGCACTCTTAGAAATATCACTTGGGTCACTGGGGAGGAGAACAGGATTGGGCAAAGGGAAAAACTGAACTTCTGGGTCTTAGTCAATCCCATAAAGAATTCTGGACCACCTAAGTTGTCTGAAGTTGTATCAAAGGAAAAGGGCTTTGAATAGCTTCATAGAGCAGTCATGGATGTATGCTGACCACTGGTGGGAGAAGAATTTGTTTGAGGCAACTCTCTGTGGCCAAAGACAATACTCAGAAACAGACTCAGTTGTGAAACATTGACCAGCACCTGGCAAGAGCCAGGGAAAACCATACCTCAGTCCTGAATACAGAATTGGGAAGCACACCACAACAAACACAATAATATGGGAGAATTTATTGAATTTAAGCCATTCATTCCTAAAATTAGAGTCAATGCATGAATTAGAGGCAATCTCTCAGAATCTGCTGAGGTGATTTTTTGAAGCCTGGACACAGTCTTAGCCTATAGGAAATGGGGTGGGAATGTCAGTACTTCCTTGCCAAAATATGAAGGTAAAAAGAAATACTTAAAGAAATAGAGATGTTAGGATGGATTGTGATATAAACTTGAGAATGTACCATCAAATTATTTTCCCATAGTATTCCAAGAGGCCATTTCCTTCACTGGGGTAATGCAATATGGAAACATTGCTAGGGCATGAAGGAGAAACCAACTTAATGTTTCCTGTTCTCTGTAGGATTGAATGGCAGTGGAAGATGATGCCATGAAAATGTGTTCTCCAGGGTAAGGAGGAGTAATTAGATTCTGAAATGGAAAAATATAGGTGGAAGCACTTAATGTTCAGAGGCAAGATAGATTTAATTACTCTAATAGCTAACATGGCTATAATGGAAATCAGGGTGTCTTGATATGCATATCTATGGTGATAGCAAATAGATCATAATGTCCTCGAGAAAAGATAGATAAGTGGAGTAGAGTGCTTC
The DNA here is from genome assembly GCF_009829155.1 of Mustela erminea. Taxonomy (NCBI): domain Eukaryota; kingdom Metazoa; phylum Chordata; class Mammalia; order Carnivora; family Mustelidae; genus Mustela; species Mustela erminea. Next base: position 57,610,960 of record NC_045625.1, read on the forward strand.
TTGACCTATATAACAAAAAATAAATAGATAAGTTGATAGCTTTTGAATTGATAACTGGGGTTATCCATCAAAATGGAAAGTTGTGCTTCCTCACAAAAATTCCAGACTTATGTTAGTTCATAGACCAAAAAGCCATTGGTTGAAGGGGAATCCAGGTCTCTCTGAGAGTGAACTCAGCCATATTACTGCAAGTAAATTAGATAAATACTTCCCTGATCTTTTTCAAAATGGACTTGTGGCGAAAACTGGTATAACTGTATAGTTGGAAACAGGAATTAAGGATTGATAAACAAAGATTCTGAACCGAGACTGATAATGTAGGAACTGATATAGAATAGAGGCCTTGGACGCCTGATGATAGGTAGAGTTTTACCCCAAGACTGTGTCACAATGCAATGTATCTAATGTGTCCATACAACTAACACACAGTTATTTCTCTGGTCCCCAGGTGGGTAATTGAATACTGATATACTCAACACCTGACAGAATCCTCACATATATCTATGATCTGTGGAGTAAGAACAATTTTGGTAGGAAAAAAAAAAAATCAACAAACAACCCACCCTGTACTTGCTTCTGCAGCACATATATTAATATTGGAATGATGCAGAGATTAGCACACACCCCACTCAAGAATGACACGCAAACTCATGAAGAGTTCCATATTAAAAACAAGCAAAAATCCCCATAAAACCCAACTAGAAGCTCTCCTCTATCCTGAAGAATATATAAAAGCAATACCACATTGCAGGAATTACAATGATAAGCATCACCATCAAATACTTAAGGAAAACAGGAGTAGTGTTTCCTATGATATTCCCATGTAATTCATCTGCTAAGCTGTTAGAAAAAAGTCAGTAAGAAAAGAAAAACTGATCCCACAGGCACCTGGGTGACATAAGTATCTGCCTTTGCTCAGGTCTCAATCCTGGGATCCTAGGTTGGAGCCCCCTAATGGGTTCCCTGCTCAGCGGGAAGCCTGACTCTCCTTCTGCGCCTCCTCTTTCTTGTGCTGACTCTTTCGTGCTCTCTCTCTCTCTCAAATACATAAGTAATAAAAATCTTTTTTTTAATTGATCCTAACTGATAGATGGCTATAGAATGACTACTTTAAAAAAAAAAAAAAGAATGACTACTTTACACTTACCTATGATATAGTCCCAAGTGCAACCGCATGCTTAATATGTTATATTTACTGATGCAATACTACATTCCCCTGGCACTTAACACATATGAATTTATTTGGAAATTATATTCCTCTTGATTCCAACAGAAAGGAGGACCAGAACTAGTTTGCCATCACATAATAGGAATAGCACAATGGGGACAGCATTCACTCGTTGTCAGAGGGCTATGTTAAATAATTCTCATGCTCATGATATGTTCTGCAAGAACACTGATCCTATTATTCTGCAAAACATCATGCCAGGTTTCTATAATTATGTATCACGCTAATGGGACACAATAATCAGAAACTACCAAGTGTTCTATAAGCTCTAGGAAGATATCAGGATGTCAGAGAGTGAAGAAAAATTCTGTTCAAGATGTAGAAGCCTTCCATATCAGGGAATACTTTAGGGGTTCAAGTCAACTAGAGCATATCAGAACATTTTTTTTTCTAAGATGAATACAAATTTAATGTATTTCTTACTTAGAGTACTTGATAAGGCTCTTTGGATTTTTTGAGGCAGCATATAACATTCTTTAAAATACTGTTATGATCCATTTATTGAATGACTCATAAAATGACACTTTTTAGCAGGACTTACAGCAAGAAAGTATTCTGCAAAGTCAAGACTGTGGTGCAAATATGTGACTCAGAAGATCTGATAGTGCTAGAGATATCTATGGTATATTTAAAATGCTATATTGAATCTCTGGCAAGCCTCCAGAAGAAAAAATGACGTGTAGAATCATAGACTGTAGAGGAAAGTCAAGCTTTCTATAGCCGACAATTTAATTTTCATTGAAAAAAGTAACGTCTAGTATTCCTCTAGGTCCAAGTATGGAAAGATCCTGACCACAGGATGCCAGATGTCCATGTAACCACACTTCCTCTTCCTAACTTATGTATTATTAGACTTGCTGAGTTAAAATTTGGGAGTGTAAAGCAGTAACCCATCATACAATACAAATGGTATATGGGATTTAATCTCAGCAGATCTAGAAAGCATGAGAAAAACAGATGAACATGTGGCCAGAACTCCCATATCATTAACCTCAATTGCATTGACATTCTCCTTCAAGGTCATATCTGTGGCCTTTTGTCAGCAAATAAAATTAGGACTGTTTCACAGATGAACTGGCTTAAAGGAGATGCTGCCCCTAAATGAAACTTTATGACTCATTGAAAATGTACCTCAACTCCAGGAAAAGAAGTGAGGACATCCTACAAATATGGAGGCACCGTGCTGTATTCAGTAGCTGCATACTAAGGAAAGCATCAGTAGAGGACTGGTCCGACAGACACTTCTCAGTTGCTACTGGAGATTATCTCAACCTCCCTATCTCTGCCAACCTTGACACTTGGCAGCCGACTAAGCCACTATTCTGATAACCTACAGTGTGTTGACTTCAGCAGCCTTCATCAGGTGTAATCCAATTGTGTCTTATCCCATGGATATTCTGAAATCTCCTCCTCTGGCACTCTCCTCTTCCTGGAAGAATGAGATGTAGGTATATTCAGGGCCACCACAAGTGCATCCAAGAAATCACAATCAGGTAGGTGAAATTTGGTCCTTAAAAGATGGGAGCCAGAAGATAAATTCTACTCCAAACCTGAAAATAAATGTCCTGATCAAAGTTTATCTTTTGGATGATTATCTCATAAGTTTGAATCATCTTGACATTAAGTGATGGCTAGATTACTAAACCATTCTTATATTTGTTCTCCCCCTTTTAGTTCTCATTTCCCTCACTTCTGTTTTTGAGTGACGTAGTGGATGGAGCTGAAAAGTTTGTTTCAGGTTCTGCTATGTGACCAATTCAGCTAAAATAGAAAAGACCAGAGTTGAGACGAGGCAGCCAGACCCTTATTTGGTTCTTAACTCCTACTATCCGGGAATACTTCCAAGGTCAATAGCCTCCTCTCCATTTGCCCTTGTGTTCTGTGCTTAAATAGTCTAAGTAAGTATACTGTTCTATATTTCTCCTAAGCTTTGTATATTTTTCTTAAGAATTAGTATGTCTTTGAGAAATTAGATAGTCTTTGAGATTAGGTTGTCATTTGCTGATTAAATGTTACTCATCAATTCTCTGTGGTAATTTTATTATGTACAGTATAACCTATTAAGAATTAAACTGAAACTACCATATACATTCGATTTAGGATTAATTGTTACTATGGTGCCTCAGCAAGGCATGCAAACTTAGTTCATTGTCAGTAGTAGTTATGGTGCTAAAATATCCCTTAGGCTGACATTGTAAAATATCTCCATTTTAAAAAATAAATAAATAAACATAGTTTCTAAAGAGGAGAAAGTTTCTTTATTCTTTTTTTTTTTTTTTCAGCTTAACAGTATTCATCGTGTTTGCAGCACACCAAGTGCTCCATGCAATTCGTGTCCTCCCTAATACCCACCACCTTTTTCCCCCAGCCTCCCACACCCCGCCCCTTCAAGACCCTCAGGTTGTTTTTCAGAGTCCATAGTCCCTCATGGTTCACCTCCCCTTCCAATTTCCCTCAACTCCCTTCTCCTCTCTAAGTCCCCATGTCCTCCATGTTATTTGTTATGCTCCACAAATAAGTGAAACGGTATGATAACTGACTCTCTCTGCTTGACTTATTTCACACAGCATAATCTCTTCCAGTCCCATCCATGTTGCTACAAAAGTTGGGTATTCATCCTTTCTGATGGAGGCATAATACTCCATAGTGTATATGGACCACATCTTCCTTATCCATTCGTCCGTTGAAGGGCATCTTGGTTCTTTCCACAGTTTGGTGACCGTAGCCATTGCTGCTATAAACATTGGGGTACAGATGGCCCTTCTTTTCACTACATCTGTATCTTTGGGGTAAATACCCAGTAGTGCAATTACAGGGTCATAGGGAAGCTCTATTTTTAATTTCTTGAGGAATCTCCACACTGTTCTCCAAAGTGGCTGCACCAACCTGCAGTCCCACCAACACTGCAAGAGGGTTCCCCTTTCTCCACATCCTCTCCAAAACATGTTGTTTCTTGTCTTGCTAATTTTGCCATTCTAACTGGTATAAGGTGCTATCTCAATGTGGTTTTAATTTGAAATCTCCCTGATGGCTAGTAAAATATATATTTTTTTCTCTTGTTATATATAAAATATATATATATATATAAAATATATAAATATATAAAATATATAAAATATACATTTTTTCTTTTGTCATATATAAAATATATATAATATATAAAATATATAAAATATATATATATTTTTCTCTTGTCATATATAAAATATATATATTTTTTTCTCTTGTCATATACTTTTATCAGTCCTTTTGTTTGTCTGTTTCTGTTTGTATACTTCATAAATCTTATCTTGGGGCCTATTTGGGCTGAGCCTTCTCTTTTATCTTCCCTTTTTTCCCTCTCTCTCTCTCTCTCTCTTTATATTATATATATATATATTATATATATATAAGCAAAAAAAGGAAGAACCTCGTCAAAAAGAACCCCAAGTATAAGATTTATATACTATCAGGACAAACACAAATACACAGAAACACTGGCAGAAGAAAAAGATGGAAGAGTGGTTATAAATTCGCAGTGTGGGCAAGGAAGTTTATTTTGATTCTTCCTGGATGTATCTTGATATCTTTGTTAAAGGACTCAACTTGCCTAAGATAAAGGGGGATTAAAAATTGATTTACCTATAGGAGTCGCATTGATTGGGGAAAAGGGGTTACCTTGAAGTTTAACTCTTTATGAATATTAGAAAATAAAAATAAAAGAATAAACTAGACTAAATTAAGTTAAAATTTAAAAAAATTTAAAAAAATAGAAAAGCAATAGAAAAACACAGGTGTATGTATCAAAAAGTTCAGGTTAGAAGGTTATTATGAAATTTGATGTACTGGACTTCTCACTGTGATGTGAAATAGGTTAAAAATTATCTATATATATTTTAAAAAAATGAACCAGAATAGTGGGAACGAGTTAAAAATAAAAGTTGTATCTATGAAGTAGTGGTGGTTGTTCTCTTGTCATCTTTTTTTTTTTCTTTTTTCTTTCCTGGTCGGTTTTCTGGGGGAGGGGCCTGCCACATGGGTTTTCAGTCAATGATGTTCCCTGAGTTAAGTCCTCCCGCCCCCCTCAAAGGGGTGGGCTCTGAGGAAACTGGTTTTTCAGGCTTTTGTTCTCTGGAGGTTTTTATGTTTGTTTGTTCGGGTTTTTTTTTGTTTGTTTGTTTGTTTTCTCTCGCCTTGACAGCTTTTGATGGTTTTTGGAGGTTTAGAAGAAAGCAAATTGCACCCCGACCTCCCTCTCAGAAAGAAACCTCAGTCTACTCCCCTGTTGGTGCTACACAGCCCATATAAATTTCCCCTTGGCCACTGGCAGAGCAGGTTACAAGTCGCAGTCCCTGGGGATGCAGGATCTTCTGCTTGTACCCAAGACCACAGCAGCGGCGGCTATCTGGGCAGCTCCAGACCGCCAGAGAGGCTCCAAGCAGCGATTGCACACTGAGATTTTCCTGCTGGCCCGGGCTGGGAGTGCCTGGTCTTTCTGGGTCTAAGAGCACTGGGCCGGCACCTGTGCACACTTCTCACAGGGGAGGGTATGGGGCGCGCACGTCTCAGGCTCTGATAGCACGGTGCAGCGTTCTGTCACCTGGTGAGGCACCCAGTCCCTCACAGGCGCCAGACCCCACGCATTCTCCAGCATGCTGGCAGCTCAGGGACCAAGACCTTGTTTCTCCACCAGACTCTCTCTGACTCAGCACCAAGGGAGGCTGTCCTGGGTCTGGGGACTTAAGCCCCTGTCCCTAACTGCCCTGATTCCCACAATTTCCCCCCACAATCCTTTGCTCTTTTTGAGTGCTTTCAACCAGACTCCTACTATTTTTTTTAAGATTTTATTTATTTATTTGAGAGAGATTTATTGAGAGAGATCATAAGCAGGCAGAGAGGCAGGCAGAGAGAGAGGAGGAAGCAGGCTCCCCGCTAAGCAAAGAGCCCGTTGCGGGGCTCGATCCGAGGACTCGGAGTTCATAACCTGAGCCGAAGGCAGCAGCTTAACTCGCTGAGCCACCCAGGCACCCCTGCCAGACTCCTACTTAATACCCACACGCAGGGCACTCTCATATTGGGGTATTACTTTCCAATCAGTCACCTCTGGTGGCTCCCTCCCTCTTTTGTTTACCTTCCGATATCAGTCCGACATTCCCACTCCACTTTACCTGCCCACTGGCATCTTCTGCCCCTATAGAGATCCAGATGTGTATAATTCTGATCTCAGGATGATTTCACGGGTGATCGGAGTTCTTTGGTAGGTAATCAGCTCACTTTAGCATACAGGTTGAAATCGCTCCTCCTCCTACTTCCCCGCCATCTTGTCTCCTCCGAGGAGAAAGTTTCTTAAAAGGAGAAAGAAGAAAAAATAATATAAAGAGAAATTGACATAACCTTGAGTTAATCATATCAATTGCCAGGAGTTGAAAAAGAGAACTATCTTAAGGTGTTTTTAGTGAAATATATTAACAAAGAATATTTATTTTTTGTAATTTTATTTTATTTTATTTTTTTGGTTTTCCAAGATTCATTGTTTATGCACCACACCCAGTGCTCTATGCAATACATGCCCTCCTTAATACCCATCCCCAGGCTCACCCAACCCCCTACCTCTCTCCCCTCCAAAACCTTCCGTTTATTTCTCAAAGTCCACAGTATCTCATGGTTTGTTTCCCCATCCAATTTCCCCCAACTCACTTTTCCGCCCCATTTCCCAAAATCCTTCGTGTAAGGAGGCTCCACAAGTAAGTGAAACCATATGATAATTGACTCGCTCTGCTTGATTTTTTTCACTCAGCATAGTTTCCCCCAGTCACAAATAAACATTGTTAAAATGTCTATAGTGCCTAGAACAATCTATAGTTTCAATGCCATCACAATCAAAATTCCACTGGTATTTTTCAAAGAGTTTGAACATACAATTCTAAAATTTGTATGGAACCAGAAGAAACCCCGAATTGCTAATGAAATGTTAAAAAAGAAAAACAAAAAACAAAAACTGGGGGCATCACATTGCCTGATTTCAAGTTTTACTACAAAGCTGTGATCACCAATACAGCATGGTACCAACACAAAAACAGACACATAGACCAGTGGAACAGACCAGATGTGAACCCACAACTCTATATTCAAATAATCTTTGACAAAGCAGGAAAAAATATACAATGGGGGAAAAGTCTCTTCAATACATGGTTCTGGGAAAAGTGGACAGGTGTGTATAGAAGAATGAAACTTGACCATTCTCTTACCCGTATAAAAGATGAACTCAAAATGCATAAAAGACCTCAACATGAGGCAGGAATCTATCAAAGTCCTAGAGGAGGACATAGGCAGTTACCCCTTCGACACTGGCCACAACAACTTCTTTCAAGATATGTCTCCAAAGGCAAAGGAAACAAAAGCGAAAATGAACTTTTGGAACTTCAACAAGATCAAAAGCTTCTGCACAGCAAAGGAAACAGTCAACAAAACAAAGTGGCAACCCATGGAATGGGAGAAGATATTTGCAAATGACAGTACAGACAAAAGATATCCAGGATCTATAAAGAACTTCTCAAACTCAACACACACAAAACGGATAATCACATCAAAAAGTGGGTAGAAGATATGAACAGACACTTCTTCAAAGAAGACATACAAATGGCTAACAGACACCTGAAAAAATGTTCATCATCATTAGCCATCAGGAAGATTCAAATTAAAACCACATTGAGAATCCACCTTATACCAGTTAGAATGGCCAAAATCAACAAGACAGTGAACAGCTAGTGTTGGGGGGATGTGGAGAAAGGGGAACCCTCTCACACTGTTGGCGGGAATCCAAGTTGGTGCAGCCTCTTTGGAAAACAGTGTGGAGATTCCTTAAGAAATTGAAAATAGAGCTTCACTATGACCCTGCAATTGCACTACTGGGTATTTACCCCAAAGATACAGATGCAGTGAAAAGAAGTGCCATCTGTACCCCAATGTTCATAACAGCAATGGCCACAGTTGCCAAATTCTGAAAAGAGCTAAGATGCCCTTCAACAGACGAATGGATAAGGAAGATATGGTCCATATATGCAATGGAATACTATGCTTCCATCAGAAAGGGTGAATACCCAACTTTTATACAAAGAATGTTTTAAAAATGAGCATCTGTTATAAAATGAAAATATTTCTCACATCTTCATTTTGGATGTTTGTTTGAACCAAACTAAGTGCTAAAAATCATTTGTGGTACATTAGAATAAAACTATATACACCTATTTAAACACACACAAACAAGGATACTAAAAGACAAAAGCCCAAAAGTTAGTTTTAAGATTCCTAGTGATCAGGACAAAATGGAAATTTTATTTCTTGTCTACTGTCAAGGAAGTTAACACAAAATAGAAAATTCTTTTTCTTCCCTATAACCCATGCTTAGTAATGGACAGATACAATAAATTTTAATGAAAAACACTACATTAAAAAATGCATATTTTGATGACTTTTCTTTTTTTTTTTTTGCAAATAGTTGGCTTTTTTTTTTATTAAGAATAAATGGCTATTTTAAAAAGCAACCAAAGATATCTTCAAAATAGACCCATTCCTTTATTACACTGGGAAATTTTTTTGCAGTCACACTTACAAATTCTTTGTGAAATCCTTTAAGCTAATTTAAATCAATATTATTTAAACTGTATCTTGTGCTGCTGACAATGACCTCTGATGCTGGATTTCACAGAACAGACATAGAGATCCAGAGAGGACCACAAAAGAGGAAAGTGATCTGTCATATCTTTCTTTTTTCTTTCCCTCCCTATCTCTCTATTCTTTTTTGTTTATTTTTTCACTCTTATTGAAGGAGTAGAGTATGTATTCCCTTTGATGGGGCTCTACAGTGCAGTAAAAATGGCTTATTCTTTTTGGTCTGGTATATATGGACTTAGACCTAGCTTCAGACATTTAATAGTTACATGACCTTAGGTATATCATTAACTTTGTCTCTGTGCCTCAACTTCTGCGAATAAAAATAAAATAGGACTATCTTTTAACGTAAGCATGGAATAGAAAACATATATACTGCCTTATTTCTCCTTCCTTGTAATTCCAGGATTTATAGTAACTAACACCTCCATTAGAATATTTAAACTTCTATTAGGACATATAAGAGATTAACAACTGAATAAAGGAGAAACAAAGCATTTTTTGGATCAGTGAGTACAGTTTCAGAAATAACCACCAGTTATTCTTTTTGAGATATAAATGTTTCAGTAGTGGTAAAAATGACCAGAAATCGTTACTCTGGATTACTTCTTTCTACTTTGATTGATTGAGAGATTTTGATTCATGTATAGAGTGATCCATTGCTTTGAATCTCTCCTTATGCATATTTCTGTGAAGTTGAACTAGAATTTTGAATACATATCACAGTATGATGAAGTTGAGTATAACATGAGAATCATATCTAATATTGAGTCCCCAAGATTTACACCCCAGATTTAAGAGGTCTTTGCTTCTTTTCCATACCAATACAGTTTTAAAAAATAACATTTTGTGCTTTCCTTCCCATTAGAATTTGAGCAAAATTCCCTTATCCCTACTGCCTAGCACAACACAGTAAGAAAAAGTACAGAATCAAAATCAGACAAACCGGCACCCAAACCTTAGTTGCAGCACATACAAACTGTAAGAACAGGGACAAGTAACTTCCTGTCTATAAACCTCAGTTCTTTATCACTTAAATGGGACTGACAGTAGCAGTCATTCTTAGTAATCATAACACTTAGAGATAAAGCATCAGGCACATAGTAAGTCTCAACAACCACTAGCAATTATTATTAGGTTTTTTCTAAATGATTAACAAGTACATAAATAAATGAGGCAAAAGAATCAAGCATCTCATCTAGGTCAATGTTTTTTATCCCCTTCTCCCCCTGGCAATGTTCACTTCAGTGATGTAGCTGCAAAGGAAAAAAAAAAAAAAAAGTATTGTTGGTAACTGGGATACAATTTTATACCACTGACTTCTTCCTAACTTCTTTCTTTTCCCTTAACTTGCAACACTGATTTGTCCTGATACAATCTATGGTATTCTTTCTCTGTCTCTCTCTCCTTGAATTTTAAACCTTAGAAAGAAAATAATAATAATGATTGAGGGAAGCAATGTAATGGAGATAACTGAATAAAGAGCTAATTCAACAAGAGGCCTAGCTCATCTGCAGGTACAGATATCGATTAACCAGGATACATATATTCTTGTCTTCCACACTTTAAATATTATTAGTTTATGTTTACTTTATCTTCAATAATTTCTACAGGAAAAATCTTTGTAATCTAACTGATATCAAAGATGTGAGAACAATGAGCAAAGTAGGTCAAACAGATAAAGTGGTGTTATTTTACCAGACCTCACTATTTGATAGCATTTTGAATTTCATTACACTAGGTAATGTTATGGATTTAAAAATATAAAAAATTTGATACATAATTATGAGATGCTTGATTTAATTGCTTTTAGAATAGGCAAACTGTAAGAAAGCTTGCTTTTTTCTTTTTAACTGATCTTACCACAAGCAATTTTTGTGCTCTTAAAAACATGACCAAATGATAGCCATTATAAAATCTACGTGCTTAAAAAACAAACAACAGCAACAAAAAAGAACATCAATGCATTTTTTCAATAGTTAGATGTTTCTATCCCTATTTCTTTCAGCCTTATTTCCACTACTGTTCTGGACATTAATAAAGATCAATATACTATTATCTTGCTTCATGGCACTTTGTTAATTTTCCAAAACTGGGTTTTTTAATGCACAAAGATGAAAATCATTCTGCCTTTTTAAGTTGATATTTTTCTTTACCATTACATGGTATTTTTTGGGTTATGATAGATAGTGAACTCTTCTATTGTTTAAACGTTTAACTGTGCTTGTGTTTTAGTACCATTAAGCCAGCTAAGAAAGTACAAAAGTATTTTTTATATGACCACTAGACCAAAAGAAGAGTTTAAAATATTATTGAAATATATTTATATTATTCTCATATTCTTATAGTTTCTTATATTAAATTTTACTACATATACTGTGAAGCAGAAATTCTAACAACTATGTTTGAGGTGTTATGAAAAGAAGCTTGAATTTGTGAAATCTCCTTAAGGATCCCCTTAGATGGCAATCAGTATCAGCATTCAGAGTCACCTCCACCATAAAGAATCCTGGATTGGTTGGGAGACACTTTGCAAAGAAAATTCCAATTGCTGAGTTTTGTTTCTAGCACCTTCCAGGTATTGGTTTCTGAGGGTTGTAGAAAAAAAAATTAAGGAAGGGTACAGTCTTTTTACCGGAAACTAATGTACTCTCAACATTTCAAATGAAAATTCACTTAATTTACAATTTTAGGAAGCATATGAAAAAAGGGAGAATTTCTCCAAATTACAAAAGTTAGTTTCATTTTCCCATGTTATTTGACATCTATTTATTGAGCCTTGGCTTGGAGTATGGCATAATGATGACCTCAAATTAATCATCTAGAGATTGAAATCCCATTACTAGTGTCAATTTTAAGTTAAGAACCCATAACATCTAAGTAACTTGGATTTGGTTGAATAGTCACTAATTGAAATTGCTCATCAGAGAATACAATAACTTTACGAAGAAAAATGAAGTACGTGTTTTATGTTCTCATAGCCTTGTTTTCAACATCCAGTCTAATATCCATCCTTAATATCTATTCTTTCTATCCTAATCATTGTGAATTCATCTCATATCTACTCCTATACCTATATTTTTAAAGTACAAGGATTCATATGGAATTGTCTGACATGTAAATCATCCATGAGGGAGTAGCAAGAATTATGTAAATGCCATATATTACTTTGAGTATATACTGTCTAAAATCTAAAATAAAAGTCAATTCAATATTTTAAATTTCAATTTTTAACATGAAGTGAATCAAATGTAAGCATAAGTTTTTTTTAGAACTTTTAAAATCTTATTTTCAAGGTTATAATTATTTTGTTTAATGTAATGAGTAGATTAGACGTAGACCTTTTTTTCTTTTCTAAACACTGGACAAAACAATTAAAATATGATATCCAATGTTAGGCACTCTGTTTTCTGAATATTTCCTTCTATTTTCCTCTAATCATCTTGGGTAATTAGTTATCAATGGATCTACACATACTGCCCATATATAGTGGTCTTAGTCCTTTAAGATCATTTAGAAATTTCAAATCAAAAGAAAAAGAAGAAGGAGGAGGAGGAGGAGGAGGAGGAGGAGAGGGAGGAGAAAGAGGAGGGGGAGGAGGAGGAGGGGAGGAAGGAGAAAAAGAAATTTCAAAACATTCTGGTTAAAAAAATACAACAACTAAGAATTTGTAATACTGAACCTCTACTAAGGCTATAATCACTTTTATGTATCTAGCTAGATTATAGGAATTCTTGGAATAAATGCTTCCGAATTCCACAACAATGTTGGGACTGCTGTTTCATCAAGGTGGCCAACATTTCAGGCTCCAAAGGATAGGGTAGCACCTCAAAACTTCCTTCTCTGTCCTTAATCTCATTGAATCTCAGCATGCTGATTTATAACAGTGAGGGTTTTGATACCCACCTTTTTAAGCAGATACTCCATTAAATATGTGTGTTAAGATAGGTTAAGTTATGTAACAGTAACATTTAACCCCAGAATGTCAGTAATTTATAACAATAAGATGTAATTCCCTTTCACATTATTTGTCTATTGTCAGCTGACTGAGGGCTCCATTCTTACAAGCTTATGGAAGGACAATAGAGCTTTCATCATTGCACAGCAATTAGTAGCTTGATTGCATGTTGTCCTTAGTCAGAGAAACAAGTGTATGGTGTTGCCATCAACTCAGATCTGGATAATAGCTGTGCTGAAGGAAAAAATGAAAGACAATGAAAAACATTGACTCCTAAAGATTTCTTACATTATTTTGGCAATAGTAATCATATAGTAGTATGTCTAACTATAAAAGGTGGGAGAAATGCATTCCTGACACGTGATGAGATGAAGATTTGTAAATGCTTGGTGAAAAGCACTAATGGCCACATATAAAACCTATTGTTCGTTGACTGATAACCCATAATATGCACTATTTATTCCAACTATTGTAAAGGCTTTCATGCATTCATTAAACTAAATTTCATTGAAGATATACTCAAAGTCCTGAGGTAGGTATTGGGAATATTTGGATGTATAAAACAAAGTTTCAGAACTTTAGGTCTTTGTTGTATAGTGGGAAGGATGGTGGGAAGCATGCTGTTCAATTTTGCCTCCCTTTACAAATCATTTCATCACAATTTTTTATCCCTATGACCCATTTACAACTTCCCAAGCAAAGGCAATACCTGAGTCTCTTTTTGGCAACACTGGTCATTTTTATTCTTAACATTGTTAATATCCAAGTCAAAGTCCCATCTAAGATATTAATCTGTTTCTTATCCTCCTTTTTTTTTTTCATTCATTTTTAGCTCTCTTTGAGTCACCTTAAGGGCTTATCAACAAACACCCTCTTTATCAAGTGTAGTGCCACTCCCACCAAAATCTCACTGCACCATACAACACTTGTACAATCACAAATAAAGCTGCTCTTTAACCTTCTTTTTCTTTGTAACTCTTCCCAGTCTTTCTTGATTCACTTAACTCCATTTCAAACTTATTTTACTTTTTTAATCATTTTAATGATTTCCTTTTATTAAAATTCTATTGTGTCCAGATGTTTTACTGAAACTGCCATCCGGTTGTTTTATTGAAACATCACCCTGTATTCAGTCAGGAAACAACTTCATCTACCAGTTGTGCACTCCAGTTCCTGGTCCAAAGAGCACTTTTAGAGAAAATCACAAAATGAACAGATATGACATACTTCAAATATATTCTCCCTGGTCAGTCTGGCCTAGAGCCGTGTAAGCATATGTAATCTGAAACATTTTACAAAGAAAATTAATGCACTGTCATGAATTCATTTCTTCCTTCCTTCTCTACGTCATGGTATGTCATTTCTCTTCTCCCTTCTCTTTATATTATTCTATAAATCTTTCCTAATACATTAAACTTACAAACTTTCTGTCTGTAAATGTGACATCATTGTCGCCTCTTGCCTATGACTTATTCTATTCCTTTTATCTTTAAGTCATCCATTCTTAGAGTCACAGAATTTTTATATCTAAATATAACTTAAAGATTTTATTTGAAATCTGGTTAAAATTTGCATTTGCATATATCTGTCAATACAACCTCCCCCAACTTCTCACTAAAATACTCATGAAGGCTCAGAAGGAAATGAAAATTCACATCATTGACAAACACTATGTCTGGCACAAAAACCGGTACCAAAATCTGAAATAGAGATAGAAATGAAATGGGAAAAATTGGCGAGGGGAAAAGCAATATCAAGAATAAGAACTCACCCCCAAAATAATAATCCTTCCAGATTTTAGCCTGCAGTACATTCTAATCTCATCTTATTAATTTATGATAAATATCATACTTTATGCCTATTTGAATACCTACACCAGTGATGGTATTTGCTATTGTTTTTAAATATTAAGTGAAGAAATGAAAATATCTGTCTCATAGTTGGCACATAATTTATTGACATCTTGAGGTATAATAATATATACACAATAAACAATATTTTGCAAGGAATATAAAATGTATATTCTCTAAACCCATAGTTTAAATGGCTATGGAACTGAAAGTGAAACAAAACTTTCTTTTACCAGTGTCACAACTTAATTGGTGTACATATATCTTAAGGCCTAATAACAGATCTTTGGATGTGATTTCTGTCTGTTGTATTACTGTTATGTCTTTCCTATTTTCTGGGTGCAGAGCCATACTCTTCCAAAAATATAAGTACATCATTTCAAGTGACATGTATTTTCAGAGGATAAAGTTTCAATATTCCCATAGTGAATATTGCCCATCATTTATTTGCCAAATGAAATTGTTGTTTTGCCATTTTTCCTGATATATCTTAAAAGTGATAAGTCATTTTTTCTGGGGGCATTTTTTTTTCTCTAAAACAATAATCTTCAATAGCTATGAAAAAAAAAATGGGACCCAGAGAATCTCCTATTTTGGAGTTGCAAGAACTTTGTGATCAAAAAGTACTTCAACTTTGTTTACACAGCAGATATTGTATGTCCTTAGAGTTTAATGTAGATGATGAAACATTTTCTTCCTTCTTGCTGCTGACAGTTCTATGTCTTTCCCAAATAGAGCCAACAAGCCAGTGTGACATATTTTCATCTTCAAGTCACAACACTTACCAGAAACAAGCAACAAGCCTCTCAAATTACATTTACACCGAAGGTAGCAAGACAAGTATAATCTAACTATCAAAAGGATGGTTCACTAAAGTGCTCCAACTATTGCCAACACAGCCCAGGTATAATTTGTCTTGACTTGATTTAGACAGCCAAAGCAGTCCTAAAAACAGCAGTAGTCAGTTACCCACAGCTTTAAATACAGACATCGTCAGACAAGTGACTCTGAGGGGCAACGTCTGTTTTACAATGCAGTGCTTAAAAATGTGATTCTAAAACCACTCTATTCAGTAGAGAATTCATGTTTTAAACACTTTTTAACTGTTGCTGATCTGGTTCAGTTACAGAAATTCAATACCTTTTCATGGCTATAAAATTGGTAGTATCTCTTTTAAAATTATATCACGTTCAGCCATATTAATTTGTTGACATTTGACTTTTTTTTTAACTTACATAAAGGGTAATTTAAGTGGTTCAACTTAAGAAGACATTTAATAACAAATTCTAGGGCAACTCTCAAGTTTCTCAAAAAGAAAATTTCACTCAGAAAGTTTCAGTGACTAGCTCAGGGTCACATGATAGTAAGTGGTAGAATGATTAGAATGATTCTCACCATCTACTAAGTCATACTATTTTTTTTTCTTCTTTTTAGTTCATGTGTCCCATAGTGTATCCTCCCTCTAGACCTCAGCACCTGCTGTTCTTTCTGCAGGGATGCTCCCTTCCTCCCACATTTACTAACTCATTCTCATTCTTCAGTTCTCAGATTACAAAGCCCTACAAGAGAGAAGCTCCTTCCTGACACCACCAAAACCGTATCACATCCCGATTGCTCACCCCCCATTGCACACCCTCCTTTGTGTAACTTTTACTTATGAAAGTCATGCAATGAACTGTAATACTTGGTTTGTTGTCTGTCTTTCACTGTAGATATATGAGAGCTCCATACCAAGAACCATGGTCACTGGTTCCACAGTTCATGACACAATAAATTATAAGATGTTCAGGTGTTTGCTATAATTGCTAGTTGCAAAATCATTCTTGGCATTCTGAAGAATTAGAGTTTTAACCCCCAAACCTATAAATCAAAATACTCTTAGATCATTTGCCTTATATTAATATATTAAATTGTTCACTGAATTTTATTAGTTAAAAGAATATAAAAAAAAAGAATATGGGATTTTGTTATTAAGTAGTCACTGCCAAGGAACTCTTTGGTATTAATAAATTTAGCATTTTGACAAATATTATAAATTTATCTTCATGTTTAAAACACAAAGGTTAAAAAAACTATTTTTTCCTCATACTCAATAACTTACAACACATGTAGTTCTTGGGATGATTTAGGCTCTTCCTTGAAATGCCATGTGGGGGAAAAAAAAGAAATCCCATGTGAACATGTTGCAACTTTTCCTAGAGAAGGAAATGTAAACATATTTAGTTGATAAAAATCACATAATATGAATTTGTCTTGTATTGTGTTATCTTCTTTAATTATATAACAGCAGTGTCTTCACTAATTTTTAAGTAAACTCTTATTCCAGTGGATAGCTTAATTAGACATACAATAAACTATCCAGTAGAGAAGCTAATTACTTGATTGTCAAATGATTTAATAATTTCCCCTACAGTGAAATCTCCACCACTGTAATTAGGTTATGTCATACTTTACCCTGAAGGTAATATTAAAAACACAAGATGAGCTAATGTTATCCCCTATATTTTCCTATTTATAGCGTGATGCTAAATTAACCTTTATGTTAGAGTTAAGACATCAATAAAAGAACACCAAGGACCCTTCTGATGTGCAATTACATTTGTTTTGTGGCAATTAATGTAAATATAGATCTCAAAAGAGAATGGTTTGCTGACTAATCATTTATCATGAAACAGATTGATGAAAATTTTTAGAAACTTTGTGGATAACAAATAGAAAATAAAGCAGTTGAAGATTTTAACAAGTGACTAGGTATTTTTAAAATATATCTCTCCTTTCTAGTGTTTTGCACATGTGAACTTCAAACAAAAACATAACATTGATAGCCTCTAAATAAAAATAAAATTACAGAAAATAATATATGCTGATAAATTCATTGAATTTACTATCTGCTTATTATACTGCCCAAATTGGTTATTTTTTTAATTTAGTTTAATTTTTTCAGTGTTCCAAAATTCATTGTTTATGCATCTCACCCCGTGCTTCATGCTCTCCTTAATACCAATCACCAGGCTCACCCAACTGCCAACTCCCTCTCCTCCAAAACCCTGTTTGTTTCTCAGAGTCCACAGTTTCACATGGTTTGTCTCCCCCTCCGATTTCCCCCAACTCACTTCTCCTCTCCATCTTCTCTTAACAAAAATAATAATATATCTCCAAGTATGTGAATATAATTAGAAAAGGAAAATAAAATGGCCCTTGTCCTACAAACCATCCAGGTAGATTTTAAGTCACAATTAAAGTAGCAAACATGGGTCTTTTGGAGGATGGCCTTTCTGATTCTAAAATAGGTCACCTGTCAAGAAGAAGATGGATGGTTTCCTAGTCATCATTACACCATGTCCACCACAAGAATCAGATGTTCTTAACAATGGAACTGTTACCTAATGGTATTTTGGCTTGTAATGGATTTTTAAAAGGAGATTGAACACATGAGGGAAAACTATTTTTTTTTCCATATTACAGGGGAAAATGTATGTTTCTCTGTTCATGAAGTTTAGTTTGATCATTAAAGAAAAAAATGCAAACAAATTTCCAAGCACTTTCTGAATGACATAAGAAAAATTGACACCATATAAAATGTCATATAGGTAATATAAACTTCTTAACATAAAAGAACACAAAGTTGCACATATATTTATGAACATAGGCACACACACATCCAAGGTGTGACTATAAATGAGCAAGCTCATTTTTTTTTTTTTTGCACTGCTGGCGATTTTCTATACTGTACATTTACATACATAAGTTTTGATTATATATGTGTGTTTATGTGTATTTTCAAAAACTTTAGTCCAGACATCTAGGTAGACCTTCTGACTGGACAGATTTGACTGATTTTCTCTTATCTGATTACTTCAACCACTATAACCCTCTGCTATGTTTCCTCTCTTCTCTGCATAATGGTTACTTTTTAATTTTGTTCTTTATACTTTACATATGAATTTTTACATTTCATTTAATAATTTTTGTTAACAAACTTCTATTCCTTTATTGGGAAGATTTCATATTTTACTATTGTTCATTTTTTTAAATTTCAATTTTTAAATTTGAATTCTAATTATTAACATATATGGTGAAATTGGTTTCAGGTGTAGAGTTTAGTGACTTATCACTTACATGTAACATCCAGTGCTCATCACCCATTTAGCTCATCCTCAACCCACCTCCCTCCATCAACCCTTAGTTGTTCTCCATTGTTAAGAGTTTCTTACAATGTGCTTCCCTATCTTTTTTTTTCTTTCCCCTGTTCATCTGTTTTGTTTCTTAAATTCTGCATATGAGTGAAATCATTTGGTATTTGTCTTCTACTCTTGTTCACCTTACTAACAGTACAACAAATGTTAAAGTTGAAAGATATATATAAGTGACCATTCTTTATAGATTCCTTTAGTTTCCTTGAAGAGTTACTGATTTTGTGTGGCTGTCTATGTAGTTTCCATGTTATTTCTATCTCATGTATACTTAAGAGATGTGTGTAATATGGCTACTAATACTGCAAACTGAGCAGCATTAAGTTTAAGCACCTAACAGTTTAATTCTTTGAAATAAAATAGTATCTAATTGTTACTTAGAATAATTTGCTAATAATGAATTTGACAATTATTTCACATGTGTTTGAATTTTCTAAGATACATGTCCACTTAATTTTTAAAATTTTATTCACAAATACATCTCAGTGGGAGAAGTTGAAAGTTGTTTCATATGCACTTGCATTTCCTTGGTTTTGTTTGTTGTTGTTGTTGTTGTTGTTGTTGTTGTTGTTTGTTTTTTGGGTTGTTTTTTATTTTTTTTTCTATTTTCTCTTTGAGTTCTCCAACTATTTAGATGGGTTTTTTTGTTTGTTTGTTTTTACCTTTTGATAGATGGAACAGTATGTGTGAATGCATATTCACAAAGACCTTGAGTAATAGATGTTATTGGACACATAAATATTAGAACTGCATATCAAAAGCAAGGCTATGCTATTAGGATATTTGTTATTTTTGTTTGGCATCCCTGAATACTCACTCTCTACCATTTTCATCCCTTCTTTGTCCCTTATTGTCGAACTATGTGGACTCCCTCAATGAGTTCTTAAGTCCTCCAACTTGGAATAAGGAAATTAAGGTCACAGTATTTGTTTTCTAGTTCCCTCTCTGCAGAGATGCCAAGGACCAGTTTAGTCCCTCCACCAAAAGTAACAGTGCTGGTCAGGGGGCCCTCTCTGCTGAGTCACTCTGTCTCAGGTTCAAAGGGTCACTCTTTCCATTTGACTTTAAGTGGAAAGATAGCTTCCTCTCATTCTTACAGAAGTCCGAACTATAACTTAGTTTTGTGTTTTCTGTTGTAGTTTCAGTAACATTTCTAATGAATAGTATACATAAGTTTTTCTATCATTGAAACATATGGATGATAAAATTTATTTTGCCCTCACTCTTAAATGACATCTTAGATGTTATGCAATTTTACATTGATAAGTTATTTTTCATAAAAATTCATAAGATACTACTTTACTTTCTTCTGGGGTCAATTGAATCTGATGAGAATTTGGCTGTTAAAATACTTTCTGTCCCATTGTGTCTTTTCTTCTCTTTTCCTATTTCTTTTTCAAGATTTTTCTTTCTTTTTTTTAATGTTTGATGGTCTGGAGTCTCATTAATATGTACAAAAGTATATCTTTATTTTTTAAGCCCTGCTTGGAGCCTTATGAGTATTTTAGTCTGAGGAAACGTATTTTCTTTAATTTTGGATTAATCATTGGGCAAAATGTATATTCTCCTGATTCCATAGTTTCAAAGTTTAAATTCTTTGCTTGATATTAGAATGAACGTATAATTTACAACAGAAGGATAAGACCGTGACCCTCCCAGCCAACAGTCAGTAATGCGGTTCCTAACAGGGAGATATCCAGACAGCGTGTGCCTCTCTGTAACCCATGGTGTTGCTCCTGCTTATAGCATCCTAATTGTATACTTGAATTCTTAATAAAATAAGAGACACTTTTCTGGAATAGCTAATTCCTAAAACCATACACTCATGTGAAACGATGCAGAAAAATGTTAAAGTTGAAAGAGTAATTCAATACCTTACTATTTACCCTCCAAAAAATGATACATTAAGTCGTGAGCTCTTAAAATTTTGTTCACAAACTGCTCACCACTCTCTTCTTATTTTTCTCTACTAATCCAGCAAAAAAAAAAGCTGACTTGGAGGAATTTTACCCCCAGTGATACTCTCAATACACAGTATGGTTAAAAGCAATGTGCTTCTTGTGTTAATGAAGTATCAAGAAACATCCTTGGCTGCAGGATACCCTTCAACCAGACTGCTGCCACCTAAAGATCTGCAATGTGGAAATTTTTGGAAACAAAATAGTGCCACCCACATTGACATTAATTCAGTTTCTCTTAAAGGCCAGTTTTTATCTCAGGATATTTGCATAGCTTTTTCACTTTTTACTTTTTCGTTTGCCAAGCAGACTCTTAATGCTGATTGGTTAATTTCCAGGAACTTCTGAAATCTTAAAACTTTCCCTGACCTCTCACACTCAGTCACAACTCATAACTTTGTTACATAGTAAAAGGTTACATATCCCTTTACTCCCCATACTTTTTTTTTTTCATAAAACATGTTAATTATTAAATATTTAACTTCTCAAGAAAATTTAAGCCCTATAAAGAAAAAAAAAAACTTACTTTATTTCCTACTGTATTCTAGTGCTTAATAAAATGCCTAGAACATAATAGGAACTAGACAAATATTTGATGATGGGCTAAATGAACAAATGATTGCCTAGTATTGTGTTTCTAGTTTATTATTTTACATACCTAGCCAGTAAACATATTTCTCCATATTTAGAACATGTGACACATTGTACTTGGCCAATACATGGTATTTCTAGAAATTATTTTGGAAACAACTTCAAAAACAATAGTGTATATTTAAATTTTTTTTTTAAGATTTATTTACTTATTTTAGAGAGAAAGGAAGAGAGTGGGAGCAGGGGGAGCAGGCAATGGGAGAAAGAGAGAGAGAATCTCAAGCAGACTTCCTGCTGAGTGTAGAGTGGGAAACCTGCCTTGATCTTATGACCCTGAGATAATAATCTGAGCAGAAATCAAGTGTTAAATGCTCAACTGACTGAGCCACGCAGTCATCCCAACAATAGTGATATTTTAAATAACAGATGAAACCTAATAACTATGAGTGACTGGGTTGTGCTTGTATTGCTCAACATGGTCAACCATAATTAATGATCTGATATTAGATTGACCAATTTATTAAATATCTATATCATAAGATATTGCAATAATTGCTACTTTTAAATTTTCTTCTAAATTTGTATGTATTAGCCAAACATACAATAAGGAAGAGAGAAAACTCACTCTGATTCACCATTTATCATACAATATACTACCATTTTTACATGGTCACAAACCATCTCTTGATCACAAAGATGATATCAATCATAGTTTAGGAATAATTGGTAGTTCACATACATTTTTCTCATTTTATGTCCACTTAAATATATATTAATATCATATTTCTATGAGCTTTAGTGAAAACCATGGACTCCAACCTGGTAAAATATTTATCATTTTCACATACTAGATATTGTTATTTTCCAACTGGGAAGAACAGTTGCACAATATTTATGAGACTGATGCCAAAAAGGATTGTTCTAGTAATGGATGTGTAGAATGCTCTTCTTACTTAATTTATGAATTCCTTAGGGGCACGATTCTGATAATTGAAATTGTCAAGAGAGCCCTAACTATAATGGAGGAGCATGAATTCCCATGATGCTCACACAAGAAACTCTTTCCTTAGGAAATTTAATCAGAAGACAGTGTGGTACAGATAATTTGGTTCTGGCTTTGTATCTTACTTACTGTGTGTCTTTGGGCAATGTTTATTTCAACATTTTCACTTCAATGTTCTCATTGAGAAGTGAAACATTTACTATTTACATCTTTTTTTTTTTTTAAGATTTAGTTTATTTATTTGACAGACAGAGATCACAGGTAGACAGAGAGGCAGGCAGAGAGAGAGGGGGAAGCAGGCTCCCCGCTGAGCAGAGAGCCCGATGTGGGGCTCTATCCCAGGACCCTGGGATCATGACCTGAGCAGAAGGCAGAGGCTTTAACCACTGAGCCACCCAGGCGCCCCTACTATTTACATCTTAAGATTGTTGGGAAACATTTTAAAATCACTGCCTTTTAAAAAATTTTTAAGTTACTTCAAATTTAAAAATAAGTGAATTTATTTTATTATAACCAATGATAAGCTTGTGATTTTCTTTCCACCACTGTTTTTAATTCTACCTAACAATGGGTATTCATGTCTCCCTACCTGTCCAGACATCTTTTACTCCTTTTTCATACGAATATTTACAACATAAATACAGGTGAACTTATGCCCTGGTTTGCCCAGGATAATCTTGGATGAAGCTTGTTTTCCTAGTGTGATTATTAATAATGATCTTTTTGTTATTAGAAATATACAGACTTGGATGGTAAATTACATAGTCACCCTTTTACAAGGAGTTTCCTTCTTTAGTACTAACTTACCTGTAGCAATTAGCACAATGCTGTGTATTTCGTAAGTTTTAAACAGTGGCAGGCATTGTGAAGGGGATCTTAATTTCAGTGGGATCTACCAAATATTTAACAATTCAGCTAAAGAGGGATACCTCTGTTTATCAGTCAGTTGGGTGTGCAACTCTTGGTTTCCGCTCAGGTATTCTGCTCAGGCATTGTGGTTGGGAGATCAAGCTCTGCTCAGCATGGAGTCTGCTTGAGATTCTCTCCTTCTCCTTCTGCCCCTCTCACTATCTCTTTCAAGTAAAATAAATAAATCTTTTAAAAAATCCCTACAGCTATAGGGAGAGTATTTTAGTAACAGAGCTAACAGCTAAATGAGTGGGATGCTTATTATTAAAGCATCTTAATATATTTTAACTGGTGAATTTTATGCTGTTTATTCAAAGATGAAAAATTAAACTCAACCATACTTACTTCACTTATAATGAATATACCCAGGTTTTTATTTTATAATCTCAAATTGGGGACAAAGAGAAACCCATACAATACTGAAGATAACAACTTCCAAAAAAGTTAAAAAACTTATTTAAGATCACACAGATTATGTCATTTTCTAGCTTAGTTCTCTCATTGAAAATGTGTGAACACAATGTTAGAAACACAGGTAGAGACTCCTCAACTTATTAAGCCATTTTATAACAGAATAGGACTAATTGAATTGGTCTCATCTATTGGTATAAATGATGTTTTCTGTCTTGTATTTTTTTTTTCAATCAGAGAAGATAGGCATTTTCAATTGAGCAGACAGATCTATAAACGTGGGAGAGAAGGGTCCACCTGCCCACTCGGGCAGACAGCAGAAACAGTCCCTTCATTTAGAAACTTTTCCATTTGATTCAAATATACAGTAAGCAAGGTTTTAGCATGCATTTAAAAGGCTATTAATTCCTTCCACCAACCTCTGTTTTCTACCTTCCCAATAATCACTGAACAATTTTAAGGAAAGTTGAAGGGACAGAACTTTTATGAAACAAATTGATAAAGTGATTTAATAACATAATTATTTTTCCACCTGCTGTATTTTAAGTTTCCTTAGTCAATTTAGATTCCAGCTACCGTATTTCATATGTAGTAAAGGTAATGAAAAAAGGTAAGAAGGTATTCCAAGGGCAAATGTACTTCATTAAAGTGGATAAGAGCAAAAAAAAAAATTTTTTTTAAATCAGGAGAGATATAATCAGTGGCTTATGGGTGAAGAGCTCATTTTGTTTTGAAATAGGGCCTATCTCTTCAGTAATTCTGCAGGCTTCCTGTCACTATAGTTAAGCAGATGAGCCATGCTATTGAAGAATAAATAGCAGATATATTTGAAGTTCGTATAAGAGAAAAATGAAGTATGCAATCCTTGATGAAATAAAATGAAAGAAAACGAGGATCGCAAGTACCAGTATTTCAAAATTTAAGAAATAGAGAAACAAAGATTCTCAGGAGGAATTTTTCAACAGGTTCGAAAGTTCAGGTAAGATAAGCTTCTCCATATTTAGATGCTCTTTGGAACTATATTTGATTTTTGAAGAGATACATTTCATCTTTTCT
Source organism: Mustela erminea (assembly GCF_009829155.1). Classification (NCBI taxonomy): domain Eukaryota; kingdom Metazoa; phylum Chordata; class Mammalia; order Carnivora; family Mustelidae; genus Mustela; species Mustela erminea. The sequence goes on from NC_045625.1 coordinate 57,635,767, forward strand.
TTTCTTTCATGCAAACAAATGAACTAAACTCTTTTTATGAAAACCCTTGATGTTTTTTGGCTGATTATTCTTTTTTTAAGATTTTATTTATTTATTTATTTATTTGACAGAAAGTGAGAGGAAGAGAGCATAAGCAGGGTGAGCAGGAAAGGGAGAAGCAGGCTCCCCCTGAGCAGGAAGCCCAATACAGGGCTCAATCCTAGGACCCTCAGATGATGACCTGAGCTGAAGGCAGACACTTAACCGAGTGAGCCACCCAGGTGCCCCTTGACTGAATATTCTTGAAAATTAAGTGCATTGTTTAATAGCTCTTTAAAGGCTCAGCAATACTAATACATATCTATTTATATATTAAATATGCATATATCTATTAATATGATTTAGATTTCAACACATGTTCTATGCAGTGTGTAAATACTAATGACCTTAGTATAAATGACAATACTGGTCAAAAATAAGGTGTTAAGCTTCTTTTCATATTTTTTCTCCTTAGTTAAAAATTTCCAAATATACCTAAGGGTAATTATCGTTTTGGGGTTTGTTTTTGTTTGTTTATTTGTCTTGGTTCTTTAGAATGGTGATCACAAAATTATAATAACATTTGTTGATGTTTATTGAATACTTACTATAGGCCAGTCATGTGTTCAGTGTATAACAAATTGTCTCACTTAAACTTATACCTGCCCTGTGGAAGATGAACAACAATTATTTCCAATTTAGAAGCAAAGAATCTGAAATTGCATCCAAGGTAATATTGATTAACAGCTGGATCTAGATTCAGTTAGTCTAATTGGATCCCATTTTGTAGTTACATGATACAGTATATTTGATGTGATCCTTTTGGTTTTACAGAAGAATCAATGTGCATGCATGCCAAGCAGTCAACCAGCTTTACTATTACTACATCCCATGTTCTTTCCAATACTACGCAGTCTGGAGAAAGTTTTGTTGTTAAATTTAATTGCATAGTGAAATGTATTTGAATGTTTACCAAGGAGAATAATTAGTCAGAGGACTCACAGTGTTTTAATGATTGCTTATTTCAATACCTTTCCTTTCAACATTTGAATATATGTTCATCCTTATACATTGTGTGTGTGTACATAAGTACAACTATATAGAAATCAATGTCTGTCAGATTCTCACTACTCTAAGTTTTTGAAAGAGGGAACTGGTTGAAATGGAATCGGATCAATCCTCAGTAGCTGTTGTCTCCTCCTCTCTTCAATCACCAAGCTATGTAATGACTGTCACCTTCATTCAATCATATTGGAGTGTGTGGTGGTTATCTGGCTTTGTCCCAGTCCATATGTCACCATCCTAACTTACTTCATGTCGTCACTGGATCTTTCCTGTATTACTCCACACCAATTTTTGGACAAGGGTCTGAATTATTTGTCACCTTTAACTATTTTAAATAACATTTCACTAGTCATAATTATCTATAATGTATTTATAAAGTACAGTATTATAGAAAAAAGGCAACTGCACATTTTGTTATATTTACATTTTCTGTATAAATAATCAAAAGAAGAACAAACAGTATCAAATTAGATCAAATATATTCAACATAGTTTTTGCATATATGAGTAAAAAATGAATATACAGATTATAGTTCTATTTAGATATTGATAAATAGGCAGTGTTAGAACACTATTTAAAAAAAAAAAACAGTAGTAAGAACATTTACATTGCAATTAAACACACTTACTGTGAAGCCTAAGACCAGGTTTTACTTGGGCAAATTAGTTGATCCTGCTAAGCTTTAGCTTTTTTTCTTTTCTTTTCTTTTCTTTTCTTTTCTTTTCTTTTCTTTTTTAAAAGGTTTTATTTATTTATTTGATATATAGAGAGAGAGCAAGAGAGCATATACAGTGGGGAGTGTCAGGTGGAGGGAGAAGCAGTCTCCCCACTGAGAAAGGAGACGATGTGGGACTTGATCCTAGGACCTGGGGATCATGACCTGAGCTGAAGGCAGATGCCTAACAGACTGAGCCATCCAGATGTCCCTGAGATTTAGTTTTCTTGTGAACGAATGAAGGTAATGATATAAACAACTATTTCTCTGGTGTATTGTGTGTCCTTATAGTAAGTGCTCATACATGGTAACTACAATTTATTATACAATAAATTCAAGTGAAGAAATGGTTTTTTTGGGGCACCTGGGTGGCTCAGTGGGTTAAAGCCTCTGCCTTCAGCTCAGGTCATGGTCTCAGGGTCCTGGGATCGAGCCCCGCGTCGGGCTGTCTGCTCAGCGTGGAGCCTTCCTCCTCCTCTCTCTCTCTGCCTGCCTCTCTGCCTACTTGTGATCTCTGTCTGTCAAATAAATAAATAAAATTTAAAAAAAAAGAAAAAAGAAATGGTTTTTTCTTTGGAGTAAGTGCGACTCTAATATTGCTTATAAATTATCTTATTCTGAGCATATATTTTCTAATGTGTAAGAAAATGCAGATTCCAAATACCTAATACTATTTAAAGTTATTATTTACTGTCTTGTCTTAGATGGAAGCCTTCCTATCCCTCTTTTATCTGGGTTTTTTGTTTGTTTGTTTGTTTTGTTTTGTTTTGTTTTGTTGGTTTTGTTTTCATTTTTTTCTATCAGAACTATAATGTTTTCAAAATCTGGAAGATTCTTTGCTGCAACCTGATTACAATCTCCAGCATAATGGAGCTCCATAAATGAATACCTCTAGTAGGAGATATTTTGTTCTCAAAATAACCTTAATTTGAATGAAATCAGAAGGAACATTTTCAAAAATGTAAGATGACTGTCCATAATGTAGCAGTAGGGAGCCGCTCTTTCATAGCCTGAAAGGTCAAAGTCATCCATTATAGTAAAAAAGATTAATATAAAAGAAGGTCGTATGCCGACGTTCCAATTGATGAGAATATATGATCTGTATTAATTTAAATAATTGAAATTTTAGTACCTTATACATTTCTCCTGCTATAAAGGTATAATCATTTAACACATTGAATACTAATAGGGTATTTTTTAAAACACTGCTTAAAATGTAAATTATAGTTTATAGATTATTTCATATTTTTAGAATTGCAGAAGAGAAACATATAAATGAATGAAGTGTTCTTAAGGCTATCCAGCAATCTAAATATTTAGTCTAAATATTTAAATTGTCAGTCTCAGAAATAAATCAATACCTTAAACAGAAAACTTTTTTTTTTTTCCAGGCATGTGGGTGAGCCATCTTGGAAGCAGCTCCTCCAGCCCCAGTCAAGCCATCAGATAATGCCACATCAGCTGTGGTGAAACTACATGAAAGACTTTTAGCCCAAACACTCAGGTGGGCCACACATGGATTTTAGACCCTCAGAAATTGTTTTAGATAATAGTAATTACCTTTTGATTTGTAGCAAAAGATAACTAATATACTTTTCTAAATTGGGTTAGTGGCTTTTGTTGAAAACTTCTATTTCAATAATTAAAATGATTTAAATTTGGCACAAATGTATGGTTTTCCGCTATTTTATTGCAGGTTAACTGAAACCTTACAGATAAATAGTACATTTTGATATTGGACTTTTGGTTTAATACTTTTCACTAGATTCTAAGGAAGAAGATACATGCTAGCCTGGTGATGGCAATGAGTGTTTTACTAAAATTACAGCAACCCTCTTCAGAAGTTTGTGGAAATGGTATTCAGAGCAAATGATTATTAAGTTCAGATATCTGGTGTTGAAGCCAAGTACCAAAAGTTGTTGAACATTTGAGTTTTATACACCATATAAAGAATAAATTTCAAAAATTTTATTAGTCTATAAAATAATCAGTGTTTATTGGTTTAAGAATAAACATATTGAGTCTGTATATGTGTTACCTCCCTTAATAATTGAGTATACCATAAAAATCGAAGGCCATAAGGATTTAAAATAGACATTATTTCAATACACTTTTCATGCACCAAAACCATCTGGATAATTTTCATCTTTTAAAATTTCGTTCAAAAACAGAAAAAAAAAATGCCAGAATGTCATGACTTCGTTTATATTCCCTTTCAATATTATTTGGTATTTATTTTCAGGATTTTAGCACCTAAATTTATTTTTTAACCTCATAAATAAAATATACACTATAATCACCATCAAAATCCACAAAGGAAGTTAATTTCATTTCGCAGCTCCAATGAAAAAGCTGCATTGTTCTCCTTATAATAGCAAAAATAAAATATTTGTTCTTTATTAAAGTTCAAAGTTGTATTAAAGCAGTGTTGCTGTTTTGTAGAATAGAAAAAACACTGACTTTAGAATTCTGATTCTAGCACTGACCTCCATGATTGCTCTTCCACATATTAGCCATGTGGCCTTGAAAGTGTCACTTAAACTTTATGAGTCCTGGTTTCTTTCTCTATAAAAGAGGGATAATAACCTCTCCTTCTTTAATTCCAGATTATAGGGAAGGTCAAAAGATATAATGGATATTAAATCACTGTCAAAGTTAAAGCAGTGCTATTGCTATTATTATTATTATTATTATTATTGTTCTTCTTTTGTCTGTTTTATATGTATTTAATAAAAAGTTGATGTATTTTAAAGTAGCTATTGACATGTCATTATAGGTGATAAAAACCTACTAATGAGAATAGATAAAGTAATCATTTACAGCGTTGATATCAATTCTAAATTGATACTGGTCATGTGAAAAGTTTAAGAGAACGTTTAAGGTTACCTGACAAAACAGGCATTTGATTATTATATAATATAAAATGTTTTATTCATGTTAGTTGAGCAATGTTGAACAAGTTAAAAGTGACATTTAAACCAGAGTGGAGGAGTTAAGTGTGAATCAAACTTATATTTGTCAAAATAGGTACCTGGTATTCCTACAGATTTCATGGATAAAAATAATTTTTAAAGTTTATTCACACAAAACATATTTTTCTTCACATAGTTTTAAAGGCTATTACTATAACAATTTCTGTTCTGCATTCATTTGACATTAATAGTATATTAAGATGGAAGTTTTGAAAAATTGGAAGCACTACATTGCCAAGAAACTAGTCATTAGAAAAATAGTGAAAAAAGAAAAAGATTCTATTTAAATTGAGAGACATATTGAAAGGTAACCAACATTGCAGATAAATGGATGAATTGCATTAGATCGTAATTAATGTAACCCTTTTTAAAATTTGGATTATGGCTCAAAATCCTAAATATTTGAACTCATAAATCTAAAGCTATAAACAAAGAGCAAATTTCAGATTTGGAAATAACATTGGTAAAGAATTTGTTTGAAAATGCTTTTTGTTCAAAGTATTTTTTAAAGTCTAACATGTTTCCGAAATTTTTATTCATATAGGTTGTGGTTTTGCTTTAGGTTAGTGAAGTTGAAAGATTTACTTTACTAAATTCTAAAAAAAAAAAAAGGCTCAGAGGAAATTTAAGATGTCTGGGTTAATTGGACTGATATAAGAGTCAATAACTTGGAACAAAATGAATGCTACTTTAAAATATTTACAACACTAGTTCTTTTATTTTTTTTTTTAAGATTTTATTTATTTATTTGACAGAGAGATCCCAAGTAGGCAGAGAGGCAGGCAGAGAGAGGGGGAAGCGGGGTCTCTACTGAGCAGAGAGCCTGATACAGGGCTTGATCCCAGGACCCTGAGATCATGACCTGAGCCAAAGGCAGAGGCCTTAACCCACTGAACCACCCAGGCACCCCACAACACTAGTTCTTTTAAAGAAAAGAAAGCTAGTTCCAAGATTCTATGTTAGATTAAAAATTTGTAGTCTATGTGTCCAAAGTTAGACTTATTTACATCTATCTTTGGTGAAAATAGTTGTTTTTTTTTTCTTTTTTTATTAGCAAACTGATGCTTCCTTTCTCTTCTTCAGTAAATACTTGTTGGTATTTGATGACAGTACTGGTAGGGTAAATACAAATGGTATTATCATAAACAAAAAATCCTTTTTCCCTGTTAGTAATTGTCTACGAAATTGAGTTTCATACGCACACTACCAAGAGTTATCCTTGTTTAGCTAGAAATCTGTTACTCTAAAATGGAGAAGCAGTGAATGCAACACAAATGCACTGCAAATATACTTTTTCTTCTGTTATACAGACATTTAATGGATCAGAAAGTCATTTCTTTAATGTGATACCATTGATGTTGAGTCATAAAATATATGTTTAAATATTCTTTACTGTTTACAATATGCCCAATACATAATTTGGGCAAATTACTTAACCTCTGATTTTCATCATCTGCAAAATGAGAGAAGTACCTACCTCAAAAGTCATTGCAAAGGTTAGGTATAAGAAAGTTTATAAAATGCTACTTTGCAAATTATAAAGATCTACAAAAATGTTGTTTGTTGTCATCTATTAGTATTAGGTGGGTACCTGCACAATTCAGCATGACAAATACAAAAGAAGAAGCAAAATCAGCCCAACATAGATGGACTCCATCTGTCTGATACCTTGATGTAATTTTATTTTTTAATACTAACTCTAGCAAGAGATAAAAGTAATGACATAACTAGAGAAAACTATGTTGAGCTACTTTAGAACAAATTGAAACAAGGACCCCAGTTTGCAGCTACTCAACTTACGTGAACTAAAAGCACTACCCAAGAAGCAACAACAAAACAGCTGTCACTCAACTCTCTTGTCAATGGCATATTTATGTTCAATGGTTAAGCCAAGCTTCTGTCTCTTCAAAACAGCATAAATATTCCCTCCAGAGTTCCTTGAATCCTGGTTCCAAAGTTCAGTCTGTGGAGGGAAATGTGGGCAGAAGAATTAGCATATTTACTTTCTTTGTAAGTATGGTAGCTTCAAGGATTCCCACTGTGGGCCATTGACACAACTGTCCTCTGCACTTGGAACAAATGGAAAAATGGTTGTTTGTGACCAAATAATGTTACAGGTAATAGTGTTGACAGAGAGAGATATTATTGTATTGCAGGGGGTACTTGAACTCACAGAGACTGAATTTTTACAATATAGCATCCTATCTGAAAGTGAACATTTGGCAGTAGGACCTTGACTCTTAACAGTCAGAGGTTCATTTTATTTCAAATAATCTCAATTTCTTATGTTTAAGGTGGCTTGGAGTAGTTTACTGAAGATACCAATAGAATTTGTCGAGAGTCATTTATTATACCCTCAGGAATGAGAACTGTATTTTATAACCATATAGAAAGTAAACTATAATAGATGTACAAGCTTCTTACATCACTATCTTTTCTTTCCTACCAGAGAGCCCATGTAATATGTAATTTAGAGACTAAGGACAGGGCCTTGTTTTTTTCTGACTCACTAATGTACCCCTTGTTTCTCTTGTCCCATGTAATCTGTACTGTTTTTTCAGTATCATTACTACTAGCACAATATTCACAGTCAAGGCCTTTACTAACTTATTTTTGTGGATATTTTGGCCACCTTCCAACTGACTGGTGGCTAAGTAGTGCTGCAGGTCTCAGACTATAACCTAAACTTGTTCAATCTTTGTTTACTTCAAAATACCACAGTCTCGTGAGATTAAGAGACTGTGGTATTTTGAAGTAAACAAAGATTGAACAAGTTGAGGGTTGCTGGGGGGAGGGGGTTTGGGAGAAGGGGTGGGATTATGGACATTGGGGAGGGTATGTGCTTTGGTGAGTGCTGTGAAGTGTGTAAACCTGGTGATTCACAGACCTGTACCCCTGGGGATAAAAATATATGTTTATAAAAAATAATAAATAAATAAATAAATAAATAAATAAATAAATAAAAGATTATTCTGACTGATACACAGAAAAAAAAAAAAATACCACAGTCTCTCCTGGAATGATCTTCTTCTTCTTCCTTTTTTTTTTTTCCTTCACCAGCTGAGCCATAACTTTATTTTATTTTTTAATCATTTATTTTATTGATTTTTTTAATTGAAGTACAGTTGACACACAATGTCACATTGTTTCAGGTGTACCTATAGTGATTCAACATGTTTATACTTGATGCTGTGCTCACCAAAGTGTGGCTACCATTTGTCACCATACATTGCTATTACAATACTATTGAATTTTTATACACACACACACACACACACACACACAAACACACACACACACACACAGACAGTACCTTTCATTCCCATGACTTACTCATTCCATGACTAGAATACTGTACCTCCCACTCTTTTCCATTCGTTTTGCCAATCTCCCTCTCCCCAAACAACTATCAGTTTGTTCTCTACATTTGTAAGTCTATTCTGTTTTTGTCTGCCCATTTGTTTAGTTTTTAAGATTTTATATATAAATGAAATCATGTGGTATATGGAATCATGTGGTATCACTTACATTTCACATATAAGTGAAATCATATTGTATTAGTATACAAGTAAAATCAGATATTTATTTTCTTCTGTCTGACTTATGTCACTCTGCGTAACACCCTCTAGGTCTATCCGTGTTGCCACAAATGACAAGATCTCATTGTTTTGTTTTTCTGACTAGTATTCCTGTGTGTGTGTGTGTGTGTGTGTGTGTAACACATCTTCTTTATCCATTCATCTATCAATGGACACTTAAGATGCTCCCCGGAATGATGTCTTGATTTGTTACAGCAATGTATTAAACATTCAAAGAAAGTTCTTTGCTTCAAGTTATATTACAAAGCTGTAGTAATTAAAACAGTATGATACTGACATAAAATAGGCATAGATGAAGGGGACAGAATCCAAAACTGATAAATAAACACAGTTATATGGTCAATTAGTTTTTGAGGAAACTATAGTTTTTGAGGAAAAAATATACAATGAGAAAAAGACAGACTGTTCACAAATGGTTCTGGGAAAACTGGACAACTATGGGTAAAAGAATGAAACTGGTGGAGGGAGGAGTCAAGATGGCGGAGAAGTAGCAGGCTGAGACTGCTTCAGCTAGCCGGAGATCAGCTAGATAGCTTATCTAAAGATTGCAAACACCTGAAAATCCATCGGCAGATCGAAGAGAAGAAGAACAGCAATTCTGGAAACAGAAAAACAACCACTTTCTGAAAGGCAGGACCAGCGGAGAAGTGAATCCAAAGCGACGGGAAGATAGACCCCGGGCGGAGGGGCCGGATCCCGGCAAGCGGCGGAGCAACCACGCACAAAATCAGGACTTTTAAAAGTCTGTTCCGCTGAGGGACATCGCTCCAGAGGCTAAACCGGGGCGAAGCCCATGCGGGGTCAGCGTGGCCTTGGGTCCCGCAGGGTCACAGAAGGATCGGGGTGTCTGAGTGTCGCAGACCTTGCAGGTATTGGAACGGGAAAGCCGGCTACAGAGACAGAGCCGACAGTAAGCTCACAGCTCGGTGTTGCCTTGAACTGTTCGCAGGCTCGGTGAGCTCAGAGCGCGGCCGGAGGTCAGGCAGACGGGAGTAACTGGACGCTGTTTTCTGAGGGCGCACTGAGGAGTGCGGCCCTGGGCTCTCGGCTCCTCCAGGCCGGAGACCAGGAGGCCGCCATTTGTATTCCCGTCCTCCGGAAATCTACGGAAAGCGCTCAGGGAACAAAAGCTCCTGAAAGCAAACCCGAGCGGATTACTCACCCCGGCCCCTGGTAAGGGCGGTGTAATTCCGCCTGGGGCAAAGACACTTGAGAATCACTACAACAGGCCCCTCCCCCAGAAGTTCAACAAGAAATCCAGCCGAGACCAAGTTCACCTACCAAGGAGTGCGGTTTCAATACCAAGGACAGCAGCAGAATTCCAGAAAAGGAGAAAGCCAAGCACGGAACTCATGGCTTTTTCCCTGTGATTTTTTTTTTTTTTTAGTCTTGCAGTTAATTTAATTTTTTTTTCTTTTTCATTTTTTGTTTTTTTTTTTTCTCGCCTTCGGGTAAATTTTTTTTTTTTTTAACTGTTACCTTTTTCTTTTTTAACGATTTTTTACTAGTTTATCTAATATATATATTTTTTCTTTTTTACATTTTTCTTAGGTGTTTTCTTTTTTTCTAATTCTTTTCTTTTCTTTTCTTTTCTTTTTTTTCTTTTTTTTTCTTTCTTCCTTTTTGAACCTCTTTTTATTCCCTTTCTCCCCCCTCACGATTTTGGATCTCTTCTAATTTGGTTAAAGCATTTTTTCCTGGGGTTGTTGCCACCCTTTTAGTATTTTACTTGCCCCTTCATATACTCTTATCTAGACAAAATGACAAGACGGAAAAATTCAACACAAAAAAAAGAACAAGAGGCAGTACCGAAGGCTAGGGATCTAATCAATACAGACATTGGTAATATGTCAGATCTAGAGTTCAGAATGACAATTCTCAAGGTTCTAGCCGGCCTCGAAAAAGGCATGGAAGATATTAGAGAAACCCTCTCGAGAGATATAAAAGCCCTTTCTGGAGAAATAAAAGAACTAAAATCTAACCAAGTTGAAATCAAAAAAGCTATTAATGAGGTGCAATCAAAAATGGAGGCTCTCACGGCTAGGATAAATGAGGCAGAAGAAAGAATTAGTGATATAGAAGACCAAATGACAGAGAATAAAGAAGCTGAGCAAAAGAGGGACAAACAGCTACTGGACCACGAGGGGAGAATTCGAGAGATAAGTGACACCATAAGACGAAACAACATTCGAATAATTGGGATTCTAGAAGAAGAAGAAAGAGAGAGGGGAGCAGAAGGTATACTGGAGAGAATTATTGGGGAGAATTTCCCCAATATGGCAAAGGGAACGAGCATCAAAATTCAGGAGGTTCAGAGAATGCCCCTCAAAATCAATAAGAATAGGCCCACACCCCGTCACCTAATAGTACAATTTACAAGTCTCAGTGACAAAGAGAAAATCTTGAAAGCAGCCCGTTAAAGAAGTCTGTAACATACAATGGTAAAAATATTAGATTGGCAGCTGACTTATCCACAGACACCTGGCAGGCCAGAAAGAGCTGCCATGATATTTTCAGAACACTAAACGAGAAAAACATGCAGCCAAGAATACTATATCCAGCTAGGCTATCATTGAAAATAGAAGGAGAGATTAAAAGCTTCCAGGACAAACAAAAAATGAAAGAATTTGCAAATACCAAACCAGCTCTACAGGAAATATTGAAAGGGGTCCTCTAAGCAAAGAGAGAGCCTACAAGTGGTAGATCAGAAAGGAACAGAGACCATATACAGTAACAGTCACCTTACAGGCAATACAATGGCACTAAATTCATATCTCTCAATAGTTACCCTGAATGTTAATGGGCTAAATGCCCCTGTCAAAAGACACAGGGTATCAGAATGGATAAAAAAACAAAACCCATCTATATGTTGCCTCCAAGAAACTCATTTTAAGCCCGAAGACACCTCCAGATTTAAAGTGAGGGGGTGGAAAAGAATTTACCATGCTAATGGACATCAGAAGAAAGCAGGAGTGGCAATCCTTATATCAGATCATTAGATTTTAAGCCAAAGACTATAATAAGAGATGAGGAAGGACACTATATCATACTCAAAGGGTCTGTCCAACAAGAAGATCTAACAATTTTAAATATCTATGCCCCCAATGTGGGAGCAGCCAACTATATAAACCAATTAATAACAAAATCAAAGAAACACATCAACAATAATACAATAATAGTAGGGGACTTTAACACTCCCCTCACTGAAATGGACAGATCATCCAAGCAAAAGATCAGCAAGGAAATAAAGGCCTTAAACGACACACTGGACAAGATGGACATCACAGATATATTCAGAATATTTCATCCCAAAGCAACAGAATACACATTCTTCTCTAGTGCACATGGAACATTCTCCAGAATAGATCACATCCTCGGTCCTAAATCAGGACTCAACCAGTATCAAAAGATTGGGATCATTCCCTGCATATTTTCAGACCACAATGCTCTAAAGCTAGAACTCAACCACAAAAGGAAGTTTGGAAAGAACCCAAACACATGGAGACTAAACAGCATCCTTCTAAAGAATGAATGGGTCAACCAGGAAATTAAAGAAGAATTGAAAAAAATCATGGAAACAAATGATAATGAAAATACAACGGTTCAAAATCTGTGGGACACAACAAAGGCAGTCCTGAGAGGAAAATATATAGCGGTACAAGCCTTTCTCAAGAAACAAGAAAGGTCTCAGGTACACAACCTAACCCTACACCTAAAGGAGCTGGAGAAAGAACAAGAAAGAAACCCTAAGCCCAGCAGGAGAAGAGAAATCATAAAGATCAGAGCAGAAATCAATGAAATAGAAACCAAAAAAACAATAGAACAAATCAACGAAACTAGGAGCTGGTTCTTTGAAAGAATTAATAAGATTGATAAACCCCTGGCCCGACTTATCAAAAAGAAAAGAGAAAAGACCCAAATAAATAAAATCATGAATGAAAGAGGAGAGATCACAACTAACACCAAAGAAATACAAACTATTATAAGAACATACTATGAGCAACTCTACGCCAATAAATTTGACAATCTGGAAGAAATGGATGCATTCCTAGAAACATAAACTACCACAACTGAACCAGGAAGAAATAGAAAGCCTGAACAGACCCATAACCAGTAAGGATATTGAAACAGTCATTAAAGATCTCCAAACAAACAAAAGCCCAGGGCCAGACGGCTTCCCAGGGGAATTCTACCAAACATTTAAAGAAGAACTAATTCCTATTCTCCTGAAACTGTTCCAAAAAATAGAAATGGAAGGAAAACTTCCAAACTCACTTTATGAGGCCAGCATCACCTTGATCCCAAAACCAGACAAGGATCCCATCAAAAAAGAGAGCTATAGACCGATATCCTTGATGAACACAGATGCGAAAATACTCAACAAAATACTAGCCAATAGGATTCAACAGTACATTAAAAAGATTATTCACCACGACCAAGTGGGATTTATTCCAGGGCTGCAAGGTTGGTTCAACATCCGCAAATCAGTCAATGTGATACAACACATCAATAAAAGAAAGAACAAGAACCATATGATACTCTCAATAGATGCTGAAAAAGCATTTGACAAAGTACAGCATCCCTTCCTGATCAAAACTCTTCAAAGTGTAGGGATAGAGGGCACATACCTCAATATCATCAAAGCCATCTATGAAAAACCCACCGCAAATATCATTCTCAATGGAGAAAAACTGAAAGTTTTTCCGCTAAGGTCAGGAACACGGCAGGGATGTCCATTGTCACCACTGCTATTCAACATAGTACTAGAGGCCCTAGCTTCAGCAATCAGACAACAAAAGGAAATTAAAGGCATCCAAATCAGCAAAGAAGAAGTCAAATTATCACTCTTCGCAGATGATATGATACTATATGTGGAAAACCCAAAAGACTCCACTCCAAAACTGCTAGAACTTATACAGGAATTCAGTAAAGTGTCAGGATATAAAATCAATGCACAGAAATCAGTTGCATTTCTCTACACCAACAACAAGACAGAAGAAAGAGAAATTAAGGAGTCAATCCCATTTACAATTGCACCCAAAACCATAAGATACCTAGGAGTAAACCTAACCAAAGAGACACAGAATCTATACTCAGAAAACTATAAAGTACTCATGAAAGAAATTGAGGAAGACACAAAGAAATGGAAAAATGTTCCATGCTCCTGGATTGAAAGAATAAATATTGTGAACATGTCTATGCTACCTAAAGCAATCTACACATTTAGTGCAATTCCTATCAAAGTACCATCCATCTTTTTCAAAGAAATGGAACAAATAATGCTAAAATTTATATGGAACCAGAAAAGACCTCGAATAGCCAAAGGGATATTGAAAAAGAAAGACAACGTTGGTGGCATCACAATTCCGGACTTCAAGCTCTATTACAAAGCTGTCATCATCAAGACAGCATGGTACTGGCACAAAAACAGACACATAGATCAATGGAACAGAATAGAGAGACCAGAAATAGACCCTCAACTCTACAGTCAACTAATCTTCGACAAAGCAGGAAAGAATGTCCAATGGAAAAAAGACAGCCTCTTCAATAAATGGTGCTGGGAAAATTGGACAGCCACATGCAGAAAAATGAAATTGGACCATTTGCTTACTCCACACACAAAAATAGACTCAAAATGGATGAAGGACCTCAATGTGCGAAAGGAATCCATCAAAATCCTTGAGGAGAACACAGGCAGCAACCTCTTTGACCTCTGCCGCAGCAACATCTTCCTAGGAACAACGCCAAAGGCAAGGGAAGCAAGGGCAAAAATGAACTATTGGGATTTCATCAAGATCAAAAGCTTTTGCACAGCAAAGGAAACAGTTAACAAAATCAAAAGACAACTGACAGAATGGGAGAAGATATTTGCCAACAACATATCAGATAAAGGATTAGTGTCCAGAATCTATAAAGAACTTAGCAAACTCAACACCCAAAGAACAAATAATCCAATCAAGAAATGGGCAGAGGACATGAACAGACATTTCTGCAAAGAAGACATCCAGATGGCCAACAAACACATGAAAAAGTGCTCCATATCACTCGGCATCAGGGAAATACAAATCAAAACCACAATGAGATATCACCTCACACCAGTCAGAATGGCTAAAATCAACAAGTCAGGAAATGACAGATGCTGGCAAGGATGCGGAGAAAGGGGAACACTCCTACATTGTTGGTGGGAATGCAAGCTGGTGCAGCCACTCTGGAAAACAACATGGAGGTTCCTCAAAATGTTGAAAATAGAACTGCCCTATGACCCAGCAATTGCACTATTGGGTATTTACCCTAAGGATACAAACGTAGTGATCCAAAGGGGCACATGCACCCGAATGTTTATAGCAGCAATGTCCACAATAGCCAAACTATGGAAAGAACCTAGATGTCCATCAACAGATGAATGGATCAAGAAGAAGTGGTATATATACACAATGGAATACTATGCAGCCATCAAAAGAAATGAAATCTTGCCATTTGCGACGACATGGATGGAACCAGAGCGTATCATGCTTAGCGAAATAAGTCAAGCAGAGAAAGACAACTATCATATGATCTCCCTGATATGAGGAAGTGGTGATGCAACATGGGGGCTTAAGTGGGTAGGAGAAGAATAAATGAAACAAGATGGGATTGGGAGGGAGACAAAGCATAAGTGACTCTTAATCTCACAAAACAAACTGAGGGATGCTGGGGAGAGGGGGTTTGGGAGAAGGGGGTGGGATTATGGACATTGGGGAGGGTATGTGCTTTGGTGAGTGCTGTGAAGTGTGTAAACCTGGTGATTCACAGACCTGTACCCCTGGGGATAAAAATATATGTTTATAAAAAATAAAAAATTAATTAAAAAAAAAAAAAGATAACTGTTTAAAAAAAAAAAAAAAGAATGAAACTGGATCATTTTCTTATGCCACAAACAAACATGAACCCCAAATGGATTAAGAATTTTTTTTTTAATTTTTTATTTTTTATAAACATATATTTTTATCCCCAGGGGTACAGGTCTGTGAATCGCCAGGTTTACACACTTCACAGCACTCACCAAAGCACATACCCTCCCCAATGTCCATAATCCCACCCCCTTCTCCCAACCTCCCTTTGTTTTGTGAGATGAAGAGTCACTTATGGTTTGTCTCCCTCCCAATCCCATCTTGTTTCATTTATTCTTCTCCTACCCACTTAAGCCCCCATGTTGCATCACCACTTCCTCATATCAGGGAGATCATATGATAGTTGTCTTTCTCTGCTTGACTTATTTCGCTAAGCATGATACGCTCTAGTTCCATCCATGTTGTCGCAAATGGCAAGATTTCATTTCTTTTGATGGCTGCATAGTATTCCATTGTGTATATATACCACATCTTCTTGATCCATTCTTCTGTTGATGGACATCTAGGATCTTTCCATAGTTTGGCTATTGTGGACATTGCTGCTATAAACATTCGGGTGCATGTGCCCCTTTGGATCACTACGTTTGTATCTTTAGGGTAAATACCCAATAGTGCAGTTGCTGGGTCATAGGGCAGTTCTATTTTCAACATTTTGAGGAACCTCCATGCTGTTTTCCAGAGTGGCTGCACCAGCTTGCATTCCCACCAACAGTGGAGGAGGGTTCCCCTTTCTCTGCATCCTCGCCAGCATCTGTCATTTCCTGACTTGTTGATTTTAGCCATTCTGACTGGTGTGAGGTGATATCTCATTGTGGTTTTGATTTGTATTTCCCTGATGCCGAGTGATATGGAGCACTTTTTCATGTGTCTGTTGGCCATCTGGATGTCTTCTTTGCAGAAATGTCTGTTCATGTCCTCTGCCCATTTCTTGATTGGATTATTTGTTCTTTGGGTGTTGAGTTTGCTAAGTTCTTTATAGATTCTGGACACTAGTCCTTTATCTGATATGTTGTTGGCAAATATCTTCTCCCATTCTGTCAGTTGTCTTTTGATTTTGTTAACTGTTTCCTTTGCTGTGCAAAAGCTTTTGATCTTGATGAAATCCCAATAGTTCATTTTTGCCCTTGCTTCCCTTGCCTTTGGCGTTCCTAGGAAGATGTTGCTGCGGCAGAGGTCAAAGAGGTTGCTGCCTGTGTTCTCCTCAAGGATTTTGATGGATTCCTTTCGCACATTGAGGTCCTTCATCCATTTTGAGTCTATTTTTGTGTGTGGTGTAAGGAAATGGTCCAATTTCATTTTTCTGCATGTGGCTGTCCAATTTTCCCAGCACCATTTATTGAAGAGGCTGTCTTTTTTCCATTGGACATTCTTTCCTGCTTTGTCGAAGATTAGTTGACTGTAGAGTTGAGGGTCTATTTCTGGTCTCTCTATTCTGTTCCATTGATCTATGTGTCTGTTTTTGTGCCAGTACCATGCTGTCTTGATGATGACAGCTTTGTAATAGAGCTTGAAGTCCGGAATTGTGATGCCACCAACGTTGTCTTTCTTTTTCAATATCCCTTTGGCTATTCGAGGTCTTTTCTGGTTCCATATAAATTTTAGAATTATTTGTTCCATTTCTTTGAAAAAGATGGATGGTACATTGATAGGAATTGCACTAAATGTGTAGATTGCTTTAGGTAGCATAGACATTTTCACAATATTTATTCTTCCAATCCAGGAGCATGGAACATTTTTCCATTTCTTTGTGTCTTCCTCAATTTCTTTCATGAGTACTTTATAGTTTTCTGAGTAGAGATTCTGTGCCACTTTGGTTAGGTTTATTCCTAGGTATCTTATGGTTTTGGGTGCAATTGTAAATGGGATTGACTCCTTAATTTCTCCTTCTTCTGTCTTGCTGTTGGTGTAGAGAAATGCAACTGATTTCTGTGCATTGATTTTATATCCTGACACTTTACTGAATTCCTGTATAAGTTCTAGCAGTTTTGGAGTGGAGTCTTTTGGGTTTTCCACATATAGTATCATATCATCTGCGAAGAGTGATAATTTGACTTCTTCTTTGCCGATTTGGATGCCTTTAATTTCCTTTTGTTGTCTGATTGCTGAGGCTAGGACCTCTAGTACTATGTTGAATAGCAGTGGTGATAATGGACATCCCTGCCGTGTTCCTGACCTTAGCGGAAAAACTTTCAGTTTTTCTCCATTGAGAATGATATTTGCGGTGGGTTTTTCATAGATGGCTTTGATGATATTGAGGTATGTGCCCTCTATCTGTACACTTTGAAGAGTTTTGATCAGGAAGGGATGCTGTACTTTGTCAAATGCTTTTTCAGCATCTATTGAGAGTATCATATGGTTCTTGTTCTTTCTTTTATTGATGTGTTGTATCACATTGACTGATTTGCGGATGTTGAACCAACCTTGCAGCCCTGGAATAAATCCCACTTGGTCGTGGTGAATAATCTTTTTAATGTACTGTTGAATCCTATTGGCTAGTATTTTGTTGAGTATTTTCGCATCTGTGTTCATCAAGGATATCGGTCTATAGCTCTCTTTTTTGATGGGATCCTTGTCTGGTTTTGGGATCAAGGTGATGCTGGCCTCATAAAATGAGTTTGGAAGTTTTCCTTCCATTTCTATTTTTTGGAACAGTTTCAGGAGAATAGGAATTAGTTCTTCTTTAAATGTTTGGTAGAATTCCCCCGGGAAGTCGTCTGGCCCTGGGCTTTTGTTTGTTTGGAGATCTTTAATGACTGTTTCAATCTCTTTACTGGTTATGGGTCTGTTCAGGCTTTCTATTTCTTCCTGGTTCAGTTGTGGTAGTTTATGTTTCTAGGAATGCATCCATTTCTTCCAGATTGTCAAATTTATTGGCGTAGAGTTGCTCATAGTATGTTCTTATAATAGTTTGTATTTCTTTGGTGTTAGTTGTGATCTCTCCTCTTTCATTCATGATTTTATTTATTTGGGTCTTTTCTCTTTTCTTTTTGATAAGTCGGGCCAGGGGTTTATCAATCTTATTAATTCTTTCAAAGAACCAGCTCCTAGTTTCGTTGATTTGTTCTATTGTTTTTTTGGTTTCTATTTCATTGATTTCTGCTCTGATCTTTATGATTTCTCTTCTCCTGCTGGGCTTAGGGTTTCTTTCTTGTTCTTTCTCCAGCTCCTTTAGGTGTAGGGTTAGGTTGTGTACCTGAGACCTTTCTTGTTTCTTGAGTAAGGCTTGAACCGCTATATATTTTCCTCTCAGGACTGCCTTTGTTGTGTCCCACAGATTTTGAACCGTTCTATTTTCATTATCATTTGTTTCCATGATTTTTTTCAATTCTTCTTTAATTTCCCGGTTGACCCATTCATTCTTTAGAAGGATGCTCTTTAGTCTCCATGTATTTGGGTTCTTTCCAAACTTCCTTTTGTGGTTGAGTTCTAGCTTTAGAGCATTGTGGTCTGAAAATATGCAGGGAATGATCCCAATCTTTTGATACCGGTTGAGTCCTGATTTAGGACCGAGGATGTGATCTATTCTGGAGAATGTTCCATGTGCACTAGAGAAGAATGTGTATTCTGTTGCTTTTGGATGAAATGTTCTGAATATATCTGTGATGTCCATCTTGTCCAGTGTGTCGTTTAAGGCCTTTATTTCCTTGCTGATCTTTTGCTTGGATGATCTGTCCATTTCAGTGAGGGGAGTGTTAAAGTCCCCTACTATTATTGTATTATTGTTGATGTGTTTCTTTGATTTTGTTATTAATTGGTTTATATAGTTGGCTGCTCCCACGTTGGGGGCATAGATATTTAAAATTGTTAAATCTTCTTGTTGGACAGACCCTTTGAGTATGATATAGTGTCCTTCCTCATCTCTTATTATAGTCTTTGGCTTAAAATCTAATTGATCTGATATAAGGATTGCCACTCCTGCTTTCTTCTGATGTCCATTAGCAGGGTAAATTCTTTTCCACCCCCTCACTTTAAATCTGGAGGTGTCTTCGGGCTTAAAATGAGTTTCTTGGAGGCAACATATAGATGGGTTTTGTTTTTTTAATCCATTCTGATACCCTGTGTCTTTTGACAGGGGCATTTAGCCCATTAACATTCAGGGTAACTATTGAGAGATATGAATTTAGTGCCATTGTATTGCCTGTAAGGTGACTGTTACTGTATATGGTCTCTGTTCCTTTCTGATCTACCACTTGTAGGCTCTCTCTTTGCTTAGAGGACCCCTTTCAATATTTCTTGTAGAGCTGGTTCGGTGTTTGCAAATTCTTTCAGTTTTTGTTTGTCCTGGAAGCTTTTAATCTCTTTTTCTATTTTCAATGATAGCCTAGCTGGATATAGTATTCTTGGCTGCATGTTTTTCTCGTTTAGTGCTCTGAAAATATCATGGCAGCTCTTTCTCTCCTGCCAGGTGTCTGTGGATAAGTCAGCTGCCAATCTAATATTTTTACCATTGTATGTTACAGCCTTCTTTTCCTGGGCTGCTTTCAGGATTTTCTCTTTGTCACTGAGACTTGTAAATTGTACTATTAGGTGACGGGGTGTGGGCCTATTCTTATTGATTTTGAGGGGCGTTCTCTGAACCTCCTGAATTTTGATGCCCGTTCCCTTTGCCATATTGGGGAACTTCTCCCCAATCATTCTCTCCAGTATACCTTCTGCTCCCCTCTCTCTCTCTTCTTCTTCTGGAATCCCAATTATTCTAATGTTGTTTCGTCTTATGGTGTCACTTATCTCTCGAATTCTCCCCTCGTGGTCCAGTAGCTGTTTGTCCCTCTTTTGCTCAGCTTCTTTATTCTCTGTCATTTGGTCTTCTATATCACTAATTCTTTCTTCTGCCTCATTTATCCTAGCCGTGAGAGCCTCCATTTTTGATTGCACCTCATTAATAGCTTTTTTGATTTCAACTTGGTTAGATTTTAGTTCTTTTATTTCTCCAGAAAGGGCTTTTATATCTCTCGAGAGGGTTTCTCTAATATCTTCCATACCTTTTTCGAGCCCAGCTAGAACCTTGAGAATTGTCATTCTGAACTCTAGATCTGACATATTACCAATGTCTGTATTGATTAGGTCCCTAGCCTTCAGCACTGCCTCTTGTTCTTTTTTTTTGTGGTGAATTTTTCCGTCTTGTCATTTTGTCCAGATAAGAGTATATGAAGGAGCAAGTAAAATACTAAAAGGGTGGCAACAACCCCAGGAAAATATGCTTTAACCAAATTAGAAGAGATCCCAAATCGTGATGGGGGAAAAAGGGGATAAAAAGAGGTTCAAAAAGGAAGAAAGAAAAAAAAAGAAAAAAGAAAAGAAAAGAATTAAAATAAAAGAAAACAAATAAGAAAAATATAAAAAGGAAAAAATATATATATTAGATAAACTAGTTGAAAAACGTTAAAAAATAAAAAGGTAAAAGTTAAAAAAAAATTTAACCAGAAGGCGAGAAAAAAAACAAAAAATGAAAACGAAAAAAATTTAAATTAACTGCAAGACTAAAAAAAATCACAGGGAAAAAGCCATGAGTTCCGTGCTTTGCTTTCTCCTCCTTTGGAATTCTGCTGCTCTCCTTGGAATTGAAACCACACTCCTTGGTAGGTGAACTTGGTCTCTGCTGGATCTCTTGTTGATCTTCTGGGGGAGGGGCCTGTTGTAGTGATTCTCAAGTGTCTTTGCCCCAGGCGTAATTGCACCGCCCTTATCAGGGTCAGGGTGAGTAATCCGCTCGGGTTTACTTTCAGGAGCTTTTGTTCCCTGAGCGCTTTCTGTAGAGTTCCGGAGGACGGGAATACAAATGGCGGCCTCCTGGTCTCCGGCCCGGAGGAGCCGAGAGCCCAGGGCCCCACTCCTCAGTGCGCCCTCAGAGAACAGCGCCCAGTTACTCCCGTCTGCCTGACCTCTGGCCACTCTCCGAGCTCACCAAGCCTGCGACCGGTTCAAGGTAACACCGAGCTGTGAGCTTACTGTTGGCTCTGTCTCTGTAGCCGACTTTCCCGTTCCAATACCCGCAAGTTCTGTGACACTCAGACACCCCCGATCCTTCTGTGACCCTGCGGGTCCTGAGGCCACGCTGACCCCGCGTGGGCTTCGCCCCGGTTTAGCCTCTGGAGCGATGTCCCTCAGCGGAACAGACTTTAAAAGTCCTGATTTTGTGCGCCAGTTGCTCCGCCGCTTGCCGGGAACCGGCCCCTCCCCCCGGGGTCTATCTTCCTGTCGCTTTGGATTCACTTCTCCGCTGGTCCTGCCTTTCAGAAAGTGGTTGTTTTTCTGTTTCCAGAATTGCTGTTCTTCTCTTCGATCTGCCGATGGATTTTCAGGTGTTTGCAATCTTTAGATAAGCTATCTAGCTGATCTCCGGCTAGCTGAAGTAGTCTCAGCCTGCTACTTCTCCGCCATCTTGACTCCTCCTCTGGATTAAGCATTTAAATGTGAGACCCAAAACCACAAAAGTCCTTGAAGACAACATTTCTCTGACATTAGCTATAGCAACATTTTTCTAGATATGTCTCCTGAGGCAAGGAGAGTAAAAGCAAAAATAAACTACTGAGACTACATCAAAATAAAAAGCTTCCACAAAGCAAAGAAATCAACAAAACTAATAGGCCAGCTACTGAATGAGAGAAGATATTTACAAATGGCATATCTGATAAAAGGTTAATATTCAAAATATATAAAGAACTTATAAAACTCAACATCCAAAAAACAAAAAATGGGCAGAAGACATGAATAAACATTTCTCCAAAGAAGATATCTAAATGGCCAGCAGACACATGAAAGAATTTTCAACATCACTCATCATCAGAGATATGCAAATCAAAACTATAATGAGAAATTTCTTCATACCTGTGCAAATGACTAAAATAAAAAACACAAGTGTTGGTAAAGATGTGGTCAAAAAACCCTCATGTGCTATTGGTAAGAATGAGAACTGGTTCGGACACTGGGGAAACAGTATGGTATTTGCTCAAAAAGATAAAAATATAACTACCCTTTGATCCAGGAATTGCTCTGCTGGATGTTTACCCAAAAAATGCAAAAATGCTAATTCAAAGGGATACATGCACCCTATGTTTATTGTAACATTATTTACAATAGCCAAATTATGGAAACAACCCAAGTGTCCATCAGTTGATGAGTGGATAAAGATGTAGCATATATATATATATGTGTGTGTGTGTTTAATGGAATGGGATAAAAAAAATTCTTCTTGAACATAAAAATAATGAAATCTTCCCACTTGCAACAACATGGTTGGAGTTCGAGATGTTAATGTGAAGTGAAATCTCAGTCAGAGAAAGACAAATACCATTGGATTTCATTAATATGTGGAATTTAGGAAACAAAACAAACAAACAAAGGGTAAAAATAAGAGAGGGACAGACCAAGAAATAGACTAAACTTAGAAAATAAACTGATGTTTTCTGGAGGGACATGGCGGGGGAATGGATGAAGTAAGTGATGGGAATTAAAGAGTACACTAAGGAAGACACGTGTTGAGATGTGCATGGGGTGTTATACGTCACTAATGAATCTTTGAACGTTAACATCAAACACTAATGATGTACTCTACAGTGGCTACCTGAACATAATAAAAAAAAAAAAAAGTACACTAAAGAGTACACTTATGTGGGACGCCTGGGTGGCTCAGTTGGTTGGGCAGCTGCCTTCGGCTCAGGTCATGATCCCAGCATCCTGGGATCGAGTCCCACATCGGGCTCCTTGCTCCGCAGGGAGCCTGCTTCTCCCTCTGACTCTGCCTTCCACTCTGTCTGCCTGTGCTCGCTCTCGCTCTCTCTCTGACAAATAAATAAATAAAATCTTTAAAAAAAAAAAAAAGAGTACACTTATGTGATGAGCACAGAGTAAAGTATGGAACTGTTGAATTAGTATATTGTACACGTAAAACTAATATAACACTGTATGTTAACAATACTGGAATTAGAATTTAAAAAAAAAATTAAAGAAAGAAATGTCCTTGTTGAGATGGTATGAAATACTCAATTAATATTTGTTGAATACATATTGTGTGCCAAGCAGAGCAGACTAGGAAATAGGGAACGGAAAAGAAAAGAAAAGAAAAGAAAAGAAAAGAAAAGAAAAAGCCCTGTTAGAGTTATTGTTCTAAAGGAGAATAGACAACAAACAAATAAGTAAAAATATATGTAGGTAGTAATGAAACAATTAACAATAAAGCAAAGGAAAGAGATCTGCCACGAGCTGGGTTTGCAAATCGTGTGGACCTCACTGCTATAGGTATGCTTGTACAAAAAACCGAAGACAGTGAAACAGACAGATAGATATCTGAGGATAAGCATCCAAGGTAGAAGGATATAGGATGCATAAATTTTCAGAGGTGATTGTGTCCTTAATATTCCAGAGGAATTGTATGAAAAGGTGAGTATTGCTGAAGTACAGTGTTCAAGAAGAAATGTAAAAGGAGATGAAATTTGAAGAGTATATAGAAATCTAAATTTTTAATTGCCTTATTTTCTTTCATCCCAAGAGGAAGAAGTCTGAAAGGAATAAATTCAGTCTTATAACCATGGACAGGGGAACAGGAAATCAAAACAAAAATGGAATCGGGTAAATGAAAGAAAAGTCAAACTAAGAAACTAGTTTCAGAACCTCGTTAAAGCATACATTAGTCTGTTACTATAAAATGCACCATTACCCAAGAACTATTTGAATAGAGACAGGGACAGACCAAATACTTCCTGAACAAGTTGTTTTTTTCCTACCTGATACAGCTACCTAACAGTGGTAAACCACAGTTCTCTGATTTTATCTAATTTTATAAATGTGAGGTTGTGACAGCTAAGAAACAAACACAGCTGTTTCAGTGGCTTTTGCTTAGAGTTTAAATTATTTAAAAATAAAGTGCTTGTATTATGACTTTTTGTAGAATGATCATCACTGACATTTGCATAGTATTTTATAAAAAGAATGTTCATTTGCACATTGTTATTTAATCTTCACAAAACCCTGCGAGAGAAACACAAGGACTCACTGTTCATGTAATAGAAATTTAGTGACTGGTTCACTGCCACTGAGCCGCAAGTGACCTCTGCAGAAGCAGACCCAGCTGGTAAGCTGTCGAATGTGAAGTTCTTCTTATACATTTTTGCAGATTGTGAAGTACTCGACAAATATTAGATTTTGTTCTTTATGGATACACCTGAATCATTTATTTCAGTATTACTATATTGCATACCTTTCTGATAAGCAAAATTTTAAGATAAGGTACTCACTAGTTATTCTGCCTTATTTCACAAAATTTATTTGCAAAATGCACAAAATGAAGATTTAAATGTAAAATGACAGTCTTCTTCAGCTTTGTTAACCATTCACAACAAATATTTCCAACTTATGAGTAATCAAGTAAATTTTTGCTTTGATTCGTTTCTGTAAACAAAAATAAGTAAGTGCCTTTATTAAATAATAACAGTTATTGTGTCAGAGATATGATGTTTCACAGGTCTGTGTTTCAAAGCCCAAAATTTAAGTGATCAACATGTTATGGATATATTTCACCTGATAATAAGAGAAGCAGTGCATTAGGGCTAGAATTTGGAAAGGTGCCTTAAGATGTTTCACAATATATTCAGTTGCTTGAAAATAACCTAGGGTTCTGTCAAAGATACCTTATGTAAGAGCTGATAGGAAGACGTAAATTTTGCATTTTATCTTGCTCTTGCTTGCTTATAGTCATCCCATCTTCAACAGCACACAAAAGTGCTGCTTCTACCTTTTAGAAAGAAGTTAATTAGATGATGGACCAAGGTAAGATACAAAAGAATATAAAATTAGTCTTAATCCCTGAAAATAAAATTTTTTATTTTTTTAAAGATAACAAAAAGAAAGGCAAATATATAGGAACTAACTATATATTTGGATCGCCAAAGATATAAACAAGATTAGAAAAGAAATCCAAGTAGTCAAGCAGCCAAAGTTAATTTAAAATAATTCTAGTTAGGGTCATCTGGGTGGCTCAGTTGACTAAGCATTGGTCTCTCTTTTTTAAATTTATTTATTTTCTTTTCAGTGTAACAGAATTCATTGTTTATGCACCGCACCCAGTGCTCCATGTGATACATGACCTCCACAATACCCACCACCTGGGTCCCCCAACCTCCCAGCCCTGTCACTTCATAACCCTCAGATTGTTTTTCAGAGTCCATAGTCTCTCATGGTTCATCTCCCCCTCCGATTTTGGTTCAGGTCCATGATCTCAGGGTTGTTAGATCTAGCTCTATGGTGGGCTACCTCTCCCTGCCCTCTAAACATAAAATAATAATAATTTCAGTTAATTTTGTTTTTTTATATTTTTGAAAAATAATGTTATTTCTGCTTTTGAATAGAAAATATGCCCAGCAAATATATTTGTCTGTATTTGAGGAGTTTATTTATAGCTTATACACCTTTGAATATAATGCTGTTTGTTGTTTCTCCTTATGAGCTAGCATCACTAAGATATATAAAATATAGTTTAACAGTTTGTAACCAAAAATTAAAAAAAATAAATAAAAGTAACGTAAGCAATACAGCAAAGTGTACAAAATACCTGGGAATAAATTTAATAAGAAATCAACAAAAGCTATATGCCAAAAGCTACAAAACTTCACAGGAGGGCACAAAGAATACTGGAATAATTGGGAGGCCAATTATGTCCCTTAATAAGAGGACCTAGTATTTCAAATACATATTTTCTGTACATTCAATTAATTGACATAGTCTTTTGGATTTTAATAATATCTCCAAATTATTTTCATGTTCAGCTGGTAAAATAAATATACGAAAATAAAGAACAGACCAAAAAACAGACAACTATTTGAAAATGAAGAAAATATGTTAAACCAGATAACCAAACTACTTCAAAGCTATGCAAATATTTATAAATAGTTAAGTGGAACCTATTAAAACATCAAGAAATAGATATATATTTCTGTAGAAATTTTCTGATTAAAGGTGACAGGAAACAGAGAGATTATTCTACAAATATTATTGTGACAACTAACAATATTTCTGGAAACTAATATTATATCTTTACCCCACACCATTAAAAATTTTTAGTTGAATTAGAGAGACTAAAAAAATTTTAAAAGCATAGAAGTACTGGAAGGAAACGTAAAGAAATTTTGTTTTTCTAATATAGAAGTTGAAAATCTTTCTAAGAAATGAAAGAAACTTAGAAACAACAGTAATATACATAAATTTATTAAAAACCAAAAGCAAAAAGACAAAGCAACTACAAAGCCTCTGTATCGTAAAAGAGTCTCATAAACAGAGTTGAAGAGTGCATTAATCCAGATCCATCTAGAAGAAAACCCCAAGTCAGAATCTGGGATGGGGGCTTCAGATCTGGAATCAGAAGACACTGTGGAGAGAGCTAAGAAAGACGTTTGGGTAGGAAGAGTCTTGAACTCCCAAGTTTCATAGCTACAAGTTACTTTCTACTGTTCTGTTCAAGCCAAAGTCGCACGCAGAAACCACCTATTCTCATGGCAATGTGCCTGCCTCATGCCTGCCCTGCTGTCACTGGCTGGAAGCAGCTCTATGTCAGTTGGGAAGGGTCTTAGGTGAGTGAACCTGGCAGCTGATCCAGAGGGGCAGCACTGAGGACCATGAATCAATACTGCTCCCCACAGAGGGAGAGCTGAGTAGCATATTAGTATCTCCATCCAGAAAGACAGGGGAAAAAAACAAACAAAAATAAATTGTTAAGAATATAGTAACCATTGGGGCACTTGGGTGGCTCAGTGGGTTAAGCCTCTACGTTGGCCTCAGGTCATGATCCCAGGGTCATGGGTTCAAGCCCCACATCGGGTTCTCTGCTCAGCAGGGAGCCTGCTTCCCCTCTCTCTCTCTCTGCCTACCTCTCTGCCTACTTGTGATCTCTCTCTGACAAATAAATAAAATAAAATTAAAAAAAAATCTTAAATAAAAAAAAGGAATAAAGTAACTCAATAGAAATGGCTGTGATGTGAGTGGACCTATATGTAAATAATATACTTATATCATCAAGTCTGTGAAGATACACTTAACTTTTTTTCTTCAAAGAAAGATAACGTCAAGTGACAGTTAAATACAAATTTTCACCCAACAGATTGGAAAAAAACCTTAAAATATTTAAATTTGTCAGTATTATATATGGCAGTAAGCAACTTTGAAGGACAACTGGGCCATAATTCTAAACTTAAATGTGCGATTTATTTTACTGAACAATTCCACTTCAGTTTTCCAGTGCAAAGTTATTTACACCAATGAAAATATTTGAGGTATTCTAAAGGTCCACCACTAAAAGAATGGTTAAGTCAATTGGGTAATTTTTACTTTCTTTGTCTCAGTTTCTCACCAACAATAGAGCTATAGTTTCCAATTCACAGATTATTTCGATTTGTGAAGATTTCGATATGAGATTTAAAGGTTTCAGAGTATGAAGCAGCATATAGTATGTACTCAATATTTGATAGCATCCATTGATATTGTGGAATATTATACAGTTATAATAATTAGACAAATAAACATACATTACTGAGATAGAAGGAATTCTTGACTTTTATTGACTGAAAAAAGCAAGTGGCAGAAAAATATTAATATAGTATTTTAGTAAAAATAAGACTTAAAGTGAGTATGAGTGTACATGCATGTATGCAGAAAAATGTCTGAATAGATAGCCTACAAACTGTTAACAGTGATGCACTCCTGGAGATGAGAAGAGGCTAAAGGTAGGGACTTTCACTACTTAGTAAATAAAGTTCTGTATTCACCTTGAATTTTTTAAAAAGATATTTATTTATTTATTTATTTATTTGAGAGAGAGAGAGAGAGAGAGAGAGCGCACAAGCTGGGGGAGCAGCAAACAGAGGGAGAAGCAGGCTCCCTGCTAAGCAAGGAGCCTGATGTGGGACTCTATCCTAGGACTTTAGGATCATGACCTGAGCCGGAGGCAGATGTTTAACTGACTGAGTCATACAGACATCCCCAGTTTGTAGTTAATAAAGAGCACAAATTGTTTCTTATTTATGAAATGAAAAAAAAAAAAGAGTAAAATCAGTAATATTCCAAATAATATAATACCACATTACATTTTAAAAGCATGCAGTTAAGGAAAAAGCCAAATAAAAAAATGTGTTCTTGGGGTGCCTGGGTGGCTCAGTGGGTTAAAGCCTCTGCCTTCGGCTCAGGTCATGATCCCAGAACCTGGGATCAGCCCTGCATCAGGCCCTCTGCTCAGCAGGGAGCCTGCTTCTTCCTCTCTCTCTGCCTGTTTGTGATCTCTATCTGTCAAATAAATAAATAAAATCTTAAAAAACAAGTGTTCAAAAACTAAAAATTTCAATTAAAAATATGTTAAATGGGGGCGCCTGTGTGGCTCAGTGGGTTAAAGCCTCTGCCTTCGGCTCAGGTCATGATCCCAGGGTCCTGGGATCAAGTCCCGCATCATGCTCCCTGCTCAGCGGGGAGCCTGCTTCCTCCTCTCTCTCTCTGCCTGCCTCTCTGTCTACTTGTGATCTCTGAGTGTCAAATAAATAAATAAAATCTTAAAAAAAAAATGTTAAATGGATCCCAAATATCACTTACAGAATATTCATTCATCTTTTAGAAGGAAATATGTGTATTTTGTTCTGATTTGTATTTTCTCTCTCCAAGGTTTAAAAGTTTTAGAAATTCTGTATCTATAGGTCACTGTGAGAATGGGAAATTCCTTTTTGTTCAGTAAGGAGTTAATGATGTGGCTAAAGTTTAAAAAGATGAACACAAATACTATAACCAAAAATTTTAGCAATAACTTTATTACCATCTTTAGTTATATGTTAGTGTGTGTGTCTGCTTGTGCCTGACTGACCAATTAAAACATTTTAAAAGATTACTGTAGAATCCACATAGCCCCTCTTTTATCATGGAAAAATACTTCTTCAAGTCATTTGCTCCTAATTAACTAAGCCAATTATAGATCCTACCACCATGATCAATTGGCTATGTTTATGATTTGAACTGAGACAATAAAAATTGATTTATGTGGATAGAACAAGTGAAAGACGGATCATTTTTTACCCAAACTTTACCAACAAGAGTACTCTGCCAGCATTTTGTAATTGGAAATTGTGGAGGAATCTGTTTTCTAGTTCGTAGGCATTTAATGTGTGAATGGATCCTGAATCTGGCTCTCGATGTTTCACAACTTGCCCTGGCTTATGTGGGATATCATGAAATCAATATGAAAAGAAAAAGGCTGGGATTGGGCTGAGAATGGGAGTAACAGGGACAGATACTTGAAAGACATCCAGGTTCCTGGTCTAATTGCTTCAGTGGCGATTTCTCCTGCGTCCTTTCATGTGCCTTGCTAATGAGTCAATACAGCTCCCCCTTTCATAAACCATTCTGAGTTGTATTTCTCTTCCTTTCAGTCATAGTCCTGTGTTACACAGATAAGTGCAAATCCACAAACTTACATATAATTTCAAGGCATTCTTCGCAATTCTTTAAACTCGTCATGGAACCCAGGATACGAACCACTCTCATACCCAGGATTTGAACCACTCTCATAGAGTGATGACTCTGATTGTCTAGTTCATTTTGTCTCTGCTAGATAGCATGTTTGTCCAACACAGGAAGAACCAATGTTCTTCATGTCTCCTAACCTCTCTCCAGTCATGTACTGTTCCTATGTTTACCCTTCACCATGATGCTTTCTTTGAACCAATTATTTCTTTTCTAGCCATCTACTGCATGTATCCTTAGCTATGTTTTTATATTAGAAATTACAGTCTCTCAGCAGATAAAGAGTTAGCATGATCAGTAGGGTAAGGGAGAATAACACAACTCTTATTCTCTAAGAAAAATAGATTGAGAACTGTATGGTTACTTGCTTTTTTGGCTAATGTATAATCGAGAAGAAAAAAAAAATGTTTAGGCAAGATGATGATGTTTTGCATGCTATTCCCATAAGAAACCATCATTAGCGTGTTTGTTTGTTTGTTTTTTGGATTGCTGTTGTGGTGGGGTTTTTTTAGTTGTTTTTTTTGTTTTGTTTTGTTTTTGTTTTTGTTTTTGCCAACCAAACTGTCTATAGTTTTCAATTCTCTTTAGTTTCGAATGTGTTACTGAGAAGAAACTGTTAAGAAGTTGCAGTGTCCCAGGAAATCCTAGAAAAGGCAAAGAAAGAGTCTTATCAGTAAGAAGTTAAGAACTTCATAAATTTCACTAATCTCAAGGATTCAAGACATGCCAAGATAAGAGTGATGGTAAAATAACTCTTTCATCATAATTTGACAGACATACATATAATATTAAAATAATCATTTTAATACACCACAAAAAACTCATTAATGTGTATTTCTATTTTAACAGCATGGGAGAGGAAACAGAAGAAATGATTTATTAATTATAAGGCAATTCAAGATAATTTGCCTCTTTCTTTACCTAGGTGAATGAGGAATTCTGAAGTTTACCTATGTGCCTACATGTCTTATTTTCTTAGGTTTCTATATTAAACCTCTATACCAGAATGCAGAATTTAAATTTCTGTGTACAAATTTTAATAGTTACAACTATTTTTTTGTTTCTACACAGTTTTTGTCCATTTAATTCCAGCATAGTTAACATAACATTATATTAGTTTCAGGTGTATAATACAGTGACTCAATAATTCTATACAGTACTCAGCACTCATCAATTTAAGTTGAAAAAGGCAATTCAAGTCCTGTTAACAACTGGGAATATTAACCCCAAATTCAACTTTTTAAAAAATATTTGACTTGAGTGAACATCATTGGATAATTATATCATTGCTCCTAGACTCCGTTTTCTCACAATGGAAAAAATTAATTAAAAAACATACTTTTTAAAATTCCTTTTCATCCTCAAAATATTATCACGCGCTGATTCAAGGAATATAATTTAGCAGGACTAAAGAGTAATCGCTTCCATGTTTTTTAGAAAGAACACACATCAGTTAATCTTCCTTCAAAAGTAATATTTTTGTAGTACTTTTATTTTCCTATTAGTCTTTTAGCATAGATTGACAGACTTGTTCTGACATAAATTTAGCAAGTAACCAAAGTTAATGAGTAAGCACAACATTTGTGGAATCAAACTGGTAACCGAGATAGTTCCTTTTTCTCAAAATCTTATGCCTGTTTCTTTATTTCTCTATTTTCTTCCTTAAATTTTAACATAGTTCATACATTTATAAATGTATGTATACACATGCGTATGTGTATATGTGTGTGTATTTACATAAGTAATAAAATGTGCATATTATGTCAACAATAGAAAAGCTTTTTGCTTCTATTGCTATTTTCTATGGGGGAGAATTAAAAGAATTACTGAAACTGAAATGGAGTGAACTATATTCAGTTACTCACACTTTTGTGCTTGGTTTTCTCATCCCTCTTGCCCATTTTTACATTGATATAGGCTCAAAATAACATCTTGAATTTCATGTATCTTAAAATATTTTATAGTTTTTTTAATCTTTCTCATATTTATATTATAGAGATCTACTTCATGATAATGCACCTATGTTTTGGTATTAAAAAATTGAAGATGACTCCAGTATTAGTGCTGTACACTTTTGACTGTAGTGTACCACAATACGCTATCCACAGTACCCTAAATTGATGAAGACTTAGTTTTAAATGAAACAAGAAGTTTAGGGACGCCTTGGTGGCTCAGTGGGTTAAAGCCTCTGCCTTCGGCTCAGGTCATGATCCCAGGGTCCTGAGATCAAGCCCTGCATAGGGCTCTCTGCTCAGTGGGGAGCCCGCTTCCCTTCCTCTCTCTCTGCCTGTCTCTCTGCCTACTTGTGATCTCTGTCTGTCAAATAAATACATAAAATCTTAAAAAAAAAAAAAAAAGAAAGAAAGAAAGAAAAGAAAAGAAGCAAGAAGTTTAGGTGTCTGGTGTGGAAAATGTCTGTGATAACAGCAGGCATCTTGATCTCATTTTTTTTTTTCCTTTTTCTCTGTAATTCTTATCTTGGCTTTCAATGCAAAGGCATCACATCTGGCTTTCAATACAAAGTAAGAGGAAGGTAGAAGTTGAAAAGGTCAAAGAGCATGGTGATATATTTTGAGCATTTTTGTCAGTTTGGTCTGCTATAACAGATTACCTTACACTGGGTGGCTCATGAACAACAGAAGTTGATTTCTCACAGTACTAGAGGCTGGAAGCCCAAGAGCAGGCAATCAGTACAGTCAGGGTCTGATAAGAGCCCTCCTCCAGATTGTGGCCTGCCAACTTCTTGTTATATTCTGACATGACAAAAGAAAGAAAGAAAGAAAGAAAGAAAGAAAGAAAGAAAGAAAGAAAGGCAGGCTAGCTCTCTGACTTCTTAAAAGAGCACATTCATTCCATTCATGAGGTTCCACCTACGTGACCTAATTACCTCCCAAAGGCTCTATCTTCAAATACCATCACACTGGGATTAGATTTAAACACATGAATTTTGGGGTGACACAAATATTCATTCATTCTTCACCAATGTTCTTTCCACAAGTATTTGAACAAAGCCCCACCATGTAATGATCGTGTCCAGTTGGGACAAAATTGTTTGCCATGGCTTTCCCTGGCTGAAAGAATGTTATAAATATGACAGATTTGAGGCTCCTAGGTGGCTCAGTCATTAAGCTTCTGCCCTAGCTCAGGTCATGACCCCAGAGTCCTGGGACTGAGCCCAGCACTGGACTTCCAGCTCAGTGGGAAGCCTGTTTTTCCCACTCCCACTACCCTTGCTTGTATTCCCTCTCTCTCTGTATCTCTCTCTGTGTGTCAAATAAACAAATAAAATCTTTTAAAAAATAAATAAAGATGGTCAATTTTATCTGAGTACATTAGCCCAGCCCCACAAACTGAAGTTAATAAGAAAGACAATGAGAATGGATATTGAAGAGACAATTAGAAGTATATACTACAACATATTTTGTCAGTGCGACGGGAATTAAAGTATCTTATTCTCAAAGAAGGAAGGATTCCAAATGCAAATTGGCTGATCATGAATTACTGAAAGGGTAATTTGATAACCTCACATCGATAATTAAGCTTTCATTTGTGGTTTAACTTTCCTTAATGCAGATGATGATGTTCTACTCCCCTGTTTCTTATAGGCTATGGGTCTTATAGTGAATAAAGAAGGCTAAATTTAGAGAAATCATATGTAATAGGCTTAATTATACAGACTTTAAAAAAAAAAAGCTTACCATTTTGAGCTATGTTTTTTGCTGTCATGATAGAAGTCATATAGCTTATATATGTTTTTCAAGATTTTGCCAGTGAGACTGGTATTTGTCCTTACAACAGCCTGGTGACATGCTAAGTGTTACCTGTTATTAACCCCTACCCTATAGATGAGGAAACTGATGTTCAGGAAGAGTAAGTGACTTGCCCAAGATGATCATCTTTTTGACCGTATAAAAGTTGTAAAATTTCTTATGAATTCATTAAGAATTTAAGATTTTTTAAATTGTAAGCCTAAGAATCCCTTGTAACAAACTGAAGAGAGGACATGACAATTTTTCAGACACTTGGACAAAGATAGGTGCTATGCTTTAAGTGACATGGAGGGTAGACAAAACATAAACAAGTAACCATTACCAAGGTCTGCTGTTCCTCAACATCTCATGTGCTATTAACAATAGTAAGTTGATATGTGGTTAAACTGTAAACAATTTAATAATGAATTCAAATAAATGATGAGGGTAAAATCTTCCTGTTTTTTAAAGCTTTAAAGTTTTTTCAAGCTAGATTTCCATTACTCCTTTCATTGATAACTCTTGTGATTGGGAAGCAACCATAAAAACCAGTAAAAGAATAAAAAACAAACAAAAACTACTAAAACCACACTTTTTTGAGCCTTTGTTATGAATCAGCTTAACAACAGAGGTCTGTTGGATGACAATGTCCTCATTGTTTTATTTTTTTTTTTCAGAGATTTATTAATTTTGACAGAGAGAGACAGCAAGTTGGGTGGTGGTGGGGGTGGGAGTCGCAGAGGGAGAGGGAGAGAATCTCCAGCAGACTCCCTGTGGAACATGGATCTGAGCCAAAAGTAAGAGTCAGATGAACTATCCAGGCACCCCTGACAGTGTCTTTATTCTTAATCATCATTACAACCTGGAGTGACAAGCCTTGCTTTTCCAGTTTTAAAATAAGGTTGAGTGTAAAGGATGAAGTCTTTGTCTAAGGCAGAATTGGGATTCTACTGCAAATCTATCAAAACTAAGCCTCAGAGCTCTTTATATTACGTTTTGCAGCCTCCCTATAATGTTACTTTTTATCACTAATATGCAGCTATTGTCATCGTCATTATTTCTCCCACCTAGACTTTTTTTCCCCAAATCTCTGAGTAAACTGATATCATCTTGTCAACTTCTTCTGAAACATACCCTTGTAGATTACTTCTCTTGAGCTGACCTTTGTAAACACTTCTATCCCTCTTTGCAAAATTGTATCCCTTTTTGTTTCAGAGTGACTCTTCTTGATGGGCTTCTATCCAAATATCTATTGCTGATATGAGAGAAATTAATTCTTCTAAGTTTACTTTCAGCACAGAGATGCTTGGCATTGCCTGGGATCAACTCTCTCCTCCCCTCCCCCACAGTTTGCTTGCATTTATTACTTAATCTGTTTTGGGTTTTTGTTTTGTTTGTTTGTTTGTTTTTAACAGAACTTTATACTTACAGCTTTGCAATATAAAAACATCTGTCTGAGGCAGGTAGGAAACAGATGAAACAGGGAAGAAACAGAAATTACTCATCACATTTCAAGTTTATTAGGGTGAGTATACCTTTATTTGAATTAAAGTAGAGAAGACAAAATTTTAGCCAGTCCTTAGGGTTTTATTAATTGGAGGTAGAGAAGGAAATTTAAAAGCTGACATAGCTCTTAATGACTCCATAGCTTCCTTTCTCTCCCAGTCTCCTATCCTCTCTTTTCCTCTTCCCCTTTGTAGCCAATTCCTTCTGTTAATTCACAGCCGAATAGGTGTGACTGCCCAAACATACATGACTTCAGAGTTCCCCAATACATCTCCTTTAGACTGCGTTTTCTAAATATCCTTATTGAAATCCTTGGAAGATAGAATGTAGGAAATCAAAGGATGTTCTGTTTTCCCGTGGATCAGCTTTCCCTCCTGGTATAATCAGCTATGGTCACCCAGAAGGTCATGAATATAGAGCCCCATTAGTGGGAGCTTTTGGTAAGGAGAAATGTCAAAGCGGGAGTGTGGTTTTGGGAGGCACCTGCAAATTTAACTACTTTGAAAACTTAAACAAGAGAAGCAATAAAGGATAAAATGTCTAGCAAGGGAAGTCAAGCAGTGTAATTCATCCTTATTTCTCACAACAGTTCTGTGAGGGAGATACTATGATTATTAACATTTTAGAGGGAAGGAGGCTAAAGGAAATTTATTATTATCTTCATTTTACAGAGAAGGAAAGTTTATATAAAAGGAAATGATGAGAATATATTGCTCAGATAAACCAAAGTATTTACTCAGAGAGACACTAGAGAAAAAGGGATTTGAATCTAGGCATTTTGACTCTTGAATCCATACACAGAGTTCTCACCTGCATTGTCTTCCATAGCTGTTTTCAAGGAAAGTCATTCTCTCTTACTAAAGTTGCTATTCATTTTCTCCAGAAAAGTGAATCTTAGTCTCTGTCTAACTTTCTGCTGACTCATGTCAGAATGTGGAGAGAAAACTCAGGCTTGCCAGATGATAAGGCTTGTTGACTTTATTCAGTCTTAAAATATTTGCTTCACTATTTTAACTTTTTAGTGTTTGCTCTTTATATGTAAACAACATGATGTGGGGAAGTAAGATCAGGCAGAAAGACAGAAAGCCTTATTAATAACAGGCAAAATTTGTGAAACTGTATTTTCAGAGAGCTGATGATGATGACTGCAAGCCACTTGAGTCTGATGACTCTTCCGTGATCTATATGATGATACACATTGGTGGTTTTTCTCTTGTTACTCTTGGATAAGTGTTCAAGCCACTAAAACCACCTCTGAATTTGGTACTTGTAATAGGAAAAGTCAGCTCCTTATCTTGGGTATACTCTACCATGAAGAATCATCATCTCAGAAAAAGGGCTTAAAAAGTCCACTGAAAGTCCAAAAGGGGAATAAATAACCCACAAACATTCTTTATTGCAGCATTACCTCTCCTTCTAAGATTTCCATTTAAGTAAAAAATGGTATAAAATAGTATTATAGAGACTAACTACAAGGAGAAATAGGCCTCTCTCCTCTTGTCCCCCTCGCTCTGTGTTTCAAAATATTATGATTTTCAAATTAACTGTTGCATGTTTAGAACACTGATTCAACCTATCTTATAATGACATAGAAAACTAAAAATTGAAGTAAATCCAATTTGTTATTTTCATTTACCCTGGTTTTGTTTAGGGAATATCTGAATGAAACCTATTTTTGTATTTTGAATGTTACTGATTATAGTTCATCAGAATTAAATTTGAAAAAAATATCAACAAGTTGATATAAGGAAATAATTTAACCCTTATGCATTCAGTGTTCTGCTACGGGCTGTATGATTCTGATTTTGTGCTTAAAAAATCATGGATTTTCATTGAGGAAATATAGAGTGATTCATATAATTATACCATGGTTTTTCATAATGAAATGTCCATAATGCAAAATCCAAAGGATATAGATATGTACTTCCATGTGAGATTTAAGACTATTAAATATTAAAATGTTAAAACAAAAACAAATATACTTTAAGATGGTCAACCACTTATGCACTCACAATATAAGCTATTTCTTTTCTACTTAAAAATCTTTTCAGTTTGATTTCAGGGGTCCATTCAATTTGATATAAAGGTACCTTTTAATTTTTTTAAGGTTATTTCTGGAGCACAATTCTGAATCACTTAACTGAGAAAAACAGTATGTCTGTGCAAAACTTTCAAAGACCACATACTTGAACTTTCTTGAACTATTTTATTTCTGGCACTATTCAGTTATCATTTTGTTCCATTTACAAGTGGAAACAATTTTTGTCAAGAGAGACATAATGTGCAAAGTGAATCTTTATAAATTTAATTACAGCAGGAAGATCTGGAGATATTTAGAATATATGCAAAGACTTACGTCAAAATTTAATTTGCAAAGCTTTTCAAACAAGGTGAAACATTGGTTTTACCATCCTTTCCTATTTAATATATACAGCAGGAAATAAGGTATGATGAAAAATGGGAAAGGTATTATAAAATTCCAGTTAAAGTACTATAAAAATTTGCATATAGTAATTACTTTGATTTAGTTTCTTTTGTAAATTCTGTATAGATTCTAGGAGGCCATGGGAACATTTACAAAAGAAAAAGCAGTTGCCTACTTTCAGAATATATTTCAAAGAAATTTTAGAATTATATATATTTCAAACACATTTCTTGTAGTGAAAATAAATCATTTAATTTTAGAAAATACACACAGAAAATTCTAAAGGAATTCTAGGTATTACAGTGCATATTGCGTTTTGTTTGCACATGTAAATACAATATTAGAATAGAAGGATACACATACCCAGAGCTATAGGATATATATGTAGTATCTACATATGTTTATGTGTAAGTGCAAACACACACTTCCAGCTCTCTCATTTTAATTAACATTATAAAGGAAACATGTTTGTCTTTAATTCTTTTTTTTTTTTTTTGAGAAAAATAATGCCACTAAATAGAAACCTGAGTATTTAACTACAATTTTCCACACTATGAATTCTGCTGTTTCTGCTGCATTTTGCTTTCTCGTTTGGATATTGTTATTGACTTTTTGGTTAGCTTTTTACCATTGTTTTGGATAGCTTTTTGAAATTATCTTTACCTATTTCTCTGTGTCTTTCTCCTCATCAGAAAGCTAAATTTTAAATTTTATACTGTAGTTTTTTACCTGCTTTCATCTTTCTGTTTTTATTGTGGTTTCCAAAGTATCATATCTTCTTAATTTTACATAGCATTTTGCAGGTGTTCCTAAAATTTGTTTCTATTTTCTGTTTATTTTTTTAAAAAATTGTTTTAAGCAATAACCTTTTCTGCATTTCTCTCATTATCTTGCAAAATCTTATTCACACTCATCTTTAAAAGAGCACTTTCATGTTTGAGCCCACAAATTTTCTTTGCTTTTACTACACGTTACCCGTTACTGCCACCTGCTGCAAACAGGAGGAACCTAGCTCCCTGTCTTAACATCTAGCGGTGCTGCTTCTCCATAGTAGCATGCCATTTTTCACTTCCTATATTGCCTGAGAGCTCATCCCTACCACAGAAATCTGAGGATTTTGGCACTTTTTTCCAGATTACGCCCTGCTTATTTTCTTTGGCACTATGCTATCCTTTGAAGGATCAATGTTGAAATTAGCTAATTAGTTAAATTCATCTTCTTTGTAATTCCATCAACACAGTTCAGAACCTATGAATTTCTTTTAATGTTTGGTCATTGAGACCAAACTTATGAAGTTTTCAGAGGTTTTGAAGGTTTTTCCTTAATCATATATTGCACCAATAATTTTAGTTCGGAGTTTTGGCAAGCTGAGGTGTTAGACATCTTACTGGAATGTAGATTTCTTTGAATATTCTGCATTACAATGTTGGTTGCAACATGCAAACTTGATTAAATTTTTCATGTTAAACTTTTTTTTTTTAATCTTAATCATATGGCCCCAGACTTCAGAAGTAGAAGTTAGTTTATAGGTATTAGTTAGCCATCCCCAGACACAATGAACACTATTTACTTTGCATTAATTAAGTTCTCAAAATATGTGTTTGACTAAATCCATTAAAATTTAGTACCCTTCTTTCCACTATGGCCAGAATACATGTAAGTTGTGTTCAAACGAACTATATGGTGGGCCTATTTTGCTTTGAGTTCTATCTAGCTGCCACCTATTATAGGCACAATTTTATCCTGGAACTCCAGGATAAAAAATCTACAGAGAATGTGGCTGATACCTCTTTTGTCTGGATAAGTATGCCTTAGATCTTTGTGTATCATGGGCTTACACAAGACTTACTAAGTGGAGATTGAGGTGAGAGACTTTGGAAATAAAATTAAGAAGCATTGATTTAACTCTTCAAAAGTAATGTGGCATTCTTTTTTTTTTTTAAGATTTTATTTATTTATTTGACAGAGAGATGCAGCAAGAGCACAAGGAGACAAAGAAATAAGCAGAGGGAGAGGGGGAAGTAAGCTCTCCACTGAGTTGGGAGAGACCAATGCGGGATTCAATCCCAAGACCCTGGGATCATGACCTGAGCTGAAGGCAGCCACTTCAACCAACTGAGCCACCCAGGTGCCCCAATAATGTGGCTTTCAATAACAATTTTTACATTTCTGTTTAAGAATCAAAGTGAGAAAAGTATTTATAGATGTTTTTGCCAAAGAAATCAATGTTAAAGCAAACATTTTATTATTTACTAGGTAATATTTTATTAATATTCATAATGTATAAACATTGTCTTTGAGAACATGTATTATAGTGGTCACTAAAGACTTGAATAATATTTGATTAAAACTTTAATTAATGCATCTTTGTCGAGAAACATTTAGAAAAACAACACACTTAATATAGAAAAATACATTTATCCTATCCATATTAAAGTCATGCTGGTACCTTTTAAAAATAACTTAAGATTTTAAAATCAATTTATACACTATGTAACCTATATTGGGGTGAAGACTCATTTATCTATATGGGTATATATGTGTGTTAAAACACAAAAAAATCTAGTCTTCTTATGTTGCGGTGTAAGAGTTTAAAATGCCCAAAGAAATTAAATGTCTATAAAAATAATAAAAATGCAATCCAGTCTTTAAAACTAACCCTTCAAAAGTATTATTCAGAGTTCCTGATTCATATCCCTCAGTGACACTTACACAGAATGTGGTGTTTTTCTCTTCTTTTCAACTTTTCCACAGTTTGTAATTGCTTGATAGATTCTTATTTTATAACTGCCTTAAATCTTATCTTTCCACTCAATGTTTCCCCAAATCCCTGGTCTGAGTCTTTTTATCTCCAGATTTCTTCCATTTCTCCAGTTTCTGCATAACACGAGTCTGAGAAACAGAGCAGCAAGAGCCTTGGAGGGCAGGATGAAAACAGAAATTGAGCAAAGGAAACATTACCTCTTGTGTTCTGAGTGGGGGTGCACATGGGCCTGTGTGTATGTGTGTCTGAGAGAGGCCTGGTGGCACAAAGTGATTTTAGTGGGAAGCATGTTAGCTTTAATAAATCCTTTCCCCATTGCTTTCATATTCATGATCTAGATCTCTATTATGTTCATGTTTTTATAGCTCAGATGAAACTGATGAGAATTGATTAATAGTAGGAACAGTGAAGCAAACTTGAAAAGGTGACTCCTCACTAGGCACATCATTTTATCCTTTCTAGAAGACTTCCTGAAAAAGTCTGATTCTTTTCCCTTTTGAATATAGCAGTAATTGTTCAATGGGTCATTTAAATTTTGCTTAAAAATTCAATGTGAAAATACTTTTTTTTTTCATAAAGTGTAATGACATGAGGGTGTATGAGATCAAACACACACTTTGAATTTTAAATAACAAAAAACTAAATTTAAGTAATATACACATATATACATATGTGTACAGATAAATGCTTTTACATTAAAACTATTCTTTAAATTACAATGAGAAGTAAAGTTCCCTAAAATTAACAGGACTTCTATCACTCATTATTCATATAAAAATGAACATTTCATACATACTGGGTTTAGGAGAGTAAAATGGAGAAGAAGGTAAAGTTCTGGGCCAATTCATCTTGATAATTACAGGGGAAAATTAATTCTAAACCCTATATGGACTTGTTTTGATTTACTTTAGATATTCTTCCATAAAAAGGAGATAACTTTCTCATTTGTTTATCAGCCATAAGATACAGAAATGCTGGAAAGCAGAGTTCCATATGATACAATTGTCACATTTCTTCCTTTTGCTTTTATTTTAAAAATCTATAATTTTAAATGTTGAAAATATACATAAAACCTGTGATAAAAATAAATGCTACTATAATTTTTTCTTGCCACAATATCATTACACATGAACAAAAGGTCAGGAATAAGTACCTGGAAAATGTATTGTCCTTCACTAAAACGGGGAAATCTTAAAAAGGTTCCACAGAGTTGACCCCTTATTATAAGAGAGAGGTGATATATAGAATTACCTTCCTTGGCTATATATTACTTTTGTCCTCCTGGTTGTAGGTAAGGGTGAGAAATAAATAAACATGAATAGATAAAAACAAATGTACAAAAAGGAAAAGTAGCAAATGGCCAACTGTGATAATAGAACAACTTGTACATAACGCATCTAGAAAAAAAATCATGAATTTTATTTTTATAATACAATTATTCTATGGTACCATTAGATATGTGAAGCACATAAAATGATTTTTCATATGAAAATAAATAATATGTAAGTCATTCAAATAGAAATTTAAAGTTTAAAAACTCACTTTAAAAATTGAAAATTAGTTTTCAAAGAAGACAGGACAATATTCTTTTTTTTTTTAATTTTTTATTTTTTATAAACATATATTTTTATCCCCAGGGGTACAGGTCTGTGAATCACCAGGTTTACACACTTCACAGCACTCACCAAAGCACATACCCTCCCCAATGTCCATAATCCCACCCCCTTCTCCCAAACCCCCTCCCCCCAGCAACCCTCAGTTTGTTTTGTGAGATTAAGAGTCACTTATGGTTTGTCTCCCTCCCAATCCCATCTTGTTTCATTTATTCTTCTCCTACCCACTTAAGCCCCCATGTTGCATCACCACTTCCTCATATCAGGGAGATCATATGATAGTTGTCTTTCTCTGCTTGACTTATTTCGCTAAGCATGATACGCTCTAGTTCCATCCATGTTGTCGCAAATGGCAAGATTTCATTTCTTTTGATGGCTGCATAGTATTCCATTGTGTATATATACCACTTCTTCCTGATCCATTCATCTGTTGATGGACATCTAGGTTCTTTCCATAGTTTGGCTATTGTGGACATTGCTGCTAGAAACATTCGGGTGCACGTGCCCCTTTGGATCACTACGTTTGTATCTTTAGGGTAAATACCCAATAGTGCAATTGCTGGGTCATAGGGCAGTTCTATTTTCAACATTTTGAGGAACCTCCATGCTGTTTTCCAGAGTGGCTGCACCAGCTTGCATTCCCACCAACAGTGGAGGAGGGTTCCCCTTTCTCCGCATCCTCGCCAGCATCTGTCATTTCCTGACTTGTTGATTTTAGCCATTCTGACTGGTGTGAGGTGATATCTCATTGTGGTTTTGATTTGTATTTCCCTGATGCCCATCCCCAACCTATATTTTCCATTCACTGAATAGAAATTTCTTAATTTTAGCTAATTGTCTCAGAAGGCCTTTAGCCTGAGAAAGAAAGGTACATTGAGGTTGGAAAAAAGTTTCTTATGACATAGAATATTGGTTGGACATAGCAACTCAGG
The DNA here is from genome assembly GCF_009829155.1 of Mustela erminea. Taxonomy (NCBI): domain Eukaryota; kingdom Metazoa; phylum Chordata; class Mammalia; order Carnivora; family Mustelidae; genus Mustela; species Mustela erminea. Next base: position 57,678,502 of record NC_045625.1, read on the forward strand.
AGGCAGATTGCCTGGGTACAAGTGTCAGCTCCAATATTTCACTGCTTTGTGGTCCTGGGTCAGCTAATCAACCTGTTTTTGGTACCTTAGGTTTCTTCAATCTAATATTTACACAGAATATATTGTTAATGCTGTTTAAAAACCTAGAAAATAGTACATACATATGCACGTGCATGCATGTGTACAAGTATGGTTGTGATCACTCTTACATCCAATTTATAGAAGAAAATAAAAAGTTATTCAGGATTCAGGAGAAGCAAACTTTATAATGTCCTAATTCTGTAGCGATGTATAGCTAAAATCCTACATTAGATACATTTTTATTATTCTTTAGGTCAAAAATAGACCTAAAATTCATAGGACAAATTACAAATTCTCTCAAATTATACTTTACTTTGATTAAAGAACATGTTCTGATATTTGTTAATTTATATGATATATCTCTTTTAAATGCTGGCTTAGAAGAACTTGGTGGGTTTCTTTCTTTATATTCATGTTTGCCTGTTCTCTTTCCAAAGTATATGCATGGGACAGTTATTTTGGGTTTTTGCTGATAACTTAGATCACTTCTTTACATCATCATTATTGGCTTTTTCTTTTAATAAATGGAAGAATTGATCCATGCAGGCTTCCTTACTCATTTAGTTTGTTAAAATAGATGAAAATTGGGACAGCTGGGTGGCTCAGCCATGAAACACCTGTCTTTGGCTCAGGTCATGACCCCAGAGTCTTGAGATCAAGTCCAACTTCCGGCTCCTTGTCAGCAGGGAGTCTGCTTCTTCCTCTGCTTGCCATTCCCCCTGCTTGTGCTCTCTCTCTCTCTCCGAGAAATAAATAAATAAATAAATATCTTTTTAAAAATGTATGAAAATTACAGTACCTTACAAACTATGATGTGCTTTATAGAATAATAAATACTGGACTTCAAAACATGTATTATTAATATTATTATTACTTATTATTTTTTGCAATCAGACACTACAGAATATTGGAATATATGTTTAACAAAAAAATGAGATGGTTTTACCAGTTTGATGAATTGGGCTCATTCAGTACAAAGAGAAATGACATCTGTGTAGAAAATATTAATACACTATTATTATGTAGCCATACAGATCAGCTACACCATCAAATACCCTCTTACAGTGTGTTTCAGTTTAACAAATGGTAATGTTTTGGCACTTCCATACACACCGAACAGTACATTAAGCTTTGAAACAACTCAATAAAATATTTCTTGTTATCTTTTAATACTTTAAATAACAAGAATGTCTCAATCAGAATACCTGGCGGAAACAGAAGGCACAAACAGGAATGATTTTAGAGAGAATTTAGATAAGAGCTACTTTCTGGAGGAGTGATTGGATTAAGGGAAGTGACAAGAGATATTTTAGAGCATCTATCCTATAGCCACAGTAGAAAGCTGAAGGGGCAAGAGATAAGATGTAGTAAACAGGAGCTGGAACTATGGAAGGGTGTATTCCTGGAGCAATGCAGGCACTCCCAGAAAATACCTCAGTGCTAAGTTACAGAGCAACTGTGGCAAGAATTCTCTCTCCTACTGCCCCCTGCCAGTGCCTCTCATTGACTGTACTCCAACAGAAGGCAAAGGACAAAACCCGGTGGATGCAATTCCTAGAGGCTACTTCCTGGAGCACAAAAAAGGACAAATGATGGATTTGGGATTTGAGGAGGGGTTAGGAATAGAAAATGATTAGTATAATAAATTAAAAAAATAAGTGTATCATGATATTATATCATATCAAAATCCATATTTCCAAAGCATTGAGATTTGTGTAAGTTAGCATTAACCATACGGTGATTTCAGTGGAATAACCCTGAAACCTTGAATCCAGAATTATCAAAATATAGCTCCACTCATTAAGACTCCCTAAACTGGGTATAATCAGGTCGGATTTTTCATTATATTGTAAGGTTCCTAAGCAGCTTTCCTGGTAGCAAAGCATCTATAAAAATGTACATAAATTAGACTCATTAAGTCAATTAGACCTCTGCCTTCATTGACCAAAATAAAAGCTGAAGAGTCAAGGATTTTCCTTATTTCATATGAAATAAGTATGAGCAGTTGAACTCATTATGTGCATGATTTCTCACTTTAATATCAATATGAAATTGTTTCTACTTGCATTTTCTGCCAATCATTATAACTTTAGAGGAAAAGATGGAGAAAAGAAAAAAAAAACAAGTTAAGTGCACACCATTTTTGCTGAGAAATGAAGAAAACAAAACAAAACAAAAAACCCCTCACAGGTGGCAAAGTGAGAGAGATTACTACTGACAAATCAAACTCACCAGCCTGGTGGTCATGAGATAACCTCTTTTAATCATTGTCTCACTTGTAACAGGTTACTTACTCCTCCTAGCTCCCTTATTACCATGTTTTCCATTTTTTTCTTCCTTCTTTTCAAACCACATTATGGAGTACTGTATAATTAGGATGGTTTCCCATGATGCTGTTAATATGTTTAAAGGGCATATTAGAATAGGGAGTTATTGCTATGGAGTTGCTACTGATACCCTGTTAAGCCTAATTCAACTGGGACAAGATGGAAAGTATTTGATTCCCTCAAAAGGAAAAAAAAAGTAAATTATACAGATTGTTAAAATCAATTCTAAGCTTAAATATGACAAGGGTAACTAAAGTTTTAGTAAATGAAGTAAGGTGGTAAAATAAAGGGAACCTCAAAGGGACTAATCTGAGATGGCTGATATTCAGGACCATGCTTCCTTGCCCTGTCCCACTTTCCCTTTTTAATTTCTAGTTCACATTCATCATGTTTTTGTTGTTGTTGTTTTTCATGGTTGTTTTAAACACTTACAATGACCACTTAAAACAAGTAGTGCTGCCTTTTAAAAATAAATATACTGTGATAAAGGTGACATTTAAAGCTGTCTTTTCATTTAAGAAGGAAAAGTAAAACATAATATTACAGGAGGTGGATAGGTAGTTAAATAATGAAAAAAAATTTAACTGTTGCAGCTTGGTGTGGTCATCCCCAGGAAAGATAAGTCAGTCCAACTCTAAAAATTTCTATAAAAAGCTACTCACAATTAACACTTGTGGTGGCATTGAATACGGAGTGATGCTGGAGGAAGGCGGTTGAATATAACCCGTACTCTTCCTTGTGTTCTTCTAGAGGGCACCAAAGTATGTATAGAAGCAAGAGTAAATCAGCCCCAGGGAGCACTGTCTCTGTGAGATGCCACCTTTGAGCTGAAGTTGAGATGAGTTTCAAGTTGCTGAACACCCCCATATAGCAGTAAAAAGATAGAAGATATCGACATGCTCAGCTGCATCTTGTTAAAAGCTTCCTGCGGGTTGGCAGAATGAAATCTTTATTTAAAATACACAAACTATTGTCAAGGGAAAGATGGAAAAGAGAACACAGTAAAAGGGCCAAATGCTTTGCTTAACCCACCAGGAGCAGGAGAAAGGGAGACGTGGTCACATTGTCTTTGCAGCAACAACATCAGAAAAGGTGACTACCACCACCACATCAGCATCCATCTGCTCTTCCCATGGTATCGAGATGCATTATTTCTTTTATTATTAATTATATGTGTTTCCGGGGGAGGGTAAATATATGATTATGAATAGCAAAAGAGGAAATCATTTCTGGTGCCACTTGGCATTAAGTACAGTAGTGTATGCAATGAGTGAGTGATGACAGGAAACATAGCAGCAGCGTTGAGTTCTGGCATCCCTCCTACAAACCTGCTCCAACTCGCTCTTGGTAGTCAGAGGCTTTCAAACAGAAAGTTCATGTAAAACCATTATTGAACACTGACAGGAAGGAACTGAGACAGGAGGGAGTGGTGTGTATTTGTGCAGAAGGGGAGGGAGGGAGGGAAGGAGGGAGAAGAGAGGCTAGGAGAGAGGAGTTAGTCATCATCTTGCACAGAAGACACCATAAGGGGGCAGGTGCTTTGCATAATTATAAAGATAGACATACACAGGCACACACACTTGCACACACGAAGAAATCTTTTTGGTTTGTATCCTATCATTTCCAAGAACAGCTTTAAGTGATAGTGACTGTGAACCTTCCTGGATGGGTGAGCTCAGTGGGTTTAAGTGGGTGGAGCAGGCAGCCTTGCAGGAGATGGGTTCAGAAGAAGGGTCACTCCTGAAGAGCAAAGGGACATGGCAGGCAATGAAGCAGGCATGAAAAGAAAAGAGGTGAAAGGACCCTGGGGAAAATGTCACACGTATTGATTAAGCTTTATTTCTCTTTGGGAGAAAGTGACATTTCTGCTATTAGATCATGGACATATAAGGAGAGTAGATGGCTCAGTGCTTTTCATTTTCTTCCACAGTGCTTAGGGCACCTTTGACCAGAGGGTACCTGGAAGGTTTTCTGTTGCATTATTACAAGCAGGATAATTATTTTGGCGTTTTGTTTGTTTGTTTGTTTTGTTTTTTAGCACCAACGTGGTGACACTGCTCTTTCTTTAGCAACAGAGGTTGCCACAGCTATATCCTTTGATCAGACACAAATGACGGTAAAATGATAGAAGCTTTCTGTTACATTCCTCCCACCCTGCTCTTCCCTAGCTCCAATCCTCTTTTCTAGCTTGGCTCCGGGGGATTTAAGTTACTCTTTGCTTGTTTACAGTCTGTGATACATCACCTCAGAGGCACTGGTCATTCTCCTAAGCAGTGAGTAGATAAATACCTACCCCCCCCCCCCCCCCCCCGCCCCGCAAGCAGTCCAGGTCCTCGCCTCAGAAGCGAGGCTACTTTCCAGCAACTCTTTCACAGGTTCTCCCCTTCTCAACTACCTCCTTGACAGAGCCCTACCTGGACCTCAAGCCCAGCTACGCTACGGAGCACCCCAACTGAAAACTCCATCCAGGATCCAGGACGCAGGGCACTCCGCACTACGCAGCCTCTGCTCCTCTCTCCTAGTCCTCACCCAAGTGGGCTCTTCACAAGCAACGAATGTGTTGCGAACTAAAAGTCTACCCCCCGCCCCTGCATTTTTAACCCCGCCACCCCTAACGCTTGCCTCCGGCGTCCCTCCGAAAAAGCAACTAACCAAACAAACACACACACCGAAATAACCAAAAGCACGCAAACACCTGAAGAAGCGCCACCGGGATCTACACCTGGACCAGTCCTCTGTGGCTTTAGTGGTCGGGAAGAGCCTCCTCTCCCCGCGCGCACGGCTTTCTCCCGGAGCCCCGGGGGCATGCCACGGCCTCTGGGTCGCGGGGTCAGCGCGGCCGCGCCCGGGCAGCTCGGGGTCGCCTCCCAGTGTCCCCCTCCTCCCGCCCCGGCTCGCTCGCCCGCACGGCAGCCGGCGCTCGGAACATCCCGCGCCACGTCCTCCCCGCCCCGGCTCCCGCCCGTCAGAGCCGGGCCTGCGCCGCTGGCAGCCATCAAGAGGCTCGTTAAGGAAATGCAGGTGAGTGCGTGCGGCCGAGCGGCTGCTACTGGAGACGTGGGGTGTGTGCCTGTGTGTGCGAGCGGGAGGAAGAGGGAGCGCGAGCCAGAGAGCGAGTGCGGGAGCGGCCGGGAGATGCTCGGCGCCTCCGCTCCCCGCCCCGCCGCGCCCGCGCTCGCATCCGCGCCCGCACCCGCACCCGCACCCGGCGGCCCGAGCGCGTGGGGCAGCGCCTCGCCCTGACAGCCGCTCGCCTCCTCGCGGTCTCGGCGGCAGCTCGGCCGGCCCCCCGGCGGCCTCCCCCCACCCGGCGGTCTCCTCCCAGCCCGAGCCCTCCCGCTGCTCCTCCTCCGCCGCCTCCTCCCCTCGCGCGCCGCTGACAGGCAGCCTCGGCGGGGAGAGCGCAGGTACTTTGCCTTCAGAATAATTTGCACGACCCAAGCCAGCTCTCGGAGCGCCCTTGTTTTCTTCGGTCGTTGCCCCCTCCCTCCGGAAAAGAAGGTCCCACTTTCGAAACAAGCAGCACTCGAAGCACCCTACCCAAGGCAAAGCCCGACGGGCTGCTGTGCATGTGCTGTCCTTTCTTGCAGTTTATTCTGGGCCTGTGTGGAATGGAAAGACAGTTCTTTATTTGACTGGGAGGAAAGAAAAGAGAAGACTCCTCAGGGTTTCCAAGGAGGACTGGAGCGGCTGCTTTAGTAAGTAAACTGTGCTTTTGTATTTCTTTTCTCTCAAGTGAGGCGTATGCTGGATGCTCTCCCTTCGGATGCTATGGACACAGTTCGTTTTACCGGGGACGAAGTTGACTTATATAACTTAACTAGTTCTTAATTGAGAAGTGGTTTGCTAAGCATTTTTTTTTCTTCTTCTTTTTTTTTTTTTTTTTTTTTCTTTTAAGGGCATTGAGAAGACTAAAGTGGGAGAAACCTTACTGGGGATCTGATTTTTAAACGTTTATTGTTCAAGAGATGTTGGGAGCCTGGCTTGTGAAACGTTGGTTGGTTCTAAGATTTAAGGATGATTACCTAGAAAAAGCTGGAGAATTCTAACCTGGTTCACTCCTCCTGCTACCTTCCACCTCAGCCTTAATCCACACCAACTCCCATCCTTCCCTGACTTCACTTGGTTGCTTGCTTTATCTTTAGTCCTGAAGACAGCTTGCCAAAAAATTGGGTCAAGGGAAAGTTAATAAAGATGGTTTGAAAGACCGGGAGAAAATCCTGTTGAGGTTTCTACTACTTGTGGGTAGATGAGATGTGGAAGAAAATCCTGGAACTGGGCTAGTTTGGATAATTTTGATGAAATTAATTTGGAGAGGGAATGTGAAAAATGCTTTGGAGAGGGTACGAGCTGAGGCTGTGACTTTGACACAGCAGGTTATGAACTGTGACAGGGGCTCAGCAGCCAGTGACAGGCTTAAGGTGTCTCCTAGGGCTGAATATCTCTGCATCAAAAACTTTTGCAGGCAGTATTCCTCTTGGGGCTAACATCACCATGTCAGTAGCTGCAGCATTTCTGTAAAAACAAGTAGGACACTCTTCCTTTTTCTGTGAAGGGGTTAATGATATATTGAAAAAGAATAAATGATGGTCTAACATTTGCCAGCATTTTGTAATATCTAAACAAAACCTTTGCGTTAGGTCAGTAAAAATATAGTTGAGTCAGTTTGTTTTGCACAAGAAAGAGAGAATCAATAACATTTCAGCATTTTTTTTCTTTATTACTGCCAAATGGACTCGGAATCTAATTCTTCTTACATTGTTACATATACAGTAGATACAGTAGGAATTGCAATTTAGATACAACAGAGCTGATTTTTAACAAAGCCAAAGTTCTCTGACATAATAGCATTCATGCTGACTAGAGTGGAACAGTAATTTAGAAAGTTTGTTTTATCTTTAACTTTCTATTTTCTGTCTCAGTGTAAAGCACTCTTACAAGCAAATGTCTTTAAGAGTTATGAACCAGATTGAAAATTAAAGCCACTTATCTTGCAGATATATATTTTTCAACAGAACACCTTACCATCAAATAATACCTAAGGGCTCTCTTATATTTAAGTGATGATAATAATAAAGTAGAAAAAAATGCTACCTTTATATTTACTCAAATGTGTATGTAAAAGTGGCAATATTCATTTGGCATTGATTTTTTTAAATTTTAAGAGTAAACTAATGTACAATGGTTTTAAAAAAGGAAAGCTCTTTTAGAGTTGGTATGGTTCTTCAATGTCAAAAGCTCTGAATATCTTGAGACATAAGTTTTTAAGGTAATTAAATAGCAGTAGAACAGTTGATGAATTTCTTGATATAAAGTTATAATATATGGAAATCATTTGGGAAAGATACGTCATTGTTTTTTGTATATTACTTTATTTTCTATCCATATGGGTTCTCTGAGAGGTATTGCTATTCTCAGCTGCCATCTCTGCTATTGGTTTAAAATGAATTTAAATAATTTAAAATTAAACCATGCTTGGTCAGATTTGTAAAGCATATGACCTCTACTTATTTGTGACCTCAAATATCCAAAAAGATATCTGATGTTTTAAAAGAAGTTAATGAAAAATAAAAGGTAAGAGTGTATTGAAGTCCCAATTTTAAAAGTGGTTCAATCATGTTGTTACATATATTACCATAGGACACATTTTCCACAGTAGAAAAGACATGGCAGAATTGTTGATCCTATTCAAATTTCTGAAAGCAAAGATTTACAATTAACATGAAAATTAATATGACACACATTCTGCCTGTGCTCTAATTATATTATAGTGCTAAGGAAGATAGCCTGAATTAAAACTATTTCTAGTCAAGCTTGCAAATATCATATTTGATCACTTTCAAAAAAGTCAAAACTGGATGGGGTGATTAGATTGTCAGGATTTGTTTTGTTATTTTTCTTTCTCTCTCTCTTTTTCTTTTCTTTCTTTCTTTCTTTTTTTTTTTGTCACCAGTTTTCTATGCGATACAGAGATGGTTGCAACTTTAAAGTTGAAAAAAGAAAGTTGCTAGTGTCAGCAGTTATGTGTTTTATTATGCAATTGTTCTTGTTATTCAGATCAGATAATGGCCCTATGAAATACATAAGCAGTCTGCAGGGAATGAATGATTAATTCCTCTAACGTGTGCTTACTAAAGGAGTTCTTACTAATAAAGTGCTATATACCTGCATTTGCTTACAGTTGCAGTTGGTGAAGGCAAATATACTTTTCTTTTCCTTTAATAATAACATAGATTTTACAGGTCTAGTTCTGTAACTGTAGTAACTTAAAGATGATTTCATGGAACACATGATCTTATATTTTAGAGTCCTTTGGATACATATGATTGCTATTTACTTAAAATGATTAAGAAAGTAAAATATTGTTAATTAAATGTAATACTAAGAGACTGAAGTATAAAAATTTTGTTTTTCCTTCAATGGAATGGCATTCTATCTCTCCTGTGTATTACTTTTTGGGTGTGGATGCAAACTGCAAGTGCAAAGGACGTTTCTTTTTAGTAATATTAAGTGTAAAAACAGTTTAAATATTAGGTAGATACTCTGTTAAAATTTTGGGAATGGCTAATAGTACACATGACAATTGTGGTTACCAATGGGTAAATTGTTTTGCAGTTAGAGGTGTATCACTGATTAACTTTCCAATATCTTTGCATTTCTGAGACTGGATTATAGGTGAAGGTGGGAAATGGATGGATTTTATGTAGTGATTTGAGAACAGGTAACCTAAAATAAATACTATACATTTTAAACTTACTTACCAAATGTCTTCTGTTTTTTGAAATTTCTAAAAAAAGTGATTTTCAAAATTGTCTAATTGAATATATCAATATGCATCTCTCACATTTAATAAAACAAATAACTTTATTTCAAGATTCCTCTGTTGTTTGGAGAAATAATTTCTGTAATATTATTTTGAACTTACACTTATACTGAATTTAATAAACTTTAACAATGGAAATTATATGATAGTATATATTTAATAATACTAATTTAAGAGTTATATTGAAAACTGGATGAGTAGGATTTTGTAAATTGAGTACCATTTGAATTTATCTCCTTAGATATTTAAGTGCAAAATTTTTATGACTACTGTCAGTTCACTGGGTTTTAATCAGGCTATTCAAAAGCAATTTGGCATCCAGTGGAATAAATGAATTTCCACTGGTAGAATCAATGTGGAAGTTAACTGTACTTGCAATAATAGTTATGCTTTTTTCAAACTCCTTAAAAATGTGTTGAATGAAAGAAAATGAATGAAGAATAAAAAATGAATATTGTCCATTAGGTGAACACTTATATGATTGTAGAATCAAAGGTTTTGAATCTTTCTCTCATCTTTATAATTGGCAGTGTGACTCCAGGGAGGTAACTTGGACTCTATGGGTTTTCTCCGGGGTTTTCTCCTCTGTCCAGTAGAGAAATTCACCTACAATCTGAGGTTTTAATTCCAAAATCTCATGGAACAAGATAATATAACTAGTAATATAATTAATAGTAGCATTTAGCAAATTGTTAGACTACTCTGGCACCATAGAACCCAAAGAGGCGTTGTGGCAGCCATCTTGTTTGGGGAAGGATTAAGAAAATTGTCCCTAAGTCATATTGGAGGTGACTGGACCCTATTGCTATGTGGATTAAAATGTTTATGTGGAAGAGGAGGATGGAGAGTATGGAAGGAAGGGAGTGGACTAAAATTCTTCTAAACCACCCGTTGCACTCTCTACTGAAAAAATATTATATAAGCAAGTATGTTTGGACTTGTTCCTGTATTTAATACCAAAAGGGTATGAGAAGATAAAAATGAAAGAAACTACTAAGTGTCCTTTGACTTCCTTTTTTCTCCTCTTAGTTTATTATATATTCTATTTTACAATATCATGTTTAGATAAACATGCACAATTTAAATATACTGTTTTTATTTCCCTGAGATACATGTTATAGACTGTCACTGCTAGAAGTCACCGCATAAAAATTCATTTCAGCCCCTGTATTTTAAAGAGGAAACTGAAGACTTTGGAGGTTAAAAACTATAAATGTGACATATACTTCCCAAGTTCACAGAGAGGTTTTACCTCACAAAGCAGTAGTATCTAAGATGACACATTGACAAGTAAATATATAGACAATAATGTATACCTGTTAGTAAATTATCAATACGAAAATTCCAATTGGTGATGTATAATACAACACATTTATCTAAAAAGATTTTATAATGACAAAGCTTCTAGTCATGGAAAATGGACACAGAAATAATATATACAATGTTAATTTTGGGTACTTGCTTTTCTTATAGAAAACCAAGATTACATAGAAATCACGTTTTTAATTGATGAAATTTGAAAGTTTTTCTCCTCTAAGAAAATCAGTGTGTCCAATATTTCCTCTTTCTGATATAAATATTTGGCTAGTAGCACGTGGACCTCTAACTCCATAAAAAGTTTTATATTTTAAATCATTGGAGAATCGGAAATCAAGCTGTATTTAAAATTTATTTACTTCTGAATGCAAGATATAGCTGATTAATTAGAGAGCGTATTTGCTTTCTGTTTTGTGTGTTTGGTTGTATGCCTGTGCACATGTGTATTTAAGCACAGGTGTTCAAGATGGAACTTAGTGAAAATGGTGCACTTAAAATTTTAGAAGTATATGTATAATAATTGAATAATCAAAGACAGATAATATATATTAGGGTGTAAAATATCAAATTGCTCTCTGATTCTTAAATGTAAGTTCAACAGTATACCATATTACCAATATCTTGCCTAGTTTAATAAGCCCACATATTTTCTAAATACCACATTATAATAAAATATTCTCAAGGTTGAGATTATAGAATTAAAGAGAACATAATTGCTGTTCTTTCACATTTATTATTACAGACTTTATTTACCTGGTTTGGTATATGTACTTACATTAGGTGCTAAAAAAGAAAAGGAAAAAAATCAATTTGATTATGACATGGTTAGTTACCTAAAAGCTGCCATTATTAACCTCATATTAAATTAAATGTACTATTTTAACTTGAATACCTTGTTATAATTCATTGCATATTTGATTTACTTTGTAAGGGAACAATAAAACTGTTACACTTAAACAGAGAATTAGTGAATTTTATAAAATTCCTTTTAAACATGTAATTATTTAACAAATCTGCTATGCAAGTCTTTTAATGCATTTATTCTATTGCGACTCTTGTGAATTATACTTTTCTAAAAAATCCAAAGTTATGTTTCTTAAGTGTAGTTTGTATTAAAAAGAGGGCCCATCAACAGCTACATGAGAAAACAAAGTCAGGCAAGTCTGAGTGCACATACTCCTTTTTACTACTTACCTGCTTAATTACATACACTGTGGAATTTGTATTGCAGGATATACTCCTGCTCCTTTGGTTAGATGGACCTGGTAGCTTAGGACAAAGGTCTAGAACATAGCTTCCTTCCAATTTCAAGAAAGGTCAATTTAGAAAACAGAAGCAGAAAAAAATAAGCAAAAGCAACAGAATGCTTCCTCTTTTTTACTATTTTAAGATTTATTTATTTATTTGAGAGAGAATGAATGAGAGAGAGCACGAGAGAGAAGGTCAGAGGGAGAAGCAGACTCCCCAAGGAGGTGGGAGCCCAATGTGGGACTCAATCCTGGAAGTCTGAGATCATGCTGAGCCGAAGGCAGTCGCTCAACCAACTGAGCCACCCAGGTGCCTGAATGTTTTCTCTTTTTAAATGAAGTGGTCGAGGTCACTTGTCCAAGGCGGAAAAATACTCATACAAGTTTCTGTTCCTGAAATGTTGTCCCAGTATAGTGACCTACGGTAGAACAGAGGATGTAGTGACCTACAGTAGGATAAAGGATGAAGAGGGGAGAGGATGAAGAATGACAGACTTGTTAATCTTGCCCTAGATGTGGTATTCCACCTTTTTCCCCCCCCACAAATGGGTTTCAAAATCAGAGATACAACTTTTCACTTTGGGGTAATTGGCCATCAAATTAACAAGGAATCTGACTCTTACTAAATTGCACCGTACTTTCAGTGTATGCGATTGTTACCTTGTCTCATCTGAAGCCATCGAGAAGGTCAGTTTATCAGTTTATGATCTTCATTATGTCTTCATTGGATTTTGTCACAGAAATTAAGGACAGGACATTAATTCAGGTATCGTAGCCATATTTCTACTCCTGGAAGTTACATTCTCTTCTGTTTCATAACTTATATGCAGGGATATGCAACATATTATTTGTATTTAGGGGTATACAACATATTATTTGGTCCCCAAATATTTATTCAGTCTTTCTTGTACCAAGCAGTGCTAAGTAAAACACTCTGAGGCTAGCAATATAAAGCTGCCTAACTTGTGACCATCCTATATTCTTATGAAACGTTTCCCCATTATTAAGATTTTTTTTTAATTCCATGGAGAAAATAGAATTTCCCCCAAAGAATCTTCCTGTTTAACTCACAGAAAATTTTCCAGCTACAAGCCTTCTTTTGCCATTTTTCTCCTCTCATTCACTGTCATCCTGAGTCAAAGCCGTCTCATATGGAAGCCAAGTGGAATCCTTGTTGCTTATTTAGCCGCTGTAGGCTACGCTGTATTCCACTGGAATTAATGGACACCCTTCATCATCTTCCAAGCTGTATTACTGCAATGCTAATTCTTCAGATTCTTCAGGCGCCTCACTCTCCACAGTTCTAGAGAAGCAGTAAGGCATGACAAGCATATCATTATACCATCCTCATACCTACAAGATACCAGAAGCCCCATTAAATCTCCAGACCACTGTAGTAGTTCACAAACTAATGATCAATCTCTTATATTTCCAAATTCAGAAGCTATAACACAAGTTAAAGTCAAGGTTCATGTTATTCTAGCTATAACCAAAGCATCATAGAAGTGCATTGGTTTCCTAAGGACAGAGGACAGAGAAAAGAGAGGAAATTCTGCCTATGCATTTTGATTTGTGTGTTATTTTCATAAAAGGTCTTATAATATGTAAATTGGATCATGTAACCAAACAAGAAGTCAAAAGTGTGATTTAAATTTTTAGAAACTTAGTTGGAATTTATGTATATTTGGAGTTAAAAAAATTACCCAAATTTCCTTTTGATTTCTCTAGAATAAGTAAAGGAGACATTTCTGACTTAATTTTAAAGGGTTTCCCTTTGTATTCCCTCTAAAAACCTTATCAAAGTTTCATTGTTTATACAACTTAAACAGGAACGTTTGAAAAAGAGTGCCAATATAATATAGTTTTTCACTCTCAAAGGCTCTTTTGTATTTCTATACTTTAATGCTGGGCTTTGTACATCAAAAAGAGGAAAATTTCCCCACCATTTGTTATTTCCCATTATATTATATAATATACTCAATTAGTTCTTGATTAATATGTATCCACGGTATTTTCTTCAATGGATCATTGTTTGCATTTTAGTGTGTAAGGATGTCCGGTGGCTTCTCCTGTGAATGGATGTGTTCATTCTGTGTCATATGTGCTATCCATTTGTTTCCTCCTAGGATACATCTGTGGTTAGCTCTGTAAGACATGGCTTATCCTCATCATTTATACCTGTATGGGTAAAGACAATAGGGCTTTCTTGCGGTAGAACTGTGTGCTCTCAAGGACTGAATTCAGCACTTCAGTGTCCCATTTCCCTGCCTCTCAGGAAGGCATGACTTCCTGTTGTCTTTTAGGGGCTTGAAACCTTCCTACCTTCTGATGTGCCCTTTATATTGTGGGAACTTAATAACATAAATTACACATTGGCTAAAACACATTGATAATTACTGGCTTTTGGAAGGAGTGCATCATAAGAATTATTCTAATTGTAATATATAAACAGTATGTATGTTATATACAGTGTACACACACAGGTATACACACATATGCACACTTTTTTTAGAGAAAGGAATTTTAGGTAATATCCTAGAATAACTGGGTGTGAAATCTTATGTAATGTGAACCTGGAGATCAATCCCTTTAGGAGGCTAGGTCAGAAGAGATCCTATGGTTCACCCTAAGGGCAGACTTCTTTTGCCTCTTATTTGACAGGCATATCTTATCTCATTTCTGTTTCTACTGCCAAGTTTCCCTTATCCACCCATTTCCTTTATCCTAAATGCGAACCCGGTGTTGTAATTACATAGGAATGACTCTATTGAGCACATGAGTGTATGAAAGTATATGCTATTAAGATTTTTAAATAGATATTGCCTTTGTTTGTAGTGTACATTTCCTTTAGAGTTCGACCCTCTCATTGATAAAACAATCTGCATTACATGAATAGTCTATCACTTCTTAAGATGACACTCAAAGAAGGAAACAAATTTTTTCCTCATCAGAGATGGCCTCAGCATCTTATTTTTCTTTTGGGGTTTTTTGGCCTTTTTTTTTCCCCCCATAGTATCTTCTTATGAACTCTGAAAATATCTTCAGATAGAGGTAATTATACTAGGTTACATTGATTGGTTTTATTATATATCAGTCATTATTTTATTTTTATATTATGCCAGTCATTATTTTAAATGCTTTACATGCATTAACGCATTTATTCCCACATTAGCCCTGTGAAGTTAGTACAGTTATTATCTTTAATTTGCAGATGAGGAAACTAAAGTACATAGAAGGTAAGTAAACTTGCCCAAGGTAGCATATCAAACGCAGCACCTGTGCCCTCTGACTTAGATCCCACATTTTAAACCACTTTGCCATATTGATATTTTGACATGCTGGCTTATATGTTTTCCTAGATGTACATTAGTATGCAAAAGGAATTCCATAGGTTCTGTATATCAAATGTGGAAAAAGAGGGATCCCAGTTGTGCTTATATAACACAATTCTTTTCTTTTCTCTTCAAAGATTTTATTTATTTATTAAAGAGAGAGAGAGAGAGAGAGAGATCACAAGCAGGCAGAGAAGCAGGCAGAGAGAGAAGGGAAAGCAGGCTCCCCACTGAGCAGAGAGCCTGTGCAGGGGCTGGATCCTGGGACCCTGAGATCATGACCTGAGCTGAAGGCAGAGGCTTAACCCACTGAGCCACCCAGGCATCCCTAATGCATACAATTCTTTTCAAATGAAACAAACACAAGTTATCATCAGTAAATAATACACACGAATAGAACACTGTGAAAGTGTTGTTGAGGGGAAAAAGGCAGGGACAAGACACATCAAGGCAATCTATCTTCACATAGCTGTTTACAAAGTTAGTGGGTAAGCATGACACAAATGCTTTTGAGTGTATTCCTTTTCGTCTTTGGAAGTATTTGATCTGTAGACAGAGAACCTGATGTGCTCTTTGCTTTTCCCTGGTGTACCTCTCCAACCTCAGGGCCCTTCCCAGGAATAAATTGATCCAAGTGGTTCGGTTCGCACTACTCAGGCCTTTGTAGCTTCCTGGACAAGATTTTATGCTGTGTCAACTGTTTTACACACCTTGCTGTATTTGGTCACTGGTGACCAAGAGCCGTACTTTTTGAGAATCAGCTAAGATGCTTGAGTATCTTTGTGCTGTATAAAAGGCATAGCAGAATAGAAACGCAAAGGCAGGGAAGATGAGCTTTGGGTGCACTGTGGAATTAAATTCAGAGTCAAAAGGGGCTTATCAATCAGTGGATATTATTCAGAGCATTTTGATACACATTTGCCATAATACTGAAATGAGACTGGCATAACTAACTCATGCAAAGTATAAAGTAAGGGATACTAATCATAAGCACTGAAGAAATAAGTGAGAAGAGGAAAGCCAAAAATTGATCCTGTAAGAGTCATCTTAATTACAATTATTTGTATGAACTCTTACTACTTATTCTTCCTTGCCATGTGGTGTGAGTATTATTTACTAAATTGCATTTACTAAATTGTTGTAAATTTAATTTGATTGTGATAGTAAACTACTTTTATTTGCTTATTTTTTTCCTGGTGTATCAATCAAATTTCTAAAATTTTAGTATGCAGCTTACTTGAAACTGAAAAAAAAAAGGGAAGGAATATGAGTTAACAATGTAAAGCATAATTTAGTCTTCAGATTATAAGAATGCAAAAGTTAAACCATTACCTCTATTTTTTTTTTAATATTTTATTTATTTATTTGACAGAGAGAGATCACAAGTAGATGGAGAGGCAGGCAGAGAGAGAGAGAGAGGGAAGCAGGCTCCCCGCTGAGCAGAGAGCCCGATGTGGGACTCGATCCCAGGACCCTGAGATCATGACCTGAGCCGAAGGCAGCGGCTTAACCCACTGAGCCACCCAGGTGCCCCCCATTGCCTCTATATTCACCAAAGAAAGCTTGAATAAAGTGATCCTCAGTAAACAATTATTGGGTTTCTAATATATGACAAATGATCAGTGCATATTGATGGAAATCTGGTGCCCTAATTTTGACAGGACATGAGACATTTCTTTGATGTTCTGTGAAAGCATCAGAAATGCTGTGTGACGTTTTAAAAATCAGACAAAGTAAAACATTAGCTTTGCTCTTTCTTAGCTTATGGAATCAACACTTCTTATGTCTTAGGTATATGTTTGTCAAATTATAATTTTATTTAATACCACAAGATGGCAAAACACATACAAAAATTGTTCTTTTTTCTTTTGCTATGTTGGAGAAATACATAATACTAAAAATAGAAAGTTAAAGTTGTTTTATGACTCTTATTTCAAGAGGTTCAAACCTCTTCCTTACAGGTGTGAAAGATACAGAAGCACTTAGTGAAGGCTAATTGGATTATCTTTTAACCCCCCCCCCACTCAGGGGTCTTCCTAAGGTCTTTCTTCCTTCATGTGTTCTGATTACTTACCAAGAAAATTCAGTGCATTTTCAGGTGTAAATGAGAATTGAAGAGTGGAAAAGGTGACAGCCTGGGCAGTTTTATGATACAAACTTGTCCACTGGAGACCTTCACAGAACTGCTAAACTGTTAAAATGTGTGTTACAAGCTAGGTTTTGGCCTCTTGTCATTGAAATACTTGTAAGAGGAATAATGGTCAAGAATGAGAAACAAAGGAGCTTCAAAATGTTTTATACATTGGCAACAATACCTTTTTATTTCTTGCAATTTACAAAGAAGGAAGACATAATCTTTAGGTTCAGTGTTTTTAAACAGGTGGTCCCAATTATTCTTGAAATATAATATACTCATTATACACATTTTAATTTGGATTAATGATGTGAGTAGAGCAACATATCTCAGATTGGGTCTCCAAAGGCAAACAAATGTAATAAGTACTGGTAATTAGCTAAAATAAGCAAAATTTGCAAACTGAAGTGAGTAAAGATTTTAGAAGTCTAGATTGTCTCATCAAATTTGTGACAGTATCCACACTTAGTTCTGTGGGAGTCTTATTGTAAAATGATACCTCTCAGTCACTAAGCTCTGTGAAGTCCACTTTTTATTTATTTTATTTTTTTAATCAAATCTTTCCCCTGGCTGTAACTTTGCTTCAGAGTCTTACCAAATTATTGCAATCCATTTGAACTGCTATAAGGAAAACACCATAGACTGAGCAGCTTATAAAAACAGAAATTTATTTCTCACTGTTCTGGAGGCTGGAAAGTGTGAGATCAAGGTACTGGCAGATTTTGTATCTAGTGAGAGTCCATTTCCTGACTGATATACAGTCTTCTTGTTGCTGTGTTATCACATGGCAGAAGAAGCAAGGGAGCTGTCTGCCAATTCCTTATAAGAGCACAAATTCCATTCATGAGTGTTCTACCTCCATGATTTAATCACATCCTAAAATTCTTCCCTCCACTTACCATCCAATAGGTTTACAATATACAAAGTCTGGGAGGACACAAGCATTCAGTCCATAGAAAAAATCTTACCTATATGACTATTTCCTGTTTACCTACCTTTGCTTCATTTCTATTCTTTTCCCTGCCACCAAAAGATTTTGTTTTGTTTTGTTTTGTTTTTTTAATGCAAAACTGATTATGCTTAAAACATTTAAAAGATTCCTTACTGAAAGAAGTATAATGTTCAGAAGAAATTTCGATGATGTGTAAAGGGACCTTTATAATTTCTACTGCAAACTGTCTTTTTATCTTTCATTCTTGCCTCTCCACCAGCTCATGTATTCTATAATAAATGTATAAATACCTTGAAGTTAAAAATTGAGTAATTTAAGTGGCATATGATGAAAAGAATGATGATGGAGATTTATAACTGCATTTACCTGTCTCAAATTTTTGTAATGTTATATGCATGTGTCCTTCAGACATTAATTTTGAATCTTGTTTCAGAGTATCTTGAGTATCCTTTACAGCCAATGACATATACAATAGAATGCCAACTTTTGAGGGACTTCTATTGCTTTTTAGCTTTGCTCAAAGATGAACCTCCTATTACATTACTTCTGAACAACAAATTGATCAAGTTTTGTGTGTGTGTGTGTGTGTGTGTGTGTGTGTGTGTGTGTGTTTTGTTTTTTTGTTTTGTTTTGTTTTTGCTTCCCAGCAGCAGCCAGTATCTGCCATACAAAGTAATGATCTCTAACAAAATTTTATGTTGTGTTTCCTCTGCCAGCTCCAAAGTGGTCAGCCTTTCTTGGCTTACCATCCTGGAACTATGTGGGTTTCTTACTATAGCCCAGCCCCCATAGGCACAGGCTTTGCTGCTCATAGCTTGGCTGAGTGCCAGCTCTTTGTTGCTGGAGATGCTACTGTAACATCTGTTAAGTAAGGCACGTATATAGTTACTCTCATCAACCTTAAGAATTTGGGTATACTTTCTAGGTTTGGGGCATGCATTGTACGTAACATGAAATCTGTCTTAAAGAGAATGTTGCAGTTCAAAAAGGGAAATAGTATGTATTTTTTT
This sequence comes from Mustela erminea, assembly GCF_009829155.1. Classification (NCBI taxonomy): domain Eukaryota; kingdom Metazoa; phylum Chordata; class Mammalia; order Carnivora; family Mustelidae; genus Mustela; species Mustela erminea. Next base: position 57,697,725 of record NC_045625.1, read on the forward strand.
AAATATAGCCTTGATACTTATTATGAAAGAAGCCAAAAAACCTTTGGGGGATATTTTGATAATATCTGAGCAATTTTCTATAAATTTACCAAATAGATACTATTTCTAAATGAAATTCATTTACATAATGGTTTGAAAAATCACTGATTTTAAGTTAGTAAATTTTGATTTTTTTAGGAGAGTAGCCCAGATTTTAAAGTGATAGATCATCAGATCATCAGATAAAGCAAGTAATGTAGTCACAGTGTCCATCTCAGTATTTTTAATTTTTACTTTGAAAATATTGCATGAACACCTTTAGACCACAATTCAAAAATAATGTGACTAACTATGAAAATGTTTATTTTTATCCATATTGAAATATTTCTGTGATCTGAAGAACTCATAATACTGAGAAATCTTCTTTGTATTGGTGACTAAAAATTATTATTATTAAGTGGAATCTGTTAGAAGACTGAGAGGAGTGAGGGAAAAGCTTGTGAGTAGAAGAGGAAAGAATAAAGGTGTTCTGTTATAGGTAAAAACACCACGGAACTGAAGGGAAAAGGGCTTTTTATTGAAGTACAGAATCTTGAATTATTTCAGTCTCTGTCAGATCTTAGAACTGAGTTCTCTAATTAAGTAACTCAACAGCCACATGACAGTGGGATAGTTTGGAAAATTATAAAATGTTCATAAGCAACCTTTAGAAAAAGTTTGGAATATTTGTGCTGGTAATCAATTGTTTGTCTTTTTCTGTGAGATAACCAGTATAAAAATTCTAAGACCCTTCCTTCCCCTATATTTTGCATCATATATCAGGATTCCTAATTGATGTAAAATCAAATAAAATTAAAGTCCTTGTTAACCCACATGCTACTCTGCAAAAAATAAATTGGTAGCAAAGCAAATAATTATGATTTTAAAAGACAACATTCACCATTATATAAATTAGATTACAGGCTAAGCTACTGTAATGATAAGATCCCAAAACAGAGTATCTGAAATGAAATAGAATTATTTTTCCCACTTAATAGTCCTAAGGTGAATGGGCCAGCCTGATGAGATAACACTGTTTTCATAAGGGCTTTCATGTAAATGGGCTTCTTCCATTTTGTTGCTCAGCTATGAACTAGAGAATTGCCTTCATCTGCATGTCATATCTATATCATATATAGATAGGAAGTTAAGGGAAATAGCTTTGCTTTGAAGGAATTTTTATTCTAATACCATTGAATTTAGTTGCATGGTCTTATCTGGTATCATGAGAAGCTGGAGACTGTAGGACATAACTGAGTAGTCATGCACCTCGCTAAAATTTAGGAGTTGCTCTCATTGAAAGGAGGAAGAGGAAAATAGATGTTGAAGGAATTAATAGTCTCTGCCTTACCCACTCACTCCCCATCTTACCAAAAATTGGGTGCTAGCTTACATTATCTTCCTTTTTTCGCTTTATATCCTGCACTGTTCTCCTTTCCTCTTGAATCTAGAACAGGTAGATTAGATGTTTTGCCATCTATATCATAGTTTGGGTTAGCTAGAAAAAAAAAATCTAATGCAAAGCATTTGATTTCACTAATACGGAAGAAGAGGTGCTGTGATGTCCCATGACAGATTCTTATAATTGTTTTTTTTTTTTTAATGGAATTAAAGGTGAAAATCAGAACCCAGGTAACTCAACAGTCCCGACTGCTGTACAATAAAGAGTGTGAGTGGATTTTTGTATACTTTTGGTTTATTTTCTGTGGAGAATCACTTAAAAAGTAACATTTGGAAGACAGTTGTTAGAATGTTCTTTCTTCATTTTCTTTTCATGCTTATGAATATTTCCTTGCCGGGTGAATGAATGCCAACCAGAAATCCTGGGTGGAGTCTTATTCACTTTAAATTAGAACAGTAAGTTAAAGTTTTTTGAAGACACATCTACTTTGTGCTAGGAAATTCAAAACACAAAATATTTCTGGTACAACTGAATAGAATGTCTAAGATGAATTCGAGGAATGACTTAATAAAAACATAGAATTGATACTTGATAGTTATAATCTATGTCTCTTCAGGTTTTGTAAAATTTTCTTAGAAAACTGAACCTCAGTCTGTGTCTTGCTGATCACTCTATCATTGGTTCAGTTGTCTGATAAGAGTATCTAGGTTTCTGGTGAATCCTGCTGGTAGATCTGATGACAGCAAATGCTTACATCTTGCATCACATCCATCCATCAGAAATGCATTAGCTTTCATGCACTCCCAGAGAAGAATTATTTTGAAGTTGTCCAGAGAATCAGCATAAATTGAAAGCTTATAGCAGGCCCACCTGGAAAGACCCAATATTCCATGGAAGTTATGTTATGTTCTTAATGTGCACTGTAGAATTACTTATGAGAAAGTATAGAGTGCTTTTTGCTGACATTCTAGCCGTAAATAATGCAAGAGTAAACACTTTAATAATTTCAATTAATTCTGAAGTGTAGCTTTAATTTTTCTAATTACAGTCGATATTCCTAAATCTGAGACTTCTGGTGGAAGTTAATGAAATCTTTGCTTACCACTGCAGTTACATTATGGAACTTGCTGTTGAAGTGCAGGGTGCTTTAATTAAAAATATTTTCTAATCTAAAATGAGCAGTTTTAACTCCTTAAAAAAGTTTCAAGTCATGCATTATTTTAAAAAGGATATTACATGTATACAACTGCATTTCTCAATTTCTGTGGATTTGCTATTTCAGTGTTAATAAAATGCCAGTTTTTATTCATGGGTAAAATGGTAGATCATTGCATTAGTTTAATAAATTCATTTTAAGACTAAAATCCTAATAGTGTATTTATACAAAGTATAGATAATATTATAAATTTGCTTTGGATAGACAAAATCAAATAAAAAATTATAGTCTATAAGTAAACTATTTAACATGTGCACATGTTAAACATTTAAATGGCAGTCTTGGTAACAAATAATAACATATTTTGGGGAGAAATTTGGGGGGAGCCCCTTTATGTCCTTATTATCTGTGCTATTGATAACAAAGTATGGTTTTCTTTGAGCAATCCTTGGTACCTCATTTGGTATGTATATTAACAAAAAATCAAAGATTATTATTTGTCCTTGAGAAAGCCTCTTAATAACCAACATACAAAGATAGTTACATAATGATTTTAGCTTTTTTTGGAGCAGCCCTCTTAAAAATACCTGTAAGTTTTTTCATATTTGATTTGATTTAGTTGGCAAAAGTTACAAATACTATCTAAGACTTGGTCTTTATTACCAGTCAAAAATCCCATCATTTGTTGATGTTATACTCATGTTCATTGCAATGTAGCTGAATGTATTTTTTTAATATTAAATGAAAATACTCTGAACAAATTACAGAGTTCAGCCAATGCTCATATATATGAATATCTTTTCTTTAACTTTCATTCTCGACTACCAGCTTTTCATTTATTATAATCTGCCAGCTCCTCAAGGTGTATATCATTACACCAATTTGGAGTCATAGATAAATTTAATTATGGCTCTGCCTAATAAAAATAACTAATGTACATATTATATTGTGCAAACCTATAGGAAATATTCCATATGTATGTTTATTTTTTTGTTTCCTTTTACTTTATATTGCCTTTAAAAATTTATCATTTTTTATAACCACACACACACACACATTTTAGGAAAAAAAATTATCTTAATAATTGCCAGACTATAAGAGCCAAATCTAGTGCATGTGTTTGACAGACACACAGTAATGTGAGTAAATTAACATACACACACACACACACATATATCACATATATGTTACATGTTGCATATATATAAAATTAAGTGCTTTTTGGAAATTTTAACAACATCCTCTTCATTCTGTGTTCAGTGTATGTTCTGTAAAAAATAAATTTGATTACAAAATAAGTAGTTCACTATTTTTAAATATGCTGTTTAATAGTCATTTCAATAAGGAAACTAGGCTTTAGAAATAGTCAAATTTAGATCATATTGAGGCTGTACTGATTACTAGATTCTTGACCATTGGCAGTTACTAATATCAGCAAACTTCTCTTTTCTTATTGTAAAGCAAATATCCTCTTACGTACTTTAATGAGTTTGTATAAGGTTAAGTCAGAAAATGAACATGTAAACGTGTATATTTGTATGCATGGGACTGTGATTATGGAAGCTTACAAGAAAATTACTTGAAAGGAAAGTAGCTTAAATTATTTTTGAAAACTGTACTGTAAATCACTTGCCTAGAAAGGTGGAAGTAATGATAATATGTAGTCCTTTTTCTTTTAGATTGTATAGTCCTTAATTATGATATGCTAAACCAATGTATATATACTTTTCTGCTTATTACATGACATCATCATATTATGTTCTTAATTTTTAAAGTTTTAAATTTATTATGACAAAAGTGCTCTGGTATACTAGCATTTTTTTCCTCCAATAAAGTAGCTGTAGCTTGTAGAAAAAGAATTAATTTTTTGAATTATTTTTTAATTATTTTATTTATTTATTTGCCAGACAGACAGCATAAGCAGGGGGAGAGGCAGGTAGAGGGAGAAGCAGGCACCCTGCTGAGCAAGGAGCCAGCTGCAAGACATGATTGCAGGATCATGACCTGAACCAAAGGCAGACACTTAACTGACTGAACTACCCAGCCATCCCCAGAAAAAAGTATTTTAAAGTGGAATTATGTAATCAGAGTTATGTAATGAATAAGTCACAGGGATGAAAGGTACAGCATAGGGAATATAATCGATGATATTGAAATAGCATTGTATGGTGACAGATGGTAGCTACTCCTGTGGTGAATAAAGCATAAGGTATAGAGTTATGAAATCACTATGTTCTATACCTGAAATTAACGTAATATTGTCAACTATACTTCAGTAAACATTTTTTAAACAAATGAACAAATGTAGGAAAAACTGTAGAACTAAACTTTATTCATATCAAAGAACTTTATTCATACCAAAGAGAAGAGAAACTGTTTGTAAACAACATGAAAAGGCTTTGTCATTGATAATTCATCTCTTCAGCATTCTCCATGTCAAGCAGAGACAGGTCTATAATTGCTCTGGATGAACCTTCATCTAGGCTCCAGCCCTGACGTGTGAACGAAAACCATAAATAGGAATAATCCCTAAAACAGGAAAGAAGAGAAAACAGTCTTTATTTGGTGGAGGAAACTTTTATGTTACACCAAATAATTCGTAATACAGAAGCAATTTATTCAATTACATATCGGAACTCTGTTATTCATATAGTGACACTTGTAGGATATATGAGGATCCATACTGTGTAAAACATTCTCACTGTCAAAAATGAAAGAAAGTCTTCAGGGATCACTCATTCTTAAGTCAATGTTAGTGATCACACACTGTGGAGATACCAATAGTTAAGTCAGCCTGACAAAGTGATCAGCTGGACTTCACTTCAGAAAACTTAAGAGTTAGAAGTCACTCTAAAAATAATCTTTTAGCACACAGCTAAGCAAATAATTTGGACTTTGGTTAATGACTTATTATTTAAAATGTAAAATAAAGATGGAGGATTGTAAAGTGTTATGGAAATGTTGAATGCACAATTTGGAAACAGTTAATAATCAACAAGGTAAACCAACTTCAATAAGTTTATATTTATATGCATACAGTAAAGGTTGCTGCTGAACAATTAATGATGTGTGCATTCATCTTGATGAAATTGTGAAACATTATGTTGAATAAAAATAGCCATTTTGTTCATTATGAAAAAAAGAAAAAAGGTATTTTAAAATGCTCTTTAAGGTGGGTTTTGGATAACAGCTAAAGCAGATCATTCACCCATGCCCAATTCTAATTTCAATTTATTATAGAAATATATAATAATATCCTTGAATCAAATTTAAATAGTTTTAGAAGCATTAAATAATGTGAGAAATTTTTAATTAAGGCATAGATATGACTCAGATAATACGCAGCAGAATAAGCCAAAAAACAAAACCAAATTCCCTGTGGACAAAGTTTATCTGATGAGCCAACTGCGAAGGAAACATGGCTTTCTGAAAAGTCCTAGTTATATTTGCTTTACTTTGTAGAAATTTAAAGCGAAGAGAGTTTATACTGAATTATCACTGATTTTTCTGACTTTTTTTGGAAGTAATTATTGGTTATTTGGGGGAAAATTCATGTAAAGCTATTCAATTAGTTGCAAATTGCCTAATTATCTTTTATAGTTCATCTCTGTTTTTATTTTTAATTTACTTTTCACCGTTAATTTTCTTTAATGAGCAATTAACATTAAAAAAAACTTTAGATCAGCTGCCTAGATAATTAATATAGTCTATGGATTTCTATAGAGACAATACAGTGTTAATGGATGCTTTGATTTGACCTAAGCCTCATTTTTTTTTCTCCTGAAAATGGTATCTGTATGGATTTAGAGGAGAACCATACAATATAAGTAAATTGGTTATTTTAAATTCTGAGGTTAACATATGGCTTAATTATCTACTGTAAAAAGTTATTATTTGAATAATTAAGTCAACCTGTTATTGAGCTTTTTTTGGGGAAAAAAAAAAAAAACTAACAAAACTCTCCTGAGTATTGTTCCCCCCCACTCCTTGACAACATGAAAGTAAAATCCATTTCACTTTTACTTCTTTAAAGTGCAAATGATTTCTTAAAGAGGTATTTATTTTTTTATTTAATTTCTACTGTGACAAAGATGGACTCAGGAGTATATATCCATGCTTCAGTGCAAGGATACCGTATATTTTATCTTCAGCTGCCCTTACTGCACACCTTTGAACAGCAGACATCTTATGATACCTCATTAGACAGAATAATTGTGGCAAGGGTGTGACCTTGTACTTCTGAAGCAGTCTCCCATTCAATGGATGGTGTGAATGACTAAGTGGGTCAGTCCTAGAAGATTGTAAACCATTCATTCTCATTAGGCTGCTGGCCACAAAACTCCAACACACCAGGTCGTTTGAGAAATGAAGCGATTTATTGAAGACATTTTTTATTTCTGCTTCTCTTAAGGCAATCAGCAGTTCAAAGAACATAAATTAACTGAAAATTTAGACATAAATAGCATCACTTCATTTTTGCTATATTAAGCTCCTTGCTTGCATTTGAACTGATTTGATATTAATCAGTGATCATAATTTTATAGGTGCTTTACCTTTTCTAGTTTAGTTAAATAAAGTTTGAAATGTTAAAAAAAAATCCTGGCATCACTGCTGTAGACTGCAAAAGCAGTACCCAGTTAAACTGCACCCAAGACATATGCAATTTAATTCCTTATATATTATTTTTAAGGGAACTTTCTCAAAACCAGACGGAAACTATCCTCTGTAAATACCAGTAAAGGAAATTATATAATATGTTTGTTTAGGCATATGCTACACAATTGGTGTCATCTAATGTAAATGATTCAAAATTAGTAGGAAAGATAAAAGCACAACTCAAAAAGGAATTTAATTTTTCTATTCAGGACCAAAGGGAAAAATCTAAGTACTTCCTGTTTTAATGATAATGTGGTTGGGCAAAGTGCTGAATATATGCTTTTAAAAACAAAGGAGAAGGCTATAATGATAATGAGATAGAAATGACTTGAATAAACAAACAAAACACCTGCCTAGGGTACAGGAAAGATTTTCAAATTGAAGATCTTGTTTTCTGTCTCAGGAAGAAAAAAAAAAATTGTCAAGTTTGTAAATAGGTTAAGGTTTTTGTTTGTTTGTTTTTTGTTTTGTTTTTGTTTTGTTTTGGTAGAAGTGCATATATTCCTTCAAGCTTTTTCTTCATTTGAAAATAGTTCATTGGGTGCCTGGGTGGCTCAGTGGGTTAAGCCGCTGCCTTTGGCTCAGGTCATGATCTCAGGGTCCTGGGATCGAGTTCCACATCGGGCTCTCTGCTCAGCAGGGAGCCTGCTTCCTCCTCTCTCTCTCTGCCTGCCTCTCTGCCTACTTGTGATCTCTCTCTGTCAAGTAAATAAATAAAATCTTTAAAAAAAAAAGAAAATAGTTCATTAAAATCTCTTTGGATTAATTCCAAAATGTCTGTTTGCCCACATTCTTAGAGAATTTCCAACCTCTTTGTATTAATATAAAGTGTATTACATATATTGGAACAGGATTATTCGCGATGCATCCTTAGAGAAATACAGACATATCTGGAACAGGAACACAGGTCTGAAGCTACTTGATAACTTTCAAATTTTTTTTTTCTATATAAAACCTCTTGATATAGGTTTAACCAGCCTATAAGCATAAAATGAGGTTGTATTTGTAATAATATCCCATTCATGATGACTTTGAACTCCCATGTTTTTGATTGTAGGACTTTTGGGGGCTATAAACAATGTCCATTTGAATGTTTTATTTATGTCTTCACGGGCAGTCACTCTTCCATGTGCCCTGTAACTTTATTACTCAAAGTATAGTTTGTGGGCCAGTAGCATATGTATCTCCCAGGAACTTGTTCAAAATGCCGACTCTCAGGCTCCATCCCAGGGTTTTGAATGACCCTCTCTATTTAACAAGATCCTCAGGTGGTTCCTAGTAATGTTTGAGCCACTCAGCTTTAGAATTCAACTCCACAGTGAATTACACATACATTTTTGAGGAGTTCAGACCCAACTCATAGAAAGTTTTGGCAGAACACGAAGTTTCTAACTCACTGCAGTCTAATGATCTCTACTAGATTTTCCATGTTTTGATCTAGGTTAGACCTTGTATTAATTATGGGTTACTGCACAACAATTACTCTAAAACCGAGTGGTTGAAAATAACATTCATATCTGTTTCTGAGGTCAGGAATCTGCAAGCAGCTCAGCATGGTGGTTCTAGCTGTGAGACTCCCACAACTCCAGCAAAGCATCAGGAGTGGGTGTGGGGAGCTTGTAGCACCTCAGGCTTGACTGATTCTAAGCTGGAGGCTTTGGTTCCTTGACATGTGTTCACTAGTGCTGCCCTATGGCATGGCAAGAGAGAGAGGGAGAGAGTGAAGGAAAGAAATTCCATGTTGCCTTTTATGGCTTAGTTTCCTAGTCAGAACCCATCACTTCCACCTGACTGCATTCAATAGGAGTGTGACCCACACACAACAGGCGGGAATTATAAAGGGTGAAAATACCAAGAGGCTAGTATCCTTGGGACTAACTTGGTGGTTGCCTCCCACAGTCTTTTCCTTGGGATGATTGGTTATCGATTGTTCTCTCAAGGTATGACTTTGTCCTCTGCTCCAATTAGGCAATGTCACCATTATTTTGCAGTAAGGAAGACTACATGTACATAAATGAGAGGGTCTCCTTTGCACTGTTTTAAATAATTTTCTTACTCATTAGATGACACTCTTATTGAAACCTCTCTGAAGCCTCTCCACCTTGGCTCCTCATCTCCTGCAAATGACTCTCAAACCAAAACAAGACAAAATGGAGAGATCTACAAAACTACTGACATTCAGGGTGCCTGGGTGGCTCAGTGGGTTAAGCCTCTGCCTTTGGCTCAGGTCATGATCTCAGGGTCTTGAGATCAAGCCCTGCATTGGGCTCTCTGCTCAGTGGGGAGCCTGCTTCCCACCCACCCCCATCTCTCTCTGCCTCTCTGCCTACTTGTGATCTCTCTGTCAAATAAATAATAAAATATTTTTAAAAAGAGTATCAACTTTCACCAAAACAAAATAGTGTAAGTATAATGCCATTTATATACATACTGAATAAATTCTGTTTCTTCCCTTAAACTCGTTCTCCACTCCCAGCCTCACCACATACCTACACACATGCATGCACAGGCTCATATACCCAGAGATAAGGTCATCTGCATCATACCAGGTATCCAGTTTTTAGTATAAAGTATCTGCATCCAGGCTGATAGTGACTATGTAGTTCTCCTCTGGAAATATTAAAAGGGTTGTTGCTTTGTAATTGTGAAACTAAAGAGAAAGTTTGTTGGGACCCAGGTGTCCATCTTTCTCCTAGCTGAAGCACTTGACCCTCTAGCTGTTACCCTGGTAATTTGTTGCCAAGGGAGACAAGAATGTCTTCCTTGCCATTTCCCTCTTTAATTTTTCTGTCATATTTTACTATAGGGTTGCTGCTTATGCTCTAATACTTTAGTCATCTTATTGGAGCAGTTCCTTCAGTTTTACTTAAAAGCTCATTTGCAACTCTCTTCTGCTCTGTAAGACTCACATGTGAACCTGAGCGTTGGTTAATTTGAGTGGTTCCACATTTCACTGATAATCTCTTTCTTCTCCTATGCCTAAATTTTTTTAGGTCAAATTCAATGTGTCTGCTCTCCTTTCTCCTTTTTCATATTCTATTTCAAGGATATTCTCAGTTTCTTTTGATAACAAAATTTTTCCAGGTCCATTTGTCCTGTTTATCAGATCCACACAGATATTTCTGAAATTTCTGTGTAGGTTCGTGTGCTGATTCCTGCTGTTCCTTGACACAAATTAAATATAATAGCGGTTTTACCTACAGTTAAAGGCCTGAGTTCTAATAACATCCTATACATGAGAAAAACTAGGAGACTTTTTTTTTAGGAGATTCTTTTGATTCCAGGCCTGATAAATCAGTGCGCAAATCTCTACTCATTTTGTCTGTCTGCAAAATGAGAGGGCTCTGCTTTGTTAATTTGTTCACTAAGATACCCTCCCTTAATAACATGGGAGAAATAGACAAAATATAAACATGTTAAGATATATACAATAATTTAGATATTAAGTGCTAAGGAGAAAAAAAATAAGGCAGTGAAAGGAGTGTGGGCAGTGCTGTAGTGGGGTGTAAAATTTTAAATAGAAGACCAAAGATGCTTTCTCTGAAAAGAAGGCATTTGAGTAAAAAGTAAAGGAATAGCTAAATTTTTAAGTGCCTCCCATACCTTTGTTTAGAAGACATCAAAGGTGAGGATTTCTCACATTGTAATATTCTTTGTAATTTCTTGTTCAGTAGCAAATTTTTAGTAATAAGCGGTATTCCTTTACGGAGTGTGTGCACTATAATTTTGAATAATTTGTCTTTACAGCCAACTGCAGTGCTCTTCTCGCATCAATACTACAATATGAGTGCTAATTCTATGGCTGGGCCGCTTATCTAGATAAGAGATATTAAAGCCCGTTTTCGGCTTAGGTCTTGTGCAATAATCATGCAAGTGTATACACTCTGAGCCACAGTGGAACCTTCCTTAATGGTCCTCTATAGGGTGTTGATGTCGTTATTTAATAGCATTTATAAGGTCACCACCGAGAGGAGAATCCCTATTTTGGAAGTTCCTGGGAGTTCTTTCTGTCATGAGCGCCATTTTAGTGACTTACTTTGTATTGCCTTAAAAATCACAAACTTTGGTGTCAGAAAACTTTTAGTTTGTCTGTTGTTGTTTTTATTTTATTTATTTTTTTTAAAGATTTTATTTATTTATTTGACAGAGAGAAATCCCAAGTAGATGGAGAGGCAGGCAGAGAGAGAGAGAGGGAAGCAGGCTCTCTGCTGAGCAGAGAGCCCGATGCGGGCCTCGATCCCAGGACCCTGAGATCATGACCTGAGCCGAAGGCAGCGGCTTAACCCACTGAGCCACCCAGGTGCCCTGTCTCTTGGTTTTTAACGTTAATGGTTGACCAGGGGCTGACAAGCCTCTAAGCCTGAGTTACTACAGCTATCAAACTGAGATCACTTAACGATCTGTTGTTGCTGATCATCTGTTTTGTGTTGGCTACTGTGTAAAGTACTGGGGGCAAAGGGTATCTTAAAAGTCACTATCATGGGACCCCTGGGTGGCTCAGTTGGTTAAGCAGCTGCCTTCGGCTCAGGTCATGATCCCAGCGTCCTGGGATCGAGTCCCACATCGGGCTCCTTGCTCGTCAGGGAGCCTGCTTCTCCCTCTGCCTCTGCCTGCCATTCTGTCTGCCTGTGCTCTTTCTCTCTCTCTCTCTCTGATAAATAAATAAAATCTTTAAAATAAATAAATAAATAAATAAATAAATAAATAAAAGTCACTATCATGAAACTAACACTTGCGTGCCTCATAGACGAGTGACTGCATTCCTTTTCTGAAACACGTTTTACACAGCCCTTTACAATGTACTAAGCTTTATCTCCTGTGACCTATGAGGTACTTGGTATACTAGGTATTAGATTGCTGTTTTGTAGGAGTAACCCTTATATATGAGCTTTATTTCCATCTTAAAACAAAGAATAAAAAACTTTTCGTCAGCAAGATCTGATTTATTTCATTTTTTTTTTTTTGTTCTCTCTCATGTTTTCAGCTTTCCTTGAGCTCTCTGTGTTTTTATTTTTCTTCATCAGTGTTTATAGAGTATTTGTACCATTGCCCGAGCTCTCTGGTCCTCTCGCTAGACTTTGTGAATGTGTGAGAGACAGAAACTAGATCTTTAATTTTGCACTGTGGTACCTCGTTCAACGTTGAGAATGTGGTTTATATGAATATAGTCTTTAAGTGGGGAGGTGTAAGCTAGTCTAGTCTTCCCTGTTGACAGGCTGTGTGCTGTTATTCATTTAGTTTCTCCACATCTCAGTTTATTATTCCCAAAGAACGGACATAAGTATGGTGTGCCTGTCCGAGCACAGTTATGAGGTTTGAATTCAATAATCTGGGTCAGGCACTTTTAGCAATGTTTCCTACCTCATCAACCTTCTGCAGATGTTAGCCCCTTTTCTTCTCCTCCTATTCTTCCTCCTCCTCTTTATAATAATAATGAAATACTAATTTTCATGTTTAGGAATTAGATGCTATTTGGGTTACATTGAAAATGTTGCATGTACCATAGATACTCATTAATTCAAGTTGGTAAATAATGTTTATAGAACCTCTATTAGGTCCACAACAATAGAATATGTGTTATGTAAATACTGGTGGTAAATACAGTTTTCTCTAGAATGTAGTTTGATAGAGAATAGTTTAGTGTTTCCTACTTAGGGGAAAGTCATCCTAAGGGAGACAGGCCTGCAGAGGCCTGAGTTGCTCTTTGCAGCTTCCTGGTATCTGAAAGTAGGACCTGTGCTGTCAGCTGCTCTGACTTGATTGTGTATTTTCTGTCACCATGCATGTCTTCATGCTTCTGCCTTCTCTACTTCACTTTATTGATTTATAACACCTCAAGTAATTTGTTATTAGTAGTAAATATTGCCTTGAAATACTAATACTAATTCTATTTGTCAGATATTACATTTCTAGGATCTTGATGGTTTGAGAACCTGTCTTTATTGTCTAGTCTTAATTTCATGGAGAAATATAGCCAAGGTATTTTCATGTAAAAGGCAAAGGATGAGTGAAAGAGTATTGACTGAACATTTTATAAGGTTAAAAAACAAAGAAAAATTTACATAAACTGAGAGCAGTTAGAGATCTGAAAGTTTAATTATATTGACAGCAAGAAAATATTGTTTGTAAAAGTCGTGGGTGTGTATGGGTGTGTTTCTGCATACAAACCCATATATTTTTCAAGAAGCATTTCATGATTGACAGTTCCTTGCTCCCTTCTAGGTAGTAAGTAAGAGGAAATGAGGCATTCTCTACAGTCATTGCTACATTTTGGTTTTCAAGAAAAGTTTATGCCCACAAGCAAACCTGATGAAAGGCATGTAAGAATGTAGTTCATTCTTTTTAGATTCTTACTATCATTGTGGTTTGTTTCCCTTATGACTAACTGCAGAAGATTTATCCTCACAAGCTGCTTTAGGTAGATTTTCATGCAATTTTTATGCTTCCTTTCTTAAAAAAAAAAGTGCTTTTTGACATCTTTCCTGAATATTTTCATTCTCGTGAATGTTCTTTTCTATGTCACTTTTTATTGAGCTGAATATAGCAATTTGAGGTTGGCATGATATCAGTCTATATTTAGCATTCTTTCTTGTAAAACTCCTCTTGCCATATGAAGGCTACAAAGATGTAAGGTTCACATTTTTTTTTCACGTTATGTTCATAGTTCATGTCATTTAATGCTAGATAAAAATAATTGTGTTTACTTACTGAGCCTATTTGCTGTATCTTTCATTGTAAATTGTGAAGAGACATTTGTCTGATAACCAAAAAAGAACCTTGGAAAAAACTTTTGATTACTTAAATATTTTATAATTTATTTTTGATGTAAATGTCTTTACTTGATATTTTTTACAATTTTTTTTTACAATTTTTTTTTACAATTTTATTTATTTATTTGACAGAGATCACAAGTAGGCAGAGAGACAGACAGGAGTGGGGGGAAGCAGGCTCCCCACTGAAGCAGAGAGCCCAATGCGGGGCTCAATCCCAGGACCCCGGGATCATGATTTGAGCCGAAGGCAGAGGCTTTAACCCACTGAGCCACCCAGGTGCCCCTTCATTTGATTGTATTTTAAAAAACACATCTTACCTGCACTGACTGCTTCAAATGTCTCATGATAGGTGTAAGTCTCTCAGACAATTATATTTATAGTTTTGTTCCCACATGGCATACTTTTCATTTATCAACATCAAATTTCAAGTTCTCTTTGCTAACCTAGTTATATCACTGAATAGATTTCATTTACCTGTGACTTTTTCTCACATTTTTTTAGTTTGTAAAGTAGATTTTTTGTTGTTGTTGTTCTAAACTTTAAAAATATCACAAATGGAAAAGTCAGCTATTAACCTGAAAAGTCTCCAGTTTATTTATAGGTACACCTTTTTCTACATGTGTGTGTGCATGCGTATGTATGTATTTATGGGTGTGTACATCTATTAATCTAACACTCTTTTGGTTATATTCCTAAAATTTAGACATACCTGAACTTTCTTCCAGTTATTTTTTTACTTGAAGAAAAAGAAACCTGTAAAACATTATATTTTTTATTTAGGTTTGGTGTATCTGTTACTATAGTAGTTACTATGATGTGATGTGAGATTTCTCTACCACTTAAGTGTTCATTTTCTAAAAACCTTCCAGAGAAATATAAATTTTTTCTTGAATTGAATATGTTCATCGTTTGATTTCCAATGATGATTTAATCAGATAAGTTATAATCTCCTAGACAGTTGGTTTCAATGAAAGAAAGGTGTGTGATTGGAACAGAGTATGAGGTACTATCTAAACATGGGCATTTATCAATGAGAGAATTGCACAAATAGTGATGAATGGGAGATAGAGAAAGAGCACTAAAAAATAATAATTATTATTATAATAAGCCGCCTATTTCACAATGTACTGTAAGGTGACCAAAATTGTAGAACATGATTCAGAAGAAAATAAAATTAGTTTACTGTTTTAGATCATCATCGTTTTTGTTTGTTTGTTTTGTTTTTGTTTTTTGTTAACTGAAACCTCACATTTGTTATGTTATATCTCATGTTATTTTTGGCTTAGTAGTAGTTTGGGTGAGGCTGTCAAAGGTCCAGCTAAGATATGATTGTTCCTTTGGCTATGGAGTTGAATTCCTAGTTCAAAAATAGTCCAAGAGGTTTTCCATATTAAACTACTAGGGCCTGTTACTTACTGTTCATTCATATATTCATTCATTGAATAAGCCTGTATTGCAACCAACTCTATGTGACATCTTGGAACAGATGAACAGGATCTGGTCCTGGCCCTTAGTGGATTATCTTTACTGGTATATGCCATTTTCTGGGATTCAAATAGCTTATTTTCTCCTCTATTTTAAGAGAGAATCATAATAATTTGCAAAATGGAAAGAGTATTTATATAAACATTTATACTCATTTGGGACTCATTAAATTCATGCTGGACTTGAGGTTTGAGGAATGAGCTCTTTATAAATGATGAGCTATAGATGTTAGTTTAAGCTCATGGTTTTATTTCTTGCATACTGGGATTTGTGATTTTGACCAAAAACCTACCAGAAAACGTCACCGAATAGAATATTGGAGATATATCAACATTTTATTTTGTTTCGTGTTCTTGGGTTAGTCTCATAATGCACAAATCACATGATACTCTCATCAGTTCTTTAGTTGGTCATTAGCATATTGATCATATTTGTAAATTTTAATAAAACCTATTGTAAAAATCCTACCATGACTACCAAGTGTGCCACCAGCCCATCAGTCCTTTTGCAGCCTCCCAGGCTTTTTTTTTTTTTTTTTTAAGTTTTCTTTGATTTATTTCATCAGATTTTATGGTTTTCAGTTATAAAGCCTATACATACATTGTTACAGTGATAGATGAATATTACTGTTTTGGGGGATTGTTTTGAATTTTCAGTTGTACATTTCTTCATATACAGAAATGTATTTGTTTGTGTGTGTGTGTGTGTGTGTGTGTGTGTGTATTAATCCAATATCCTGAAAAGTTGGTCAATCACTTATTAGTTCCAGAAATTTTGTTTTAGTTTTCTTGGAATTCTCCATGCAAACCATAATATTGCCTGTGAAAAAGAATAGATTTGTTTCTTTCATATCAGGAGGCTTTTTATTTCTTTCCACATTGCCTGAGACTTCCAGTATGATGTTGCATAAGTGTGGTGAGAGTACAAAAAATCTTTGCTTTTTCTTGAGCTTAACCAGAAGGCATTGATCTTTAAGTTTCATTTGTATCTGTTTTTGTAGATGTCCTTTAGCAAATTGAGGGCTCTCTAACATTCCTAAATTAATGAGAATTTTTATCATAAAAAGATCACAATTTTAAAAATATTTCACCTATATCAATTGATAAAATCATGTGGCTTTCGAATTTAAACTGTTATACTGTGGTGGATTACATTGATTGATGTTTGACTATTAAACCAGCCCTACATGTCTAGGGTCTACTTCATTTGGTCATATCCTGAGGTTCATGAGGGGTACGTGATACATTTGTATTTTTTTTTTAACTGTTTTCATCTGGTTTTAGTATCAGGATATTGAAACTTTATACAAGTTGGGAAATGTTCTCTCTTCTATTTTTTTGGAAGTGATTGTGTAGAACTGGCACTATTTCTTCTTTAAAAGTCTAGTGTCTTCACCAGCAAAATTATTTAGGCCTGGTAATAGCTCTTTTGGTAAGTTTTAAATTACAAATATAGTATCTTTAAAAGTCATGGATCTATTAAGGTTACCTGTGTCATAGTGTGTGAATTTTGATAAATGGTATTTTTTGGAGAAATTAATAAATCTGATCTAAATTGATGAATTTCTATACTTAGAATTGTTCATAGTAGTTCTTTATTTTCCTTATCTAAAAATTCAAGATATTTAAACTAAAAAAAAAAAAATACTTACACAGTTTGTTCAACCATTTCTCTTACCCTTACCCTTCACCTCTGGCAACCAGCAACTTATTTTTTGTATCTATGAGCTTGGTATGTACATATGTGTGTAAGTGTGTATGTATTTACAATGTTTAGAATCCTCATATAAAAGAGATCATACAGTATTTGTCTTTATCTGACTTATTTCACTTAGTATAATACCTTCCAGGTCTGGGCTCTCTGTTCTGTTCCACTGATCTATGTGTCTGTTTTCATGCCAATATCATTCTGTTTTAATTACTATAGCTGTGTAATACAGTTTGAAATTAGGGAGCATGATGCTTTCAGATTTGTTTTTCTTCCTCCACATTGGATATTTGAGATCCTTGGTGATTCCATTTCCATTTTAGGATTGCTTTTTCTATTCTTGTGAAAAATGCCATTGGAATTTTGATAGGGGTTGCATTGAATCTCTATATTGCTTTGGGTAGTATGGACATTTTAATACTATTAATTTTTTTAATTCTTGAGCATAGATTATATTTCCATTTATTTGTACCTTCAAGTTCTTTCATTAATGTCTCTTAGTTTTCAATATTCAGTTCTTTCACCTCTTTGTTTAAATTTATTACTAGGCATTTTATCTTTTTTGATGCAATTGTTAATGATGCAGTCTCCCAGTTTTTATCTCTTGATCTAAACTTGTCTGATTCCACAGCCCTTTATTTTGGTTACTTTCTGGGTGAAGGCCTGCATGCCATCATCTTCAGCACTTTTTTTATGCCTCCCACTCTTAGACTTTCTTGCCCATAAGTTATACTTGTCTGGTTAGACTTAATCACAGATTAAACCAATATTAGTTCATGCTTCTGAGTCTGTCAGAAACATTTCTCTCCTTTACCTCCCCCACCCCATTTTACTTCATTTCTTTGTTCCTTTACATATTACTTCTTACTAAGTAAAGAGTTCTTGTCAATGCAAACTAGGTCAGGTTACCCCATTATTAACTTTCACAGTAGTTTTGAATTACTTATTCCTGATGTTTATCTCAGTTACAATTTGTATAATTTTTCTTTTTGTTTAATGTTGTTAATTCTTTTAGGATATCAGCTTCTTGTCAGAAGGCCTGTGTCTGTCTTATTTACACAGTTATCCAGAGAAAAGAGAGCATTCAGTAAATGTGTATTAAATGTATAAATGCACATTACATCTGCTCTAAAATGGAAATACCAAGAATAGATAGGTAATAATACCAGAGATGTGGTGAAGGAGACTTCAAGAGTCTCTTCAAATTCTGAGTCATTTTTTTCTTCTAGATGAAAATGAAGGAACAATTAATTTATGTATATAATATGGGTAAAATAGAAAAATAAGCTAATAAATAAGGAAGTACTGTGGATTTGAAAATTGTAATATTAATTCTAAATTGATATAAATACAGCATCAATTTTATATGTTGTTTAAACCTTATATTTTGGAGTGGGACAGAATATGATACAGCATAGGTAGGGCTAAAAGAGAAAGGGGAGATTAGAGGAGAGAGTCATGAAATATTCAAGTCCAGGTGTAGAAATTGACTTTCATTGATGAAAAATGGATGATAGCTCATGCTACTTATTGTTGACCAATAGTTTTACCCAGATGTCAGCTATTCCAGAAGCATCCTGAGTTACGTCATGCTTGTAATATATGGTTAGACCCTACATGACATAGCCTATTTTCTGTGAGGAATAAAGATCAAGACTTCCATGACTCTTAACTAAATCTCCAGAATAACCAAACTGGTTAATTTTTAAAATTCTACCAAAGGCTACCATACTATGTCAGACATCCCAGCTTCAGAATTCAGGCAGGAATTTTTGAATGGCAGGAATTTCAAATCACATTCTTGGTTTGAATTTTTTTTTTTTTCCGGAATTTTAGAGAACTATATTCTCTTATTAGCAATGTAGGTGGGTGGTCATTATCTTGTAGAAATATTAACAATAATGTAAAAACCTGTATTTTTAAGTATCAATCTATGGGAAACTTACATATATCCAGTTTAAAAAAATACAATTTCCCTTCTACTTAATACCCTGATATCCCTCAGGAATGACCTAAACTGCTGAGACTAGACTGAGGGATAGTGAAATAAAAATGGTGATTTACCCAATTAACACAGCAAGTGAGTTGTCTCACTTCAGCATGTGGTGCTTAATTGTACACAAAATATACAAACCCTGCTAAGTGCATTGGCATTAATTTGATTCTTGGTTGCTATCACTGAGGATAGCACCGTAGCTCTCAATTAGCTGAAATTATGAATACCTCTGCTTGGTCACTCTTTGAGTATTACCTCATAGACTCTTTGACAAGAGTTTGCTTCTTTTCCTCGGCCATGACATTCATCATAATGTTAAAAGGGAAGGTTTGGGTTATTTGGTTAAGTCTATGAATAAACCAATCAGTCGTCTATAAACTTGTCAATCTCCTTTCAGGAATAGAGTTGCTATAAGACAACTATCTTGTCATATATGTATTATATTTCTTCAGAATTGGGAATACAATTAAAATCCACTGGTTCATTTGAAGATTGACACAGTTCTTCTGAAACTTAATATTGTTTCTCATTTGTTGAACAAATATTTCTATGGTGCTTTTTATGTACCAGACACTATTTTATGTACTTTACAACTGTTAACTGTTAATCTTCATTAGAGTCCTATGGGCTAAGGGTGATTTCTGTCTTCATTTTAGAAAAAGATGAATTTGAAGGACAGAGATGACATATAATTTGCATAAATTTCCAAATCTGGAAAGTGGGAGACCAAAATGGGAACCCATGCAGCCTGACACCTAATTCTGCCTTCTAGGCACCTGTATTTTATTGTTGCTATGTAAAAGCAATTGCTATGGACTAAATGTTTGCAACCCCCAAAATTCATCGGTTGAAGCCATAATGCAAGGGTTTTGGAGGTGGAGCCTTTGGAAAGTAATTAGGTTATGAGGGTGGAGATCCCATGATGGAATTAGTATCTTTATTAGAAGAGGAAGAGAACTAGCCTTCTCTCTCTCCGTGTGAGGATAGAATACTAAAATGACCATCTATAAAACAAGAGGGCCTGGACCAAGAACTCGTATGTGCTGGCACTGTGATTTTAGGCTTTTATCATCCAGAACTGCAGGAAATAAATGTTGTTTAAGACTCCCAGTCTGGTATTTTATATTATTAGCTCAAACAGTAGTGTTTCTCTGGCAAACATGTCATGTATTTGAGGAAACTAACTGAACTGTTTGGTTCTCATTAGATATGCATGTCTATGCTATATTAAGATCTATGTGTATCTAATGATACTTGGAATGTAGCAGATTAAATGATATTGTGTAAAGAAAAATTGATTTGAGGATCAGATATTCTTGACTATGTATTCAGATACACTACCTGTGTGATATAATTCAAATCATTTTATGTCCCTGAGACCTAGTTCCTTCCTTTGTGGGATGGGTATTATAATTCATAACTTTTAGATTATAATTCATTCTTGTCTAGTTGATGGCAGTTAATATTAATACTACTAAAATGATTATTATTACTAATACAGCTTTGTTATCATAGAGTAGCAATTCTAGCAAAATTCCTGTTTAATCCCATATCGAATTATAAAGTAATTGAAGTGATATTTATCAGCAAAATTTTGTGCTATAAAAGTGAGGGAGATTTTTTTAAAAAGGAAGGGAATCAAGGACACTTAAGGAAATCAGAAAATGCTTTACACCAACGTTATATTCACAGCATATAGGCACATACACTTGTATTTTGTTTTAAAAATGAATATTTTGGGGCACTTAGGTGTCCCAGTTGGTTAAGCATCTGACTCTTGATTTCAGTTCAGGTTATGATCTCAATGTTGTGAGATTGAGCCTTGCATCCGGCTCCTTGTTAGGTGTGGAGCCTGCTAAATATTCTCTCTTGCCCTCTTCCCCTGCTTGCACACATTCTCGTATTAATAAAAATAAATAAATAAATAAATAAAAATTAAAATGAGGGCATTAACACAGTTTTATACACTGTCAATTGAAATAAAAACATATTACCAAGACACAAAATGAAATATTTTATTTCAAAAATAGCATAGTCTTATCAAAATAATTTCTACATTCTAGCCAAATGGTGAAAAACTCATAGTGACACCAGTGTTATCTCTTTGATAACACAGTGACACCAATTATCTCTTTGAGAGGTTGTTTAACCTTATATGAGCTAGAGGCTTGCCAGAACATGTTGTGTTATTGGTACTATATGGAAAATAAGCTGAGGTAGGTTCTCCTGAGTTTATTAAAACATACAAATAAAGTACTTCATTGTTACCATTCATGCTTAATTAAACTAGAACAACAAAGACTTAGTCTCTGATTCCATTTTCTGTTGAGTTCAGAATTGAACAAAAACCTAATATGAATGGGAAAAGGAAAATGGAAAAAAAAAAACTAATATGAATGGAGTGCTGTGGTCTGTTACTGATTCATGACATATATTTGGACATACAGTAATCTCAATGAGTTATTTGCTTCTACAGGGGAAGAAACAAGGTTCTAAATTCCCGATTATTGATCAGTCTCATTTCTTTGTAAAAATACAATTGATTCATACAGCAAGAAAACAAGGACTAATGAATCAATGGTTCCCGCTGGGCTCTTGGTTTTGAAACAGTATATTCATGGATGTCATGCTTGTGTCTGGAAGTCTGTACCCTTTGTATAAAAGAAGTGAAAACCTTGTAAGAACTTCTAAGTAAAATAAGGACACTCAAAACTATCACTATTTGAATATAAATAAAACAAAATTCTTTAAGTTTGAGTTTGCATTGGTTTGCTACCTGTGGTAAAGTACTATGTATTACAATAGCATCTTAAGTCCAAATTATTGTCATTCAGGCACATAATTCTCTTTAAATTTGAAGTTTCAGAAGGAGTTCAAGAAATACTTACTGAAATGCCTTGAAACTGAAGTTGGATATTTAATTTAACTCACGCCGGGTCTTATCCTGTAAACATGAAGTACAGTCTTTCAAGAGTAGATTGCTTTGTTCCTTTTTTTTTTTTCCTTATTTTAAGAGCCTTGAAAATTATTTTGGTTATGATATAGATATCCTATATGTATAAATTTCCTTCTTTTAATCCATAAAATATTTTAAGATCTGTGTTTATTTCTAATTTATAGATTGTTTAATCATCTAGTCTGGTAAATCATATTTGATCAGTGTATTAGAATCCTAATGCTGCTCTAACAAATTATAAAATTCACAAAACCATTTAGATTCACTATTTTTACACTTTTGGAGGCTGTAAGTTCAAATTGAGACTCACTGAGTGAAAATCAAGATGTCAGCAGGGCTGCATTCCTTCTGGAGGCTCTAGAGGAAAATCAGTTTCCTTGCCCTTTCATCTTCTGGATTTAATCTGTATTCCCATACTTGTGGTCCCTTCCATCTTCAAAGCCAGCAATTAAATCTCTCTTAGCTCTGCTTCCTTTATCATTTTTTATTTTTCTGGCTCTGATTCAGTTGCCTAGATCTTTCACTTAAAAGGATCTTTCTTATTACATTGGGTCCATGAGATAATTTATGATAATCTCTCCATCTCAACATCTTTAGCTTACTTATATCTGCAAAGTTCTTTTTGCTATGTAAGATAACATATTCAAAGATTCCAGGGATTTGGGCATGGACATCTTTGGGGGTAGGAGGGACATTATTCTGCTTACCATGCTGAGTAAAATAGACATTCTCAGGTGGGGGTACAGGTAGCTGCCTAAACTAGGTCCATTTCCTTTCATGGAAAACTGTCCCTCTAACTACAGTGTTGGGCTCCTCTGTTATTCCTATTTCCTTGAGCTATCAGACTCCAAATATTTTTCAAGCACACACAACATACACATACACACTGCATTACCATCACCAACATCATCATTTTAATACAGGGATGGTTATAACATTCAAGCTGACCCAGTAATTTGTTCCTCCAGAAAATCTGTAGACTCAAGATTAAGGATGTTCATCAATGTCTTGTATGGCTTGAGCAAAAATATGATAAGAAATCCAGGATGAGAAGGCCTTTCAGGTAATGAGAAAGGGAGAAATGCCTCTCTACCTATAGAAAAAACAAAAATTGAAAGTGATACAGAAAGATGAGTAAAAGACCTTGCCTGATCATTAAGAAACACAAAAAACAGACTTAGTTATTCATGGCATTTTCATTCATGTTTTCAGTTCCTGTGAAGACTGCCTATGCATCCTGTCCTTGAGTTTTATGTCAAATCAGTGGTGTGATGGAACCAGCTTCTTAGAGACAAATGTGTACATGTCTTCCCAACTCTGCATCTGGTGGCATCATGTTCATGGTTTGAAATTGACTATAGTGGGAGTATTTACACTATGGAACCAATAAATGCTATGGATATGGGATGGAGAGCTACTTGTGAAATATTTACCAGCAAATGACTGGACATAACCTTAGGTCCTGTGGTCAGTTTCTGTCCCTTTGTATAAGTTAGTTGAATGAACTTATTTACTTGCAATGGAAAGCACTTTAACCAGAATAAGGATGATAAATTTTAGGACATTTTTTTTTCTTTCATTCAAGCTGCTACATATTTAAACACCTATGTACTTTCCTCTAGGAATTTTGAATATTTATTCACTTTTTTAATGTAGTAAATTACCATATTTTGGAGAAGACAGGCAAAAGGATAGCCAGGTGAAGTAGAGAAAACAAATGTATCTCTTATTTATTAAGATTAGCAGTTAAGAGTCCCCTGAGTGGCACAATCAGTTAAGCATCTGACTCTTGGTTTTAGTTCATGTTGTAATCTCAGTGTTGTGAGACTGAGCCCTACACTGGGTTCTGCACTCAGCAGAGTCTGCTTGAGACTCTCTCCATCTCCCTTTACCTCTCCCTTCCAACCCATGCATGTTCTCAATCTCTCTTTCAAATAAATGAATAAATATATTTTTTAAAAAGATTAGCAGGGTACCTGGGTGGCTCAGTGTGTTAAAGCCTCTGCCTTCGGCTCAGGTCTTGATCTCAGGTCCTGGATCGAGCCCCGCATGGGGCTCTCTGCTCAGTGGAGAGCCTGCTTCCTCCTCACTCTGCCTGCTTCTCTGCCTACTTGTGATCTCTGTTTGTCAAATAAATAAATAAAATCCTTAAAAAAAGTGATAAGCAATTAAATTTATTCAGGAGTTTTGGAAGAGACTTCTAGGATGAGGTACCTATTCAGCAGAACTTTGTACAATGGGTTGCATATTTACAAAGTGTTACCACACTGAGGGACTAATATAAACCCAAAGCATAGATGAGAGAAATTGCAGAGTGTACGTGGCTAATTAAAAGAATTGTTTCTTGGTTGGCATGTTTTTGCTTGTTCAGAATAAATTAAGTTCTGGTTCTGAATTGCAAATATTGAAAATGAAAACCCATTTTCAGATATTTTCTACTCCAAATTACCATCTGACCCTTGTTAATAAAATTTGTAAGTAAAAATGTTAAGCGGAGTGATGAATATGAGCTAGAAATGTGACATGACCCAGTCAAGATCAGTTGGAAATTTTAAATATCAGATCTGCTCATTAACACCACTGACTTGGAAGTTTGTCTTCAATCTGTAATTCTATTTGTCATTTACTGTGGTTGACCAATAGCTCAGCAGTGATGACAGAGAATAGTGAAAGCGTAATAATTGCTTAGCAATTATAAATTTTGTTTGGTTATATTGGCTAATCACAGGACACAGTTTCTAAAACTAAGCTAAACATTTGGGAGGCTCATTTGGTTATAGGAGTATTCATTAAGTTGCTCAGAAATGGATATTCTTACTAAAGAATGAGGATGTGATTTTCTTTGTGTTTTCAATAAAAGTTACCCCAGTATGCACAGTGGTTTAAACATTAAAGTTTAAGAGTTTTAAAATGGGAAAAGGATTGACTTTCTAAATTATTTTGATGACATTTTAAAGAACAATTTATTTCTTTGAAACAGATGTTCTCCATTTCTATTTCAAGCCCTTTAAATGTTAAAAAAAAAAAAAAAAGAAAGAAAGAAAGAAAAAGAAAAAGTTAGGACCAAACTGCATGAAAATAAGTATCAGAGACATGCCCACAATGAACATACCAAAGATAAGGGTAAGTGATAGCAATTAAGACATTTTCCATTTGGTGGCATCTACTCCTCGTTAACAATGATGTATTTAACTTGGTTATCTTTTTTCTCACAAATCTCCATTTTATATTTATAACCACCTGTAGTGTGTATGACAATGTGAAATAATAATTAAAATATTCCCTCGGAGCTATTGAGCATATGGCATGTTGAATCCTCTGTTGATTTCACTGTGACACTGGTTCTATTTTTTTATATGTTTTCTCAACATGGTTATTTTAAGTTTTGCTGAAGCTTCAGTGATGAGACAACCATTTAAAAGGAAAAGAAGAATTAGACTTCTTGCCTTTTTTTTTTTGCTTGTTTTTGTTGTTGTTGTATTTAGGGAAATGGGCTCTGTTGTTTCTTGGTGCATGTTTTGTCCAAACTTCAAATGAAAATATGACAACTTGGTGTATTTGAAATAATTAGGATAAGATATCAATGTGTACTAAATACAGTTAAGACTTAAGAGTCAAGAGCTTACACGCAGTCTTTCAGTCCCTTATTTCAGCTGGCGCACTGATTCTTAACAATCAGCCTCATATCTAGATGCTGAATTTCCTGCCTACAATAAAATGTTTTTGATTTTAAATATTGGGATTCTGTTTTTTTTATTAACATATAATGTATTACTAGCCCCGGGGTACAGGTCTGTGAATCATCAGGCTTACCTATTTCACAACACTTACCATGGCACAGACCCTCCCTGATGTCCATAACCCAACCACCCTATCCCTATTTCCCCATTCCCCAGCAACCCTCAGTTTGTTTTGTGAGATTAAGAGTCTTATGGTTTGTCTCCTTCCGGATCCCATCTTGTTTCATTGTTTCCTTCCATACCCTCCACAACCCCCTGCCCTGCCTCTCAAACTCTTCATATCAGAGAGGTCATATGATAATTGTCTTTCTCTGATTGACTTATTTCACTCAGCATAATACCCTCTAGTTCCATCCACCTCGTTGCAAATGGAAAAACAGCACAGGGCAGGGTTACATATTAACCTTTATAATGTATGGATTAAAACATCATACAAACATTAAACATACAAACATATTTTTTAAAACAACTGCCCAACAAAAAGAGACCTAGAAGATTTGTTTCAAAATCACAATATGTTTCCAAGCAGTTATCATTGGTAAATCATTCACATCCTTTTCCTCAATGCTGAAAATTCTTATGAGATATCATTAGACTGTTACAACTTATAATGGAAAAATCAATGCAGTAAGAAAATTAAATTTTACTGATGGCCTTTAGGCAAAATGCAATGTTAAAATGCATTTTAGCTTCCCATGTGGTTCATAGGCAAAGGAAGAAATGGAATCTGGGTTAGCTGTCAGTGCAAAATATTTTTATTTTTTTTAGAAGCTGACAGGCCTGCCTGTGAACCAAACTCTTTCCTAAAGCATTTGTTCCTTGATTACTTAATAATGTGAAAATAACCATCCTAATATGATCATTTGAAAGGTCAGAAGTCTATTCTACTTAAAAAAAATAATAATAATTCTCTAGTCAAAATCAATGAGGAGATTCTCAATCTTCCCAGAAAGAGGACTTAGCAGAAAGAAAATGGAACCATCTCCTGAGTAATAGAGCAATGACATTTGGACCCCTAGGGAGAGAAAGAGTGGGGCAGAGATACAAAAGGATGGGAGAGAAGGACAGACTAAGGGAGAGACTTGTGCTAGAAAAGAAAATTCATCAAGCTGCCACCTGCCTTTTGTGAAGATGTGACACATAGACTACACTCGATGTGGTTTGTAATCACTGTAAGTGACCACGTTCTTTTGTTGGAAGACAGATATAGCAGACATGGATTGACACTCGTGCATTTTATTCATCCTGCATCTGTAATAAGGTCATGCTTTATAAGAGTGATTTAAATGACAATGTTCTTTACTTAATCACCAAGGGAAATGTGCATAGTTAATTTCTAGATCATAAACAAAGAGAGTAGTGCTTTATAATACCTTTTCTACTTTAGACCATGACTAAAAAATTCATTTATTGCCCTCATAAAATGCAATGACTAAATATGAATACAGTTTTTTCTCATTTGACTTCTAGAAAAAAAATGCTTTTTTTCTTGAAATCCTCTTGTTATTTAATAGTAAAGATTAATATTTTCTAACTTCATAGACTTCGAAAGGATATGTTTATAGTTAATATTTGAAACTTCTCAAACTAACTTTAAATTCTTAATAATGATAATTATTAATATTTGAAAGCATTTAGGTATTTTAATTGATGTCTACAATGTCAAATAATAGGTAAGAAAGCTATTCTATTTTTTGAAATAAAGATAGCCAGTAATATCAGTAATTGAAAGGATATTGGTTGTGTTGCTTAATATCACAATATTATAAATATTTTCCATATTTAAACATAATTTTAGTATCTTTCCTGATGATTTTTTGCTTTGTTGATTTTCTAGCTCACACTGCACTTTTCTAAAGTTGCTTGCTGTAAGATTTATTTTACACCTTGTAGAAAGTCTTCTTAAACTCTTATTGAAGGGAATCAAATGAGAAAAATTAATTTAGGCAACAAATTATTTAAAGGTAGGGGTAGAATCTAAGATATATATTTGAACCATGCATAATTTATCTAAAGTAATATGAATTTGATATAAATCAATAAAGTATTTTTTTTCAAAGAGATTCTATAAGGATTCCTTTTCTCAATTTTGTGATAAAAACTTTCTGTGTTGCATTGCTTAAGCTATCTAAGAAGTGTAATTAACTTTAACTCACAAATTTATTAGAATCATAAACTTGTCATATCTTGACCAAATTTTAGAAGTAGTAGAATTAATCTTTCTGTCATTGCATCTTCTTTTTTCTGATAAGGAAGTAAAGGCAGAGATGATAGGTGGTTTCTCAACGGTCATCGATTTGGGATTCAGCCCTTACTTGCTGCCTCATATTACAGTAATTAATATACTGCATTGCTTAATTTATTGAGAATGAATTAATAAAGTCTGGTGGTCTCTCCCTCTCCTACATTCCTGAAAACCTGGGTAGAAAATACCAATGCAAACTTGAAACAATTAGTTTAAAAAAATTGGATTGACCATGAAATTATAGAAGTCGTAAATTCATTTGACAATAATTATAGGGAAAATAACCCAGCATACTTAAAATGATGCACACCATGTCTACCTAGCTACTATCTATCTACTTATCTATCATCTACCTGCCGATCATCTTGGAGATCTTCTAAGCTCTGCATTCACCACCAATATCAATGAGATATTTTTAAAATTATTGAATTTGTTACAGATGTTTTACTTGGACACCTGCTCCCATTTATTCCACTATCTAAATATCTACTTAAATTATACAGTGCACGTTATTGACGTCAGCCTTCTGGACCCTTCTGTGGTAAACCCCATGCATAACCCATGCCTGTCTATCTTCATCCTGCTTCACTGGTTTAGGTTTATTAGTTCTCTTATTTTTTCAACCTTCTAATAGTTTTACTGAAAGCAATTTCTGTTCTTTCATAGATGCCTTACTTCTCTCTCTTAATGTTTGAACTTCCTCATTCTCTTAATTATTTATTATTTTTTCTTATTTGTTATTCTCAACATATATTTGGGCTAAAAGTAATAGTCTTTATTCCCAGAAAAAATGACTTGAAATATGCACAATACTTGTATATCTGAATCTAACTGTGGAAAATTACTGGAGGTATATGTAGAAGTAAATGTGTTGAATTAAGGATTTTGACTTAGGGAAACTTTCCTTTGGAGCTAGATATATTTATCGGGGTTAAGTAGCATTTAGTACCTATGTGTTTATTTTAATGTTGGAGTAAAGGCATTTTGAAATATACAGACATAGAGCAGCTCAGTCAGTTAAGCGCAGGACTCTTGGTTTCCACTCAGGTCCTGATCTCAGGGCCTTGGGATCGAGCGTGGCATTGGACTCTGGCTTCTCTGTCAGCAGGAAGTCTGCTTGAGATTCTCTCTCTTCCCCTCTTCCCACCCTCTGCTCGTGAGTGCACACGTGTGTGTGCTTTCTCTCTCTCTCAAATAAATAAAGAAATCTTAAAAAATATACAGGTATAAAGTAATATCATTCCTTTCAGTAATATTAACATGTATTTCCATTTCCAGGATTTAGAATCTTTTTCTCCTATTTTTGTGTCTTTTAAGCCTATTATACCTGGGGCTGGGCTAATATAATCATAAGTCAGAATTTACTCACAAGTCAGATATCTGCAAATTCTGTTGGAGGTTGTATAGATTCTGTCACATTTCATTTGCAACTCAATGGTCACTTTATCACCCAAAATAAAACAGTAGTTCTACATAATACCCTACCTAGGATGATCTGTTGAGGCTTTTTTCAACTTAAGTCCTCTTAAAAAAAAAAAAAGGCACTGCAACTAGGCCACCATGTGAAAAAGGAAGAGGTAAGCTCCTCTGAGTGCAAGATAGTTCATTCTGGTTCTAGGGAGTCACCAGTTTTTATCAGTGAAAGGTGTTTACCATCATTCCTATGTGGACCCAGTATATTTTCTTGACTCTTAATAGAACGTTGAATACATAGAATAATATTCTAAGGAAATTATTCTTAAAGTTTATTTTTACTCTGTGTTATAGCTATATCACAGGCATGAACAACTATTGTGGGTTTTTTGTTGTTGTTTTTTGTTTTTTTTAATTGATAAGAATAGTTCCTCTTCCATCTAAATGCTGACAGCTTTATAGTTAAGACACTTGGAATGATTTTGGGTTAGCTTCTTACATCATTGTTTGGGGTCTTGGGAACATCGTGCTTTCTTCCAGCTTACCTCATAGTAACAAGTTTAAAGACTTGGTTAAATCATTTTCTTCACAGTGTGCTATTGAGACAATTTGTCCAGAAAACAACTTCGTGTCACTGAATTATTTCACTATAGTGTACTTTGTGTTTTAAACAACTTTCCTTCTCCTCCAGGAACAATACTGTTAGAGAAGAACCTATAAATCATGACCCCTCGTGGACCTACAGTAGTCCAGTGACCTAGACATATTGGCCTGATGGTTATTTTAACTTTCACAGCTTCAAAAACACTCATTTCACTGTAGTTGCCCCATAAGGCTCTTGAGTTTGGAAGAATTAATGATTCTCTAAAATATTATATTTTGCAGCTACATGAGTTCTTAGATCATATCTACTGAGAAAATATAGTTTGTTTTATTTTATAAAAATTTAGATGGCACTAAAAATGTGAAGTCCATTGTTTTCTATAACCCTCTCCTGTAGGGCCTTCGCTGGGAGTCTTGCACAGTAATTGAAAGCTGCTTCTTCTTCTTCTTCTTTTTTTTTTTAAGCTTTTTATGTGACTGCCTTTTCCCATGCAGTTTTAAGGTAGCATTGTAGGGTAGTGATTATGACCAATTAATGATGGAGGTTCACATAAAACAATGAAATTCCAAGAACTCATAAGTGACAGAATCTGGATTTAAATCCAAATCTGTCATATTCCAAAAGCTGATTTTTCTACAATATCATAGAAGCCTCTGGAAATTAATGAACCATTTATGGTGTCTGATGACAACACATAAAATAAAAGTAGCATCCTTTCAGATCATCATGAAAAAATACCCAAATGTCTTAAAAATATGAGTGTACAGAAGACAGGCATAATGTAAATGTCAGGAGACTATAGCATCAGTTTTTAATAATGTGGCAAAGTCCCTATGATGTAAATCTTTCCAAGTTAAATTTTTATATCTATTGATGACCAAATATGATGTGTCAGTACCTTCATAAAAGAAAAATCAGATTTAAAGACTAGTGAATCATTAACATCACATATTTTATAGTACTATATATTCTTAAAATAACAAAATATGCTGTATGTTATCTATAATGCCATAAATATTAACAAAATACTACACTATAATGCAGTAGTTATAAAATAGCAAAGCAGATGAATGAAAATGCCACAGCAATTGGTAGCATGACCTTCAAATATATCCTGCTGCACATTGTTTCACGTTTCAAGTAGAGTTCTGGTTTCCATTCATTCCTCTCCCCTACAGTCCTATGGACTAAGGGACATGCACATGGGAGAATAGAGGTAGCCATATAGAAATCAGTTTCTATAGAAACTGTCCAGGGAGTAGCCTAGGTTCCCTTCCCATTGTGCATATATGCATATGTGGACACACACATGAATTTTTCTAGCATTTGATCTAACCCCATTTCAGAGTTTTTTAATTTTGGTTTTTTTTTTAAGATTTTATTTATTTATTTGACAGATAGAGATCACAAGTAGAGAGAGAGGAGGAAGCAGACTCCCTGCTGAGCAGAGAGCCCGATGTGGGGCTCAATCCCAGGACCCTGAGATCATGACCTGAGCCGAAGGCAGAGGCTTTAACCCACTGAGCCACCCAGGCGCCCTCCCATTTCAGAGTTCTAATCTTACATAAAGATTCTTCTTTTTATCACCTTCTCCATCTATACTCCTTTTCTTTTCAATAACCTTTTAGAGCAATTTAGTTGTAAACAATTTTGTTGCCTTTTCCTAGGATTGAAAGAGAGAGAGTGCATTGCTGAAATATCAAATCTCAGCTTAGAAATTTAAGTTCATCATGATCATTTGTGACATTTAGGCTACTTCCTTAGGGTGACCACCAAAAATATCCTCTAGAGTTCTTAATAAGTTGAGACAGATAAAATATTCTTTCTTGAACAGCAAAATGTGATAGATATTTCTGCACATTCTAGTTTATTCAAAACAGGGGGTGTGGGTAACAAATGCAAAGCAAATGGCATTGTGAAGTAGATAGGTGGGTGAGAGACAGGACAAAACTCCTTGAGAACAGAGACTCTCTCTTCATTGTTACTGTTCATCATTACTAGCATGTAGAACAGACTGGCATATATAGTATTCAAAAACTATTTCATAAATTAACAAAGTGACTTGTGGCCAAATCTATTGTACATAGTTGTTGTTTTATATGGCATTTTAAAAAAGAAACGATAGTCCATTGAATACTTAATGAGAAAAACAGTTGAATTACCTCCTGCACTTAAAAGACTTTTATTCTTTTGTTTAAAATACACTTATTTATAACTTACGATGTATGATACAGTGCCAAAGGTTACTGGCAGGCATAAGAATAAAATACCTGTTGTCATATGTAAAGGGGGATAGAAGCCATATCAGAAGTATCCACCATTCATGTTTGAATGTGATTAATTTTATAGGGAGGCTCTGAAGAAAAGATTATTCTTAGGAGGGAGAATTATTTCAACACTCTTTATTTTGTCTTCATTTATTCAGTAATACTTCTGAAATGACTGTTGCATGTCAGGCACTACAGATGCAATGGTGAATGGTGAACAAGACATCATCCCCACCTTAAAAAATTTATAGTTTAGATAACGTTGGTGTTATGTTGGAGATGCAGGTAAGTGGACAAATAATTCCGGTACACTGCTGAATGCCATAATAGAGACAGAAAACATCTATTCAAAGTAAAGCAGTAGGGGTATCGCATGAATAACACTGACACATCTATATTACTTTAAATTGTCTACTATGTGGAAAACATTTTTCTTTCCATCCATAAATTTGCCTCAGCTTATTACTTTTACACCTGATCTTAATTCATTTAAGATAAAACATTCCCCAAAAATGATTTATCTGTAAAATAGTTGTTGCACACCAAATAAAGAATAATTTCATAATTTTCTCACTTTGAAGAAAGAAATATGTTTGTGATTGAACCTGACAGATTCAGAAAATTAAGAAAAAGTGGGATGTAGAGGGAATATTATAATGAATTATATAGCTATGGAAACAATAATAGTTTATCAACCTAGATGCAAGATAAATTTGCAATATACATATGTTTCATCTAGTCAATGGAAGTAAAGGCTCTATGTATATGCAGATATACATATTCATATACAGGATGGATTTTTAGTAAATTGGTTCAAACAGCATGCCTGCAAATAGGTTCATAAACCAATAATTAAAGAACCAAAAAAAACCAAAACAACAATAAAAAACCAGAGAACCACAGCATGGAAGTGGAGAAGGTACAGATATCTTAACCAAGCATATTGGTATAGTTGTTAAATTTAGCACCACTTTGGCATCAGCTGAGCCTCCTGGAAATGGGAGCAGAGACTTATTCTTATTACAAGGCAGAGAACGTATCAATCGGTTCCAGTTGTTGAATGATAGAAACGGTTACATTGATTTAAATTATGACAACTGAAATTCTGAACTGCATACATACATAATCAGAAAGCTAAATACTGAATATCAAAGATACACAGATTACAATCTAGAGATTATGATATTTTGGTTAATAGAAGTAAGGATTTTTAAAAGCAGTGTGTTTATGTATGTATGTACTTCCTGTACTATATATTAGTGATTTTTACACTGTAT
Source organism: Mustela erminea (assembly GCF_009829155.1). Classification (NCBI taxonomy): domain Eukaryota; kingdom Metazoa; phylum Chordata; class Mammalia; order Carnivora; family Mustelidae; genus Mustela; species Mustela erminea. Next base: position 57,731,420 of record NC_045625.1, read on the forward strand.
TCCATAATTCTTAGATTGCAAAGAGAGAACATGAGGGACCAAATCATGGGTACCAAGGAAAAACAAAAGGACAGGGGTAGAGGCACTCACCTCCAATAAAATCAGATCTCCTTCAGCTGTTATCCAAAAGAAAGTCACACTGCAGAGAGGTACGTTGGAAACCACTTACGGATAGTAAATGCTAGAATTACATTGGATATCTTATCACATGAGAGAGTGGAGCTCAATATTTTGCTTACTTTATTTTTAAGCAAACTATGTCATTTTCCTAAATAATACCAAAAAGTGACAATTTGTATGATTATGGATATGCAATAGCTATTTCTTTGAAAAAATATTAAAAGGCATTGCATTTGATCTTCTGACCCAAGATTTAGAAAAGTCTGGATTCTTGTAGCAATCATTCTAAAAATGGTTCTAGGCATGTAAAATATAATTTTTGCTCTTAAAGATACTCATAGTCTATTCAGAGAAAGATAATATGCAGACTCTTGCGATATTGCTTAATAAATTTCAGGAAAGAAGAAGGCAAACATGTAGGGGGCATGTGACATGAAGATTGGTTAGGAGGGAAAGAGGGGATTTCACATGCTTTGTGGAGTAAATTAAACTTCTTGAGTCTTAAATGTTAAGTGTGTGTTTAGCCATATGAAAATGGGAAGGAATATTTTAAAAGTACACTTTCCTATATGTTTGTGTAACAAGGAAAATATTAAAAAGAATTAATGCAAGCTAAGAAATTTAATATGCAAAATCTCAGTTGTGTAAGAGAATTCTTAAAAATGTTAAGTCTGTAGTACACTAGTTTGCCACAGTGGGTATAAATTAGGTAAGAGAGGAAGCTAGGTTACTGAATTTTTTTACATGTTAACCTAAGAAGTTTTTTTTGTTTTTTTTTTAATGTATACTTTTTAGTGCTCCTTTTCTTTCTTTTCTTTTTTTTTTTTTTTTGAGAGAGAGAGAAAATGAGACAAAGAGGGTACATATGTGAGTGAGCAGAGGGTGAGGCAGAGGGAGAGAGAGAATCTTAAGTATGCTCTGCATCCAGCCCTAGGAAGGGCTGAGGTCATGACCTGAACTGAAATTAAGAGTCAGATGCTTAACAGACAGAGCCCTCCAGGTGCCCCTCAATACTACCTTTTAAAATAAAAAATTGCAGTACTTAAGATAAACACACTTTCCTAAATTATTTGTTGTACAGTTTACTTAAATATCTATCTCACTTAGCAGACCATAAGCTCCATGGGGGCAGAATTGTGTCCAGTTCACCATTCTCAAGACATTATGTGTGGTGTGTAATCATTGCTACAAAAATATTCGCTCAATTATATGATTAAAGCTTGAAGACAATGAAGAATCAATGAGGGATTTATATATATTTTAGGAATGTATTAAAAGAGTAAAGTTGAACATCAGGGAGACACATTAAACTTCTCTTTCAGTAGTCTAAGATACAAATAAATTGTAAGTTTTTGGCATGGGCAATTGGGTAGATGATAAGGCCTTTTGGTGAGATAGGTCTTCAGACTTTGTTTATAACATTTCTGTATATTCTAAATTTTTGAAGTTTTTATTTAAAAATTATTGTTGAATTATAATTGACATATTATGTTATATTAGTCTCAGATATACAACATTAAGTTATGTTATGTTCACCATAAACATAGCCACCATCTGTCACCATGTAATTCTTTTATAATATCACTCACTATATTCCCTATGCTATGCCTTTTATTCTCACAATTTATTCATTCCATACCTGGAAGTCTATATCTCCTATTCCCCTTTGCCAATTTGCCCACCCCCTTACTTCCCTCCCTTCTGGCAACCAGTAGTTCTCTTCATTTAAATGTCTAATTCTGCTTTGTGCTTGTTCACTTTTTTTTTTCCTTTTTCTTTTTTAGATTCTACATATGAGTGAAGTCCTATGGTATTTTTCTTTCTCAGTCTGATTTATTTCACTTAGTATAACACCCTCTTGGTCCATCTATGTTGTTGTAAATGGCACAATCTCATCTTTTTATGGCTGTGTAATATTCCATTGTGTATGTGTCTGTGTGTGTATTACATCTTCTGTGTTCATTTTTCTACTGATGGACACTTAGGTTGCTTATTGTGACTATTGCAAATAATGCTGTAATAAAACTAGGGGTGCATATATCTTTCTAAAGTTAAGATTTTATTTTCTTTGAAATAGTGAAACTACTGGATCCAAATTTAAAGATTTTATTTATTTATTTGTCAGAGAGATAGAGAGAGAGAAAGTACAAGTAGCAGGAGTGGCAGGCAGAGGAAGCCTGAATAGCTGGGAGCCCATTGCAGGACTCGATCCCAGAACCCAGCTCAACCTGAGCTGAAGGCAGATGCTTAACTGACTGAGCCATCCAGGTGTCCTGTGGATCCAAATTTAATCTTCAGAAATCACACTTATTATATGTAAGTATAATGACTGTAGACAATTGATAAACAAAATATAGCCTGTGAGAAACATGTGTCGAAGATGCTATTGCAGTTAGTCTTAGATTCAACAAAGAAATCTCACCTCTCTCAAAGCTGGAACTACTGCAAAATGGAAGGTCTCAGGCAATTTGAGTTTCGAATGAACCACCTCCACCCAGCCAGTCTTATGGCCACTGTCAGGAACTGCCATACTGCTGGTACTTTAAGAAGCAGAATACTTTCCTCTTTTCTTTCTTTTTTTCCTTCCCCCCCACCCCCCGCTTCTTATTTCTTTCCAGTGCCTCCTATTGCCAACATTTGGAGGAATTTTGCAGTCATGGAAAGCTGGAAAATATAATTAATTGGAAATGAGTTTCGTCAGTTTAGTCCAGTTTTAAAGAGTAGTTATGGGTCTGGGAAACAACAGGTAAGCAACTGACACAGATGATATTTCAAAATAGGTGGATTGCAGAGTATGTTTTCTCTGTTAAAGGTAGTCTTACAGAGAATACTTTTGAAAGTCATGTTTCTTACAAATGCTATAAGACCAATGTTATTTTATAACTAAACAATCATGTTACTCTAGGAATTATGTAATACATCCACTTCAAATATTTTTTCTTTCTTAAGAGCAAAATTTGTTCAAAAGAAAAACATCATGTTTTTTATTGTATTTCCAAGTGTAAAGCCAAAGTCTATGCACCCCCACCTAAACTTAAAAGATAGAGGAGTGAAAAAGAACAGCACAAATGGTAACAACACCACCCTTTCAATAATACTTATAATATTAGAACATAATTTGAAATAGAATTTGATATTAACTGTATACTTTAAAAATGAATGTAGTTCATTGGTTAGGAATTTTTTGATGGAAGTATCCTAGTTAAGCTAGAATTAGCTTAAATATGAAGGGAAACACAAGTATGCATAGTCAAATCATGTGAGAAATATGTAGCCTTAGGACTCATAAAGCATACACATTTATACCTGTGTCTTGTATGTATGGATGGATATTTCTTTCAGTCTCTGTTTCTCATCTCTTCTTCTGTGTGCCTTCCATCTCCCTTCTTTTTATCTGGCTATTCACATGACCTTGGCTCCTTGATGAATGCCTCATTGAAGTGTGTGTTTTCATAATTGCAAGATCAAGACCAAATGATTCTTTTCTCCCAGCTGGAGTTTAACAGATCCCAAGGAAGAGTTCTAATTGTCCCAGTTTTATGTGACCTACCTTAGAAAAAATATGATTGAGAGTACGGAACATTGCACTTGTCTCAGCATAGTTCATTCTTTGCCTATTCCAGGAGAGACAGTTTTCTATGAGTGGAGATTACATAGACATGGACCCAAGAGGACATTTGAAGGATAGGAATTACCCTCAAATTATATCTAGTCTGTATAATAGCCCCCCCTTTTATATGGCCCTCTTGCCAAAAAGTTTTCTCAACTCTTCCATGATTTTGTAAAAACTTAATAATCTTATATTAGTGAGATATATTAAATATAGTTAACAGTATCATAGCTGAATATATATTGCTTTTCACCTTAAATCATTTCATAAGATATGATATGAATCCAGTTTTCTAAGCAAAGCCCCACTATAAATCTGTTGATGTGTTTTGGATCTCAGGGCTTAAAGGTGACCCTGCATTACAGTGCAAGATTCCAACTCACTGCAGAGTACTTTTTGCACTATTCTATTCATGTAGAAAACTTGTGTCAGTGCAATTGTACTTGTTTGAATGGTACAATTAAAATCAGGGTTTTATATAAATTTAAGGAAAATACATTTAATGACACTTGTATTAACATCCTGAAGTATATCATTCATTATTCAGGTATTTTTACTCAATATTATTCATATTCGTAGCCCTATGATATCAATGTTGTAAAAGAATTATTAAGAATTCCAAAATGTTTTTATTAAATGACTTAAATGTTGACTCCTATGCATTTCAAGTATATGCATAAATTAAAATACTTCACTGAATTTTGAATGTTGTTACACTTCTATCCTTTCTTTAACAATGCAAACATGTGAAACACTTTCTCCAAAGAGTTTTTGTTGTTTCTAATATGGACCACAATTATAAAACATTATAAAACAACAATGATGACAATGACAGCTAATGAACATTTACACCATTTTCTTAGGTAAAAGGGAAATCAGATAATGTTGAATACTTCTGTTCAATTTTTCATTTGTATAGTATTTCCTCAAAGACCAAAATACTTGCTGCATTTTTCTGAGGTTTTGAACAATATCATAGAGCCACATTACAAGTGATCACAGATTGTTTTAATTTCAGGTGGATGGAATAATCACTAAAAGATGTTGTTACTTGAATTCTGAGAAGCAGCTTTATGGTACACAGGCAGTAAAAACTTCGGTAGAGTGAATCCTTTCTAAAAATAGACCATCGTCCTTAGAGTTCTTCAATATGAATGACTGACTATATACTGTAGAAGGATTCATGAGAGAAAACATTAAATAAAAAAGACACAACAACAAGAAAACAATCTGCTCTTAAAAATGGGTCAAAGACCTTAGCAGATAGCTCACCAAAGATTTATAGATTGTAAATAAGCATGTAAAAAGATGTTTTACATTGTTTGTCATTGGATAAGTGCAAATTAAAACAACAAGACACCACTACACACTTACTAGAATGGCCAACGTCTGGAACACTGACAATACCAAATGCTGGTGAGGATGTGGAGCCTCGGAAACACTGACCTGTTGCTGGTGAGAATGCAAGATGGGTCAGCTTCTTTGGGAGACAGTTTTTAGGTTTCCCACCAAACTCAATGAGAGATCTTGACATCGTGCCCTTGGTATTTACACAAAGGAGTTGAAAACTTTTGTTCATGAAAAAACATGAATAGGTAGATATTTATAGCACCTTTATTCATAATTGCTAAAACCTAGAAGCAACAAAAACTATTCAGAAGGTGAATATATAAATAAACTGTGGTACATTAAGATAGTGCAATTTTATTCAAAAGAGAAGGGAAAAAAAAGAAATGAGGTATCAAGCCATGGAAAGACATGGACTAACTTAAGATGCATGCTACCAAGTAACAGAAGCCAGTCTGAGAAGGCTATGTACTATAAGATTATAATTGCATGATATTAGATAAAAGCTAAAATATAAAGAAAACAAAAAGATCAGTGATTGTCAGGGGTTTGGATGGGAGAGATGAATAAGTAGGGCAGAGAAGAGTTTTAGGGCTGTAAAAATGCTCTCTATGGTATTATAGATGGATATATGTCATTATACTTTCGTCCAAACCCATTGAATGTACAACACTAAGTGAATCTTCTGATAATCTGTGGACTTTGGGTGATTATGTTGTGTCAAAGTAGGTTCATCCTTGGTTAAAACAAAACAAAACAAAACAAAACAAAACAAAAAACACCATTCTGGTGAGTGAAGCTGATAATACGGGAAGCTATGTGTGTGTAGGAACAGGTGTTTAGGGGAAATCCCTGTATTCACTCTCAACTTTATTGTAAACATAAAGCTGATCTAAAAAATTAAGTCTTTAAAAATGAAGAAGAGATAATAAAGTATGTGTGAATTCTTTATTAATGTTATTAGTGCTCATTTTTCATGTATTTTCTTTCTTTCCACTTAAACTTAAATTTAAGTATAACCTTCACTATTCACTCAGATAAAAATAAATAAAAATAGTAGTAAAATTGAGGCATTCTGTGTCATCATTTGACCTTTGAAACTCTTAAAATATAGTTTTTGATATATCAGAGACCTTTATCGCTATGTGTCCTATCGGACCTGCTGTAATGTTTTATAAGTGGAAGACACTTTAAAGCTGAAATCCAGAGAATTAGCTGGAGAGGAGTTTATGGATTCTGTTATTTTATGGAGGAGAATACTGAGGACAGAAAGATGATTGCTTCAGGTTACAAAACAAAAAGTAAAACTGTATTTTATTTATTTTTTTCTTTTCTCTATCCATTGCTCTAAGCATTAAGTCACACAGGTTCAGGAGTCCTGGGATACTTTCTTTGGTCTGCATATAACTCAGTCTGTAGCATTGGGCACGCGTACATTCAACAGATATTTATTGAATGACTGTTGTGTACTATGTAGTATTCTAGGAAATGGGAATGTAGAGATGATAGGTGCAGATAATCATGTTCAGTATAAACGAGGTGCAGCAGGAAGACAACACATATTCTCCAGTGTTTCTAGTTGAAAATTAATTGTATAGACTAGGTGGAATCTATAGACTAGATGGAATCTAAGGCTTCTCTGTTCAAAACTGTTACTATGTTTACCACTGTATCTCAAGTATATTACATTAGCACTTCAGGTCTTTTGTTCCTGTTTATAAAACTACCCTACTAGAGAGGTGTTACTGTCACCACTTTACATATGAGAAAGTCATTAGTTTGCCAAATATTGCCATCAACTTAAAATAGAAAAGCTGACTTCAACCCTGGTAAGCCCAAAATCTAGACACTCTATAATATCAAGCTGCTACTGATTCTCATTTTTGTTTTTTAATAAAGCTTGCATATCTATAGAACTAGAATTGGGAAAAATTTTTAAAGTCATCTTTATGCTTATTAGGAAATATATTTAGCCTTTCTTGAAAACAGTCTTCCCTCATGCATGTACACTACATGTGCCAAGGTCACACTCCTTCCACTAGGACAACCCACTGGGTGGGTTGATATCAGTGCTGCACAATAGGACTTTCTGAAATGATGGTTATATCCGACAACTTCACTGTTCAATATGGTAGCCCACTGGCCTCACATAGCATTGAATACCTGAAGAATGGCTACTGTGACAGTGGAACTGAATGCTTAATTTTAGTTGATTTAAACTTCATTTAAATAGCTACATGACTATTGAATGCTTGGAACTTGGCTGGTGATACTGAGGAATTGTATTTTAATTTCAGTTAAATTTAATTTTGAACACTATATCAAACACTAATGATGTACTATCTGTTGGCTAATTGAGCATAATAAAAAAATAATGAATAGCCACATTTATTTAGTGGCTAGCAAAATGGCTGATGGATATTGCAGGCATGTACATGTTTGAATGTGCCTGAATGGATTTCAAAAGACCAGTCAATCTCCTACACGTGAGTACTATAATATGTGTTCATATGAAATTTTCTTAAGGTATTTTTTTTTTTATCATATCTTCAAGGGATTCCTAGAGGTATTAAGAAACATTCCTCTCCAGGAGAAGCATGAAAAATCTTCTTGTTTTTTGTTGTTGTTGTTGTTGTTTGTTTGTTTTTTGTTTTTGGGTTTTTTTGTTTGTTTTGTATTTTCTAACCCCTGTATTTATCTCATATAACTTTTGTTTTTACCCTGACGAAGTTAATTCTTACTGAACTTTGCTTCTGAGTCTGTGGATATTGAAAGCTCCCTGTCACCATACATAAAAAGGAAATGGGATTTTTAGTAATTTTGATGAAACATAATCAAACTTTTTATATACATACTTTTAAAGATATTATTCCAAAGATAATGTGAAAATAAAGGGTTCTAATTCCAAAACCACGTTATTTTGATGATGGTTGCTAATGTTCTTAAGCAAATATCTTGTTCTGGATTTTAGTAAAGGAAGGAATATGGTCGTTACAAATTTATCACCACCTTCCAAAATTCTCATTAAATGAGTCCAATCATCCGTCCATTCTTCAAACACTCAAAAAGCTTGTACTATGTGCTGGTCATCGTATTTAGTACTAATGATATAAATATAGCTAGGAGAGTGGTTCCCTTGAGCAAGGACCTAGTAAGCAGTATGGTGGGTAGATAAACAAGTGGCATAAATTTTAACACATCATGGTAAATGTTATAATGAAATACAAGTGAAGAGTTTTTGAATTCTTAATTAATATTAAGTACTGTGTTGAGTGACTGTGCATTTTCTTCTGTAATCTCCACAGCATGACTTTCTGCCTTGTTACTATGATTTTTCCACAATTTACAGATGATAAAAATCAAGCCTGAGAATTGCTAAGTAGCTTACCCTTGGCCACATAGCTGTGAGTAACTGCACCAACTATATTCTCAGGCTGGAGAGGGTGGATAAAAAGGTCATGAAACATTGAGAGAAGGCAATGAAATGTATATAGAGGTACATTTTTATTATACTTCCTTGTAGGATTTGTTAAGCACTAGGGATTCAAGAACAGTATAAAAATTCTTAAAGTTAAATTACTTTTACCTGGACTCTGAAAGTTTTATTATTTTTTCTTTTATCATCTACTTCTAATTAATATCCCATCTAAATTGATTTATATCAAAGATGATTGAATTTTAATATAAGATAAATGATGATACTTCATTCTATTAAGCATATTAGCATAGGTTACTGTTTTAGAATGTTTAGTGACCACTTTTACTCTCTGTTCTTTAGTGCACTGAATCTGAAAGAGACAAAAAGGACACACTTTTAACGATAAGCCTTATCCAGTAGAAGATCTTGAGTAACTCAGGAGCAAGGACTGTGGTCAGATGCAACTACAGAATTTGCAAGGCCCAATGTGAAATGAAAATGCAGAGGACATTTGTTAGAATATTATTAAGAATTTCAGCAAGGCCACAAAAGAGCATTTAACCAAACATAGGGCCTTCTCTGAGCAGGACCCTGTGCAAGTGTATAGGTCTTGAGGTCATGAAGCCAGCCCTGATTTTTTCTGTAAAACACCTATATCCTCTCCAAATGTGGCATAAATATATAAGCTACATAACAAAGAAGTTTGAAGTACCCGTATCTCAATCTTGATGCCCTTTCTCAAGGAGCTGATACAGCTGCATATGTTTGTGTGAAGTAACTCCAGATGTGACCTCAGGTGACAAACCCAGGGCCAAACAGCTAATCCAAGCTCAGCCAATCAGATTTCTTTCTTGAGGAATCAGGAATGTTTGAACCAGGAACTCAGGAATATATTCAAAGGTTCTAAATCGTGAAGCTGGATGTTTGAGAGATTGAGGGATAATAAGAGCGATATTCAAAGTTCTGTGGATAAAACTTTATGGGAAAGCTGGATCTAAAACATCATGTCAGCCATGGGTTGTGGAATCCAGCAAAACCAGAGACAGCAATAAGAGAAGAAGGAGGGAGAGAGGATGAAAGAGAGAGGAAAGGGAGGGAAGAGAATATGCTGCCTGGGAAATGAGTGTTCATTCTCTGTTAAGTCTTTTAACAACTAATGCTGTGTCAGTCACGTTACGTTTTTTTATCCCCCCCACCCCCCACATACTTTTAAAGGATGGGATATCCTTAAAAAAAAAAAAATCTTATTTATTTGAGACAGAGAGAGTGAGAGAACACAAGCTGGGCTGAGGGATAGAGGGAAGGCGAGAGGGAGAAGCAGACTCCCTGCTGAGCAGGGAGTTCGACCCTGGGCTCCATCTAGGACCCTAAGACCATGACCTAAGCTGCCGAAGGGAGATGCTTAGTTTACTCAGCCACCCGGGGACCCCCGGGATATTCTCTTAAATGAGAGAAATGAAGTACAGATGCTGATTACAATTCTCATGACCTTCTCTCAATCCCATGTGTCTTCTGTTTCCTTAGTAGGATCCTGTGACTGCTACTGCTTGTTTGACTGGGTTACCATTTCCTTCAGTCAAACAACCCTTGATAACAAAAGTTGTGGTGTGATTCCAGTTGTTTGCGAAACTGAAGTAAAAGTAATCCAGCCTTTTTCATGAGTCATGACACTTTCTACTGTGAAAATTGTGACTGTATTACAACGTTAATATTATTACTCATTTAAAGGAATGAAAAAATAAATAAATAAACCAGCACTCAAACTCCAGGTAATTGGCCCAGCACAAGAGCTATAATTGGGACCAAAGGTTTCTGTTTCTATTATAACCATTCAGGAGTATCATCTTTCAATACATCTTCAATTTTATAGAATGCCCACTATTTTATAGGAACACTAACTATACCTTTCCATTTCCTGCATATTATTTTTTTAATGTTTCTAATCAAATTAGCAATTTTTCAATTTTGTTGACTATATTTAATGGTAAATTGCTTGTTCTGTTGTTTCAAACTAGTTGACATATTTTTACTATTTTATATCAATCCACCTTGCTGCAGCAGAATTCTAAAACATAAATAACTTATACTTTTGTTCTAAACATTTATCTGCCCACATATGTTGCCAAAATGTGGTTTATTTAACAGTTATTTCTATGAGCTTATAAAGTTTCTATGAAATTTTAAAAATGGAAGAAAATTTAGGGAAATGCATTAATTTGACTGTGATAGGAAATTAATTTTTCTTTAAATGGACTATATTAAAGAGTCTAATGAAATCTTTAATTCATGTTGAATGTTTTTAGTAATCTGAAATCATGAAGACTTTTTTAAGAAAAGAGAAAATAGATTTTTATTTGTGTTTATAGAGCATTTAAAGTTCTATTTTTCATAGAGCTGATATGATTCAAGGGCCTTGTTCAAGTCAATCAGCATTAATGAAGAATTAGTCAGAATTTGTTAACTTTGGGGACCTTTCCTTATTAGAAAGTATCATTACATGAAACAGTCTGTATTTTTCTTATCATTTTAAATGGGTGTGTAAGTAATATATGTTCACTGTAGAAGTATAGAATGTGCATAAAACTATACAGGATGATGGGAAAAGATGTACCTTCTTTATAATATTGACTTTTTAAAAACATTTTGTTAATTTTTTTTTAAAGATTTTATTTATTTGACAGAGAGAGAGAGACTGAGCACAAGTAGGAGGAGCAGCAAGCAGAGAGATAAGGAGAAGCAGGTTCCTCACTGAGCAGGTAACCTGATGCAGGGCTCGGATCCCAGGACCCTGGGATTATGACCTGAGCTGAAGGTAGATAGTTAACCACTGAGCCCCCAGGCTCCCCTATAGTATTCACTTTTGTAACCAGTTTTAGTATATCATCCTTCCACAATACACTTCCATGTGTTTTTCCTAAACATGTTCTACTCTATCAAGATCACATTCCCTATAGAATTTTGAATTGTTTGATTTTTACCTAACATTTTGGTTGGTTATTTTATAGATGTGAAGTAATTTACTTAGTAATTTTCCTAATGTTTGACATTTAGCTCAGTCTTAATTTTTGCTACCAAAAAATACTCTTTGGTAACTGTCTTCAATTGCAAATATTATTTCAGGTTTCAAACACCGTTTTAGGAAAAGGTCTCAGAAGTATAAAAAGAGTTGCAAAGACTATTTATAAGATTATTTCATTGTTATCAAATATTGGATTCCAAAAGTTTATAACTAACATCATTCTCAATAGTGCTATTTCATTGTTTCTCTAGCAGGATTTTTTCTATTTTCTCCACACTCTTTGCTCTTTTTCTTCCTATGTCCATTTTATTTCATTTTATAATTTTTTAAAATATTACAGTTATTTATATGAGAGAGAGAGAGAGAGAGAGAGAGAGTGTGCGTGCACAAGCAGAGGGGAGATGGAGAAGCAGGCTCCCCAAAACAGGGTTTGATCCCAGGACCCTGAGACCATGACCCAAACTGAAGGTAGACGCCCAACTCACTGAGCCACCCAAGTGCTCCTCATTTTATAATTTGATATTTTGTTACTATTCATACTTCTTCACAATGTCTTTTTAGTGAAGGAGAGTTATAGATCGCTGGTTTCTTATATCCACTTTTTTCTTAATGCTTGAGTTTATGTTTCTTTCTAGTATTTATCTATAAAATTTTTATTTCAAATGCCTTAGATTATCTGAATATTACAAATATTAGAACTCATTTGTTATCAATGAATAAGAATATTTTATTAAGAAAATTATACTTTTTAAAGACCAGTAATTATAATAATGGGTATTCTTTGCCTTTGTGAGAGACTAGGTTACTCTAATCTTATTTGACTGTATGTATTTTTTGTGATGGGTATGCTAAAGCTGCAAAACCCAAATTCCTCCAAATAGCTTGGCTTTCAGCACAGAATAGCACAGCAAAGGAATACCCCCAATCAAGTTTCAAACACATCTAATGGCTAGCTGCTATATATGTAACCTTTGCCTGCCTATTGATACAATTCAAAGTAGGATAAACCATTCCTGATTTACATGGTAAAGTGTTTTACTAATTTTATTTCTTATACATCACTGACAAGTCTGTCTTTTTTATCCCCTGCTGGAAACCCTACAAAATCTTATTTTGACAATATGCTTAGCTTGGTTTTACCAATATAAAATGAGATACTATGACTTGAAATCAGGAGTCTTTGGAGATTTAAGTTTGCAGGTGGAAAGGTTTTTGACTGTTTGTTTGTTTTTGTTTTGTTTTGTTTTGTTTTTGCTGTAACTTAAAGGGGTTTTGACTGACCTTTTTGCAAAGACTATTGTTGAACCAGATAAAGAAGTCATATCACTTTCATAATTTAGGCCAATTGGAATGAGTGGTAATTTAATAACCACTTTAACACACTCTTTTATAAATGGTAGATGCTGTGGTCTTTAGAAATGTATAAACTTCGTTAATAGCAACTGTCAAGTAATATATTATCCTGGGAAAACAGAGTCCTCAAAACACTTTAAAGATTGAAAAAAAGAATAAAGGTAAGTTTATAATTGGAAATGACACTGGAATTTATATATAGTTTCAATCATCTTTTTTTTTTTTTCCTGATGAAGAAACTAGAGGTTCATAAGATTATCAAATGACTTCTCCAGAGAAGATACGTTGGAGAAAAAAATAGTCTCTTGAGAAAAGAGCCACTTTAAGTGAGGAAGCATAATGCCATTTCAGAGTTAGCCTTAGTAGATTTCAAAGGCATATGGAGAGGTTTCAGTCAGGTACTTAATCATCACAGCTGTTAGTCAGTTATATTTGGGATGGGAATATACATAGGACTAGGCGATTAAGAATTTAACCCTATGACTTCTGTAGTATGGAAATGAGATAGGCAAGCCATGACAAATAGATGTTTCCCACTCTGCCTATCCAGATATGTGTGTATGTGAGTCAGGGTGGGAGTTAATGCTCCCAAAGTCCATCTTCAACCTATGGGGGAGAAAAGGTCTATAGATAGACCAGGTTGCCTTTCTTTAAGTGTGACCATTCTGAGGTGGGTTCTACAAAACTCTTCGGAGGGCCTTTGCAAATCTCCAAAGAGACTGATTTCTAGTTGCCCAGATCAGCAGCCAGATCAACGATGCACACTTTATTGGCTTTCAGCTTCTGTACTTTTATAGTTCTGTTTGCTATCAGTAACACAAAAATTATCTAACCACAGTGAAATCCTCATGTCAGGCTCTCATTTAAGAAATCCGAATTAAGATGGTACTGTATTTTCTCAGTAAACAGTTTAGCAAATGGGAATTTGTGGATAATGAAGAATGTTTGGAACAGAAAACTCTAGTGAATGTTCTAGGGAAATTGATTAGCAGTGGGCTATAGTGAGAAGCAGCTTTGTATGTGTTTTATAATTAGACAATCCCACGAGTATGTATGATGTGTTTGATTTCATTGTTCAGGATTGTTCTCTGTGCAATCCCACCTATCCATCCTCATCAGTCCCTCCAGAGGGACAGAATTCTTGGAAACAAGATTTGAAGGGAAGGTAAGAGTAGGTGACTTGATGAAGTGGAGAAAGCAATCTTAAAGAATAACAGGCAGTTTAAAATGGAGAAGGAGACTGTTATAATGACCATTATCTCTTCTTTGTCCCTTTATCCTTATAGTTTTGTAAGTTAAATTATTATTATTTTTTAAACTAGTCTATTGCTTTCCCTAAGTGTAGTGGAAAAGTCCCAAGAGTTATCGAGTAGTTTCTATGAGAACACAGAGAACATAAAGGTAGAGATGGCTATATCTAGATGTCAGAATTGACCCTCTCTATAAGGCAGAAATAATTCTCCACATAACAGGCATTAACTGGTGAATAGGAAAATGATACCCAGAGGGTCAAATCTACCTTATGATCTCTGGCTAATTCTCTGGTAATTCTTAGTCAGATTTTGTTATCTGACTTAATGCTCCAAGGTGAACCTAATCTCTACTGCAATCAGTTGTGTCACCTTCTTCTTATAGGTCCTTAATCTTTTGGTAAAAGAGAGAGTAAGGGTGGACTAAAACACAGACTAAAATCTCTTCCCATTTTCCCAGCGCTTTCCTTCCCCCTTTCCCTTTAGCTAAAATCTAAGACTTCATGAGAGTCAATTCCTGAAACTAGAGCCAACCCAGACATTAGAGGTTAGTTCCTTATGTGGAAGCCCACCAGAGTGACCTGACACAACAATGCAAATATTCAACTGCTATTAAAAAGTCCTTTCTATTAATAAATGTCTGTGGTTTAGAATTAGGAACTTCAGGAGAGAGACAGCTTTTATGTGCTGTGTAGTACTGCTATTCTGTAATTCTGAGCACTATATAGAGCATATATTGATAAGACCAAATGGCTATATATTGGTTTAATTAATAAATTCTTTTATCTTTCTAAATTGAACAAAGACCATGGCATTTAAATTTGCCAGTATTGTGTCATATGCAGAGATACTTGTGGGGAATATTCAGAAGCAGACACATGCACATTTTTTTCTCTTATTTTCCTGTGTGATTTATTGGTTATGTGTTCATACTTGGTTGCCACCCAAAATTTAATGCACATTAACAGTGTCCTAAAGATCATTTGCATTACTCCAGTGACATATTGCGTTTCTCTCCCCTGTGGAGGCTCTATAATTATGCTGAAACCTTTTGTCTGTGACATTGGCAGTTCTCCTGGAGTGCACATATCTCCCAGCATCCTACAGATGTTGCTCAAAGTTAATCTAGTGGCAAAGGATGCCTCATTTTATTCATATTTTGGGAATCACTAGTGAGATTCTCAGTGTTACCACTTTTATCTTTGTCTTCAGATTTTGCACAAGTTATTCAAATCCTCTGTGTGATGCCTGGAGCAAGGGACACCACATGGTCAATGGCTTATGATGAGACTCTAAGCTGTATTTTTAGGTCTTTCAGATGTTTCACTTTTCATGGCTTTCACAGAACAGCTGAGCCCTCATTGGTGGTGGCTGAGCCCCATGGGTTCCCATTTTCAAGTACTTAAGCTCCTATAGTGATTGATACCATAGATGAAAATACATCAGTAGGCCTGATAGATGAAGTGGAAAATGTACATTTCTCTAATAGCTGTGTGGCAGAGAGTATCTACTTCTGTGTATGATTTATAACTAAGGTCGTCTTATTCTTAGGAGGAGAAAAAGCAACAACTTCTGTATAGAGAATAAAATAGTCTTTAAATTTAGAAGGGGACCCCATTTTATGTGTGCTTCAGTTTCATTTGTTCATTTCATTGGTTCAGTCAACTAATGTATGAGTTTCTGTCACTTCCCAGACTTGTGCCTAACATTACACATGGCTAAATATTCTAATTTAAATTTTGTTTTATTTCTTTTTACAAACTTTGAAAATGTTGAAGTTCATTGTCTGAGAGCTCTGAGAAGGCTAATAAAATGTTTTGCCATCCACAGCTGGCACTGTGGCTCTGCCTTTCTTCTCTCTCAGTATCTCTTCAAATTTATCTGAATTATCATGGTTGTAAATATATCTTTATACTGTGATTGATTAGAGTCTTGGAAAAATCCATTACTAGAACTAACATGTAACTACATCTCTATTAAAACACTATCATGACCAAATAGCATATTGTTTCTCAGATAGTACTAAGGGATAAAAAATATACTGTCACTATTCATCTCCTGATAAAATAATAAAACAATGTGTTATTATTCTTTCTGCTATTACCTTGCATCATCTTCCTCCTCTATATTTTTAAAATTTCTAAGTGTTGATAAATACACAAATGTTGGTTAATATAATTTTTTTAAAGATTTTTTTTTTTAATTTGAGATTGAGAGAGAGAATGAGAAAGAGAGCACGAGAAGCAGGAGGGTCAAAGGGAGAAGCAGACTCCCCACCAAGCAGGGAGACTGACATGGGACTAGATCCCAGGACTCAGGATCATGACCAGAGCTAAAGGTAGTTGCTTAACAAACTGAGCCACCCAGGTGCCCCAGTTAATATAATTATTTGAAAACAGTCTTGATCTTACAAAATACTGCTTATTAGAACATATACTAGAAAGAGACATGCATCATAAATACATTATTAGTATGTGCATTTCTCATTTGCAGAAAAAGTGTCAGGTAAGAAGGGATGAATTGTTTTTTTAGCTTACTACTCAAAGTTGCTCTAAAGAAAACTTGGTATTATACAAGACTACAGCATTTGAAAAGCTACTAGAAGTGGTTGTGTGTTTTTTCTGGAAGGCCCTGGAACATGGTAGTATCTTTATGTCTCTACTCGAGCCCAAGGTCTGGTGCTAAAATTTTTGCATTTCTGGAAATGTGATTTTGCACCATATCCAGAGGTGATTAAAAAAAAAAAAAAGGTAACAACCATTAATCAAAGCTACATGCTATAAATCAATCAAGCCTACTACCAATTTGTGAAGCCATAAATGAGAAAGTGTTTCCAGTGGAAACGACATAATTTACTATCAACTTCAGCCTCAACTCTTCTACTGACCTGATGTGTGTTATAAACTGATTTGAAATAAGAAATGATTTTTTTATTTTAAGACGGCTTCATATTACCTGTAGAACTATTATATTGAAATTTTGGTAAGGCTCAATGAAATCTAAAGCAGGTGATCTGCCTCCAGTGACATATTACCTGCCTCTCAGATGATTCAGAAACTCTTACCTGAAAGGTGGTAAACTCACATGGCCAAATTTTGCTTCTAGATCTGTGGTTAGCAGCCTTCATATTACAGTTAGATAGTTGTAATGGGGGAATTTATCTTTCTCTATTTTGCAATATTGTCCCCTGAAGCTTTTATATAGTGCCCCAAACATTAAGTTATCTGTGTATAATCTCTTGCATACCATAGTTAAAAGGGTTACTAGAATTTCTCCTTTAGGGCTCAGTTTAATATATTTATTTGGTACCTATTATATCTCATTCACTGGGGGTCACCAACAAGGAAGCAATGTTTGATATAAATGAATCAGAGATGCATGTAATTCTTCCTAAAATTTGATCCAGAGAACTGTGACAGATATTATTAATTGCACAATATCCATTCCTACCTTATTTTTAACTAGGAAATACCAGTTTGTTCTAGGCATCAATGTTCTCAATTAAAAAATCTATTTCTCAGAACTTTTTGTAGTAAGGATGTTCATGTGACTCAGATCTGGTCAAAGAGCAACAAACTACAATTTGCTAAACTTTCTGAGAAAGTTTTGTTACTTCCTTTTAATTCCCATCTCTCTTTTTCACAGTAAAGTGATATGACAACTAAAGATACTCCTTTCATCATGCAAACATGAGGAAAAATTAAGTGAATGTCAAATATAAAAGTTTTAGTATATGTGAACCACTGATCCAAAACTAAGAATACTTCTTCCTGGAATTTTTGTTACATTGAAAAATAAATATGTGCATATATAATTTGCTTACATGTCTGTGTTTTCATTTACACATGGACCAAACTATCCCCTAATATAGAAACATTGGTTCTAAGAGCTGTTTGTAGTTATTATCATGATAAAGCAAATTGTGCTAGTGTCTGTAACTACATCAGAGTTGATCAAAATATGCTGTGTTAACAAAATTATTTTTAACAAAAAATATCTTTTTGTCTGCATGACTTCTTAGATAGTCTCATATGCTAAGATGCATTTTTATTTTTTAAGAGGTGACTGTAGGATAGTATTCCAAACTAATTTGATCAGGGAATCCATTTCCAAAGCGTTGCTACTATGACTCGTGGCCCATGGAATGATGGCACTGATGTAGAGAAACTCACATATAAGCCTAAGTTAAATACAATAGAGGAAATGAAATAAATGCGAGTAATTTTACTGTTAAATGATGAAATACAACTTTGCTCAGGTTGGAGGTCAGAAAGACTGAAAAGATGACTGCTAAATGGACTTACTTTTCACTTATTTTGATATATTCAGTGTTCTCTTTACACTAATTTGGGCAGATCCCTCTTGGTCTGTACATATTTTATAACTTATCTTTGAATAATTTGCCAATTAAAAGTTGTATCCCTTGAAGGGAAGATAAATTGTATCTGCATCAATGTAAATGAATAAACCAGGGATTAAAATAAGTTTTAGTTTTATAAGCTCTGTGCTATAACCAGCTGAACTAATTGGCCATAAACCAGATTTTATTAAGGTCTATGTGTATGGTATAAATAGCCTCTTCTCAGAATCATGCTAAAAATATCTAAAAGAAATGACCATGAAGGCTTGAAAACTGTTTAATCAAATAATACATTCCATATTTTTCATCTTCATACTGGGCTACAAGAAGGCAGGGGGAGAAATCCCTCTCCCCACCCTTTATTCATCAACCAGGACTTATCAGAGTGAAGTCCTTGAGATATATCTTGACATTCTGCACCCGGTCAAGTACCATATATAGGCTGTCTGTGAGGAGGGAATCTATGGAAACCATTCTGATATGGGAGATCCCTCTGCATAATTATCCTAGAATTCTGTCTATATTTAAAATATGACAGTAAACTATGCCCCAACTGCAGTTCAGTTTCTTAGCATTTCTCCTTTTTTATTTGTCCAAGATTAAACTTTACAAAAGGTAAAGAAAAAAGAGATGCAATCATTCCCTGAACCAGGAAAAAAAAAAATCCTATTATTTCGTTTGTGTATATGTTTTGTTTCCTAGATAGATACAGGACATAATTTAAGTTCTGAAATATGATTGTATATCTGAACAACAGTTTCCTACATTTTTTCTTTTATGAAGTAATATATAAAAAGATTAAAAATATGTTTTGTGTTTGAAATGTAGGAAATTTAGATTTTACTTATAAGCCCTAAAGTATCAAGATATTGGCTGTTATTTCCTATATCCAAGCTGTGTTAGGGTCAGTAGGAAGAAAACATGCTTTTCAACCAGAGAGGCTGTCAGACTACACTTCTGGTATTGGTGAATCTTTTATTTTTTATTTATTTATTTATTTTAAAGGTTTTATTTATTTATTTGACAGAGATCACAAGTAGTTAGAGAGGCAGGCAGAGAGAGAGGAGGAAGGAAGCAGGCTCCCCGCTGAGCTGAGAGCCTCATGTGGGACTCGATCCCAGGACCCTGAGATCACATGACCTGAGCTGAAGGCAGTGGCTTAACCCACTGAGCCACCCAGGCGCCCCTTGGTGAATCTTTTAAAACGGTGTCTGACCTGATGATTATTCAGATGTGGAAAGTGGTTCTAGTCCTAGAACTTTTTTTTTTTAATTTTTTTTTTTTAGGATTTTATTTATTTATTTGACAGACAGACATCACAAGTAGGCAGAGAAGCAGGCAGAGAGAGAGGGGGAAGCAGGCTCTCTGCTCAGCAGGGCTCGATCCCAGAACCCTGGGATCATGACCTGAGTCGAAGGCAGAGGCTTAACCCACTAAGCCACCCAGGCGCCCCTAGTCCTAGAACTTTTAATACTGGTTGCTATTTAGCAAATGATGGGTGATAATTCTCTTTACATCAAATGCAGTACAAATCACTAAGGACATATTGCTTTATTATATTATTAGATATATTGAAGTCATATTATCATTTAGAAATTATTTTTAAGTAGATGATAGATTAAAAAATGAAAATAAATTTTATTATGATAATACTGGTAAGCTCTTATATCATTTTTATATCTGTTTAGGTGGTATTTTTTGTTTTCTTATTTATACAAATATTTCCTAAAAGAATAATGTGTTTTTAGACCATTTTATGAAACTGTGTCCCTGTTACAATTTGATCTTCAGCATCATATTTCCAGGGACAACATATATAATAATATTTTAAAGATAAGATTATGATATTTTAAAGACATATTTATCTCAGTTTTATCTTATATATATATAAAGATACATATATACATAGAAAAAGCATACTTATATAGTGGGAGAAGTAATTATAGTTTCTTATAAAGAATAAGTTAATTAATTAATTAGTTAATTAATTAAATTATCTGATTTTTTTTTTTTCTATTTTTTTTTTTTATTTTTATTTCCAGCATAACAGTATTCATTATTTTTGCACCACACCCCGTGCTCCATGCAATCCGTGCCCTCTATAATACCCACCACCTGGTACCCCAACCTCCCACCCCCCGTCCCTTCAAAACCCTCAGATTGTTTTTCAGAGTCCATAGTCTCTCATGGTTCACCTCCCCTTCCAATTTACCCCAACTCCCTTCTCCACTCTAAGTCCCCATGTCCTCCATGCTATTTGTTATGCTCCACAAATAAGTGAAACCATATGATAGTTGACTCTCTCTGCTTGACTTATTTCACTCAGCATAATCTCTTCCAGTCCCGTCCATGTTGCTACAAAAGTTGGGTATTCATCCTTTCTGATGGAGGCATAATACTCTATCCCCAGGGGTACAGGTCTGTGAATCACCAGGTTTACACACTTCACAGCACTCACCAAAGCACATACCCTCCCCAATGTCCATAATCCCACCCCCTTCTCCCAAACCCCCTCCCCCCAGCAACCCTC
Source organism: Mustela erminea (assembly GCF_009829155.1). Lineage (NCBI taxonomy): Eukaryota > Metazoa > Chordata > Mammalia > Carnivora > Mustelidae > Mustela > Mustela erminea. The sequence goes on from NC_045625.1 coordinate 57,752,427, forward strand.
AGTTTGTTTTGTGAGATTAAAAGTCACTTATGGTTTGTCTCCCTCCCAATCCCATCTTGTTTCATTGATTCTTCTCCTACCCACTTAAGCCCCCATGTTGCATCACCACTTCCTCATATCAGGGAGATCATATGATAGTTGTCTTTCTCTGCTTGACTTATTTCGCTAAGCATGATACGCTCTAGTTCCATCCATGTTGTCGCAAATGGCAAGATTTCATTTCTTTTGATGGCTGCATAGTATTCCATTGTGTATATATACCACATCTTCTTGATCCATTCAGCTGTTGATGGACATCTAGGTTCTTTCCATAGTTTGGCTATTGTGGACATTGCTGCTATAAACATTCGGGTGCATGTGCCCCTTTGGATCACTACGTTTGTATCTTTAGGGTAAATACCCAATAGTGCAATTGCTGCGTCATAGGGCAGTTCTATTTTCAACATTTTGAGGAACCTCCATGCTGTTTTCCAGAGTGGCTGCACCAGCTTGCATTCCCACCAACAGTGTAGGAGGGTTCCCCTTTCTCCGCATCCTCGCCAGCATCTGTCATTTCCTGACTTGTTGATTTTAGCCATTCTGACTGGTGTGAGGTGATATCTCATTGTGGTTTTGATTTGTATTTCCCTGATGCCGAGTGATATGGAGCACTTTTTCATGTGTCTGTTGGCTATCTGGATGTCTTCTTTGCAGAAATGTCTGTTCATGTCCTCTGCCCATTTCTTGATTGGATTATTTGTTCTTTGGGTGTTGAGTTTGCTAATTTCTTTATAGATTCTGGACACTAGTCCTTTATCTGATATGTCGTTTGCAAATATCTTCTCCCATTCTGTCAGTTGTCTTTTGATTTTGTTAACTGTTTCCTTTGCTGTGCAAAAGCTTTTGATCTTGATGAAATCCCAATAGTTCATTTTTGCCCTTGCTTCCCTTGCCTTTTGCGTTGTTCCTAGGAAGATGTTGCTGCGGTTGAGGTCAAAGAGGTTGCTGCCCGTGTTCTCCTCAAGGATTTTGATGGATTCCTTTCGCACATTGAGGTCCTTCATCCATTTTGAGTCTATTTTTGTGTGTGGTGTAAGGAAATGGTCCAATTTCATTTTTCTGCATGTGGCTGTCCAATTTTCCCAGCACCATTTATTGAAGAGGCTGTCTTTTTGCCATTGGACATTCTTTCCTGCTTTGTCGAAGATTAGTTGACCATAGAGTTGAGGGTCTATTTCTGGGCTCTCTATTCTGTTCCATTGATCTATGTGTCTGTTTTTGTGCCAGTACCATGCTGTCTTGATGACGACAGCTTTGTAATAGAGCTTGAAGTCCGGAATTGTGATGCCACCAACGTTGGCTTTCTTTTTCAATATCCCTTTGGCTATTCGAGGTCTTTTCTGGTTCCATATAAATTTTAGCATTATTTGTTCCATTTCTTTGAAAAAGATGGATGGTACTTTGATAGGAATTGCATTAAATGTGTAGATTGCTTTAGGTAGCAGAGACATTTTCACAATATTTATTCTTCCAATCCAGGAGCATGGAACATTTTTCCATTTCTTTGTGTCTTCCTCAATTTCTTTCATGAGTACTTTATAGTTTTCTGAGTATAGATTCTGTGTCTCTTTGGTTAGGTTTATTCCTAGGTATCTTATGGTTTTGGGTGCAATTGTAAATTATCTGATTTTTTTAAGTGGGTTCCATGTCTAATGTGGGGCTTGAATTCACAATCCTGAGAGCAAGAGTTGCATGCTCTACCAGCTGGACCAGCAGACACCCCTTGATTATTTTCTAAAGTTATTAAGACTATGATGAAATGTGCTTAGAGGAAGTAGCTTGAAAAATATGTCAGATATTGAGTCATGCATTCACAGGATAGAACTTTATGATTGACACCCTCCTTTCACCTTTAGTCAAAAACCCCGTTTTGGATGTTTCCTAACACTAGTTGATTCTCCCCCATGTTAGAGCCTGGACATATCTCTGAGCTATAGTTCAAAGGCTACCAAATATTTCTGTTGAGATGTTACATTGTAGTAGTTGTTCTACAACCATCATTTATGCTAACAGAGCAAGATTCTTTGGCAGCAATGCATTGGCAGCTCTTGGTCCCAGAACCAGCCTATCTCGTGTCCTAGAAGGTTATTTTGCTAAAACTTAGAATTCAGCAGAGTTCTCATCTCCTTTTTGGTAAGAATCGAGCATATCTTGTGCTTAAGCATAGTTGTTTAAAATGACATAATACCTGAACTTATTTTCCCATATAAGGCACACAGATGAGGAACATGTGTGTGGTCCTAGAAATATTATTTTTAACTTCTCAAAAGTCTAGAGTTAAGGAAATCAGGATTCTAGTCTTTTCTCACACACAGAATCTGTGACCAAATTTTTCAACTCTGAAAGTACTTTTATCAACTAGAAAATTTGGTAGTTTGATTAGCTGGTCATCAGGGTCTTTCCCAGGTCCAAGTCCATAAATAAATTATGTCAGACAAATAATCAGACAAACTGATTTTTAACTATGCCTTTCACTTTACTATGTAAAAATGAAAATGTATGACAAATAATCATGTTATAATAGTTCACTATAAAAATACATGTTACAAAGACAAATAATTAACACTTATTATATCTCTGACAAAAGATGAATAAAGAATCCTTGGACATTGAAATCATCTTAATTAATTGAATCTAGACAACATTTCCAGGTATTTAAATAGTAAAATTATGATATTAGCATGTTTCAAAAATTCATACATAACTATAGGAAATAATAAAGGACTTAGTTGAGAATGAAAATATTTTAATATAGAGTACCCTGACATTAACTAAAATATTTTAGGCTTATGTTGTTACCTTTCTTTAAATCCTTACATAGCAATTAAAGGCAAGCAATGACTGGAGAGTAAGTAGAAGACCATATTTCAAATCCTCTCAGTGAACTAATAAAAAATTTATGCTGTTTTATAATACAGTATGAGCTGATGCAGAATTACCCAGGATTGGCAGGAGGAAGCTATTCTTAGTACAAAGCAGCTGTGTTTATTAAGTAAAATTTGTCATTACAACTACAAGTAAAATTTGATCAAATTTATAATATCAAAAGTCATTTTTTTTAGTCTTTCAAAATGGGAAGGACTTAGAAAATACTACAATGTAAGACTTCTCATTTAAGAAGATATTGGTCATTAATTCCCAATTGGTATGTTTAGAGAAAATGTTGGAACATATTAGAAAAAATAAACTAAACAGCATAATAATCATGTCAATTAGTATAACATCAATTTGATCTGCACAGGGGAAAATATAAAATAAAATAGTCAGAGTTGTAAGCTGTCTTACATTTTTACTGGTATTTTTTGAATACTTACATTTTATCCATTTGAAAGGGTCTTTAGTTATATGTGATAGGCTATTTATGGTAAATATCTCCTTATATGATTATATTTTATAGAAGCTAAATGACCATAAAATCCCCTGATTAATGTATTAGACATAGTATTGTCTCTTTTTATCTGAGGATGATGTATTTATTCATACAAGATTTCAATCATTAAGACAGTAAATAAATACGAAGAATTACTGAGGTATCAATTTAAAGTTTAGCAATGGTACTTTAAACTCTTGGTTTATTGACACAATTCATTATTTATACGTTGTATGAAAATATATAAAAAGACAAGAATCAGAATAAACATTTATAGACCCATGATTATAGTACTTTAACAATCAACAGTCATTCATTAAACTGTATTTGCTTTAAGAATTTGACACATGTAGGGGCACATGGGTGGCTCAGTCTGTTAAGGGGTTGCATTCCTCTCAACTCATGATATCAGGGTCTTGGGATCAAGCCTCGCCTTAGGCTTTCTGCTTAGCAAGGAGTCTGCTTCTCCCTCTGCCCCTCCCCCCCAGTTATGCTTTACATACTGTCTCTCTCTCACTCTCTCTCTCTTACGTAAATAAATAAAACCTTAAACAAAAAAAGAATTTGACACATGTAATCCTTTCAGTCTTTTTTTTATCCTTTAGGATTAAATGAGATAATACACATAAAAATCTTGTGACCATGCAGTACTGAAAATGGCTAACATTTAAAAAATGAGTTATATTAATTAGATAAGATTTTTTTGTGGAAGTGACAGGAACTGACTTCTTATCTTTGCCTGTTCTTTCATAACTGATAGCTTAGAATGATGTTATAATTTTTTCTCACATCAGCATTTAAAGAATAAATATATTTCCCAACTCTTAAAGGTGTTATCTTTGAGATTAAACTATAATTAGGTCTTCTTCTATGACATAAATGATATAAGTAAAGGAAGAATATGTAAACTACTCTCTCTCCCATCCTTGGATCCGGGGGTAGTGTGCATTAATGTTTAATGGTTTCTTTTTTTACTTAGTTCTGTTTTATTGCTCATGAAATGAGTGAGTGATTGCAGGAACCAGAGCCAAGCAAGCTTTCCCATACACCTCTGCCAGTGTACTGACCTGCAACACCCTGGTATTTCATTCCTTGGCCTCTGCTAAGTGGAGCCTGCCAGCCATTTTAAATTGTGCCAAACTGCATAGTGGTTTTGTGATGTGAAAAACATCCATTAAGTTATAGTGTGAGTCTACACACCACTTCATATTACTTGTAAACAAAGCCAGCTCCTTCAATCTCAGCCTTGAGAGTAGTATACTTAAAAAGAAAAAAAATTTAAAAAAGCAGATATATATGAAACAGCTTAACCAAGTATATGTGGAATATCCTATAAAATTTAACATTTAGGGATTAATTTTATTTTTATTTTCTTACTATAATACAACTGAATTAAATCTGAATCTTTAGCCTCATGACAAGTTCAGAACATGAGGACGTTGAAGGTAGAGACTTGCTCATACTTGACATTAGTCTTTTGCCCCCATAACCTCTAACACCCGCAAAGGCTTGTAACAAAGGACTCTCCCCAGCGGGGGGCAGAGGAATCTACTCTGGACATTGTTAAAAGCACCCCCATCCTCATTATCTCTGTTTTTCTTGAACATTGATATTTTTTTTCTTACATCAAAAGAATAAAGAAAATTAAATAGGTGAGTTCTCATTTAGTTAAAAAGCACTCCATGTATATTTAGGACAAAACCATTCAAGTTTATCCACAAACACTTCAAAGAGTAGTAAAAAGTATTATATTATTAAAAGTTTAGGGCCAGCCACAGAAACTATTGGCCAAGATAATATTCCAGTAAAAATAGCAATACAAGCCTTTGTAAACTGTTAATCAAGGTAAAAATATAAAATGACTATTTACTAATGAATGAAAAGAATCAAGAAAAAATGGTCTATTTGTAGGAATATTAATAAAAATTCTAAAACTAGAACTTACTATTCATAAGAAAAGGAATAATAAAAGATAACAGCATTCCCCCCACACTTCTTTACAAAAGATTTAGACTAATGGCAGGTGTTATTGCAAGTGTGTTCAAGCTAATTGAGTGGCTTACAGATTTGGGAGTGATAACCCAGAAATACTGACTTTACATTAAGCACACTTTAAAAGAATAATATATAATTTTCACTTAGTTTGCTAAACTATGCTGAATTAATATGTGTGAACCTGAAGAAGAGTTCCAGAGGGAGAGAAAAGTAATTGTTGCTTAATTGACATACAATGATGAAGGCCATTGTTGAGGAAACTCCACAGAGGTGAGATAAACTTTTCATGCAAAATTCTGTTGAATGTCAAGATTGATGATGACACACACTCCAAGAAGTGAGGAAAACCATAATGAATCACATAACAAGACTTTTTGGAAAAAGTAGGGCAGGTTCCAAAGCAGGTCTGAAAATGGCTTGAGAGAGAGTTGGATGGGGTGACTGGCATAGAATTTTACTGTGGTTAAAGGGTGGAATTGAGATAAGGAGGGCTATGTTTATATAGGCCAGAACTTTTTTTTTTTTTTTCTTTTCGGTGTTCCAGAATTCACTGTTTATGAACCACACCCAGTGCTCCATGCAATATGCATCCTCTGTAATACCCACCACTAGGCTCACCCAACCCCGTTCAAAACCCTCAGTTTGTTTCTCAGAGTCCACAGTCTTTCATGGTTCATCTCCCTCTCCAATTTCCCTCAACTCCCTTCTCCTCTGCATCTCCCAATGTCCTCTATGGTATTCCTTATGCTCCACAAGTAAGCAAAACCATATGATAATTGACTCTCTCTGCTTGATTTATTTCACTTAGCATAATCTCTTCCAGTCCCATCCATATTTATACAAAAGTTGGATATTCATCCTTTCTGATGGAAGCATAATACTCTGTTGTATATGTGGACCATATCTGCTTTATTCATTCGTTTGTTGAAGGGCATCTTGGTTCTTTCCACAGCTTGGCCACTGTGGCCATTGCTGTGATGAACATTGGGGTACAGATGGCCCTTCTGTTCACTACATCTGTATCTTCGGGGTAAATATCCAGTAGTTAGGCCAGAGTTTTTGCATAGTTCTAACGTCAAACTAGCACCAAAGAAGGAAGTACCCAAGCTTTCTTATAAGCTTATCCATATGAGGGACGCAAGGGAAAGGAATGGTGGGATTTGAAGCTATTTTCATGTTTAAGCAACAAGCATCTGCTTTATTACAAAGGAAAGCAATAGTGGTAAATTCAAATGGTGGTTTCCCTCCAAAGGATTGTCCCTCATTCCACTTTTGAAACTAGGTACAAGATCAGGATTGAGAAGAAGGTAAATTTCCAGGGCTCAGAAATACTTACATTAATGTAGAAGAGAATGATACTTTTGATCTGGGGCACAGCCTATACCAAAACCTCACTCCATGGAGAATTGCCTATAGGCATAAGCTGGTACCCCAGAAGATGACTAATGTGATGCCTTTGGTGGAGCTGAGGGAAATGCAAATGATGGAAATGATGATGGAAATAAATGACTTCTGTTTTCTGAGCACTTGTCAGTTGCAAAACACTGTGCTAAACCTCCCAGGAATAATAGTTCATCTTAACCCCTTTTTATAGATGAGCAAATTAAGATTCAGAGAGTAACAACAACACAGTGAATCAAAGCATCAAGATTTGAACTTGTTGTATGTCTTAGATTCTGGAATCTTACTCACTTCAAAAATAGTTACATAATGTCTGCTTATTTTACATAGCTGACATTTGAAACCATACATTTCTTATTACTACTGTCTTAGTAAACTTTTATGAAAATTTACTATTTTCATCTGTTTATATAGTGATTTCATTGAAGGAAAGGAGACAGGAAACAATATTTCTTTTTTATTAGGAAATATGGAGCTATTGCGGATCTTTTAGAAATGGCTGTAATTTGGGGCACCTGGGTGGCTCAGGGGGTTAAGCCCCTGCCTTCAGCTTAGGTCATGATCTCAGGGTCCTGGGTTTGAGCCCTGCCACAGGCTTTCTGCTCAACAGGAGCCTGCTTCCTCCTCTCTCTCTCTGCCTGCCTCTCTGCCTACTTGCGATCTCTGTCTGTCAAATAAATAAATAAATAATCTAAAAAAAAAAGAAAAGAAAAGAAAAGAAATGGCCATAATTGGGGTTTGTTTGACTTGCCATTTGTATTCTGAATCATGGGCTGGTTTTGTCTCTACTGTTAAAAAATAAAATTCAACTGGATAAATTTGAAGATCTAATTGTCTTTTTTCAATAATTCACGAATTACAAGTAGAAGGAACTTGGAAGAACTGTATACAATGGAAGACTTTTATATGCAGAAAAGAGGCAAGAAAAAGCAAGAGAGTGAATTGTTTCAGGCAATGTTGCCTATCTTTGGGAAAAGGTGAGGGTCTGTCCACCAGATTACATCACCAGTAGCACCAGGTATTTCCAGATTGACAGGTTAAAGGGTCATACTCCGGGGAGAAACAAACTGTAGTTATGTATTAAGTCTTGGTTTGTGGATGTGGGACTCAATACAAGTGACTCCATTTGGACCTGTTGTTTGTTTGTTTGTTTGTTTGTTTTTTAAACATTATCTTATTCTGAAGATTTCAATGGTTTATCACTACCAATAGAGTTAAGTGTTAAAATTATCACTCTATTTATTAAGTACTATTTTATTGGAAATTTTGTATTAAAAACTTAAACTGAGAAAATGAAGTAGAGGAAGCTCATTTAATATTGTCTACTGGAGTATACATAAAGATTGAAAATATTAATAATTACTTAGTAAATATTTAGTTTTTAGATCCATATCCTCAAAACACAATGAAAATATGTTAAGAATTAAAGGAAAAATCACATCTGAAATACCATATGTAATTTAGATTAGAATCTGAAAGATGAACAGGGTTAATAACAGAAACCTATTTATTTATTAAATATGTGCTATATATGGAGCACTTCACAAAACACAAGAAAGGCCAGAGAGGAAAGTTACTCCGTGTCTAGAAGAATTTATAATCTATTCAAGGAATCAATCATAGAAAACTGGCATGGGAATAACCACAAAGGAATTATATAAAATAAAGATAATATTTTCAAATATGCTAAAATTATGTTCAGAGAGGGATGGATTAACCAAGGAAACCTTCCTGAAAATAACTAATTTTGACCCAAATCTAGGAATAGTCACAGATATCTAGAGAATAGTAAGAAGAGGAGAAAATTTTGAACAGCATCACTTGAAATAAACAGAAAATATTTGTTCCTCAGCATCTCCCTCTTAAAGAAACCAGTCCTCTTCTTTTTCTTGTGTTCTCACTTCCTTGTGAGAAGGCTGTTCTCACTTCCTTGTCCACAATAACAGGCTCATGTTTAAGGATAGGCCAATCAGGTCACTTCATTTATCTGACCACAGTGATTGGTTTAGGTTGGGCACTAAGATTCAAACTGGGTCAAAGAGAAGTTTAGGATCGATCATACAAGTAAGTTGAAAGCCTAAACTCAAATTCAGGTTTATCTTATTTCAAAGATAACGGCTTTAGATTCTACACCCAATGTTCTCAAATTTTAGTCTGGAAGTCCTGTTAAAATACACCTTTCTGGATAACATTCAAAATTTCTGATTCAGTAGGTCTGGGTTGGATCCTGAAAATATGAATTCCTGACACATTTCCAGGTAGCATCAAAGATGCTGATCTGGCTAGCACTTCTGGTGACCACTATTCTACACAAGACTATAGAGTAATAATAAAGATAATGAAATGCTTGTTTGGGTTTAGACATGCAACATCTAGTTAAAAGGAAACTTCTAAGATTTCATAAAATAAATTTAGGATACTATCATGAGAAATACAAATGTAGATATAGTCATGAACTCACTGAAGAATTTGTTCACTGAAGGAGAAAACAGATACTTTAGCTAAACACTGGATGAAAAAGATGTAAAGAAAACAAAAGCTTAATGGATAGGAGGAAGAACAGATGAGTTGACAGCCCAAGAAATAACAGTTAGAAAAAGAGATAATTGAAACAGACTAAAAGTTATTGGAGTTTCATTTTTGACAACTTTTAGTTCAGATTAATATATAATTTTTATGTAGCCATTTATATCCCAGCCAATTATGATTTACATACTTGATGTCATATTATAAAAATAAATACAAAAGTACAAATTAACAGCAGAAAAACAAGTTCAAGAGCAAAAATAGGCAACAAACAGAAGGTGATGCTCAAATCTTTAAAGAAATGTAGAATTAGAGCAACATTAACAAATCAGTGTGTGAAGAAGGCAGAGTTGTGAGAGATATCATGTCGGTTTAAGAATAAACTGTTTGAAACCACTTATATTTTAAAAACACAGCTTTCACATAAAAAGGTGTTGTTTAAACCACATGATCTAACTGTAACTATAATCTGATAGATTTTTTTTTCATGCATCTTTATTTGGTGACAATAGTTAACAGGATAAGTTCCTTTTTTTAGAGAGAAAGAGTGATCCCGTCCATCTGACAGAAGGCTATTCCAGGGCTGGAAGAGAAATGCCCAACTCAATTATGAGATAGTTTAAGATACACAAAAGCAAAAGAAGCTTTGAAGTTTTCATTTGAAATACTTCACTGCTTTACTATCCAGTTGTTGGTTTGGGTGAAGCTCTAATAGCTGAAAATAAAGCATTGTCCCTTACTAATTAGATTTAAAAGAAAATTAGTTGAATCATGAAATAGGGCTTGTTTGGATGGTAACATTGAAACTTCAGGTAGAAGAGGGGAGGTTTTGAGGTATTAACTCCACATCTAAAGAGACAGCTGTCGTTTTGCTTACGTTTTCTATTCTCTTCCATGTACCCTGAGCCCATGTTTATGCAAGCAATGAATTCTGCTTTGAGCAGGAAAAAACTGTTTACCCGGTGTGGAATATACATCCTTTACATCAGCACTGGACAGCTCCAACAAAGCATAGCTAGAAAGCACACTGATTGAGTTTTCCAACTCCCCTTGCAGTGCTTTTTTTATCAAATAATGTTTGAGTGATCAGATCAAAGTCCTAGTAGGATAGAGAAGTTTCTTAAGTTTCATTTTTAAAATTATTGTTCCCAAATTGTACATGTATATGAAAATAATAAAGGTACACATTAGTTTAGCTTTTGATTTAAGATAAGTTACATTCCCATGAGTAAGAAACAATAGTTACAGAACATAGAAAATTCTAAAAGGACAAGGAGGAAGAGGAAAAAGGCAGGGAAGAGAAGATACCAATTAAATTCTATGACTTGCAGGAGAATTTCCCTGAATGCTGCAACTTATTAAATGTTCAGTATCTAGGGGCACCTGGGTGGCTCAGTGGGTTAAAGCCTCTGCCTTCAGCTCAGGTCATGATCCCAGGGACCTGGGATGGAGCCCTGCATCCGACTCTCTGCTCAGCAGGGAGCCTGCTTCTATCTCTCTCTCTGCCTGCCTCTCTGCCTACTTGTGATCTCTGTCTGTCAAATAAATAAATAAAATCTTTAAAAAAAATGTTCAGTATCTATATAGCAGATGATGTTGCACCTACATTTTTGTGTCTTCCTGTTTCAGTGCTTCAATCATTCCCCTGTGTGTATAACAGTAATAGGAGGGGTTTGTTAAAGATACATATTGCTTGGACTCACCCCTAGAGATTCTGATTATATGGATTAGGGTTTGGCTCAGGGATCTTGACTTTAATCTAGCACCACAACCTGCCCACGCACAAGTTACTCTGTTGTAGGTGAATTCCTTATACTGTCTGAGAAGCTCTTTTACCTTCTCAACAACTGTTATTATTCCCAGAAATCCTTGTATTTGATTTTTGAAGCCAAAAACCAACTGTTTGAGTGCTAAGACAAACACACCTGTGTGAAACTTATGTTGGCTTCCTCACTGTGTGACAATACAGGCCATAAAAAAGTAAAAGGGTATCTTGGGACAGATCACACCGTATGCTTCGATTCACCTACAACACGGAGAGTTGCTGACATTATGCTGGTTATCAGTTTTCAACATGCACTGTGTGGCATCCTTAAGACTGAGAGGAGCTACTGTTTTCTCTTACACTGAAATTTTCTATGTAATGAAGAAAATCAAGTATATTACTTTTATTTAAATGTTGCCATCCATGGCAGTCCTATAAATATTTCTGTGGCATTAGTAGTAACTTAAAAAATGAAATAAGGCTATAAAAAACCTTTCCTATGGTGATTTGACCATTCCATTTTATAGAAAACAAGGCGTGTATTTTTGTGCCCATTAGCAAAGTATATCCTTGTTAGATGCTTTTCCTTTTTTAAAGAAGTTGGCATGGAGCAAGCACACCATATTTCAAATAAATGGCATTGAAATAGCTCGCCACAGCAAATAGATGTAAATTTTCTAATGAATTAGCCCCAAGTCATAAAATATTTAGTTTGTTTAAGGGAGAGAGAATAAGTGGTTAAAATAAATTTCCTATGGTGAAATTTGAGAATCATCAAAATCAAGCAAACAGCAGCAAAATAGCATTTGAATTTTTTCCTCCATTTTTTTACTCGAGGGCCTGACTGAAATCCAGCATTCAACATTAAAGCAGCAATCTGCTGCAGAGTGGATGAATTTGTGATAAATGGTCCCTTGAGGTTTATAAAATATATTCTCCATAAAACAAGCCACAATATGTTTCTTCACATTAGTCAGTTCCTGACATTCAGGCTGCTGGAGTTCCAGTCCGGTGTTGGTACCTGCCATCCCCAAGCTGTAAACAACTCTTTGTTTATTGCAGCAAAGCTCATACATCCATTTCAAGGTTTTAGGCGATAAAAGGCTGACTGCTTACATAAACTGAAGTGGGCTGCAATGTTGTTATTTTGTTTATTGCTCTTTTACTGCAGTGGTCAAATAGTCCCTTTGAGACCAGACACCCGTTTTCTGCCATCTGCACAGTCAGTGTCAAAAAACTTGTGTCAACTAAATCACTGTGGGAAATATTTATAATGAGAGGACTAATTAAATGAAATGTTGCCTCCCAAACTTGAATAGGAAGTGCAGATGATTAATAACAAATTAAAAGTAATCTACCATTTTTTTTTTCTTCTTAGTGGATAGTAGCCTTTGCCTTAGGGATCTCGAGGGGTGTAAATCATTTCTGTCTACCTAGCAAGGGTTGGTTAAACATAACTTCTGTCCTTTTGTGTTAAGGTTTTGTGTTTATACTTCTGAAATTCATATCTCAATGCCTCTAGACAATTGCAACCACATATTAGGTTTATAGGCTATAAATACCCACCCAGGTATCAAATCACTTATTTTTGTCTTTATGTTGTCTGAATCAGCAAGTCCAAAAACAAAACCACAACTTCAAGCAGAAAGTAAAATTTGATCACACAAAATTATATTCATATAAAGCAAAATCATGAAAGTTTATGAGTGGAGGTAATCTGTTTTCTTCCAGACAAAAATCATTACATTTTAATTTGAAATGATAGAGGCATTTCTCTAAAAAAGTCTAAGAATGCCATATTTTTTAATTTTTTTAATTTAATTTTTTGTGTGTGTTCCAAAATTCACCGTTTATACACAACACCCAATGCTCCATGCAATATGTGCCCTCCATAATACCCACCACCAGGCTCACCCAACCCCCGAACCCCCTACCCTTCAAAACCCTCAGTTTGTTTCTCAGAGTCCACAGTCTCTCATGGTTTGTCTCCAACTCCTATTTTTCCCAACTCACTTCTCCTTTCCATCTCCCAGTGTCCTCTATGTGTTTTTCCTTATGCTCTACAAATAAGTGAAACCATATGATAATGCCATATTTTAAATATTGAACTCTAGAGTGTGGTTCCATGGCATGATTTTGACATTTATTTTTGGAACTCATATTGAAATGTAAGATATGTATCTCAATAAAGAGAGAGTATTTCCTTCTTTGAATCTCATCACAATACAGAGCTGACATAAGCTTTGAATACTTTGATGATAATAAGGGTTTACTTCAATAAAATAGGTTGTAGAAGAGTTTGAGGTTTTAAACTTTCTAAAGAATTGCTTTTGAATGGAAATAAATTACACTTTATATTTAGAAGTGAGGAAAAATATATATATTTATTAAAATGTATAGTTGGAAACATATTTAAGCAAAAACAATTTCTAATTGAGCAATTTTAATGAAAAAATACTTTCTACTGAAAAATCATAAAATTATTTTGTTACACAATCTTTAAAATGCTTATAAGACAGTGTTTTCAAGATGAAAAAGGAAACTGGTGTTCAGTTGAATTTATGTTTAAAACATGGCTTTGAAAACATAGAGGCAAATATTTTTATTTTATGTTCCATTCATACAAATCTGTCAATTCTAAAAAAAAGTTTTTAATCTCTCAATATTTACATATTACATACATGGTAAAGCAACTGGACAGATTAGTGTGCATCATTTTCTGATGTATATAATATGATTTATAAGCATATGATATGAAATTTATGCATACCTTAATCTTTAACACATTACTGAATTGAAGAAAAAAACCCAATAGAATGTTCTACCTATCGAAGTAGACTGTTTCAATAAAATGGAATTAAATTAACAAAGTGAGACCCAGTGCAACAGTTGTGTATATACCTACTCCAAGACGATGAATTCTATCCCAAAAGGATTTTCTCATCTAGAAATATGGATATGATATGAGGATATTTTTCATGTCAACATGTTGCTTAATATATACATGATATATGGATGGATGGGTGGATATCTGAAAATTTATATAAGGAGCCATAAATCCACAGGAGCGGGTAAATAAATAAAATCCAGTGCCTATGAGATTTTTAGTTATAAAGCATTTTGTTCTGAGAGTTCTCATAAATGGTAAAAAAGAAAAATGTATATATTATATAATTCTCATTGTCTGAAAGAATAAAACATGTTATTTAGGAGAGACATTTCTGGTACATAATTTTTAAAAAAATACATATTAGTCTTTAATGTAGAGATATTACATTACAAAGTGAATTTCAAAAGAGCTCTTAAGAAATGTCCACAAACATGGGAAGTACTTTTTAATAATAAACTATTAAACAATTAAATGGCATAAAGTGCAATTTGTCCCATTATTAGTAATGTTACCTGTGATCATTTGGTTAAGGTCACATCCATCAAATTTCCCCACTGTGCAATCCCATTTTCCACTTAACAATTACTATAGTTGATTCTGCTATAATATTTCTTTTGAAAACACAGATTTGTTCCTATGTGATTGATACATCAGAGAACTAATTGGCAAAAAATTGTGTGTGTTTGTTTATGTGTGATTTTAGTCTTGTAGAAACACTAGGTAGACACAAAAAATAAGACCCAGTTGGACCAGGCTTTGTAGGAATACACAAAACACACACATGTACACCCTTCAAACATCTGCCTGCTACCTCAGTTGGCCATGTGAGGCATGAGACAAACTGAACCACATTATTTGTTACAACTTCCTACCTAATTTCAGATAAACTTTCTTCCACCATAGCACAATCACACAAGCTGCAGTTCATCCAACATCAATAACTAGAATCAAATTTCAAGACTTTCTCAAGATAAAGTGCCCTATTTATTATAATGTATATTATATATACATTATATATAACATATATATATATATATAATGTATATATATCTTAACCACTTAATATGCTACCATTTTTGTTAGGTTTCTATCTCTCTCTCTTTTTTTTTTTTTTTTAAGATTTCTTATTTATTTATTGGACAGAGAGATAGAAAGCACAAGTAGGTAGAGCAGCAGAAAGAGGGAGAAGGAGAAGCAGGCTTTCCGTGAAGCAGAGAGCCTGATGCGGGACTCAATCCCAGGACCCTGGGATCATGACCTGAGCCAAAGGCAGGCATTTAACCGACTGAGACACCCAGGAACCCTTTCAATGATGATATCTTTATATTTTCCGCAAAACCCTGTGGTTTTTATTTTGCAATTTTGCATGGCATGATGACTTTTAGAAACACATCCCATAATAGTAGAACCGGTTATTATGATCTGTTGTAGATGGTTTAAGGCTATGTAAGAGTCCTATTTTCTATCAAGAATTCACCATTGATTCTAGCATCTATTGGTGGATTATTGCCAGTAGTATTAAGACAATTTTCTTTTATTTTTCTTGCTTTTTCTTTTTTTAAATTTTATTTACATTATAGATAACATACAGTGTTATCTTAGTTTCAGGTATACAATATAGTGATTCATCAATTACATACATCACCCAGTGCTCATCACAAGTGCTCTCTCCTTAATCCCTATCATCTGTTTATCTACCCCCCCATCCCTACTCTGGTAACTGTCAGATTGTTCCCTAAAGTTAAGTGTGTTTCTTGGCTTGTTTCCCTCTCTCCCTCTCTTATATTTTTACCCTTTGTTCATTTGTTTTGTTTCTTAAATTCCACATATGAGTGAAATCATACCATATTTGTATTTCTCTCACTGACTTATTTCACTTAGCGTAATACATTCTAGATCCATCCACATCCTTGCAAATGGCAAGACTTCCTTCTTTTTTAAGGCTGAGTAATACTCTTCTCCCACTCAGAAGATTGTCTTTTTGTTTTGTTGATTGTTTCCTTTGCTCTGTGTGAATCACTTTTTAATTCAATGTGGCATAACCCTCTAAAAGGATAACTTATTTGATAGTTTTTTTTTTTTAAATTAAACGAGTAGAAATTCCTTTAATCTGGCTCCTTTTTGCCACATTCCCATCATTTCTTGAGCTTTTTCTTACTTTTTCACACAACTTGGTATTCCATGCTCATTGTATGCTTTTCCTGTCATTTCTCTTTATGGTTCCTTTTAGTTAACAATGATACTCAGAGGCCAAGACCTGTTATGTTTACTATTTGTTACAAGGGGCTCTAGAACATTCTGAAGGACAGTTACTGGAAAATATACTTTTTGAAACACAAAAATGAGCTTGTAGCAAAAATGTATTTCATGAGAATGGGATTTTAAATTTTTGCCTTTCTTAGTTTTGCATAAATTATCATCATTTTGACATTTTTTTTCTCTTTGTAAAGGACGATGGGGAATAGTTTATCCTATTTACACAAGGTAAAGTTTCATTACCCTTAAATAGTGGACTTAGAATAAAATAAGTTCTATAACTCATGGATGTATGGAATGATTTTGGGAAATTCGGGCCACAAGAAAATAGAATTTCATCACAGATTTTATTTAAGGTGTATTATCTAATCTTGTAACTATTCTTGAACGTTAGTGAAAACTGACAAAATCAACTTTCATTGTTATTATAATGTTTGAGTTTATGCAGAGAAAAGGGAATATATCAGCAAAAAGAAATCATGAAGTAAATGTTGCCTTCTGTTCTCATTATTATGAAAACAAATGCATTTTAAAGCATGGCCAGTTAAACAACAACAAAAAACTGAACTAGAGATTTCACTAACCATAAACAATCAAATATTTCAGGATCATCCATAGTTTTTAATTTAAAGGAAAAAAAATCCTAACAGTAGCTTCACCCTCTCCTTTACCCATATGCACATACAAAACTAGACAGAGTCACACAAACATATAGAGATATAAATTTCCCTTAATGACATTTAATCTGTCTTAAAAACTTGAGAAACAAATGTTAAAGTTTAATTATGAAAGCATAATTTGAGGTTCTTGAAATATGAGGAGCAAATAATTATTATAAAATAGTTGAAGACAGTTATGGTGAGTTCTGTTACCTTCAGGTGGTCACAATTATACACGCAGAATATATGTCAAGGTTATTTAACTCCCAAATTATGGGATAGATTTTATGTCAACTTATTTTTATGTACAGCCCAATTAGGTGGCCAAGTTAATTGATTTAAACTTCTATTTATACAGCATTGTCAGTATGTACTGATTACTAAGCTGGCTCTGAGTTAACAAATTTTATAAATTTTACATTTTATATTTTGCATATGTTTTAGGAGAATATAATATAAATATATTATCCCTTTCTATCAGTATGCTAACATTGTTGTGCTACCAACAGATGTTACAATATATTGTAGTAAGTTTTATAATAGAGACAACCCTGCACTCATAGTATTAGCTAGCAATATAACATTGATTATGTTAGGTTCTGTTTAAGGCACTTAGATGTCTGAATTCAGTTGATCCTCTTACTAGATGACTCTAGGAGGTAGGTTGACTGATATGTAAATTGGGACCCAAAGAGTTTGAGTAATTTATGATGGTTACACAGCAGGTGAATGGTAGAACTGGGACTCAGACCCATAAAGTCTGGCTGCGCAGTTCATGTTCTTTTTTAGCCTTAAAATGAGAAAAGAGGAAAAAAAAAAAGAAAAATAAAGAAACAAACACTTTTGTTAGGCAGGGTAAGGGATGGAGTGTTTAAAGTAGGATTCACTGCACAAATTTGCATCATATACCTGTCCTCATGGAACTTTCACTCCATGATATGTTGTAGAGTGTAATCTGTAGGAACTCTGGTCAATGTTTTGAGGAGAAGGTTATTGAATAAACTAGAATTTGGGGTCATAATTAGCTAAGTTTTCTTTATCTTTCCCCTAATTATCATGGGTAATTTAAGATATGGTATATAATAAAAGCAAAATAACTAAAATCAATGTTAAGTTACCCAGGAACCACATAATTCTCTGTCTCATAATTCTGTAAATATTGAATATCCAAATATTATCTTGAGCCAGGCAGAATGAATCATATGCATAAGTAATTATTGTTAAATAAATTCCTGTCCCCTAATATAATGGATCTATATTTTGCATGAACTTTACAAAGCAAATCATTGTAGTTGGTGTTAATAAAATTGTCAGTATGAATCTTCTTATGTTGATTATATTTATAGGTCCTTAAACTTGATTGAATTTTAGAGAAAATTCTCAAATTAGCCTCCTGTTGTTCCGTTTTCCAATGGCTTAAGTATCTACTACATCTATCTTTTTAAATTATTATAAATTTATTAATCCTGATGCTTGTTTAATTATATGACAATATACAAGCCATTTATGGTTTTTCTTTGCAGTTATGTCTTCTTCTGTTCTACCTGATGCATTTGGAATTAGCTTATGTTCCCATACTTAATTTCTGTTTATTAATGGATACATCGTCTTCATACAATAGTTTATGTGCTTTGAAAATAGACTCACCAGTGTGTCACTATTTATTGTTACCTGACCTCTTGTCTCTCTGCTCTTTGGGATTCTGTTCTTTTGGTATCAGTAGTACACCTTATCATTAATCACTGTGCCTCTTTATTGAAAAGTATGAGCAATCTTTGGAGCAAATTTGCCTGACTTAAAGATAGAAGGAGAAGTTGCGTAGCCTGAAATCAGTTGAATTTTTTATTCTTAGTCTTAGTCTATTTTTATTCTTAGTCTGTCTGTCCACACCATACCCTGGTGCTAAATACCACCTTCCTCAATTGCATTTATCTTTCCTCTGATTTATTATTCCAAAGTTTGTGCAAGCTATGTTAAATAAATTAAGTTGTTTTTCGCTTGTGCATTATCCTAAGACTTCTCCTGAAGTACACTAAGAGGAATGAGAATAATAGTGGAACTGAGAAACTAAATAGAGATGGAAGGTAAAGCATGGATTTTCTGACCTTTGTTGCTGACCTGAAATCAAAATGAGCACACAAAAATTTTCCCAAGAGACATAAAA
Organism: Mustela erminea; assembly: GCF_009829155.1. NCBI lineage: Eukaryota > Metazoa > Chordata > Mammalia > Carnivora > Mustelidae > Mustela > Mustela erminea. Next base: position 57,771,492 of record NC_045625.1, read on the forward strand.
CCTGCTTGTTTTGGCCTTGCCCCTTTCTGACATTTGCTTGGTGATTCTGTCATTGAGGGTGAATGACCAGAAGAACCTTCTCCTCTATGGCAATGCTGTAATGTAAGGAGTCTCAATCCCCATTGCCAAAAAATAAGAAAGGAAGAGATTGCCTTAAAATTTGGGAGACTCTTGGGTGCCTAGGTGGCTCAGTGGGTTAAGCCTCTGCCTTCGGCTCAGGTCATGATCTCAAGGTCCCAGGATCAAGCTCTGCATCCAGCTCTCTGCTTAGTGGGGAGCCTGCTTCCCCCTCTCTGTCTGCCTGCCTCTCTGCCTGCTTATGATCTCTCTATGTCAAATAAATAAATAAAATCTTTTAAAAAAATTGGGGAGACTCTTTTATATAGATAGTAGTGATAGAGAATCAATATAAAGAACAGGGGTCAGGGTTATGAAGGCAGCTTGGAAACTTCCAGAATATTAGAAATTAAGAGATAGGGTATAGGGAGTTTCTGATGTGAAACCCAAAAAGAAAGATTGGGTAACATACTTCAACCCCACCTCCCCCAGAATTTCCAAATGAATTTTTAAATTATGTGCATCCTTGTACTTATTTAGTTTAAAATCTGTCATTTTACTCATAAGGTGAAGTGGTGGCAATGAATGCAGTTTTCAACATTTATAAAATGTGAATGATTTATTCACCCTTTAACAATATGATACAGTCATCCATCTTCAAAATATGTGCCCAAGCTATACATCATTTTCTGCTTTAATATGTATTTCCTTTTAATTCTTAACGGAATTTTATCTCCATGAAATATGATATTTTATTCTTTGAAGTCTTAGTTATTATTGACCTGTAGACTAGTGTCCCTTTATTTTCTCTCCAGGTCTTTGTAGTTTAGAAGAATGTTTTCCAAAAGAACATCGTGTGATAGCGAAGATGTTCTAATCTGCACTGGCCAATACTGCAACCACTAACATCATATGTCTAGTGAGCAGTTAAAATGTGGGCAGTCTATGAGGAATTAATATTTTTTTGAAGATTTTATTTATTTGAGAGAGACTGAAAGCATGAGTGAGGGAGAAGGGCATAGGGAGAGGGAGAAGCAGACTCCCTGCTGGAGAGGGAGCCCGAGGCAGGGCTTGATTCTAGGACCCTGGGATCATGACCTGAGCCTAAGGTAGATGCCTGACCGAGGCACCCAAGCTCCCTGAGGAATGGAATCTTTAACCTTATTTAATTTTAATTATTTAAAACATGAAGGACCACATGAGGTAATAGGTTTCCTTATTGGACAGCATAGTCTTAAGGTAGTGCTCTCAGTTTAGGATGATTGAAAGATGGACTTCATTTTTTGTAAAGTGGGAGAAAAGTGTTGTAAAAATAGAGGCAGAGGAGAGAACCAGGTGATGACTCTATAGTATGTGAATCACCCAGTACAGCATTTTTTTAAAAAGATTTTATTTATTTATTTGACAGACAGAGATTACGAGTAGGCAGAGAGGCAGGCAGAGAGAGAGAGGAGGAAGCAGACTCCCTGCTGAGCAGAGAGCCCGAATCGGCGCTCGACCCTGGGACCCTGTGACCATGACCTGAGCCAAAGGCAGAGGCTTTAACCCACTGAACCACACAGGCTACCCACCCCCACAAGTACAACATTTTTGTCAGGCAAAAAGACATTTGGAAAAATCCTTGTGGACCCCTCAACTGACTTTTGAAAATCTCTGCTTCCACCTTTGTGTAGAATGTTTTATCCATAATTTTGTGTTATGATTTCTGGAATGAGGTTAGTTTCCTCCAGAATCTGCAGCGAGATCATAGTCTGCCCAAGGCAAGAGGAAATAACATCAAACCAAAGCTATGCTATTAAATAACTATAAACCAGTTACAGACTTGTAGGTTATGACATGAAATCCTGCACATTATTGGTAGGTTAATATTACATGGACAGTATCTGGTACTGAGTATGCAATAAGTAGATGGCTCTGTGTAAAAGAAGTATTCTGAACAGACTAGGATTCCAGGACTAAGCAGAAGAAAATTCTTTGGCATTCTTTATGACATCAGGTTAAACCAACAGCTATCATAGAAACATACCCAGATATTTTTAATGATATTATTACAGGCATTCTTTTGAACTTTGTGAAGACAGATATTAAGGGATATTTAGCAATTCAATTCTATTTTTACAACACTTTTCTCCCACTTTATGTTGTTTGAAAAAATATAGTTAGAATGCCAAGGAATAATGCATATTTTGCATTTTTATGTTACCTTTGTTCTGTTGAAATAAGAGATCTATTAAAACTAATACCTCTTTCTGACCATATCTTTAGAGCGAAAGTAAATACTATTACCCTGGAAATAGAAGCATTTGCCCATAGAGAAGAAATTTAGTCTGTAAATTCCAGTATTCTAATTTACCTGATCATGTGCCCACTAAGAATACACCACCTGTACTCCAGTGTTCATAGCAGCAATGGCCACAGTCGCCAAAATGTGCAAAGAACCTAGATGCCCTTCAATGGACAAATGGATAAAGCAGATATGATCCATATATACAACGGAGTATTATGCCTCCATCAGAAAGGATGAATACCCAACTTTTGTATCAACATGGATGGGACTGGAAGAGATTATGCTGAGTGAAATAAGTCAAGTAGAGAGAGTCAATTATCATATGGTTTCACTTACTCATGGAGCATAAGGAATAACACGGAGGACATTGGGAAATAGGAGAAGTGAGTTGGGGGAACTCAGAGGGGGAGACAAACCATGAGAGACTGTGGACTCTGAGAAACAAACTGAGGGTTTTAGAGGGTGGGAGCGTGGAGGGTTGGGTGAGCCTGGTGGTGGGTATTAAGGAGGGCTCATAGTGCATGGAGCACTGGGTGTGGTACATAAATAATGAATTTTGGAACACTGAAAAGAAATAAAATTGAAAAAATTCCACCTTAAAAAAATACATTGCACTAACTTTGCTTATTTTACTGTATCATAATTTGTCTTTCTAGTCTACCTCTGTATTTTACTTCATCTGCAGTTATAAGATTTAAAAATAGTAACAGGAAACCTTTTTAATGCAAAAAGAAAAAGAAAGTAGCTAATATTATACTGTGAATTGAAATTAAAAATCACTTGTTAGTGTTGTCCATTAATTGGATTATTACTTCTCAAACTGACACTACAGGTTACTAGGGCATAGAAAAATGACTTTTTAAAAAATTATGGGGGCACCTGGGTGGCTCAGTGGGTTAAGCCTCTGCCTTTGGCTCAGATCACGATCTCAGAATCCTGGGATCCAGCCCCACATCAGGCTCTCTGCTCAGCAGGGAGCCTGCTTCCCTCGCTCTCTCTCTCTGCCTGCCTCTCTGCCTACTTGTGATCTCTTTCTGTCAAATAAATAAATAAAATCCTTTAAAAAAGAATTCTGTAAAAATTATCATGTTTTTATTTTAATAAGTTTTATATAAAATAAGAATTTAATAATTTTTAATAAGAAATTTTATTTTAATAAGGAAAATAAGTGACTGCCTCAAAGTATATTGAACTCAAATGCAAAAGCTAACATGTGCCCTCAAAAATAACACATACCTGTTCAAAAAAATTCATTTCTTCACATGATTTTGGACAACATCAGATATTGACTTCATGGAGGATTTTGGTTGTTAATAAAATGCTGTTTCCCGTAAAACATTTTGATTTGATATATTATGGTATTAGGAAATATTAATTTTTTAAGTTATGGATAGATAGATGTGTGTGTATTCTTCAGATGCAATTTCCTAAATTTAAATAAAAATAATAACTGATTTTATTATACTCTGAACTACACATCAGACCTTAAGCATTTAGTTTCATAATATGCTATAAGATAAATATTACTATTGCTGTAATTTTGTGGGTGAGGAAAAAGAAGCTTATTGATAAAGTTCTTATCTATGTTCACAGAAATAGTAAGAGGAATAGCCATGTCTCTAACCCAGGCTTCCAAATCCAGGAAGTTAATCCACAATTTCCTTCAATTTAGGAATCAAGTTAAGTGAAGATATATCTTAAAATTCAGTTGTGATATTCTTAATATTTTAATAAGGCCATTAGAAATATATTTGTCATAAGAATAATATTTCTAAATAAAGTTTTTCCATTTATTTCACAAAAGATGGAGGTAATTAAGCATAGAAAAAATACTCATAGTATGAAACTTGATAGTTACCATTAATTGAAAAAGTTGTTCAGTATTGCATAAAAAAGTTCATCAAATTATTTTCATAAATAAATACATTATGCACTTATATTTAAGATTGATAAGGGAAATGCTTCTTGCCTATTGTGTTCATTAACATATGCCAGATTCCTAGAAGAGGGCATGCTGCGGAGTAGACATTCAATAATATTTCTGAATAAATGAATAATTTGTCTTTCCATATATGAGGACTTTTTTTTATAAGTTTTTACTTATCTCAGGCTCACATGTGTGTAACAATTTTGTTATATACACAATATGTGAGATAAATAAATGGAACTGACATAAAAGCAAGTGAAAGCAGAATTTGTACTTTATAATTTTCTTTTTTTTTTTTTAAAGATTTTATTTATTTGACAGATCACAAGTAGGCAGAGAGGCAGAGAGAGAGAGAGGAGGAAGCAGGCTCCCTGCAGAGCAGAGAGCCCGATGCGGGGCTCGATCCCAGGACCCTGGGATCATGACCTGAGCCGAAGGCAGAGGCTTTAACCCACTGAGCCACCCAGGCGCCCCTATAATTTTCTTTCACGGAAAAAGTTCATGACAGAATCCAGTTTAGAGAGGATGTTGTTATAGAAGTATTTATGTCTTGAAAACAAGATATTGCTCCAAAATACTGCAAGCGTTATTCCAGATCTCCCACATTTTTTACTGCCTCCAAACAAATATAAATGTGATAGGTATGGGTATGACACCTGCTTCCAAGTTCCTAGTTGCTGCAGGACATTCTAAGCTCTGAATTCTGAGCCCTGCTAAATTCTATGTTGAAACCCTAAACCAAGTGTGACTGTATTTGCGTTTAGGACTATTAGGAGATAGTTAAGTTTAAATGAAGTCATAAAGGTGAGATCCCAATCTGATAGGATCGGTGGCTTTGTAAAAAGAATAGAGAAGACTTTTCTCTCTATCTTTCTCTCCACCTGTACACACCGAAGAAAGAGGTCACAGTGAAAAGGCAGCTGTCTGAAAGTCAGGAAAAGAGCCCTTATCAGAAAGTGATCATGCTGTTACTGCGATCTTGGACTTCCAACCTTCAGAACATTAATTTCTGTAGCTTAAGTCACCCAGCCTATAGCATTTTCTTATGGCAGCCCAATGAGAGAACATGTTACATTTTATTAATTAAATGGAAGAATTTATTGGTGTCCATCATATATAGTTAGCCTTATTTGAAATAAAAATTAATAGTATTTTTTGTTGTTGTTTCTAACAATGGGCACACTATTTCTATACAGCAATCATAAAGGGGATCAATGGTTACATACAATTTTTCCTGCAAGCAAATATTTGGGACTACTTGCTCTTTTTTTGTTTGTTTATTTGTTTTTAATTAGTTTCATAGGTAGAATTCAGTGATTCTTCAGTTGCATATAGCACCTGGTCCTCATTACATCAAATAACCTCCTTAAAGCCATCACCCAATTATTGATGCCCCCCACCTATCTGCCCTCCAGCAACCCTCAGTTTGTCTCTTAAGGTTTGCTTCCCTTTCAATTTTCATCTTACTTTGTTTTTCCTTTCCTTTCCTTATGTTCATCTGTTTTGTTTCTTAAATTCCACATATGACTGAGATCATGTGATAATTGTCTATCTCCGACTGACTTAATTCACTTACCATAATACCCTCTAGTTCTATACCTACCCTTGCAAATGGCAAGATTTCATTCTTTTTGATGGTTGAGTAATAGTCCATTGTGTGTGTGAGTGTGTGTGTGTGTGTATTGATATATATCACTTTTTCTTTATTCATTCATCTGTCAATGGACATCTGGGTGCTTTCCATATTTTGGCCATTGCAGACATTGTTCGTATAAACACTGAGGTTCATGTGCCCCTTCAAATCACTATGTTTGTATCCTTTGGATAAATACCTAGTAGTGCAATTGTTTGGGCATAGGATAGCTTTATTTTTAACTTTTTGAGGAACCTCCAAACTGTTTTCAAGAATGGTTGTACCAGCTTGCATTTCTACCAAAACTGTTAAGAGGGTTCCCCTTTCCCTTCATCCTCACCAATATCCATCGTTTCCTGAGTTGTTAATTTTAGCCATTCCAACTGGAATGAGGTGATGTCTCATTGTGATTTGGATTTATTTTTCCTTGATGCCGAGTGATTTTGAACATTCTATTTTTCATCTGTCTGTTGGCCATTTGGATTTTTTTGCAGAAATATCTGTTCATGTCTTCTGCCCATTTTTTGACTGGACTTTTTGGTTTGTAAGTGTTGAGTTGGGTAAATTCTTTTTAGATTTTGAATATTAGCCCTTTATCTGATAAGACATTTGCAAATACCTTCTCCCATTCTGTAGATTACCTTTAAGTTTTGTCAGTTGTCTCCTTAGCTGTGTAGTAACTTTTTATCTTGATAAAGTTTCAGTAGTTCATTTTTACTTTTGTTTCTCTTGCCTTTGAAGACGTGACTCACAAGAAGTTGCTGTGGCTGAGGTCAAAGAGGCTGCATTTGATGGATTTCTGTCTCACATAGGTCCATTTCTGGGTTCTCTATTCTGTTATTGATGTTTCTGTTTTTGTGTCAATTCTATACTGTCTTGACGATTACAGCTTTGTAATATAGCTTGAAGTCTGGAAATGCGATGCCTTACACTTTGGTTTTCTTTTTCAACATTACTTTGGGTACTCTGAGTCTTTACTAGTTCCATACAAATTTTATGATTGTTTGTTCCACTTCTGTAAAAAATATTGGTTGTGATTTGATAAGGATTGAATGGAAAGTGTAGATTGCTTTGGGTAGCATAAATATTTTAACAATATTTCTCTTCCTTTTTTAAATTAATATATGATATATTATTTGTTTCAGGGGTTCAGTTATGTGATTCACCAGTTTAAACAATTCACAGCACTAACGATAGCACATACCCTCCCCAATGTCCATCACCCAGCCACCCACCCCTCCCACCCCTCTCCCCTCCAGCAACCCTCAGTTTGTTTCCTGAGATTACGAGACTTTTATGGTTTGTCTCCCTCTCAAGTTTCATCCTGTTTAATTCTTCCCTCCCTTCCCCTATGATCTTCTGTCTTGTTTCTCAAATTCTTCATATCAATAAGATCATATGACAATTATCTTTCTCTGATTTACTTATTTCAGTTAACATAATACCCTCTCGTTCCATCCACATTGTTGCAAATGGCAAGATTTCAAGTTTTTTGATGACTGCATAATATTCCATTACACACACACACACACACACACACACACACACCCCATCTTCTTGATCCATTCTTCTGTTGATGGACATCTAGGTTCTTTCCATAGTTTTCCATAGTTTGGTTATTGTGAACATTGCTGCTATAAACATTCCGGTGCATGTACCCTGTGCATCACTACATTTGTATCTTTAGGGTAAATACCCAGTAGTGTGAATGCTGGGTCATAGGGTAGTTCTGTTCTCATCTTTTTGAGGAATCTCCATGTTATTTTTCAGAGGGGCTGCACCACCTTGCATTCCCAGCAGCAGTGTAGGAGGATTCCCCTTTCTCTGCATCCTCGCCAACATCTATCACTTCCTGACTGGTTAATGTTAACCATTAACTAGTGTGAGGTGGTATCTCATTGTGGTTTTGATTTGTATTTCCCTGATGCTGAGTGCTGTTGAACACTTTTTCATGGGTCTATTAGCCATTTGGATGTCTTCTTTGCAGAAATGTCTGTTCATGTCTTCTGCCCATTTCTTGATTCAGTTATTTGTTCTTTGAGTGTTGAGTTTCATAAGTTCTTTATACATTTTGGAAACTAGCCCTTTATCTGATACATCATTTGTGAATATTTTCTCCCATTCTGTCAGTTGTCTTTTGGTTTTGTTGACTGTTTCCTTTGTTGTGCAAAAGCTTTGGATCTGGATGAAGTCGCAGTAGTTCATTTTTGCCCTTGCTTCCCTTGCATTTGATGATGTTTCTAGGAAGAAGTTGCTGTGGCTGAGGTCAAAGAGGTTGCTGCCTGTGTTCTCCTCAAGGATTTTGATGGATTCCTGTCTCACATTGAGGTCTTTCATCCATTTTGAGTCTATTTTTGTGTGTGGTGTAAGGAAATGGTCCAGTTTCATTCTTCTGCATGTGGTGTCCAATTTTCCCAAAACCGTTTTTTGAAGAGACTGTCTTTTCCCCATTGGATATTCTTTCCCGCTTTGTCGAAGATTAGTTGACCATGGAGTGGAGGGTCCATTTCTGGGCTCTCTATTCTGTCCTCTTGATCTATGTGTCTATTTTGTGCCAGTACCATACTGTCTTGATGATGACAGCTTTGTAATAGAACTTGGAAGTCAGGAATTGTGATGCCACCAACTTTGGCTTTCTTTTTAACATTCCTCTGGCTATTCACAGTCTTTTCTGGTTCCATATAAATTGTAGGATTATTTGTCCCATTTCTTTGAAAAAAATTGATGGTATTTTGATAGGGATTGCGTTAAATGTGTAGTCTACTTTAGATAGCACAGATATTTTCATAATATTTGTTCTTCCAATCCATGAGCAGGAATGCTTTTCCATTTCTTTGTCAATTTCTTTCATGAGTATACTATAGTTTCCTGAGTACAGATTCTTTGCCCCTTTGGTTAGGTTTATGCCAGGTATCTTGTGGTTTTGGGTGCAATGGTAAATGGGATCAACTCCTTAATCTCTTTTTCTTCTGTCTCTTTGGTGCATAGGAATGCACCTGATTTCTCTGCATTGATTTTTATATCCTGACACTTGATTGAATTCCTGTAAGAATTCTACTAGTTTTGGAGTGGAGTCTTTTGGGTTTTCCACATAAAATTATCATACTATCTGCAAAGAGTGAAAGTTGACTTCTTCTTTGTTAATTTGGATACTTTTATTTCTTTTTGTTGCCTGATTGCTGAGGTAAGGACTTCTAGTACTATGTTGAATAGCAGTGGTGATAGTGGACATCCCTGCCATATTCTTCACCGTAGAGGAAAACCTCTCAGATTTCCCCATTGAGAATGATATTCTTTGTGGGTTTTTCATACATGGCTTTGATGATATTGAGGTATGTTCCTTCTATTTCTACACTGTGGGAGAATTTTTATCAAGAAATGATGCTGTATTTGTCATTTTTTTTCTGCATCTATTAAGAGGATCATATCGTTCTTGTCCTTTCTTTTATTAATGTGGTTTATCACACTGATTGATTGTGGATGTTGAACCACCCTTTCAGCCCAAGAATAAATCCCAGTTGATCATGGTGAATGATACTTTTAATGTACTGTTGGAGCCTATTAACAAATATGTTGGTGAGAATTTTTACATCCATTTCATCAAGGATATTGTTCTGTAATTCTTTTTAGTGGCCTCTTTCTTTGGTTTTGGGATGAAAGTAATGCTGGCCTCATAGGATGAGTTTGGAAGTTTTCCTTCCATTTCTATTTTTTTGAATCAGTTTCAGAAGACTAGGTATTAATTCTTCTTTAAATGTTTGGTAGGATTCCGCTGGGGGGCCATCTGACCATTGACTCCTGTTTGTTGGGAGATTTTTTATTACTGATTCAATTTCTTTGCTGATTATGGGTTTGCTCAGGTTTTCTATTTCTTCCTATTTCAGTTTTGGTAGTTCATGTGTTTTTAGGAATTCATCTACTTCTTCCAAATTGCCTAATTTTTTGGCTTATACTTGCTCATATTATTCTCTTATAATTGTTTGTATTTTTTGATATTGGTTTTGATCTCACCTCTTTCATTCATGATTTTATTTATTTTGATATTTTTATTTTTGATAAATCTGGCTAGGGATTTATCAATCTTATTCTTTCAAGCAACTCCTACTTTCATTGATCTGTTATACTTTTTTTTAAATTTAATTTCTGTATCATTGATTTCTGCTCTAATCTTTATTATTATTACTCTCCTGCTGAATTTAGGTTTTGTTTGCCATTCTCTCTCCAGGTCCTTTAGGTGGAAGGTTAGGTTGTATATTTGAGACTTCTTGTGTTTTGAGAAAGGCCTGTCTTGCTACATTCTTCCCTCTTAGGACTGTCTTTGCTTCATCCCTAAGGTTCTGAACTGTCATGTTTTCATTTTTGTTTGTTTCCATATTTCTTTTTAGTTCTTCTTTAATTTCCTGGTTGACCCATTCATTCTGTAGTAGGATGTCCTTTAACCTCCATGTATTTGTGCAACTTCCATATTTTCTCTTGTGATTGAGTTCCAGTTTTAAAGCACTGTGGCCTGAAAATATCAATGGTATAATCTCAGTCTTATGTAACAGTTAAGATTTGATTTGTGACCCAGTATGTGATCTTTTCTAGAGAATCTCCCATGTACACTCGAGAAGAATGTGTATTCTGTTGCTTTTGTAGGAAATGCTCTGAATATATCTGTGAATTCTATCTGGTCCAGTGTGTCATTCAAAGCTCTTTTTTTCCTTGTTGATCTTCTGCTTAGATGATCTGTCCATTGCTGTGAGTTGCGTGTTAAATTCCCCTACTATTATTGTATTATTTATCAGTGTGTTTCTTCAATTTGGTTATTAATTGGCTTATATATTTGGCTGCTCCCAGGTAAGGGGCATAAATATTTACAATTGTTAGATCTTCTTTTCGAATAAACTATTTTATTATGATATAGTGTCCTTCTTCATTTCTTATTGCAGTCTTTGGTTTAAAATCTACTTTGTCTGATATAAGAATTGTTACCCCAGCTTTCCTTTGATTCCGTTCGCATGATAAATGGTTCTCCACCCTCTCACCTTCAATCTGGAGGTGTCTTTGGGTCAAACAGACAGCATATGGATGGGTCTTGTTTTTTTTTTTTTAATTCAATCTGATACCCTGTGTCTTTTGATTGGGGCATTTAGCATATTTACATTCAGAATAACTATTGATAGATGGATTTTTTTTTTTTAATCCTGTCTGATACCCTATGCCCTCCTGGATTTGAATGCCTATTTCATTCCTCAGATTAAGGAAATTCTCAGAGAACTATAATTTGTTCAAATAAACCTTCTGCTCCTCTCTCCCTCTCTTCCTCTTCTGGGGCCTCTATTATCCAGATATTATTTCACTTTATGGATTGGCTGAGTTCTTGAGGTTTTCCTGTGTGATCCAGTAGTTGTCTTTGTCTCTTCAGCTCCTTATTTTCCATCATTGTATCTTCTATATTACTGAATCTCTCTTCTGTCTCACTTACCCTCACTTTTAAAGCCTCCATTTGGTGCTGCATCATGGTAATTACATTTTTAATTGCAGTCTGTCTGGATTTTAATTCTTTTAGTGCTTTTTACAAGTCCAGCTAGTATCGTTATAATTCTTTTAATTTCTAGTTCAGGCATCTGACCTCTGGCACTGAGTATTACCTCCTGTTCTTTCTTTTGGTGTGGATTTCTCTGTCTTGTCATTTTGTCCAGAAAATAATAGAAGAAAGAGAAAGGATAACAATAACAGCAACAGAAAAATAAAAACAAGATAGACCAGGAAAAAAAAAAAAAAAAGAAGAAGAAGAACACAAACAGGAAACAAAACAAAACAAAATTAGATCCTGGGTTTGTTTTTTTGTCTGTTTGTTTAAAAAAACTAGATCCCAAATAGAAAAGAAAGAAAAACATATTGCATGTATATTTGCTTTTTGCATATATATATATATATATATATATATATGGAAAAATAAGATAAAATACAATGAAAGATCTAAAATAAAACATATGTGTGAGTATATAAAAGAATAAAAATTTTAAAAAGAATTGAAAAAATAAGAAAATAACTGAAAATATAATACTGAAAGACTGAAGAATAACATGCGTGTGCACACACACACACACATGCACACACACAATGCTATATATCCTTTTAGTCAAGGCCTGAATCCTTGCAGTTCTCTATAATCAGTAAACTTGGTGCTAGCCAGTTGTTTCTGCAGGTCTTCTGTGGGAGGAGCTTGTTGTATTGTTTCTTAGGTGCCCTTGCCCTTGTAGAAATGTGTCTCCCTTGCCCTCGAGGCTGGGCTCAGAGTAAGCAGCTTAGGATTCCACTATGTGGTGCTGTTTTGCTCCCTAAAGGCTTTTTATCACTGATGTTCAGGATGAACATCCTCTCTCTAGCACCAGAGCTGAAAGTTCAGGCCCCCCACTCTTCAGTGAGCCCTCAAAGACTAACAGTCACACTTGACTCCCTGGTTTCTGTCTGAACTCTGTGTTCACCCAACCTGGGATTGAACATTTTTATTTCAGGCACACAACTGAGTTTCAAGCCTACAGATTTTACAGCCTCCTATAGTGTGGACTGGCACTGTTCCTCCTGGGGGGAAAGAGGGGTGTGTCAGGCGAGGTTTGTCTTTTACTGGACACCTAGCAGGAGAGCAACTGCGTGACTGTGCAGCAGTTCACAGTTTATGGTAACCCAGTGCCTAGACTCACTGTTTTCAGCTGGCTTCCCCACTCTGATGCCTGGGAACTCTGCCACACTCATACACCCCCATTCTTCTAACCCTGCGGATCCTGAGACCATGCTGTCCCACTTGGGATTCTGCTCTGCTTTGTTACCTGAGCACCTTTAAGCCAGGGATGTGTCCCACTATACCAAATTTCTAAAAGTTCCAATTTTGTGCTCTGCTGCTTATAATACTTTGCAGTAGCCTCCTTCAGCTGGCTCCCTCTCCTCTGCTATATCCACTAATATATTGCCCTGGATTCAAGTCGTCTGCACTTCCTACCTTCCAAAAAGTGGTTGCTTTTCTATTTGTAGAATTGCAGTGTTTCTTTTCTCAGATCTCTGATTGATTTCACAGGTATTCAGAATGATTTGACAACTATCTAGCTGAATTCCAAGGACCAGATGAACTTAGGGTCCCTTATTCATCCACCATCGTAACTCCTCCCCCACTCTTTTTATTTCTGTTTGTTGTACAGAGAAGCGTACTTGGAACATATTGGGAGTTATAAAGTTTTTTTTTCTTGTAATTCTTTCTACTTGTTTATATTAAAGGGTTAAAATCTGTCTGTCTTACGGGAGGATAAATGCCTTCATTATGATTGCAGAACATGCCTGAGAAAAGACTGAAATGGGAACAGTGGGAGAGTGACTGAGCTAGAAGTGTTGCTTGGGACAGCTGATTTGTCATTGATACCTCATATATCAAGTCAGACAGGAACTATGCATGCCTTCAGGAAAATCTGGGCTGGCCACAAAATTGTTAATGAAATGAGTTTTTGTATACATTGATATGCAATGGTAAATTGTAGTAATTATAATGTAATTCATTAGAAATTTTGTCAGTTCTAGTACACTGTCTTTTGAACTGAAGTGCCATAAGATATACTTTTAAAATGTTACTGTATCTTTCTTAAATGTTGTATGTATAATATCCGGCACTTTAATTGTATTTTGAAACCACAGAGAGATTTTGATGAAGCATGTTCATTAGGATGAATTAATTATACATGCAATAACCATGAAACAGGTGTTTGGCTGTAAGAAGGGTATTTAATTAAAAAAAAAAAAGATCCTAAACTAGTATTTCATAGTCTATCCTTATTTATGGACTCTCTCACAGAATAAAAATGATGGTTAATTAATAAAAAATTATGACTAAACACTTAGATCCTCTTTTGGTAAATGCTCTTTATAGATGAAAGCTGGTATATTTATAGTATAAAACAATACTTGTACTTACCTATTCTAAAAAAGTTTCAATTTTTACATTTTATTCTATTTTATTGTGCTCGAAATAATCCGAGTTGAGTGTTCTTGCACTGAAAGACCTGAAAATTGCCTGAAATAGTCTTGGACATATAGATATAGCTAATAAATCTAATCTAAAACATATGATTGTGTAGGTTAAGTTTGCATTTCTCAGTTGGTTACATGTTTGGGCCCTCAAACTTTTAAGATTCTGTCATTGAATCAATCCTTTCTTATAGGATTTGGAGTCACCTTTCTTACTATTACCTTTAACAGGCACAAATTTCAAACATTCTGGAGTAGGTAAGTAATCAGGTATATTATTTCTCTGGAAAGTTCAAGTGTTTGCAAATTACAGCAGGTGGTGACAGGTTATAAGAAAGAAAATAGCTTTTCTTAGCTTTTAATGTAAAAGGCCCTCACATAATCTTTGCATAAATTTAGAATTACCATATTTAAATTCAGATGAGGAGGATCTTGTAAATGTCCAGAGCACATAGCTGATGGCTCTGTATTCAGAGTCCCACATTTTACAGCCAAGAGATTTTGCAGATGTTGGCCCTGGCAGTGGTTCACAAAGAATAATTGCTTCTGGGACCCCTTAGTGTTTGAGTTCTAAAATGGTACTCTTCCTCTAATGTTCACAGTTCATGGAGAATCAACAGGAGGAGCTGGCATTGCAGTGAGTCAGGAAGAGTAAGTCTGTAGCAAGTTCAGCCATGTATCAGCTGAAGCTTTCCTTTATGTCTGATCTTTCTTCTAAATATTATACCTATGAGCACATGAGCACACACACCACTGTTCTACAAGTACATATAACATATTTGTGTGTCAAAACATGAGAATACATGCAAAAAGTCATCCCAATAAGCTTCAAGAGCTGGAGCTGGCCTTATTTATATCCTTTGAAAATTTTCTCAACCACTTTGTTTGGCATATATTAGTTAAGTGCTAGATGCTTGAAACACTTGGTTTTATTTAATTATGTTATTTTGTAACAAGTTTTGGTCTTCAGATTTTTGTAATCTTAGTAATAGCGCACATATTCTTAACAGAATGTCTACAGCATGCTATTTTCCCCAAAAGAAAATGCACAGGTCATTCTATTCTGTGGGGATGCTTTTCTTGTGGAGGACATAAGAGAGGAGTTCTTCTAATAACTTTTCCTGCTGAATAGAATGACCTAGATTTGTTGTATACTGGCAAAGCTGCTAGAGGATATTTTTACGTTGCCATTTTGTCCTCAAGAGTTATCTAACTGATTTCACCATATGAAATCCCTTTCAAGTCTGTCTTCTGACAATGTGGATATGCTATTCGATTTGTAGTATCAGAAAGCTGGAAGGCAAGAGGTAAGAGTTAGCTGAAAATAGGAGATAAGAGTTCATATTTCTCCTGACCATTAAAAAAAAAAAATCTACCCGGGAAAGGAAATTTAGTAAGATCTCTTCTTGTCACACTCATTATTTTGTAGGAACTATTTTAATTATTATAAAATACCTTTTAAAAAAAATCTTGAATTACCATGACAGTCTCCAGTTTGAAAAAAGACAAAACAATGTGAATGATGTAAAAATAAGTTATAACCTTGCCCCAGCTGCATACAATTGCCTTCTAATGTCTTGATGAAATGAAACATCTTTATTTCACACTTAATTTCCAATGGACTGATTGTCATATGTGATGCTTAATTTGTCTCTGTTTGTACCTAATTAATAGATATGATAAGTGTATTTACCAAGTTTTGCAAGTGAGCTGTACAAGAACATATGTCAAGCTATTCAGCTTCCTTGGTAAACCATTATTCGTAATTCGTGTATCTGGTAGTTAATTGAAGGACAATCTTTTTTAAAGCAAAAAACTCCTATTAATACCAAATGCAAATTTTCAGGCAAGCAGTACATAGTTATTTAATTCAGTGCTATAGTATTCTGTTAACTAGAATAAATTAATGGATTTTGGTTTGAAGCTATTGAATCTACTCACCTGTCTGAATTCCTCTCAGCTCACTAACTGGGTTATGGAATTTTACTGGTGTGTTTTACTAGTAAAGGACTCAATAAATTCCCAATCTATCTTTAAAACTCTGTACCTTAGAACAAGTTGATCTCTTTCACCATAGAGAAGAGTAAACCTATTCACTCTTTGGCCTATATAGCATCTCTAAGCACACAATATTAAATCCAATGTGTAAACACTTAAAAATGGAGAAATACATTCATGAAGCAAGAGATTGCTGGTTTTAACATTTCCAACTTGGATAAAAAGACTGACCTCTGTCTCTCTCTCCACACTGTATACTTATCAACAACTGTAATGTCATCATACATAGAAGAGGGGTCTAACATAACCACATAGCTAGATCACTAAAGCTATAACTATTGATATTGATATATTTGTATATATTACACAGAACATTAATATCCTGACAATTACTTTGCACAGAATATTTTGTTTTATTTTATTGATTTGAAAATTAATAAGAATAAAAACAAGAATGAAAGAAAATATAAAATGGGCCTAAATAAATCATAATAAAGGCATGAAGACATTTTAAAAACATTGTTCATGAGATCATAGCACGTACATTGTACTTTTGCCTGTTCTTCTAGCTAGCAATAGTCAATATCACCAAATACCTAACCTTTTTATGGTAATAAAAGATCAAGTAGTGCATAGTTTTTGTTTTTGTTGTTGCTTTGTAAACCACGGGATTTTTTTTTTAAAGGTTTTATTTATTTATTTGACAGACAGAGATCACAAGTAGGCAGAGAGGCAGAGAGGCAGAGAGAGAGAGAGGAGGAAGCAGGCTCCCTGCTGAGCAGAGAGCCCGATGTGGGACTTGATACCGGGACCCCGAGATCCCCGAGATCATGACCTGAACCGAAGGCAGTGGCTTAACCCAGGCGCCCCTGTAAACCACGGGATTTATCATTTGATTTTAACTAGTATGCTTTTTGTATAATATATTTATTTATTTCTTAGAGAGGGTAAGAGCACCCAGGTGGTACAGGGGTGTGGCAGAGGATAAGGGAGAGAGAGAATTTTAAGCAGGCTCCACACCTAGTTCAGAGCCTGACTAAGGGCTTGATCTCATGACCCTGAGACCATGAACGCAGTCAAAATCAATAGGTGGATGCTTACTAACTGAGCCACCCAGGTGCCCCTGTCATTTGATTTTAAAAGACCATGGGGGCATAAAGAAATCACGTTTTTTCTTCCTTTCAACATCCATGGAAATTGGTATTTGAGAAGACATTATCATTAGCAGCAAGTATCTATTGAGATTCTACTTTCTGTTGTGTTTTGGTGCTGGGTTACAACGTGGTATAAGACATGACTTTTATCTGGAAAGGTAAACATTTAGGTCGGAAAGTTATATTCTTTCTTTGGTAATTTTTGAGTGCTTTTACTACATTGTTTTCTGTGTGCTACTATTGTCCTAGTCTTTAATGTTCGAAGAAAATAAATCACTTAGTTATCTAATATAATCAAATAGATTTTTTAATTTTTTTGAATTCCAAAAACCATGAAAGACACAGAAAAATGTGGAATACTTCAAAAATTTATTGCAATAATATTTGAAATATTAATTTCCTAAGAGAAAATTGAGTAAACTATTTACTTATAAAAATATTTTCTATTTTTAATATAGTTATATATATAACTATGTTGTGATATATGTATATATAATGAAATGTTCACAAATAATGAATGTTAAAAATCATCACAAATTAATATATCATGTTTTAGAAAAAAATAATACATTATATATTCATTAAGATAAATAAATAAAATTAAGTAAACATTAAGGAAAAATGAAATCTTACAATTTGCTACAAAAAGGATGAACCAAGATGCTGAGTGAAATAATTCAGACAGAGAAGGACAAATACTGCATGATTTCACTTACATGTGGGATCTAAACAAATAAAACAAAACAGACTCATAAATACAGAAAACAAACTGGTGGTTGGTGGCAGGGTTTGGGGGGAGCTGTGTTGAGAGATGGATGAAATAGGTTAGGGGATTAAGAGATACAAACTTCCAGTTATAAAATAAATAAGTTACAGGGATATATAGTAGTACATCATAAGGAATATAGTCACTAATATTATAATAAGTTTGCATGTTAACAAATAGTAACTAGATTCATTGTGGTGATCACTTTTTAGAATTATGTAAATGTTTAATCGCTATGTGGTATACCTGAAACTAATATAATATTGTATGTCAACTATACTCCAAATTTATTAATAGATAAATAGTTGTATTTAATTTAAAAAATTACCTGATTTTTTTTTCTTTAATTTTTTCTTTTTATAAACATATATTTTTATCCCCAGGGGTACAGGTCTGTGAATCACCAGGTTTACACACTTCCCAGCACTCATCATAGCACATACCTTCCTCAATGTCCATATCCCCACCACCCTCTTCCATCCCCCCTCCCCCCAGCAACCCTCAGTCTGTTTTTTGAGATTAGTCTTTTATGGTTTGTCTCCCTCCCAATCCCACCTTCTTTCATTTTTTCTTCCTACCTCCCAACCCCCCCACACACTGCATTTCCACTTCTTCATATCAGGGGGATCATATGATAGTTTTTTTTTTTTTCTTCAACTGACTTATTTTGCTAAGCATAATACCCTTTAGTTCCATCCATGTCGTCGCAAATGGCCAGATTTCATTTCTTTTGATGGTTGCATAGTATTACATTGTGTATATATATACCACCTCTTCTTTATCCATTCATCTGTTGATGGGCATCTAGGTCCTTTCCATAGTTTGGCTATTGTGGACATTGCTGCTATAAACATTTGGGTGCACGTGCCCCTTCAGAGCACCACGTTTGTATCTTTAGGATATATACCAGGTAGTAGAATCACTGGGTCATAGGGTAGCTCTATTTTCAATTTTTTGAGGAACCTCCACACTGTTTTCCAGAGTGTATTATTGTTGATGTGTTTCTTTGATTTTGTTATTAATTGGTTTATATAGTTGGCTGCTCCTACGTTCGGGGCATAGATATTTAAAATTGTTAAATCTTCTTGTTGGACAGACCCTTTGAGTATGATATAGTGTCCTTCCTCATCACTTATTATAGTCTTTGGCTTAAAATCTAATTGATCTGATATAAGGTTTGCCACTCCTGCTTTCTTCTGATGTCCATTAGCATGGTAAATTCTTTTCCACCCCCTCACTTTAAATCTGGAGGTGTCTTCGGGCTTAAAATGAGTTTCTTGGAGCCAACATGTAGATGGGTTTTGTTTTTTTATCCATTCTGATACCCTGTGTTTTTGACAGGGGCATTTAGCCCATTAACATTCAGGGTAACTATTGAGAGATATGAATTTAGTGCCACTGTATTGCCTGTAAGGTGACTGTTACTGTATATGGTCTCTGTTCCTTTCTGATCTACCACTTGTAGGCTCTCTCTTTGCTTAGAGGACCCCTTTCAATATTTCCTGTAGAGCTGGTTTGGTGTTTGCAAATTCTTTCAGTTTTTGTTTGTCCTGGAAGCTTTTAATCTCTCCTTCTATTTTCAATGATAGCCTAGCTGGATATAGTATTCTTGGCTGCATGTTTTTCTCGTTTAGTGCTCTGAAAATATCATGCCAGCTCTTTCTGGCCTGCCAGGTCTCTGTGGATAAGTCAGCTGCCAATCTAATATTTTTACCATTGTATGTTACAGACTTCTTTTACCAGGCTGCTTTCAGGATTTTCTCTTTGTCACTGAGACTTGTAAATTTTACTATTAGGTGACGGGGTGTGGGCCTATTCTTATTGATTTTGAGGGGCGTTCTCTGAACCTCCTGAATTTTGATGCTCGTTCCCTTTGCCATATTGGGGAAATTCTCCCCAATAATTCTCTCCAGTATACCTTCTGCTCCCCTCTCTCTTTCTTCTTCTTCTGGAATCCCAATTATTCTAATGTTGTTTCGTCTTATGGTGTCACTTATCTCTCGAATTCTCCCCTCGTGGTCCAGTAGCTGTTTGTCCCTCTTTTGCTCAGCTTCTTTATTCTCTGTCATTTGGTCTTCTATATCGCTAATTCTTTCTTCTGCCTCATTTATCCTAGCAGTGAGAGCCTCCACTTTGATTGCACCTCATTAATAGCTTTTTTGATTTCAACTTGGTTAGATTTTAGTTCTTTTATTTCTCCAGAAAGGGCTTTTATATCTCCCGAGAGGGTTTCTCTAATATCTTCCATGCCTTTTTTGAGCCCAGCTAGAACCTTGAGAATTGTCATTCTGAACTCTAGATCTGACATATTACCAATGTCTGTATTGATTAGGTTCCTAGCCTTCGGTACTGCCTCTTGTTCTTTTTTTTTGTGGTGAATTTTTCCGTCTTGTCATTTTGTCCAGATAAGAGTATATGAAGGAGCAAGTAAAATACTAAAAGGGTGGCAACAACCCCAGGAAAATATGCTTTAACCAAATTGGAAGAGATCCCAAATCGTGAGGGGGGAGAAAGGGGATAAAAAGAGGTTCAAAAAGGAAGAAAGAAAAAAAAAAGAAAAAAGAAAAAAGAAAGAAAAGAAAAGAATTAAAAAAAAGAAAACAAATAAGAAAAATATAAAAAAGAGGGGCACCTGGGTGGCTCAGTGGGTTAAGCCGCTGTCTTCGGCTCAGGTCATGATCTCGGGGTCCTGGGATCGAGTCCCACATCGGGCTCTCTGCTCAGAGGGAGCCTGCTTCCCTCTCTCTCTCTTTGCCTGCCTCTCTGTCTACTTGTGATTTCTCTCTGTCAAATGGATAAATAAAATCTTTAAAAAAATATATATAAAAAAGAAAAAATATACATATTAGATAAACTAGTTCAAAAACGTTAAAAAAGAAAAAGGTAAAAGTTAAAAAAATATTTAACCAGAAGGCGAGAAAAAAAACAAAAAATGAATAAGAAAAAAATTAAATTAACTGCAAGACTAAAAAAAATCACAGGGAAAAAGCCATGAGTTCCGTGCTTTGCTTTCTCCTCCTCTGGAATTCTGCTGCTCTCCTTGGTATTGAAACCGCACTCCTTGGTAGGTGAACTTGGTCTCGGCTGGATTTCTTGTTGATCTTCTGTGGGAGGGGCCTGTCGTTGTGATTCTCAAGTGTCTTTGCCCCTGGTGGAATTGCACCGCCCTTATCAGGGGCTGGGGTGAGTAATCAGCTCGGGTTTGCTTTCAGGAGCTTTTGTTCCCTGAGCGCTTTCCGTAGAGTTCTGGAGGACGGGAATACAAAGGGCGGCCTCCTGGTGTCTGGCCCGAAGGAGCCGAGAGCCCAGGGCCCCACTCCTCAGTGCGCCCTCAGAGAACAGCGCCCAGTTACTCCCGTCTGTCGGACCTCCGGCCGCGCTCCGAGCTCACCGAGCCTGCGACCAGTTCAAGGTAACACCAAGCTGCGAGCTTACTGTCGGCTCTGTCTCTGTAGCCGGCTTTCCCGTTCCAATACCCGCAAGCTCTTCGACACTCAGACACCCCCTATCTTTCTGTGACCCTGCGGAACCTGAGGCCATGCTGACCCCACGTGGGCTTCGCCCCGGTTTAGCCTCTGGAGCGATGTCCCTCAGCGGAACAGACTTTTAAAAGTCCTGATTTTGTGTGCTGTTGCTCCGCTGCTTACCGGGAGCCGGCCCCTCCCCCCGGGGTCTATCTTCCTGTCGCTTTGGATTCACTTCTCCGCCGGTCCTACCTTTCAGAAAGTGGTTGTTTTTCTGTTTCCAGAATTGCTGTTCTTCTCTTCGATCTGCCGATGGATTTTCAGGTGTTTGCAATCTTTAGATAAGCTATCTAGCTGATCTCCCCGGCTAGCTGCAGTAGTCTCAGCCTGCTACTTCTCTGCCATCTTGACTCCTCCTCCCTGATGTTCTAAACATAACTGTAATTCTTGAAATTGTGATTTTGTTCCCCAGAGAAGAGATTCTCAAAAAAAAGGAAAAAAAACAAAAAAGAGACAAAGGGAAAAAAATGAGCATAGAATTGTCTCTTCCTGTACAAACATTTGTGTGTGTGTAAATTGTATGTATAAAACAAATAATATGCATATATATGTAGTTTTAGTGACTGATTTCATAAATACAGCTTTTCTTTTCTTTTTAATTGTTTTTATTAACATATAATGTATTGTTTTCCCCAGGAGTACAGGTCTGTGATCTTCTGGCTTACACATTTCACAGCACTCACCATGGCACAGACCCTCCCCAATGTCCATAATACAACCACCCTATACCTATTCCCCCACCCCCCAGCAACCCTCAGTTTGTTTTGTGAGATTAAGAGTCTGTTATAGTTTGTCTCCTTCCTGATCCCATCTCGTTTCATTGTTTCCTCCCATACCCTCCAAACCCCCTGCTCTGCCTTTCAAATTCCTCATATCAGAGAGATCATATGACAATTTTATTTCTCTGATTGACTTACTTCACTCAGCAAAATACCCTCTAGTTCCATCCACGTTGTTGCATATGGCAAGATTTAATTTCTTTTGATGGCTGCATAGAATTCCATTGTATATATAAACCACATCTTCTTATCCATTCATCTGTTGATGGACATCTAGGTTCTTTCCATAGTTTGGCTACTAGGACATTGCTGTTATAAACATTTGGGTGCATGCGATCCTTCAGATCACTACATTTGTATCTTTAGGGTAAATACCCAGTAGTGTGATTGCTGGGTTGTAGGGTTTTCAATCTTTTGAGGAGCCTCATGTTATTTTCCAGAGGGGCTGCACCAACTTGCATTCCCAACAGCAGTGTAGGAGGATTCCTCTTTCTCCGCATCCTCGCCAACATCTGTCATTTCCTGACTGGTTAATGTTAGCCATTCTGACTGGTGTGAGGTGGTATCTCATTGTGGTTTTGATTTGTATTTCCCTGATGCTGAGTGATGTTGAATACTTTTTCATGCGTCTATTAGCCATTTGGATGTCTTCTTTGCAGAAATGTCTGTTCATGTCTTCTGCCCATTTCTTGATTCAGTTATTTGTTCTTTGAGTGTTGAGTTTCATAAGTTCTTTATACATTTTGGAAACAAGCCCTTTATCTGATATATCATTTGTGAATATCTTCTCCCATTCTGTCAGTTGTCTTTTGGTTTTGTTGACTGTTTCCTTTGTTGTGCAAAAGCTTTGGATCTGGATGAAGTCGCAGTAGTTCATTTTTGCCCTTGCTTCCCTTGCATTTGATGATGTTTCTAGGAAGAAGTTGCTGTGGCTGAGGTCAAAGAGGTTGCTGCCTGTGTTCTCCTCAAGGATTTTGATGGATTCCTGTCTCACATTGAGGTCTTTCATCCATTTTGAGTCTATTTTTGTGTGTGGTGTAAGGAAATGGTCCAGTTTCATTCTTCTGCATGTGGTGTCCAATTTTCCCAAAACTGTTTTTTGAAGAGACTGTCTTTTCCCCATTGGATATTCTTTCCCACTTTGTCGAGATTAGTTGACCATGGAGTGGATGGTCCATTTCTGGGCTCTCTATTCTGTCCCCTTGATCTATGTGTCTATTTTGTGCCAGTACCATACTGTCTTGATGATGACAGCTTTGTAATAGAACTTGAAGTCAGGAATTGTGATGCCACCAACTTTGGCTTTCTTTTT
Source organism: Mustela erminea (assembly GCF_009829155.1). Taxonomy (NCBI): domain Eukaryota; kingdom Metazoa; phylum Chordata; class Mammalia; order Carnivora; family Mustelidae; genus Mustela; species Mustela erminea. The sequence goes on from NC_045625.1 coordinate 57,794,927, forward strand.
AACATTCCTCTGACTATTCGCAGTCTTTTCTGGTTCCATATAAATTGTAGGATTATTTGTCCCATTTCTTTGAAAAAAATTGATGGTATTTTGATAGGGATTGCATTAAATGTGTACATTGCTTTAGATAGCACAGATATTTTCATAATATTTGTTCTTCCAATCCTTGAGCATGGAACATTTTTCCATTTCTTTGTGTCTTCCTCAATTTCTTTCACGAGTATACTATAGTTTCCCAAGTACAGATTCTTTGCCTTTTTGGTTAGGTTTATTCCTAGATATCTTATGGTTTTGGGCTTAAATACATATTTTCTAAGTTATGCACTGAACTTACTCATGTGTTTCATACACAAAATTTATCAGAAACATAGACTTTGTTAGAAGGTAAAAATTGACATGAAACCTAGTACTCTATAGAGCTTACAAACTAGCTCCCCATAAACATTGTCTGATAATTGACATTTGACTCTCTGTGCCCTCTTTGAAGTAATTTTATTATCACAGTTCTGCAGTGTTTAGAACTCTGAGAACATCACAACTTATCCTGGTATCCTTGTTCATGTTTCTGCTGAAAAGACTACTTCTTGCTGAGTTAATTGTCCCCAAATATCAGTGATATAAAACAAAATTTTGAAATTTTCTTTGCATACCATGTCCAGTGTGGGTGGCCAAGGAGGTCCCAATCATTTCCCATGCCACAGTGAGATAGAGTCATGGCAAATCGTACACTGACATCCAAAGAGTTCACTAGGAGGTGGATTGTACTCGTGGAAACGTATTCTGTGATACCTATTTTTTGACAATCCCTCCTAGCTTAGTTTTATTCTCTCCCTTCAAAATATTTCAGCTGTGTTCTTTGAACTCCATTCCTGTGTAAACAACCTTAACCTCATCCCAAATTCTTCTACTTCCTTCTTAGCTAAAATCTGATTCTCTCGAAAACATCTTGTCCTTAAACTATCACGGCTATTCAATGCTGTTTTTCACATCATGACAACTGGAATATATTTTTTATCATCATTATGTAACTTCCAAACAATAGGTTTATTAAGATTGAAAGATTTGTTGAAACAAACACATAGGGATGCCTGGGTGGCTCAGATGGTTAAGCATCTGGCTTCAGCTCATGTCATGATCTTGGGGTCCTGGGATTGAGCCCAATGTTGGGCTCCCTGCTTAGCTAAGAGTCTGCTTCTCCCTCTCCCTCTACTCCTCACTCGTGCTTACCTTTTCTCTCTCTCAAATAAATAAATAAAATCTTAAAAAAAAAACACATAAACTTACAAAATCAAGCCAAAAATAGTAACAATGTCAAAACAACAATAACCATACAACAATGAAAACTCAAGTCTACATATTTGAGTGTTTTGTCACTTTCTATCCTTCACTAATGTCAGCTGACGATCTTCTTCCACCTGGGTCAGTCTTTTTCCCCAGTTATTTATTTTTTCCTTCCTTCCTTTATTTCTTTCTTTTTAAGGATTGTCTTTATTTATTTTATTTGAGAGAGATAAAGAGTGTGAGTGTGAGTGGGGTGGAGGGGACAGAGGGAGATGGAGTATCGCAAGCAGACTCCATACCGAGTGGAGTCTTACAACTCTGAGCTCATGATGAGTTGAAACTACGAGTCTGATACCCAACTGCATGAGCCACCCAAACACTCCATCCCAACTATTTGTACACTAGGTTGACTTCAGTAGCCCTGATATATATCTGCTTTCTCCCAAAAGTTTGTTTCCCTCTTCTACTCAATTTGTATTCTCTCTATTCTAGAGCATTTTAATTTTCCTTTATAGTACTCTCAAATGATTTGTCTTTCTTTTCTTGTACCATATGGAAAATTTTAACCCCAGTGTCATATGGAAATTTGCCTTCTCTACCCATACTTTAGGACTCTAGACATTTGTTTCCAGTTCTTGGTTCTTCTTTGCTTTATCTATCAATCCTTTTGTGTGATCTTTATCAGCTATCTTGCATTTTCTCCCATTAGCTATGTCAAAACTTTCTAAGTCCTCAAACCTCTACCCAATCTTTTTCCCATTTCTACTTTCCTTCTTATTACATGACCCTACTTTCTCTTCAAAAATAAAATGGAGACCAGACTCATTATTAGAAATAAAGGTACTTTTTTATTCATCTTTGCTTTCTGCCCTCTGTTAAAGTAAAAGTTAAATGGAAGTCATTCATCTAGGATTATTTCTTACATGTGTAACTATGGATTATATAAGCATTTTGTCCATAGCATCTTCAAACCTTTCTTCAGGCTATTCTATTAGCAATTTACCCATGGGAAAAAAGCATTTAATTTATAAAATCCTATTTTTCTTAGCACTGTGCTTTCTATGAACTACCATTGCTTCTCTTTCCTTCATTTCAGTTTCTTAGAATCATCTGTTCTCATTCTCTCTCTAATTTCTGACTTTTCATTTCTTACTGTATTCATGTAACCTGTCTTTCTGGAATCCGTCAGTTTAACTGATGATATTTTTGTCGTGGTAGCAAAATCCTCCCACTACCCAAATCCAATAGCCCTGATTGTTCATCACCTCCTTATTACCATGCCATCCATTGCTCTGGGAACATCTTTCCTGATGGTCTTCCAATGTCTCTGACTCCACTTCCTAGTTTTTCCTTCATGAAATATGCTTTCTCTAAATATTGTTAAATTTGTTCAGCTCCAGAGTTGTATTACATATCTTCTATTCTTCCTCCACACTCAGGGAAGTTATGTAAATGTCCAGGCTATTCTTGCCCCTTCATATATGCATATACCAATTTGTTTTAAGCCTACATTTCACATTCTAACCTGTCTTATGAAATCCAGATTTATTTAAAAGTTTTCTAGGAATTTCCACTTAAATTTTCTATCATCTCCTCTAACATAAATAAATCTGAACTCACTCTTTTCTTCCAAAATACTTTTCATGGCTCCCTCTTGTGTTGAATGAAATCATCCTCCAAGCTTGAGTCCATAGTTCTTTTTTATCTTGTATATTCAATTAGTATCAGATATATTAAAATTGCTAATATCTCATATATTCAGTTCACTTCCTTCTTCCTCAGAGCCACTAGCTCAATTTAGGACTTTATAATTTCCTATAGGTTTTCATATTTGCTTTGTTACCTGACTTGTCCCTCCTCTTTACAAGTTGTTCTCCACACTGCTGCTAAAATTGCCTTTGCAAAGCAAATCTAATAACACTATCCTATATGTAAAATCCTTAGGCATCCCAAACTCCACAATAAAGTTCCAGTTTTTTGCACAGATTAAAGTCTTTTGTGATTCTGATTTCTGTTAAACTCTTCAAGATCAGCTTTTACAACATTTCCTTTGAACTTAATGTTTCATTCGTACAAACTTGCTTTTTAATCAGTGAAACCCTTTCCCAGCCTTCTTCTATTATGCATTATAACTATTACCTGAGATTCATTTCCCATTGCTTCTTCACTCCTGTCCTGTCCCCATTGAGCTAATTCTTGTTCACCCTTCAGGAATCCACCCAGATATTCCTATTTGGGTTAGTTTTCATTCCCCTTTGCTCTACTGACTTTCCCTTCAAGCTTCATAATTCCACTTGTAAGCTTTCAGAATATATGAACAGTGTCTAGTTCAGGTTTATATACCTGGCACTCAGCACAATGTCTATTGGTACACAATAATCATTGCTAGTTGCTGTTGAACAAAAAGTTAGGGAACTTCATCCGTTTAACCTAATGTGTTTTCTCTTTTTCAAGAAAAGAAGTTTTAGGAACTATTTTCTTTGGAGAAGGTTTTATATTTAGCCATGTTAACAAGATATAAACACAGAATTTCAGAAAGCCTATTACTAAAGAGGCTGTATAAGAAGTCCAACAACCAGACAGTATTTTCTTAAATAGGGAGGTTATTCTAAAGTGAGAGAGTACATGAACTTTCCCAAAGGAAACGGCTGTATGTAGAAGGTGGGAAACAAGGGAGAGACAAAATTCATTAGTCACTGATGCTTTTTCCTCTGTTTTACCACTACATTAGGTTTATGCATGTAACTTCCCTGGACATTTGTTAATTCATTAAATTTCTAGTCCTGCATTCCCTTTTAATGGTAAACTTCATCCAGTACACTATCATGAAACTTTGGCTAGCCTGGACATTTACAAAGACAAGTTAAAACTGGAAAACAATGTTGAATTCCCTATTAAAGCCCATTAACGAAACTCTCTGTTCATCAAAATAGCCAAACATTTTGATGTTTGCTACCATTAAAAATCAGGCACACATTGCAGTAGGATGCAGACATGGAAAAATCAGTGCCTACTCAAGGTCTGTTGAGTAGGGGAGAGAGTCTCTTAAATAGAACACCATGGTTTATTAATGTGTAACTCCATGTTTTACTCTTGTATCCCTACTGCCTAACATGGCGCGCTGCTCATTCAATCCCCTTAATCATTTTTTGTATCTTAGTGGAAAACCACAAAAATAGAAATGTGTAAGGCTAGAGATTTGTATAATGTACTGAAGGACTGTAATTCAAAATCAGTACATTCTTTCTAGGGGGATATAGAAGGATTAAGAAAAACTACGACATAAGGAATTTTAGTATGTTCACTTTTCTGTGGAATCTGGAATTTTAAAAAAAATGTTTTCCTTCCATTTCTCTCTCTCTTTCCATGGATCTAAAAATCAAATTCCTTACCACACAATAAATTATTTTTATTTCAAAAACTGTATTTTAGAAATTTATTATAAATATTTGCCATAATAAAATGAGCAAGTAGTAACTATATGGATAATTATTCTTAATAAGCCAAATAAAAGTAGAGTAGAAAAATGGCATTAACTGTATTCTTTCTAACCATTCTTTCTAGCTGTATTCTTTTTTAGCATTAACTTTATTTATAAAAGAGCAAACAAAAGATAAGAGAGGAAATTCCCGGAGGTTACTAAACTACTAAGCGTGGAGCCTGGATTCATAACTAAGTTTGACTAACTCCAAAGTCCATACCCTGGGTTTTATTCTGGAATTTAAGCCTACAAGTCACTGAGTGTGACTATGTCAGTGAGCTCAGATCATTTAAATGAGCACAGGGCCAGGTGTCTGTGTTTGAGTACCTGAGGTCAGCCTTTAAATTCTTGCAGACTTTTCAACAAATAGTTCTGTAAGAGTTAGAATATGTCAAGAAACCAAAATAAACCTCAGTATGTACATCACACCATACACCAAAATACTCAAAGTGTACATCACACCATATTACCTCAAAATTTATCATAGAACTGATTTCTAGAAGAAAACAGGAAAAAAATCAGGATGACCTTAGATTAGGCAAATAATTTTATATGTGACACCAAAAGTGCTTTCCCAGTAGGACACCTAGCACATTCCATCCTAGGAAATATGGTATGCTTTGTGAAAGAAACTGTTAAGGAAATGAAAAGATTAACCATGATATGGGTGAAAGTATTTGCAAATCATATTTCTTCCATAGGACTGGTCTCCAGAATATATAAAGATTTCTCAACACTTAACAATAAGAGAATAAACTACTCTCTAAAAATGCACAAAAGATTAATCAGGCACCTCTTTCAAAAAGACATATAGAGAACAAATAGGCATATGAAAAGATGCTCAACAAAATCATATAAATGCATATCAAGTCAGTAATAAAATACTACTACACATCTATTAGAGTGTCTACAATTAAAAACAAACAAACAATATACAAAACAAACAAACAAAAATATGGCAACAGCAAATGCTGGTAAGAATACAGAGCTACTGAAATTCTCCCATGTTGCTAGTAGAAATGCAAAATGGTCCAGCCACTTTGGAAGACAGTTTGTCAGTTTCTTATAAATCTAAAGATTTACCTACCACATGACACAACAGTTCCGCTCCTTGCTATTTAGTTAAGAGAAGTATAAACTCACATTCAATCAATATGACCTGTCCATGAATGTTTACGGCAACTTATTCCATAATTGTCCCAAACTGTAAATAACCCACATATACTTCTCACCATGGAATAGGTAAATAAATCTGTGGTACAGGTATATAAAGGAATTCTCCATGATAGTAAAATTGACAGACTGTTGATTTATATAAATTTTTTTAAGTGAGAGAAGCAAAATATTGAGAGCTACAAATTCCACACTTCCATTCATGTGACAGTCTTAAAAAACCAAAACTGTGGGAAAGAAAACAGACGAGTAGTTGCCAGTAGCTGAGGGAAGAGGTTGTTCATAAAGGTGTACATTCTGTAGATGTGAAACTGTTCTATTTGGAACTGTAGTATAGACTTTATTCATTTGCCAAATCCATATATCTGTACAGTACAAAAAGTAAAATTTGTGTATGCAAATTAAAAAAAAAATCAAGAATATAGGGGGAAAGATGGGATCCAGACTGTGACAAATGACTCTATCTCAAAAGTGAATCATACAACCACACTGAATGGGTTGGGGGAGAAAGGAGCTGGCCTAAGTAACTTTAAATATTGTGTTTGACTCAATATTCCAAAGCTAAACACATTTTAAAAACAAAACAGTACAGAAACACTATACCATAGTTGATAAATTTGTTTCTCAAAGGGGTGTAGTTTGGAAATTGTGAAACTATTTTAATGTATATTAGAGGTGAACAAATTAATAGATACATTGCAAATAATGAGAACTACTATTCTCTCCATTAGATAAAGAAACTACAAATAAGGAAATGGGATGGCTAGAAAAAACTGTCATGCTGAATTAGTTTTGGAGGTATTAAAATGGACCCATATTTTTTAAATTTACATATGGATATGTATGTGTATCCATGACTTGGTAAACATGCTTTTATATCCTGGGTCCAACAACAAATGCTAGAAGCATATACCCAGGTCTTGGAATCTAAAAACTATCTTTTATTTAAAAAAAAAAAAAAAAAAAAAGCTTCAGAGTTTTTTGGAAGTCTGGTTACATCTAGGGGTAAATCAAAGGAAATGCCAGATAAGCTGGATCAGAAAAAATATAAAATGAGTGTTGAGAACCTTGTGATTCCAGAAAGTAGAGCAATGGAAAAGTACATATTTATATCATATATTGTATACTCTCTCTATATAATATATATGTATATGCCAATATATGTGAAGCACACATATCAAAAGGACACAGGAGCCAAAATGGAAGAGCAATTAATGACTAAAGTTAGAACAACTTGATCAGTAAAATAAATAACCACATAATTGGATTATAATCCCCAAAATAAAAATATCCAAAATTATATAAATAAATATATAGATAAATAAGTGTGAAAGTCACAACTCTTCCTTACAGAACTCCAGTTCATGACCATAGAATGAATGAGGAAAATAGAATATCACTGTTACGATGTCATAGTAAAAATTATTACAGGAAAAATCCTCTCATGGATTCGGAAATGTGTGGGTGAAAATTCACATGGAAACTGGTGATTTATGTATTCTTACATTCTCTTCCCTAAATACTTCATAATTACAAAAGAAAAAATAGTGAGTCTTAAGAGGAGAATCCTAGCAAGGACCACTTTGGAGATCAAAGTTAATTTTATCAGAACTCATATCAGTATTATATGCGAAGTACAGCATGATGTACAATGTCATGCACTTGAGAAGGGCACGTCACCTCAGGGGTTCCTTCCCAATAATTTCAGTCAAATCATGAGAAAATATCACACTTTCCCTAATTAAGTTACATTCTCAAAATTTATTGACGAGTGCTATTTAATAGAGTCATGGTCATGAAGAAAATGATAGATTGAGTAAATGCCACTAACTGGAGAAATCCATGGTAACTAAATACAATAGAGTATCCTGGACTGGATCTTAGAGCAACAATAACAACAAGAAAATGCGGTACATTCATGGAGAAACTGGTGAAATCCATATACGTTTTCTACTTTTGCTAATAGTATCGAACCAAGGTTATTTTCTTGGTTTTGATAAATGGGCTGTAGTCATATATAAGATGTACATGGGGAAGCTGGCAGGAAGTTGTAGAAGTCTTTGTACTATTTTTGCAACTCCGTTATAAAGCTAAAATTATCTTAAAGATTTAAAAAAATCTCAAAGTTTTAAAGTACCCACTCCTTGCCCTTCCACCCTCCTGGGTTCATTGAGAATCTTACATTCTTCTGTGAATTGTTTATGAAATGTTGCCCTAGCAATCAATTACCTCTGTATTGTATATTTGTCTTTTAATGGTACCAACTTGTCATGTAGCTCAGTTAAACTAACATTTGTCTAATAACATGGAAGTATAACTGGGTAGAATCTGCAATGACATTTTCTTGCAACTTTTTGTTGTTCTGTTAGAGAAAGATGCAGCTTCAGAGGATGCTTGCTTCAAGTCATGGCATGCCTGGTGATGCCTACAAAAACTGTCAATTTTATAGCAACCTAATGCTTCCTAACACCCTCTATTCTTGCTTTCTGAAGGTATATCTTTCAGTTGTTTCTTGATTACTCGGTGGAGGTAGAAGCTTCACAGATGTTTTGATTCAGTGGCTGATGTGTCTATTCTTTGAGAACACAATTGGCAGCTTTACAGTCAGCATTCTTAAATGATCAGTGGAGCTCAAACAAGATCCCTTGTTTTATGCAGCTCTTTTGTGAAGACTTCAATATGTGTGCCAGCTGAAAAAAATGCCATATATAATGAGTTCTAAACTTTAAATCTAGTGAAGTCTAACTGCCCCTCTTTGGAATTGTGTTGCCACTGACTACAACAGCATTTTTGTGGTACTTTACATAAGCAGAATGAATTTGAATTAGACTATCTTAATCACATTGAGAAACCAGAGTGGAGGACATTTATATTCTTTTAGCAGAGATACTACTTGCTGCTCAAACTTTAATGCCTGTTCCTTTTAAGGGTTTGCCTTTTTTTTTTTTTTTTGGCAAAACCACAATTTCTGACAGTATGCTAACATCTCTAGCTATGACAACTCTTGCATTAAGATTGACAATATCTGAACAATTCAGAATTGCTTGATGTGTGTGTCGAGCCAACTCTGTAGCATATACACCACTGTTAAAATTCAGCTTTTATAGGCACTTAGCAACACCCCCTCTCTCACCACTTTTAACATGAAGAGCAAGGCTCATGTCCAGCTCCTGACACACAGCAAGAGAATATTTCCTTTTGGGGTCAAAAGAGGATATGAGGGAAGCAATAAAATAAAATGGAAAAAGACATGTATTAAGAATAAGAACACAGAATATAGTACATAGTTCTCCAATACTTGGCTTTTTATCTGTGGGGAAGTCATTTTAATGTCCTCAATCTCAATTACTTTCCTTATAAAATACTAATAATAAGAACTGTCCTCTTTACATCATAGGGTTGTGATATTAATGACTTCAGAAGTGTCACTATGTACAATGAAAAGTTCCAAATATGTTTAAGTTAATATTGCTCTAGTTTTGTTTTGAATTGATATGGCTATGGCTTCTAAGTTCTCATCCTGGTAATTTTACCAAGAATTCCTGAATGCCCAAAGTTTCTGAGGCAGTAATACCAGGTGGCAATCAAATAAAATTACTCTCATTTATTACTGAAATTTAATGTATTTAGCAGTCTACTGAGTACGAGAAACCTAAGTTTTATATCATTTAGAGCTGGATTTTTCTCTAGTGTTTTTTTAATGCAAAGGTTAGAGAGTCACTTTGAATACTAAACTTCACACCGGCTTTCAGTGAGACTCATTTTGGGACTATATACATAGCAAGGAGAGAGTTCAACTTACACATCATCCTTGTTTTAGCAATAGTCTCTTTCTTTGGATACGGATTTAAAAATCATTTCTATGAGACTTTCCTTGCGTATCTTTTCTAAAATCACAATCATTTTCATCACCCCTGACATGTATTTTTCCCTTCCTGGCTTTATTTTCCTCATCAGCACCTAGAATTATTTCACATACTATATGTTGTACGCATTTTTCTTCTTTAATATCTGTTGGCCTACTAAAGTGTAAATTTCCGGAGGTAAGATAGTTTAGTCTATCTTCTTTACGATTATGTCTTCAGCATCCACAATGATGCCTCATATAGTAACCTCCCAAAATATTTATTTAATAAATGATAAAGTTAAAAAAAAAGTTTGTATCTGTTTTTCTATCTCCATTTTTCCCCCCTAACTAAACATGTCAAATATTACTGCGTGCTATTAAGAATCTTAATTAAAAAAATAATAATAAAGACTAAAAAAAAATAATACTTTTGAATTTACACTTTTGGTCTTAATATTTTGTGTAAGGAGTGTTAATATATTTATTACCTTTGTGGAGCACCTGGGTATCTCAGTCAAGTAAATATCTGACTCTTGATTTCTGGTTAGGTCATGATCTCAGCATAGTGAGATCAAATCCCACGTTGGTCTTCATACTCAGTGCAAAGTCTACTTAGATTCCCTTTCCTCCCTCTTGTTCTTCCCCTCCCCATGCTCAAGCTCTTTCTAAATAAATTATATATATATATATATATATATATATATATATATATATATACACACACACCTTTGAAAATGTATTCACTTTGAGTATTGCATTAATTTCCCAGTTATAAATCCTTAATTTTAATTGATAAATTATTTCTACACATGGATTAGTTACTAATAATGATGGCCACAATGAAGTGATCTGGATTTATCCATTTGATTCATTAACTTTCCTAGGAGGAAAGGCTTCTTTGGTACTATTCCTGTGCCAGTGAGTTCTACATACACTTTTCAGCCCCCGAGTACGCCATTCTTTTAATGCTGTGTAACATCACTCATTAGTCAGACAAAAATGGGAGTATTGGTCACAGTTGTGGTTACCATAGTTTAAAGAGAAAGTTAACATTTTGAAGGAAAACAGAGATTGCCAATTATTAAGTTTTTCAAAGCAAAACAAATAAACAGAATATTCCAAAAAACCAATGCACTGCTTAATGCAGTGGTGAGAATAGATATACTGAATCTTTGACCATCTGCTATATACATTTTAAAAGGAATGGTATGTATGTTTAGAAAGAATGTCTTAGAGGAAGTGTTAACTATATTACCTATAAATACCCCTCTAACTCTAAGATTCTATGATTTTATTATCCCGCTATGCTCTCTAAAATACACTCAAGTGGATCTTTTACAAATCAAATGCATTCTTGGCTAGATGACTAAAGCAACGGTGTAAAATACATATCTTGTAAGTCTGAAATGATTTCAAGAATGGATATTTTGATTATAAGAACATTTCAGTGCTAATTTAAAAATCTGCATATATTATAATATTCTTCTTTGTGTGGTATGTGTATAGTATGTGCATGAATTCTATTTATTTGGCCTGCTATAAATAGTGGAATAATTGAATTTGAGAAATAGCCTCTTTCTTCTAGATTTTTTTCACTAACTTTGCGAAAAAAAAAATTTGTGATGATCAAATAATTGTATCAAAATTTAAGAACATCAAATAATTGTTTGAGAATAATGCTTTACCAAGTTAACTTTTGCTACTTTTCTGTGTACTGAAGGTTAGATATTATAAAACCTTAAATTTGCAAATGGCAAAATTAATTATAATGAAATAATTATGTAGTGCTTGAGTTTTATATATATTTCTTCATTATTTGTGTATACTGCTTAAGTCTGAACTTATCAGATATATATTTTCTTATCATTTCCTATCACATTTTGATTATTTGCATAGTTACAGTTTGCTTTATTCAGTTTTAATTGCTTGATTTTGGTAATTGGGTGAATTTTTCTTTGTTTCAGTTTTAAAATAGATTTCAACTAATTTGATCATATTTATTTGAAAATAACTCTCTGGTAGTTTGAGCTCCAACATGAGATGGGGAATTTTTTTTTCTAGGTTGTGATTAATTTTATAACTGTGTACTGATTATTCATCAGAATTAAACCCTAGTCTGCTCTCACTAGTTCCTCTATAGCAGTAGTCCTTAAATCTGCACATTAGAATCTACTGAGGAACTTGAGAAACAGTGATCTCAAAGCCCATGTTGTACAAATTAAATCATGATTTCTCGGGGCGCCTGGGTGGCTCAGTGGGTTAAAGCCTCTGCCTTCAGCTCAGGCCATGATCTCAAGGTCCTGGGATTGAGCCCCACATCGGGCTCTCTGCTCAGCAGGGAGCCTGCTTCCTCCTCTCTCTCTGCCTGCCTCTCTGCCTACTTGTGATCTCTATCTGTCAAATAAATAAATAAAATCTTAAAAAAAAATCATGATTTCTCATGAGTTGGGGCCCAACACAAAGTTCATTTTTTGCTTTTAACTCCCCAGTGATTTTAATGTGCTTCCAGGATTGACAAGTATTAGCCTTCATCCTTTGTTGACTTTGTCAACAAAGTTATTAAAAGACATTTCTTTTGCAATTCCAACCTGAAAGATGTCCAATAATTAAATTCCCAGTCCGTTCATATATCCTGACATATGTTGTTTCCTAATCAGTATTAGGAAAGCACCAAAATCTCAGCTTATTACAATGGAGACTAAATAATATATTCTCAAAGATAGCTTTGTTTTTCTTTTAAGTTCTCTAGATTGTTTTCTTCCTCTCATCTTCAGGATTGTTAACAAGTGATGTGAACTATAAGGTTACTTAACACTGTTACTTAACTCTATTAGGTAGATCATACCTTCTTCTATTTTTTTAGCAGTAGTTTTATTCACTTTATGTATTTTGTATTTCATATTTAAAATCTTTAAAATATGACTTGGTAGATTTTTAAAATATCAGAAGAGAAAATAAAAATTACACAATGTAGGTGACATTAGAAGAAAAAAAAAGGAGGGCTGGCAACTGCTGAAAATACACTTAGAAATATATAGTATGAGTTAGAGAAAAGTCATGTGAAAGGAAAATGAGTTTTAAAATATTAGAAAAATTATAAAGACAGACAAAAGAGGTCCAACATAAGCATATTTAATGACCCTGAAAAAACATTAAATAGATAAACAGAAATTAAAGGAAAATTAAGAAACCCTACCAAAAAAAGCACAATCTACAGATTGAAATGGCATCCCATTTCCCCAGAAAAATATTATTAAGGAAAATTCAACATAGAACAAATCATTGTTATTAAAGAACAATTCTATGGATATTCAAGCCAATTTGTTTTCTTCTTTCGAATTTTTATTTAAATTCCAATTAGTTAACCTACAGTGAAATATTAGTTTCAGGTGTAGAATTTAGTCATTTATCACTTACATACAACATACAGTACTCATCACAAGTGCCCTCCTTAATCCCCATCAACCATTTATCCCATCCTCTTACTTCCCCTCCACAACCCTCATTGCTTTTCTTTATTTTTTTTGCCTATGTTCATGTGTTTTGTTTCTTAAATTCCATATGTGAGTGAAATCATATAGTATTTGTCTTTCTTTGATGGATTTTGCTTAGTATAATCTCTCTAGCTCCACCCATGTCACTGTAAATGGCAAGATTCCATTCTTTTTTCATGGCTGAGTAATGGTTCATTGTGTATGTGTGTGTGTGGTGTGTTTGCATACCACATCTTCTTTAACCATTCATCACTTGATGGACATTTGGATTCTTTCCATAGTTTGGTTATTGCTAATAATGTTGCTGTGATTATTGAGATGCAGGTAATTCTTTGAATCAGTATTTTTGTAACCTTTGGGCAAATATCTAGTAGTGCGATTGCTGAACCATAGGTAGTTGTTGTTGTTGTTGTTGTTTTAACTTTTTGAGGAGCTTCCATACTGTCGTCCAGAGTGGCTGCACCGGGTTGCTTTCTCATCCACAGTGTAAAAGAGTTCCCCATTTCTCTGCATCCTCGACAACAGTTATTGTTTCTTGTGTTATTAATTTTAGCCATTCTGACTGGTGTGAAATTATCTCTTGGTTTTTTTTTTGTTTGTTTGTTTTTAATTCTTATTATTGATTTATTTGAGAAGGAGGGGCAAGAGGGAGAGAGCGAGCACATGAGAGTGAGGGGGTTGGGGCAGAGGGAGAGGGAGAAGCAGCTCTGCACTTGAGCAGGAAACCAGAAGCAGTGCTTAATCCTAGGATCCTAGGATCCCAGAACCCTGGGATCCCAGAACCCTGGGATCATGACCTGTGCTGAAGGCAGACACTTAACTGACTGAGCCATTCAGGCACCCCTCTCATGGTTTTGATTTGTATTTCCCTAATGATAAGTGATAGATCAGACCTTCTTACTATGAGAATTCTGATTTTCCATGAATCCTCTGGAATTGTAAATTTGTATGCATTTTCTTCTATTTTTTCCTTAGGGGAAGGAAATATACATATTGTTAGGTTCTGAATGAATTCTGTGACCTTCAAAGGAGTGAACAGTATTGTGGCTAAGTGATCTTTGAATGCATTACATTCTAGAAAGTTAGTTTTCTAGCTCCCAGGATGCTTGCAAGGATCAGATGAGAAAATGTGTCTGAAAGGATGTATGGACTATAAATACTACACAAATATGTCATGAAAATCATAGTTTCATATGGGAGAAGTCAATTATGAGAAATATGTATATTTGGTGATTTAAAATAGAAGAAACATTCTAGTCTTGGGGATAAAAAGATTGTGGTATTAAAAAGGGCAGATTTGCTTAAGGAAGACTGGCAGAAGTTGGGTGTCATGAACAGTATTTTAAAGCTAATGATGAGACAATTCATTTGTCCCCAGGAAGCTCTCCTGCTTAATATAGGTTGCAGAATTTTAACAGTGATATTTTATTTTTAACCTACAACCTGTTAGATGGCTATTTTTAAAAAAGTCTACTCTTTTCAAATAAAAGAAAATAATACAAAATATTGTTTAGTACTGGAAAATAAATACAAGATAAATAAAATAGAACATAGTCATCTTAAAAGAATGAGAAGCCTTCAAGCATATTTGAAAGTGAGACCTCAAATTGAATTTATAACTGGGTTTATATTGCACCTTTAATCACAGTAACTGATGCATGAACTTAGAAAAAAAAAAGGTTATTTCTATTTAGTATTAATAGAGCAGTCATATAGGATTTGGTCAATTGTGTGCATTTTAAAAATAGTTTTCAAACATTTTTATTTATCATCTTGACAACAGCCCCATAAAAATGATAATCTAGACATTTTTTAAAAAACAACATGAAAAATGTATCTCAACTTGGTGACTATGTCTGAAAGTAATATATTTTTTTAAAGATTTTTGTAGATCCAAGGGTAAGTAGAAACAGGCTGAGCATATAATCTATGGTTATCCCTAGTGATCATAAGTGAGTGAGTTTAATCAGAAATGCTTCATTATAAAAATTTACACTTTATTTGTATGATGAAAAGTAAAACATAACAACTGGATAGACTCTTGAGCTTCATTAAAATGCCTTGAGTTAATCTAAATATTCTTTGATAATAGTTTTTAATGTTAGCTGAGATATATAGTTGACCTGCCTTTTGTTGGGGAAAAGGAGGTCATAGAAGATATATTTTGTTTTAATGTTATTGTTGTGGGCATTCTATTTTAATTGTTTTGTCTAAGATAAGACTGTTTCTTCCTACATTTTCCCTTGTGTCTCAAGCTATAAAATATCTATAATAGTCAAAGTATTTGAAATTTTTGTTCATTAGGGCACTGGGTGGCTCAGACACCTGTTAAGCATCTGCCTTCAGCTCAGGTCATGATCTCAGGGTCCTGGGATGGAGTCCTGCATCAGACACCCTGCTCAGCAGGGAGTCTGCTTCTGCATCTCCTTCCTGTCCCCCTACTACTCCCCACGCCATCCCTTTCTTTCTCTCTTTCTCTCTCTCTGTCTCAAATAAACTAACCTAAATAAATAAATAAAATCTTTAAAAAATAAAACTAAATAGGGGTGTCTCGTTGGCTGAGGGGGTTAATTAAGCCTTTGCCTTCAGCTCAGGTCATGATCTCAAGGTCCTGGGATCAAGCCCCACATAGGGCTATCTGCTCAGCAGGGAGCCTGCTTCCTCCTCTCTCTCTGCCTGCTTCTCTGCCTACCTGTGATCTCTCTCTCTCTCTGTCAAATAAATAAATAAAATCTTTAAAAAATAAAATTAAATAAAATTTTGTTTCATTCAAAAATATGTATGCTTAAAAAGTAATCTTTTTTCTCTGTTTATGGGTTGGAAAAGAATTTGAAATAAAAGAAAAAGGTGATATGACCTGTTTTGACCCAAGTATAAGGGAACCTTCCTTTGATATTGCAGAACAAATTGGTATTGTGCAAATGATAGGTTTATTATTAAGACCTATAAGGCTAATGGCTGATTTTTTGGAGTGAAGATATAATTACTGTGTTTCATATTGCTTATTATCAATTATATTTGTATTTGAAAATTTTCACATATGTCTTGCTTTATTTTGTTCACTTGCTAAACCATTATGAGGAAGTAATAACTTTATCTTAATGTATTGAGCCTCATTTCTATTAAAAGCTAAACATTGGAATCTGAGGTGTCATGTTAGGTACCCAAGAAAATCATGTCTTGCTACTCATTACAAACAATATGCCTAAAGGGAGTTAAACTAAATCTATGGAACAGCTGAATGTTAATTGTAATATTGCTCTGCAGCTCATTTGGTTCAAATGGATTATAAATTATGCATGAAGCAAGCAACGAACTAGCAATATATCTGTTAACTGAGGTCATGACCCTTCTTTTAGCTAATCTTTTAATGTGAAGTTACTAATAAAAAAGTCCAGTTATTAACTAACAGAGTGGGTAAGCAGCCCAGTGCGCGGTACATAATGATTCCCACAACACATTTTTAAAAACATTTTCTACTATTAATAGTGTTTTTTTAATGGCCAGTTATAGGAATGTGGATATTTTTATAAAGCAGTAAATTTCAATTTTAGGATAAACAGAAAATAGCATAATCTTAGAGGAAATTAATTTTTTGGTACACTTCTTTCTATAATTTCACCCATAAATATATATTTCATAGCACTTATATACATATGCATATTCATATTCTTCTCTTTTTTCCCTAAACATGATCATTTTATATCCTCAACAATGAATTTGCTTAAAGGTTTGAAAGTAACTCAAGATATCCACTATTACATTCATCATAAAAATAAGATGAATAATATTAACACTATAAAATATTAATGAACATTCTGCAAACCAACTTTAATCATACAGTTCTAAAATACTCAGATAAAAAATATACTACATTTATATTTGTCCAAAAAAATGGGTGATTAAACTCATTCATTATTCATTAAATTAAGACTTTTGAGCACATACTACGTGTCAGCCAAGGTATCAAGAGCTGTGAGTACAATGCTAAGATAGATAAGCTTGTCCCTTGTCTACTGTATATACATATATATGTCATATGGTAAAATATACAGAAAAAAATACAGATATTTAAGTTAGTAATTCTTCACATGCCAATATTTTTAATGCTAAAAGAAATAAATTGAATAAATTTATTGCTAAATAATGTTAACACACTTTTCTTTCCTGATTTATTCTCTAAAATAAGGGTAATCTATCTTTAACTAGTGTCTCAAAAATGCAACAGATGATAGTGTACTGCATATTTAGAAAATTTTCTCTCTCTGTACCTGAATATATTTTTGTCTTAATTGGAGATTTTTTATCACAGTTTAAAGTGCTTCTAGTAAAATTCAAAGATAAAATGTCCTAAATTTCATTCATTAAGTATTTTTTATCATAGCTGTCACTAATATTAAACTATGATTCTGAGAAAAACAGTGGAAATTATTAATTTGTATCTCAATATTAGAGCATTAATATATATTGCATACTAAGGATAGTTACTCTAGATTAAAAATGTAATAATTTTAAATATTTTAATAAATATTAGTCATTAATGATATAACCAAATATACACAATAGTAAAATAAAAACTAAGTAAAGTGAAAATTCAGCTAGCCAATATGTTTCTTCCCATATGGAATCAAAAACAAAAGTTGAAAAAAAAATTAACTATTCTTCCTATCAAGGAATTTACCTGACTAAATATTCTGTGTTTTTAAATTTTAATTAATTAATTAATTCTAGAGCAAGAGCAGGGGGAAGGGGCAGAGGGAGAGAAAAAGAGAGAACCTCCAGCAAACCCCACGCTGAACACTGAGTGAGGAGCCCAACAAGGGGCTCAATCCCACGACCCTGAGATCATGGGCCCAAATCAAGAGTTGGGCACTTAAACTAACTGAAAACACCAAAGCACCCCCTACATATTCAGGTTTTAAATAGACCCAGCTTCTGCCTGACATTATACACCATGTGAAATAATTTTTCACATTTTAAAATGTTTTTCATTTTAAATACTCCATAATAGAAATCAAGTCATTTTTTGACATTAATTAGTTACTTGTACATTTATAGCTTATAGAATTTCTTTCAGTCTTTGTATTTCTGTTTAGGGATTACATATATTTCTAAGAATGTTTGGATTTTTTATCCATATTGAATTTTTACCTCAATTATATAACTCTCTGCACTTAGATGAGATAATAAATACAAAGTACTTACAATAGTGTCTGGTTCATAGTCAGTACTCTAAAAATTATCAGACATTACTATTAGGAAGGATAATTTCCAGCACACCCAACTCCTATAGGAGAATACAAAAAATTAGAGGGGGATTCTTTTTAGGTGAGAAATTCTGTTATCACCATAAACCTGACATATGGAAGCCCAGTGTCCTCCCTCAACAGAAGAACAATTTTGAAATCAGTGCTGAAATGGATTTTTTCATAAATTTGCTTCTACCTCTGGATGATTTCTGACTCAGCTTTGCAGAAAAGAGACGTTTCATTGGCACCATGCTCCAATGCCCACTGTTAATTCTAAGATACTCTTACCGGGTGCTTGTTACTCTTTTTCATTTCCCTTGCTTAACCCTCTTTGTGATTATACAACATTAAGAAACTGGACATAAGTGTAAAAGAAACTTTTTTCCTACTGAAGTATTATAAATCATTTTTCTTCTAAAAATTAATTCTAATCTTTTAAAATAATTTTATTATTTCATCATAAGTTGCATTTAAAAGATTACTATGAAGAGATCATTGTAGTCTCATTTTCTTAAGGAAAAAATAACAGAATAAGGCAAAAACAATGTTAATGTACATATTTCTCACATATGTAAAACATAGTTCACATTTAATCAATTATTTGCATTGAAGCAAAACCAAAAAGCACTGGCATTATCCTTTTTTTTATAAAGCAGACTTTTGGATATTATTTAGGTATGAATGCCAATAATATTTGACAACCAAATATGCATACTAATATGTCAAATGGGTCTACTAGAATTTTTACAATGATCCATTATGTGCTATAATTTACGTAACCTAGATTCTTTTAGAAATGGAATTGTACAAAAAGAACAATTTTACTATTCTAATGTAAATTATATGAAACTCGCATTAATTATACTTTGATTAAAATAATTGTAGAAAACATCAGATTAATTTGTAAAATTTTTAAATTAAATGATGTCTTATGTTTGTATTATAATTTGAAAATATTTCAAAGTTTAAAATTACTGTGTGTTTCTGACAATGTGTTAAAGTGGAAAAACTTCTGACTTGGCAGAGGCTTAGAATCTGCCTTTAAGTACATCTGGAAAACAAAACAAAAAGTTAATGATTCTGGAAGTTCAGCTTTCCTAATCAAGTCATTGTAGCCTCTGAACCTCAATTTTCTAGAAGGTAATGGGAATAGTAACATCTAACCATTCTCTAGTAGAATGGTATAAGGCCAAATTCTACACTTAAAATATATTAAAAATTTAAACTATACACATATAAGTTATCTGGTCATGTTGATAGTTATTAGAATGAAATAGTCTTGTTATGGTCTTACATACCATTTATCTAAATAAAAGCACATATTTATTTTCTTTTAAAATAAATGCAGGATTTGATTATATGTTCATGGTAACTGTTTTGATTAGAAAAAAGAGAGTGAATTAAACTTCACCCTAATTTACTTTTTAACTATCTTTAGGGGATACTGCTTATAAAAATGTAAGAAGAATGTATAATCTGGGCTTAAATTGAACTGATTATGTAAATATATTGAAAATGAGTTGGAGGTATAAATCACAGATGTCAACTTGATGAAAAGTTTGTTACGAGCAAAATCTACTGCTCCTAAATCCCAATGTGTTAATTACAAGAAAGCATCTGGTATACAAATTTATGCTAAGCTAAGAAACATACAGATTAATGTTGAGTACAGTATGTCAGATAGATATGGTACCATCTACTTTTACTTGCTGAATGATTTAAGCCATAATTGTTGCATCAGTGTACATCACTAAAACAGATTGTGATTATTAAGCACAGTTAATACTAGTACAGTAAGAGAGGTGCATTTTTGTGTATGTTGCACCTTCAAAAATATGCATAAAGAGTTGAGTGTCTGGGAGGAAAAAGGTTATTGAATGTGAGTCATTATACTCTGGGAAAAAAGAAAAAAAACGTATTTTTAAATTTAAAAATAAAATACAAATATAAGGATAAGAGGAATTTAAAAAAAATAATAATATAAGAATAGCAGAAAGTGAAGTCATGTAAATCAGCCCCAAGCACAGTCCTCATATACTAAAGGAAGCCTTATAAATGTTGTGCTGTCTTCATCAGGAGTACTACTTTCCCTCTGAAAGTAAGACTTGGTGTTTTTTTATAAGGGTTAAAATTTTTTGTCCCTCTATTTATAGATCATCTATGTGGATATGTCATTACTAATGTGACTCTTCAATTTTAGCCATATTGATGATTTCTTGAGTTCGTCATGTAGACTTACAGTAAAATGACATAGGATCTCTACCCCCAAACCTTCACTTTCTATTACTTCCTAATTATTCACAAATGCTATTAGAAACTAAAAATGACTTTGTAAAATACAGGAGAGTTCATGTCTTCAAAGATCTATTTCTTATGTCTTCATTGATATAAAAGTACAAAAGAATTAGAAACATGAATTCCTCAATGAAAAGAAAGGAGACATGATCTATTAACTTTATGAAATCAAAGCCAATTGTGATTGTATGAAGTAACCCCTTTGCAAACAAGAATGTTGTCCATATATCACTTTTGAGAATTGTTTATGACTACTCATTTTTATGCACTCCTGTATCAATTATTGAACAAAATATATGCTTGGCATGCTTATAGCTGTTGGGTATGTAAAAGTGAACAGGACAAGAAAGCTCCTTGTATTCAGGGAGCTTGCAATTTACTGGGGTTATCAAAATGGTACAGTTCCTTAAAGTCAGCAAATTTAAAGCTAACAGTAAGCTCTACCAAGAGTATTAATAAAGAAAAATGTGTGAGTGATACTAGGTATGACACACTACTTCTTCCAGAATTTACACAGTAGGATAAGTTGTGAAGTTTTAATAATTGAAAAACAGAGGTTAAAGGAAAAATATGCTAAATGACATATGATGCATAAATAAAGTTTCCTGGTAGATCAAACAATGTACAACGACGTCTCTGCCTGAACTGTATGAAGAAGTGTTATAAAAGTAACAGGTATTAGTTAGGTAGAGTTTTTTGCAGCAACAAAAACTAGAGTGTCAGACATAATTTAAAGACAAGAGGTAAACCATAATCTGTATAAGCAGATCATGGAGAAAAATTGGAAAGTAAATTGGGGTCACTGCAGAATGATTTGAATTCCATTAAAAAATACCTAAGGAGTATCAAAATGCTTTAGGCAGATTAATCCAGTGATTTTATGCTGTATTGATTTGAGATGGGAAGGAAGGAGGTTTCTATATAAACAGGGAGCTCATTGAAATATTAATTAATAATTTGAGCACAATATAATAATAGCTTACATTAGGGTGATGGCAGAGACTGTTTTATAAAAAAATTAATAAATGTGAGATTTTTTCTATTTTATTGTAGATTAATGCATATTGGTTGTCAAATATTCAAATAATCACTAATATAAAATAAAATACATAAATCTCATAACCCACAGCTTTTACAATTTTATCTAAAGGGTGTCCATAGTTTCCAAATACTCATTTTTCTTAGTCACCATTTAGATTGCTGTGCAGAGGATGGGACTGATGTAATACACACACACACACACACACACACACACACACACTCTTAAACAATTAGGGCCCCTTTAAATGTATATCCTTACTTAGCACTAACACCTATCCTGTCACATTTAGTTAGATAAGAATATCTGAAATTTATAAAAATGTGTAAGAAATAATATAAAACATGCAAAATTGCATATTTTGAAATAGCTAATGGAGGCAATTTAGGAACTGTTAATAAAATGATACTGTGAAGTGAAGTTAATCATATTGACATAGGAGAGCTGCTTTTTTCACACTAAAGCCACTCACATTTGAAGATCTGGCAGTGAGGTTAGCTTTTCATGAAGAAAAATAATAACAGGAAGATGGAATGACCTGTGCTAAAAATGGAATAATTTTAATATCAAATGTGTTTTTAAGAACCCCTTGGGAACACAAAGAATCTTCAGATTATTTTTTGTGAAAAATGAATATGTTGTGAAAATCAAATATAATAATTTAAAGTGTGCCATCATACATGTTTATATTAAAAATTGTGTCAAAAATCAACACCATGTATGAGAGGTAGTGTGTTTGTCATTATTGCAATAACATCCTGTTACCTATTGGATAAACAGATTTCTTTTTTTTTTTCTAAAGACCATTTTAGCATTTTTATGGTGTTGCCTTATTTTCTATCTAATTCAAGTAGCTACATTTATTCAGTTTTTGCTCCTCTCTGTCAGTAGAATTTTAAGTTTCATGAGAGCAAGAACATTTTTAGTTTTAGCCATTATTATATCCTTAATGTCTAAAAGTATGCCTGCTTATGGCAGGTACTCAGTATTTAATGAAACTTTTGTTGAAATTAACATACAATGTCAATGAAATATGCAAATAAGTACTTGAGAACTTTGGAAAGTAGTCAGCTTTGTAAAATGCTATTGAAAAATGGAGAAGACTAAAAATTTTCCATTCATTTTGCTTATATGGGAATAGGGAACATCATTAATGTTGCAACAAGAGGAATTTCCAGGGGTTAATGGAAGAAAGTGCAGTGATCCTGGAGTTGGTTTAGGATTAAAGATGAACAGAAAGGAGGAAATGGCTGTTATGTATGCAGGTTCCTTTCTACATATTTTAAGCTGTAAATGGGAGTAGAGAAAGATACTGCTCATAGGTTGCAATAATTTTTTTTTCTTGATAATATTTCATTAGCTTTTGCTTTCTTCCTTGTTGTGGTTGTCTTTTATTTTATTTTTTTAAAAGATTTTATTTTTATTTATTTGACAGACAGAGATCACAAGTAGGCAGAGAGGCAGGTGGTGGGGGGTGGGGTGGGGGAGGAACAGGCTCCCCGCTGAGCAGAGAGCCCTATGCAGGGCTCCATCCCAGGGCTCTGGGATCATGACCTGGGCCGAAGGCAGAGGCTTTAACCCACTGAGCCACCCAGGTGTCCCTGTGGTTGCCTTTTAAATTTGATCATAATATTTACTGCCTTAAAAGTGTTTTACATTTTTATGTAACGATATTCGTTAATATTTTTGTTTTGTATTTTTATCTTTAAACACTTCCATGCAAAAGCTTCCACTATACATAAATATTTTCTTCTAATGTTGTATATCTTTGTTTTTGCATTTTATAGTCTTTAACCATATGTAATTTATTTCAGTCTAAGCAATGAAAGATATATTCCACAGTTTGAATTCTTTTTCTATTTCCTTTTTTAAACAAAAAAAATTAGCATTTTATTTTGAGCCAATAAAGATGTTTATATTACTTTTACATTTATATTATTATTACTATTATTATTAATTTTACTTTGTTTCTTTTCAGTGTTGCAAAATTCATTGTTTATGCACCACACCCAGTGCTCCATGTAATACGTGCCCTCCATAATACCCACCACCAGGCTCACCCAACCCCCCACCACCCTCCCCTCCAAAACCCTCAGTTGGTTTCTCAGAGTCCACAGTCTCTCATGGTTTGTCTCCCCCTACAATTTCCTCCAACCCACTTCTCTCCATCCCCCAATGTCCTCCGTGTTATTCCTTATGCTCCACAAATAAGTGAAACCATATGATAATTGACTCTCTCCGCTTGACTTACTTCACTCAACATAATCTCTTCCAGTCCTGTCCATGTTGATATAAAAGTTGGGTATCCATCCTTTCTGATGGAGGCATAATACCCCATTGTTTATATGGACCATATTTTCTCTATTTCCTTTTAATTTCTAGTTTCTTGCCCTATAAACAAATCACAAGTTGTTTCTGCTTTGGAAAATTATTAAGGAATTGTTATGATGTAATACAGGTTGGAGTAGTAGTCACGTATGGGTGAAAAGAAGGTGCATTTTCTATTTGAAGGATATATAGTTAAAATACATGATGAGAATATAAATTGGATTCATTAGATTATTCAGATCTTCCATATAAAAATGTTACATTTGATCTCTCCAGTTTTTAAGTCTATTTGTTACCACATTTATGTCAAATCCTTAGAATTTATATCATTCTTAATATAAGTTGTTTATTGGGGTGCCCGGGTGGTGACTCAGTTGGGTAAGTGGTTGACTCTTGATTTTAGCTCAGGTCATGATCTCAAAGTCCTGGGATTGACCCATGCCTGGGACTCTGTGCTCAACATGGAATCTGCCTCAGGATTTTTTCTCCCTTTGCTCCTCCCTCTACTCTCTCTCTCTCAAATAAATAAATCAATCTTTAAAAAATATATATACAGTTTTTTATTGTGTGACTTTTATATAAAGGTCCATGGCAGGTAAAATTTCAGTTTACACAAGGTATCTTTGTCACATCTAATTTTTAAAATTTATCATTAACATTAACATTGATTATATCTTCTTTCTCCCTTTGTATTTGTGTAGTACTTAATTTCCCCACTTTAGATTTCAAATTTTTCAATTCACCTTCTTATACCTGTGACTTTTGTATATAACATACAGGTTATTTTTTATTGTATTTAATAACACTATGTCCTTGCTTATTTATTTATTTGTTTTGGTGCATTGATCTTCCAACATTTTTTGTTATAACTGTTACTGTTTTTGTACACCTGAAACTAATGCAAAACTATCTGTCAACTAGGGGTACCTGGGTAGCTCACTGGATTAAGCCTCTGCCTTCAGCTTAGGTCATGATCTCAGGGTCCTCGGTTTGAGCCCCACATTGAGCTCTCTTCTCAGCAGGGAGCCTGCTTCCCCCTATCTCTCTGCCTGCCTCTCTGCCTACTTGTGATCTCTCTCTCTTTGTTAAAATAAAATCTTTAAAAAATTATGTCAAATATAGTTTAAAAATTAACTTACATGCTTACACTTAATTTTCAGTTGCTAAACTTTAGAAACAAGTGCCATCTTCTGACTGTACTCTGTAACAGAAGATGGATAAAGTGTGCAATTATACTTTTTACAAATCCTCACTCCAGCTCTACCACTACTCTTTCTGGGCTTTGTCTCTGTACTCTAGAAATTTTATTCCAATTTGGTATACTTTACAGATGTTTTTATTATATAGTATATACCTATGAAGAGTTTTAACATTTAACAATTATGAGTAGTCACCATCAGTTCATGCCTGTTATGACCTACTTACCATTCATTCATTCACTTACTTATACATTCATGTTCAATAAATAAATTTGGATTTGTTCATGTGTCAGTCACTGAGCTAGAGATATAGATAATAGATAAAGCAAATTCTGGCCTATTTTAATGATAATCTCTATTTTTATACATAAGTTATACAGTGAATTTTACATTACCTGGCTCAGCAGTGGGTATCAATTAAATGTAGGGTCCCATCATTTTTTCTCCTCCTCTTTCTTTTCCTCTCCAAAAACCCAATTTAGACTTCTTATGAGAAAAACAGCCTTTAATTTTGTGGGTTTCATTGAGTTATATTTAAATCCAAGAAAAGAATGTAAAGGAACTAAAATAAAATAAATGGAGGAGGGAAACTTTACCATATTTTCTTTTTCTATTTTTCTCTAGTTCTTTAGAAGATCTCTATTCTTAGAAGATTCCATAACCGAGATCAACAATTTCTTATATGACCTATTTGTGGTCAAATTTAAATTGGGTGCCTGCATCCCTTTGCCTTCTCAAAAATCTTAGATAACTCTGAATGACACAAGGGAATTACAGTTCCCAAAACTGGTTGAAAATCAAATCCATGTATGGATTATTTTACAGATATGTTTGAACCTCAGTATTTTTAAGCACCATGAGTTTTATGTGGGCAACCAGAATTTGAGGAACCTGAACCTGGAATTGTCTGATATTGATGACTCAGGTCATAGAACTCTAGAGTGAAATTGGCAGAGCCCAGCAGAACAGACTGACAAGTATCATAAGGAAAGATAGATTTTGAACATACTTTTACTTCTAAAATGTTTTACCACCTACCCTTAAACCAGCTTGGAAATTAATCATACAATATACCAAATCTGCCTTAAATGAAAGAGACCATTCTAAAACTAGCATAAATTCCAGGCAGACAAAGGGCTTTCATGCCCTGATGATGTTCTCTTGGCTTCCTGTGAGATCTCCTCTGTCACTTTGCATCTGGTGAACCCACACAAGCAATCAGTACTACTTTACACTCTGTCCTTCAATTCTTCTTGAATTTCTTCTGTAATTTTCACCTCCTCTCTCCATTGCTGTCCATCAGATTATTTTTTTGCAACTTTTTGATTTTTTGAAGCATACCTGTGAATCCTTTTCTGTGATTCATTTCAGGTTGCTCAAGTTATGTCTTTCAAGAAGGATAAATGGAGGATATACTTCCTGAGTCTGCTATATTGATAAATATTTTTTACATTCAATATGAAAAGCATATTAGCTGTAAATTGTGTTGTACTTTTCCCATGAAAACTCCAGTAGGGTATTTTCTAGCATCTAAATAAACTGTAGAGAGTACTGAATACAGTTTCCTTTTCTACTTTGTAAATGACACTTCATTTCTTTGTGTATATGAGGAACACCTTCTTAAATGTCATGACTTAATGATGTCATTACAATGCCTTGCTGTTGAGCATCTCTGATTAAATTTAAAAAATATATGTAGAGAGTAGGATGAGGTGCTTGGGTGTCTTGCTTGGTTCAGTGTCTGACTCTTGATTTTGGCTCAGGTCTAGATCTCATGGTCCTGGCGTGGAGCTGCACATTGGGTTCCACACTCAGAGGATCTATCTCAGGATTCTCTCTCTCCCTATCCCTCTGTCCCCCACCCCACTCACTCTCTATAAAGTAAATAAGTAAACCTTAAAAAAAAAAAAGAGTAAGACTACAAATCTTCAAATCTATTCTCTGCAACATGAAGAGGTTTTTTGTTTATTATTATTATTATTATTATTATTATTGTGCTTTTGTATAGAATTGATAGAGGTTTTGTTTAATATACACAGTCTACTATTTGAAATAGATACAACATATATATATATTCAATTTATATATATATATATATAATTTGAATTTTATTCTTCAACATTGCTTAAATTTTTCTAGTATATTAATGCTTGATTCTTTGTTTTCTTTTTATTTACTTATTTAGTTAGTTAGTTAGTTGACAGAAATAGATCACAAGTAAGCAGAAAGACAGGCAGAAAGAAGGGGAAGCAGGCTCCCCACTGAGCAGAGAGCCTGATGCGGAGCTCGATCCCAGGATTCTGGCATCATGACCTGAGCTGAAGGCTGATGCTTAACCCACTGAGCTACCCAGGCACCCCCTTTTTTGTTTTTTATCAATGCACTTGAGCCCCTTCAAGTTTCCCTTCCATGTCTTAGTGCTTTGATACTAGTCTACAATTTAATGTTTTAAGTCTGGTAAGTTCTATTAGGTCTCTATTTTATTCTTTTTACTTATTTTTTACCCTTGTTTCCTGATAGACCACATTTTTGAAATGTGTTCCTGTAGTATTGAAATTATATCTATCTGACCATTTATTAAATTTACAAATATGGTACACAATTGCCACCAAAATATTGTTTGAAATTTCACAGTGACACTCCCTATCAGGTATATGAAAGTTGTATTTCATTCTCCTTTAATCAGTGGTTTATGCCTAACATTTAAAAAATAATTAATGACAATCTTTATCAAAATCTTACAAATAGTCCAATAGAGGGAATACATTCAAAATCATTCCCTTAGGCCAGTACTACTCTCATACCATAGAAGGATTAAAAACAAAACAACAACAACAAAAAATGCAAAAGCAAAAAAAAAAAAAAAAAAAAAAAAAAAAGTCTAGTTTGCCTAGCATAAGTGTTGCTACTCCAACTTTCTTTTGGCATCATTTGTATGACAAATTTTTTTCTCCACCCCCTCACTATCAATCTATATGTGTCTTCAGGTCTAAAATGAGTCTCTTTAAGCCAGCATTTTTAATCCATTCTGACACCCTGTCTTTTGATTGGAGCTTATAATCCATTTACATTCAAAGTAATTATTGATAAATATGTTTTTATTGCCATTTTATTACTTGTTTTATCATAGTTTCTGGAGATTTTCTCTGACCCTTTCTTGTCTTTGTCACTTTTGGTCTCTCCTTTGTACTTAAAGAGTTCCCTTTAACATTTCTTTCAGTGCTGGTTTAGTGGTCATGAACTCCTTTAGTTTTTGTTTGTCTGGGAAACTCCTTATCTCTCCTTCAACTCTGAATGATATCCTTTCTGGTTAGAGTTTTCTTGACTGCAGATTTTTTCCACTCATCACTTTAAATCTGTCATGGCACTCCCTTCTGGCTTGCAGCATTTCTGTTGAAAAATCCCATGCTACCTTTATGAGTTTTCCTTTGTAAGTTACTGACTTCTTTTGCTGTTTTAATTTTTTGCTTTATCACTATATTTTGTCAATTTAATTACAACATGTCTCTATGTGGGTTTGTTTTTGTTGATTTTGATGAGAGTTCTCTGTGCCTCCTGGATCTGGATTGTCTGCTTGCTTGCCTAGATTAGGGAAGTTTTGAGCTATTATTCTTCTGATAATTTTTTGCCCCCTTTTCTCTCTCTTCTTCTGGGACTTCTGTAATACAAATATTATGTTTGATGTGTCACTGAGGGTCCTTAAGGCTATTCTCATGTTGGATAATTCTTTCTCTCTTTTTTTCACTTTCATTATTTTCCATTAGTCTTCTAGGTCACTAATTTGTTCCTCTGCTTCTTCCAATATCCTTTTCATTGCATGAAGCCTGTTTTCAATCTCATTTACTGCATTCTTCATCTTTGATTGATTCTTTTTTACTCTCATCTGGGTCTTCCTGATATCTTTTATTCTTTTCTCAAGTCCTGCAAGTATCCTTATGATTGTTGCTTTAAATTCTCCACCAGGTTATGTCACTTATATCTGTTTCATTTAGATTTCTGGCTGTGGCTTTATCTTTCTCTTTCATTTGGAATAAATTCCTCCATCTTGGCATTTTATCCAAGTCTCTACCTTCTTCTCTGTTTTAGAAAAACCAGTTATGTCTCCTGCTCCTTAAAGTAATGGCCTTATGAAGAAGAGTCCTTATAGTGCCCAGTTCTGGGTACTTTAGGGACTATCTCTAGTGTGTGCTACACGTGCTCTGTTACTGTGTTTTGGCTGCTTTGTCCCTGAGGCCAGTGTCTGCAGAGGCAATCCTTGCCTACAATGGACAGTGTTTAGACCCTGGTTTGTAGTCAGTTTTAACTAGGTATGCTCTGGTATGCTTGTGAAATGTAACTCTACACTAACTCCACCAGACCTGAGGTCCTGCAGAACTCTCTGACTGGGGGACATAGAGTGTGTAAGTATTTGTGCTAGTTTTCTGAGAGAGGGACCTGTCATTCTTAAGACTGAGACAAACTGGACTTTGAAGGGGAACTCCATCAGAGTGCAGGGGATGGGGCTTGGTGTAATCAAGTTAGGAAGCCATTGTTGACCCTGCACTGCCTCCATCTGGTGGCTCTGTGTTTATGCTGAAGGATGTAGGAGGGGAATGATGCTGCCCAGCCCTTGTTCTGAGATGCGTCTGTGGAAATGTTGCCTCCCAAGGACACTCTCCAAGATAAGTGAATAATTTCCCCACAGTGTGCCCCAGGCATTCTTGAGATCACTTTTTCCATGACCTCTCACCCCAGGTTGTTTGCCTGCCTTCTCTTTAGGATCAGGGTAGTATCTTCTGGAATCTATCCCAGCTAAACCTGCTGACCTTTATAACACCAGGCTTTAAAAAACAAACAAACAAAATTAAACAAACAAACACACACCAGGCTTTCAGGTCCACTGGTTGTAAGAACCCACAAATTTCAGCTCCTCTCATTTTCTGAGTCAATCACTTTAGGGAAAACCTTCTTCTTGTGCATTCCCCTGTGTGCTCCTCTCTCTCTTTCTCTCTGCCTCTCACTCACTCCCCTCTCCCTGAGCATGGCTCACTCCTCTCTGCAACAGTCACAATCCATTTCTCCCCTAAAGCACATGTCTGCACTTCCTGCCTTCTTTGATGTGGTTTCTTCTCTCCATTTAGTTGTGGATTGTGTTCCATCAGCCTTCCAGCAGGTTTCTGGGGTGCTTAGGACTTGATAGTTTTCCTGTTGTGTTTGTGGGATGAGAGGAGAGTCTCCTCCGCTCAGCCACCATCTTTGATTCCCTCATTCTCCTTTTAATACCAAGTGGAGATTTGGAATTTGATGGTTTCTACTTACTACTACTCATTCTCAGCTGCCTGATAGAGGATGGATAGGAATTTAGACCATGGAAGCCACACTGAAGGGGATCTATTATTTGTGCTTATCTTTTGAAATTTATGTACTGTGGATAAACCAGGCTAGCCCTGGAATGAATCATCACCTAAGTGTGGCAGATTTGTCAAGGGGAAGTGGAGTTGGATTTTTACCACCTGTGTTTAAATGCCACTTCTAGGAGAATAAAGTATAAAACCTTTAGACGGGGACTTTTCTTTTTTTTGGAGTCCACTTGTATCAGGGCAATAATAGTCATGAGCCATTCATATCTGTCTTCCCGTCATGTCTTGCCTCCAGATTTGTCCCTTCTCATTAGGGGATGGAAAACTCAGGACCTCAAAAATAAATATTAATAATAATAATAAAATTAAGGCCATGAATTTTCTTCAATATCCCTGCCAAATACAATCTCTTCAGATTGAATAGTTTTGAAGAAGTCCTTATGAATAGTCTAACTTTTCCCAACCACAAACTAGTCTTAATTAATGGAGTTGTGGCTTCATTCCTGGTGTCTTGTTAAGCATTTTTCAAGCTAAATTCTTTCTTAGAATATGTGGCATATGGATGAAATCACATTCAGAGTGTACATTCAGATTTGGTTTCTAAAGCACTCCCTTTTCTCCATCTTTCCTGAAAGGAATATGTGGGGTTTTGTTTGTTTGTTTGTTTGTTTGTTTGTTTTTTAAGATTCTATTTATTTATTTGACAGACAGAGATCACAAGTAGGCAGAGAGGCAGGCAGAGAGAGAGAGAGGAAGGGAAGCAGGCTCCCTGCTGGGCAGAGAGCCCAATATGGGGTTCGATCCCAGAGCCCTGGGATCATGACCTGAGCCGAAGGCAGAGGCTTTAACCCACCTAGCCATCCAGGCACCCCAAGAATGTGTTTTTATATAAAAGACAAATTCTGAAAGTTAGTATTGTCTATACTACAGAAAAGTAGCCCTAGTGTTAGATGTTCTCTGTGTAAATCCTGATATACAGGTATAGAACATAATATAACTGGATGCTAATTTGGAGGATGAAAAATCTGTACCATAATTTTGTAGCCTTTCAAGGACTGTGAAATGATGAGTGTTCTATTTATACCTTTTACTTTAGCCTACTCAAACATTCTGTAAACAATATCACCACCAGAAAACTTTATTTCTGATTTAATTACATTATAATTCTTTTATGAAGTTCATTTAATATGAAAAAGTATTAGTTTTTAAGACTTTAAAAAACTGTCCTGTATTTTCTTCTTAAAAAGTTAAAAAAATATGTTTTGAGAAACATGAAAAAATGATTTAAACATTAACTTCAGAATTTTATTTTAGAATCTCATTAGAAAATATATTTTACTGTTTTGCTTAGTTTTCTTAATTGTTACATTGCAATTATCAGGGAAATGCAGTATTTAAATCTGTAGGCAGTAGAGTTTATTTCTGAAATTTTCTTCAACTTGGGTAAGTGAATATTTATTTGAGTGATATTTTGGAAACATTGAGTGGATTTGGGTATGTTATTTAATTAAAGATGAACACCAGAAATAGTGAAATAAAAGTTTAATGTTTCTTTCAGCTAGAAAATAAATCAGACAATCTGAATTACTTTAGTTCACTAATTTAATGTGATTTGTATAGTTTAATTATCTGTTTCTTAGCTGCCTCATCTTTACAATGGGCACAAGACAATGGAAACATGTATCTTATAGGCAGAAATCGAAATAAAATTTTGTTTTCTTTTTAATAGATTACTTCCTCTGGAAAGTGCTGGGTGCTTTACAGATAGAAGTATTATCCACAGTATTCATATGTAAATGCTGTGGTTCAGGGCATTCAAATTGTATGTACAACACAGCACAGTAAAGGCAAGATTAGACTTAGAACTTTATGGTTTAAACAACATGGTGTAATTGTAAGTAAAAGATGGAATTCTTGCCATTTCCCTAATAACTTTTATTACATTTTACATGAAACCCAATAACTAATTAATGCATTTTAGTTAGTTTAATATACTGTAATTTTTAGGTGGTGTTCTGATGAAGTCCTGGTGATTAAACTTTCTCTGCTAGAGGATTCTAACACTAAGTAAAATTCTAACACTTAATTATTGATATTAAGAGAAGTTATTTGATTCTTACTATGTAGCAATAACAGGAAGAAGAATATATAATGATCCCTTTTTGCAAGTCCCAGGAGTGTTTTGTCTCCACTAATCTCTTGAAACTTTTCAAGTATTAGGATAACTGAGCACTGTTGGTTTTGTTGATTATTTTATTTTACTTTACTTTTTTCCCCCATTTGGAGGTAGTGGTGGGATTTGAAAAATAATGGATTCATTAAAAAAAAAATCAATCAGAAATGGTGCTATTCTTAGGGCACTTGAGTACCTCAGGCAGTTAGGCATATGACTTTTTTTTTTTTAAGATTTATTATTTTTTGAGAGAGAGAGAATGTGCAAACTTGGGGAGGTGCAGAGGGAGAGGGAGAGAATATCAAGCAGACTTCCCCATTGAGTGCAGAGCTCAATGCAGGGCTCAATCTCAGACCTTGAGATCATGACCTGAGCTGACATCAAGAGTTGGATGCCTAAGTGGCAGAGCCACCTGGGTGTCACAAAGGTATATGACACCTTTCTCTTTTAAATAAATATATATGGAAATGGCATTACTATGTAAAGTAAACAAATATCAACACTTGGCATCCGTTCCAAAATGAATAAATTTAGTGTATTTGTTATAAATATCACACACAGACACATACACATATGTGTATATGAATACATAAGCTTTATCTTATACATCAATTTCTACATTAGGAAAATGGTATTGTTAAATCATGTCTTGCAAGTATACTACTGTATATCTCTAGATAAAAGTGAGATTGCTAAAAACCAGAATTCACACAAACAACGAAGCTCAAAAATCATTAAAGGAATTGCTAGATATATACTCTTCAGTATGAGATTCTGAGAGAAATGTTCCTAGGTTTTTCGTTTTGTTTTGTTTTGTTTTGTTTTAAGATTTTATTTATTTGTCAGAGAGCGAGAGGGAGAGAGAGTGAGCACAGGCAGACAGAATGACAGGCAGAGGCAGAGGGAGAAGCAGGCTCCCTGCCGAGCAAGGAGCCCGATGTAGGACTCGATCCCAGGACCCTGGGATCATGACCTGAGCCAAAGGCAGCTGCTTAACCAACTGAGCCACCCAGGCATCCCAATGTTCATAGTATTAAGTTGGATTTTAGGGGCACTTGGGTGGCTTGGTGGGTTAAGCCTCTGCCTTCAGCTCAGGTCATGATCTCAGGGTCCTAGGATTGAGCCCCGCATTGGACTCTGCTCAACAGGGAGCCTGTTTATCCCTCCTCCTCTGCCTTCCTCTCTGCCTACTTGTGATCTGTCATTCTCTCTCTGTCGAATAAATAAATAAATAAATAAAATCTTAAAAAAATATTTGAGTTGGATTTGGTCTTTCTGAATTATTTTCTATTGCCTATGTTAGCATTTTTGCATCCTGCTTTCTTCAAATTTTCCTTTTTTTTAAAAACCAGTAGTACACAAGAATGATTGAATTTAATGTGACCACATGTGTCACATGACAAATGATGCCAAATTTTCCTGCAGGCCAATTTGAAGTGCTTGAATAAATTTTGGGTATTATAGGCTGCTATTACAATTTAAATTTCAAATGATCATACACATTGGAACAATCTTAATGTATTACATGAATTAATCACTAAATTTATATCTCTTGTTTTACTCACATTTAATTATTTGAAATGCTAAGAAACATGTTTTCATTTTTCTTCATGTGCCTCTTTTTGAAATAATTTTTTTTCTTTTTTTGAAATAATTTTGAATAGCATTTTTATTAAAATTATGATTGTTTTCTTAATACAAAAATATTTAGGTTTGTTGTATCAGGTATATATTTAATCTGGGTTTCCTATAATGTCACAAATGTTTTCTTTGCATTTAATGGAACTTTTTAAAGAACTTAGGCACAGAGATAAAAGGGGAAAATCTAATTCTGAACATTTTGTCTTCTCTCCAGTGTTGGAAAATGCTCAAAAGAAGGTTGTTATTTTATGTGGTAGTTAACCCAGATAGTGTGAAGATGCCCAGTAACTCCTGCTCAGTCTTGTCAAAGCCAAAGTGGCCTCTAGATTGTGGTTGCTGATACTTCACTGACATTGCCACATATCCCTGTTAGACCCTCTGCTTAAAAATTGGGATTTCCAGACATCTCATGTTAAAGAAATTCAAGGTTTGTGGACCACAATTTAAATTATTGAAACCTGGGGGTGCCTGAGTAGCTCAGTCAGTTAAGTGGCTGTCTTTGTCTCCAGTCATGATCCCAGGGTCCTGGGTTTAAACCCCACAGGAAGTCTGCTTCTCCATCTCCCTCTGGCCCTAACCTCCCTGCCCCCCTGGTCATGCTTGTTCTCTCTTTTTCTTTCAACTAAATAAAATCTTAAAAAAATAAATCATTGAAAGCTAAATTCCTACTCTCTGTAATGTGAATCTTAACAAAAACTTGGTAGCACAAACATTTAATTTTAAGATGCCATTCTGGATTTTACAAAATAAATATATGGTAATACTGGTGATCTAAGAAGTATGGGAAAATAGGTTTATTGTGTATGAAGTACTAAATCCAAACATCATTTTCACACTGCTCATTTTTCTAAACTTACTCTAACACCCTCTAAGGACTTGAGACAAGTAGTTAACTTATGTATCCTAATTGGTTATCTTAAGACTTATATACTTTGGGGTGCCTGGGTTGCTTAGTTGGTTTAGCTTCTGTCTTTGGCTCAGGTCATGATCCCGAGATCCTGGGATCAAGTCCTACATCAGGATCCCTGTTCAGCAGGGAGTCCACTTTTCCCTCTGCTCCTCCCCCCACCCCCAGCCCTCGCTCATGCTCCCCACTCCCGACCTATAAATAGATGAAATATTTCTTAAAAATTTTTGAAAAAGAATCCTATAATTTAAAATTTATATATATTGTTTTTAATTTACTAGAATGTAGCAAGAGTTTTTACGTTTTGTGATATTTTATAAAGTATATAAAGTTTTATTGTCAGGTGTGTCTTTTTTGATATAAGACGCAACTCAAGAGAATGACAATAAAGATCATTCTTTGGATCCATCTGACTTTATGGCTTCTTCAATATTTAATCTCTGCTAATATTTTGTGACATTTTTGTTCATTTTTTTTCAGTCAAATAGTTATTTTCAAGTTTTTATTTTAAAGGAAAATTGACAAAATATTTTCGGAAGTATCTTCATTTGGAAAAAATAAAACATTTTATAATTATGCCTATTATTATTTAAAAAGACTTGTTTATCCATATATCATGAATGTTTTCATAATGACTTTATGAGGAAAATACTATTAATTTAAAATTGCAGGAGAACTTTGTTTTTAAGCATTCAGTATGTTCTAGGCACTGTGCTAAAACTATAATATGGTTATTTAACTTAATTTTCACAACTACCAGATTTAGAAACTGTAACTTGGAGAAAATAGGAAGTGGGAACAAAATCATATAAATACTGATATATAAATCAGATTACAAAGCAGGGCAGTTTTAAACTACAGCTGCTATTAACAATTAAATTCTAGTGCTACACTATCTGGTGACACTTTAAAATTTTGAAAATTCAGGTAAATAAAAACACACAAATATAATGTGACTGAGATGTCCCTCCCATCCCCTCAGATTCAATAGTAGTTGACATTGTACCATTTTAATTCAGAATTTTTGTTCCCTTCCCTGCCCCTCTCATTTTGAAAACTAATACCAAAGACTTAGTTGGCTACAGTGTTTCTCAGCTTGAAGCAATTTTGCCCCTGGAGAACTTTTGACAATTTCTGGAGATGGTTTTAATTGTCCCATCTGGGAGGAGAGGTGCAACTCTCATCTAAGAGCCAGGATGCTACTAAATATCCAACAATACACAGAGCAGCCTTCACAGCCAAGACCCTCCCAGTTCTACTTCATTACTTCCTTCTTCTCTTTCTCCCCAAAGGACACCACTTTCTGGAAGTTGATGTACATCATCTTCTGGAAAGTTTTCATGCTTTTATTACCATTGTGTATTATGAGACATACTTCTGTACATTTATATTATACACAAATTATATCACATTTTAAGAATGGTAAGGTTTTTAACTTGACATTGAAATCTATTTATCATGATAATCTTATTTACCATAGCTACATTGTACTATATAATGAACTTGGATCTTTCACAGGTAAGTTCACCCTTTCTTATTCTTATGTAATTCTCTTAGCTCTATTGTTCCCTGAGTTTTAGTGTATATATATATATATATATAATGTTTCATAAAAATTCCATAGGGATTTCATTTGTAAGTGCACTATACCCAGAGTTTAATTATTTGCCATCTTCAATGGTCCTTCTTCCAAAAAAATGATTTATTTCATTTATGTATATCTTCTTTTCTCCTATGTTTTATAAATTTCTCCAACTATTTTGCTAAATTTCTTACCTATAATTTATAGCTTCATTCCTTTTGTGAATGCTACCTTTTAATACATTTCCCAGTATTCTGCTGCTTGTGTGTAGGAAAACAGCCTTGGTGGACATTCTTATACGCTTCAGAATTGTTTAAAATTTCTATGTGCTAAAGACCGTATGAAGATGTAGGCTCAACAAAGGACAACCATATTATCAGTGAGTTGTTTTTTCCATTTGACTGTTGCCTCTTTTGCCTACTTTGAAATTGGCTACATGATTGGATAAAAGCACAGAAACTGTACCTACTTAAAATTTTTCTATCTTTAAGAGGGATTATTTTCAACTTTACCATTGCTGTAATGTTACTATAAGATTTTTAGTCATCTTTAGTAGGTGAGGGTACTTCTATATATCCATTCTATAAAAGGATATTGATTTTTGTCAAATGAGTTATCTGCATTTACTGGGAAGAACATATGACTTTTCTTCTTTAATCTATTATTTTGAGGAGTTACATATATACATAGGAAAATGTTGAACCATTTTTGGACTCCTGGGATAAACCCTGTTTGGTCATGAAGCATTATATATATGTTCTGAATTTGCTAGATATGAGAAGAAAGCCATCTGTTTGTTATGTTTTAATAACCTTTTTCTCTCTGGCTAGTTTTGATATCTGCCTTTGGCATTCTGCAGTTTCAACATAGTATGTCTGGGTGCAGTTCTTCCTGGAGTTTACTGAATGTTTAATTTGAGAATTCATGTCTTTCATCACCTCTGCAAGTTCTTAACCATTATTTATCTGAATATTGCTTCTCCCTTATGTCTTCTAGTCTCTTTGACTGTAGCTAATATTAGGTAGAACTTGGACTCCCTTTTCCTTGGTGACACTTATTCTTTATATGTCTGTTATAAGTCATTTAGACAGCTCTGTCAGTCCACAAAATTCATCTTCAAATATAATGAATTTTGTTTTAATTCTATTTTTCATAATGAAAAGTTGTTATCATGTTGATTTATTTCATTTTTTATCTTTTAATCATTAGACTTTTGTTTTATAGGCCCTCTTCAGATTCTTGTACAATTATCTTAGGCTTGCAGGTTCTTCTTCTTCTTCTTCTTCTTCTTCTTTTTTTTAATTTGCTTATGCTCATTCAAGACCGTTTTTTCCTTATTTTAAATAAGATCTTATTTTCAAGATGACTTGTTTTTTATTTCTGTTTATAAATCTGATGTGATTTGTTGTATAAAAATCCCTGTATTGTGGATGTGTGTTTGCATCTACTAAGTATCATAGGAGAATTTCTGGCTTGATTGTTTTATTTTAAGTTCCTGGCATGTTGGTGTCCACATCAGAAAAGTATTGTCTAAAAGAAGTAGTGACTGGCTTCCACTCTGAAGCTTTCTTTTTTCCACCTAGAGCCCAGGTAGAAAAGTTTGCTTGTTTATTTATGGTCTTACTGACCAGATTTTTGTAGTTCAGTTTAATGAGGATACCATCTTAAGGGGAGCTTCATTTCATCTCCTAGCCTTGTATAGGCTTAATGTCTTATCTCCTGTCCTATGTGGCCACTAAATTCGCTGGTTCTATTCCCTCCTTCCAATCTACACTAGAGCACCAGCTCACCCATTAATTGTTCTTGCTTTCAATTCCTTTGTTACTGGTACTTGGGACTTATTTTTCTATGGATTAGTTTTGTTTGCCAATTTACTGGAGCAGAAACTCTACACAGCAAGTGAAATTACTCTTTTGATCACATATAATCAAATGAAATATGTCATAATACGTATTACATATTGTTAAAAAATATAGCCACTGAAAAGCAAATGCATAATACCAAACACTGTTTTATAAATTATGACAGGCAAGAATCCATTAATCTAACACAATTATAGGTTACTATTCAATGTTTCCTACTTTCTTCCATGTATACCTTATTTATTGGAACTTTAATTGTACTGCACATGGCACTTTTTAGTGTGAGTTTTTTAGCATCAGTGTCCTTAAAAGTATATTTTTAGATCTGCATCAAAATTCAGTTGCATAGCAATTTATAGTAATTCATTATGTCACCATTCCCTAAGGTTGAATTTTTAGCTTTCATCCAAATTTTGATATTACAAAAACTACTGCAAAGAACATCTTCAAACATTATTCTTCCCTTACATTAAAGTTTATTACCCTAAAATATGGTCTTAAAAAATAAAAATTCTTTGTTAAAGGACAAGGTCATTTTTGTGGCTTTTCTTACATATTACCTATAATATATGTCTTCTAAAACACTGTGCAACATTCCTGAATAGTTATTCCAATTTTAATATCTTGTCAGCACTGACTAATTTTGTGTTTTTTACTTTAATGAGTGCCAAAAAAAAAAATAGGTTTGTCTTCAATTTGCATTCCTTTGCTCTGGATAAACTTTTACTTTGTGGTTTTCCTTCTATATTTCTTTTCCTTTCTACCCTTCTCTTCCTCCTCTTTTCCCCTTTTTCTTTTTTACTATTTGTTTTCAGCTTTGTTTATTGTATTCTCATATTTATATTATTCATTTTACAAAATTAATATTCATTTTACGAAATTAATATCAAAATTCATTTTCAAAAATTAATACATATACTGATATAATTGGTAGTCATTTATAATCGCAATTATTGCTTTTTTACCTCCATATACATGTACACACATGTCAAAACTTTTCCTATTTTTTTCTTTTTTATATTCTGTATAGGGAATAAATTTGTTTAATATACATTATAATCTGTGATTGCTTTGGAGTATTTGCAATATGGGGAGGATGCAGAGTGTGTGAGAAGATTGTTAGGGAGAGGAGTGATGTCTTAAGGGCAAGTAAAGGTGACTTATGAAGAGACTGACACTGAGCCCTGCTCTTGGTGCTTCCCTGAGAAGGCAGCAGAGGTAAGTATTTTAAGGAACAGAGTTACTGAAAGACAAGACTGAGAGTATTTCTTGGCAGGAATAACATTTTCTTACTCTGTAAAACAAGGGAAAATATACTTAAGATCACTTGTCAGAATCCCCACATCTTGCGGATCATCTCTTTTGTATGTTGCCACTCTAGGGCATGCACCTAAAAATGCTTTCTCCATTTTTTTGGTGCTTTCTAATAATGAGTTTGATCATCATCATATTAATGATAAAATCATTAAAAAAGAATTTGTTAGATGTTATTCTGGGAATTATGCAGGTGTTTTACAAGGAAATTAGTTCTAATTCTTAAAACAACACAGTAAATTTGGAAATATTATTGCCTTTTTGCAGATACTGAGTCTAACATCCCACAACAATTGAGAGTGGAACCAAGCTTTCCATAGACCTCTGGGTTTTGAAATTGTGTGCTCTTTTCCCCACCATATATTGTTAGCATTAGCATTGCACAGTGGAGTCTCTACTTGAACCTCCTTGTGGTTGCTAGGGCATGGCAGACGTCAGACTATTTGTTCATGCATTCTGAGTGTGAACAGATGGGTAGTTTCTGGGCACTGGCTAAAGTGAATAGGACAGAAGGTGAATCTTTTCATGGTAGATTGGTGCCACCATCCAAGGGGTCTCTGGAAACTGTAGTATTCTCTATATTGTACTTGCTGTCCTAGTTTCCTAGAGTAAGTGCATCTGTAGGACATGTAACAACTACAT
The DNA here is from genome assembly GCF_009829155.1 of Mustela erminea. Classification (NCBI taxonomy): domain Eukaryota; kingdom Metazoa; phylum Chordata; class Mammalia; order Carnivora; family Mustelidae; genus Mustela; species Mustela erminea. The sequence continues at coordinate 57,835,773 of NC_045625.1, forward strand.
TACTCATACCTTGCTGTGTGATAATTTTTGATGTTTAGTGTTGACAATTATTTTTTAACATTCAGTGAGTTGTGTCTCTAATTTCTCCCCTTTCATGAATTGCTATCAGGGTGTCATGATACTATCTATTAATGATTCTGCCTTTTTTTGAAAAGCTCATTTTACCATTTTTAAAATTTTATGTGAGGTTTTCAGATGCCAATATGCATTCTGTTTTACGTATCTGATGTTCTGATTTAGAATCAGGCCCACATTTTTGTAAGTGTTGTTTTCTGGGGGAGATTTATTATTCATTTTCAAATAATTGAGGATCAGCCATGGTGTCTGCCTCTATACATTCAAATCTTGAGTTCATTATCTTCCCTCTGCCATATTAGGCAACATATTAAGCTTTTTAAGCATCAGTTTTCTCATATAATTAAAATAAGAGTTGTTGTAGTAGTAGTACCTTCCTTATCAGATTTTTGGAGGATTAAGACAAAAACTGTAAGGAAAAGGTCCAACATTCAAAAATCATAAATAGGAGCATCATAGTATCTGTAGTGGTAGCAGCAACAATAGCATAATAATTAGTGTTATTTCAAGTTCCACTCATTTATTTTTTCCACATGTATTTTTCTTTTTTTATTAATTTATTTATTTTCAGCATAACAGTATTCATTAATTTTTCCCCACACCCAGTGCTCCATGCAATCCGTGCCCTCTATAATACCCACCACCTGGTACCCCAACCTCCCACCCCCCGTCCCTTCAAAACCCTCAGATTGTTTTTCAGAGTCCATAGTCTCTCATGGTTCACCTCCCCTTCCAATTTCCCCCAACTCCCTTCTCCACTCTAAGTCTTAGACTCTTATGGTTTTTAGTATTTGGAATTATGTTAAGTCTATATATTTATAGTATTTATATGGTATTAAATAGGAGACCAGGTCCATCATATATATTTCCATTTATTTGTATATTCTTCTAAAACTCAGTGAAGTTTTATCTCAGCTCTCTTTTTGGGGGGAGGGTGATTACTCAGAAGAAGTTTGTTGCTGCTAGAGTGAAGAGTAACTAAGATTTTGCCATCATGTAAACTTATTTTTGTGATAGTGTCTGTTACCATTTGTGCTTTCCTAATGATCTTTGCTGAAGCACATAATTTTGGATGTCTATCATTTATCAGGAATCAGTATGACTTCCTTTGTTATTACTAGTGAGAATTTAGCTGATTCCTTCCAAAGAATGCAGTACTATTTACAAATACCAATATTACCTTTATAACAAATATTCTTACTCATTCTTCTTGAATAACCGAGGCTTTTTAATATTGAACAATATTGATAGCAGAAGATATCCTTTTTTTGTCACTGAATTAGAAGAGGTTAATCACCATCATATTGCAGTGCTGGTTTTGGGTTATGTGGCTATTTCCAAGAAAAATTTTTCTATTCTTTGGAAGTGTTTTATTGGGACTTATATTAATTTTTTCTTTTCATTGAATTTTGAATGATGAAGTGTTAATTGTTTAGTCTACTGATGTATCAAGTTTGTTATATTGAATTATCCTTTTACTTCTGGGTTAAATGAAACCATTAATTTTGGAGTTTTTTTGTTACATCTTTATAATATCCGGTCAACTAATAAGGTTAATCTCTGATTTTATTAGATATGGATTTAGAATCATAACTAGCTCACAAACAATATGATGCTTCTCTATTATGATTTTTCTTTCCTTCTTTCTTCACCTTTTGGTGTAGGGGGTACATGTAGTCTTTTTGCATGCTATTCTCTCCTCATGGCAATTATGATCAGAAACATTTTTCATTTCTAATGCTAAAACTGTTTATTTATATTCCTGCATCTACTTCATGTAACAAATGCTTATCTGTTTTTTTTTAGTAAATAGTTATTACATGGTTTTTTTTTTTAATACTAATCAACTTCTGTGTCCAGAAGTGTTTTCACGTATTTATTGTCATTTTTTCAGTCTCTGCAGAATAAAGTTGTGGTAAATTTTGTGAAAGTTCACATGTCTGAAACTCTCTCATCCTCACATATGAATGACCAACTTGCTTGGTAAAGAAAGTTCTTGAATCACACCTCTTGTTTTGTAGGACTCTGAAGTTATCCCTCTATATTACTTTCTGCTATTGATTGTCACAGCAGAAAGGCCTGAAACAATAATGTTTTCCCTTCTTTGAAAGACTTTTGCTTTTGTTCTTTTGGAGGCATAGAAAAAAAAAAAGAAAAAACCTTTCCTTTTCCTTGAATTTAAGACACTTTCATTGGTAATTTTATTGAACTCATTGTGAATTCAATCTCAGTGCTTTTGTGAAGTTCTGGAAAGTTTTCTTTAATTTTCTATTTCTACCTCAAATCCTTTTGTAAAGGGACGTAAACAAGATAGGTTGTAATAAACAACTTACTCTTGGTTATTAACTCATATCTACTTCTTCTACGTCCTGTGCTTTCAATACTTGTCATCTCCTTTTGTAGTCTTTTTGTCTCTGTTAAATTGGTTTTTATTTTATATGCATTTTTAGCTTACCTTCTGGCTTACTAATACATTTTTATACAACATAAATTCAAATATATAGTTCTCTGAATGACTTTTCAGGTAAATGTATTTTTAAATTATAATAACAAAAACTTGTAAAACCGCATTCAAAACTATTTATTATTATTTCATATTTGGAAATACATAAACGTGTAATCGTGTCATGACATGTACACATAATTATATCTATAATGATGTTAGATTATTTATCCATTTTTGAATCAGCATTATGTCACAGACATAACTTACATCATAAAGAATGAATAAATTTTAGAAAAGCAAAAGAAACATATCATATATGATAACAATATCAAAAGTTTATGACTACTATTCAGTTGGGTATCACCATTGAGAATATACATAAAATTTATATAGAGTTCCTAGATCTTGTTGATTTTATTGATCCAACATATTTTAATAATTTCTGTGGCCTGGGCGCCTAGGTGGCTCAGTGGGTTAAGCCGCTGCCTTCGGCTCAGGTCATGATCTCAGGGTCCTGGGATCGAGTCCCATATCGGGCTCTCCGCTCAGCAGGGAGCCTGCTTCCTCTTCTCTCTCTGCCTGCCTCTCTGCCTCCTTGTGATCTCTCTCTGTCAAATAAAAAAAAAAAAAATCTTAAAAAAAAAAATTTCTGTGGCCTTAATAATGTTTGTATTCATTTGAAGTGCTCTGCTAATTTTAAACCTTTTTATGTACTATTGTCTATATGCATGTATGTGTGTACATGTGAGTGTGTGTGTGTATAGTGAATAATGCTACAAAGGATATTACTAAGCAGAAATCCACACAAACATTTCTGTGTATTATCTTAGAAAAGATATTTAGATATTGCAAAGTTTATATTGTCCTCATGGCCTTTTACATAGCTGAAATGTACTATTTTATTAATACCTAGTTGGTCATAGTTCTTTCTAATAAACTCCACTTCATTTGATTACTAAAAGAGTGAACTATCTGGGTTTGAAATTGAAGGATAATGGATAAGCCTACTCTTATAGGACGAAGGGGCCAATCCAGCCTACCTTGCATACTGACCACAGAGATGGATGAGAATCCACCTCCCCAAGCCTGTGAAATTCCCAGGCTTCTGCTGTTCAGACATTTGGACATTGGTTTTTTGCATTGAGGGAGCAGGGTGGTGTGGCCCTTTTACCTTTTTCTTTCTAAGATCATTGCAGTAACTATCTTCATAGCACGAATTTTAAATGATTGCCTTTTCTGAACTAGTATTTGAAGCATTTTTTGTTGTTACTATTAATTTCCATTTTTCATTGGATGGTATTTTGTATCAATGCTTACAATAATTTAGATTTTGGATTTTTGGAATTTTGGATTTTTGTTTTAAAGCTTATTTGTTTTGATATATGCGGTGTATTTGTGTGTATGCTAGTGAGTATGAATTTATTTATATCCCGTAGGTTTCTAGTGTGTGTCTGGAAAGAAGGCAAATGAATGATCAAAAAGAAAAAAGGAAGCAATTTCCATGACAAGCTACTTTTCACAAATTCTTCATAGGTGTTCCTTGGAAAAGTATTCTTTTGCCAAATAATTTTAGAAATGCTGGATTGCATGACTTTAAAGGGAATCCATAGAGGCTTTAATAGACTGACGTCATTTTAAATTTTTATCATCCATTTTACATTACACTACTTTTCTGTACACAGCAAAAAAAATATGTCCTATAGCAAGTCTTCTTTGGGATACAATTTTTGAAATGCATTATATTTTACTTACACTAATTTTCTTTTTTCCCAGACACATTGTCCCTACCTCATGAGCTATTAATGATATCTTATTTCCACTGTTTGGGAAGGGAGATTGGTAGAAATAAGAACATCATCCTCATCCTAGAGAGAAATGTTTCTGAGGTCTTGTTTCCCTGGATGGTTTGTAATGTATTCTGGTTATAGCTTATATTCTGCACTCCATGGTGTAGGATGCTCTGAAGCGCACAGGCTACTGAGAGAGGCAGAAAAAATTTCATGTCTCCTCTGCCACTTACTAGATGTATGATGTTAGGGAATTGTTTTACCTCCCAGGACATCATTTTCACCATTATTAAAGTGGAATTAGTATTGTCTTTCTCAAAAGTCATGGGGAGAGATAAGGCTCCTTTCCAGGTTATGTAAAGTAATCTTACAAATATATTTTAAAGAGGAACTACCCAAATGGCCACTATTCAAATAAAACCATTTTTAACATAGTTCTTCAACAGAGAAATACAAATAATAACCTTTAAGGAACTATCACAGTAACACACACAATTGCATGGCAGTTTACTGACCATGTGAGGTTTTTGGCAAAAATATAAAGAAAATAAACACTCGTGTATTTTTTCAGTGGAAATGAAAATTGCCACAAATATTTGCAGAACTCTTGGGCATTTTCTACTGAAAGTAAATGTATGCCCCCAGTAGGATTCTGCAATTGCACTCCTAGAGTATTAAGTGTTCATTGCTGTTTTAGCTATAGATAAAATCAATAAGAGAAGCAATAAAATGTGCCATATTCTTAAAATGGAATGCTATTCTACTGATACATATGGGTGCATGGGTGCAAAGATCTTTCAGAAAGAACCCAGACTTGATAGACTCTATAATATATAGTATCATTGATATGAAGTCCATGAGCAAGTGAAGCAAATCTATGGTAATAAAAGTCCAAATAATGGTATCTCCATGGAATGGGATGGGTGTGGACTGAAAAGAAGCAAAAGCGAACTTTCTAAAGTGAGGGAGATATTCAGCATCTTAAACCAGGTGGCCATTTCATAGATGTATACACAAATACAAGTGTATCCAACTGTGAATTTAAGATGTTTGCACTTTATGTACTTAATGTGAGTATGAATTAGCTCAATTAAAAATTAAAAAAGTGATTAGGATAACAATGAGATATAATATATATAATATTTAATTTGACATTTAGTAGATCTTCAACAAATTGAAGCTTCTTTGGCTTTTATAAGTTAGTTTGAGACTGATATACTGCTTATAAAGGCATTCTGAAGAGAAAATGTGTTTCCTATTCCTAGCTACTGATTTAAAAAATGAGTTTTTGGACTACTACCAGTTCATAAGTTGGGATCAGCCTATATATATGCAATGAATTTCCTAACAAGTAGAGTCCTAGAGACAGAAATGAGTTATATTCTGTATCATCTGCAGGCTATTTGAAGAAAATTAAGGAAGGATAAAATAGAAAGACCATAAATTTGTTTTCATTGCATTACTTACAAGAGAAGGGTGGTAAGGAAAGATGGCAAGCCGAAAGAGATAGATCTCTAAATCTGGGACAGATTTGGTGTGTCTGAGCTTATCTTACCATTCTGCCTCAGTTTATGTCCTTTTTCCAGAGAAAAATGCTATCTACCTAATGACTACACCATAATACATAGTTGTTAATAAAAACAAGAATAGGAGAAAAATATTTTAAAAAACTGATAGTTTCTTAAGATATATTCTGAATGTCTGGATTTAATATGTCCTTGGAATTAGATTTCTCCCTTGGTCTTTAAAAAAATACAAATGAATTGAGATCATCTAATAGTGCAAACCAAAGCTATCACGCTCAGTGATTGTATGGTGGGTGCAGCACACATTATGCAGAGGGTTTGATTCACTTGGTAAATGGAGCTTTAAAAATGATTATCAGGTTTTTAAACAATGGTAGCTATGAAATGGTGTTTCAAAACAGCTCTTTAAAACTACACCCATTTAATTTGTTCTATTTTTCTGTTATATTTTTATAGGTTCCCATTTCTCCTGCTGCTGCAATTGCTTAGCCTTATCAAGTTTTATGAATGGGGACACAGTCTCAAGTAGTTTATTTAATGAATCCAATCTATCTGTACATTTCATCTTTATGTAATAGACAGAGGCCACAAGATTTCTTTCCACATGGTTCTAGTGAGCCTGAGGCATAAACAATGTTTAGTTGGCTTATAATAAACAAAGCTACATAATAAGAGCACTCAAAGAAAACAGAGGATCAGAAGATTAGAAACAAAATTCTGTTTTTTTATAACTCTGCATTAAATCTTTTTCTGTGATTTCTTAACAGTCCTAGCAAAAAGGAAACAAAAATTGTTATATATACACACACACACACACATATATATATATATATATGTATGTATATATAGTAGTTATTTATTTATTTTAAAGAGAGCAAGAGAATGAACAGGGAGGATGGGCACAGGGAGAGAGAAACCTGAAGCAGACTCCCCACTGAGTACGGAGCTCAACATAGGGTTGGATCCCAGTACTCTCAGCTGAAATCAAGAGTCTGCCATTTAAACAACTGAGCCACCCAGGTGCCCCAGTAGTATATTTCTTATAATATGCTTCAAATAATCATGTTTTGTTGGATTAATAGGCTTTTTCTTATAAATGAATGCTGAAAAAGAATTTACACCACATCAAAGTTGAGCAAATCATGACAGAAGCTTTCTTGACCCTCAACTAAAGATGAATGCTTCCCATAAAATATCTATCCAAATTGCGTGCTAAATGGTAGTGGAGGAAAAAGAAGCACAGGGGCTGAGTGGGGGGTGTCATAGTGTGTACCAACAAAGCACAAAAGGAATGAACAACTAGAGTGAGTTCAAAGCTTAAGTGATTACAGGGTTGCTGAATGTGAAGTGTGGCTGGGGCATCTATGTGAAGTTGTCCAAAAGATATTTTAACATGCAAGTATGAACTTTTAAAGGAGAGACCAAGAAAAGAAATGTAGAAACAGATCTTTTTTTTGCTTAAGATGAAAATTGGGGGCATAAAATTTCCGAGAGGAGGACAGCAAAGAAATAAAACTAAACACTGAACTTGGATAGAAAGACTTTAAAAGTCAAAAGGAGAAATACTTCGTGTAAATGAGATATGGAATAAACATAAGAGTTACTTTGTCTAAGCTAGAAAAGGAAAGATTTTTAAAATTATTATTTAAGTATAGTTGATATACAATGTTACGTTAGCTTCAGGTGTACATAGCGATTTGAAAAGTTTATACATTATGCTATTTTCACAAGTGTATCATCTCATTACATTGCTATTACAGTGTCACTGACTATATTCTTTTATTCTCCTGACTTACTCCATACCTACAGGCCTGTATCTCTCTCTTCTATTCAGCAATTTTGCCCAAGCCCTCTTCCAACCATCAGTTCTCTATATTTGTGGTTCTGATTTTATTTTTTGTTTGTTATTCATATTTTTTATTTAGATTCCATTTATGAGTAGAATGATATGGCACTTGTCATTCTCAGCCTGACCTATTTCCCTTAGTGTAATTCCTTCCACATTGTCTCAACATGTTTCATCCATGTTGTCTTAGATAGCACAATCTCACCCCCATCTATAGCTATGTAATATGCCTCTGTGTGTGTGTGTGTGTTACATTTTCCTTATCCATCCATTGATAGACACCTACGTTGCTTCTATGTCTTTGCTCTTGTAAATAATGCTGCAATAAACATAGAGGTGCATACAACTTTTCAAGGGATTCACAAATGAATTGTACCAAATATTTAGAGAAGACCTATTCTCCTCGAACTATTCCAGAATGTAGAAGAGGAAGAAAAACTTCCAAATACATTTTATGAGGCCAGCATTACCCTGATAACAAAATCAGAGAAAGAGACTACAAAAAAAGAAAACTATAGGCCAATATCCTGATGACCGCAGATGTAAAAATCCCCCACAAAATATTAGCAAACTGCATACAACAATACATTAAAAAGATTATTCACCATCAGGTGGGATCTATTCCCAGGATGCAAAGATGGTTCAGTATTCACAAATAAGTCAACATCTTATACAACATCAACAAAACAAAGGATAGAAATCATATGATCATCGCAATATTTGCAGGAAAAAAAATTTGCCAAGATCCAACAAAAATTCATGATCAAAAACTCTGAGCAAAAACAAGTTAGAGGGAACGCACCTCAATGTAATAAAAGCCATATATGAAGAACTCACAGCTAACATCATTCTCAATGGGGAAAAACTGAGAGCTTTTCTTCTAAAGTCAGGAACAAAACAAGGGTGTTCATTCTTGCCACTTTTTTTTTAATTTTTTTTTAAATTTTTTATTTTTAAAAAACATATATTTTTATCCCCAGGGGTACAGGTCTGTGAATCACCAGGTTTACACACTTCACAGCACTCACCAAAGCACATACCCTCCCCAATGTCTATAATCCCACCCCCTTCTTCCAAACTCCCTCCCCCCAGCAACCCTCAGTTTGTTTTGTGAGATTAAGAGACTTATGGTTTGTCTCCCTCCCAATCCCATCTTGTTTCATTTATTCTTCTCCTACCGACTTAAGTCCCCATGTTGCATCACCACTTCCTCATATCAGGGAGATCATATGATAGTTGTCTTTCTCTGCTTCACTTATTTCGCTAAGTATGATACGCTCTAGTTCAATCCATGTTGTCGCAAATGGCAAGATTTCATTTCTTTTGATGGTTGCATAGTATTCCATTGTGTATATATACCACATCTTCTTGATCCATTCATCTGTTGATGGACATCTAGGTTCTTTCCATAGTTTGGCTATTGTGGACATTGCTGCTATAAACATTCGGGTGCACATGCCCCTTTGGATCGCTACGTTTGTATCTTTAGGGTAAATACCCAATAGTGCAATTGCTGGGTCATAGGGCAGTTCTATTTTCAACATTTTGAGGAACCTCCATGCTGTTTTCCAGAGTGGCTGCACCAGCTTGCATTCCCACCAACAACGTAGGAGGGTTCCCCTTTCTCCGCATCCTCGCCAGCATCTGTCATTTCCTGACTTGTTGATTTTAGCCATTCTGACTGGTGTGAGGTGATATCTCATTGTGGTTTTGATTTGTATTTCCCTGATGCCGAGTGATATAGAGCACTTTTTCATGTGTCTGTTGGCCATCTGGATGTCTTCTTGGCAGAAATGTCTATTCATGTCCTCTGCCCATTTCTTGATTGGATTATTTGTTCTTTGGGTGTTGAGTTTGCTAAGTTCTTTAGAGATTCTGGACACTAGTCCTTTATCTGATATGTCGTTTGCAAATATCTTCTCCCATTCTGTCAGTTGTCTTTTGATTTTGTTAACTGTTTCCTTTGCTGTGCAAAAGCTTTTGATCTTGATGAAATCCCAATAGTTCATTTTTGCCCTTGCTTCCCTTGCCTTTGGCGTTGTTCCTAGGAAGCCGTTGCTGCGGCTGAGGTCGAAGAGGTTGCTGCCTGATTCTCCTCAAGGATTTTGATGGATTCCTTTTGCACATTGAGGTCCTTCATCCATTTTGAGTCTATTTTTGTGTGTGGTGTAAGGAAATGGTCCAATTTCATTTTTCTGCATGTGGCTGTCCAGTTTTCCAAGCACCATTTATTGAAGAGGCTGTCTTTTTTCCATTGAACATTCTTTCCTGCATTGTCGAAGATTAGTTGACTGTAGAGTTGAGGGTCTATTTCTGGGCTCTCTATTCTGTTCCATTGATCTATGTGTCTGTTGTTGTGCCAGTACCATGCTGTCTTGATGATGACAGCTTTGTAATAGAGCTTGAAGTCCAGAATTGTGATGCCACCAACGTTGGCTTTCTTTTTCAATATCCCTTTGGCTATTCGAGGTCTTTTCTGGTTCCATATAAATTTTAGAATTATTTGTTCCATTTCTTTGAAAAAGATGGATGGTACTTTGATAGGAATTGCATTAAATGTGTACATTGCTTTAGGTAGCATAGACATTTTCACAATATTTATTCTTCCAATCCAGGAGCATGGAACATTTTTCCATTTCTTTGTGTTTTCCTCAATTTCTTTCATGAGTACTTTATAGTTTTCTGAGTAGAGATTCTGTGCCACTATGGTTAGGTTTATTCCTAGGTATCTTATGGTTTTGGGTGCAATTGTAAATGGGATTGACTCCTTAATTTCTCTTTCTTCTGTCTTGCTGTTGGTGTAGAGAAATGCAACTGATTTCTGTGCATTGATTTTATATCCTGACACTTTACTGAATTCCTGTATAAGTTCTAGCAGTTTTGGAGTGGAGTCTTTTGGGTTTTCCACATATAGTATCATATCATCTGCGAAGAGTGATAATTTGACTTCTTCTTTGCTGATTTGGATGCCTTTAATTTCCTTTTGTTGTCTGATTGCTGAGGCTAGGACCTCTAGTACTATGTTGAATAGCAGTGGTGATAATGGACATCCCTGCCGTGTTCCTGACCTTAGCGGAAAAGCTTTCAGTTTTTCTCCATTGAGAATGATATTTGCGGTGGGTTTTTCATAGATGGCTTTGATGATATTGAGGTATGTGCCCTCTATCCCTACACTTTGAAGAGTTTTGATCAGGAAGGGATGCTGTACTTTGTCAAATGCTTTTTCAGCATCTATTGAGAGTATCATATGGTTCTTGTTCTTTCTTTTATTGATGTGTTGTATCACATTGACTGATTTGCGGATGTTGAACCAACCTTGCAGCCCTGGAATAAATCCCACTTGGTCGTGGTGAATAATCCTTTTAATGTACTGTTGAATCCTATTGGCTAGTATTTTGTTGAGAATTTTCATATCTGTGTTCATCAAGGATATTGGTCTATAGCTCTCTTTTTTGATGGGATCCTTGTCTGGTTTTGGGATCAAGGTGATGCTGGCCTCATAAAATGAGTTTGGAAGTTTTCCTTCCATTTCTATTTTTTGGAACAGTTTCAGGAGAATAGGAATTAGTTCTTCTTTAAATGTTTGGTAGAATTCCCCCAAGAAGCCGTCTGGCCCTGGGCTTTTGTTTGTTTGGAGATTTTTAATGACTGTTTTAATCTCCTTACTGGTTATGGTTCTGTTCAGGCTTTCTATTTCTTCCTGGTTCAGTTGTGGTAGTTTATATGTTTCTAGGAATGCATCCATTTCTTCCAGATTGTCAAATTTGTTGGCGTAGAGTTGCTCATAGTATGTTCTTATAATAGTTTGTATTTCTTTGGTGTTAGTTGTGATCTCTACTCTTTCATTCATGATTTTATTTATTTGGGTCCTTTCTCTTTTCTTTTTGATAAGTCTGGCCAGGGGTTTATCAGTTTTATGAATTCTTTTCAAGAACCAGCTCCTAGTTTCGTCTATTGTTTTTTGGTTTCTATTTCATTGATTTCTGCTCTGATCTTTATGATTTCTCTTCTCCTGCTGGGCTTAGGGTTTCTTTCTTGTTCTTTCTCCAGCTCCTTTAGGTGTAGGGTTAGGTTGTGTACCTGAGACCTTTCTTGTTTCTTGAGAAAGGCTTGTACCGCTATATATTTTCCTCTCAGGACTGCCTTTGTTGTGTCCCACAGATTTTGAACCGTTGTATTTTCATTATCATTTGTTTCCATGATTTTTTTCAATTCTTCTTTAATTTCCCGGTTGACCCATTCATTCTTTAGAAGGATGCTGTTTAGTCTCCATGTATTTGGGTTCTTTCCAAACTTCCTTTTGTGGTTGAGTTCTAGCTTTAGAGCATTGTGGTCTGAAAATATGCAGGGAACGATCCCAATCTTTTGATACCGGTTGAGTCCTGATTTAGGACCGAGGATGTGATCTATTCTGGAGAATGTTCCATGTGCACTAGAGAAGAATGTGTATTCTGTTGCTTTGGGATGAAATGTTCTGAGTATATCTGTGATGTCCATCTGGTCCAGTGTGTCGTTTAAGGCCTTTATGTCCTTGCTGATCTTTTGCTTGGGTGATCTGTCCATTTCAGTGTGGGGAGTGTTAAAGTCCCCTACTATTATTGTATTATTGTTGATATGTTTCTTTGATTTTGTTATTAATTGGTTTATATAGTTGGCTGCTCCCACGTTCGGGGCATAGATATTTAAAACTGTTAAATCTTCTTGTTGGACAGACCCTTTGAGTATGATATAGTGTCCTTCCTCATCACTTATTATAGTCTTTGGCTTAAAATCTAATTGATCTGATATAAGGTTTGCCACTCCTGCTTTCTTTTGATGTCCATTAGCATGGTAAATTCTTTTCCACCCCCTCACTTTAAATCTGGAGGTGTCTTTGGGCTTAAAATGAGTTTCTTGGAGCCAACGTGTAGATGGGTTTTGTTTTTTTATCCATTCTGATACCCTGTGTCTTTTGATTGGGGCATTTAGCCCGATAACATTCAGGGTAACTATTGAGAGATATGAATTTAGTGCCATTGTATTGCCTGTAAGGTGACTGTTACTGTATATGGTCTCTGTTCCTTTCTGATCTACCACTTGTAGGCTCTCTCTTTGCTTAGAGGACCCCTTTCAATATTTCCTGTAGAGCTGGTTTGGTGTTTGCAAATTCTTTCAGTTTTTGTTTGTCCTGGAAGCTTTTAATCTCTCCTTCTATTTTCAATGATAGCCTAGCTGGATATAGTATTCTTGGCTGCATGTTTTTCTCGTTTAGTGCTCTGAAAATATCATGCCAGCTCTTTCTGGCCTGCCAGGTCTCTGTGGATAAGTCAGCTGCCAATCTAATATTTTTACCATTGTATGTTACAGACTTCTTTTACCAGGCTGCTCTCAGGATTTTCTCTTTGTCACTGAGACTTGTAAATTTTACTATTAGGTGACGGGGTGTGGGCCTATTCTTATTGATTTTGAGGGGCGTTCTCTGAACCTCCTGAATTTTGATGCTCGTTCCCTTTGCCATATTGGGGAAATTCTCCCCAATAATTCTCTCCAGTATACCTTCTGCTCCCCTCTCTCTTTCTTCTTCTTCTGGAATCCCAATTATTCTAATGTTGTTTCGTCTTATGGTGTCACTTATCTCTCGAATTCTCCCCTCGTGGTCCAGTAGCTGTTTGTCCCTCTTTTGCTCAGCTTCTTTATTCTTTGTCATTTGGTCTTCTATATCACTAATTCTTTCTTCTGCCTCATTTATCCTAGCAGTGAGAGCCTCCACTTTGATTGCACCTCATTAATAGCTTTTTTGATTTCAACTTGGTTAGATTTTAGTTCTTTTATTTCTCCAGAAAGGGCTTTTATATCTCCCGAGAGGGTTTCTCTAATATCTTCCATGCCTTTTTTGAGCCCAGCTAGAACCTTGAGAAATGTCATTCTGAACTCTAGATCTGACATATTACCAATGTCTGTATTGATTAGGTTCCTAGCCTTCGGTACTGCCTCTTGTTCTTTTTTTTTTGTGGTGAATTTTTCCGTCTTGTCATTTTGTCCAGATAAGAGTATATGAAGGAGCAAGTATAATACTAAAAGGGTGGCAACAACCCCAGGAAAATATGCTTTAACCAAATTAGAAGAGATCCCAAATCGTGAGGGGGGAGAATGGGGATAAAAAGAGGTTCAAAAAGGAGGAAAGAAAAAAAAAAGAAAAAAGAAAAAAAAAGAAAAGAAAAGAATTAAAAAAAAGAAAACGAATAAAGAAAAATATAAAAAAGAAATATATATATATATATATTAGATAAACTAGTTAAAAAACGTTAAAAAAGAAAAAGGTAAAAAGTTAAAAAAAATTCTACCAGAAGGCGAAAAAAAAAACAAAAAATGAAAAAGAAAAATATTAAATTAACTGCAAGACTAAAAAAAATCACAGGGAAAAAGCCATGAGTTCCGTGCTTTGCTTTCTCCTCCTCTGGAATTCTGCTGCTCTCCTTGGTATTGAAACCGCACTCCTTGGTAGGTGAACTTGGTCTCAGCTGGATTTCTTGTTGATCTTCTGGGGGAGGGGCCTGGTGTAGTGATTCTCAAGTGTCTTTGCCCCTGGCGGAATTGCACAGCCCTTACCAAGGGCCGGGGTGATTAATCCGCTCAGATTTGCTTTCAGGAGCTTTTGTTCCCTGAGCGCTTTCCGTAGAGTTCCAGAGGACAGGAATACAATTGGCGGCCTCCTGGTCTCTGGCCCGGAGGAGCCGAGAGCCCGGGACCCCACTCCTCAGTGCGCCCTCAGAGAACAGCGCCCAGTTACTCCCATCTGCCTGACCTCAGCCGCGCTCCGAGCTCACCGAGCCTGCGACCGGTTCAAGGTAACACTGAGCTGTGAGCTTACTGTTGGCTCCGTCTCTGTAGCCGGCTTTCCCGTTCCAATACCCGCAAGGTCTGCGATACTCAGACACCCCCGATCCTTCTGTGACCCTGCGGGACCTGAGGCCACGCTGACCCCGCGTGGGCTTCGCCCCCGTTTAGCCTCTGGAGCGATGTCCCTCAGCGGAACAGACTTTTAAAAGTCCTGATTTTGTGCTCCGTTGCTCCGCCTTTTGCCGGGAGCTGGCCCCTCCCCCCAGGGTCTATCTTCCCGTCGCTTTGGATTCACGTCTCCGCCCGTCCTACCTTTCAGAATGTGGTTGTTTTTCTGTTTCCAGAATTGCTGTTCTTCTTCTCTTCGATCTGCTGATGGATTTGCAGGTGTTTGCAATCTTTAGATAAGCTATCTAGCTGGTCTCCTGCTAGGTGAAGTAGTCTCAGCCTGCTACTTCTCCGCCATCTTGACTCCTCCCCCATTCTTGCCACTTTTATTCAACATGTTACTGGAGGTCATGGTCATTGCAATTGGAGAAGAAAAATAAGTAACAGGCATCCATGTTGGTAAAGAAAAAGTTAAACTGTCACTATTTGCAGATAATAAGGAGATACTTTCTTAAGGAACCTACTGTCTGCAATGCTACAGAGGTTTTAAGGTAAACTGAAAATAATTAGATCATCAATTTGTGTCACAAAGATCATTGGTCAGATTTGAGTGAGATTTCTTACACTATAGCGAGACAGAAAACCAATGACAAGGTAATAAAGGGTTAGTGCACGATGAGAAAGGATGAGAAGTTGAAAACATAATTAATGAAAAGACAAATACACTCTCTTTGCCTCTCTGGAAATATTACTTTAAAAAATATTTCTGTGTACCTCTCAACCTTTACTTTCTTATCTCTTGATGAGTTTAGTTTTATTTTATTGAATATCACAGCAACTGTCTATTTTCAGATAGATACATAGATGGATATTATATATAATACATTATATATAATGCACATATATATATGTATATATATATATATATATGTACATTTAGAAGAGGGCTTGAAAAGAAAATAAAAATAGTGTAAGATTCTTGGAATTAAAAAAATATATATACACTCATGCTTTGAGTACATGGAGACAAGCAAATGGAAGAAGGATCCAAAGGAAAGAATAACAAATTGATGCAAATTTTGATTGAGGCTAAAGATTAAAGAATGAAAAAAACCCTCATAATGAACATGTATTCCAAAACAGTAACCATAGGAGAAAAGAAAATGTGGAACACATTTAAGGTGGAGAAAAGAAAGATTTTCATGTAATGATTTTTATCTTTTCAGCAAAGCAGGAAATATAGTCTACTGCAGGTAACAGTGGTGGGGGTGGAGGAAATGATGTCTGAAAATAGTTTGCCTTGGTATGGCTATATTTGGTGATGTAAAGGATAGGAAATTAAATTTAAATTAAAAAAATGTATCTTGATGAGTTTCTTATGACCTGTGGAGCTTAGAGAATATCACGATGAGACTGTAGAGCTCTGTGATTTTCCAAAACCATCGGCATCTTAAGGATATGAATGAAGAAGAGAAAAAGCAGTTGTATCTGGCATTGGGAATAGGAGGCAGATATTCAGGAAAGTGGGGAAATATGTGACCTTTGTGATTAAACGCCTGAAATGATAAAACACAAATTCAGGTAATTAGATACTGGATATTGAGGGATGGATATTTGGGAGGTATAATTTGTAAATTTTTTTATAAAAAGAGACTCAAATGAAAAGGTGATTTCCCATCTAAGAGGCCATTAAGGACTCATGGATCAAATTGTGCCTTTTGCTTATTTTCAGAAAATATATAATTTTGTCACAAAAGGACTTTGGATGCGAGTCTATTGTTTGGGGATAACCTTTCTTAAAAATCAAAAGCAGAACAGCAAAAACCAAAATTAAGTTCCAGTGAGCAATATCTATTGGCAATGAATATACTCACTATGTAGTATTTTGAGGATAAGCCTTATAGAAAAAGCTTACCTCATGGAATTGGTTTAAATAACTATGCACACATGTCTTTTGGCATTTCTTGAACCACTCTGATTTTGGCTTCCAGAATTCTTATTTCCTTGGGACTCTGAGGCAAACCAGTAGAAGCAATGTAAGTTGACTCAGGTAAGGTGTGAACAACAAGGGAGAGGGTAGCATTTAAAAATGTGGAACTCAAAAGGAGAATAAATTTCACTGGGGAATTCCTATTAGATTAGATTATGTTTACATTATTTCTTCACTGCTGATTTACAGTTTTCTTTTTCCAATTTGGATTTTTCCCCAGCATTATAATAAAATTTCTCTTTTGAAGTTCAGTAACAACCTTTTTGTTTTTCATTTGGTTAATTGAACTCTTTATAATCTTCTTCTTTTGATTCTATTTTGCTTTCCCTCTTTGAAACACTACACCGTCACTGTTCTGAAAAAGTGTTATCTTAGATGCCATGCCCTCCTATATCTTTGAATATACCTCCTCTTCTTGGAGGACTTATACTCTTCCTGTCTTGTAAGTATAGTTTTGCACAGAGCTTTTTTACTAGCCCTATAGAATTTTATGATCTTTTAGTGTTTAAATATATCTTGGTTGTGGTAAATATTTTTCTAAGGAAAAAAAAATTCACATAATAATTTTTGTAGTAGGTATTATCCCTTATCAAATTCTAATATATGAAAACTTAAGTAATTAGTAATACATAGCATAGAATTTTATAGACATAATACTTGAAGTATTGCACATAAAGATACTCAAATATTATTATAAGGTTTAAATGTTGGGCATTCAATGAATAGTTGCTGATTAATGAAGAAATCACATGTAAATCATATGCTGTATGGACTACTGAACTTCTTATAGTTACTATCCTATTTGAATATAATAGTGTATTAATAAGGTCTCTTCCAAAGACTTTGAAAATGCTCTTGAACTAGTAGCTTCTTACACTAATTTCATTGATGAAATAGAAATTGTGAGTGATAAAGGACATAAAAGGAGATATGAAAGATTTTAAATTTAGAAACTTATGGGCAAAGAGCTATTTTGCTATTGGGTATGCTTTTATTATTTGTTTCTCTTTCTTCTCAGAGAAAAAATAATTAAGCATTAGCTATGAAATAATACCTTGAACTCATACTGTGAAATTCCTAGAGTATTCAACACATAACTAGGGTCAAGTTCAGTTTTAATTTTGATCAGATGAATTTTCTTGTTGTCATTCAAAAACAGTCTAGAAAGACAATCCTTAAATCTTAAAGTAAGAGTTAAAAAAAAGTACTGATACTAAAAATAGGTAATCAAAGTGGGCCTAATGTCCAACTGGAAACTACACAGAAATCCTTTAGAAACCACTGTATTAGTGAAATCCTTTTGCAGACTTTAACACAAAAATAATAGAAACACTTTAATACCATCTACTTTGTGCCACACACACATCTAGATGATGAATATATCAGAAGCATTTAATCCTTTAAACAACACTATGAGATAGATACTATTTAAATCGCCAGCTTACAGATAATGAACCATGGTAGAGACATGTTCAGGGTCTCACAGTGAGAAGTGGAAGAGCCCAAATTCAAACCCAGGAAGTCTGGTTAAGTCTTTCATCCATGCTACCAAACTCCATTTCACTATTAAAAAAGAAAAAGCCTTACGTGCTTTGGAATGACTTTATCATGTGAAAAAGAAGGATGGCATGTGTTAATCACAATCTACAGCCATTTCATAACGAATTCTCTAGTGAACTGATGAACTAAGCAGATGGAATTAATTGAGCAGAACAATGATTTCTTCTTTTCCTTGGCCCCGGAGCACCTTAAAACAGTTTTTTGTTTGTAATCCAGTCTCAGGTTGATAATTATTGAATTAATGCATATTTTGCTCCTTGTGGTGTTTTCAGTGAGTCAAATTGATCAGAAATAATAATTTAAGTATACTTAAGTACTTTAAAAAACTTTTAAAATTTGGTGTATTAAAAACACGAAAAGCCCTGACTTCTTGAATAAAATATCAGAATTATCAGGTGGTGTTGAATGGTACTTATAAAACCCTTTAGTGAATTAAATATAAGTGTATCAAGAATACAGGTTTTGATGTCTCAGAGTATTCATAGGTTTTTGTAAATTAAATGTATTAAGAGTAAGTGCTTCAGAAACAATAACAGCTAACAATTGAGTAAGACTTAATGCTAAGACAGCAGTCAAAATTACCAAAATCTTCTTAAGGGTTTCATTAAGCATTTTCCTATCAGCAATGCCAATAGAAAGGCTTTAAATAATAACTACAAGCTTATCAGTGCATAGACTGAGGAAAGTACATTAGCCAAAAAACATGACAGTAAAATATATGATAAAACTTTAATAATATAGTTCTTTCCAAGGGCAATAGCTTAATTTAAACTGGAATTGGAGTTTCTCTCTTACTTTTTGCTTGCTTAAGGATTTATAAAATATGTACTACAGATTAGGAGCTATAAATTTTGAAAGGCTCTGAATGAAGCAATAAATAATGGTGGTACACATTCTTAAAATTTCTCTGAATTATTGACAAATAGCACGATTTCAAGAACGCTGACTGTTCATAGTTTCCAGCAGGAAGCTAATATGACAATTAGATGAAGTTAAGCATATATTTTATTGTGTGACATATATTTGGGAAATTTTTAAATCATGTTGATTTTTAAGCTTAATAAAGTATGAGTGAGTAGTATTTTCATTAAATAGAAAGATTACCAAGTTAATGACACATTTAGCAAAGATTCTAAATTTAGAAAATCATGAAATATTAGTAGGATAAACAAGTGTGGTTAGGGGATTCCCCCTCCCTTTATTTGGAGGGAAGGGTCTCTCCTGGGTGAGCAAGATAACTTTGGCTCTAATGTGATACCTTGAACACAGCATAGGATTGGGAAAGGGGCAGATGTAGATTCTTCTCACTCTGCCAGTTATTAGGCTGACTCCTTGGCAAAGTTATTAAACTTTAGCTCTAATGTCCTCATTTGTGAAATAAAAAAAATAAATAAAAAATAGTCTACTCATATTAGTAGACAGTTGTGACAAGGAAATCAGTCCATACACACAGTGTGAGATATGTTTAAGGGTCTGTTAATATTTGCCACCTTATCTCTCCCTATCACTTGTCTTCTGTATGTTTCAGATGAGCCATTTTTTCCCAAATATAATATTTAGCACTAACCTGTCTTGTATGATTTCAAGGAAGAATAGGACAAAAGTCCTTATGACCATTGTAGTATTCTCTATCATTTTTGTCTATGCAGGAAAAAAAAGAAATGTGTAGCTGTGTGCATACACACAAACATGCCTCTGTGTTAACCTCTATCTGGTCAGTGGCTGGGACCAGGCTATCTCCAACTCTCTATTTATAGATTATTTGTCATACAAGCCCAACAGTTTGCAAGACTTAAGACTTTAAGTCAGGAATTTTTCCATATCCTTCTGTTAAAGTCGAGTAATACAGTAGAATTAATGCTGTCATACGAGTCAAAAAGGCTTGAATGTGTAGCCCCAGCTCTGATCACTGATACTTATATAACCCTCAGTTGAATTGCAATATTTGAGCCTCTGTTTCCTCATCTATGGGAAAAAAACAAGATACATGGATGAAGATCTTGATAGATGTACACACATATATGTATAGACACATTAAATATATATGATATAGACATACATACAAACACACATGGATATGCACACACAAATCTATAAAGACATCCTTATTTTCTCATAAGCTATCATGAGGACTATATATGTTAGTCTCTGCAAACAGTATCCAAAGTGAATGTTCTCACCACTCTCCTAACAAATTTGTGCTTGAGCTTAACTTTCTTTCTTACTGTAACATCTGAAGAGCCCAACTGGCCTTTTTCACTGTCTTCTTTATGACCAAGCATATCAATTATTTCTTTATTTGGAGTATTAGAACAGGAATGAATAGTTCAAGGGCATCAAGTCTAATCTTTCCCTTAAAGCAAATTCTGGAGGGCAGGCCAGTCACCCGGGTCACACCTCACTGGTATGGAGGTCTCCTGATTCTCAGTCCTGCACTCCTGGCTCTACTTGCCTGTATTTCCCTCTGATCTTAAGGGATCAAAACAAATAAATACTTATTTATATGCAGTGTGATTAGTTCTATTGTTGTTTTTCAGTGCTCCAAAGTATAAAACATGGAAGGCTGAAAGGTGAGAGAAGGAATGGTAGAAGATAAAATGTCATGAAGAAGGATTTGATTTCAGAAATTACTGGCAAAACTATACATGTTTCCCCCAAGCTGCTTAGAAGCAGAATATTCAGAGAAGTAGAGGAATGTGAAAAGCTGAAATGATTAATGAAAGTGTGTGAGTGCCTAAAGCTACCTTCAACCCAGGTGGATGAGGGTGCAGAATCTGACAGAGTGCTGTTGCCTAACTTAGAGTTTTCTCATTAATTTCATGGCAATTATTTCTCTATATACCATATGCTTCTGTCAGAGAGAGCTCTGGTAAGACACCGGCTCAGATGGGTGCTCTCTTTTTATCTGCAAGTGAAGATTCCCTTTTTGGTTGTCAGGAAATCTGAAAATGGAACTCTTCCTCCTAAAAGCTGGTTCCACTACAGGAACTGCCCTTCCAGGGTACATGGGGTAAACTTTGGTAAGTTTTCTCCCTGCAGTGCCAACTCTCAACACACTTTTAGGCAGATGATTATTATATTGTTCTGAAATGTTTAGATTTACCAGAGAGTAGTTGGACAAACCATCTTATTTAACCCCCTTTGCGATTCCATGAAGAGTTCTGTAAATGTGTCTCTGCTTGTTCATTATGTGGGTTTCTCTCCATATTCTCTAAAACTGGAAGGATATAAATGTGGCCAGTATGTTATGGCATAAAACATTAGGCCCCATGATTTTCTGCAGTTCTTTTCAGAGTAATTGCTCTCTTCATGGATTCACAGTTTCCTTTTAAACACACATAATATTGAAACAATTTGTCTCCTTGATATACAAAACTCTCCTGAGGTTTAAGGGTGATTAGGACAGCAGATTTTCTTGCAAATAAATCAAACATCAAGTGCAATGGCTTCCTGCCATGTACACAAAATAAGAACTTCACTTAGACCCACTTAGGTCATATTTTATTTAATGATATCTTGCTCTTCAGTTTGAAAAGAACACTTTTATGATTTTTTTTAAAATCTAGAGCTTAGTATTTTTACTACACTATGATTTTCGTGACATCTTTGGGAAGTATATTGAGTCCCACTACAAGAGGACAATTTCAAAATATTTCATCTTGTAGATCTGTAATGGTTGTCACAGTAAAGGAATTGTTTTAATAAAAAGTTCATCCAAACCAGCACTAGGGCTCAATAGTTCTTACATTCTTCTCTTCTGGACTCCCTTGAAGATTCCACAGAGCCGTATTACCAGACCCCTTTCACTTTCTTCAATGTCCACCTCCTCCTGCAACTCTTTCCCGTCCATGTATTCAAAAGATGACATAATCTGCCACATATTTATATCGAAGATATCAGATGTGACCCAGCTGCCTTAATTTCCACCCAGAACTATCCTTGTGTCTTTACGTTCTTTCTCTTTTTTACATTCCAGAGCAGGAGAAAGGGCTTTTCATTTTCTACGTATTTGTTTTTAAATCTGAGTGTATTTACACACAGTATTACAGTAGTTACAGGTATATAACATAGTGATTTAACAGTTCTGAACATCATACTGTGCACACCACAACTGTGGCAGCCATCTGTTACCATGCAACACTATTAGACTTTATCCTGTATGATGTACTTTTTATTCCTATAACGTTTTCATTCCATAATAGGAAGGCTATGTCTTCCACTCCCCTTCTTTCATTTTGCCCATTCTCCCATCCCTTCCCATTTGGCAACCATCAGTGTTGTTCTTTGTATTTACAGGCCTGCCTCCACTTGTATTTGTATAGTCACTTGTTTTGTTTTTTAGATTCCATGTATAAGTGAAATCAAAAGTAGTTGTATTTTTCTGTTTGACTTATTCACTTAGCATAAGTGAAATAACCCTCTTGTCCATCCATGGTGTTTCAAATGGCAAAATCTCATCCTTTCTTATAACTGAGTAATATTTCTGTGTGTGTGTGTGTGTGTGTGTGTGTGTGTATACACCATTTGGTGGTGGACATTCGGGCTGCTTCCATATCTTCACTATTGTAAAATAATGCTGCGTATACATAGGGGTGCATGTAGCTTTTCATATTAATGTTTGTATTTTTCTGTGGGTAGATACCCAGTAGTGGAGTTAGTGAATCATATGGTATTTTTATTTTTAATATTTTGAGGACCCTTAATACTGTTTTCTAGATATGTCTCCTAAGGATAAGGAATCAAAAGTGAAAATAAACTATCAGGACTGTCAGAAAAAAATGCTTTTGTACAGTGACAGAAACTGTCAACTAGATGATAAAACAACCCACTGAGTGGGAAGATGTATTTACAAGTGCTATATCCAATAAAGGGTTAATATCCAAACTATATACTGAACTTCTACAGCTTAACACCAGAAAGAACTGATTGAATGGGCAGAGGACATGAATAAACATTTTTCTAAAGAAGATACACAGATGATCAACTGACACATGAAAAGATGTCCAACATCACTATCAGAGAAATGTAAATGAAAAACACAATGAGATGTCACCTTACACTTGTCAGAATGGCTACCATCAAGACAAAGGGGCTTTTCATTTTCCAAAGGCTTGCCTTGTTGGCTTAAATTTGGATATCTCAACCTCTTTATTGCATTGTTAAAAATCTTTGTTGAAACCTTGGTATCCCCTTCTCTCTTTGGCTGTTTCACGATTGAATAAACACACTTTGATATACCTGCTCCATCCATTTGACCCCTTCCCTCAAGTCATCCCTTGCCTCTGACCCCTATTATCTTAATGGTACAAATGTTTATCCAGTCACACAAACCAAATTCTAAATATACTTCAACTTTTCTGTCCTATTTTTTTTTTCTAAATGCTTACTAAATCCAGAATATACAGATCTTCTATATATTTTTCAAATGTCTTTCCTTCTTTCCGTTTCTATTGCCACAATATTTTAGACTTTCATCTACTTTTGTTGTTTCTACTGCAGACATCTCCCTAGTTTCCTTGTTTCTGTAGCTTCTCTCTCCACCTGCCTAAAAACATAATTCCAATAATGTTCCTCTTCTGTCCAAATTCTTTGAAATAAATAATTGCAACTCAGAAGTTCTAACTCCTCCTTAATCAACAAGGCCTTCTGTGATTTGGCTATAATTTATCTTTGTGGGTTTAACTAATACTCCTTCGCTATAATTAATCCCTTCTCCAACCATAAGAGTATCTTGGCTTCTGATGCTTTTTTGCTCTCTCCTTTTTCTTTTCTTCAAAAGAAATACCTTCTCATCAAGGCCCTTAACTTATTTATAACTTTGGAATCCTAAATGCCTTTTGCTCTTTACTAAACTTAATTTTCACTCCTTAAGACCAATAGTAACTGGTTTGCACTTCTCTTAAAATACTTCGTATTTTCTGCGTCTTCTTTTTTTTTTTTTTTAATTTCTATATATGGGTAATTTCTGTGAGAGAAGTGACTTTCCTAAGGTTGATATTTAACATAAGGAAAATATATTTATTGAAGGAAAAAAATCAGTTAATTTGAAACAAAAAGTCTTTTATTTAGGAAGACCATCTAATTATAGTGCTTCCGAAACTATAAGACAACTTTATTTCATGTAAGTGTATTGGAATTGGAAGTTTTGCTTAGTTCCTCTTTTCCCTCTGTTGTTGTCTTTCATGGAATTATGGGGTAATTTATTACCTTCTAAAATAAAATTTAGCATTAATCTTTCTTCTTATTTCATGCAGTTGTCATAGATGATGTTTATTTTGTCTATAGTAAAATATTCATTTTATAGAAATATGAATGCGACTATATTTCCTTGATTGCTGGATTTAAAACAGTAGTGTCATACATTCTAAAATACAAGTATAAGAGAAGTTAACAAATACCAGTCACCTATTAATATGAACTTGGAGGAGTTGAATAATTCTGACTGTATTTATATCAATAGAGGGTGTTTTTTTTAACCTAATTACCATTATGGAACTCTACATTATTCAGATAGGCTGTATTACCCTATGTAAATAATTACCTGTTTTTATCTTATTATTTAAGATATATATCTTGTCTACTTTGAAAGCATCTAAATTGTAAATAAATATAAAACACAGAAAATAATATATTTTAGAATAAAACAGAACAGAGGTAATTAATCTAAGGACGTAAAGTGGGTAATTCCAGGTACATAGAGAAACTTTTTTTCCTCTATGTCGCTATGTCTCTATATCAAAAAACTGATGATTTTATTTGGTTTCTAAGTATTCTGCCCACCAAAACATAAATATAATCATCTTGGCCTCAATGCTGACTGGATAATTACTGACCCTTCACTTCAATTTATATAACCCAGACTTGGCAAAAATGTGAAATTTGAGTAACCAACTTAAAGAAAGATTTAAGAATTCACCATCAAGATTCAGTGTTGCTTATTAATATACATGGATTAATTTATGTATGAGATACCACCAAGTGAATTGAATAAGCAGAGTCCAGAATTTCTCATAAATGGTTGTAGAAATGTAATTCATGTGCATTTGTAGTGAATGCCCCATGTAGTTTTAAGTCTTAAGCCTTTTTTTTTTTTTTTTTTTTTTTTTTAGTTTGCATCTTCTGAAGCCAGGCACTTTATGAAATTGCATTGTATTTAACAACTAATGGATACTAATAATGAAGAGAAATCCTAAGGGAAAGACAAGGATACCTCATTGAAAGCTCTTTAGAAATAAATCCTGTGTGATATAAGAATATTGCTCTGCATTCTAAGCAAAGAGAAAAAAATAAATGAAGCATAAAGTAATGTAACTTAAAAGTATAAATGGATATATATTGAAGTAAGGGAATGTATTTGAAAGGGGATTTCAATTACCTTACTCGAAATATTTTTCTCACTATTATTGTGAACTCTTTATGACCTCATATAAAAGCAAATTTTAAGGGAGATACTAATATGTCAAATTGGGTTTGATTCAAGGGACAGTTGGCAAATAATACATTGAGTCTGGATTGCAGGCTAAGAGAAGTTAGTTTAGAAGATTTACTACCATAGATTGAATCTAGCTTCTCACCATAAACCCAATTTATCATCAGACATTACTTTATCAGGTAGTTCCACAAGGTAGAAAAATTATGCTGCAGGTTTCATTAATTTTTGGCATATGTGACTGGATTCTAAGAATATATAGTCTCGGCATGAACATTTTACTGTGGACTGACTTTATTTCCATCAGTTCACATGAACACGGGACTATATCTTTAATAAAAAACAAAAACATCATCCAGGAAAGGTTTTTTCCCCCTTCTTAAATTGGTCATATTGGAAAACAGACTTCTATTTCTCTGTCCATCTTAAAATGTAGAATTGAGTGCTGAAGGGAAAAATTCTACCTGATGTTTATTCTTTTAATCTGTATGCCAGTAAATTTAATTAAAGCCAAGATACAGTTCCTCCTCTAAAGCATGTATCCTTATTTTGACTTTTTAACAAACATAAAATCACCATATAGTGGTGATTTCAGAGCTGAATGGACTCCTGAAGTTGTAAATTCTAGTCTCCTGCTTCCAGTCAACACAACTTTTTTTGATATAAGTCAACATTTACTAAACAATTACTGAATAATTGTCATTATTTTAGGAAGACCCATATATCAAACCATTTAATTTTCATGATAGCCCTATGATGAAAGTACCATTATTATTCTCATCATTTTTACTTTTTCAAACATATCCATCATCTCATGTACTACAATTCTCTTCTTCATTTCTTTTTAACCTGATGCTGCCTATAAGAATATTTGAGCAGGATCTTGTATGTACATCCATTTCTAGTATAAAGAGCAATTGCATAATGCATATCAACATAGGCTATTTTATCAATTGTATAAAAATATAATAGAAAATTCAGATTATCATTCCATGTACTATATTCTAATAATTAGTATATCTCTTTTTCTTAGCAAACAAAATTAAGGCCATAACTCTACCAGTTTAAACTGCTTACTGTCGTAAGCAATATTTAACAATTATTTTACGAGCAGAGACAAAGATTTATAGTCAACTTTTTTTCCTTTAAATTTACCTTAAATCTACATTTTTAAAAAAAGATTTTATTTATTTATTTTTTTGACAGAGAGGTCACATGTAGGCCGAGAAGCAGGCAGGCAAGGAATGGAGGGGGGAAGCAGAGTCCCTGCTGAGCAGAGAGCCCATGTGGGGCTGGATCCCAGGACCCTGAAATCATGACCTGAGTCAAAGGCAGAGGCTTAACCCACTGAGCCACCCAGACACCCCATAAGTTTACATATTTTAAAGTAAATTGATGCTTTTTATGAGAATCCAGAAATGCCAGTTATCCCATTTGTCTTGATTATTTGCTACCAACTTCCCTTTTCTATTAGCACCTGTTATGCTATTTTACCTATTTGGGGAGTGGAAAAACAGGAGCAAAACAGAGATCCCTTGCTAACGTTACTTTTTTAGAGTCATTTTTTAGAATCTGTTGGATTACTCCTTCTCTATGCCTTTTTGAAAACCAAGACCACAGTATACTTCTCCTTATAGATTAAATCACTAGTAACATTCACTTACCCTTCACACTAACATTATCCTGTAGCTTTGGAACTAATAAAATTAACTTAGCAAACACAGCTCAAAGTCCCCATAAATATGGCAAATCCCTTTGACTGTTTAATACCCTTTCTCCTTGATCTTAGGTTGGTCTCTTAACAAAAGGATGGTAACTTTGCCAAAGAATAATTAAATCTTGATAGAAAGTAGATTGAAGAAACATTTCTGGTTACATTCATTCAATAATCAATAAGTGATTCTGCATGCAAGGTATTTTAGCTGAGGAGACTAACTCAGATCAATTAGATTTCATTAAGCTCAGTTGAGAGCTAGATTTTTTAGAATTTTATTAGAGGATCAGCTACTGTTGGTGATTGCATTGGGTCCTCAAACACTTACATTTAACCTCTACTAAAATGCAACATTGGCTAATAAGTATGAAAATACATATGTAAACATTAAATAAAATAAAGAATACCTCTTTGTATATCACACAGTTATTTAGGACTGCATTTATTTGCCTTGTATTAAATTTATTTAGACCACTCATAAATTTATCCACCCTGATTTATTAACTACCTGTTGTAGGTAACAAGGATGTATTGGTATTGCAAAGAATTTTATAATACTGTCACTGCCATTCTTTGACTGATGATTAAGTGAAACTATGAACTCATGTCCACATGATTAAAACAAAGTGATGAACTTGAAAGTAAGGCCAAGTCATGATGTGATGAGAACACAAAAGAAGAGGTGGATTCTTTGAAAGGATTGGAAAGCTTCCAAAGAAACACAGTATTTAAACTGGGGCTTGAAATATACGTGTAATAAGTCTGCTGGGTGGCCAAAATAGGAAATTCTGAGTAGAAGAAAATTTATTTGAAAAGATAGCAACTTGAAAGGACCTAACACACCTAAGAAGATTCAAAATATTCTAGATGGCTAGACTGCCTGATGCATGGGGGAGAAAAGTTGGAAATCATGATGGTCTCTTAGTACTTGTATAGAGGTAATCACAGTACACATCAAGAAGGCCTTACACTTTTACTCTGTGTTCCAGATATAGACTATTGTATGTGGAAAACAATGGAATGATTGTAAGGTAACTGATATGGAATACTTTAATTTAAATGCATAAATCTAATGACATTGTGGGTGGTAAATAACTGGGGAGCAAAATTGGAGGGCAAGAAAGCAAGGTCTGTGTTGGAGATGGTGAGGTCCTGAACTAGAATAAGGGTTTAGAATGTTGGGGACATGAGCATTTTCCCCCATTCTTTGAAATGTTTTGGTGCTTTCTTTAAAATTAAACATTAAATTTTTTTTTTATCAATTTAGAGTTATTCAGTGTATGGACATAGTTATTCAGGACTCAGTGGTTTTATCTCTAGGAGTCTATATTCCATCTCTCAAATCCTTCTAATTCTAAATTAGTACACTTGGCACAAATCTTGGCACTGAGGACTGGGATTAAGGCAAATAGATCCAGTCAGGATTTCTCTTCCCCTACACCTTAATATTTGTTTTAATTTTAGAAACTGTATCCTTTCAGAAAGATAATCTATTTAGATTGGCTATATATATATATATAGTTGGGCTTTGAGATAAAAAAGCTTACCTGATCTTGATTTCTCATTGCCTATTACTTTGGATTTGGTTCTACATCCATCATTAAGCAATTCAGTCTTTTTTTTCTTTTTTTTTTTTAATTTATTTGACAGAGATCACAGGTAAGTAGAGAGGCAGGCAGAGAGAGAGGAAGGAAAGTAGGCTCCTTGCTGAGCAGAGAGCCCAATGTGGGGCTAGATCCTAGGACCCTGGGATCATGACCTGAGCTGAAAGCAGAAGCTTTAACCCACTGAGCCACCCAGGCACCCCACAATTCAGTCTTTTGATTTTAGTCCTTTCTTACTAGACCCTCTGTTACTTTCTTGCCCTCCTTTTTCCCCACTCTCTCATTTATCTTCCTTTCTACATATCCATCTCTTTTCTTTCAGTTCTACAGACCACTTTCTTTTTATATATGAATTACCAGCAAGTTTCCAGCTGTTGCTTAAAATATTCCCCTGGAGTTCTCATATCTACACTGACATGATTTATATGGCAGTACTGTATATTTTTATAACAAATTATATTTTGAAGAAGTTCTCTTTAAAAATTCATAGCAGTAACTTTAAAACCTAACTCAATTGACAACAAAAATAAAGCTTGTGCAATCTTGGGAAATATTATTTTTACTTACTGGGTATTGAAGGGAACACCCAATGCTGCAAACCAAAAACGTGTATTTCTTATAGTTTCCTATAATACACCTAAGATTAATTATTGCAGCAAAAAAAAAATCCATTATGTCACCAAAGGATACTTATTGTTGCTAGTTATCACAAATAGTAACTTATATTTACTTATAGTTATTAGTAATGGTAACAGCAGTAAATCTTCCACCATTTGCTTAATTGGGATATTTAGCTTAGCAGATCCAACATTATGAGGAGACTGAATTAATGAGCTTTGGAATAGAAAAAATCCCCAACCTGTTTTGTCTCCCACAATATGCCAACCCTTACACTAAACTGTGAATACAGAGATCTGCAAAGAGATCCATATATATTTCTGAAATAGGAATTAGTAAAGAAATAGAAATAAGAACTAGTAAAGCAAGAAAAAAAATAAGAACTATTGTCATAATGGAATGTAAATTCAACCCATTGGCAGGAAACCTGGAAAAGATACTGACTTGGGGTCGAAGGACCCGTAAGTTCCTTGAGATTGGTGTCCACCTCTGATTTCCTTCAGTTTCCTAGATGCTTAGAGTGCTGTCTGTCACAATATAGGCACTTGGTTGTTGCTAAAGGAATGATAAATAATCCAAAAAAAGAAGTAGAAGAGAAAAATAATTACTCAAAGATAAGAATATGTTTGCTTAACCTTGGCCCTAGCACTTAATACCAAAGTTACTTTGAATAAATCACATTTTTTTCTGGACTTCAATTTTGTCTTCAATAAAACAGGAATAATATCTTCACTATATATATTTACCTGGTAAAATCAAAATGTAATGATTTATTTAATAGATGGAATTTTTAAGGATAGAAACTATGCCACTTTTCTTCAAATGTAACTACTATTCAGCACAAAATTGGAGATGTGTTCAATAATAGGTAGATTTAAACAAAGACATGCAAATATTTACAATATTCAGTGAAGTAACCCTAAACTTTATTTATTTTCAAAGTATTTTATTTATTTATTTGTCAGAGAGAGAGACAGAGAGAGAACACAAGCAGGGGGAGTGGCAGGTAGAGGAAGAAGCAGGTTTCCCCCTGAGCAGGGAGCCAGATGTGAGACTCTATCCCAAGACCCTGGGAACCTGACCTGGAGCCCAGGACAGCTGCTTAACCAACTGAGCCACCCAGACATCTCATAAACCTAAACATTAAAGGAAAATCTCAAACCCTGAAGAAAAATCAAACATTATTCACACACAATCTAATATCCTTGGTATAGCTTCTGATATCCAGCTGTGTTAATTTTTGGATTAGAAATTCCATGCTGATTTTGTTCTGAAAATCAGACGGAAATACAATATTAGTGCTGATCAGATTTAATTGGCAACATCTTAAATAGTACCTGGAAATTCAGAAGAATAGCTATCAAATTGTAATACTTTGAATATATTTATTTGTTCAATCTCATTTATAAGAAATTTAAAAATCTGATTCATTGTTGATTTTTTGGTTCACATTATTCTTTGTTTTGTTTAGGTTTTTTTTTTTTTTTTCCGTGACATTTTCTTTTTACTTATCTTCTTTCTTTCTTTTTCTAAATAGACTTTCTTTACAGAGTAGTTTTAAGTTTCAGCAAAATGATGGAAGGTGCAGAGATTTCCCTTATATCCACTGCCATAACACATGCACAGCCTCCCTTGTTATCAACATCTCTCACCAGAGTGGTACATTTGTTACCATTGATGAACCTACATTGACACATTATTATCATCCAGAGTCAGTTGTTTCCTTAAGGGTTTGTTCTTGGTGTTGTATGTGCTGTGAGTTTGGACAAATGTGTAATGACACATATCCACCCTTACAGTATTGTGAAGAGTAGTTTCACTGCTCTAAAAGTCTGTGCTGTTATTCATCTCTCCCTTCCCCCTTCCCCCTACCCCATACTCAGAAGGTAGCTAGTCCAGAAATAGCTTATTCTCTCCAACTACTGATATTTTTACTTGTCTCGCTATTTTTGCCTTTTCTGGAGTGCTATGAAATTGGAACTCATAACAGTCTAGACTTTTCTGATTGGCTTCTGTCACACAATAATATGCATTTAAGTTTCTTCCATATTCTTTGAACGGCTTAATGGTTCATTTCTTTTTAGCATTAAATAATATTCTGTTGTCTGAACGTACTACAGTTTATTTAACTTTTCATCTACTAAAGGACATCTTGATTGCTTCCAGTTTGTCAGTTATGTATAAAGCTACTACATATAGCCATGTACAGGTTGTTGTTTGAACATATATTTTCACATCAATTGAGTTCACTTTTTTAAATAAATTTACTCTAAAAATGACTCCTCTAAAAAGAGATTGTCTATCTTAACTATTGAAATGTGGATTCCAAAGTATATCAAACTTCAAGAAGTCCCATAAGAATCACTGATGATAAAAGAAAGCCAGTATAGAGCAATGGTGGGTTCTGAAGATGTGTAAGTCTTCAGGAGCATGGGAGATTATAAAATTAGGTCACGCTGCTCTGCTGAGGGAGTGGTTATTGCACATGTACTTATCTCAGCAGTTAAGAAACTACTTCCAAAATGACTACACAGTTAAGTTCAGCCCACGCATTGGAGCTTAACTGACAAGTTGGCGCATATAAGTGGACATCTTGCACCCACATTTAGTACACGTTTAGTTCCCTGAGTATATTGTCTCTTAAACTTTGTTTTCAAGACCCTCCTTAACCAAGCCTCAGGCATTAGTTCTCCATTCCTACTTGACATTCTTGAATATTTGACAAGCTCACAAACACAAAACCTGCATGTCAGTATTTTTGACAGAGATACAGCCAAATAAAACAGGAAACAGAAATAAGATGAGGAATAACTTTTTAAAATATCATTTTTTTCTTAAATTGACTACACTTATTGCAGTGTGTAAGAGATTATAGGGCATATATATATATATATATATATGAGACTAAGGCAGTGGAAGAGATTATAGTAAGAGTCCATTCATTCTTGATATAGGCAGGAAAAATATAGTGAATACTAATTCATAACAATTTAATCTGTTTCTAAAATGGCACATTTTAAATTTTGTCTTAAACATTACAGCACAAATTATGGTACAAATTTTGAATGAAGGGCATTGACAGTGAAGGGAGAGAGGTAGAAAACTATTTTTCTTTCTGTAAGTTTTTAAAATAAATAAGAACACTTAAAAATTTTTATGCATGTAATTTATATATTTTACACAATTATATATATATACACATAAAAATACATATATGTTTGTGCATATAAATATTATATATATATATACATATATATATATATATATAGCAGAGAGAGAAAGAAAGCTAATTTTGCATCTTGACCATAGCTCTCTGTCTTTTAAAGAAAAACACTACATTCCTTCTTTTGACATATTATCAACTTCAGATATGCCCTAAAAGAGCTGTTTATTGAAAGTGTTTTTCTTCTCGGAAACTTAGCAAATGGTCACAATGATATTAAGTGACTTTTGAAGACTCTTTCATCTCAGGCTATACCCTTTTCATTATCTCAGAAGGTAGCTAGTCCTGAAATAGCTTATTCTCTCCATATCGTGTACTTTCATGTATGTAGAAACAAAATTAGGTAATTTAAAGGTCTGAACACATAGAAAGGGTTTTAAGGCATAGAGAAGCAAAGTTTCTTCTGAACACTTGAATTGTTTTAGTAGACTGAATTTTAGAACTCACTTTTTTTTTCTCTTGTTTTGACTATTAAGTGTGTGAGAGCCAAAGTGTGAACCTTCATTAAATAATTATACAAGAATATAAAATATATTCATTAGTCCCTTTATGTTCATGAAATTATCCATTTTCTCTAACTCTACTGTCAGCATTTCAAATAGTTTTGGAATGAACAAAGTATAATATAAATAAATAAGAGTAACTTTAAAGGAATGATTTATAGTAGAGTTCTAATGCAATGATGAACAATTTGATACAGCAAAAAAGAACAAAACAGCAGGAGTAAGGCAAATTTGGATTGAAAGCTTGGCTCTGTCCATAATTAGTCATGGGTCCCTGGACAAGTCACTTTACCTGTCCGTCCTTCAGTTTCTTTCTATAAAATTGAAGATATTAGGTCATTGTGAAAATGAGTGTGAAAGTGCTCTGAGAAAACTGACATGCTGTAAGAGTGATGTAAAGTGCTGCTAGGATGTCTTACTGCAATGTTTTAAAGACAGCACTTCTGGAAGATATGGATTTCCTCCTGGATCTTGTTCATTTGCACCATTAGCACTGGCTACAGTTGAGGGGATAATCATTCTCCCTATTCGCTTTCCATAGATTGTGCTTTTGAAGTTTGGTTTCAAATATTGCCAGCTTGCATTGGCTTCCTTTGTTCCTTGAAGCAATAATGCCTCTTCTGCAGGAAATAATGAGAAAAGTGCCCTTCGAAAATATCCTTATTCTAGATTCCAATAAAATTGAAAATAAACACTTCATACTTTCATATTTGCTCTCTGCCTTTTCTTGACCAAAAACTCTATTCCCTGTCCAGTTCTTGGAGGAAGCAAAGAGTTTGTGGATCACTCTAAGATTCAAAGATGTGGCCCAAATTCAGGTTCAGGTGCCAGTACCATGCTTACTGGGAGCCATCATCTAGCCAGATTTATATGATTGATAAACATGGAGAAAAAGCAGAAACTACAGCAGCATGTAATAAAGTTCTCATTGTGCAGAACAAAAAATAAATTATTTCAAAACAAACTGCATACAGAGAAAAAATCCCCACCAATAGCAATCATGGGGGAAAGTGTTTCTATCCAAAATTATGATTTCTTACCTTCTGGAGTTTCAAACAGTCTCTGTAAGCATATACTTTGTTATGAATATGTTAGCATTTACTATGAGTGAAGACATGTTATAATAGAGAGTGCTAATTAGGATATTTAAATAAAAGGGGGCATTGTTTTAAGAGAAAGAATGTCTGACATCTTTATATTTGTGCATATTTAAATTGCAAAAGTAAATATAAAATAGGTAAGAAATCCAATGATCATTATCCTCTAATTTAGATCATTTAACTTCTATTAAAAGTTGACAATTGAGTTTATTAATTGAAGAGCAGTACTGAATTTCTGTAATCTTGATGATGTCATCTAATATATTTGCATCATGCTTCCTAGTTTAAAAATTACCTTGAGGTACATCTTCATGTGGAAATAATACAAATATTTGTTACCTTTAGATGGGAAATTGAGAGATGCTTAACAAGTTTATTTAAACATATTTAATATATATTGAAGGAGATTCTAAGACATCCTTACTTAAATATCACATTAATTTACTATGTAACATGATAGGGAATCACAATAGCTGGAGTATAGGGTGATTTTTATTCATGAAATTTATACATTTTGAAATGAACATGCAGAATCATCTATTTAATGACATTTCAAAACAATTTTCCTTAATATTACATCCCAACCCTACATTAGATGTTTAATTAAGTACAGAAACGGTCAATTAAATTTCAAATAAAATAAGTAATTGCACTCTCGCATCATTGCAAACATATTTTTGTGGGCTATGTGATGTAGTTAAGGACTTCAAGATGTCTCCTCTCTATCTTGACATTTAAAATGTACTCCTAAGATTAAAAGCTGAATATTAATTGCATTCATAATTTTCTGAGCTACCACAGGTGACTTTGGAAGTAAGAACATAATTATTTTTTTTCTTTAATTGATTTATTACATTACCAATGGCACTCCAAATGAAAATACAATGCATTAAAATATAGTATCATGATCAATTATCAGTTGAAAATAGCCCCTAGAGTATTTAATTTATTCTACAAATAGCTTTTTCTTAAACTTCCTGACAAAGTTTTGAACATCTATGTTAAAGACATTCTTTAATGTAAATATTGTTACTAATATTGCCTGTCATCTCCTAAATAGGTCGTGGGGGTCAAATCTTAGTTTTGCACACTAAGTAAATAAAAAATTGTCACCTTTCTCCATAAAATGTTTTATTCCCTACCATCTTTGTTTTGGGGGGTGGAGAAAGAGAGAGCAAATGGGAAGTGGGGGTGGGAGGAGAAAGGAGGGGTAGTGAGGGGGAAAGAATCTTAAGTGGGCCCCACATCCAGTAGGGGGCCCAAAGCGGGGCTCAGTCTCACCACCCCGAGATCATGACCTGAGCCAAAGTCAAGTGTGGGATGCTTAACCAACTGAGCCACCCAGGTGCTTCAACCCTCCCGTCATTTTTAACTATTTCCAAATAATCAAACATTCAGATTCCATTTGTCATTTACTTTCCTTCCGAGCTCCACCCCCCCCCTTAGTTTCATACACTCCATATGGCTTTTTTTTTTTTAAGATTTTATTTATTTATTTGACAGACAGAGATCACAAGTAGGCAGAGAGGCAGGCAGAGAGAGAAGAGGAAGCAAACTCCCTGCCGAGCAGAGAGCCTGATTTGTGGCTCCATCCCAGGACCCTGGGATCATGACCAGAGCTGAAGGCAGAGGCTTTAACCCACTGAGCCACCCAGGCGCCCCTCCATATGGCTTTTAAATCTGATGACCACACCCTCCAAATTAGGTGAAAAGTATTTTTATGTGGTTACATCCAACAAACAGATACGTGATATTATTAGATAGAACATGAGAACATATTCCTTCCTAGGTGAAAGAATCACAATCGTGTTATAATCTTCATAGTTGAAATGCCAAAAGCAGTCATACCTACAAATGAGGGATGAGGTTAGGACTGGCTTTACAGTGAATGAGACCCTTGAGCTCCATAGACTATTAGGTGTTTGTTTTATATACCTTGGTAGCAGAACTAGAAAACATCTATAACAAGATGCACCCAAGATACTTGTGCATGGTAACTGCTCACGTATGTCTTAAAAAGATACTTTTATATTGATGAAACCATAGTAAATGGCATAAGACCTTGTGTACAAAAACTTTTATGTACAGATGTAGGCTAAAGGAATAGGGGAAAAAAATAAAGGAGTAGAAAAGATAAATGGTGTCTTTTTATATGGGCTTTCAGATGAGTGAATTGCATGATGGCTGCTTTTGAGCAAGCAACATTTTCCCTGAAAAAAGGGACTGAAAACATACCTAATTGTCTCTGAGCACTTTGAAATATAGCAATACTTAATACAATGACAGTGTTGAAAATAAAACAAAAACAGAAAGAGGTGTGTTAGTAAGATGGATTTATGTGTAGACCTGATGATAAAGGCAAACAAGCATTGCCAATGGAAGGCTGATCTGATGGCAGATGGAAAGGGGGAAGGATCAGACCCAGTAAAGAAAGCATGCCAGGCACCGGGAGCAAAAATAAAGAGGTATGAAATCAGCCTGGTATCTCAAGAAATATGAGTAATTTGTTCATTTTTAGCATTCATATATAAAGCAGACACGTGGGTGAAGGATGTCTAGGAGGCTGGCTCTAGAAGGCAAATGAAGATCAGAGGAGCCTCAGATGCCATCACAAAACATTTCATCATCATTCTTTAGATAACAGTGGGTGGGGAGGGGCCCTGGTGTTTTATCAGTGTAACAGAATTACCCGTTTCGAAATTTTAGAATGTCATGTGGGTAGCATTATAGAGAACGGGATAGGTAATTAGAAGACTAGGGTCAGTGGTGGCTTTAGGAGTCTGGTTTGACACTGAGAAGTCATGGGGATGGAAGGGAAAAAGAATAGAAAAAAAAAAAAGAAAAGCATTAAGCACTTGGTAAGGAATTGGGTTGGGAGAAAAGAAGGAAGGGTAGAATAAATGAATTAGGTAATTGAAGTTGGGAAGAAAGCTTTCAGAAGGTTACCTTTTTCATCTTTTATCAAGACATATCTGTTAATACTAAAGTCCTATACATATATTTCAATAATTTTAAAGCACACAGGCATAATTTATTAGCATGATTATGATTATGATGGATGTAATCAGTCTTTTATGCAGTGGTGTTTTGGTGAAGTGTTTAATACATATAAAAGACTAAATAAAATATTGTGTTACATTAAATACATTAAATTTAAATATAAAAACAGGGGCACCGGGGTAGTTCAGTCACTTTAGCATCTGAATTTCAATTTCAGCTCCGGTCTTGATATCAGGACTGTGAGTTCAACCCCTGCATTAGGCTGTACTCTGGGCATGAAGCCTACTTTAAAAAAATAAATAAATAAAAATAACAAATTTGTATTAAAAAAATACCTCTAAAATGTGAAAATGCTTTCTCAATTATAAATTCATACAGCTTATATTTCAAATAAAATTTGTTTACTCATTTTCTGGCATAATAGATAATTTTAAATATTATATTGTAGTGTGTATATATATGTATATAGGTGTATAAAAAGATTGTATATATACATTATATGTATATATGTATGTACATATTTATGTATATATGTATATAGAGAAGGAAAAAGTCATGCATACACACATATGAGGTTATTTAAGCATTATTTAAATTATAATTATAGGAAAACATCATTTGTGATTTTTTTAAGATTGATTGATTGATTGATTGACGATTTCAGGGAGAGGAGCGGCAGAGGGAGAGGAGGAGAGAAACTCAAACAGACTCTGCTCTGAGCATGGACCCTGACATGGGAGTTGATCTCGCCACCCTGAGATCATGACCTGAGCTGAAACCAGGAGTTGGATGCTTAACCAACCGTGCCACTCAGATGCCCCTTTCATTTGTAGTTTTACATTAATCTGATTTTTAATTTTTTTTTACATTAAAGTAACCTGTTCAGAATGTCAGATTGTCTTTAAAAACATTTTATAAAAATTATAAAGTTTTCTGGGGGCACCTGTGTGGCTCAATCTGTTAAGCATCTGACTTCAGGTCTGGTCATGATTCCAGGGTCCTGGGATAGAGTCTGGAATAGCATTCCCCGCTCAGCAGGGAGGGAGTCTGTTTCTCCCTCTCCCTCAGCCCCTCCCCTCTCTTGTGCTCTCTCTTGCTCTCTCAAATAAACAAATAAAATATTTTTAAAAAGAATTTTTTTTCTGAATTTCTTGAACCATACAATAACATATCTCTTATAGCAGGAAATAAATGAAGGTTGTTATATATTTATTTAGGCTGTTGTTTATATAAAACATAACTATTTTTCAAACATAAACTATTAAAAAAATTGAAGATCTATAAAGAAGAGCAAATAAATCAGTGATGGTACAGGAGCAGCATAGGGTTTAAGATAATTTTGATTTTAATTGTATCTTTGACAATGAAAAACTTTGTATAGGCAAATTCTTCCAACACTCTGAGTATGAAATTCTTTATTTAAGAAAGGAGACAATGGCTTACTTCCTAGAGTTTTGGAAACAAATTAATAATTTTAATAAACATCAATTCATAAACTGTAAAGTAGTATATCAAGTAAGGCATTATTTTTATTGATATAAATTTGTATAAAATTAAGTGAATATTGTATTTCCAGAAAAATTTAAACCCTAGATGAACTAGATGGTAATGATAATTAACTTGATGATATTTGATAATTTTTTCTAAAGATTTTATTTATTTATCAGAGAGAGAGAGGGGGAGAGAGCAAGCACAGGCAGACAGAATGGCAGGCAGAGGCAGAGGGAGAAGCAGTCTCCTTGCTGAGCAAGGAGCCCGATGTGGGACTCGATCCCAGGACGCTGGGATCATGGCCTGAGCCGAAAGCAGCTGCTTAACCAACTGAGCCACCCAGACGTCCCGATGATATTTGATAATTTGATTTTCTAGCACTTATTAAAGAATAATTATGCCCCATCTATTACCTTATTCAACCCTATGAGACCAGTGCTATTATCACCCTTATATTCCAACTATTAGCTTTTTAATTTTAAGAAAGTTGTTTAAGGCCACATCTAGTACATGACAAAGCTAAGTGTGTCTGACTACAGACCCTTACGTACATACCAGACTATACTTCCTCAAGTCAAGAGGAGTGCTATTATCAAAGCACCTCTAGAATTTTCAATGCTGTATCGTTCATTCTTTGTTGTGCCAAAAAGGGTAATAAAAATGGTGTTCTGTAGATTTTAATGAAAGATCTTTGGCCAAATAGATTTTTGCTCCTAGCTTATTTTGACGCTTTCAAGTGACCATTTAATACTAGCTTGTTAAAAATAAAATCCATTCTGAGCCTATATCTCGCATGAGAAGATTGGGATCTTAAGAAGGTTGAATCTTGCAGGCTTCTTCCACACTATCAGTAACATCGCCATTTTAAAAATGTACTAAGAGCCGTTAGGAATATATGCAAAAAATGTCTTATCCTGAAGTTGTAGCTTATTGATTATTAAAAAACAATTTAAAAGTTTAAAAATTTAACTATTATGAACTAGCCATGTTTTACTAAGGCATTAAAAAGAAATTTCTCACTATAAAAGCTTAAATGAAGTTTAAATTTGTATTTATTCATATTTTAGCAAACTTTTTCCACCCCAGTGAGATTTCATTTTGTTACATTCTAAGGGAGCTTTCCAGTGAAAGTGACTAATTAGGATCTAGTCGGGCAAGGCTGCACATGTTAGTTCAGGCTTTGGTCCCCCTTTTTAGTGAGTGTTTTATGATTGGCATATAGCTCTAGTGAATCTTGCCTGAATGACAGTTGTCAACTATCAGTGAACCATATGTTGTGATGGGTAGAGCTGTTGCCAGCTGCCAATCAGCCATCTGGAGTAACGCTTACTAAGTAATCCAACGATCTCTCAGAAGTACAGATGAGAGCCAACAGCCACTGGAATAGGTCTTGATCCCTTCACATCAAAACCTGAATGTGACCTTAGCAAACTGAGGCATAATAAAGGGTAAATATTTTTGCCAGTTTCTTACATGTTGCAATCATATTTAGTAAGGCATAGGTTTCATAGTGATGTGAAAATCTACTTTTCATTTATTTGGAAGAAATCTTGTCATTTTTTATCAGGAAGATATTCATAGTAAAAACGATAGTATGAATCCTAGCCAAAAATATGGCCACTGATTTCTACAAGCCATTGCATACAAAGGAGAGGCGACTATTTAAAACATAGATTTACATACAGTTTCTATTTTTAAATATGTTGCCAACAAGTGATAGGCAATGATGCAATTAATAAAAAAAAAAAAAAGACACCAAAATTCCTCTTTTCAGTAATTAGTATGGACCCTTAATATAGACTTCGGTATAGAATCATTTAATTTTCATAGTATTGATATGCTGGGGTGTCTTTGACATCTTTGCTATATAAAAATGATTTGAGAAATATACTCAGCTCTGAAATTCATGACACATGAAATTGTTGAGAACACTGACAGTCCTTTCCCAACCTGTATTCAGTGGACTCAAAGCAGAAGAATAAGAACTTTGGAGGATGCTTATTGACTGTTCAGGCCGATATCCCAAAACCAACAGTGATTTTTAATTTTCTTTTCTGCCTCTTAGAAACCTAAAATCTTCCTAGGTAGATACAAAGATAGCACTGTTACCATGTGAAAAGCTGGCCCTTACTTTGATTGATACAGACACCAGTCTGTAGAGGGGGAGACATGTTTCTGTCCGTATCAAGCTGCACTGCTCTCTCATCCCACCTTTTTTTTTTTTAATTAAATTTAATTTAATTTCTTTTCAGTGTTCCAAAATTTATTGTTTACGCACCACATCCAGTGCTCCATGCAGTATGTGTCCTCCATAATTCTCACCACCAGGCTCACTCAACCCCCCACCCAACCCCTCGCCTCCAGAACCTTTTTCTTGACTAAGAATGAATCTCTGTAAGGCATCTAGAAAACAGGCGAATATAAACTGATGGCTTTCAACAAAACAAAGCAGTTTTCATAGGAAAATCCTTAATATTTCTACTTTTGGTGAAAACCACAGTTTTCTGAGTAAAATTACATAGAATTATACACACAAATCCTCTGAGACTTAGGCTTTTGAAGAAAAAAAAATACAAGGTAACTGATAGAGTAAACAAGAGTTAGGGCTTCACAGAGGAAAAGGAAAATAACAATGCCCTTTAGTAAAGATGAATTTTGCCATTAAAAAAAAAGTGCTGATTTTAGCAATAATGACAAGCTAAAATATGGAAAACATTATCCACATGAAAGGCGAGGTATATGTACCTTAATGCTGGCTTTGTGTTGCATTATTTTCTGTTATAAAAATGCAAAGGATGTTTATATATTTTACATACTGATATCCATAATTGTGCATGTATATGTTCATATATATGTGCATGCATGGCTATGTGCATATATATAGAGAATTGAATATGTATGTACTAAATATTTGCAAGGAAAAAGCTCAGCTTAATAAAATGAGCAAAAAGTAAATAAAGTTGTATATGAATTATGATTGTAATCACATGTACACCATGTGTTTTAATATATTTTAGAATAATTGAGTCAGCCTGCTATTAGTTTAATTAAATTTTTTACACCTTCTTGATTAGACAGCTAGTTTAATGACATCTTCCACACTTTGAGCTATGAAGTGTGGCTCATTTTAAAGTTCTGTAATGAGAGGGAAAATGTAAATCTGATGAACATCTCGACTGAATTAAAAAAAAAACTCAGTTTTCACTTGTGAAACAAACAACAGAATCCAGAGATGATTAGCATTTTGCTTAAAACAAATTTAGTATGAGCATGATGTAATTGGGCGTTAAATGGGTGAAAACCTTTATAAGGGATTGTACTCTTTAGGGACATACCTCAATGCCGCGAGAGCGAAGTAGCACCTTCCAGATGAGATTGCATGTGTGTGTCTATGTGTTGCTGTATATTAGGCAAATAACACTGCAAAAGTGAACAAAGAGAATGTCGTTCTGGTGACTTTGGTAGGTGGTACAGGTACAAATATTCATCTAATGTGTTATAAACTATAAGACTGTAGACAAAACAAGATGGGATTCTACTTTTTTAGCAGTTTAATATTTCAGTAATTCCTTTATAAAGCAAATATTTGAATGACTCTAATGAGCTGACTATAAGCAGCCAGCAAGCTCAGTAGCCATTTTATATTTACTAGAATATTACCATTGGTCTCTGGAGCTGGTCATTTATAGTGTGAGCTCTGAGACTCTTATCAAAATGTTTATTTTTATATTGTTTTTAATTATAAGGAGTTCCTTTTAAAAATATGAACCCTATATATGTAGGCTCTGTTTTCACTTTTATTAAACTAAATAAACTGAGGAAATCATTTTGTCCTTGCATTTTAACTTGGAATGTAAGGGTAAAGTACTGTAATACATGAATCCTTACCATTTTGGATAGGGTGTGAATGCTTGTTTAATTATTCATATTATGTTAAAGAGTAATTAATAGGAAAACAGAGCTAGCATGCTACTCAGTAATACTGCAAGAATAGTAGTATCTCTTACTTTTTTATTTATTTCCAACAGGGTGTTTGTTTTAGTTTTAAAGAGAAAGACAGCTGTGAATATTTAACACATAAATCCTTCAATCAGTGGCCATTTATCAGTTATGAACATTAGAAACCCAGTGGTTCGATGTGTTCAAGTGCTTTGCTTGTTCCTCATTGTATTTCATAGGCCTAACACGCTTGTCCTCACTTTATTATCCACTTGTCCTTTGTAAGAGAAATAGGAGACAGAGCATCAGAAGAACATCCACATTGAGACTATCTCCTGTGTGAATATCGAGGTGTTACTTTTTGATAAATTTACAGTTTTCATAACTTCCTGTTCAAAGAGTGAATGAAGATTCCTGTGAGGGATCATTGCCACAGAGACCCACTTATGGTCCAAAT
This sequence comes from Mustela erminea, assembly GCF_009829155.1. Taxonomy (NCBI): domain Eukaryota; kingdom Metazoa; phylum Chordata; class Mammalia; order Carnivora; family Mustelidae; genus Mustela; species Mustela erminea. The sequence continues at coordinate 57,879,008 of NC_045625.1, forward strand.
TGCTTTCGTGGGAATAATCGTTCTGAACAGTCAACTAAAAACGTAACAGATCTCATAATGCCCAAGAGAGGGAAAAAGGAAAACAATTCTGTAAAGCTTTATTTATGTCTATTTTGATTTAGATACCCTATTTTGCTAAACCTCTAAGATCCAATTACAGTACATAACAACCTCATAACTTAATAAGTATAGTACATACTAGTTTCATCTAATGTTAATTCATTATTCTTATAAAGTCCCTAAATATGACCATGATGTTGCCATCAATTCATTTTGAACTCTCCAAATAGATCTTAATTTAACTCAAACAAAAATTTTGAAATATAATCTATTTTTTTGTGCATCTAAAAGAAACTTCTTCATTGCAGAAATAACTTTCTGCAATTAATTTATCAGATCATAAAAAGAAAATATCCTCTCTTTAAAAAAAAAAGAACATACCTCTACTGGAACATCTTAGTAAGAGTCTTCTTGAGGATTTAACCTTCCATCAGTATGTAAAAAAAGAAGAAAAAAGGGAAAAAAAATACTCCAAAGAAATGTAGATTCCACCCTCTTCCCCAAATCAAGAGGATGAATTCCAAACCTAAAAACATACACTAGAAGTTACCATGTATTTATACTTACCATGGACTTAAAACTTGGATTTTAAGTACAATTTTTAACTATGAATACATTTACTTTCAGATACTTTAACATTTAAATTCTGTTCCCTTTATCTTTGCCATAATATATCACTCTAAGCAATTGTCATGACTCTACTTTCAGAGGAGAATCTTTAAAAATTTCTCTTCTAACTGCCACATGAAATGTAGTTACTGTTGCCACTTTTAACTTTTGCAATTATAAATTGCTTGAAATGCTACTGGGGACTATCTTGGAGAAATCTAATAAAGAGAAACAAAAGGAGGAATAGTATTAGTATTTATATAGGGAATATGACCATGATCTTCCTCAGAACAGGGACTAAGTCATATTCATAATTTAATCACAGTGTCTGGAACATAGTAGGCACTTCATGAATATTTCTATAATGAATAAGCTTTTTGTACTTCTTAAGTCATTCTCCATACTAAACAATAGCATTGTGCCTGAAACAACCTTTCTGAGTTTCCACTGAGTTTAGTATGATAATAAAGAACTGTGCTATTGGCAGAATGGTGATAGTTAACCAAAGCAAAGAAAAAAATAATAATAATAAATGCAAAACTAGGATTATAGATAAACTAGAATACAAAATAGGAAGAAAAATGGAAATTAAGTTAAAGAAAATAGCAATAGCAAAATCTATAAAAGGAATGGCTGCTGAAGAGTGGTTTCAGAAACTACATCTGTTAATTTTGACTGCATATGTTAATGGCATGCTCTGATATATGATATAAAATGCCTTGAGCTGGGGTATAGAAACTGAAGTGGAGAATATGTCTCAAACTGGACAGTGAGCTCATTATTATAATTTATCACCATCTCTTCAAAATGGCCTCTTAAAAACAGAAGTGGCATTTCCATATCTTTCTTAGTTGTACTTAAAGAATTTACCCACAATGTAGTCCATAACACTTTTATCTGGACATGTTACCATTAAAATAAAGCTATGTTCTCTTTTATCTAAACAGGCTTTGCATGTTGAAGACAGTGTAAACATAAAAAGCAGGCTGAAGGAGGAAAAGGGATGGAAAATGTAATTCTGTTTGAAGGTCCAAATGGCATGAATACCTAGCTAAGGAACTCCTCTGATCCGTGGTGCAGACAAGCTTCATGAAGTAGTGAGTTCTGTTGCAGATGGTCAGTGCAAACTGGTTTCCTAGATAAAGAAGAGATGAAACTCCTGTAACACTAAAGAAAATGTGGAACCCTTAGAAAAGTAGGGCTAAATCAAATAATATCCATTTAAATCAAATAATATCCAAATAATTATCCATTATCATAACTGATAGAAAAATGAAATGAGGGAAGCATTTAATTCGGACACTGCAGGCACACACTGAGAACTTTTAGAGCATATTAAAGTGACAGGAAACATAAAATTTAGAATAGATAAGAGAATGCAGCTCAAAACTAAGTGTTGTTGGATGAAATTTAAGCCATGTAATGAGCAAAGTTATTTGAAGCCACTGGAGTTAGGGAGAATGAATTCAATTATTTCTTTAAAATAAGACAATGAGGGTGCCTGGGTGGCTCAGTGGGTTAGGCCTCTTGCCTTTGGCTCAGGTCATGATCTCAGGGTCCTGGATTCTAGCCCCGCATTTGGATGGAGCCCGCATTTGGATGGAGCCCACATCGGGATGAAGCCCTGCATTAGGATTTCTGCTCAGCAGGGAGCCTGCTTCCCAGCCCCTCTCTCTGCCTATTTGTGATCTATGTCTGTCAAATAAATAAATAAAATATTTTAAAAAATAAAATAAAATAGGACAATGACAAGGGAATGTGCCCACGGCTTGGAGAAAAATAATGTGCTTTTTTCTTGGTAGTTTAGCTGGCCCAGCCTACTTATCAATTACATCTTGAATGACCAATAGTGATACAAAATAAAGAAGATAGAGTGAATTGCTGACCCAGGGTTTGTTTCTGATTCATAATCATTCTAATCCTTATCCAAGGATCACTATGTCTCTTTTAACTTAGTTTTAGTCTCTACACCTAGATAAATTACATCTCATAATAATAAAAGAATTTGCAGAATTCTTGAGCCACTATCCCTGAGAAACCTTAAATGTTATCAAAGGTGACAAAGGACAAAAGATGACCTGTTTCTCATCTGATTATTAAGAGAGCGTAAATTCTGCCTGGGAGTAAACTCAATATTAATTCCTGAAAAAAGTGCAGAAACAATTATGAACAGGATGGTGAAAATTAGAAAATGTATTAGTGATCTGTACAAGCTAATATATGTTGATTAAAAATGGCATGCAGATTATTAATATCATTACTTTTTTCAGAACTACATTTTGTTCAGAACTACAATTATGTTCAGGGCTTAGATATTATATAACGACAAATGTAACTGTTTTTAAATTACAATGTTGTTGTAAATTGTTGATTTTGGTAAAGCTCAATTACAATGTTATGAGGTTGAATTCTCTTTGTTAAACCTTAGGAATTGACAAGATGTCTGTAACAAGGCATCTGAAATTGAGTGCGCCATGAAAAGCACTAGACTTTTGATTAAGATGTACATTCCCATTTCCTGGTCTAGAAATTTTGATTCAGTACAAGTAGAGGTACAGTTCAGGGATCTTTATTTTTATAAACATTTAAGGTTAGTAGGATGCACATAATCTTGAACCTCATTCTGAGAAATACTGAATCTAGCCTGAGTCAGGAAAGAGGTTAGACATAAGCTTTGAGGAATATTATAATTAGAAAAATAATCTCTAAATTTAGGAGCTAACAACAAACAAGAATGTTTAAAGTTCTATTCATTGGGGTTCAGGAAGATTATATTAGAACTCATATATATTTTTGCTTCTACCTTAATAAGTAAAGAAATAAGCTCTGATAGTAATTACAAAGAGATCATCACTGGCACCCTTGTTGAGTTTCACGTTAGAGGTCCCCACATCATAAACAATCTAAATATGAGAGATACTCTATCTGGTGGTTAGAAGTAAAGGCTCTAGAGCCTGGCCTCCTGTGTTTATATCCCAGTTCTACCGATCAATGTACTCCATGTACTTGTCATCGATGAAAAGGGAATTGTAATATCACCTGCTTCATGGGGTCTCAGTGAAGACTAAATGGGTTAATATATGTAAACTGTCTAGAAAAATTCCTGGCACACATACACTCCAAAATATAGTAGCTTCTGAGTTTTTTATTCCCTCTTCTTCCTCCTCTTTTTATCTTGTCATTTTTTACTATTACCGATATTTTGATCATGATTTTCATCTTTAGGGATGAATGGAAATTAAAGGATGCACAGGTGTTGAGAGCAATATTTCATCATTTGTTCACAACCAGTAATTTGCAATACTCATTGATTACCTCTGCCTGGTTAAGTTAAAAAGTGGTGGACTTGAACATTCTAGTGTGGGAGTGAGTGGTTGGGAGCAAACTTTAATCAAATAAATAAAGCCAAATATCAAAAGTAATTTTAAATACTGTATTATCTAGATTTAATTGACCTATCTCTTGCTAAAAAGACAAAGTTTTAATATATTAATGACAAGAAATTTAAGGCTGTATATAAAAATAACAATGTAGGTGCAAGAAATAACAAGAAAATGTTAGAGTAGAATATTTTTAAAAACTAATCAGTCCACTGGCACTTCCTGGGATGAAAACAATAAGCAGATCCAATCTAAAGCTTTTTTCCCCCATTTTGAAAAAAAGAATTTTTAAGATAGCTATTTGTAATATGGAGTCATTCTCTTTATCATTAACAATGCATCTTGCCCATAATGTATATTTTCCTGATTTGCTAATGATTAATATAAAGTCTTTACAACTAAACAACATTTAAAAATACTGTCATTTTGTTTTTATCTCATTTTTTAATTTTATTTTTGTATAGAATATATAATATTCAAAATTTATTAGAAAACACCATGAAAGACTGATCGAATATTTTAATAGTTTTAGTGTTTACAAAAAGTACATCTTCCATTGATTTATAGTCTTGATAAAGTAGTAAACATCAGTAAGTTCAGAAAGGAAAATCACTAGTGGACTTCAAGAACAGAACAGCAGAGAATGATGGTCATGGAAGTCAAAACAACTAAGAGTTCAGATGAAAACAAGCTCATGTTTCTTGAGGACTGATGAGATATCACGTAATTCCAGGCCTGAAAATTGTCTAATGGATTTTGCAAATGGCACAATCATTGGTGACTTTTATATAAGGAGTTTCCTTAGTGCTATGAAGCTTTGTCCAGAGACCAATAGAGACCCTCCTTTGGACCATTTTTTTGTGTGTGTAGGTAAGACTAAGAAAAGAAAAACTTCAGCACTGAAGTCAAGCTTAGTGGTGTCCTTGACCACTTGTATCTGAAGACTTTGTGTTAGTTAGAGATTTATTATAAGGATTTGGTACATGCAGTTGTGGAGGCTGAGAAGTCCCAGGATCTCCAATCAGCAGGCTGGAGACCCAGGAGAGCTAATGGCGTAAGTTCTCATCTGAGTCCAAACGCAAGAGAAGAGTTATGTTCCAGATATAAGACAATCTGACAGAAAGTAAATTCTGTTATTCTGCCTTTTTTCTTTTATACAGACCTTCAGTGAATTGGATAAAGCCTCCTATACTGGTGAAGGCAATATGATTTGCTAAGACCTCAAATTTCAATATTACTGTCATTAGGAGACAAACTCAGAGACCCCAGAATAATGTTTAACTAAACATCTGGGCGCCTGGTGGCCCAGGCATGTTGACACATGGAATTAACTATCACAACCCTCATACAAATTATCCTAGTGTAATGAAAGTACAAGGGAAAACATGCCAAGGAAAAGTGAGGATACAGACTCCTGCCAGAAGGGATCTAGTCTTAGACCCTCTTTCCTTATCAGCATGGTGAGATAAAAATGAAACAGAAAATCACTTCCAGGAAGGTTTAGAAATCTAATGATGACCTTCTTTCATGTTGCTGTGCTGCCCAGTTAATCCTTCATAATTTCCTTCATTTTTTCTTCCAGCCCTTTCTTATTTTTCCCTCCATTCTTATAATTAATATTAATGATCACAAAAAAAGGAGATATAGATAGATAGATGGATAGATATACAATTACCTACTACTTGGTAGACACTGACTGGACCTATGGGAATAAAGCAGCATAAAACAATGTTTCTGTGATTATGAAGCTGAACATTCTAGGGTATGGGTGGGAGGGAGCAAAACTTAACCAAATAAATAATAACAAATATTTAAGAATAACAGATAAGCCAAATGGCCATGAATGCTGTACAGAAAAAGCAGAAGTGTGTGTGTGTGTATGTCTGTGTGTTTGTGTATAGAAGGGAAGGCTATATTTTGTTTTATGTCATTTTATTTTTTAAAGGGGAGACTGTATGTTAAACATCATAGTCAAGGAAGACCCCACTATGTGGGTAGAGCCCTCACAAATTAATCCTACTTTCTGTTTAATTAACCAAGGACAAAGGGATACAAAAAAAGAAACAAATAACCAAGGGCAAAGTGTATATTTTTCATCTATAGGTGTTGTTTTAAATTATACTATTGTGAAACAAACAATGCTAATATATTTGTCTTGAGCTGAATTGTACAATCTCACTACATTAAGAGATTTAATGCTTTTAGAAACTGAAGAACTTCAAAGATTTATAATTATACCATTATTATGCTTTCTCCATTTCCACTGCCTTTTAAAACAATAGCAAGCACTGTATATTTCATCCTGACTTGAAGATTTAATAGAAAACAACCTACATTACTTAATCATTTGTCTTTCATGATTTCTTTCCCATTTCTTCTCCCTTTTCTCTGCTTTAGGAGACATCATTAACTAATCTCTTTAACTCCATAAATAAGTAAAATGATATATTCACAGTGTAAATGTTTTAAACCTTGGGAAAAAAATTTGGAGTCATTTAATGAAGTCCTGAAGATACGTTAAAAATGAAGTGCTGCTGGCAAACTAATGGAGGATTTGAATATTCAAACAGTGAAGACTAAAACGCTTCTCTAATTGGGATTCAGTTCCTGTTGGCTTTACTCAGAGCTGCTTGTCTTAGGTCCCAGTAATCCCTGTGATTCCTCCTGGGGAAGAATCTTCCTTGACACTGTTTGTTTTTCTTTTCCTTTTTTTTTTTTCCCATCAATTGGATAAACTATGAAATTTATTTATATTTCATGGCATTGCTGTTTTCAAATTTTAATTTGAAATCTGTTATTTTCTAATATTAACTAATATGTATTAATAAATATTTCAGAATCTAAATTCATTTTCCATACATCATTCTTGATATATAGTTATTATAAGGAAGATAAATATCACTATGTTTGTTACTAATTGTTATACTTTTCATCTCAAATGTTCTAATAACAATTACTTAGCAAAATATACCATATTTGCTACATTCATTAGTTATATCCACAAACTGAATGTCATAAGAATGTAAAGAAAGAGCATCCTTGAGATCTCAAGGATGAAGAAAATAGCAAAATTCAAATAAAATAATAAAGAATTCTTTAAATCATTAGAAATAAATATTCATGTTTTATAGCAAAATGACTACACTGATGGATTGTTAGAACGTAATGTGTTTTGAAGATTTCTAATATTTTCTTACTAAAACTTGATTGATTAGCACTGAACTGTCTATATTTTGCCATCATTGTCCATACTTGGAAAGGAAGTCTTGCTCTATATGTGAAACATTTCTAGTTCTATGTAAAAACGAAGCAAATGGAGCACAGAAAACTCTATACCCACACAGTTTACTGTGCTCACAAACGAAAGGTTATAATTCCACCGTCTTCATCAAGTTGGCTTTATTATTCGAGGAAACTCTTGCCCAGGAAGGTAAAAGCTCTGAAAAAATTATTTGTTTTTCAGGAACTTCCTATAAAACTCATTTAAGTGACCAACAGGCTATATAACTTTTCAATAGCATCAAACAATTGATTATTTTCCAAGATTCTTTGAACTCTCACCTCAAAACCCTCCCTTTGCTTCATCTGTCAGTCCTAAATTATTACATCAGAATCCTTGCCCAAGATGAAGTTAGCCCCTGTGTGGGAAGACCCACCTAAAACCAGATCTCCAAACCTCATAAATATCTTAGACTGGCCTTTCTACTGAGACATTCCTAAGTCTCTGTCAACGTGGTGATCTGTGTTAGTAGTAATAAACTCACATTGCCATATCTACAGTTAGTTGTTCTGTGGTATTTCCTGGCAGCTTGTAAGTGACAGGGACGAATTTGAACCATTTGTTCATTAACATCTTGCTTTAAATTGAGCTGGTTTCCTTTACCACTTTCTCCACCCCCCCCCCCAGTTTTACTGATATTTAATTGTCATAATATTCCCTAATTTTAAGGTGTACAACATAATGATGCATATATATTCTGCAAAATGATTATAGAAAATTTACTTAAAATCCATCACCTTATACAGTCACTTTTTTTTTTTTTTTTTGGTCTTAAGATGAGAATTTTTAAGACTTACTCTCTTAGCCTTATCACTTTCTTTTTTATAACAGGGCATATGCTTTAAGCTAATTTCCCAGTAAAAGTGATATTTCATTCTCTATGCATTTCTTTAACACTCAGTCCCTTCCCCAACCTCTTTCAAGTTCTTAATTTTAATATCACTCATCTAAAAAGTGTTATGCATTTTTTAAATATACTCTCTGTTTCTTGTCTTTGAGGGGGTAAAAAACAAAAGTTTGTTGTCTTTCAAGATTGATCTTGGATTTTTACCTCAATAAAGGTATTAAAAATTAATTTTGAATGTGTGCTCTCCATATTCTAGAAACATTCTCTTCCCCCCCCCTTTTCCCCTCAGTTTTTCTCACTCTATGCATTATCTGTATCACTGTAGCTTCCGTTTTTGCAATGCCCTTCTTGGTGATACCCTCTTTTTCTGTAAAAAATGACCATCTGTTTTCTCTCTAAAGCTTCCTCTTGCCCAGATCCTTTTTCTAGTTGAACATACTATTCCTCATTCTTCTTTCTTTGTACACCAAAGAATTGGGGGTAGAAAGAGACTTTATTTCCTTGTCTTTATCAGTGATTAAATTTTTAATACTTTGGAATTTATTTTCAAATCATGTCATTCTAAAAACAAACCAAGACAAAACAAATCCACTTTCAAATGTAACGGATGGCCTTTTCTTTTTATTAACTTTAAACTCAATTAATTAGCATATAGTGTATTGTTTCAGAGGTAGAGTTTAGTGATTCATCATGTGGATATAATACCCAGGGCTCATTACATCACACGCCCTCTTTAATGCTCATCACCCAGTTAAGCCATGCCCCGACCCACCTCCCTTCCAACAACCCTCAGTTTGTTTCCTGTAGTTTAGAGTCCCTTATGGTTTTCTAATGGCCTAAATCTGATAGTATTTCTTAATGTCATTTCTTTAAGAACAGCAAGAAGTCATCAGTTAAAAAAAAAAAAAAAAAAAAAACTTTTGTCCAACATTTCTTTTATGAATCTCTCCCTTAACTGGCTTAATACTGACTTACTTTTGGAAATGTTAAAATGACGACTATACCATGGCAAATAAAAAAATCAGTAACATTTGTTGAGTAATTAAATAACCCATTTTCCTTGGCACATAAAATAGAACATTGCTGTAATTTTTTAGTGAAGATTATATATATGTATATATGCATATATATGTGTATGTATGAAAATTTTTTGAGAAACTGTTCATACATATAGCATGAATATATGAGTTAGAGTGAAAGTTCATTTGTATGTTTTCCCATGTAGTCCTCATAACAGTACTGAGGTACATCCATGTACAAAAGATGTAGCAAAGCTACAAAGGAGGTATTTGATCTGCCCAGACAGACTATATATTGAGAAATTAGTATTTAATTTTTTCTCATTTGGCTCCATGTCTTTATTCAAGTTCTTTCTAACATATGGCATAACATTACATAACTAGGATAATAACATTACATAAATACATAATAAGATTTATTAGGGAATGGACACATGCCATTAATAACCTTAGATATTATAAAACTCAGTTTTTATAATCACATATCTAAATGCATGACAATATTGATACACACCATATTTTTAATTAAGGATTTAATTACTTTTAATTCATGTGCACTCTTGATTGGCTTCATGAACATTCAAAATAATTTTACCTCATTTATTTACTTACAAATATGTGGCCATGCATGAAACTTAAGTCAATTTCAATGTTTTCCTTTAATTAACATTATGAAGCACTGAGCAACTCTCAGTTTTGTCACTTAGGGGCCACTGGAATCACCAACATTTATGTAAGATTTATTGAACCAACATACGGTTTATTAAGGAACCATTAATAGCTGTGTCAAAGACAGAGAACCAAAAGTCCAAGGACTCAAGTAAGAAGTAAGAAGGAACTTACTTCTTACCTGTTGAACAACCCAGGCACAAATTTAACTGATCAGCAATAAGCTTTAATCCAAGGAATAGGTCAGGAATTGGATGATGGTCGCTCTGCCAACTTTAACACATTCTTTCCTAAGTCACTTAGAGTATTACCACTCTGGAAATCAAGGAGTTCAGAGTCAAAGAGTTCCTCTTGAGCAAGTGAGATGTAACTGGAACACTTATTTCAGCTACATTTCATTGACAAGAGCATAGATATATCGTTGTAGCTTTTCAAGGTGCACTGGAAAATTCTGTCCCTAACTAAGCAGCCAAATACAAGTTACAAATTTTCTGCTATATAATGAGTAAAGAATTCTGGTGGCCAACCAGCAGTATCTTTCAATTAGGTCTATAATACAATTGGTCTTTATTAGGTGATTTAAAGGCCTTTTGAGAACACAAAAATATTCTGATTTAGAGGGGGAAAAGTACACTTAAAAATCTGAATTATCCAGCTTATTTTTATCATGTCTGCCTACTGGTAACCTTATTCTAAACAATAATGTAAATGATTAAAATATTAACAAGCTACTTGTTGATCTTTTACCTTGTACCAAATACTCTGTGTGTGGGCTTTTCCTGATATATTGACGATATGATGCTTGGCTTTTCTCAGAGTGATGTGTACAAAAAAGAGCCAGGACAAAGTTATACTTTTTATGACAACTTGGAAGCAATTTAGCACCAATTCTACCACTCTTTTTCATTAGAAGCAAATCCACAGCCTGGCCCACACGGAGGGGGATAAGGCTCCACTCTTTAAAGAGAAGAGTGTCAAAATTTTTAAAGAATATAATGTATTAAAACCACAATATATGTGAATACATAGAGTACAGTTCAGCTGGAATAACATATGTATTTACTAAAAAAGTGGGCGATAAATTTCAGAAATGAAAAACAGTTTGACCTTGAATATTTGGTAGAAGGGTTTGAACTTGATTCTTTACTTTCATTATGTATGTATTTATGTATGTATTTTTGAGAAATGGAGTGATATGATAAAAATGGTGCTGTTGAATGATTAGTGTGACCTTGATATGAAGGATAAATTTCAGAGGGGAGAAACTAAAGGAAAGGAAGCTTTAGCTTTGCTAAAGCTATATAAGTGGTTAGTAATTTTTATAAATTTTGGAAATGCACCAGTTCCTACTAAACTTATCAAGATAATTTTCTAAGACTTATTTTTTCAAAAGACATTCTTACATTTTTAAAAATTATTTGTATTAACATATATTATTTGCCCCAAGGGTACAGGTCTATGAATCTTCACGTTTCCACATTTCACAGCACTCACCATAGCACATACCCTCCCCATGAAGTCATGTTCTCTAGATTATTTATAGCAGCAATTGTCACACTCCTTCTGTAAAGAACCAGATAATAAATATTTTAGGTGTTCTGACTCATATACAATCTCTGTCATGTATTCTTTGTTTTTTGTTTTGTTTGTTTTTTATAATCCCTTCAAATGTGAAAATCATGCTTAGCTTGCCGGCAGTACAAAGACAGGCAGCTGGCCAGATTTGGACCGTGGAATATACTTTGCCATCCTCCCGTCTCTAGTCTTACATTTAATTTAGTTTTGTATTAATACTGTATATAGTTACTGAGCACCTTTATAATCAGAACACTTTTTAAATGCTATTGACCATGATATAACAACACCTCACCTATATGGAGCACTGAGGTATACCAGGCATCTTGCAAGGCATGGAGCATGATCTTTGTGATTCCCACAAAGGCTTCAGATGTAGAAACTCAAAGGGGTAAACTGAGTCTTAGAAAGATTAAATAACTTGCTCAAGTGGGAAAGCCAGTAATGAGACCCAGGTCTTTAAGAAATAAACCTTGTACATATAAACCCTGTGCATATAAAGAAGAGCAAGATCTACCAGTTGTCTTCATGAGAGCTATACCCTGTAAAAAGAAACTGGTCAACAGAACTGCTTTAATCAGGCAGAAGTCCATAAATGCAACTGTAGAGGTACCCATTATAATGAGCAGGAAGGATGAAACACAGACCGCCTAAACCAGCTTTCTCATCCTAGCCCAATTCCTAGCTGAATAAACTTGTGGAGTCATTAAAATTCACTGATACTCTGTTACTTCATCTTTGATATGTATTTATTTCAGATGTTTATTATTATAGGTCTTCAGCTCTTTGCTGCTTCTTCATGGATATAGTGAAAATATTGGCCTCACACAGTTGGTTAGCTCCAAAGTTTACACAACATTCTCCTCAGGAAACAGCAGATACGTGGCAAGCAAAACCAGCCCAAACCACATTCTTAAGAGAGGGAAACTTGGAAGTGCCTTTTTGGAAGACTCCATTCCTGATGTTAAAATAATTACCCCAAATTCATTTACTTTTCCAAAACTAGCCCCTTTGCTTGGGTGTCACTTGTTCTTAGAGAAATGGGCATCACAAAGGGAGAAAGGAAAAAACGTGGAACAAAGACGCTAGGCCAGGGGAATACAGTGCCTATTTGTAAAATTGTTAAGTCATTTTGTGGCAAGGAATGTGGTAGTGGTACATGGTAGTAGAAGAGCTGAAAGTACTCATTCATATTACCTGTATTCCTCCATTTTAGCAAAAGACTATCAGAAAGCCATTTTTATCAAAATATTTAAATGCTTTCCAAAAATAGGGATAATTTTAGAAAAAAAAAATTCCACTTAAGTTCATCATCAGACTAAATAGTAATGTTCTTCTCTTTTTGTATGGTTGTACATTTTATATATATGGATATAACCTATCAGATCTGTATATAGGACATTATATAAAAAATTTTTTGATAAATCATTAACCTCTTCCACACATTCCCTCATCAAAAAGAATTACCATGAGTTGATCATTTATATCATTTGTATCTACTCATATTTTGCTAACACTTGAAGAATAGAATCATTTGCAAGGAATAGCTTTTTAGCACAAAATATGGTTTCCTTCTCATTTTTCTAGCACACTGTTACCATTTTATGAGAACAGTGTATATACATGCTCATATCATCATTATCAAAATGGGCCAAAAATTTGTATATATTGCTCTAGAAACCCCATCATAAACAAAGTTTATTAAACAGAGTTCTTTAGGTCAAATTACTGGGTATTTCTTACAACTTTCTAACAAGGTGTAAACCTCATAAACTTAGAGCTGAATAATGTCTCTTACCTATGGAAAACTCTTTGGTGAGCTGAAGTGGTATTAGAGCCCTTTGTAGCTGCCACATATCAGGAATGGTAAATATCAGGCAGCTAATTTTAATAGATTATATATTTTAATAAGTTTTTGTTTTATTTTCATTTTTTGAATGAACAGAAGTTTATTCATAAAAAAGTGAAATTCAATTGCATATTAATTCTGAAAATAATGGAAACATTCTAATAAACTTGCTTTGATCTCTGTGTGTGAATATGTGTTAACATTCATTCAATTATTATGTCATAATGCATTTTAAATCCACAGTCTAATACTTTATTGGGTACAATACCATGATCATATAGAGCAATATTTTTATTTTAATTTTATGATTATAAATTACAATTCCAAACTGCTTTCAATAACTAAACTTCTACCTATCTAGATAAATCTGTCATGTAATTTAGTCCTTTTAGGTGAGAAGTAGTTGGGCATTGAAATACTTGTTTTGATGGGCCTTGCAAGTAAATATTAAGAAATATATTGATAGAGAATAGTGGTTGTGGTTTGATAATTTGGATGAAAAGATAATGGACATTGTCCATTTAACTTAACTACTAATACCACTGAAGGTGACCAACTATTCTAGGAGATCAATAGCAGGTGACACCACCTCTCTCTTACTGTTCCCACTGACCATGGGGAACCTGTGAAACTCCATGAACATCTTTAGTCTAATAATTTTCAAAATCTTTCTGCCACTCATTTTCCTTGTTCACCCTTGCTGATGGTGAAAGCTGGCTCTTACCCATGATTTTTTCTGATTAAACTGAAACCATCCTTAGAGAAAATTGAAACACTCATGCTAATGGTGAAAATTCTTATTTACAGAGAATTCTGTGTATGCAGACCTCTATACACCAATAATGTGTTTTATATAAGTTGCAGATATTTTGTTTTTGCATTTCATCATTTTTTTTCTTGTGGTGCAACAGGTGTTGGGGGGAAGAGAATTTCCCTATAGGATATGGAAGAATTTTTTTTAGTTTCCAAAATTAGAATATTGTCAAGTTTTTATACAAGATACATACAGTCCATCTTGTATTTACTCAAAGGAAGGCTATGAATATTATCTAGATATAACTAAATATTTTTGCTATTTCTCTAATTTCCCCCTTTTTGCTCCACTATGATATCAGAAATTTCATACAAATGTGAAATCATCTTTTTTCCTTCTCTTTAAAAAAATTTTTATCTAAATTCAATTAGATGAAATAATCTATATTTTTTAAAAATTAGGTTATATGATAGTTTAAAAGGCCACTTATCAAACCAATAAATATATAATGATTTTTTTAATTGTTATGACATTTGCTGGAAATTTTAAGCCTCTTTACCAATTGTAAGTACTAACTATCATTCTTATTTCTATTTCACTCAAGATTTATCAGCTAGGGGAAATGATAAGATCAGTAATTTTTAAAGTATATGTGTTAGAACATCTAATCTATCAGCAAAATCATTGATTGAGTCAGTATATTATGTAATTGTTCAATTTAAAACACATTTATTCTTGTAATAGTCACCTATTAATATAAGGTGATAGAGTTTAACAGAGTTAATACGCTGTGGTATCAACAATTGAGGTAATGCAATCTTTAATTTTATGCTTTATCTTTTTACATTTTTTATATTATCTATTTCCATCATTAAGCCCTTGCTTTAAAAAGTTAGTTTGAGGGGCACCTGGGTGGCTCAGTGGGTTAAGCCTCTGCCTTCGGCTCAGGTCATGATCTCAGGGTCCTGGGTTTGAGCCCCACATGGGGATCTCTGCTCAGTGGGGAGCCTGCTTCCTCCTCTCTCTCTGCCTGCCTCTCCGCCTGCTTGTGATCTCTCTCTCTCTCTCTCTGAAAAAAAAAAAAAAATTTAAAAAGTTAGTTTGAATAAAGTCTTAATGCCTATCAACTTCTCCCAGATTGCTATAATTGAGCTTTACCAAACCATTTTATTGTTGAGTTCATTTATATTTATTTTGAAGTTTTCTGTTGGGCTAGATCAAACAGTTGAGTTTCCATTTTATGGCATCTATTTGTAGACAAAACCTGCTATTAGAGCTTTATAAACTGTCTTTTGTATACATGCCATTAATCTTTAAACATAGTTGTATAAACTAACATAAGTGGTTTAGGAGGTTCTTAATCAGATAACTGGAAAGAATGAAAATTACTAATATCAGTTGCTTCTATTTTATTTTCTTGTTTAATTAATTAATTATATTTTTCATACTTTGTGTTATGGCAGCTGTGTTGTTTTCTTACTCTTATTCTGCTATTTTGGTTACAGTATTTTTATATGTCTTATTTTTCCACTCCTGGTCATAATTTATTTTTCTTATTAATAAATTTGTAGAAAGTAAAAGCAAAAATTCCAAGTAACTGTTGCTTAAACAAGAGAATTTTTTTTAAGATTTTATTTATTTATTTATTTATTTGACAGAGAGAGAGAGATCACAGTAGGCAGAGAAGCAGGCAGAGGGGGAGGGGGAAGCAGACTCCCTGCTGAGTGAAGAGCCCAGGGCAGGGCTCTGTCCCAGGACCCTGAGATCATGACCTGAGCGGAAGGCAGAGGCTTAACCTAATGAGCCACCCAGGCACCCCAAGAGAATTATTTTTAACTAAAAACTTACTTGTTGTAATGCCATCAACAAGTGGAGATCCATCAGAGATTGTTGAAGACATTAGTTACCTGCCAAGGTCTCATACTTAAGATAGCAGTCTGACATCTTAACATGGACACTTCTGATTAATGACACCCTGGTTTTCTTTCTTCTTCTCCTCCTCCTGCTCCTCCCCATCCCCCTCTTCGTTTTGTAAGGGAGTTGTGGAGGTGAAGGTTGATTTTACAGTTTTTCAGTGCTTGCCAGCTAGACATATGTGCCCCTGGCTGGTTATTCATAGGTTTTTTTTTTTTTTTTTTTTTTTTAAGATTCTATTTATTTATTTGACAGAGGGAGAGAGATCACAAGTAGGCAGAGCAGCAGGCAGAGAGAGAGGGAGAAGCAGGCTCCCTGCTGAGCAGAGAGCCCAATGTGGGGCTCGATCCCTGGACCCTGAGATCATGACCTGGGCTGAAGGCAGAGGCTTAACCCACTGAACCACCCAGGCGCCCCTGGTTATTCATAGTTTAATTCACGTAATTAATCCATAGTTTAAAGCATATGATACAATTGTTATGATTGTTCACAATCAGGGAGAGGGCATGAGATTAGGTTGGTCCCAGATTAGCTCATACCTTTGCCACAAGGTTTGTGGATTTCATACATGGGCTTGATTATGGGATTGAAATGTCATCTCACAATGACCGTTATCTCACTCAGTCCAGCCAGCTGTACTCAGTACTTCAGAGGGCTGAGGAAGAGAATTATATCCTCAAGCTCACTATGGCAAAGGACAGAGGAGACTTCTTGTAGACACTTAGAGTAGCACGTGTGTGTTTGCTAGGGCTAAGCCTCTGAGATTGGTTTGAGAACTACGGAGGTTCTCCTACTTCCAGGTCTCTAAACATTTTGTTATTAAAATTTCATATTTCATAATGATACCTTTGTGGGATACCTGGGTGACTCAATCAGTTAAGTGTCTGACTCATGATTTTGACTCAGGTCATATCTTGGCTCAGGTCATGATTTCAAGGATCGCGAGTTTAAGCACCCTATAGGGCTCTGCACTCAGCATGAAGTCGGCTTGGGATTCTTGACCTCTCCGTCAGCCCCTCTCCCCACTCACACACCCTCTCTCTCTCGCTAAAGTTAATTTCTCAAAAATGAGAAATTTTAAAAAAATCCATAGTGATCCCTTTGTTACAATAATATATCTTGATGTTCTAATGAAGAGCAAGGATATGAAATAATTTCTATAATTTTATGCTCAATAATTAATACTTGTCTTTTATGTTCATCGGTTCATTTTTGACATATTATAAAGATTCAAGTTTAATGTAAACCTGCATTTACAAACTAATATCTTTTGAATACCGTGATTATTTCAACTATTGGATAACCATAACAAATTAGGCAAAAAGCATATCCCTTTGAGAAAACAGATATAGATTGAAATAAATAATCAAAGTAAGCATCCATTTAATTATTCTTGGTTAACTTTCTGCCTGTGGTTCATCACTGGTTTGAAAAACATATGCAGTTGAACTTTCTATCAAAAAGTTAATAAATTCATCTATACATATATCACATAATTTCACCAAAAATATGTTAGTTAATCTGAACCTAGAAAGTGATTCTTTAGACACCTGTAACCAAACTCTGCTCTTAGCCCCTGGGTCGGAGTTCCTGCTTCACTTGTTAAAATTATTTAAAATTTAAAAATTAAAAAAAATAGTTAAAATGACTAAGCTTTTAAAATAAATAATGATTTAACTATTCCTTTCTGTGTGCCTAAATTTGATTTTGATCCTTTCAACTCTGCTGTTTAAAATATAAAAACTAAGCTTCTTTCAATGTATTTTTCTGATAATAATGTACACACATACACTCATACACACACATTTACTTGGGCTTCATTTTTGTGGGGTTTTTTGTTATTAAAATTGTAAGTTCATCTTTATGTCTGTTGTCATGCATATTGCATATTGGTGGTGCTGGATTGAAAGTTTTTAAGCTGATGTGGGGAATTCAGTTGGAGAATTTAGTTTCAGACAGGTTTTACTCAGTAGTTTCTGAGAATTGAATAATTGATCTGCTGTGAGGAAGAGAGCCATTAATATAGTGGAAGAAGCACACCAACTTAAATAGATCTAATGGCTACATAGAGACATAATAAATGTCTAGAATCCTATTCCTCAGGCTCTAAGGCAATAAAGAAATTCACAGTTTCAAGGGAGAGAGAGACCTTGGTAGTCTCTCCGCATTCGTTCATTGGAGACCATAGAAAATTCAGTTTTAATAAAATGCGATGAGTTTAGGGTGGATTGAAACTGTCACAGATAGACTAAATGAGGTTGAAAAATGATTTATTTGAAGTAACAAATAAGGTGTTTCATGTATTGGGTTTAGTTTCTTTACCCTATGTAAATTCAGGGAAGGGAATAACCATATTCTTGGCAGGGGTAACATTATTTACAACTTTTATGTCTGTGTACCCTGAAGTTAATAAAGAAGATATTCAATGTGACTTTTACCACAAGATGCTTTTCAGAAATCTTCAGCTACTGGAGAAATGATTTACATTGCTTTATGGATCTGCTGTTTTCTCATCTTAGAAGTTAAAAAATTTAATCTGATGCCCAATAGATATGAAAACATATCTCCAAATATGTTCATGTTGTGATCACAGATTAAATTTGCCTTTAAAATGTACCTTAGGACTTGTGATATTATCTGCTTTAGAGTCCCAGGGAACTCATTGGGAAAGTATAACAGTTATAAGTAATTGTCATCAGTTCTGCAACCTCAAGATATTTTTATGGATCCCCATACAATTATTTATTGCGTGGGTTTGTCTATCAGCCAATCCAAAGATGCATAAGTTATATTTAAGAATTTATTGCTTTACCAAACAGTGGCTAATCAATGATCTACTCTGTACAGACATAGATACATCTTTTAAATTGTACACCTTTTTCTTTTGATTTTTTTTTTTTGTCTTCCAATCCACAGTCATTTTATATCTCTGGTTTTAGACTTAGTAATATTTTTGAAAGCTCACATTAGATGGATTTCTTATAGGGTAAATTAGTCTGGTGCCATATTTCTCAAATATATTAATTTTCTATATTTAAAACTTAGGGCACTTAGATAAATCTGAAAATATGATTATTAGGTGCAAATATATTAAAGTGAGGGCTTGACTCAAACTCAGGGCTTTAGAATAAAATTGGTAAATGTCCCACACTTATATTTACTCTTATTGAGGTAGGACACATATGAAATTTTTATTCTGTAAATTACTATGAGTAGATATATAAAAAAGAAGTTTTATATGACAAATTATTCAGGACCAGTGTTCCTCAATCTTTTTTATTATCACCAATCTAAGGAATATTTTTACTTAATCTTCTCAATACCCACAAAATACTAATACCTCAAATAAACTGTTAATGTGACAGGTTTGGAAGTTCACAAACCATTTTCATAGCTAAGATTTTGCCCCCAAGAGCCAGTTAATCCCTTTGAGGATGACACTGCCTCCACTGCGAATGCATGTCTTTGACTATCTCTCAGATTTCTTTTTTTAATTAACGTCTGCTTGATAGATTTACTCATTTAGAGATCCCCTCAGATAAATTACCTTAGGTGAAATAGAACTAGCTCCAGTCCTTGGGAAATTTATTATTTCCAGACATGATACTGTTGTGTAAAATAAAATAAAGTGGCTTAGCTGCAAGTTTAAAGTAAGATGGTTCAGAGGAAACTGAATAAATGGAAAACAGATGAGGGTCATTTTTAGATAGAAAGGTAAAACTTCCTAAAATATGAAAATCTGGAGTTGGATTTCAAAGCATGTGATACAGTCAAATTATTGATGATTAGAGTCCTCAGAAGAAAGAGAATGGCAAAGACAATTTAATAATAATTAAGTAGGATATAACATTAGCACATTGACTGGAGTGTATGAGCTATGGAAGGAGAAACTGGAATGTAGACTGAGTTACCTGACTGATGGTTAATCTTAAAAACTAAATAGGGTACTTTATATTTAATCTCTAAGTTAAATATCTAGGCTTAAGAAAATGTACGGTAGTACATTTTTATTTGGTCTTGACCTGATCAGAGATTGCTTTGAGGGAAAATAATTATTGTTGCAGTGGATATACATGATTATGTGTATGAGGTAAAGAGAGGAATTGGAGGGAGGAATAGGATCACAAAGAAATAAATCCACATCATAGAAAAAACTTTTAGCCCCTAATTAAACTATTAGATCACTGCTTCTGAGGGACAAAAGAGAAAATTCTTAAAGATAGGGGCAGCTGGGTGGCTCAGTGGGTTAAGGCCTCTGACTTCAGCTCAGGTCATGAGCCCAAGGTCCTGGGATCAAGCCCCACATCAGAGAGCCTGCTTCCTCCTCTCTCTCTCTGCCTGCTTCTCTGCCTACTTGTGATCTCTGTCTGTCAAATAAGTAAATAAAGTCTTAAAAAAAATTCTTAAAGATAATGTTAGTAAAAACCAAGAAGAAAATTTTTAAAACACATTTACAATTTTTAATTATTTTAATACACATTAGTTCAAAATTAATTTGACTTAGAAATTCAGTTGAAATTTAATTTCAGGGAAATTTTGACTAATCTTTCAAACTTGATAAATTTTCATTTCACTATTCCATTTGATGTTTCTTAGTCTGCCTGGGGTGACACAAACTCAAAAGCTGATTTTTACAGATTTATTTCAGTTTTTACTTTGATCCCCTATAAATGCATTTTGAAGTAACTTCATTACTTATGGTGTTAACATCAGCTTACCTATTATTAACTTGCAAAAACAAGAAGTTACATTAGTAAAAATAAAATAAATCATCAACTGAATACATGAGGAATTATGTTTCTTTTAACATTTAAAATGCCCATAGCTGGTATCACATTTGGCAGTAAACTTATTTTAATAAATTCAACAAATTTTAAATATTTGCAGTACTGGATAAAGAAGGTAATACAATAATCTCATTAAAAATTAATATTTATTAAAAATGTTCTTTGTTCTAAGAATTTAATATGTATTATCTCAATCCTTGTGACTGCCCCGTGAGTGAAAACTGTTCTTATCCTTCTTTCAGAAATGAGAAAACTAATCCCAGAGACTTTAATTGACCTGCCCAAGGACACAGCTAGTTCATAAATGGAGGACAAGAACTGAACATATTCCCTCTGGCTTCTATGAACCAAACTTATATCAGAGTTCTGCTCTATTAAATAGGAAATCTCTGATTTTTTTTCTGTAAAATATAATTTTGAGAAAATATTTTTTGAAAGAAAAATCTGATGTTGCTTTCCCACTTGTAATGATTTAGGAGCATCTATTGCCAACAGGATAAATCCAGATCCCTTAAAATTGCACACCAGGCTTTTAGTGTTCTCATGCTGCCTCTTTCTGTAGCTATGCATCCTCCTGCTCAAATACTGCCTTTCCTCCCACCGTTTGTAGCTCTCACCCTAGAAACACTGAACTATTTTCAGTGCCTTGAACACGCCATGCTCTCTCTTATATTCTCACTCCCTGGAATATCTTTCTCCCACATATTGCCTCAATATTCCTCATCGGTCTTCAAAACTAGTTCAGATGTCACTTCATCTCTAAAATTTTCCCTAAACCAGCCCCCACCAAAGCATGGTTAATCTCTTCTTATTATTTTCCTTATATCACTCTATAACAGATTATACTATCACCAGAGATTATTATCCCAGAACATATATATCTTCATGAATTCCTCTTAAGGGTCTTCTATACCCTTGGAATCTACAGTACTGCCTGGGCATATGGTAAAAACTCAATAATGTTGGCTGCATTAAATAATAATTTTGAAAACGTTTACATTTCTTTAAACAACTACAACAAACCTTTCAATTTTAATGTCTTATTTTTGGTTAAGATCATTACTATGTTTCCTCTGAATAACATTATACAATTCTTTAAAAAAATACTTTATTTATTTATTTGACAGAGAGAGGTCACAAGTAGACAGAGAGGCAGGCAGAGAGAGAAAGGAGGAAGCAGGCTCTCTGTTGAGCAGAGAGCCCGATATGGGGCTCCATCCAAGAAGCCTGGGATCATGACCTGAGCCAAAGGCAGAGGCTTTAACCCACTGAGCCATCCCGGTGCCCCCACATTATACAATTTTTTTTAAGTGTTTGGTATTAAAGTATCCAATAGGAGAAATTTTAAAAAATGGAAAAATAAAAGCATCTAAACTTTTTTTGAACTAAATCCAGTTTTATCAATTGCTTCACATTTGTATACCCTTCTCTAATTTACAAATCTCAGCCTTTTTCAATTTCTTACCATAAAAATCTTGGTGAGTGTATGTAATGTGGTGTTATCACATTTCTTAACAACCCTCCTTTATTTTAAATAAAGATGTAGCCTCTGCAGGAGCAACCACTCTCAACCCCACTAGTGATCCTGTTTCTGAGGGAAGCCCTGCAGAAGAGAAGCCTGACATTTATTGAATATTCTTCTTGTGCCACATACAAGGTTAGGAGATTTCCATGTGTAGATAAAAGCACAACTTCTATTTCATGCAGCGTAAGTCCCAGTTCCACTATTTCCTTGGTTAAATTATTTACTCCCCTATGTTTCAGATTTTTTTATAATCTCTAAGATGCGGATAATAATAGCATTTTACTCATAGAATAGTTGTGATAATTATGTGATAGCTCTTTCACGAGGTCTTCCATACTAAAATGGTTGCTATTGTTATCATCACCATCACCATCACCACCATCATCATCATCTCTAGTGCAGATTACTTTCTCTGATTCAACTATGAAGTTTGTAGAAAGTAAATTTACTTTGGATGATTACAAGGGGCATCACAGCAGAAAATGTTTCTCATTTGTTGTTATATTCATAGTGTCAGACTCAATATCGGAAATATAGTAGATACTTACAAAGACTGCTTTCACTTCTGATACCAGCTGTAAATTTGGGAATGCCCATGACCATCTTCATGCTCAATAATTCAGTAGAAGGATTGGCAGAGCTCACTGAAACCTTATGCTTATGTTTATGGTTTTATTACAATACAAGAATACACATTAAAATCAGCCAAGGGAGAAAGCTCATGAGGCGGAGTCCAGAGGAGTTCCAGGTATGATGCTTTCAGTTGTTCTCTTCTAGTAGAGTTGTGAAAGTGCTAACTCCTTACAGTGAAGATGTGTAACATACCTGGAGTATTACCAGCCAGGGAAGCTCACTCAAGCCTTGGTGTTCAGGGTTTTTATTGAGGACTGGTCACATAGATACGGTTAAGCCTGGAGTTTCTAGCCCTTCCAAAAGATGAATTGATAGTGCATGGCCCAAAGTCCCACTAAAAATCACATTGTTAGTGTAGACTGTCCAGTGTTTCCAAAGTCCCCAAATAAACACATTCTTCAGGAAGAACATTACAAAGATTAGAGATGAACTCCCAGGAGCTGAGGACAAAAGACAAACCTTCCTTTGGGTGAGATTAATGCTTCACTACATGGCATTGAAAAATAATTTTGAGTTAATGAATTAGACTTTGGATCCAAGTAAGCATTTAAAAAAAAAGGGGGGGGGGAGGTAATCACATCATCCATGACTTACACTTACTTAGATTACACTGATCTTGATTTTAAGAAAGAGTGCAGGTTGAACTAGACTAGGGCAGTGAATCCAAGAATTCTTATCTGTAAGTTGTATTTGTAATGCTATGAGAGATGAGGGGCTTTTATACCAATGGACTTAAACAGAAAAGGTTATAACAAATGAATAGTTCTGTTTTGTTTGGTTTTGGTTTTGCCACCCTGGCTTATGTTTGTTTTCTGTCACAATCACTAGGCTGATGCATCTAAAATATAAGTAATAAAGCACACAAATCATGCCTGGGGTCCATTTTGCCTCATCTTCTCAGGCTATAAGAAGAAACTAACTAGAACAGAATTAAAATTATGAATTGTGATTAACTATACCTTAATTTTCACAGTTGGAGGCAAAGAAAAATTCTATAAGCCATTCCTGAAAGCTAAATCCAACATCTCAGGGAGGATGGCTTTGGGGACCTCGGTTTTCACCTATTGACCCAGTTTCCCTCAAAACATTAGAGAGAAGCTGAAAATTATAAACCTTCATTCTCTCACTGAATAGGTGCTCACTTCTTTCGTGAGCCTCATCTCCAATACTTATTTTAGGCAACTATGTAATATGCACAGATGTATCCTGATTATTATATATGTTTCCTAGGCAAGCAGATGGAGGCCAGAATATATTTTTTGACTTGAAAGATATTAGAACAATGTAAAATGTATTGTAGTTCAGTGACTACTTAAACTTTTACCTGATGCTAATAAATGGGTATAGATAGTTTCAAAATTGTGCTAGTTATAATTAATCTACTAGTGTTTTCTTTGTTGCCTCTCAATAGGAAAAGTATTGAGGTCAAATCGTAATAGGTTGCAAAACAACAATAGTAAGACTAAGTAACAAGGACAGAGCTTTCATGCCCTAGTTACTTACTGGGATACTTACAACATGTTAGATTGGCACAACAAAGGTATGGCAGAGGTACGGTTACCCATGCCCGTTATATAGCTAAGGAAACTACAACACAAAGAAAATAAACAACTTGACTCAAGTCATGTAAGATATTGACTAGTAGAGCTCTCAAGTCACATAAGATATTGACTAGTAGAGCTAGGGTGCAAATGCATAGCTGTTTTTGTCCATATGTGTGTGTGTGAGTTTTCCCATTTATTTTTGGTTTTGTATAGAAAGAGAGCAAGCCGCTATTCCTATAAAAGCATTGGTGGGGGGGCAATATGTTCTGGGCTATAGTTATTCAAAGTTGGTGTGGGGGCAAGCGGTATACATTTCTAAGCTATTTTCAAAATGGCCCCGTACCTGTCTGTCCTTTCCCCGGGTGCATAGCTAGATGTGTAACCTGCAATTGTCAGGGAGATTATTTGGCTGAATGCATCAAGAGCCTGATTCCAGGGCTTCAAGTACGCGGGAGGTGCCTGCAGTGTTCACTATGTAATTTTGTTCTCAGCTCCCTTCAATCTATGCCGGCCTCCCCACTGGGCCAATTTATACTGCAGTGTAAAGTAATGAACAGTTACAGTGTCCCTGGGGAAAATCAGCAAGTTTTACTCAGTATTGCATTACAGCCAATTGTTATGTATACTTCCCCATTAGTCAGGTTGAACAGACATAAATGAAATCCACAGATATTTCCCAAATCTCATTAAGACATCACTTTACACTTATTTCCACCAAAACTTTTACTAGGTGGCTAAAAGATAACCAGATACATTGATTTTACTTACACTGTCTTTGCAATTCTTTTCCTGGAATCTGGCAGAGGGATTAACAGGATTAAAGCTCATTTGGAAAGAATTGGCAGCAGACTAGAACTTGGGGGGGGGGGATGATTGTTAATTTAGATAATTAGGTCTTAAATAATCAACGTGTTTTACAACCTTCCCCAACCGCTTGAGGGTTCCACCTTCCCCAGCAGCCTCCTTCCTCAAAGCGTAGCTCATTCTTCCAACTTCCCTGTGATCATAAGATTTTAGGGAAATTAAAGTAGCATTGCTCTTTCTGAGCTAAAATTTAGAGGATCTTGCTTTCCTTATTAGATCACACTCATTTTAATTCAAACGACTGTTTAAAAGTAAAACAAAACAAAACAAATCAAACAAACAACAAAAAACTATCAATCTATCTTACATTATCAGTAAAAAGGAAAGAAAACATGACAGGCTTTTCATGGACCAGGATGCTGTTAGACTTATGAGGGGATTGAAACGAGAGACCAGAAAGTTCTAGAAGGTCGGGAAAATTATTTATTCTTCTCCCTCTCTTCATCTTCATCTCTTTTTGCCTCTCTAGGATCAGTGTTAATGTCTTGCTACTCAGTACAGAGCCAGTTCATTGGTTTCTCCTGGACATTGCATATTTTTATTGTTTTATTCACCTTTTTCACCTGCACTTGTAATTATTTCACTTCAATCAATAGTGGAAAGAACAATGGCCTCTTTACCCACTTGTAATTCCTTTGGAATGAGAATTTATTGCCCCGTGGGTCAGCTCATGTATATGACTATCACAAATTTGGCTGTGAGGCTGACTATAGTATAGGGGCAGAGCAGCCATTAGTCCTCTGTTACGTGGACATTTGCCTCTCAAAGTATGTATACCTTTGAGGTCAATAATCGTATTTTGTTTTTTGTTGTTTCGCCTGAAACCTGCACCTTCTATTGAAGAAGTGATGATAGTGTTTGATAAAATGGAGGGTAGTGCCACTGCCCTTAGAAAGCAAGAGCAAGAGGTTACCAAACGCACATTTCTTGGTATTTACCAAGCCGCAGAAGAGCATATGCAGGCAGCAGCACCTGGAGTCACTGACAGCTGATCAGAAAAATTGGTGGCACATAAGCAGGTTCAGTAAATGTACCACTGTGTCCATTAATACTACATTTTATCAGCACCATACAAAAATGCTTGGATTAACTATCTTGATGCCTAAAATATTCTATATTATGTAGGTTTCTAATTTCGTTTTAAAAGTGATCACTTTTTATATTCACCTAAACAAAAATTTAACCAAAACAATTAAATCACTTATTTAAAATAACTTTGTGTTTATTTTTCTAAAAAGGTAATTAAAAATGTGCCTTAGGTGCCACAAAAGGTTATTTTGATAAAGGTTCTTAATCACCACCCTCTCTATCTTTATTAGGTTAAACATGTTACTCATTAAAGGAACTGTTGGATAGAATATCTGGTTTTAGAAATTATGTATGTCATGATGGTTCATGGTGCTTATCCTATTCTATGCAGTTTCATTTAATTCATGTGACAGTTTTACTAATGAGAGAAGTTAGGCTTAGTGATGTTAGATAACTTTAACAAGACCATATAGTTACTAGATAATAGTGTTAATTTTTTATATACTCTTTCTTTTAAATATTTTATTATTTATTTATTTACTTACTTATTTATAGTGAGTGGGAGGGAAGGCAAATCTGAAGCAGACTCCATGCTGAGTGCAGAGCCTAATGTGGGGCTCGATCTCACAACCTCAAGATCATGACCTGAACCGAAACCAAGAGTCAGGTGCTTAACTATTAAGCCAGCTAGGCACCCCAGTTTTTTGTATACTCTTAACTAAGAAGAAGGAATTCCTGATTTGTTGCCCAGTTATTCAGTGTGGGAGGTTGCTCATTCTTTGAAAACTTAAAGCGCAGCTATTAACTAAACTTGGACCTCACATAATTCAGTAGAAGTTACATTGAAGGACAAGAGAACTTTATTCACGTCTGACAAATTAACACATAAACATCTATTCAAAGGTATTTTATAGCCAAATGAAATTATCACATTTGTGTTTATATTACACACTCTGGATTATATTACACACTCTGGAAACAGTGAAGCGAATAATTAAAAATTCTAAGATTGCAATATTACTAAAAGAAAAGGCAAGGGTGTGCTGTAGTAAAGAGTGAATCAACTAGGAATTGTGGTCAATAAAAAAATACTTATCTTGTATGATTTATTATATAGAGCATACTTTGTAGCTCAGTTAGTCAAACCCATGGTAACAGTTTACTCATCCTTCAGCTTTGTCACCATCAAGGCCTCCCTTACAAAGCAAATGTATATAAAAAATCTGCATCTCTTTTACTACCTGTTATATATCTTCAAATAATTTTAGTTTTGTAATTGTAGCTATAATAAACTGAAAACAAACTATAATCAGGTAATAAATGGATTATGTAAATAATAAATATTACATCTAAATAAGTACAGTTTAACATCTACCTAAATTCTTAATTCCAAGAGAATTCTCGAAAATCATCATCAGTTCACGAATTACTTAGATAAAACATCTGTAGGAGGGGTTGTTGGGTGCAACAATATTGATTAGGCTTTCTTTATGAATCTTAACCTATAAAACCTTGGTACCACTGGTATATTACTCATGGTGGGAGGCCCAAACTCCAAAAGCTCAATAACCACTCTGCTTCACAATAATGGATCATTCTGTTGCACACAAGTTCCTGCCCATCCTCTGCTGAAGGCCTTGGGACTCTGCTCCATTCTTTCTCTTCCGGCAAGTGTCGGTATTCTCCAAACAAAACATGCTTTCTCATGTGGCCACGATTCACCCCTCCACCTGAATGGCCCCCTTTCCAAGCCTTCCCTATCCCTCTTGTGAACTCTATTCATTCACAAAGTTTCAAATTAGATATCATGTCCTGGCAGAATTCAGAATGCCCTTCCCTGGACTACCATAAAATACTTACTGTAACTCCATGAGGGCATTTTCATCCAGTTTTATCCTTTCTATTTATCTTTCTTCATTGCAGTGTATTCTTTAAAGGAAGAAATCTGTCTTATTTGTCTTTATATTCATTTCATCTTGTAAGACACACAGATGATAAATTAAAAAAAAAAAAAGTTTGTTAAATGACAGAATGAATAAAAGCATACCTGGGGTAAGCTTCATATAGTAGGGACTTTGTTGCCCGAGTTGATCTGTTTCAGAGTGAGGCTAACTCCCCTTCATGCACAGTAATGGGAAGTTCTTATCTCTTGAAGTGATATGACATGACCAATATTTAACAATCTTGATGTACAGAAACAGCTATTTTTATATGGTTCAACATTATACCACTTAATCATAGAATTAAACTTATGTTTACGTGGCCACTGACTAAACACATACTATGGATATGGATTTTATTCATGATTTTTACTCTGTGTCCGGGAATGTTCTCATTTCTGAGGATAATTGTATTTCTAAGCCTTATGAAATTTGGATTTTAGAATTAGAGACAGGAAACAGGTTATTCAAATAAATAGTTTAAATCCAGTAATGAAAAGGAGAAGATGCAGGAGTCAGATAAGATGAAAGAGAAGATAAAAAACATGGTAAGGAAGAGAAGAGACAGAAAGAACAGTATTTAAGGAAGTCCTCCGCAGCAGGTAACAAGCTGAGCAGAGACTTGAGGGAACTATGGGGTGAGCCTTATGATCTGGAGGAAAAGCAGTCTTGATAGAGGATATAGCAAATGCAAAAAACCCAAGATGGCATGTTGTGGCAGCAAAAAATGTCTGAGAAATAGCCAAGAATTGGATCGCAGTAAGGATTTTGAATACTGGTCTGGGGGTAATGGGAAGCTTGAAGTTTATGCACAGAAAAGTTGCATGATCTGAATTATATTAGAAGAGATTCACTCTGGCTGCTAACTGCTGATGAGACTTTAGGGGACAGTAAACCCACTAGAAATAGAGATCCAGGTCATTAATAATGTTAACTTGGATGAGGGTTGTAGCAATGAAAGGACTGAGAAACGGACAGAATCAGGATATATTTTAAAGGACTTGCTCACAGGGATTTGCTGCTCACTGTATAGGCATTCATATCTGTCTTAGCCGTGAATAAAAGAAGCAGCCCATGATAGATGGGAATTGTCCTGGTACTGTCCACTACACCTTAGTGATACCTGGGAGCTTCTCTGACATTCATGGTTAGACAGTGATGTCCTCATGTTGAGCACAAACAATATAACAGAAGACCCACATCATGTTACTACATCAGGCCATTCTGTGATTATAGTGAATCCAGACAAAGGAAGACCATTCTTTAAACAGATCCAAATTCAGATAAATACATGAATATTGTCCAAACCATAAAAATGACTAAATGCCCCCAACCTTGCTGTCTTGCCATTTCCCCAATCACGGAGCCTTGCTTGGTTCCTCTGTCTTCTAGATAAGAATTATTAAGATATCAGGACTCCTGAGTAACTCATTCGATTAAAAGTCTGCCTTCAGCTCAGGTCATGATTCCTGATGTGGGATCGAGTCCTGCATCAGGCTCCTTGCTCAGCAGGGAGCCTGCTTCTCCTTTTGCCTGCTGCTCCCCTCTGCTTGTGCTCTCTCTCTCTCTCTCTGGCAAATAAATGAATAAAATCTTTTTAAAAGAATTATTAAGATACCTAATAGTAGAATTACCCTTGCTTTCTGATTCATTCTATCCAGAGAAAAAAGTCTTACTTTCCCTAACACTGTAAGTCCTTCTCACAGCTTCTTACTGAGATACCCCACAGTTCCCATTGTAAGCAATCTCCTCTGTTGAAGAAGCAATAAACCAAGTTTTGCTCAACTATATTATTACTGGTGGCCTTTGGCTGGGGGCATTGACAGATATTGATAGTAGACCAATAATTTTGTAATACCTTGGGAAATTTTGTTGTCTATTTTTAAGCATAAAAACCTGCAGCAAGATCCATATTAAAACTCTTAGCAAAATATTTAATTTTAGTCCTAAGTCTCGAGCCTGCAGACGTGTATCATATGAATAAAGCAGGCCTGGGGAACAAGTCTTCTCCAGGGAATCTGCCATTTTCTAACATGTGTTTAGTCCCAAGAACCTCTCCCTTTCACTTATTTCCCTACCTCGAATAGAAAATGATTTTCTCATCTCAGAGAACATAGCCAAAAGTGAATACTATTTAATTATTGTTCCTTCAAGGAGTCTGCATAACCTTCATAGTCAAACACTTATCACTCTATTGAAATCACCCTAGGTTTCGCATACAATGCTTGCATTCTCTGGAAGAGACCTATTGTTTTGGCAAACCTTTAGGAAGAGATAAGCCTCCTTTTAACAGTTTTCTATAGATGGTGTTCTTCAAGTGCTTTTACCCAGCCAGACAACCAAAGTCTTCACACATCAATCCAGAGAAGGAGAGATGAGGCTGCTCTCATCCAGCTGAGGTCTAGCCTGGATTTCAAACATGTCAGGATGTGGTACATTGATTATAATAATGTGGAGGTGACATAGTGAAAGTCAAGGGTTTGACAGAGTCTAAGTTCTATGATTTGTGGTATGTTTTAATCATTGTAAATGTTAATTTCCCTCTCTGTAATGCAGAGATAATTAAATGAAGTGAAGAGCATGTGGGATAATACATATGAAATTATACTGCCTTAAAGTATACTGTCTATGTGTCCCTTATATGTAGAACTATATTTATTTTCCTTGTTTGTTCCTGAAGGTTAATTTATCTAAAATTTAATTGTAGTTGTGAGCTACATAAAATTATCTAAAGGGAAGAAGGATAATTAACTCAAGCTCATTAAATATTAGCTGTGCATTGACTGCAAAGTCTATGGACCTTGTAAATTAATAACAGAATCTTTAGATCAGAAGAGCCATTGTCTGCAATGATGGTCTCCACCTGTTCTGCTCTTCCAAAGTTCTCAAAGTCAAATGATATTAGACAAAAAATGATCTGAAACAGATGAGTGCCATAAATTTAAAATTAGATTGTGAAATTGAAAAACTAATGCGCACGTATGATTTTAGAAAGTATTTTATGGTGTGTTGATTAGAATGATGTGGAGGTGAAGACTGATGTGCGATGTGGAGAAAGTAAAAACTATGGAGTCACAGGAGACCCTAAGGCAATATGCTGTAGTTTAGGGTATAAGTCTTTTAATCATTCCAATGTTGATTTTTTTTATCTGTACTACAGAAATTAGTGAATAGAGTGCAGAACATATTAGGTAACAATTATGAAATATTTTGCTCATTAAAAAACACTATGCAATTATTTATAGAGGAGCTCTTGGCTATGTGATAAAGGAAATAGCTGACGGTGATGCCAAATTGCTCTTGGTGGATTTGGCCAGTGCAAATGTTTACCTTGAATAGATTTCAGTTGAACTGGATGTTTTGAAATATGGTTTGTAATGTTATATTATATTAAAATAGTACTCTGATAGACAGTGAGAGAACATCTAATTCCCAAAATGTCGGATCTGTTTCCAGGGAGTAATTTACATATTGGGAGAATCTCACTGTGTCAGTAATATTTAAATGAGTCACTGTTATTTGTAAACCTTTAATTATGATAGCTAGCATAAAATACTATGTGAAAAACATGATTATATGGTTATCACTCTGTTTAATAGGGTTTGCAGCCTCTATGTACACATAACAGCTGCCAGAGCAAGCCCTCAATTAATTTTACATAACAGGAGCAATTTTACACAATTACTTGAAAATCTTTGGCCGTGTTCCATTTCTCTGACATAAACATATGGGCCAAAATCACAAGAAATGATCACTCCGATGGGATCTCTTATAATAATAGGTATATAGCTATAACTATAGTTAATATTTTTTTCAGATTAAATATTTCACCTTTTATTCTATCTCACTTGATGTTTAAGGGTTATTTTCATATGAACAATATGAAGTAGTTGCTATCAGAGATAACATTTATTGAGTGCTCACTAATTCTAGATTCTCTGCTAATCATTTCAAATGCATTAACTCCTTCCATCTTAAGACTGCCTAAAGAATAGATACCAGTTATTTTTCCTCTTAGGAGGAAACACATTTAGCAAGGTCAAGTAGTCTGACCAAGGTCACAATGACCAATAAGCAGAATATGCAAAGCTTTAGGACAGGTTAGCTAAAGACAATTTTCTTAACCACAAAACCCCCAGTTTCTTTCTGCCACTATTCAATATGCTATTGTCAAAGCTAAATTCAATGCAAGGATTATTTTTTTCTAAGTATAATTATAAATCACTTCAAAATGCATGTGTTTATTAGCTGTGACAATTAGTAACATCATTTAGGCACCATCAGCTGTTTTTTTTTTTTTTTGCTAATTATCCATTTAGATATTCATTCCACAAGTATTCATTAAGCACCTAGTACAGTCAATCCTCTGTGCTTGAGTTGATATATTTCGTTGCTCCTCTTGCCAAGAAATGCAGACGTGTGCTCTCTAGTCAGGAAGCATATTTCTTTCTAATCATTTTATCTCCGGATGTACTTCCTATTTGGGAAGAAAATGATTACAGTTGAGTCCATATTCTATATATAACTAACATCCATGAGTCTTTTAATCACACTCCCTTTGGTTATCGTCTTATTTCCTTGCATTACAAATACCCATATTGTAACATATATCATATTGCATCGTAATTTCTACTTACTTATTTGCCATTTTAATCCTTAAACTCCTTGAGGAGAGATATATATTCTAATTATCTTTATGTTTTTAGCATCTAGATTATAATCATGTGCTTACTAATAAACTGTGGTGTCTGAAGGAAGAAAGGAAAGAAGGAAGGAAGGAAGGAAATGCCCAGTGTACTCTAGAGAATTTAGGATCAATGCTTAAAAGAATTCTAGGAAAAAACAATATCATTCTATTGCTGTATCACCAAATACCAGTAACAGCATTTCAGCTGGAAATGACAAAAATGGCCTCAATGTACTTAAGCTGCCACGCAGGGTGGATCCTTTAAGGCTTTCACATGTCATGCACTGGGGCTCAGGGTGAGTAGTACAATAACACAAAATATGATTAAAGTAATAGTCCTTACTGGGGAAATTTACTCTTCAGGTACCAGCAGGAGGAGAATGCCTGGTTAACCTGATCTTCACTATCAATACCCAGGGAGGTGAGATGAAGCCAGGTTTGGAAAACCTATTCTTGCTAAGTGCCCAGCCAGCCCCAGGAAGCTTCACACTAGGAAGTTAATGAAAACAAGGGGACCTATGCCTTGTGGTCTGTTTGAATCCGAGTATGTATATTTCCCCAGTAAAGCCTGTTCCTGGGCCCATATTGAACCATACTGTCTGACTAGATAAATTGCAAGGCACAACCAAGATGTAAGAAAAAAAGGTAAATGTATGGCATATGTCAGCTGAAAAGAACCTAGATGTTATTGGAGACTTTGTGTTCCCCATTGTTGCTAGAATACATTACTACAAACTTAGAGAATTAAAACAACAAAGATTTATTATCTTACATTTCTAGAGGCCAGACATCCAAAACACATTTTACTGGACTAAAATCAAAGTGTGGGCAGGGCTGTTTTCCTTTTTGGAAGCTCTTGGGAACAGTCTGGCTTTTTGCCTTTTCCAGCTTCTGGAGGCCATCCACATTCTTAAGTTTGTGGCCTTCTTCCATATTCAAGACCAGCAATGCTGATGGAGTCGTTCTCATATTGTGTTACTCTGATACTGATTCCTATCTTAAGGCCAACTGATTAGCAGCCTTAATTCTACTTGAAACCTTAATTGTCTCTTATACGTAACATAACATGACATTTTCACAGGTTCCGGGGATTATGGTATGGATATCTTTGGGAATCCATTTATTCTGCCTATTACAGAGCTCTCTCTCTTGTTATTATTAGAGCTAACTTTTATTGAGTGTTAACTAATTTTAGGTTCTCTGCTAGACATTTCAAATGCATTACACCCTGAAATCTCCAGAATTCCTAAAGGAAAGTTTCCGTAGTTTATTTTGTCTCTCTTTTACGGTGTTAGGGCTTTATCATTAAGTTCTATAAGACAGGAAGATGGCTGCCAGCAGCTAATGAGATAGAGCTTCCTAGGTTCGGTTTGATAATGGAAGGAAAGTTTCCCTTTCTTCCAAGGTGTGAACTTGGTTCCTGGGCCTATTATTTTCTGAATTGTTTCATGTGCACAATCCCTGGAGGCATCAAAATGAGATGTTCTTTATCCCCAGACCTTAGTCACACTTTCACCCCTGTATGATGTAGGTAGATTGGTGATGAAAAGAGAGGCAGGCACAGGGAAAGGGACTTTCTCCAGGATACCAGTTAGGCTAAAACATGAGGGAACCAACAGAACAAAATACCCACTCTATAGCAATGGGAGGAGGAAAAAAAAAAATCCTGTTTCTACTAGAAAGTGTGTCTATTGGGGATGAATAATATATCTACATATTTGTGTTGGTGATCCTCCCACCCAGGGTAAGTCAGAAATAGAGACTCACTTTAAAACTTGGATCTTAGCTTGGCTGTATATGTTTTATCACACACAGTACATCTTAGTTATATCTGTATAATGAAAACCTGTTGCTAAATAATGATTGAATTGTGTGGCTTTGGGTTTTTAAGGTAAAACATAGTTCAAAAAATTAGGTCAGTTTGCTTTTGCCTCTTTCAAAGAAAAAAAGTGTTCTTTTTTTTTAATATTTTATTTATTTATTTGACAGAGAGAGATCACAAGTAGGCAGAGAGGCAGGCAGAGAGAGAGAAGAGGAAGCAGGCTCCCTGCTGAGCAGAGAGCCCGATGTGGGACTCGATCCCAGGACCCTGAGATCATGACCCGAGCCAAAGGCAGCGGCTTAACCCACTGAGCCACCCAGGCGCCCGAAAAATTAAAAAGTGTTCTAAAGGCAATTAGTTATAATGACTTAAAAACATAGAAAAATAAGTGTACAAAGGATATTATTTTAAGAAAATGGAATATGTAATCTCCTTGTAATTTTTTAATGTGTAAAACATTTTCTGTTGTAATCATAGATGTCATGTCCAAGACTTTAAAGAAAACAAGCCAATGTTCTTGCGATTGACCATCTTTATTAATTCCCACAAGAGAATCTCATAATGTCAATTCCTTTTAGTATACGTGCTGCCAAAGCAGGCACATGTCCATTCCTTTCATAATAACCACCTATGTATCAGGCACTAAAAATTGAACATTCATGCATTTGCCATTTGCCCTTTATGATAAACTATAAGTTAAGTATCATGTATATTTTATAAGTGAATGAACTGAAGCTCAGAGAGATTATTTTTCTCAATACCACATAGCATTTAAGCAGAGCCACGTCTCTCTGACAAAAAATACCCTTCATATTCTATCATGATGATATCTCTTTATTTTGGGAAAAAAGATAAATTGAATGCAAGCTTGGAGCTTGTAGTTTTCTATCTTACTTATATTAAGAGTCACTGAAATGTACCATCTTTTTTCTTGCCCCCTCAGCATATTTACTGACTATATGAAAGAAATATGTTATGTTTCCATCACTCACAGATTGGAGCACCCCTCTGTGAAGGACATATGCTGGAAACTACCAGAGGAAATAACTATTAAGAAAACTCTACTTCTTCTTAAGGAGTTTTAAGTTTAGCAGAAAAGATAAAATATGCACATGTACACAGACACACCTGCATAAGATGAGAATATGTATTATATTTTCCAATGAGAAGCATATGGAACTTTAAAAAAAGAGAGAATGAACCCACTTTGGACTGGAGTAATTACCTTTATAGGAAAAAAGAACCATGGTTCTTTATTCTCTTCTCCAGGTTTGGGGCCATTTTTTACCTTTGTAATTCTATAAGATGTAAAGTTCTTGATATCTTCTTGAAAATAGTACCCCAATATTTTTGAAGGACTTGATTTTACTTGAAATTTGTATCTTGATTCTTTTAGTATTTTGTCCGTATCTTTTTTGTTTTGTTTTGTTTTGCTTTGTTTTTAAGAGAGAGAAAGGGGTGAGGGAGGGAAGGGCAGAGGAGAGGGAGAAAGGGAATCTTTTTTTTTTTTTAATTTAATTTTATTTTTTCAGTGTTCCAAGATTCTTTGTTGATGCACCACACCCAGTGCTCCATGCAATATGTTCCCTCCTTAATACCCACCACCAGGCCCTCCCAACCCACCCCCAAAAAACTCTCAGTTTGTTTCTCAAAATCCACAGTCTCTCATGGTTCATCTCCCCCTCCAATTTCCCCCAACTCCCTTCTCCTCTCCCTCACCCAATGTCCTTTGTGTTATTCCTTATGCTCCAAAAGTAAGTGAAACCATATGATAATTGACTCTCTTTTCTTGAGTTATTTCACTCAGCATAATCTCCTCCAAGTCCCATCCATGTTGATACAAAAGTTGGGTAACCATCCTTTCCAATGGAGACATAATACTCCATTGTATGTATGGACCACATCTTTATCCATTCATCTGTTGAAGGGCATCTTGGTTCTTTCCAGTTTGGCGACTGTGGCCATTGCTGCTATGAACATTGGGGTACAAATGGCCCTTCTTTTCACTCCAT
This sequence comes from Mustela erminea, assembly GCF_009829155.1. Lineage (NCBI taxonomy): Eukaryota > Metazoa > Chordata > Mammalia > Carnivora > Mustelidae > Mustela > Mustela erminea. The sequence continues at coordinate 57,915,807 of NC_045625.1, forward strand.
CTGTATCTTTGGGGTAAATACCAGCAGTGCAATTGCAGGGCCATAGGGAAGCTCTATTTTTAATTTCTTAAGGAATCTCCACACTGTTTTCCAAAGTGGCTGCACCAACTTGCTTTCCCACCAACAGTGTAAGAGGGTTCCCAGGAGAAAGGGAATCTTAAGCAGGCTCCCCTCCCAAAACAGAGCCAGACACGAGCTCAGTCTCACAACCCTGAAAATCAAGAGTTGGGCACTTAACCATCTGAGCCACCCAGGCACGCCTGTATCTTTTTTTATCACATAGAAAATGAAAGCTGTAAGGAATCATAGGAAATCACCAGGTCTAGAATAATCTCAGTGATGTCCAACCTTTTTAGTAAAAGTTTTGAAATGATACTCTAAAACCATCTTGGTAGGCTAAACCTGTGGTTAATATTCTTGAGATAAAGTTTCTCTTTTGTTTATGCTATAATTATTATTTCTTGATGTTCCTGTTTCCAAGATGATAACAGCTGATATGTATTCTTCCAGTACAATTCTTTCTATTACTAACTTCTAACTGGAGCCAGACAGTTAATGCCTATGTTTTTAAAGTCTATTTGGTGACTATGCCCTGAAATCTTATTACTAAAGATTTTGTCTTGTCATCTGCAGTGAATTGTTATTTACAAGTAGCGCAGACAAAATACATGCAAAACTGCAACTCTGTTACCAGGATGCTTTGATAATCTGATAAAATGTCATCCAATTTCAAAATGAGACTGAAAAAAGAAAGGTGAGTTAAAATGGGAACAATAGAAGACATAGATTCAACTGTGTTCCAAATACTTAGTCTACCTATCTGAAGTGAAGCATAAGTCTTATCAGTCATATCACTTTACATGGTATTTATTAAGGAACTATAGAGAAAGGAGTAAAAGGAAGCATGCAACATAGATGTATCCCTTGAAATGCCTTATAATGAGATAAGAAAATTAGGATGTGAGCTATGAACATTAGCTAATAAAAGTAAATTTGATGAAAAGATTCTCTTTCACTTAAAATTGCTAAATCACCAGGGATATGTGATTCTTTATGTTTAAGTATTGTTTTAAAAATAATTTCCCTAATATCTTTAAAAATAACTGAACAAACTGAGGATATTTAGATTGAGGATAATGCCTGGTGGTCAATACTGGAAAGTTCATAGTTTTTACCTTTTGTAAAGTAACTAAATATAAATCCAAGTTAAGTATGTTCACAATATATTCATATACACCCTGTTTTTATGAATGACTGTTATTAAAATATATAACTGATGTCTTAAAGCATCACCAGTGTATGAATGCCATTATGAATTATATTAAAGTAGTAATTTGAATATCACTGTCACTTTCTGTCTCCAACTGATTCAAAAGCTTAGCATCCCTGGAAGAACTATAGAGAATGTTCCTTCCTTTCCACTCAACACCACACCTCCTTAGAGGCCTAGGGCAGACTCTCTCAAAGGTTTATATTTTTAAAAAAGTACCATTTTAAGCCCTTAATATTTTATGCAGTGACCATCATCTTTGACAAATGTCATTCTGTTTGGTTGATTGTTCATTTTGTCTTCTATCCATGTTAATAAATGGATACAAATAGATTTCTTAGGGTTATCTGTCCTACCAGCTTTCTCAGATGTATTTGTGTCAATTTTGTTTCAATATGCAACTCCCTTCTAGTATATACACTGGTTTGATTGTTGAGAAATTTATTTTAAGCAAATTAAGAGCTTAATGTCTGTCCCATGGAATATGGTGATCATGGGTCTATGATGGGGAACAAATCATAATCTTTATCTTATCCTGTTTTTCTGCATGAAAGCTGCAATATTCAGTCCAGATTGTTGTTCAAAACTTATCAGAGCAAGTAATGTTTCAGCGGTGGAAACAAAAATGAGTAAAGCCTAATCAGTCCTGGAATCTAGAAGTTCCAGCTAGAAAATTAAAAAGCACAGGCAGTGGAATAAGGAAATAAAGCACAGAATATTAAGGCAACTAGAAATAGTTCAATGTAACTACATTGATGTTTGTGTCACTCTGAAGGAGGAAGAACAGAACCAAGAGCTTGGGAAAGAAGGACTCTGGATGTCTTATTAGAAATGTGAAGATTTATGTGGAGTCACTGAAATTAAGTGACAGGGTCAGATTTTAGGTATTAGAAAGATCAGTCTGGCATAATTGTGGAGAATCGAAGCAGCCCAAACTGAGACTTGGAGACCAAATAAATATCAGTTTTGGAAATGACAGTGACAGTGGCAGTGGACCGGAGAGATTAAGTGACTTACTGGGTTGAAGGATGAAGAGAGGTAGAGTACAGGAAATATTTAGGTTTCTTTTTTGTGAATGAGGAAGATGGTGCCACTATTCTCTGAGATAAGAAAGACAAAAGGAATAATTTTATATAAATTAAATACATCACAGGAAGCTTTGGATTTAGATCTTATTTTTATCATTTTCTAGTTGGGGAAACCCTGAGAGCAACAGAGATTAATTAAATTATTTCTCCATAACTCCACTGAAAGATGCCTCCCTGCCAAAATAAATCACTTCTGCCTGACCTAAACCCATAATTTTCCTTCCCACCAATGCTATCTATACTGATACATAAAAATCAGAGCCAAATAATCTGTAGACGATCACTTTGTATGTGATAAACAGCTTCCTGGTCTCTCATAAAAAGTATTCTAGTACTTACAAAAAGTGAGAAAAGGATAAAATGGCCCCTTTCCAGTGCTAATGTGTGCTGGTCTTTTGTAGCCAGATAAGAGATTAGATTAACAGAACCAAAAATAGATATTCAGTCTCACAGACTTTAGAATCTCAAGGAAATGATCTCCAGATCACATTGTAAGAACCATAACTTTGTGCTTTAACTCTCTGAAAATCTGTTTAGCCCATTTCATTATAATGAAAGTGTGATATGGTAACAAGCCAGTTGGCTGCAGTCAAGGACTCTGTTGAAGGCTTCTACGATATATAAATGATGAATCTGGCTTGCAGAGGGAATTTGGTGGTTAAATGAATTCCTGCTTTTGCAGCACAACTTTTGTATGTTTCCTAGGCAACGAAAATACCTAAGATATGGTGGCAGTTTAAGAAGAAAAGTGCTTTACAACTAAAGGAAAAAAAAATACTTATTATTATTATTTTTTAATGGTGGTGTGTGGCCAGACAATATTATGATAAAAAATTTACTGAATGGGTAATTTACCATGATGTACAATTGAGAGCATTAAAAGAAATAAGATAGGGCTAGAGTGACTGTGTTTTATTTTTGTATTTTAGCTCCTTTTTTTATTTAGTTAAATATTCCTGATTTTACATTATCAAGTTGAACTTTCTACTAATCCCTTTCTATTTTAAGCAGCTTGTGCATTTTTAAAAATTTCTACCATATGTCAATTCTCTTTGGAGAAACTGTCTAAGTGTGAAATCTACCTGTGAAAAACTATTTCTAATGTGTGAAGTGCATCTTTCATACTGATGAAGATGATAAAAACTATTCTGATCATGGCATAATGGACCCACCATAACTGAATTCAAATATACTTGGCACAGATATCTGGAACTCAAGCTAAAGAAAGCACATAGAATGTTGTTGGAAAATTTGAGCTGAGATGGTAAGGGTCTGAGAAATAATTTTACAATGCTTGCGTTCATTTTTCCATCTTCAAACTATTTTTATCAGAAATTAATTGTGCATTTTGTTCCATTAAACTTAAGAAAATCCTGATAATTTCTCAATATGAAAAAATCCCAAGTTATAGAGGACTTAATACTACTTTCTTTTTGAATAAAGGCAATGAGATATAAAATGATGGAATTTTTTTTTCTTTTGATCAGATGATAGCAGTGTTTGGTGTTTGCTATAGGATATCTTTTCCAGGGTACTCAGTTTTCAGGAGCCTGCTAACCTTTCTTAGGCAAAGAAACCAAAAATATCATTCCTAAAATTCAAGTGGATCCGATACACTTGAAAGGCATGTTCAAAAGCATCTTGCTCTCATCTTTTGTTCTTTGGTGTTTATATTGACCCAGAACCCAGGGTGAATGTTTTACTATTATGGGTCATTAATTTCTAACAAATGTCCATAAAATCTCAAGTTTACATTGCAAACAATGTATTCCTTATTGATATCGTGCTTTAAAAAATACAATGTATCTATGTGTTTTTTCTGATTTTTTGAAAAAATTAATTAGAAATCAAATTGGCAAAAGTAGTCTTACCAAAAGGAAAAAAAAAAAGAAAAAAGGAAAAGAGAGTCTCAGATATTCTACATAGATTTTGCCTACATAAATAGAAGTACTTTGAATAAAAAAGATTCAGACACAAAATAGGTTCTCCATAACAACACACAGAAATTTGGAAATTTCTAGATGGGTTTATGAGAAATTTACCACATATTTCAAACTATATTATGTTCTAACGTTCTTGATAGTGAATAAGCTAGAAAGAAAAGTTTGAATAACTCAAAACTAATATGGAAAGAATAATATATAGTTTTTAAGCAAATACTCTAATTTGAACTCAATTATTCTTTTAACGCAAGTTGATTGGACATAAAAATATCGTTATTTCTATAAACATTTCAAGTAGAATTTCATGCATATATTTAAAAGGTGGAATATTTGCATGATGTTGACAAGTTCATATTTAATAGGAAAAATGAAGCCTGACCTAACTGAACCTCAAGAATAATCTGTTTTGAGGATTTACATAATCAAAGTAAATTTCAACAAACTCCTCTAATATAAAAGTACATGGCCCTGCATTTAAATTGTATCAAAGAATAAATAGATTCATTACGTCTTGTTGTCCTGCTTATTAGAATAAAAGGAGAATTTTCTCTATTAATACCAGTAATAGGTATTTTTCACAAATGAATTGGTTTATTTTTATCTATGGACACAATAAACTAACTAATTGTGTTTCCCTTTTACACCGACCACTTATAAATTCAGAATTAATTTTGAGGCCTACCTCTAGCAAGTAAGTAGAATATCAAAACATGCCTTTAGTGTATTAACTTTGCTTCTTAATTAGTCTTATTTGTTCTATAATTTATATTTTGTTCTTACTTCCTTATGCTATGTTTATTCATTCCTGAATTATTGGGATACTTTACTTGCTGTCTTATCCAAACCCAAGACTTCCAGGGATGCTGCAGGAAAAGAAAGGGCATAGAGTGAGTAATGTCAGCAACATGGCTGACTAAAGCATCCCTGGTCATGTCCCGCCATCCACATTACCAATCTGTCATTAATCTACAGACAAAGGTGTTTTTGTTGGAGTTACATAGGGATCCAAAACCATATATTAAGAAACTAAGGAAAAGTCTCACTCACCATTTCAGTGATTACTAGGCATGCACAACTCAGTCCTGGTTGTGGACCCTGCAGTGGCACATGGATATCTATAGACCTCTTGTTTGTGGTTCAGGAGCCCCTGGAAAACTCCATCTCAGACAATCACCCACAGATAAGAGAAACTGTGAAGTTCAGATTTCTAGTCAAGAAATTTGTCCATAATTTTGGAAGAAAACAAAAACAAAACAGACAAAAACCAACATATAAGTTTGGACACATTGGAGAGAATAAAAGGGATAGTTTGACTTTACCAACATTAACCCTTCCCAAAGCAGTATGGCTCAGGGCCAGTAGAGATCTTCTCAGCCTGTGATTTTTCCTGTGGGGGAAAGTGAGAGAGTATTAGTGAGCACCAGCTTCCACAGTTGTGAGAAATTCTACCAAAGAATATCATTTCTCCCTTGTCCCATCCAGATTACTGAATCATGAGCTGCATGAATTGGTGGGGGATGGAGGAGAATACAGGGGAGCCACAGGTAGAATGCTCAGAGGGCATTACAGAGATGCAGATTCTACTAACTAACTGCATTGCAGACTCCATCAAGAGATGTCCACCCATGAATTGCTGGGGACACTAGCTCATGGGCACCACCTGCACACCTTACATTACACACAGACACAGACACATATATTCCTTGTGTCTGTACTCCTATGGACACTCCCTATAGTAGCAAGAGTAAGCTTGGCAAATATCTAGCGAACATGCACAGAAAACCAGCCAGAACATACAGGCCAAGGAGAGACCACAATCTTGAAATTTAGTGACACCCTTGGGAAAACAAAAAGGAGCAGTCAGCCTGGTACACTGCAGGATCAAAGAAGGCATACAAGCTTAAGAATTCTGCCGCAACAGGGAGAAAGAAGCTTGGAGCAGGTATACCCAGAGGTATGAAAAAGCCTCAGAATCCCAAGGAGTACTGATGAAAGATATTTATCTCTTGAAAGAAGTTAGTAGAGACTGTAAGAGGTGTCTGCTACTTCAAATGTGAAGACAGCAACACAGAACTTCAAAAACCATGAAAAATCAAGGAAATATGACACCACAAAAGAAACAATAATCTTCCAGTAACTAATCCCCAAAACACACAGATCTGTAATTTACCCAATAAAGAATTCAGACCAGCTGTTTTTAGGAAACCCAATGAGGTAAAGAAAACATGGAGACAATTCAACAAAATCAGAAAAACAGTCAAAAAAAGCAGGGGTGGGGGTGGGGAGTTAGACAAAGAGATAGAGATCATAAAAATAAACCAAAAAGAAATTCTGTAACTGAAGAATTCAGTGAATGAAACATGAAATGAAACAGAGAATATGAATGGAAGAATGGATCAAGCAGAAGAAAAGAATATGTAAGTAACACAGCATTTTAACTTATCCAGTTAGAGAAGATCAAAATAAAAAAGAAAGAAAAAGAGGAGAAAAGGCCTGAATAATCAATGTGGTGTGATCAAAACAAACAATTATGAATTATTGGAGCTTCTGAGAGAGAAGAGGGATATACAGGTGGTAGAAAGTTTATTAAAAAATAATTACAGAACTTTTCAAATTAGGGGAGAGATTTGGATATCCAAGTTTATGCAGCTTGTAGGTAACCAAACATACTCAACTTAAAGAGATTCTCTGCAAGACACATTATAATAAAGCTGTCAAAAATCAATATAGGCTTCCAGTTATGAAATGCTTAAGTCATGGGGATGAAAGGTACAGAATAGAGAATATATCATGGGGATGAAAGGTACAGAATAGAGAATATAGCTAGTGGTATTATAATAACATTGCTTGGTGACAGATGATAGCTAAACTTGTGAGCATAGCATAACATATAGAGTTGTCAAATCACTATGCTGTACACATGAAACTAATGTGACACTGTGTGTATCCATACTTCAGTACAATAAATAAATAAAAATAAAAATAAAAACAAAGAGAACTTATAGGTAACAGAAGAAAAGAAGTAGTAATTTACAGGAGAATCCCATAAGGCTATCAGTGGATCTCTCAGCAGAAACTTTACAGAGCAGGATAAAGTAGAATGATACATTCAAAGTGCTGAAGGAAAAAAAAAAAAAAAAATCCTGCCAACCAAGAATAATTTACTTGGCAAACCTGTCCCTTAGAAATGAGGGAAAGATAAAGACTCCCAAAACAAATAAAGACTAAGATAATTCACTACTAGATTTATTAAATAAGACATACTGAAAGGAGTATTCAAGTGGAAATAAAAGAACTAATTAGTAACATGAAAATATACAATACATTGATTGATAAAGGCAAACACATAGTCAAATTTAAAATATTCCAATACTGTGATATGGTTATATGTTGACCACTTAACTCTAGTTTAAATGCCAAAGGACAAGAGTATTAAAAGTAATGATAGCTACAATACTTTTTACCAAATATACAATGTAAAAAGAGGTAAATTGGGACATTGAAGAAAGAAAAGGGGAGGGAGTTAAAGAGTAAAATTTTTGTATGCTATCAAAATTAAATCATTATCAAAATAAAATGTGATGTTATATCTATAGGATATTCTGTGTAAGCTTCATGGGAACCCCCCAAAAAATACCTACAGTAGAAACAAAGAGATGAAGAGAAGGGAATCAAAGCATACCACTATATAAAATCATCAGTTCACAACAAATTGCAGTAGAAGAAGAAAGGGACAAGGGAACTACAAATTAGCCAGAAAACAACTAAGTTGGCATTAGTAAGTTCTTATCTATAAATAATTACTCTAAATGTAAATGGATTAAATTCTCCAATCAAAAGGTATAGAGTAGTTGAATGAATTAAAAAACAGCACCCAACTGTATGCCACCTACAAGAGACTCACTTAAGCTTTAAGGATGCACATAGGCTCAAAGTGAAGGAATAGATAAGATATTCCATGTCTCTGCTAGTGAAAACCAAAAAAAGGCAAAGGTAGCCACACTTACTTCAGACAACATAGTTTATAAGCCAGAAACTGTAACACAAGACAATGAATGTCATTGTATAATGATAAAAGAGTCAATTTATCCAAAGGATATAACAATCATAAATATATATGAATCTGACATTAGAACAGCAAAATATATTAAGCAAATACTGACAAATCTGAATGACAGAAGAGACAACAATGCAATAATAGTAGGGGAATTTCAACAACGGATAGATCATCCAGAGAGGAAATTGATAAGGGAATGTTAAATTTGAACTATGCTTTAGACTAAATGGAAATCATATACAGGACATCCCATCAACAGCAGTTGAACTCACATTCTTCTCCCACATACATGCAATTTTTTTCAGACAGATTATAAGTGAGGCCACAAAAAAGTCTTAATAAATTTAAGAAGAATGGATTCATATCAAGCATCTTCCCAAGCACAATGGTATAAAACTAGGAATCAATAACAGATAGAAAGCTGGAGAGTTTACAAATGTGGAAATAAACCAAACACTTCTGAGCAATTGGTGGGTCAGATAATAATTTTTTTTAATCTCAAAACAAGTTGAAATGGAAAGATAACACAAAACTTATAAGAAGTCACAAAAGCTGTTCTTAGTGGAAGTTATAGTAATAAATACTATCTCAAAGGAAAAAAAAAAAAACTCAGATAAACAACATAACTCTAAATTTCGAGGAACCAGAAAAAGACAAACTAGGCCCAAAGTTAGCAGAAGGATGGGAATTAACAAAGACTTAGGAATCAATAAAATTTCTGAAATAGAAACCAGAAAAATAATAAAAAGGTCAACAAAACCAGGACCTGTTTTTTGAAAAAGATAAACAAAATTTACAAACCCTCAACTAGACTGAGGAAAAAGGAAGAGTCAAATAAATAAAATCAGAAATGAAAGAGGAGGTATGACAACTGATATCAGAGAAATACAAAGGGTCATAAAATACTATTATAAACAATTATATGGGGGCGCCTGGGTGGCTCAGTGGGTTAAGCCGCTGCCTTCGGCTCAGGTCATGATCTCAGGGTCCTGGGATCGAGTCCCGCATCGGGCTCCCTGCTCAGCAGGGAGCCTGCTTCCTCCTCTCTCTGCCTGCCTCTCTGCCTACTTGTGATCTCTCTCTGTCAAATAAATAAATAAAATCTTTTAAAAAAAATAAAATAAACAATTATATGCTCCCCAAATTGGATAATTTAGAAGAAATTGACTAAATCCCTAGAAGTAGGCAAACTGCAAAGACTGAATTATGAATAAATAGACACAAAAACAGATCAATAATGAGTAAAAGGATTGAATCAGTAACCAAAAATTTCATCAAAAAAATAATACCCAAGTCCAGTCAATTTCACTACTGAATTTTACCAAATGGTTAGGAAAATTAAGGCTAATCCTCAAACTCTTCCAAAAAAAGTTAACAGAAGGAAACAATTCTAAATTCATTTATAAAGCTAACATCACTCTGATATCAAAGTCAGAAAAGGAAACTACAAGAAAAGAAAACCACAACCTAATATCTCTGGTGAAATATGAATGCGAAATTCTAAACAAAATATAATAAACCAAATTCAATAGCACATTAAAAGTGTCATATACTATGATCAAATAGATTTATCCCTAGGATGCAAGGATAGCTCAACATACACAAATCAATAAAATATAACCACATTAAGAGAATAAAAGCAAAGACCATATGATCATTTCATTAGATGCAGAAAAAAATTTTTTGACAAAATTCAGCATCCTTTCATTATAAAAATTCTGCACTAATTGGGTACAAAAATAGCATACCTCAACATAAGGAAGGCTATATATAACAAGCCCACAGCTAATATCATACTCAAGGTGAAAGATTAAAAGCTTTTCCTTTAAGATCAGAATAAAAATAAAGGTGCCCACTCTCACCACTCCTATTTAACATAGTACTGGAAGTCATAACCAGAGCAACTATGCAAAATAAAGAAATAAAATACATCCAAATTTGAAAAAAAGAGGTGTTTTTATTTGCAGGTTAATCAAAACTATTAGAACTAATCAATAAATTACGTAAATTTGGAAGATATAGAATCAACATACAGAAATGTGTTGTGTTTCTACATATTAACAAAATACCTGAAAAAAGAAATTTAAAAAGAATCCCATTCACCGGGGCACCTGGCTGGCTCAGTGGGTTAAGCCACTGCTTTTGGCTCAGGTCATGATCTCAGGGTCCTGGGATCAGCCCCTCATCTGGCTCTCTGCTCAGCAGGGAGCCTGCTTCCCTCTCACTCTCTCTGCCTGCCTCTCTGCCTACTTGTGATCTCTCTCTGTCAAATAAATAAATAAAATATTAAAAAAATTTTAAAAGAATCCCATTCACAATAGCATCAGAAAATATTTAAGAATATGGGGTGCTTAGGTGGCTTAGTGGGTTAAGCTTCCAGCTCTTGATTTTGCCTCAGGTCTTGATCTCATTATGGTGGGTTGGAGCCCAGCATCGGGCTCTGGGCTTAGTGCAGAGTTGACTTGTCCCTCTCCCTCCCCACTTACCCCTCCCCCTTACCTTGCTTGTGTGTTCTCTCTCTCTCAAATAAATAAATAAATAACATCTTTAAAAAATATTTAAGAATAAATTTAACTAAAGAGGTGGAAGATCTGTACACTGAAAAGTGTAAGACTCTGATGAAAAAGGTTGAGGAAAGTGCAAATAAATGGGACAGTATCTCATGATTATACACCAGAAAAATTGATATTATTAAAACGTCCATACTACCTGAAGCCATTGTAGATTCAATGCAATTTCTATCAGGATTTCTATGGTATTAAAAAAAAAGAAAGAAAAGAAAAGGAAAGGAAAAAAAAAAGAGAGAGAGAGAGAAAAATCTCAATGAGCCAAAGTGGTCCTGAGAAAAAACAAAGCTGGAGTCATTAGATTTCCTGATTTCAAACAATAGTATGGGGTTATAGAGATCGAAACAGTATGCTACTGGCATAAAAATAGAAGAAAACATCAATGGAACAGAATTAAAAGCCCATAAATAAATCCTAACATATATGATCAACTAATATTTAACAAGGGGACCAATAATACTCAGTGTGAGGGGTGCCTCAGTGGCTCATCATTAAGCATCTGCCTTAGGCTCAGGTCATGATCCCAGGGTCCTGGGATCTAGCCCTACATCAGGATCCCTGCTTAGTGGGAAGTTTGCTTCTCCCTCTCCCACTCCCCCTGCTTGTGCTTCCTCTCTCACTGTGTTTTTCTCTGTTAAATAAATTAATAAAATCTAATTTTTGAAAAGCAGAAGATTGAAGATCACTTATTTTACACCACTCAAAAAAATTAACTTAAAATGGATGAAAAACTCAAACATAGGACCTGAATTTTTAAAACTCCTAGACCCAAAGAAAATGCAAAAAAAAAAAAAAATTCTTTGATATTGGACTTGGCAATGATTTTTTTTTTAATATGATACAAAAGCACAAGCAACTAAAGCAAAAATAAACAAATGGGACTATATCAAATTAAAAAGCCTCTGCACAATGAAAGAAATAATCATCAAAATGAAAAAGCAACCTACAGAATGAAGGAAAATATTTGAAAACCATATATCAGATAAGAAGTCAATATCCAAAACATAAAATAGGAAAAAAGAAAATCAAACAATCTGATTTAAAGATGGAAAAAGGAACTGAATAGATATTTATTTAAAGAAGACACACAAATGACCAAAAGGTACTTGGAAATGTAGTCAACATCACTTTCAGGGAAATGCAGATCAAAATTGCAATGCAGTATCTAACTTTATATCTTTTAGAATAGCTGTCATCGGGACACCTGGGTGGCTCAGTGGGTTAAGCCTCTGCCTTCGGCTCAGGTCATGATCTCAGGGTTCTGAGATCGAGTCCCGTATCAGGCTCTCTGCTCGGCGGGGTGCCTGCTTCCTCCTCTCTCTCTCTCTGCTTGCCTCTCTGCCTACTTGTGATTTCTGTCAAATAAATAAAATCTTAAAAAAAAAAATAGAATAGCTGTCATCAAAAAGAGATAACAAGTCTCTTAGCAAGCATGTGGAGAAAAGGGAACACTTGTGCACTATTGGTAGAAGTGCAAATTAGTATAGACACTATGGAAAACAGTATGGAGATTTCTCAAGAAATTAAAAATAGAATGACCATATAACTGAGTAATCATATATATATATATATATATATATATATATAGTGAATATTACTCAACTATGAAAAAGAAGGAAATTCTGTCATTTATGACAACATGGATGGATCTTAAGGACATTCTGCTAAGTGAAATTAGTCAAAGACATATGATATGTGGAATACACACACACACACACACACACACACACATTATACATACATGGAATCTAAAGAAGCCAAACTTGTAGAAACACAGTGGAATGTATGATTACCAGGGATGGGGAACAGGGGTGGAGAATGGGGAGGACTTGGCCAAAAGGTATAAAGGTTCAGTTGTAAGATGATTAAGTTTTGGGTATCCAATGTATAGCATTGCAATTACAGTTAATAATGCTGTATTATGTAATTGAAACTTGAAAGACAGACAGTTAATTGTAAGTGTTCAATTACTTACAAAGTAATTGTAAGTGCCACAAAAAAAAGATAATTATATGTGATGATAGCATTGTTAACTAACCCTACTCTGATAATCATTTTGCAATGTATAATAACTGTACCAGATCAACATGTTGAACACCTTAAACTTAGACAACGTTACATATCAATCATAGCCCAGTAAAGTGAGGAGAAATTTAACAAAGAAGAGATAGGTAGCATATCTGCAATTAAGAATATCTTCTAGGAAATGACATAATTCATTTTGGCTCTTCATACATTGGCCATAACCTCTACTAACCACAACATATTCTGAGGAATGTAGCAAAGCCCACACAGTGTTGGGTAGTGTCACTCTGTTATAGTAGGTTCTCAATGACGTGTCTTCAAAGAAAATGTTGTGCAAATTAGAGTGTATGACATTATAACAAAAAGCAGAGAGATGACGTTAATGAAGAAATCCTAGAGTTAGAAGAAGGCTAGTGAGTATGCCACATACTTGAAACAAATGTAAGGATAAATAGTGAATTCAAAAGAGGGCACGATAAGCTAATCTCAATATTTAGACAATTTTAACAAAAATCCCTTCACATTTTGAGCACTATCTCTTAGTATTCAAAAGAGAATATCCTAGATTTTCAGAGTCACCTGGTAAAGAATCTCAAAGGTTTTTGAGAGATTCTATCATCCCATATCATAACTTCAAGTACTCTTCTCCTTGAAGAGAAAGTAACAAAGCAGAATTATTCATTAGGGATTATGCTGATAAAATATTCACAGTTCCTATTAAAGCAATAATGTGCCAGTTTTTAAATTACTGAACTATTCTGTTTGTTATTTTCAAGGGAATCTTATTAGCAAAGATAGAACACACTAACATGATTTTGCTTTGGGATTCATCACATGTCTGATTAGAGAGTATTTAAAAATGCATTTCAGATATCCTCTCCTTACTTGCTATAAACGAGTTGAAATGACAATTAAGTAGTCTCCGGGTTATAAAATTCAGAGGACATGAAGGAACATTGTAACTTGTGAAATTGTACTAGCAATGCACATAATAATGTAGACAGTAAAAATAAATAAAAGGATCAGAGTTACAGTTTTAAAATAGATCTAATTCTGTATGCATAGAATCACCCCCAGAAGCATTCTGGAAATAATTTGTAGCGCACAGCATCACCTTGTTCCAGAAACATACTAATGCAAGTCTGAGGCTCTACTTAACAAGGAAACATAGTCACTTGCCCATTGAATGACCCAGTTAGCTTTGATCTGGAAATATCTATCTTATCAAACAGAAAAAGTGAGTAGTCTTTTTTCCCAAAAAGTTTAAACTTCAATAATTGATTCATGCAATCTACATAAAGAACCCATTCTGATATAAGCAAACCAGATCTGTAAATCTGTATTTTAAAACAATTAAAGATGACTTATCTAGTTGTCCAATATCTCTTTAGTTTAATATAATTATCTAAAATAAACTGTCTATGTTACTTTCACTCAATTTCAAGGCATTTTCAAAATGTTGGGCAGAAATTGAATTTTCATATTAGAAAGTATTAACAGTTTTTATTTAGTAAAAGCTCACAAATTAATTGCAAATAGTCATACATACCAACAAAAAAAGTCAACTGTTTGTAAAAGATGGATGTCCTAATTATAAACTAAGTAAAAGTTCATATTTTCTAATCAGGTAAGACCTAACACAAAAGATGTGAAACCAGCAGACATGCCGAAAATAAAATCACACTTTATTACTATCTCCGAACTCTTTAAAATGAACACAGAGGAGAAAGAGGGTTCTGAGGCCTGGAAAGATTGACTTTTAGCTCTCCCTAATCCAGGTGTTGACCTTGTTACGTGGAGGGCCCTGAGGCATCTGGGGTCTGGTTCATCTGGTCGAGGGACTGATAGGCATTCTATAGGTAGAGTAGCAGCATGAGTGTGGACCAGAGTGGCTGCCTCGTTGGACTAGCCTTTTCCAAAACAGCATCAAGGAGAGTGACTTTTTTATAACCAACTCCTCCGGTTATGGTGTTTATCAAAAGGCATGGATTTATAAGCACAGTTGACCTCTAGATAAAGCCACATCACTAAAACCAATCACGGTCATAATTCTGGTATTGTACTTGCCGACAAAACTTAAACTTCTAACACAGTTGCCTCACTTTGTTTGTGACTTAGAACCTATAACATCAACTTATTTAAAAGTCCATCTGGTGACCAGAAAGGGACTCTCTTTTCTAAGGAAGTATTTACTAAGAGGACTTAAGCCCCTCAAGAGGGATTTTCCTAAGAATTCCTATTTAAATATAACTATTTTCAAATATCTCAGCTTAGGAAACGTAGAAAAATATCTGTCCTAAATAATAGCATGCAGGTATTGATATAAACAAAGATGTTTATGGAGATGTGCAGACCAAACAGCAAGCTGGTAGATATACTGTGATTGAGGTGAACTCAAAACCTGATGGAACATAATGATAATGTAAAGAAATGAAGTGGATCAGGGATAAAACACAGAAGAACGGGGGTGGTGTGGTGTCCTTCATGGTTCCAGAGGTTAGCTGCTGCTTAGCTCCAGCCAGTTGTTGACGTGCAGAAATGTAGGCTTGGTATTGCCAAATCTGATTTTTAAGTAAACTGAGAAATATGGGAAGACTACGAAAAGTGATGTGTCTGAAAAAGAGTAAGTAGAACAAATCCGGTAAGGGAAGGAGCAAGAAAGGAGAAAATGAAACAGAGCATTATGGTCCACTAAGGAATGGGGGAAGACCATAGCTTCCAGCAATAAGGGACCTAACTCTCCGTTTTCGCCTTGGTGTTTGAAAGACATCATCTCAACGAATGATCTAGTGTCCAATGTGTGTTACTTATTTCACTTACTTATATGTTGTTTCACAGAGTAAAGTGATGATCCAATCAGTGCCGAGTAAATATGCAGGGGAGGCCGATAAAGCTCATATACTAAAAGGTTTGTTGTGATCAGATAGATTGTAATCTGCAAGTTAGATGCCAGGAGCTGTGGACTTGCAGAGAACAAGGAAAGTTATTTGAAAACTTAAGTACATTTTTGGGTAGAGACTAAATTCAAGTCAGTCCACCAGATGAAACCTCATATTTGATTCTATAAAGGTGAGTGCTTCTACTGAGTTTATGCACAGTCTAAGCACGCTAACCTCATTTCTAACTCCGTAGATGTGCACGACTTTATACTGAATTTTTATGAAATTCATCAATTTGAAATTATGAAGGTAAACATGTTGTGTATATTTAGTTCCAGCTTTAGGCCTATCTTCTAGTCGACTTTCTGTAATGAAATTTTATAAACATTAATGGGAACACTAGCTTATTGAAAACTCATGAAATAACTGAAACATATTTACCCTTTTTGTAACTTGCTAAGTGCATGTTTACCATGACTCAGACACTGTGCTAAGTGCTGAGTATGTAATGGTTTAGAGTTAAAGAATAAGCAGCAATGCAAAAGGCAACAGGAAGATGGTATGGGATGAAACTGTTAAAATTGAATTTAAGATAAAAAGTACCAACAGAAATAAGAGAGTCCCCTTTTACTAATAAGTGCGGTGAGCTACAATTCAGATGAACATCATCAACTATTTGAAATGTGAAATTACATAAAAATATAAAAATATCTATGCAGGGGCGCCTGGGTGGCTCAGTGGGTTGGGGCCTCTGCCTTCAGCTCAGGTTATGATCCCAGCGTCCTTGGATTGAGCCCCGCATTGGGCTCTCTGCTCAGCAGGCTCTCTCTGCTCAGCAGGGAGCCTGCTTCCCTTCCTCTCTCTGCCTGTGTCTCTGCCTACTTGTGATCTTTCTCTCTGTGTGTCAAATAAATAAATAAATAATCTTAAAAATATATATATCTATGCAAAAATTTCTGGAAACAAAAAGAAAACATTAACAGAAACATGAAGATATATGACACCCTTATCAATAGCTATCCAATAATGTAAGATGTAGAAAAGGCAGAGGACAATGATCTGCATCGTTTAATACAATTGTATTTTTTTTTAAGTTTTATTTTTATTTATTTGACAGGCAGAGATCACAAGCAGGCAGAGAGGCAGGCAGAGGGAGCAGGGGAAACAGGCTCCCCGCTGAGCAGAGAGCAAGATGGAGGGTTGCATCCCAGGACCATGAGACCATGACCTGAGCCACAGGCAGAGGCTTTAACACACTGAGCCACCCAGGCGCCCCACAATTATATATTATTAATACTAACAAGCATACCTAGTTACGTCACAGGAGTGGAAAAGATAATGTCTTCACTACATTTTTTTTTAATTGTTCAGACATCAGGGCACAAAGAAACCTCCATAAAACTTCCAAAAGCTAAAAAAGGATAAACTATAAATGTGTAACAAATAATAAATATCAGATATCAACTACTTAAATTTTTTAAAGTTAAAACTCCTTTCTAAGCCATTATTCAGTCAAAAGGAAAAAAAATAATTTCCTACTTTATTTACCTATCTAGGAAAAATAAAATTAATGATACTACTCTCCATAAAAGGATGCAACCAGGTTTGAGCACAAGCAAAATCATAGCTTAAGCATTTTTTCAACACCGACCAAGAAAGTATAAAAATAAGCAGATTTCAACCAACGAAACAAAAAATAAGCAGGCAGGACAATTTTAATAAAGCTGATGCATTAATGCATTTCAAAATGGAAAACAAACAGAATAGATTGTATTAAGATCAGTTTTTCTAATAAATAGTAAATTAAAAAGTGATGCACTAGGTGAAGCTTAAAGATTAAAAAAGTGTATGTTTTGCATTTATGAAAGAAATATTTTGACATATACACACATGCGTGTACACACATCCTATCCAAAGAGGTCCCCAAAGTTGCCAAAACTGCCTCAAATTGATTTTTATCCCAAATATTCTGCTCCTAATAATTTCTAAAAATACTTTTCTCTTTAATCTAACCCTCTGAACCCTATTTTCCATTCCCTCAAGAAGGTGGCTCTCATAAATTGCTGTTTAGTATAATCTTATATATTGTTAACATAGTTTATTTTTTGCCGAAATAACCAGCACTCAACTCAAACTAGTTTACTAATAGCAACAACAACAAGAAAACGTGAAGGAGAATAAATGTGGGCAGGATGAGTTGCACACTTTGCATTAGGCAGGGTTTCATCCGGGACTTTTTTCATTATTTTCTTGCCCCTTCTTCACATTTTTCAGCTCGGCTTCTGATTTTGTATCAGCCCTAACACTTCCTATCACCAGCGGCTTCCGGACTTCTCTTCCTGCCCATCACTCCACACTGTAAGTGTGGTTGATAAAATGGTTGCTAGCCA
The DNA here is from genome assembly GCF_009829155.1 of Mustela erminea. Taxonomy (NCBI): domain Eukaryota; kingdom Metazoa; phylum Chordata; class Mammalia; order Carnivora; family Mustelidae; genus Mustela; species Mustela erminea. Next base: position 57,934,026 of record NC_045625.1, read on the forward strand.
TTAGCATCACATCCTCCAACTAAGAGATACATAGGTCATCTTAATAACCCAAGAGATAAAGTAGATAACATAGCAGGATCAGGAGTCAAAATGGATTCAGACTTTTTACCATCAACTCTGAGAGATAGAAGGCAGTGGTTATGTAATCCTGAAATGAACACCATATGCTCTGAAAATATTCCAAGAAAAAGGTTTCTATCCTAAAACTTTACTCTCAGCCAAATTTTTAATCATATACAATGATCAATTTTCTATAATGCTGTATTTCCAAAATTTACCCCATGTGCATCTTTGTGAGGCAGATGTACTGAGATGTCCTTCAGCAAAAAGGAGTAAATTGAGAAAGAGGGAGAGGGAAATTCAGGGAGCAGGGTATCCATCACAAGAGAGAGAAGAAATTCTAAGCCAAAGGAGAGCTGCTTGAGCAAGGGAAGTAACTAGTCCAGACTGGAGCAAGACAATAAAGGAGCCCAAAGGGATCTATCTAAGAAAAAAAATTTGAAAAAAGGTAAATAACTAAAGGCATTTTAAGTGGTATCAGAGAGTTTGGAGCCAAATTATTTTAGAAATTGAGATGGTTGAAAGCGGGGAGGGGAAAATTGTGCAAGAAAAGAAATAAAATCTTAATATACAGTTTTCTCAATTTTATGTCGTATTTAGCCAACTGTAAGACTGTAAACACTGAGTAATAATCTGACCTTATTATTGGCTGAAGAGAGAAAGAGAAGTATATGTGATGAGAGATTATAAGATATTTAAATATTTATCTTTCATATTAAGCATTCAATATGTAATATCTAACATTGAAAGAAAAATAAGATATCACTTAGAAACATGTATATGTATGAACATATTTTTTAAAAGCATTGAAGAATATAGTCACTGGGAAGCATGAATTGAGTTAGATTAGGGTACTGCCAGTTTTATTACAAATTTAACTTTTGAATTTCTTTGCCTATTCTATTTTGATAAAAATAACTAAAATAATGCATTTTTTAAGAAAGAGGCAATTTTTCTACTGGTTCAAACAGACAGAAACACATCCAAACATGACATGCCCAACTCCTCTTACCGGGGGAGGGGCTATTGATTAGAGAGAAACTCATTACATGTCTGCCTCTGTGATCGAAGGAGAAGGATATTTTATTAAAAGACAGTAATAAAGTGGGAAATGAGGTCTTTCCAACTAATATGAAAAAAGGTGCATGTAGGTGAAATATGTTTAATACTTAAGAAAATGGACTGGCTTCTTCATATATCAAATATCATTTAAATATAGTATATTTTTGAAGATTTCCAGTTAGATGAGTAAACCCTGTTCAGAAATTTTATAGACAGACCTCAATGCGAAATTTAGTCTTGCTTAATGATTGGTTTGATTAGTCCAAATTCAACATATTTTAAAATTCTACATAAACATTTCCCAAAGCAAAACATGCAGAAGATTAGTAGAGAACCATTTGATTTTTAGATTGACATGGAACAATAGGCATTATACAATGTCAGTGAATAGTCACACTAAAAATAGAACATCCCCAGGAAAGTGAAGTGTTTCATAGTGTTAGAGTTTCCATTAAAAACTAAATTAATACATTCACTCTCTGTAGAAATCTTCAGTGAGGCTTGGTTATGCGACTTGCTAGTGAACATGTGCTGTGATTCTCTCTTTCATTGATTAATTAATTTTTTTTAATGAGGAGAAAAAATAAGTCAGAGGCTATAGAACATATGAAGAACAATGAAAATAAAGAATGTTCTGAAATATGTGATTTGACAACACTGCTGAGAAGCAGCATGGTGTAATTGTTGGAGTTTCTCGTTCAAGTTCTGGCTCTGCCATTCTGAGCTGTAGGACCTCAGTCAGCGTTCTTGATCTTTCTCTGCCTCCGTTTCAGCATGGATAAAGGAGGGATAGTATCAGTGTCTGTGTCACACTGTGCCTATGAATATGTGATGAAATAATATATGTAGAGTATTAAGATAATGCCTGGCACACAATTAAGCCCTAGCTAACTAGAAGCTATCCTTATTGCTCTTTTCTTAATCCCACATTTCCTTTTGATACAGCACGCCACATATCTTTCTTAACTGAGAATTTTTGTTGTTGTTCATTTGAAAAAAAATTCTGAAGTACTGTGGAGCTCACTTAATGCTATTCCTTGGGGGAGGGCTCTGATGATTATTTTTGCATCTTTAGTGTCTGATCCAGAATCTTTTCAGTTCATAGAGATATGGAATAGAATGGAAGGGCAACAGTCAGCTGTTAGCATTTAAAGAAAGAAAGTAAAGAGGCTGAGCCTCAGAAGAGAGGTTTTTCTACCAGGTGTGTTTCTTGAAAATTTATCGAGAATCATTTCCACAAGCCTCAGTTTTACACGTATCAGAAAACACTTGTCTTTCAAAGGCATTTCTAGGAGCTTCTTACTACAGCGGTAGCTGTTCACAGAAATACAGCCAGATCTCTCCTGCTTTCTTTGTTCTCTTTCTCTCTCAGGTTAGCCCCCGACATTGCCACCACACCATCAGGACGCAGACATTCCTGGCTGCTAGAATTGAAACATACTTGTCATTTCATGTGTGATCTTTTAGAAAAATAGATACAGTGTACCAATTGAATATAATACAAGGATAGTGGGATCTTAAAACATTACAACTGCTAGGAATTTGCTGAGATCCAAATGCTTTGTTTATGATTAAGCAAGTGGATTGCAAGAGGTAAAATAGTTTGCTTGAGTTTGAATAGCTAGTAAATGGCAACATAAAAAATAGTATATGGATCTTTTAAATCCAACATTAGCACAATTTTTTTTTACCTAGTTTTTTTTTTTTTTTACCTTGTTGTGAAGTTGAGACATATGGTACTATAAACTTAATTGTTTCGTTTAGTTTTATCATGTATAATAAAAAACACACATTCTCAACAGTAAATACTACTTAAGCCACTAAAACAAGTAAGGCAACCTTGTCTTGTTTGCATTTTAACTGACCATACTCTCTGTTTATTTTTGTTTCATGTTTAAGAAAATTACTAATTTTATCAGGTAACTTTATGTTGATGAAAATTCTTGCTATGCGTCAATAACTTTTTGTAGCATGATGTATCATTAGGCCTTTTCATTACCATTCTAAAATAGATCTAAATTATGCCTAGGCTTTGATCTATAACATTAACATGACCATGTGACTATATAAAGATCAGTTGTTGTTGTTTTTTTTTTCAGTTTCTTCCTATAAGTGAAATATAAGGATCTAGCGATTACTATGTAACTATAAGAGAGCAGAATTCTCTCAGACTACTCAATTACAACACTCTCCACTCTTTTTAATGTATCGCTATCCCCTCTTCACACCCTATTACTTTCACCATATTGCTTTCATAAAAGCACCTCTAATTGATCAGTTTAGACCAAATCTATTGGATTGAATTTATTTCTGAGAAAGGCGAGAGACTATGTTTGTTATCAATCATGTGTGATTTCATTTTAGTAGCTGAACTTAGGGGAAAAAAGAGGGAAAACTGGGATTATATATATATATATATATAGAGAGAGAGATACATCTCCATCATTGTATTCAGGTGTAGATTGTATCTATGCACATCTCCAGTTAGATATTTGTGGAGGATAGAAATGCATTGTCTGTGAGCCAGATGACTTAATTTTAGATGATATCTACCTTCCTTCATTATTAGTAAATTCTAAAAAGAGCCATTATTAGTCATATGAATTATTAGAAACACCATATGTGGAAGAAAACTCATTTTTTTAAATCTTTAATATTTTAGAGAAGACCTAGCATTATGTGACAAAACAAAAATAAGGTGTCCCAAGGCTATTTTTGCTTGTACTCAAACCATTTTTGTCTACCAAGCTAATAAGTATCATTAACACCTGCTGTTACCTTGACTAATTTCTAGATGCATATTTAATATTACCAACTCTAACAATAAGACATTTAATATGTGTTCATATAATAATAATAGGAATAAGATAATATTGATAATGATAGATATTCATTGATCAACAGCAATGTGCTGGCATTTATTACATCTTGTCTTTAGTAATCCAAATATCCCTAAAAAGCAGATGTCCTTAATCCCCTTTTATAGCTATGTAAGCTAAAACAAGGAAGTATTTTTCTCAAGATCTGATTAAGATCTGTCTGAACGTAAAATATGTACTCTCTGAACCCTATTATATCTTTCTTCACATAAAATAACACTTTGAAGACTCTAGATGTTTAAAGGAGGAGAATCAATGAGTAAAGGAAGCTTTTTGCATTAAGAGAAACAGCTTTTATACACTCTGCACTCCCTACCTTATATTTTTCCTCTTTTTTTCCTATTTTTATAAATCCCTTATCTCTTCCTACTTTTCCATCAATTATACGTTTATTTATCTTCTGTCTTCTTATTCTCCTGGTGGGTTTCCAAAGGGTAGAAATGCATGATTTCAGTTCAGTAAAATAATTATGGTGCTTTATTTTCCCCATATAGCCGCATGGTAATGCATGACTCAGAGAAGACCTGAGTAGATAAAGGAGAGCTAAGTGGATTGGGCTTCCCTTTCTTCTTCTTCTTATGCTATCTCCCACTTACCTCCCAGATCAAGATGATGACTCTCTTAAACTTAAAAACTTTCCTTAGGTAACATCCAGGATCTTTGTATAATGCTTTGACACAATTAAATTCTCTCTCTCTTTTTTTTTTTTTAAAGATTTTATTTATTTGACAGAGATCACAAGTAGGCAGAGAGGCAGGCATGGTGGGTTGGGGCGTGGGGAATAGGCTCCCCACTCGATCCCAGGACCCTGAGATCATGACCTGAGCTGAAGGCAGCGGCTTAACCCACTGAGCCACCCAGGTGCCCCTTGAATTCTCTTTTTAATTTCTCCCTTAAACTTTGCCATCCAGTTAATTTTTTCCATCATTACTCTGCCTGATTCCAATGGTCAATAAGAAGGAGTTACTCCACAATCCACTCCTATTTCTGTCAAGAAGCCAGGATTTAGAAGGCCTGTGCCTTCTGCTGTGTCTTTACCTTTTTATTTTTCTTTCCCTTTCCTGAAAATGTAATGTGCAGACAGAAAAATATGCAAATTATAAGTCTATAACTAGAGGAATTACAAGATGAAGCCACCTACCTAGATTAAGAAACAAGTCTAAGAAATGACCCTCTTGTTTCTTATTAATCACTACACCGTTGGTCTTCCTTTCAAAGGTTAGTATCAAATCAAAGTATTTTCACAAAGTTGTTTTGTTGAGAAGAATTATGAGGGGTTAATGCATTCATATCTGTGGCATCAAAACGTGTTTCAAGTGTGTGGGAATAAGTGTCAATAACATAGACCATTGCTTTAGCTGAGTTGTGAGCATATGGAGGTTCATTACATCACTCACTCTGCTTTTGACTATTTTGAAAATCTTCATACTTATAAATATTAAAATATCAAAGTATGAAATGTAGCAATCTTATGTTGTCTCAGCATGTATTGGTAACATTATTCAATGTGAACTACAGCCATTCGCTAATCTACTCTACAGCTATTTCATTCATCTCAACATACCTGACTAATAGATCTTTCACTTAGTCTGAAGTAGGGTACTCGTTCCACAATTTCTGGGGAACAGTGTGGACCTCCAGCAAAGTGAGTTTAAGTAGTGCAAATGTCAAGTTAGTGCTGCATCACCATCTAGAGGTTGAAATGACAAATGCAAGCTTCCTCAAATTAATGAGCCATCTATAAGCTTTTGAATCTGAATATACATAGCTGTTAATGTGAATGTGGAGAAAATAATCTGTTTGCTATTGTTTTCCCTCCAGTTGAGTTTCCAGAAAGAGATCATAGCACAAAGCAGGAACCACCTGTATCTACAGATGGCATGGGGAAGCATAAATCATAGAACCATTTTTCAGCGGCACTACAACTTGATCCTACCAGAGTTGAGCCTCCCACATGTCAGACAAACCACCTACAGAAGGACCACAGTGGTGTCAGTGTTTTTTTAGCACCATTCCTGATAATGAAATTCATGTTGAACTCAATGGGAATGACTTTTCTTTTCTCTTGGCAGTCAACATTTTACGCCAACTTGCAATTGACTGTTTAGATTACACTCTCTCCGTAGGCATGACTGTGGAATACAATAGAGATATCCTTGGGATTTTTGAGACTATTAATAAATTTTTACTTCCATTGTTCTGATAGCTAGAGATAGCATCCTTTTTCATCTAAAAGAGAGAAATCATTGATTCAGTGTTATGTGAGACAAAATGCAATGCATTTTTTAATATTATTAATGTTATTAATTCATTGTTCAAGTATTATTTAAATAAATCAAAGGTCATGAAATGAATTATAGAGGTTAAATTATTAGTTAAGCCTAATTCTTTTTCTCTTTTTTTATATTTAGTAAATGTTTTCTGAGTTCCTCCTGCATACCAAAAATTGTGAGAGATATTTTTACTTGTGAGAAGGCCATACTCTAGAGCAGCTGATACAAAATACACTCAAGTACATAGGAAATCTGAGTGATAAAGTTTACTCTTACTGGGGAAATGGAGAGTGCTAGGAAAGACATCATTTTGAAGGGTGAATAAAAATTGTCAAACTAAAAATGTGGACAAGGACATTGTGGACAGAACAGAAAGTATATATTAAAAAGATTTCAAGGGCATCAAGTAAGAAGTTAATGTGGAAAAGAAATGGTTGTGGCTGTGGCTGAAAAAGTAGTCTGGGGTTACATTAGAAATGGCTTCATGTACTTCACTAAGTAGTTTGAGCTGAAATCTATAAGCAGAGAGTGGGTGATTTAGGTCTTTAAACTGACAAGTCACAAGACTGTCTATCTAAGCTTTAGAAAAGCAAGTCCAGTGTCCACAAATAATGGGAGAAGTGAAAGTCATGGGACTCTTGAAGGGTATTCCATTACCTCAAGAGAGAGATGCTTAAGACTTCAGCTGATGTGTTACGCTGAGGTACTATTAGTTGGTAAACAAATATAATTTGGGGGGGAAAAGAGATCATTGTTGAGAATGTCTTTGACATTCTTAACTATATTAATGAGCAGATGGTAACAGCACTCTCTAACACAGAACTTCAGGGAAAGAAACATTTTTGTGTGAGATTTTGACGTGTTTGCTTTCCATTACCATTGTATTAAGGTGGGTGTCTAAAGGACAATTGGAAATATATTTTTAAATTTCCAGGAAGCTACAAAAAATATAGGTACCATCTGGCAATGCTGCTACTAGATTAGTTCATTATAGCAATGTGTGCTCAGTGCAAAGTAATGTGAATCCAGGATACTATGTTGGAGAAGAAAGCCCGTCCTCCTTTTGCTCCTACCGTGCCCCACTTCCTATGGCATTCTTGAAGCCATAATCATTCTGCAACTTGATAGAGTATTTATTTGCCATTGTTCTGTTTGTGACACTTCAAGTTACTGGAAGAAATCTGTTCTTGAGATTAATCAAAAATATAGTTGGATATAATTTTTCAAACCTGTGGAAATCTCAAGCCTACATGTCCCTTAGACACTCATGGTGGAGGGGAGACAGTTTTGGGCATCCGTTAAAATAGATGTGGATGATATGCTTAATTTGGCTGTTCCTTGGTTTTATTACCTGTAAAATGAAGATGATTATAATAATAATATTATTATATTAGTTGTTGGGATGTAATGTATTTTGAGAAAGTTAATATTTATATAACAATTGGAACAGTACCTGGAACAACTTAAATGCAATGAGAGTGTTCGCTAAATAAATACTGATTTCTTTAAGAGTTTTCCATTGCCTCTGTCAACATGTATGAAATGAAGGGAACCAAGCTCGACCTTACCATTGTAAAATATATTGGATCACTTTTTTATTAGTTTGTTAGCTATTTGAATCCTGGAATGACAAGTGAATCCAAGAAATGTTGATGTGGGTATTACTGCATTTTTCCATTTAATCTTAACTGTAACATAGCTTGCCTTTTCAATTTTTTAAGTATGTGTTTATTTGTGTTTAATCCATAGGAAAGGTCGTAGGGAAAACATTGACAGTTGGAGATACCCAAACAAAGCATCACAGTATGTCCCTGAGTGAAGCTTGAAGAATTTAACATTCCATGTGACAATCATTCCAGTAGCAGTGAAAAATGTCACTTTTCAGTTTGTCCTAAAATAATGGCAACAGTGTAAATGAGACAGAGAGTATGTTGAAAAAAAAAAAAAAACCATGATGTTCATAATGTTTATATTCTCTGTTACTTGTTATGACTTTAAATTTTATTACTGAAATCTGAAAATCACACCTATCAGACACTTATAAGACCCTGAGAGTCAAAAAATGGTCCTTAGACCAATAGCCTTGACCTGACCTGGGGCTTTTTAGAAATTCAGATAATCAGGCTTCATCCCAGACCCTCTAAATACATTCTGCATTGTTAACGAGACTCTCAAGTGATTTTATGAATATTATATTTGAAAATAACTGAATAAGGACACCTAGGAATCCGTAACAGATTGACAATAAATAGGATTGTTGGAGAATAAAAACAGAACAAATGACCCTCCCTCTAGCTCCACTTCACTGAATTTCTGAAATAAACCTACAGTATACTCATTACATTTGTTTTTATTCCACAAATATTTATTAGGAACCTATTCTGTCCATGTTAGTCATTGTTCTAGGCTCTAAAGACACAATGCTGAACAAAGCAGGCAAAGTTCTTTATACTCATGTGTTAATATTAAAACGAGGTCCAGGAGAGCTGGAAGAAACTCTTATTTAAGAACAGGTATTTAGGAGCACCTGGGTGTCTCAGTCATTAGGTGTCTGCCTCCTTCGGCTCAGGTCATGATCTCAGGGTCCTGTGATGGAGCCCTGCATTGGGCTCTCTGCTCAGTGGGGAGTCTGCTTCCCCCTGTACCTGCCACACCCCCTGCTTCTGTTCCCTCCTTGCTGTGTCTCTCTCTGTCAAATAAATTATTAAAATCTTAAAAAAAAAAAAGAACAAGTATTTAAAGAAGTGGATTTCTCTATACATGTGAAATTTTCTCTAAAAAACTTCTATGTATTCAGTTGTTATAGATTCAGTTACTGCTTATTTCTTGCTCAGATTCTGGGTTCAGATTGCCTGAGTTCAAATCCTGACTCCCCGACTTCAGACAAAACAGAGGTCCTCAGATTTTTCATCTAAAATATGCGGGAAATAATAATGTCCAAATCAGGACATTGTGAGGATTAATGGGATTAGTGTGAGAGATTGTTATTGTCGGTGTTAGTGAAAGGTTATTGGTGGTGTTTTTTTTCCCCCTGATACAAGTTTTGAGGAAGTAGCTCTAGTTTTGAAATATGTGGACAGTCTGTGGAGGAAAAACAAAACAAAACAAAACAAAACAAAACACACAACTACTAGTGGTTCTGAAGTATTTGCTTTAATCTATAGTAAATGTTAACTAAATTCTAGTAAAGACGACCAGCTTCTACAATGTCTATCAAGGACTGAAAATCTGTACAAGAAAATTCCTTTCCTGCATTTTGCACATAGAGAAAGTATGCATGCTCATCTAATTCACTTTGAGCTTTGCTCATGTTCCCAAATCCTTAGTCTTTAATCTCAACTTTCCTATTGATCAAGGTTATTGGTTAATGAGCAGGAAGTAAATTCTTGCTTATGTGGGCTTCTTTTATTTTTTTTAATAAGATTTTATTTATTTATTTTAAAGAGGAGAGAGAACAAGAGAGTACAAGCAGGGGGAGGGGCAGAGGGAGAGAGAGAGAGAAGCAGGTTCCCCATTAAACAGGGAGCCCAATGTGGGACTCAATCCCAGAACCCTGGGATCATGACCTGAGCTGAAAGCAGACACTTAACGAACAGAGCCACCAGATGTCCCTTTGTCTTCTTTTCTAATCTCCCCGTGTGTTTTAGTGAAATCTCTCCAGGAGATGATTTTTTTTTCAATAGTATGATCATCAATCAAAACATAACAAAACTGGTGAGCAATCAAAATAGCACTTCTATTGATAGGCAATTTTTTTTTCTTCTTGTACAGTGGAAATAGGATTTCTTTCTTTCTTTCTTTCTTTCTTTTTATTTTTTTTTTAAGATTTTATTTATTTATTTGACAGAAATACAGCGAGAGAGGGAACACAAGAAGGGGGAGTGGAACAGGGAGATGCAGACTTCCCACGGAGCAGGGGTCCTGATGCGGGGCTTGATCCCAGGATCCTGGGATCATGACCTGAGCTGAAGGCAGACACTTGAGGACTGAACTACACAGGTGCCCCAGAAGGACTTCTTTCAATTAACTCACATTCCTTACTAATTCTTCACACATTTGTAATTTTCCTCCCTGAAGTGGTTTCTGTTTCAAATCATGAATATATAAACCAGGTGTGTAATATGTACAATTACATATAAGTTCACCGTTGTCTGGACTTGGCCAAGCAGTCCAAGTCCAAGTGGACATGTCCTGCTCCACTCCCCAGTAGGCACTGTGCTACTAAATGCACAGCATTTCCTATGTTACCCTATGTACCTATGTCTATACCAACAGTTCTCAAAACTTCGGTCTGGAAAAGAAACCTTTGCTGAGAATCTGAGAGGTCAAAGTATTTTGGGGACTAGGGAGTTGTTGCTTTTTCCAACTCTCATTCTCTTGTGAGTGGACAGTGAAATTTTTAAGAGGCTACCTGACATGTGATTTTATAATAAATTGGAAACAGATATGAGAATCTGTGTACTATTAAGTCAGATGTTATAGAAACTTTTAAAGATGTAAAATAATGCCACTTTTTACACTGTTTTTTTTTGGCTTGGAAAATAAAATTTTTATAATAAAAATGATTTTACATTAATAGTAACAAGATTGTTTTTAATTTGTTAGTGAATGTTTCCATGTATAATACAGTAAATATTATCAAATGAAAACCATGTAAATGGAAGTTTTAGACATCCTCAATAATTTTACAGGGTGTAAAGTGGTCCAAAAACTGTAATGTTTAAACACTTTTGAACACTCTCTTCTTGGCACGGTTGGGACAAGGGAGAAGGTAATGCTTACCATGTAGTCATTTCTCCTCCATCCTGTGTGACAATTCTTTCTCAAGGCTTTGCCTTTGTAGACTGGAAGGGAGGGAAAGATAGAATGAGCCAAGGAAAATGTGAAATATGGATAATATGTGAATGTATGGGTAAAAGTCTCCTTCCCCAATTATCAAGTTCCTATAGTATGCACAAATGATGTTATTTTCTGATTTAGTAAATTAAATAGAATCATAAATAAAACAGAGTGTGATTGTGACTGATTATGTGAGGTATTGGAAGGAACCTCTTTGAATTTGGATATGAGTTCAAATCCATTGCATTTTATAGGTAAAGAAACAGTGTTGATTATGAGAGAACTTGCTCTGACTCACTGGTTTCTTGGTGACCAAATGAAGAATCAGAAGTCAAGTTCCTGGTCCCCAGTTTTATTATATGCCATGTATTCTAAAAACTTGAATATTTATCCATATTTTCAATTAGGATAAATTATGGCCATAATTATATATAAATATATGGATAATAGTACTTTTCTGAAGAAAAACCTAGCATAAACTATTAAATCTGGAAAGGAACATTGAGAAAATATAAATATATAGTTGTTATTATCAAAAGACCAGGTATAAAGGTTCAAATTCAATTTTCAAAACAGCATACACAATTCTCCCTGTAATTTTGGCAAATTGTTTCAATAGCCTGTAACACTCTTCATTCAGAGATTCTAGGGGCTTGTAATTATATCTCAACTTTTAAAACCATATCATTATCCATTTAGTTAATAGAGTACATTGATAAAAATCACAGTATCCCCTGGTGTGCACTAAAATTGTTAAGCAGAATCATTTATGCAAATTACTTATAGAGTTAATATATGTTAAATATGTTTAATTACACTGCAGAACTTAGTTCGCTGCAGCACACACAATTATTTTTAATTATAAAAACAGATATTTTAGAGATTTATGTTCAACCCATCACACTGCTGGTTAATACTGCTTTTCTTCCTTGCTCCCAGAAATAAATTAAAGAAAACAGATTAATAATTTGTGCCAGCATCTTCTTGTTACTGAAAAGCTTATGTATATTTTAATTTTAGCATTCTCCAAAATATAAAAAATACCAAATGCTTTCTGGGCCTTTTTTAAAATAAATACTTACTATCGAGGGATGGTAAGGAAACTAACAAAAAACTGCTTAAGGACGTAATGATATTTACCTCTGGGGAGATAAAGAAGAGCACGGAAATTTTTGTTTTTATCATAAGCTTTTTATTACTCGATTTTTAATTATATATGTATTACTTTAATTAAAAATTAAGTGAAAGAAAATGCACCTATACATAAACAATAATAGAAAACAATATTTACCTATAATCTTTCTGGCACTAAACATTTCTACTTTGATTTATGTAGAAAGGATGGCTGAACAATGAATGTTCAAATGTTAAAGACAGATCAAATGATGTAAATAAACCTAAGACACTCCTATTTTAGAATAAAAGCCCCTTTTCATTGGCATTATTTTTCCCCATCATGCTGTTAAGTAAATTTGTAATATAAACACACATATGGGCAACAAAATCACATGTTACATTTCAATAACAATGATGTGATTTTTCCATGACAAAGTTGGGTTTACAAGAGACCTATGCATCTACCTCCTTTATATCAACCCTCAATCCTAAAAGTTACAAGTTTAGTACCATGTTTATAGAAAATAATATTCTACATGATAGGAAAATGCATTACCTAATGAAATTCAAAAATGTATACTTTTAATGGACTACTTTATTTCATGACTTATCCTACTATTAAATAAACAATGCTATTGAGCATAGGAAGCAATGAAGTTAGCTAATAAAATTTCAGATTAAAGAATGTTTAGGTAGCATGTATACTTAAGACAGTATATACTGTACCAATGGTAGGATATAATAAATCAAATACATGATATTTAATAATTTTGTGTTATAAAACAACTTTTTTTTAGATAGGTTGCCATATTGAACACAAAGCTAATACACAGATCTTTCAAAATTAACCCACAGACGTTGCAGCTGTTATTTTTATACAAAAAGTGCCAAACTAGAGCAAACAGGACTCCACTGTCTTTACTTCTATGTTAAAATGCTTAAAGATTGCTTTAGTGATCAATGAAGTTACAAATTCTTACAAGAAGAAGATTGTAAAAATAATTAAAACTAGTGCATTACTTATTTGCTGTTTTTCCACAAATAGGTTTGGCATGAATTCTATTTATACATTGCAGGATTAAAGGTAGTTAATTTTTTTGATTGAAGAATTTCTGGCCAAAAATATGATCTTTTAATGAAGACAATCCTATTATTTTATTATGTGGAATTTCATGATCTCCCATTCTCTTTTGTCCTCTTTCCTATATATAGCTTTCTTGAATTTTATACATTAGCTTCCTAATGAAGTTTTCCTCATCCAGGTTTTGAGCCCTGTAGTTGAGGCTTCTGCCTAGAGAGCATGTGGAAATGCATCATCATTTTTATTGGCTCAGTGTGGTCCATATTGCTGTCAGTAGTTTTTACATGGAAATATCTTTCTGAATTCTCATCACACAATTATCTCTTTTTTAAAGATATATTTATTAATTTGAGGAAGAGAGAGAGAATGCATATATGAGTAGAGGGGGGAGAGACAGAGGAGAGAATCTCAAACAGACTCCCCAGGGATCACAGAGTGCCCCCCCCCACGCTATGCAGGGCTTGATTCCACAGCCATGAGATCATGATCTGAGCCAAAATCAAGAGTTCCACCGCTAAAGGTCTGAGCCACCCTCTTGCCCCACAATGATCTTTCTTTACTTAATACAATTAAGCACTGAGTACTAACCTCTGATTAATGGAAAAGTCCTCATCTGTGGTGATGTCTCTTCACTACCCGGTACAGGGAGGGTACTTTTCTTTCTTTTTTTTTTTTTTAAAGATTTTATTTATTTATTTATTTGACAGAGAGAAATCACAAGTAGATGGAGAGGCAGGCAGAGAGAGAGAGAGGGAAGCAGGCTCTCCGCTGAGCAGAGAGCCCGATGCGGGACTCGATCCCAGGACTCTGAGATCATGACCTGAGCCGAAGGCAGCGGCTTAACCCACTGAGCCACCCAGGCACCCGGGAGGGTACTTTTCACAAAGGAGATTTATATCCTATTTTCTGGAGACAAAGCAGAAGTCACAGTGTTTTTCTGGAACTGTCTTTTAAGTAACTTTAATTTAAAATAATTAATATCCCAAAGCGGCACATTTGGGGGCAGCTTACCCTTTGCTTCTACATAGTTTTAAAACAAACAAAACAATATTGAGAGGTATTGTATATATAGGAAGATAAGGAAAATTATTATTACTAATTAAGAAGCTAATAACTTGAGGAAGTAAGAGCATGATGTAGTTTAGAAAGAGAATACAGCAGATTTCAATTTTACTGCTAAGGTTCTATTTTTAAGCTGAAATGTAAGTACGTGTACATTCACTTTATTATTCTTCACCTCTTTTTTACTATGTTTCACATATTTAATAATAAATAAATAAATTATTCATTTCATTCCTGAGAAAGCCTTCAAGGGTTTCTAATAGTTTATTTAATTTTAACAGTTATTGGTTGTGTATTGAGGGGGACGTTTCCAAAATAATGTAGAAAAAAAAAAGACCGAAAAAGCGTTTTATAATAGTTAAAATTTCCTTTTTTGAACATGAGTTTAGAATAAATAAATTTAGTATTTGATAAATGATATTTTGTCATGTTTGTCACTTTAATTTTAAAGAGCTTGCTCTTATTTTGTGAGAGGTAAAGAAAAGTCTTGATTTTTAAAGAGTATAGAGTTCCTTATTTTTAACCTTATTTTTATTCTTTAAGAAGTTTTTTATTAATGACTTTGGGATGTTTCTTCTGGAAGTTTCCACTCATTCCCCATGTTCTCTAAGTCCTATCTTGGGAGGCTCAAGGGAGTGGTAAAAGTTTGTTGTATTGTTGAGGGGAGAAGCTGGTGGAATTAAAATAGTTTTTATAATGATGTAAACAAAGTGTTCGTTCAATTAATATTGATGACTTAGAAGTACTCTAGGAAGTGGAGTAAAAAGATCTGGGGTAATCAAATGGCAGGAAAGGAAAAACACTAGATTTTGCCTTAAGTGGTTCCTTCAGTATCCTTAGATTTTACCATAAGTATTTTGTTGTTGTTGTTGTTTACAGATACTGTTTTTATTCTAAATTTTAGAGCTACCTAACAAATCACCCTAACTACAACTCTACCTCCAAAACCCTGATTTTAAAGGAAGAGTTTTTAAAAAGGAGATTTTCAAAGGGAGAATTTTTTTTTTAAGATTTTATTTATTTATTTGACAGAGAGGGAGAAATCACAAATAGGCAGGGAGGCAACGAGAGAGACGGGGGGAAGCAGCCTTCCCACTGAGCAGAGAGCCCAATGTGGGGCTAATCCCAGGACCCTGAGATCATGACCTGAAGCTTAACCCACTGAGCCACCCAGGCACCCCTCAAAGGGAGAATTTTAACTATAAAGTTGTTATATAGCTCAGCATACTGAAAATGATTATTTCAAAGATGATTTTTATTATTTTGGATTTAAGTAAACAAGCTGATACCTTGCCTCACATCCACACTTGATGTGGCTTATCAAATTTGAGGGGCTTTTACTCAACTATAAACTCTGTGGAATACAATTTAATCTTACTTTCATGATACAAAAGCCACCTAAAAATACTGCACCATTTAACGATCAGCATTATGGATATTGTATATGAGAAGCAGAGAAATGACAGTTAATATAGCTTTCCCTCGATAAAATAGGTTATATTCTATTTTGTAAATTTTGTACTTATCTGAAGTCATTTAGATAACACATTAAATAAAAGCATTATCGTGAGAAGATAAGACATGTCATGATTGTATCACCAAAAACATTGTGAGAAATGTTTACATCCAACACCTCAAATTGCTTAAACAAGAAATACATTAAATTACATATGATCTTAGAATTATAAATCCACACACTCACCCGTATATAGCTATTACTACTTGTGATCCATATTTCATTACTTTAACCTTACATGTAAGACAATTGTCTGTTTTAAATGCAGGACCTCAACTGCTCTATCTACAGAGGTGATGTAAAATTTCTACCTGAATAGCAATAAATCATGTTAATTCAGCCCCAGTCAAATGAAACTTGGTAGAAAGGATGGAAGAAGAATAGGAATGAGAATGGTCAAAACAGACTATTGAGTATAAGAATCTTCCCAATTGAAGTGATGAAGTAATATTGGGTTAAGTTCTTCCAGCTATGAAACAAGAACTAGAACAGCAGGAGTGTTTATATAATCATGCTAATCTACTAATGGTAAAATAAGAAAAAATAATTTTATATGTTTTGATTTTAGTGCAGTGTTTGCATACAAATTCAGTGAACACAATTCAAGTAATCTCAAAAATGAGGTGAAAATGGTCTAACTGCCAAAAGTTAATGAGATAAAACTGGGTTGCATTGGAACTAAAGGCGGAGCTCTCAGATTGCTCAGATTATGCACTCCCCCCCTTTTTTAAAATTTATTTATTTGGTAGACAGAGAGGGAACACAAGCAGCAAGAGTGGAAAAGAGAGAAGCAGGCTTCCTACTGAGCTGAGAGCCCAATGCGGGGCTCGATCCCACGACCCTGGGATCATGACCTGAGCCAAAGGCAGATGCTTAATAACTGAGCCACCCAGGCACCCCTGCACTCCTCTTTCCACCACATTCTCTTCTCAAGTGAGGCTTAATGAAATTGGGTTTACCTATCAATGCCTTCAAAATTAACATGGGTACCTAGTATTGACTGAAAACTCAATCTTTCTAGTAAGATGTATTTTTCTAAAGACAGTTGCTAACCCATCTATGCATTTTCAAACTATCAGCCTGCACTGTCAAAGTACCATCTGGGAAGTTAACAAGTCTATTATTCTGTGTGTCTATTCACATTTTCTATGTCTTCAAATTTTCATTCCCCAAAATCTTAATAAATTAATAAACAAAGGGAAATATGAGACGCATCTTCCTTCTGCAAATATGAAACAAATTTTAAGAATCCTCTACTTGACAAAGAAGTTAGGATTCAAACATCTGAAAGATGCTAACTACTGATTTCCCAGTAACATTTCTTGGATAAATAATGACTTTTTACCCAAGCCTTTGCACATCTGAAAGCTAAGGGTCCTGGCCATGTTTAAATCCAACATGGGTATTTAGTACCCTGTAATCAGTCATGGCTTACCACACAGTATCCTTTCTTAGGGATGAATAAGAGGTCTCTTTGAACAAATTCATTCCCTTTTCTTTAAAGAGGTTTTGTGTATGACTCTTAATCTCCATCAAAGTGTAATTGGGCACTGAGAAAAACAGATCAATTATTGTCAACTGTATGATAGACATGGCAGTGAGCCAGGCTAAAACATGATTCATTGATTTTAATCATGTTTAAATGAGCCATCCCAGAGAATATCATGTAAAATAAATATAATGTAAAATAAAGGCAATATTTTTGATAACACAATTGTTTAGAATGACTACTTCCAAGATAAATTGACTTAGTTCTGAATGTTCCTTCTTAGTTCCTTTGACTGAATTTGTAAAGGAAATTCCTTGCTGATTAATTGCTGAAACATTTTCAAACTGTAAGACTTTCAAGGTTCATCTCCCTATGATAAAGTACAGAGGTGGAGGGGAGTCTATTCTGACCACTTAATGTAATAGATGTACTTATTAACTTATAAATTATTGTTTAATCTGTATTGCCCCATAGCTTGCTAACTTGTACTCCCCCACAAGCTAGTTATACCCATATATCTGCCTTAAAAAAGTATCATTAATATTTCTCTTTTCATTTTTTGAAAGATAAAGCATCTGAATGCTAAATTGCTTTGCAGCAATTAATCTTAAAAATTTTTTAGTCTTAGCAGGGTAGACTTCTGGTGACATGTAAACCCCATCCTATATGTTTTATTTTTTTCTCCAGTTCTTCATCTTATTAAATATATGCAGTCTTGTTCTCTATCAGTGAAACAACCATGCTAAATAGTATCCCTTTCCATAAGAGAAAAAAAAAATGATAAGCTGGACTTCATTAAAATTGAAAAAATTCTGCCCTGCAAAAGATACTCTGAAAAGAATAAAAAGCCACAGACTGGATGAAAGTGTTTGTAAAAGACCCATCTGATAAAAGATGGTCTTAGTTTGGATTAAAAGGATAACACAGACTAGGTGGCTTAAATAACAAACATTTATTTCTCAGAGTTCGGGAGGCTAGGAAGTCTCAGATCAAGATATGGTGTGTGGTAAGGACCCTTTTCTAGATTTCAGACTGCCAGCTTCTGGTTGTATCCTCACATGGCAGAAAGAGAACAAGGGAGCCAGGGACAAAAATAGCATTCCGAAGGGCTTGCTTCATTCTCAGGACCTAATCACCTTCCAAAGACTCCACTTCCTAATGCCATCACATTAGAGGTTAAGATTTCAACATATGAATTTGGAAGGACACAAAAAAATCTAGTCCATTGCAGACTCTTATTCAAAACATATAAAGAACTCCTGAAAGTCAACAGTAAGAAAAGGAATAACCCTACTAACAAATGGGCAAGATCCTTAATATCCACTTAACCAAAGAAGATATACAGATGGCAAATAAGCATATGAAAGGATGCTGTACATCATATGTCCCCAGGGAAATGCAAATCCAAACAATGAGTTACCACTACACACTCATTAGATTGGCCAAAATCCCGAATACTGATAATACTAAATGCTAATGAAGATGTAGAGCCACAGGAATTCTCATTCATTGCTGGTGGGAATATAAATGATACATCCACTTTGGAAGACAGTTTGGCAGTTTCTTACAAAACTAAACATGCTCTTATCATACTATCATGCAGGAATCGTGTCCCTTGGTATCTATCAAAGGAGTTGAAATCTTATGTCCAGATAAAGTCCATACATGGTTGTTTATAGCTGCTTTATTCATAATTTCTTGAACTTGGAAGTAACTGAGCTAACTTTCAGGAGGTGAATGGATAAACTATGGTACACCTGGACAATGGAGTAGTCTAGTGCTAAAAATAAATGAGTTATCAAGCCATGAAAAGACAGGGAGGAACTTTGAGCACTTATTCCTAAGTGAAAGAAACCAGTCTGAAAAAACTAGAGACTGTATGATGATGCAACTGTATGACATTTGGAAAAGACAAAATTATGTGGACAATAAAAAAGATCAGTGGTTTCCAGGATCTGCAGGGAGGAAAGGATGGATGAGCTAAGCACCAAAAGATGGTTAGGGCAATGAAACTACTCTGTATGATATTATAATGATGAGTATATATCACTATACATTTGTTCAAACTCATTCAATGTACAACCAGGAGTCAGTCCTCATGTAAACCATAGATTTTGAGTGATAATGATGTGCCAGTGTAGTTTCATCAGTTGTAATGAATGTACCACTCTGGTGATCTCTGGTCAGGGATGTTGATAATGGTGGAGGTTATGCTTGTGTTGTGGTAGGGAGCATATCAGAAATATCTCTACCTTCCACTCGATTTTTCTGTGAACCTAAAACTGCTCTAAAAATAATGTCTATTTAAATTTTTTAAAAATCCCCTCAAAGAAAAATTTTATTATTTTATTAACTATGTTAAAAAGATACTAGAAACAAATGAAGGAATTGAATATTTTCCCAAAGAAAATATGCAAATGGACAATAAGCACATAAAAAGATCTCACATCATTAGACATTACAGAAGTGCGAATCAAAATGACAATGAGATACCACTACAGTCCTGCTAAAATATGGCTATAATGAAAGACAGATAATAGTAGTATTCTTGAGAATGTGGAAAAATTGGAATCCTCATACATTGCTGACAGGAATATAAATGGGGCATCCATTTTGGAAAATAGTTTGGCAGTTTCTCTAAATGATAAATATAGACAGGCCATATGACCCAGCAATTTCAGTCATAGGTATGTACATACTCTTCAAAATTGAACAAATATGTCGATAAAACCTCATCCATAAATGTTCACCACATGGCTGCATTTCTTTCTGGGAACTCTAGGGGAACATACATTTTCTTGTCTTTTCCAGTTTCTGGAGGCTACTCATATTCCAGATGTTCACTTCCATCTCCAAAGTCTGCAGTGACAATGGCCAACAGTCTTTGTCAGATTTTATCACTCAGATTCTTACTCTCCTTCCTTTCTTTCTCACTTATAAGAACTCTTACGATTACACTAGGCTCGCCTGCTTGATCAAGGATAATCTCCACCATCTCAAGTTCAACTGATTAGCAATTTAGTTCCATCTACAACCTTAATTATAATCTTCTTTGCCACGTAAAGTAATATATTCACAGGTTCTGGGAATTACATGTCCATCTTTGGGGGAAATATTTCTGCTTATCATAGATGACTCTTTTTTGTTTATTTGTTCTTATAATTTCTAAAAGATTATTATAAAATTAAGCCTAAATTCAACAGATATTACTAAATGAAAACATCTTTTTTAAACAAATTTTTTAGTAGACATTATTTTTTAGAGAAGTTTTAGGTTCACAGCAAAATTGAGTGGAAAGTGCACAGTTTTCCTATATATCCCCTATCACAACATATTTACTCTTTTTTACGTATTCAATCGTATATTAATCTTCCAATTAAGGACTCATTCTGATGACACTAAAAATATTTAGGGATATGGAAACAAATCTACAATGCATCAGAGAGGTATATGTATGTGTGTGTATATGTTTTTGCGCATATTCGTATTTAGTAATTTGTTTATTCAGAAATAATTGATGGAGATATAGACCACAACATTAACTGGGATGATTTATCCTTGGGGACTGGAATTAGAGCTGGAAAATATGTGTATGTGACTGCATGAATATGTGGGTGTGTGTTCACACATGTAGATATATACATATGTATATTTATTCTTTTTCATATTTGTGTTGTCATTTCACTCTTATTATTAGAAATAACAAGATTTTTAAAATAAAGAACTAATGTACCACATATGATATGTAAATGAAAGAGATAAAGTACTTTTTTTTGATGGTATATGCTAAAGGTACATTTTTAATACAAGGAGAACAAGTTATATCCCACATGATATAAGTGATCAGGGTATATTATTAAGAAGGACTCAGTGGCCATTTCCTTGCTCAGAGTGAAAGGATTTGACTCAGAGGTAATGAATGCCATACATGGGACAGTGTTTATCAATTGTAGTATGTATTTATCATCCTTTTTTAAGTCATTAGAATTCTATTTTATCTTCTGACATCCATTTTACCTAAATAAATGGTACTCTTTCAAACTAGGTAAAAACATTCAAGTTAAGAAAGTGGATTATAGGCATATATGATCGGTGATTTTAGATCATTTACAGTTAGAATCTCCGATCCTTTTTTTTTTTTAATTGTACTTATTTTTGTTTTAGAGAGTGTACAGAGGGGGGAAGGGCAGAGGAAGAGGGAGTGTTTCTCATGCAGACTCAGTGCTGCTCACAGAGCCCAACACAAGTCTGGATCTCACAACACAGAGATCATAACCTGAGCTGAAACCAAGAGTCAGATGCTTAATTGACTGAGACACCCAGGCGCCCCAGAAGTTTAAATCTTAATATTGCCTCATAAAAAGTAAAAAAAAAAACAAAAAAAAAAAAAAAAAAAAAAAAAAAAACATGCCTAGAGGAAAAACAGAGGGTACTCATGAAAAGCAGCTTTGGTCTGGACTAGCCCTAAGGAAAGGCAGTGGAGCCTGGAGATAGGCAAAAACAAAGAAGAAGAGCAGAAATTAACTGGGTGATAGTGGTATGTATGTGGCTCCTGAGAGTAAAAAATTATCAGAGACTGATAGAGTGGGTATGAGCTATAGTGAGGAGAGAGAGAATTATCTTTTCCCCATGGCCTAGGAATTTGCCACAGGGCAGTTAAAAATCTTTAAACATTTGCTTTATCTTAATGACATCACAGCTCTGCAGCACATGCCAGTACAAGATTTCAAACAAATTGATAATCAAAGAAGACAGATGGACAGACTCAAGATCAGTCAGAGTTGAGCAGTTGCTCTAAGGCCTACGCAGGAACACGACTTCTGTGGAATTCCAGTACCTCTCCATTTCAGATCCGCATCGGTGCCTCCTTTTCTGCTGTTGACTTCAGCGAATGTAACCCAAGCTCAGGAAAGCAGGATGCTGCCACCCTCCTCCTCACCAGTCAGTCTACAGACAAGGGGAAAAGACGCTCTCAGATGATTTCTCCAACTCTAATGACACTGAACTTAAAATGGGAAAAGATAATGGAATTTGTTTTGAAACCTACCTACTCAGATGTATTTTATTTTTCTGGAATTCTAATATCACTTGCATCTTAGAATAAAACCAAATCTTGTAAAACTACAGCATATGTAGTTCATGGCATATTAGCTAAATTTCTCTATCACACATTTTTCTATTTTTCCAGTCTTTATTTTGTTTTCCACATATTTTATTCACTGTTTTGCTATTTTTAGACATTCTGAATCAGGCAATTGATTGATTCATTAATGCATTTAAAACACAAATTTAGTCCTCATAATGAGCCAGGTATTGCCTTAAATCCTGGGGAGAACAAGCTCAATAGACATATTTTACATTCAAGAAGCACAAGTTCTTGTTTTTGATGATGTTAACTGAGAGCTAGGGAACGGATTTTGTTTCTAATTTATATTTTCATAAATTTGTTCATGAACTGCTTCTAATTTTTATATTGAAACATTTATTTCAGCATTTTGATCTTAGGATAATACTATTTTGTTCTTTAAAATGCTGTCATTGATCCTAAAGTTTAATATTGTAGTTTGTGTATAATTCCTTAAATGTAATACAGTTTCCAATAATATATTATATGTTAATTAATTGTATTTAAATTTAAAAATGGAAAAAATGGGGCACCGGTGTGGACTAGTCTGTTAAGCATCTGCCTTTGGCTCAGGTCATGATCCAAGTGTCCTGGAATCAAGCCCCATCTCAGGCTCCTTGCTCAGCAGGGAGTCTGCTTCTCTCTTGCCCTTGCCTCTATTCATGCTCTCTGTTTGTCTCTCTCTTAAATAAATAAATAAAATATTTTTTAAAACATGGAAAAAAAATTTTAAATAAGTAAATTTAATACAATTTTATGTTGTCAGACATAAAAGATATTTAAGATATTCTATATATCTATATCTATATATAAATATTATATAGATATTCTATATATAATATAGTATGTATAATTTATAATATGTAATATAATATTCTATATATAAATAGTATATAATATAGTATATATAATGTAATATAATATAATTATAAGTCATAATTATATATTAACTATAAATATAAATTAAATAAATATAAATATAAATATAATATCACATATAATTATATATTATATATTATTTATATAGTATAGTATATTTACTATATTATATTATAGTATATCATATATACTATATTATATTATACTAATATTTGTGATGAGTTTCCTTATGCAAAAAATAGTTGCTGAACACTTATGAGACAGAAACTCTGGTAGGTGATTAAAATTCATCAGTGTACAAATAGATTAGTTAGTCTTTTTTCTTTAGCCTTTGCAAAGCTTTCTTTTGAAGAGAGGTTGGGAAAGGAAAATAAGGCTAAGAAACAGAAAATTAAATAACAGAAGTATAATAAATATGACATGAGTTTTACTGGGTGTAACATAGTAACCTAACATAAATATCTAACATAAATAAGGGGCAACAAGGAAGACATGGCATCAGGGATTTTTTCTTGTGTTTCTGACTTTTGTTATTTAAATGGAAAAGATACTTAATTTTAAAACAGTTATATCATATATATCTTTGTGCCTTCTGAGGAATTGCATTTTTGTCATTTTTTCATTTAACAAAAATGTATTTAATCTATAGAAGGAAATGCAGTAGTATAGCAGGAAATGCATAGTAGAGGAAAACACATGATATAACTTAATGCAATTCACAACACAAAGGATTGCTTAAATTACCTTGATTTAGTCTATGAATGTCCCATATTCACTAGATAATTATACAGGCATATGTTGGAATTTATCATATAAAAATACTGCAGTGAGGAGATGCCTGGGTGGCTCATTTGGTTGAGCCACTGCCTTCAGCTCGGATCATGATCCCAGGGTCCTGGGATCGAGTCCCTCATCGGACTCCTTGCTCTGTGGGGAACCTGCTTCTCTCTCTGCCTCTGCCTGCCACTCAGCCTGCTTGTGTGTACTCTCTCTCTCTCTGACAAATAAATAAATATAATCTTTAAAAAAATAAAAAATAAAAATACTGCAGTGAATAGAAAATTAAGAATAAATAAAATTATAC
This sequence comes from Mustela erminea, assembly GCF_009829155.1. NCBI lineage: Eukaryota > Metazoa > Chordata > Mammalia > Carnivora > Mustelidae > Mustela > Mustela erminea. The sequence goes on from NC_045625.1 coordinate 57,958,491, forward strand.
TTTAGATAAGCATGTGTCTTTATTTGGGGACAAAATTTGTCTCTCTTTTTTTAAAAAATATTTTATTTATTTATCTGAGAGAGAGAAAGAGAATGACAGAGAAGGCACGAGAGTGGGGAGTCAGAAGCAGACTCCCCATGGAGCAGGGAGCCAGATATGGGACTAGATCCTGGGGTTCCAGGATCATGACCTGAGCCAAAGGCAGCTGCTTAAACAACTGAGGCACCTAGGCACCCAAATTTGTCTCTTTTTATGTATTATTCAAATATTTTGTCTTGAAATACCTATCCTATGGTTTTTTAGCCTATAAATTAATGCTTATATTATTGTCTTGAAATACCTATCCTGTGGTTTTCTAGCCCATAAAGTGATGCTTATATGTATTTTTCTATTGCTTCAAGGATTCAGTAATAATCATCCTTCTTACTATGTTGATGCCTTTGTCAAGTCTGATTTCATGCATATTTTTATTTTAAATGCATAGAAATAGGGAGGAAAAAAAGGTCAGTGGCAAAACTGACGTTTTTAGATGTTTAAGTGTTTATTTGCAAACATTGTAAATTTCTTGTATATTCTACTTCATTAAAAATGATGACTATAGGGGCGCCTGGGTGGCTCAGTGGATTAAAGCCTCTGCCTTCAGCTCAGGTCATGATCCCAGGGTCCTGGTATCGAGCCCCGCATCGGGCTCTCTGCTCAGCAGGGAGCCTGCTTCCTTTCCTCTCTCTCGGCCTGCCTCTCTGCCTTCCTGTGATCTCTGTCAAGTGAATAAATAAAATCTTAAAAAAGAAAATGATGACTATATTCTTGAATAAACAAAGTAAATAAATAAAGAGGACTTGTCACCTATAAGTGACAGAAAACAATTTCAAGGGCACACTCATGATGTCAACAGAAGTCAATAGGATCTGATTGTCTCCCAATGAAATGCATGTGAAGTCCATACTAATTAGCTTGTAAATCAGACTAATACTTGAATTTATTTGGGTCAGAAAGACTACCTACTGTCAAGCAATCAAGTACTACCCCTTTAATTGCAATTTATTCCAACAACCACAATTTATTGATCCTAGCATACACTTATGCCACAGCAGTATCATTATTTGACTTTATTTTAACAGCTTCAAAAGGTTAGAAAGTTAGAAACCACTGTGAAAGAAACCATTAAAAAGTTGAGTTGCTGACATTGCTTTACACTCTGTGCCAAGCAATGTTCACTATATGTGAAATTATTAAAAGGAGAAATAAAAAAGAACTTATATTCATTGGCACATCATATGATCTAGTGCTTTCTTGAACTGAATATTACTTAATAATCAAAAAACACATACACAAAAACAAGGAGGATCAATATTTTGATTTGCATTTTACAGATAAGCTGCAGCTTGGAGACCTTAAGTACATTTGCCAGAACTATGATGTTAAAATATTAAAACCATCTTTCTGACTTCAAAGCACATGTTTAATTTCTTGCAGGATTTCTGGCACAATTTTTGTACATTGTTCTATGATATTGTGGTCAACCTGAAACACTCTAAGTGATATTGAGAAAGTGTTCACATGAGTTTTGTACCCAGGATGGTCTTTAAAACACAAAACATCAATTATCTGATCAGTCATGTGTTAGCCATTATAAGCCAATTCTTGCTATTTATTTATTTATTTATTTAAACATTAGAGTTGTGAAATTTTCACTTTGGAATTTACAGCTAATTAGACAATGCATGGTAAAATAACTTTTGTAACATCAAATAATCTTTAGAAAATATTCATTGGATATAAAGAGTGGTTTAAAGTTTGTCATTTCTTCCCCTCTCCACCCCAAAATTAAAAAGACATCTGACTTAATTTTTAACAATTAAAAATTGTATATATTTAAATTATAGAGCTTGAATATTTGATATATGTGTATGAAATATTCACCACAATCAAGCTGGGTAACAGCCCTCACCTCATATAGTTAGCATGTGCATGTGTGTGTGTTGAGAATGCTTAAGATATACCCTTTCAGCTAATTTCAAGTTTATTTTTTCAAAGATTTTATTTATTTATTTGACAGAGAGAGAGAGAATAAAAGTAGGGGAGGTGGGAGAGGGAGAAGCAGGCTTCCTGCAGAGAAGGGAATTGGATGTGGGGCTCAATCCCAGGACGCTAGGATCATGAACTAAGCCAAAGGCAGACGCTTAACAACTGAGCCACCCAGGCGCCCCTAATTTCAAGTTTATAATACGGTATTGTTATCTACAGTCACGTTGTTGTATATTAGATCTCCAAACGTTATTTAGATTGCATAATGAAAACTGTGTATCCCTGGACCAGCATCTCCCATATTCCACTCCCTGATAATGACCCTTTTATTCACCATCTCTATGAATTTTTTACTCTATGCAGTACTCGTCTTTCTGTATCTAGCTTATTTCACTGAGCTATTGTCATCAGATTCATCATGTTCACAAATGGAAAGATTTTCTCCTTTTTTAAGGCTGACTAATATTCCCGTGCGTGTTTATTTGTGTGTGCTTGCGCACATCCACATGTATGTGTGTGTAATCATATTTTCTTTATCCACTCATCGGTAAACAGACATTTGGGAATGTAAATTGGCACAGCAATTATAGAAGACATTATGGAAGTTCCTTAAAAAAAATGAACTACTTTATGATCCAGCAATCCAACTTCTGGATATATATCCAGAGTATTTGCAATCAGTATCTTGAAGAGATATATGTATTATTGACAAGCAAAAATAGGGAAACAACTTAAATTCTTACTCAGTGGATGAATGGATAATGTAATTTTATACATACATTCTGAGTAGGCCTGAGTTGGCTGATTACCCATCAAAATTCTTTATTCACCCTCTGTAAATCCTTAACTAGATTTAAGCCAGACATAGTCTAGTCTACAGGAAGGGACTGAAAGGTGGAAGTCCTAAATTTCTTCTTTGTATCATCCAGAGTAGGTCTGTATTTAATGCTTCCAGTTTAGTCACTTTCATAAAATTTTATTCATAAAATAAATAAACCAATAAATTGTGAAATGTTAATGAAATTAGAAATCACGGATCTAGTACAATGTCCTCATTTTTGCAGGTGAAGAAATGGAGAATCAAAGAAGTAAAGGACCTGTCTCGAAGTGACACTGCTAGTAAGTAATGTCTTGTAGATCTAGAATCAGATCTCAGACTGTTTGACCTGGATTCTAACCATTGCAGAATGATTTCTCATTTTAGACACAATGTTGAAACCTTGGAGTAAAACTGTTTCTATCCTTGTTTAGACCATATCTGGTCAGTGGCATTAGTTACATGCCACCTGTGTCAACTCTGTCTCACATTCAGAAGATACTTAAAAAGTGAGGTATTGATGTTCTTTTTAAAAAAGAGACAGTATAGCTCGTGAGATGGTATAGCAAAAGAAAAAACTGGAATTCATCATAAGACTTTCCATGCCCAAAGTGCTTAATATAAAACTTCCAATTTAATCTTCACAAATATATTGTAAGAGATGGTTTTATCCCTATTTTAGAAATAAACAAAGACTCTAATGCAGTTGATAGTTTGCTCAAGGACATAGAGCTCTTCAATGTCAGAGCTAATTTCCAATCTAAATCTCTCTGACTTTAAAGATGCCCACTCTTGCACTATACAATTCTGTATTTAAGCAGAAAACAAATAAAGGCACTGATCAATACAAATAGTACATAGTTCCAAGCTAGTATATAACCAGTTGTATAATATACTGCATAGTTCAGGGTGCTAACAAAAAATTAAATAGTGCAAGATCAGCTGGGGTTGACACTGCAAAAAGATTGATATGCTCTTACTACAGACTCTCATCTAGCAATGCTTTGAAAGCTTGCTGCTATAAAGACATTATATATAATGATATTTGTGAATGAGTAGGAAAATACTGGCAACACATATATAATGACACTACTGGTGGAGATTGATAACTTGTCAAGATACAGTGGAATGTGGGTTTCAAAGAGGGAAGGTTTACTTTAGCTGTTGGGATATGAAAGAATTGCTGACCAAAGCACATGAATTTTGAGCTGCATAGGATGTAGACATGTGGAGTTGGATAAAATCATTTTCCTCCAAGAGGAGAATATAAGAAGCACGAAGGTGGAAATAAGTAGTGACATTTGGCAATAGGGTATAAGCTAAAATCATAGAAAATGATAAGGAAGACTGAGACGTTAGGACTGAGATTCATTGGTGGAAGTCTTTGAAGCCTGGCTTTTAAAAATATATTTTACTATATAAGCCATAAGTAGTCATTGAAGGTATTGGACTTGTTATTGTTATTATTTTTGTTTGTTTGTATAATCAGAGGTCTATCTTGGGGAGAAATTGTGAGAGCCTTATGATGGATAGACTACATGGGTGAAAAATTAGAAGTGAGCAGACCAAATAGGGGGTGTGAAAATATGAGGGTGAATATCCATACTTACTGTTCAACTGTTAAAGATAATAAGACATCGCCTTTCCCTGGTAGCTATAATCATTCAGATTTCTATAGTAACTTTGAAGGGGAAGTGTTACTGATTATACCATATCTTCAGGCAGTTTTCCCTCAAAGAAACAAAAATCCGCAGATTCAATATTCATTTTCCTCCCAATTGCCCTTTTTCTTGATATTTGTTGAATGAATAAATAGGTCCCTTTTCAATCTACATATCTACCTTGAAAATTCCCATCATGTAAGGGAGAATATAGATGTCATGAGAGGTATTTTTTTTTCAATTTCTATATTATTATTATCATTATTGTCATTATCATCATCATGATGATCCTGGAACCCTAACTCTTCCTAGAGGAGTCTTTCTCAGTGAAAATGTTTCCCTGTGCTTTGAGGATCCCTGTTTACCTAAAATTTTCAATCAGTAAATTGTACTGATTGTTTACAGCAATCAGTAAATAGATTCCTGTTTACCTAAAATTTGTACTTCAGATGAAGGAAGGGAAAAGTAAGGGGTACTTGTTTATCTCTTTGTTTATCTACTGAGTAGTATAAACAAAATGTTATCCTAAAGCATTTTTCAGGGATAACAAAGGAGCAACAACAATGAAAAAACCTCTATGCAAATTTCGAATCCTTTAGCTTCTTGAAGGTCAACTGCTGGGTTTTAACACTGGAACTGAGAGGAAAGAGCCCTGAAAGCTCTCTGCCCTGGCACTGAATAAACAACACAGGACAACTCCTGCTCTTAATGAGGATTCCACTTTAAACCTACACCACTGACCTAATTTTAGAACCTTTCTTCTTCCAGGAATCATATGCATCCCTAAATGAAACTGAACAGTACCATCCCAATAGCCTGCTGCTTCCTAACTATGATCTCTCAAGTAATGGCAGTTGCCCTCTGAACAATTTGTTTTCTTTTTGCTCAGTTGATTTCACGCCCATGAAACTTTTTTCAGACATTTTATTCTTTCTAGTATGACAGTGTTGACCCTGGGTCCTCTTTAAGAATGTGCTTCTTTGAATTTGTATTAATTTGCCTATAATCAATATTTCTGCAGAATGTATCCCCTTTATATTGTCTCTCTCTTCGACTTTCTTAGAGAGAACACAGACATTTTTATCTTATCCAAATATGGGCTAACTCTCTCCAAGACAATGCCTTTGCCAGTAAAGATATTTTTGCCAAACTGATACATATTAACATTTCTGAACTTCTAAGAAAACAGCACTTTGATGTAGGGACTTCTCAAGTAAAATAAATATCTACATATCTATGTACCTATATGTGGTTTGACATTTTGTTTAGCTGGGTATTTGTAATGAAAAGATGAGTTAAAGGAGTTTTGGGTGAGAAAGGAACATAGTACTCCACCTTCCTCTAGAGACATAAGAAAGTCAGTATAGGTCAGCCTTGTGAGGGTTTGTATGAGCACAGAATATCTATAGTGCTGTGTCTGACACGCGGGAAAATTATCTGTTGAGTGAATATGTGCATTATTGGCTTGTAACTGGCAGTCCTTTTGTCTGTTTCTTTGTCTATTTGTGAAAGTAGTCTAGCAGATCAGTTAAAGATTGCATTGGTATGGCTAGAAATCTAGAATTAGAATTGAGGCAGCTGTCTCAAGAATCAACCCTTTGTTTGCTTGAATGTCATTCATCAGCCAAAAAAGTGAGTTTGTGCAGAGATTCAACTGTCTCAGTTGAGTAGCCAATGGTGCTGAGAACTGGCAAGAAATGTGGTATTCTTGGCATTGTTTCCAGATTATAACTATGGTAATGCTAGCAAGACCTAGTGGCATTCCATTTACAGTTTCTTTTTTATACATTCCAGATTGGTCTTTGGGTTTAAAGAAAATAGAGTGAGCTTCATATGATAGAGATGAAATTTACTTCATGGATTTTATTATCTGATGCAAATAAATGAAGGAAAGCATTTGTTTTGTTTCCCAAGAGGATACATTAATAAATTCTATAGAACTATGTCAATTTTAAAGAAAAAAAGGATTGTCAAAAACATTTTTTAACATAAAAAATATCATTATATTATGGGAGGTTGTTTGGCACAGAGATAAAGGCTACAGATTCTGGGGAAAATTAGTATGTGTAAAATAATGGATGTCACCATTTATTATTTGTATCACCTTGCAGAGGTTTTCAGATGTTTCTGTGCTTCATTTTCTTCCACTCTAAAAATGTGTACTTCATAGAGTTATTCTAAGTATTAAATAAGTTAATGCATGTAAAGTTTCTAACACATAAGCAAAGTAAGCTTTTGTTTTGAGTATTATTAAAGTTTGCTGACTTAGTATGATATTAATTACATCTGAAATTTTTGGTTTCTTGAACTTCCTAAATTATAATGGAAAAGAAATAAATTATGAATCCATATATGAAGACTTTTTTTATATTTAAGTTTGCAAGAGCACAAATTCTATACGTTAAAATGTTATTAGTTTGCTTAGTACATATTCAGTTCAACTCTGCCTCATATTTTCCACATAAATTTTCTACTCAAATGCATAGTAAGTTGATAGGTATTATTCTTTGGCACAAGGCTAAATCTACTTAGAATGTGACATTAAGAAAAGTAAGACTGCTGCTTTGGTAATTTATCTATATCTATAAACATATAAATCCATATATCTATTTCTATTTCTAACCCTAAATTTTTCAAGATCTTGTCATTAAATTTTATTTGGAACTTATAGTGAAATGCCTACACATATAATCTGATATTGTGGAGGAAATTATGTTTTACAAATTGACATTTATTAAATCGAGTTAAATAATTTTAATATAATACTTCTGCCCTACACATGCACACATTTAAGAAACCAAATTTGGACCACTAAGTTTTGAAACTATAAAATTGAAAAGAAAATATCGTTTATTAAAAGGAGTTCTATATTCTAGCAAATTTCACGATATGCCTATTTTTGCCAATGTCACACTTTGAAGCCAATTTACCTAGTCTGCTTTATCAAATGGCTTCCTAACTGTTCTTGAATATAGATCCTTGCTACTCAGAATCTCCCAAGCAGTTTGTTACTTCTTCATTGCAAATCTGGAAATATCTCATCTCTGTGTCTCTACAGGATGGCTTCCATAGAGAAGGAAATTCCAAAGCACCAACTATTCTTTTCAGTCTCCTTCTAATGCTACTTCCTTGATTTCATTGTTGGGATTCGTCTCCCCTCCCATGATGCTTAGTGTCTTATTTCGAATACTGCTCTTATCAACAGTTACTCTATTGTTATCTTCCAACTCTGTTTTGGCCAGCTGCTAATGAAAACAACACTCTCTTTTATTGTTTGTTTAAAAGTTTGTTTTATTATTTGTTTTATTTTTTTCTTCATTGTGATTTTGTTTACTCTTTCATCATCTAGAACACATATAAAGATTGCCAGGATCTAATTTTCTTAACTGTGCACCCGTGCCCACCGACCCCAGTTCTTCTGTTAAATTCTTGCTTGTGACTGAATTCTAGCGGGGGGAACATAGGCTAAGCTGTATGTTCTACTTACTGGTCCATGCAAACTTCCCATGCTTGATTCTCCTTGTTTTCCCCCCTCCAATGAGGACTCTGGGAGCCATATAAAATCAAAAAGCATGTACAAAAATTATAAAAATCAAAAAGCATATAAAACCAAAAGGCATAAAAAAGTAAAAACACGTTTGCTTTTTGTTTCATTTTTCTGACCATTTAATCTCCTTCCATCCACACTCTGGGATTCAGCCTTGACTTTCACTTATTTTTGGCTTAATGTTGGCTAGAATTCTATTATATCCAGTGAACATCACCAATACTGATTTTAGTTATGGACATGCACAGAGTGGATAATGCCCCACTAGCCTTATGCTGAGGGTTGCATTTGTTTATTTGAGCTTAACTGTTTATATTTCCGTGCAGTTTTTTATATATACTTTTGAGAAAGTTAGTTTGCTAGGAAGAGGGATCTAAACAATAATAAGCTCAAAAATTTTAAGTGACACTTTAACCAAATTGAGGCATGCAAAGTGAGACTATTGGAAAGCAAAGGAACACTGAAATAAAAGTATTTGTGTGAGTAATTCAAAGAAGTTCCAGGTTCCTGAAAAAAGAGAAGTAATACTAGATGAGTTTTGTTTAAAAAAAAAAAAAAAAGGAAAGAAAAAGAAAGTTTGAAAACATTTTCTTCATAGGATGAGGAGGGTTACCTTTTAAAATTTGATTCAATGTATAGGTATATTGGCATATTAGAACCTCTTTTCGTAGTTTTTGTTAACTAAATTGATGAACAAATTCCAGATTTTCTCCAATCTTTAGTTTACATTTATTTTTGTGTACAGTACTCATCTTTAGCACCTTGCCCTCCAAAACACACTATTTTGTGTGTGTGTGTAATGACCATATTTTCTCACCATATAAACTGTTCTGGTTAGAAATCCAGTATTTCATTTTTTATATGCTAAAGATGTAAATGAGGCAGACCTGGGTCAACTTTGACATGATTTCTGTAACATTTGGTATAAAGAGGGATATTTTTTGTAGTAACAGAAAATATAAATATCTTATATTTAATTGCAGTAGTTCAAATGATGAGAAGGTAGCAAGGCTCATTCAAGTGCCCAGATACAAGAGCTGATTACACGGTGTTTTGTGTTTTGTTTTGGTGCAACTTAATGTTCAGAGACAGAGATTCGCCTTTGCCAATAATATTTAACACAAGTTCACTGCAGGAATGTCACATGCCAATAGCATGAAGGATAATGTTTCTTCATGAGCCAATAAGGATATAAAATACTCCAACCTAGTGTTAGATTAATCACACCGTTTTTCCAGGCAAGGAGAAATGAAGCAATAAAGTCCAGATTTAATTGAGGCACACCTTTATGTGAGTGGTACTCAGAAGAGGTGGCCAAACCACTTGGTAATTGACATTCGGCTACAAGTGCAAAGGTAAAAGTACCCTGTTACTGGAGCATGTTGCTAGGGAACAACAGCAAGACAGTAGTGTTGACAGGCAAGAAGATCTTCATGGGGCCCCTGGACAGCTTTCACCACTGCTTGTAAAAGAGTCTCCTACACTGTGGTAGGAACTAATTGCTCTACAGTCTTCATAGAGCCATTTTAGATCAGCAAAGTTTAGCTTTGCCCGCACTGAACATTCTTCAGTTTTCCTCACAAAATCCATGATTATAGTTAAAATGTCCCCTAACTATAAATGCTTCTTCCTGTTTTTATTGCTAAACCCCCAGCTGAACCCCTCAGCAGCTGAGCTACTGAGTTCTTATTGGTGAGAACAGATAAGATGATGACATCCTGACTCAATTTACTTCATTTTTATATCAAAACAGCCTAACTTCTAAAAACAACATTTTTTGGTCTTTGTCATAGATAAGTGGATTTGAAATCAGATCAAACCAATAAATAACACACAACAGTCCCAACAGTTTGAGAGAGGAAACCTAAATTATGCAAGGGAAAGATTCAGACATTTAGAACAGAGTTATGCTTCTTGCTATGATTTATTAGGAATAGCAAACTATTTCAGAGTAAACTTGACATAAAGAATGTAGAATTCCTATGGCAAATGAAATTCCATTGACCTAAGGGCAGACTGAATTGGAAGATAAATGATTTTAGCGAAGTCTTTGCTGGGATTGAGTAATTTTCCTAGGTATCCCAGTGCATGCCATGGAAATGGCAGACCTTAATTAGGTAGACTAATATCCCTTCCTAAACTGTACCTTTTCTAATAGAAGTAAATATTATCTCTCTTCCAGCCTCTCCAAATCCCCACAACCTTCAAAAATGAAATTAGAAAACAGCAGATTCCACTTCAACCGGGCAGCCAATTAAATGGCCGAGGGTGTTTGTTTCTGTGTCCTTTTCAGAAACAATTGTATCATTAAATCGCTGAAATTGTGGTGTCAGCAGGAAATAGAGCAAATAGCTGCCAAAGGGAGAAAAAATATGAACAATACAGCTACTTTGATGTCTTCCTGCCCTCCTTTCCAGTGTCTGTTGCTGAACAAGCTACAAACAAAATGTGAGGAGCAAAGGCTTATGCGTGTGAGCCTGGGTGGTTGCAACCTGCCTTGCTGGGAGGCTTGCTCACTGGTTCCGCTCCCACTTGACACCTGAGGCAGACCGCACTAACTAATCAATGTTTCAAAACACAACTCCCACTGCCCTGCCTCTGTTCCTCTCCAATTACTGATCACTCGTGGAATTTACTCTCTCATCTTCTTTAAAAGAAAAAATCATTCTTTTATTCATTCAAAAATTCCCTATGTTGTGCTAGTTAAGGATGTATCTGTGAACAAAATAGGCAAAATCATGCCTTTAAGAAGATTACTTGGAGGTAGTAAAAACACAATAAAGTGTATACATCATACATAAATCTGCAATTCTACAGTTAGGTCAGGGAAAAGAGTTAGACTATCGTTTTTAATTAAGTAGTGAGAAGTTTGGGGAAAGGTGTTTCATGCTGTCCTCAGAGGCTCATGGCATAGTGGTTAGTAAACTATACTCTTCCTACCAGACTGATAGGGTTCTTAATCCATCCAGCTCTATATTAGTTGTATAACTTGAGAAACTTAACTTTATTTCTCCGGGTTTCAGTTTCCCCATCTCTAAAGTGAGGACCATGTTAATACCTATTGAATCATACTGTGTATCAAGGATTTATAAAATAAGAAGTAGAACATGTTACACAGTGCACATAGCAAGAACATAGCAAATATGATGTAAATTCGCTCCTTGTTATGTGCTGAGAAGAGTGTACACCTCATTTTAGAGACATCTGTGTGTGAAAACTCAACAATATTTCTTTCCTCCTTGCTAATCTGAACCTCAGTTGTCTGACCAGGAAAATTAAGATAATTCCTACCATTTGGGGCATTGTCAGGAAAATAAGAAGATTCATATTTTATAGTCATAGAAGATCCTTATAAATACCAGGCTCTCTTTTCTTCTAGACTGGGTTAAAATGCTTTGACATCTTCTCATACTATCTCAGCTAATGAAAATCACTCATGGTATTTATTACATACTAGCTTGTGCTGTCTTGGATTTCCTCCCTTCTAAAACATCATGGATAATTAGGAGCACACTGTTGTTTTAATAGCAGCTTTTGAAGGGCAGAAAAGAAACTCTCCCACATTAAAATACACCTATCAATTATATGATGTCCCCTGATGTTAAAGTGATTTAAATATGAAAAAAAAAAGTAAAGTCAGAATCAAGGAAATGTGTGTTATTTTATGTTTATGTCTAATTGCTGCTACTGTGTGATTAACTACTCAGGAACTCTATAATTCTTTGTATCCTTCCCTTTGCTAAACCCAATGCCTTGCACAATAAAAGAACTCAGTGAGTATTTCCTAGATGATTGAATGGTTGACTGCATAATTCCCCACACAAACATATTGATTTAAGGTTATCCATGTCAATTGAAAGTGGATCTTGGTCTTTCAAGTAGGGGGTATTTCTTAATTCAAAACTGCCTAGAGACCAAAAGTACATAGTAAGGAAATTTTTTAAAAGCAATATGCTTTAAGAGCATTTAAATGTTTATTTCTGTTGATCTTATCATTGGTTGGGACTCCTTTTGATCATAAGTTAGAGAAACTCAATCGGACTAATGTTAGTAATAAAGCAGGGGTGGTTTCCATAAACAGGCAGGGTTCTAGAAGCAGCGTAAAGAAATTAAGAGCAGGGATGCAGTGCAACTCGGATTGTTCCACTTCGGACACCCTTTGTTTGCATGTCCCCTCTTGCTGCTGACGAACCACTCCTAGCTGAGGGGCATCAGACCCTCTGCAGCAGGCATACAGACAAAACGCAGAGCTGATTCTGCTCTGCATTGTCAGATTCTCAGCTGGAAGACTTCAACAGCAGAGGATAATTCAGATAGTTAGGGGCTGGCGCCTCTTCTTTAAACCTTCATGGACAGCCTCCTTCAGGATGGTCAGGCTGCTGCTAATAGTCTTCTCAAGGCCCTTCCAGCTTCTTTCGCTGCTGAGTAGAAAGCCAATACCGCATGGTTTAGGTTTTCGTTGTGACAGTGCTGATTTTCTTCTATATTAATGTGTGTGTGTTACCAGTTAGTGTTTGGTCAGAGAAGCAGAATCATTATCATGCTATGGAATAAGGGATTTATTACAGGGATCTTAAGGAATTATGGGAGCTGATGGGGACGTTTCCACTAGGCTGTTGCCTCTGTATCTGACGTTGAGCCTGAAGTTGCTGTCGGTGGGTTGGGTTATTAGTTAGGTGACTGTGAAATGGAAGAGACAAGGACAAACCAGGACTCATGAAGGTAAGCTGGAACTCCTTTCTGTCTCTCACCACCACCAATGATGATGGTGCAGAAGACCTGTAGAAGAAGTAAGCAAACTTCATCAAAGAGCCACATGACCTTTAACCCCAACTCAGAGAAGCTGGAGGAGGGGAATCAGTGGAAGCTCCAGGACTTGCCTGCCTCCGTGCTGCCCTGTTCTGGTAAGGGAAGTTAGCAGGCTGGGGCATGTACAAGCTGCCCCAGAGCCTGACATCTTATCCCCTCCTTTAAGAAGAAGAATATCTATCACTTCTCTATTTGCCCAATCATGTACAAAGTTCTCTTGTGGCCTAACTGGAAACCATTGCTGGACAGGAAAAGTTTTCTTCTACGATTCAAGACTCTTTTGGCTGGTCTAAGAATTAAACTGACATGAGGTAGATTAGCAAGAGGACATCAAATTTAATTACACAAGTCTTTCATAGTATGAGGCCCATGGAAGTCAGGCAACTGAGGCTTTTAGGCCAATGGAACTAAAGAGAAGTGGGTAGATACCTGGGACTTCTAAGAGAAGGAAACAATTCACAGGAAGTTTTGGTAAACTAATGTCTGTTGGGCCATACAGGAACGATGGGACATAGGGAGGAATTTTAACAGATTTTGCTAGGTCTCTCCCTGTTCATATTACGCTGCAGTTATCTGTGATGATAGCTCTCTTTCTGGAATAAGTCCTTTATCTAGATTCATTGTTAAGGGGAAGATCAAAGGTTCTTTCTGAGTCTTATGTTTCTTAAAAATAATCAGCCTAATATAATCCACATACCAAAGAAAGACATTTTGAAGTGCATTTTGTTCCCCTACACCATACAAGGGATAAAATTATGGGAAACGGTCCCAGCTCTTCTAAGCTGATGCAATAAAAGGCATCCCAAGCAATTTGTATCAAAAACCTTGAAAACATTTATTTCCATGGACCATATGATAAGCTATTGAAGCTATAGAAACCCAATCTAGACAAATGAACAAAACGAAACCCGATTGTTTTAGAGAGGTTTCTGAGGACTTCCATCTATCTGACATTTTGACTAACAAAGTTGAAAGAGAATGGGGTATAAAACAAAAAGGAGCTGTCTTCTGCTTTTTAAGTTCTAACAAGTTGAACGTCTATCTTCATATTACCTCTCTCCCTATTGTAATTAAGTAATAATCCATTTTCTGTGTAGCAGTGAATTTTCCCTTATACTTAGACCAGAACTTATAGAACAAGTAATCAGGTTTTTTCAAACATGACATTTTAAAGGCTTTCCTCTAGCAAGTCATTCCAAGTCACATAGGAAAATTCTCTTGACAGTAGCTGTGTTGACTTGATTCCAAGACGTAAAGAGGCCTTATATAAGATAATTTTTCTTCTTCTCTACACACTTGTCTAAATCACTAACAAGTTTCTCTGGGCAGAGAAAAGTTTGTATAGGTATGTGTGTTTGTGAATATGTATATCTGTGTGTGATGCAAATTTTATTTTATTTTTATTTTCTTAAAGATTTTATTTATTTATTTGAGAGAGAGCACAAGCAGGGGGACGGGTAGAGGGAGAAGCAGACTCCCTGCTGAGCAAGGAACCTCATGCAGGGCTCCATTGTAGTACCCCAGAATCATGAACTGAGCTGAAGGCAGATGCTTAACCCACTGAGTCACCCAGGCACCCCTTGTGTGATGTACATTTTTAAAAATGAGATCCTTTTACTCTCAAATCTTGAAAAAATTTGTAAAAGTCTTCTCTTACTTCTCTTCTTCCCTACACCTCTCTGTTTTTTAGTTCTAGCAAATATCAGGTGTAATTCAATAGTATTCATCATGAATACACAAAAATGAGAAGTTTGTCTTGGAGTTTGTCTCAGTAACTATTAGGATAGTGTTCTGGAATGGTTCCACTGATTAAAATGTTTGGCTCTCAGTATTTCTTAGGATTGCTAATGTATGCTTGTTTTTGTTTTTTGTTTGTTTGTTTTGTTTTGTTTTGTTTTTGTTTTTCCCCCTAGTCTGTGTAGGACCAACTAAATAAAGTGTTTCTTTTGCTGAGGTTTTTGTTTTTGTTTTTGTTTTTTTGTTTTGTTGTTGTTGTTGTTGTTTTAAAAGATTTTATTTAATTGGAGAGACAGGGAGGGAGAGAGCAGGGGAAGGGCAGGAGAAGAGGCAAGAGAGAATCTGAAGCAGATTTGCGCTGAATATGGAGCCCAGTGTAGGGCATGATGTCACCACCACGAGATCTTACCCTGACCTGAAACCAAGAGCCAGACGCTTAATGCACTAAGTCACCAGGTGCCCCTAGGGTGGTTTTGCTTATGTAGGAAACCATAGAGGTCCTTTACATTCTTGTCCATCTTAACCTAGTGACAGGGAATTTTTATAATCAACATTTCAGAAATTATGGCAACAGTGTAATATGTTCCTTGTGGCAAGGACTTGAGTCATTCTTCCAAAAGATATCAGAGAGTGGGGCTGGGTGTTTTCAGGAGCTCTGAGACCATCACATAGTCATCATAACAGGGCCTCTTGACAAGGTTGGTATTGGTTTGAGCCCTAGATGGTGATATATTGACATGAAGAACAGGAAAAAGATTGATCACTTCCTTGTATATCTTTTCTCAGGAGGTTTGGAAAGGGGAAAATTAGTTTCAAATAATATACATTGTAAATCTCCTAAGGTTTTGCCGTGGAATGTTTTCCTCTCCCTAGAGCTTTAAGATATGCTTTAATACATAGTCACCTTATGCCAGAACTCTAGATTTTGTTATATTTGCCCAGCAAGTGGTCTTTGAACCTATTGTCATGATATAGAATATTCCAGAGATTTGTGCAAAACTGGGAATTAATTTTATTAAATCTAGCTAGTACATAAATTTAAGACCTCAAAATGACTACAGTTATTACAAACAATTAAGATATGATAGAGAATATAATGCAAACATGTGAACATTTTATAAACATTTATCTCACAGCCATGACTTAGCTTACTCAGTGTTGAGTGATCTGGCTGTTTTCTTCAGATAAATCAACTTCCCTGATAATATTACTTTATTTTAGGAGAAAGAATCATGTTCATTCTTTAAAAACCCAAAAGTGTCTTTGATCTCATTCACCTACTCAGCTCTAGAAATTAGGTAATAGTAATATGTTATTATTAGATATATATATCTTAATAATATTTATATAACATATGTAATGTATGTAATATATACATATGTGCATGTCTGTTTGTTTTCAGTGCCTACCGAATTGCCTAGGAGACAATCAGACAATCTATAACCATCACAAAACTCTGAACATAAGTTTGTCAGTTGTGCAGATATTTCACACCAGAGTGCTTATTGTTTTGAACTCCCATAACGATATTGTATTCTAAAGAAATTTTAGATTTTAAGGAATGGACATTGCATTATAGATCTCATTTATTGATATTCTAGTTATAACCTTAAATGGGAAATTGGTCTGAATATTTTAAAATAAAAAGCAACTTAATATAGACCGCATATTTCCATTTATAAATGGAAATATATACATATAAATTATATATATACACATATATATGAATGAAAATAATTTTCATTGGTAAATTTGCAAATGATTTTCTTCTTCATACATTTCTACATTTCCTAAAGTTTCAAAAGTTGTTGTGTTTTACTTTATAATTAGTTTGCTAATAAAACCAAATGTGAGACAACTAGAAAATAAAAAGTAGGTGGGAAGTGAGTTTTGAATTCTATTAAAGAATGGATATAAACAAAGCCAGCCTGAGCTGAAGTAGTTTCAGTGACATGAAGTTGTATCTGTAATGATTAGTATTTAAGTCAATAATTGTAAATTTGGGCTCTACAAAGAAACTTATTTCTTTAATACCAGGACCTCAATACTATGGTTGAAAACTGGTTTTCTAAAAGACAAATATTGAGATCTGAAACAGCATCAACCCATCTATAGCATACCATTGGGAATTTTCCTCTGAAATTTTACAATAATAACAAAAATTCAACTTTTGGAATTTGGCTTTATTAACGTATTTAGTACTATCCCATATATTTTCATTATTTTATTTCAAAGCTCTCTATTGTGAGAGTACTTTGAACTTTGTTTAATTAATAAATCAATTTATTTACAAATAGTTCATCAAATAAATGCCTTACAAATGTAAGTATAATCGGATTTCTAAATTGCCAACTTAGCCTACAGAGCCTTCACCTTGGACATCAGCATTTTACAGGATTACTTTCAGCTTTTTATTAAGGAACACAAAAATTGCTGAATCTAGCTGACAGGTTTCCTTATATGGACTAAAATTTTTGAAAATTTTCCAGTCTAACATGGTAGATTGCTTTATAGTTGTGCTTTTTGCTTTAGCTTAGAGAAATGAAGAAATTTAAAGAAAGAGAAGACAGATATCTACACTAGAAGTAATCAGTGAATCAAAATCTAGGTTTGGATAAATTTTCTTTTTGAGTATTTTTTCTGATACCTTCTTCAATGTGAAAATGAAATTACCTGAAGGCAGTTTCCATTTTTTGCTTAAAAAACTATTACATAGTAGTTTGTAGATTTTATATTTGCTTTTCCTAATTAATATCAAGAAAAATATACTTAATATTTTATGAGAGTGGTACGATATGTCAATAGTTTATCTAATGATCAATTTTTTTATCCAGCTCAAATTCTTCCTTTAATCATTATTCTGAAAAATGAAGCAAGAGTTAACTAATTATTATTAAATGTAAGATTAATTTCATAGATTGAGAAAAATTTATTCAGCTTAGAGTTTTATTATTTGGTGTATTTTAAAAGGTAAGGATTTTTCAGGGTCTCATTACTTTTCCTTGAGTTTCTTATAATAAAGTTTTCAAAGTAGCAAAGAATTTAAGCAACATAAAAATAAATCAAAGGCATCATTCAGCAGTTTGCAGTTCCCATTTATTGATACCTTTCTCTCTCTTTTTTAATAATGGTGTAAACCTAACTTAGTGTTGTTGATGAAGATAGGGTTAAGGACTGCATATAATATAAAAAATAACAAAGTAGCATGCACTTACTCCAAATTCATTTCCCAAAGTACAAAGACAAAAAATATGGCCAGAATAGAGATTTAAGTGCTGCATAAATGTAACATAAACTTTCTTTTTGATTATCTAATGTGTATTATCCCTGTTTCTCAAAATGTGTCCGGGAGTATTACCGACAGCATTAGCATCACCTGGGAACTTGTTAGAAATTCAGAATCTCAGACCCCACTCCAGACCTACTGAATCATACCCTGCATTTCAACAAGACCCTCAAGTGATTTGATGCATATTCAAGAGCACTGCTCTAGAACACCTGTTTTGTTTTGGTTTTTTTGTTTTTTGTTTTTTTCCATTTTACACTAATAACCTGGGAACAAGGAAAGGGTGCCTATTTGGAATCTAGAGTCATTCTGGCCTAAGTAACTACTTTATCACATAATATCTAAATGACGTATCATTTAACTAAGTTGAGTCTCCTTCAAAAAAATGCATTGATATCAATATCCATTACAAAACATTGTTATGAGCCTTGTCTAATTACAAAAATGCATTTTGCATGTTAAGACTATAGATGTATTAGTATAATTTAAAATTCAGATTTGTCTTATTAAGTTAGATATTACACTGTCAAATTATTTCCAAGGTTTAGAGTAGACCACGTGCAGATTTCTGGTAGCAAATCTTGTAGGTGGTGCAGCATCAATACACTTCTAAAGCTTGAGGAACAAATGTTATGTTTTCAAAATCAAATAGTGGTCAGACAAAAAGTCATTGAGTGCTTCATTGAAGGCAAGGATTCCCAGAAAGGCTACCCTTGATCACAGAAAATTCTATCTCAGAAAATGTACTCTCTTAGGGAAAATATGGGGATCTCGGAGAGATGTTTATAAAGCCATTGGAGGAAATGGGATTATCCAGCTGAAGAGTCTAATCAGTTTAATCAACTATAGTATCAAAGGAATGACACTGTCCCAACAGAAACTGTGCATATCCATTTAATAGTGCTAATATTAACAATAATAATATTATTTATTGGCCCAGCAGAAAAAATACCTTGTCTTTGAGTTTTTTCTTGCAATGAAGTCATATCCACTTAATTTTCATTGATTACTTTTTGCATTAAAAATGAATGGTATTTCCTAAACCTGACATGGTAAAAATCATTGCTTAAACTACCATCAAGGAGACATTGTAAGAGATTTTAAAAATTACTGGTATTTGTTTGAATGTTTTGTTTTTGTTTTTTTCAACTAAGAGAAGTGGTTACCAGGGTATCTAGTAACTAGATATTTTTCCAATAAAGGATTGTGTATTGATAAAATCCCTTCGTGAATGCTGTCTACTCTCTCCTTATAAAAGGGTCAATTTTCAGGTTTATAGGAGTGTCTTCATACTTCATACCTAAAATTACCTAAAAATACTTCATACCTAAAATTCTAGGAAAGAGAGAGATGAGGCATTATAATTTACCAAGAACTCACTCTTAATAGAAAGATGTGAATCAATATATCTACCCATTTAAATGTTTCTAGTTCTGCTAACTTAATTCAGAGAAAAACAATCATCTGGTTTATTTTGAATTTCTCTTAAAAGATCATGCAAGTACATTCTTAGGGCTATTATTTTTCCTTAGAGAATACATGTTCTTCTGATCTGTTCCTCTAGATATAATCTTAAAATAAGTGTTTTGGTGATAGCTGCACTGGTCACCTACAAATGTGTTCTCTCTGCTTCTTGGTGAATAAAATTTGTGTATGATATTTCTGTATTTAAAAAAAAAAAAAAGGAGCACTCCAAGTCTGTAGCAATATATTATCTTTCACCAAACAAAATATAAGATCAAGGCTAAATAGCTACTAATTAAACTTAACAGTTATCATTATCATTACATTTCCCATTTTAAAGTATCTTATCCCTCTTAATTTCTGTCCCTCTATCTCTGCCCAAATGCAGAAAGAACTGGAGTTTACATTAGATTTTTATTTTTAAAGGTTGTATTTATTTGACAGAGAGAGACACAGCAGGAGAGGGAACACAAGCAGGGAGAGTGGGACAGGGAGAAGCAGGCTTCCCGCCAAGCAGGGAGCCCCATGTGTGGCTCCATCCCAGGACCCCAGGAGCATGACCTGAGCCTAAGGCAGATGCTTAATGATTGAGCCACCCAGGCGCTCCTTTACATTAGTTTTTAAGTGAATAGCTAAAATGCTCATTTTAAAGCAATAGATTGCTTAGGAGTGAAAGCAACACTTTTGATAGCTTACACAAGATTGTGAATTAGGTAGTTTGTTTTTGTTATTTGATAGAATCCTCACCCTATTCATGGTTACTTCCATTATTGAACACTTCTTTACATCAGAATGGTTTTTCCCAGGCCACCACCTTAAGGAGCATATACCAAAATTTTCCTGCAAATGCCCACCAGGGGAATCCCTTCCCGAGAGTATAGCACTTGGATTTCTTTATCTTTCCCAAGACTAATTGTGTCTATTTCTCAATCCTCTAAAGTGTACCATTTTGTACTGAGTCTGTTGGGTGAAATTTGAGATACTAAACCAAGTGAGAACAATGTGCTGATTGATGTGTTTGTTGCCGTCTTCCCTCATTACAAATATATATGTGCTCTTTAACTATTTTCTGAATATTTTAACCTGAAGTGCATTCCTCAAAATGGGAATCACAAGTATAGTACACTGTAGTAGCTCTAGTAGTAAAATTATAGAGTAATGTTTGATGGTCAAAACTGATTTGGCATTTCTTTAATGAAAGCTCAATGGTAGACACAAATGAATAAGCTTGACTTGAGTATTTATTCTAAAATCATTGTTTATTCTAGATTTGACGGATCGGCCTAGGACCATGGAGAAATTCTTACTTTATTTTTGAAATAGTACAATTTGAGTGTTAGCTTGTGACCTGACTCAGCCTGTAATGATGTAGTCCAGATATAGTTTATTTTATAACAAACTTCAGCTCTCATTTGCTGTCCCCTCGTTTTCATCACTTTTATTTTTACAAGCAGTTAGGATGTGCCAACATGGCATTATTTTATCATGCATGATCTTTTTTATGGGTCTGTCATGCATTAAACTGTCTGTAAGATGTTCATATTCATGGTTGTGAAGAGTACTTGCTGGTTCTTCACAAACTGATCAGATATTTAATGGGGTTCTAGTTTGAGCTTATTGGAAACAGTAATGTAATAATCCTCACACAGTTTGCTCAGAACATAAATTTCCCTCACTTCATCTTTTGAGATGAAGGTATTTTGAATTCCTGGGACTTAGTCTGTACCATACTACCATTTCTGTCATTGTATTTAAGATTTCTGTTACATTAATATGCATCTCTAGCTGATAAATCTATCTTCTTGGTTTTCTTGACACATTTATTTCAAAGTTAAAACGTTTAAGAGAGCAAGGTGAATTAATCTTTAGGAAAATTTGGAATGTTTATCTTATGATATTGTGTAATGTTTTTGCAATGATCTTGTGAATGCCTTAAGAGTCAGCCATTTTATTCAGCGAGTTCTTAATTCGATCTCTCTGCCTACTTGGGTGACAGTGTCAAACATAAATGTTCAGTAAGTAAATATCATCCCACCATTATTCCTTTTACATTATTTAATAAACAAGCAAATAAAATAGTTGCATCTGTTTAAATAAAGATGATGTCTCAGCCTACCTTCCCTCTACTGTTAAGCCCCTTCAAATTTCTCTGAATTGTTCTGATTTGAGGTGAAGTCTATACTCTGACAGTCTCCAACATTCTGTTTTGTCTTGTTCTATCTCATATAATCTTATTTCTCTTGTCTTCAAAACCATGTTAAGCTTCTCTCAGTTTCTCTGATGGCCTGCCTTTCTTTCAGGTTCTTTGTAATTCTGTTTTGTTTGTTGTTATTGTTGACTGCTGTTGACCCCCGCTGTTGACTCTGCTTTTGTGATTCAACCTTTCACTCAAACAATCTCCTCCGTAATCTTCATATTCCAGCTTCAATATTTTTTGCCTCAGAGAGGTTTGTCTCTGCTTCTACAGATTCCATTACCATTTTCTGATATACACCTTTATTAACAGTTGTTTTTTCTGTGGAGCAGTTATTGTAATTAATCGATTGCTTAATGATTATTAGTGAAAACTCCATCCGTTAACTAAAGGTGCATGGTTGCTAAGGTCTTCTGTCTTGTATTCCACCTAATGTTTAAATTGTAGCCAATACTCTTTATGTATTTGCTGAGTGAATAGACAGATGGAAGAACCTTCAAATAGATGTTCTAAATAGCAGTTTCTAAGAAGCCGTAAAGAAATATATAATTTGTATTGTAACAATATTATTAAAGTAGAGGATCTCTGTGGGTTTAGGGTTGAATACCTCGGGTGATAGTAACCTGAGTTTCTGTGCTAATAAAAGAAATGTTACAATATCAAAAGATCCATGGGTTTCTGCATAAGTTGTCTACCAAGCACATGGCAATCCAGTCGCCTAAAAAAAAATTGTTTTAACTTTTAAAGGGGAAACACAGCCAAGCTTTGCTAAATTCTTCATCCTTATATTAATAAGGCTTAGTGTGATTAAGAGAGAGGATTTTCAAGCTTATGTAGTCAGCTGTTTTTTCCTCAGCTGTAGGCGTTGCTGACTTAAGCAAGTCTGAGACATTATTTATCAATATTAAGTACAGAACTATTCAATTGCTAGTTCTTTATAATGCAATGTACATGTGTAACTGGAACCATTATTTATAATTGAAGCTGATTTTTTAGACATCCCATGCTAAATAGCTACATTGAGATGTAAATTATTCTGTAAAAAGTCAAGAGTTTAGAACATAAAGCAGAAATCCATACTATGTAAAGATTTTAGAATCTCAATTGACAAGCTACTTACTGATCCACTAAAATGTCAGATAATGCATTTAGGCATTTTTATTACAATTTCCAAGGGAAATGACATTTGGTGGCTAGAAATAATTCCCTGGAAAATATATCTTTTAGGTTAGCACTGATTGAACTGATTAGGTTGATAATACTGTGAATTAAATTATAGGAGGAAGGAAAAAATGTCACTGCCAAATATTTCATCTAGAATCCCTGCCTTCATATCGTTTGTTATGGTTCTGAGTTTTTGAGCGTTTTTAGCTCTCTGCATCATGATCTCTCTGTAAGTATCATTTATTGTTACAAAATAGTTATTGCTATAGTAAAAATATTACCTAACAAATTGTAGATGAGTGGGTATACTTCTCACTCAATGTATATATAAATACTTCTTCAAAAGGAAAAAAAAAAACTTAGTGGTGAAAACTGATTTTATGTTAAGTGTGACTTTCTTTAAAAAAAATAATTGAAAGAAAGAAGATTATTTGTCACAGTTCTTCAACTTGTTTCTTCTTGCAAAAGGTAAAATCGAGAAATATTCCAAATTAATTTGATAATTGAGCTTATAAATTATATTGAGTTTCTAAAGCACACCCACAAAAGCTGCCATCCACCTAGAGGAGTAGATAGTGCCTCATATATATTATACATTTTCAGGTGTACTTATTAGTTATGTGAATTTCAAATGCAAAATCTATAGTAGTAACAGACTATAGTTTTATACAGTCTGTATGAAATGATCACTAATCCATCCACAAAGGAGAAGGCTAAGTGCAATTGTTTGCAAGCTTGAAGACACAGAATCAGAAGGTAATTACAATTTTGGAGACGGATTAATAATGCAGTACAGCTTAGGTAGGCACTGTCTCGTGCCTATTCTTTTGAATCATCTCACAGTAGCTCATGCTGGTAGCTTGCCAACAGACACAATGTGGCTTGGCACCTTTATTTCTATTTTTTCTATAATGAATGATATCTTAAAAGTTGATCATATGATTCTAAAAAAGAAAAAAGAAGAGGAGGACGAGGAGAAGAAGGGGGCGGGAGGGAAGCAACATGTTTTTAGCCTGACCAATAGCTTTCAGAAGTCTTCTTGCTGTGAACTCAACTCTACTTGCAGATGGATGAGTAGAATCACCAGGACAGGCAGGTATTGCTAAACGCCTGACAAGTATACATTCTTTCCTGCTTTAGAATTTTATTTTGGAGAGGCAGCATTGTACCCCGTTAAAAATACCACCCCCCCATATTTTCATGCAGCTAGCTGTGGTCCTGGTACCAGTTCTAGCTTACCAGACTTGAGAGGGCAAATACTGAGGAGGGCTTCTGGGAAAGCTATTGATTTACTGACTAAAAGGGACTGACGAGGCTGTCAGGAACTGTTTGTTCGTGGTTATGCCCCCATCTCTCACTTCCTCACATCCCAGATCATCCATGAGGTAGAGTAGTTGCATTGTGGTCTTAAGGATGAAAGCTACAAGTTAATGATACTCAAGCAAGATGCTTGATCTAGCTCAGATCTCTGGCGATTTTCTGAGCAAATTTTGATTATATATTCTGACTGCGTGTTATGTGAGAAAATTAGCCTTTTTTATTATTATACTGCTGTGGTGACTTAACAAAATGCAGCCACTTTAAATCCTCATGGACGCAGACATGAAAAATGGAAGAACCACAAGTATGCTATCATTTTGCAAAGGTCATCACTTATAAACAGACATCTATTCTGTCAAATGATAGAACAAACTTTGCAAGTTTGATTTAGTTCACTCGGGGAAAATCAGTAGCAACTAAATGGGTCCTAGACATGTGAAATTACTAATGGGATAAGGTTTAGATAAAAGAGTGCATCAAAGAAGGCATTTTTATGCTATGACTCAAATGCCACATCTATATTGAAAAATTAGAAGAAGGAAGTTGGAATTTAGAATAAATTAGCTGCAGAATAATAAAAATCATCTTTATACATATGTATCATATGCATGAGCCAAAGGTGACTTTTGTCAGTTAAATAGCATAGTCAGAGGTTATGTATTGCCAAATTAAAGGCCACACTGGGGATTAGCTCCAAAAAGCGATTTTTAAAAAAAAATTTTGTTTGCTTGTTTTGTCTTTTATTGTCTGTTACTTTAAACTTTATGTGAATAAGATGCCTAATTTAAAAGTCAGAAGGTTTTATACAAAAATCCAGATTTTTAATCTTCTCACAAAATATCAAAAGATATAGCAACAGTAGCCCACTTTCCAGTAAAGTTCAACTGTAGCTAAGCAACTACTGAATGCTATTTTTAGTTTACTGTAATATCTTATATGACCTATTCCTTTAAGCTGTCTTCTGATTCTCTCTGGCTCACTAGACTGTTTTACTCATTTTTTTGGCCTATGAAAGAATGTGAAATTAAAATATTTAAATAGTATAATCTGCAAAGTTTCATATTATCATTAAAAATAGAGAAGCTTATTCAAATCTAATTTTAAGTGACAGCACAAAAATCTAATTAATTGAATAAATTAGATAATATTGGCAAGAATAATCCCCTCAATTTTTTTGTTGTTATTTTTTGCCTGTACTTCACAAAGTGCTATATAGAGTCTAGCTTTTTGTATTAGCATTTGAATACATCTCAAAATGTGAAATTCTGTAGCTGGTCCCAATAGAGATACCCATTGTGAATGGAATCACAATTTACAAAATATTTATTAGCAAACTAAAAGGGGTCTCTTTACAGAAGTTTAGTACATAATAGTATGTGCTTGCTTTATGAATGTGTTCATGTGCTGTTGGTTTTTGTTTCTTGTTTTTCTAAGTAGTTAGGACTCTTTAAAGAAGCACTTGGAATTAGGTCCAAGATCTTTTTTTTTTTTTTTTTAAGATTTTATTTATTTATCTGAGAGTAAAAGAAAGCATGAGCAGGGGGAGGGGAAGAGGGAGAGGAAGAAGCAGACTCCCCACTGAGTGGGGAGCCCTGACTGGGGACTGGATCCCAGGACCCTGAGATCATGACACAAGCCCAAATCAGACCCTTGTGACTGAGCCACTCAGGTGTCCCTAGGTTCAAGATCTTTAATTAAAATAGTCACCACATTGTGTATTGTTAGCTTCTTACTCACCTGGGAAATTATTTTACTGTGGTTGAATCTGTACTTATCTTGCCAAGATTGAAAATGTTCTAACTGCAGTTTTAAGATGTTTTATACATTTATAATAATGTATTACTAATACTTTGATATGAATTGCTGTTATTAGTGTGTGTGGGAAAACATAAATGTTATGTCAGAAAAAGCACATAAAAAACACCTAACTTAACATGTTGGAAGATCTAAGATAATATAATCTAATCTATTATATTATGTATATACATAATATAATAGATTGAAATACAATGACCCAATAAAACAGAATTTCAACATAAAACAGTAGTGGGTTTTCTAGAAAAACAAGACCAAATAAAATCTTTCACAATTAAAAAATATAAATATGGACCAAAGATAAAGTCCCCAGTCCTGTTTATCCTTTTCCCATTCATAAAAGTACACAGAATTACTCTTATTTCTTTGTTCTTTTTTCCTGTTTATTTTCTGTTATTCATCCAACATTACTTAATCTTTAGTAACATGAATCATAACATGTAACCCACGCATACAAACATCATTCTGTGTTACATTTCAAATACTGGTGCTACTATCATTGCACTTGTATTTTGTTGAATTCCAAAGTCCTTAGATGTTTATAGTTGAAGACAACATCTTGTTTGCTAAGTTATTGGGAATACTATATTATAATTTTTCTACTTTGTAAATAATGGTCATCATAGATATTCTCCATGTAGTTCTAAGTTAATCCTTATCTGATGCATTTTTCTCCTATTTTTGGAGTTGTCTTGAGTGAGTTTCCTAATAGTATTTAGTCAGATTTATCTCCAAAAGAAAGATATTAATTTGTACTTGAGATACAATCTCAAAATGAGATTTGCTTTGAAAATCTAAGTTATATTAAAACAGTTAGGGAAGGTGGTTAACAGTGTTCTAAAGTAATTATAAAATATATATTACCATCTTAAAGTCAAACTCCAAATACCGTTCAGCACTCTTTGTGTCTTGAACTGTCTCCTCCTTTCCTATAAATTTCAAAGTGGCTTATCTGTGCCCAAAAGAGATTATGGTGACAGTATCATAAAACTTAGGAATATCCAAAGAGGAAAATATTAAGAAATGGATGCAATGTGAAGTTGCCCTGAGCAAGTATCAGCTCTGTAAATATACTTCTATAACCAGCACAAGCCACCAACTAAGAGCTGCACCATTATCTGGGGATCGACCAGCTTGAGTGCAAAATTGGGAAAGCCTACAGATGGAAGGCTAATTCTTCTGTATAGTTCCATGGGGCCTATTGCCCCACTATTCCTGCAGAATAGTAAAGGGCTAATGGAACAAGGGATGTTATTTTTATCCACACAAATTATTTGGATTACCTTGTGGGAAAGTTTAAGGAGAAATTTAATGTCAAACAAATATTATGATAGATTCAAACACTCTAAACCATGCATTAAAAAAGAGTGCAAATACACTTGTGTATTTGTGATCCTGGGTACTAGATTTTGTGAATGTAAAATAAATTCCTCTGTTTCAGATTTAAGTTTAATTTGTATGCATGCTGTACATCAGGCTTCCGAAGTATGGAATCTATGATTGACCTTATTTAAAAAAACAAACAGTCTTGGGTTGAATTTAAAATGCTTAAATGATAAAATTAACACAAACATAATCAAGGCATTCATTTTGGATGTCTCATATAAAAATGAATCATGATTATATATTTTCTTATCATGAAAATGAACTGCATGTGCATACATTTTAATGTCAGCTTGGTATTGGTCTTTTCTTTCCATACGTTTGCAAATCTTTTCTACCCATGTTACCTCTTGCATTGTTCCCAGATGCATTTGAATGGAAATGGGGGGGGGCGCCTGAGAGGCTCAGTCAGTTAAGTGTCCTACTTGATTTCTGTTCAGGTCATCATCTCAGGTTTACAAGATCTAATCCTGCAATGGGTTCCATGCACAGTGGGGAGTCTGCTTGGGATTCTCTCTCTCCCTCTGTACCCCTTCCCACCAGAGCTTGGCTCTCTCTCTCTCTTTCTCACTCTCTACTGTAAATAAATAAATAGATAGATAGGTAGATAGATAGATAGATAGATAAATAGTAAGAGAGAAGAGTTAGGCTCTACGGGTTTGCTTAAAGTTTCTCAGAGTCCAGGAGAAATTTATGACCAGAGCCCCAAATACCAGTGAAAATCTGTAAATTTGAAAGGGTTGGTAAGATATTGAACTGTGTGGTTTTGTGTAAAGAGAGATGAGTTGGAATTCAGTACACATATTCTAAACTTGCCTTAACCATTTACTTAAAATATTCTCTCAATCATGGATGGTGTCTTGGATATTGAGAAGTGTTGATCACAGTTGTTCTCTTGAAATTCTTCTCCCCTGGAGTAGGGGGAGGAGTAGGAATACATCTATCACTGTGTAATGATGGCTCTTTTCCTACCTACCTCTCTCTTTCTCTAATCTATCTCTAAGTTCTCCTTGTCATTATGCAAATTATTACCAAGTGTATATGTGTATGCGTATGTGTGTGTATATATATATAAATTTATTGTTAAATATGATTAATTTATTTTAGCATCAAATTCTTTTCAAAATTTCAGAAATGCATTTTTTAAAGATTTTATTTATTTATTTTGAGAGAAAGAGAAAGTAAGAGAGAGCATGAGGGTGGATGGGTCAGAGGGAGAAACAGGCTCCCTGCTCAGCAGGGCTCAGTGGGGCTCAATCCAGGGAATTCAAATCATGACCTGAGCCAAAAGTAGACATTTAACCAACTGAGCCACCCAGGTGCCCAGAAGTGCATTTTTATTTTTATTTTTTTTAAAGATTTATTTATTTTAAAGCAAGAGAGATATTGAGAGAGAGAGAGAGAGAGAGAGAGCAAGCGCAAGCATGAACAGGGCTAGAGGCAAAGG
The DNA here is from genome assembly GCF_009829155.1 of Mustela erminea. Lineage (NCBI taxonomy): Eukaryota > Metazoa > Chordata > Mammalia > Carnivora > Mustelidae > Mustela > Mustela erminea. The sequence goes on from NC_045625.1 coordinate 57,987,163, forward strand.
GAGAGGGAGAGATGGAGAATTCTCAAACAGACTCCCCACTGAGCACTGAGACAGATGTGGAGCTTGACCCATAACCCTGTGATCATTATCTGAGCTGAAGTCAAGAGTTGGATGCTTAACTGACTGACCCATCCTGGCTCTCCTAGAAATGCATTTTTAATTGCCTCCCAGTCCCCCCAATAGAACATGACAACATCGAGTCAAAGTTTCTATGTCAAAAACTAGTCATCATCTATCTCCCTGCCCAACAGTCCCTAATTCTTTCTTGTTTACTTGCTCCTGCTGTATTCCTGCTCGCCAAACTCAAAATAAAGTCTTTTTATCTATACTTTCAATCTTACCCTCCACATCTAGTAAGGTGACAATTCCTATTGATTCAGTTTTTAAAACCTTTGGAAATTTTGCTCTTTTTATTCCAATGCTATCCTTGTTGGGGACTCCTTTTCCTGTACTATTGGAATAATTATTTATCTGGTGTTTACATTTATAATGCCATTTCCTGTGCAAATATACATTACACATTGAATATATTAAAACCTCTATGAAATAACTATGATTATGACTCTCCCCTGTCCCATAACATTCTGAATTTCCCCATTATCTCAAGATTAAAATGCAGATTTTTAGCACAATGCCAAACTTCCTTGCAACTTTATCTCTCACGTAAAAGCTTCTCTCTCCACCACTTTGTCTTCATCTCCTTTTATCAAATATCCACAGATCAAAGACCACCACCTCCATGACGTTGTACAGAAAGCCACTGCAGTGAGAAACCATCTGTCTGATCTGAACCACCAGATTTTGCCTATATCTTTCTTACAGCATACACCTTAATGGCCCTTGCATAATTTATAAGTCTCTCTCTGCGTAAAAAGAGAAATTATTATGGAAGTCCTCCAATGGGAGGTGTCAGTTTAGCTGAATTTTGAATGGTGAGTGGAATTCAATACAGAGAGACGATTGGTGAAAACAGATTGGAAATAGAGCAATACTTACATATGCATCAGAGTGGCATGTCCTGAGGACCAGGACTAGATTTAAATAGTTTAAGTATTGGATATGGTGGGAGGATTGTGCAGGATTCTAACCTACTAGCTACACAGAGAGGGCTTTGTATCTCTTGATAAGAAATGTCAAATGAGGCTGGTTAAGAGATATTTGAAAGATTTTAAATTTTGAAATCCCATGATCAATGGATCAATGGTTGTATTTTGGAATAGCCATCAGCAATTGTATTTTTGAACACCCATAGTAATGGCTGTGTAAAGTGAATGTGAACAAAATAGAAATTTAGGTTTATTTTTGTAATTAGGTATCACCCTTCTTCCCAGTTTCTCCACGCGTTGTACATTTCCATTTCCAGGTTGTCATTCTCTCTAGTCTTCAAATCTCTAATTATTAACTAAGAATAGTGCCTGGGAGATACGATCTAGGTTAGCCCTGTGAAGCTGTGTGTAAAGCATCAGCATGTTTTCATGTTCATGTTCTGTATTGCTTAATGATAGATCTACCCTTAACTTAGCTTCAGAAGAAACTTCAAAATCTTGTCCCAGGCTTGAGTCCAGAAAGGTTTCGTCTATGGATATTGCAAACTGTATAACCTATATAGGAGACAGTGAGAATGTGAGCACATGTATCCAATTATTTTTAACAGTCATGACATGGTTGTTTACCTTCAACTCCATGTGTCACTCAAGACCAGTGATGGACTAAAAGATGGGTCTATTTTTACTATATATATCTTTATAGTTACCTACAATGTTTTTATTCTTATACAAAAAGCCATACAGATGACAAGAAATTCTATATTTCATAAAATTACATTCTCAACCTCTCACATTTGCTCCTGAACTTTATCATAGAGACCACCAAATTCCTTTTCCTAAGGTCAGTGGAATTGCACCGTTGAATCCCAACCTTAGACGGTTTTCTTGGTTATTTCTACTTTAATTTCATTTTTATTTTCTTGCTCTGACCTTTTTCCATTTATATTTTTGCCATGCTTTTTATATAAAGCACATATGTTTTAGAGAAAATATATAGATATATACTAGTATAAGAAGATACTAACTAGATACACAAATGTAGAAAATAAGAATGTTATCAGCCATTCTGTGCTGTATCAGGTAAAATATGTAGACAAGTCTTTTTTTTAAAGCATTAGTTCATAAATTGCAAAACTCCTAACACCAAGTTGTTATAAAATCCCTGGTTAGAGTTTTTCTCTTGAAAATCCATTTCTAATCCAACAAAACCAGAAGGCAGCTATATATTCTACTTCATAATAGTTATAATCAATACCTCTGTATTCTTGCAATGCTAAAATGCTATTTTAATTGTACATGTGCTTACTTTATCAAGAATGGAATCAATCTTTTAAGAAATCAATATTTACAAAATAGCCTCAAATGGATGAGGAAGAGTGAATGACCCAAACATGCAGGGAAAAAAAAAAAATGACTTTGCTTTTTTATACCAATGTTAGCACAGGAGTATGTAATGAAAAATCAATTATAACATAAAATCTCATAAAGGCATTCAAGTGTTCCCTCATCAAATGACGGTATAAAAACAAGTCTGACTGCACTAGACTCCAGTTATTTTTATTTCCTTTGAGTAAGAACAGCTGTCAGAGGTGTATAATAACAATGTGCTAAATGAAGTTTTCTTCTTGGTCACTGTGTGAGATATCCAAGTTAGCAAATTCCAGAACCAGATGTGTCTGTGGATGTGGGAGGTAGGAAGAGAGGAAAAAAAGAAAGGTGCTAAATAAAAGTCTGTGACATCTCTCCCAGTGGCCTTTCCCGACAAAAGCTTTTTATTGTATCAGCATTACTGTGAGTAGTTTACAGGAAGGACAGGGAAATCCATTATGGTTAGCCTAGTTCCTATTATACTATAAACTGACCCTGTAATATTGTCTGAAGTGGATTCTGATTATATAAAGAACAATACAATGCAACTAATATTGGTCTGTGTGTGTGTGTAATAGATGCAAGTTCTATACAGATTTAAATGAATGGAAACCCTACTTCAGAGATAATGGAATGCATAATTTTTCCAGTAGTTGCACAATAATGGTTGTAGTTGTGTTTAAAGAAGTTATAGCTAAAGGAGTAGATTGTAGTAAAAATATCTGATATATTTATGCATATTTCTGTATCTTTTTTAGTTAAGGTGGTATTGTGTTTTCTTTTTCATGTGATCCCCACAAGAAGTCAGTATCTACCACACAATAGGCATTCAATAAGTAGTTGACAAATAAACAAATGGATGAAGTATGGAATGAGTAGTCAAATAACCCAAAGAGATAGTCAATGTAATTGTAATTATCTTGATTTTGAAGATAAGAAAAGTGAGTTCAGAGCAAGATGAGGATTTTATGAAGGTTATGTGGCAAAATGAGTAGCAAGGCCAAAAATAATGTTTAGGTCTCCATTCCTATAGCATATTGCATTTGTGTTTAGATTTTCACCAATTTGTATGACTTCCATTTATCATTCAGGTGCACATAATTTTGATCTTCTTTAGTTTTTTCATAATCAGTATGAAAATTGGCCTTGAGGTTGGAAGAAGACACTGTGAAAGCTAAGTATTTTCCCTCCAAGTTTAGAATATTAAAAGGGAAACGTCAAGACAGTTTAAGGAAAACCAGCACCTCGCAGTAGGGGAGAAGGGGGAAGGCTAAGGGTTACACACCAAATATGAAATCTAACAACATTATCTACATAAAGCATAAGCAAAGTAAAAGGGGAAAAATGCTCGGCATAAGTATACCAAATTTGAATATCCAAAATTGGCTCTTGCACCCACTTTTATGGGAAAGGGGCCAAATGGAGTTTGCAGTCAAAAATGGTTCCCATTTACCAGGCATGCTTCTTCTGTGACAAAGAGCAATTTGATAATGTAGGTACAGCAGGAGACTAGGAGCAGCAGCTTGTTCTCAAGGCTATTTTGGAGGCAGGTGTCCTCTGCTTAGAATAACAATGTATTAATGGAAAACCATCTTTGCAATCTTTCGTGTTTAAAAATCACTCAGACTTGTCAAACTTCCAGTCCCTTGTTTGAAGACAATGTTACAAGGCTGTCTGTTCAGGAATGAATAAATACTCTAAAGGCTTATTGACAAATGGAAGACAATGAAACTTCAGCCAAAAGCTTTAGAATCCATTGGGAATTATGGAAACATTTTTCTCCAAACATTGGGGAAAGATCCAAACCTCCATTATTCCTCTCCTTTTAATACAACCACACTTTCCCCGCCTTTTTAATTCTCAGTGAACATACTATTTCTCTTTTGTTTGCCATAGAAATATTACTTTCCTCAAAATCATGTTTTCTTAACGTACAATTTGTCTGAATTTTTTTTTTGATTCTTCAATACACATTTTTAAAGTAGGCATGACTGATAGTGATAATGGTAGACTATGCATTTTTTTTTCTTTTGATATGCCTCTGTACTTCTGAAATCATATTTTCTCCTTTTCATTTGTTATTTGGAATTGGGAGAAGGTATATACATGTCTTGATATTTCTTTACACATTAGTGAGTATTTTCCTTTGACTGTTCTTTCTCTTAAGTGCTATATACATTTTTTATCATAGATTCTTGAGTTTAACCCTGAAACAAAAATGAAGGTTCTAGTGTGAGTTTTATTGATTTATACTATTCTTCCTTGTTTTTAAGTCTCTATACAGACCTCTTCTGTATCCAAAAGGAGAATAATGTGTTAGTGAAACACCATTTAATAATTGTGAAGAAGAATTCCTAGTCTGTGATACCCCAAAGGATCTCTAGTTACTTCAATAAGTATTCAACTCTTGACATAATATATCATTAAATGTTTTATGTCATGCTGCATTTTTTGGAACAAAAGAAAGGTAGCAAATCAATGATATCCAGTGTTAAGGTATTAACACAACTCCAAAAATGTTATCAAATATTACTTTAGCCTGCAAAATTGTACTATTTTTAGTCTAGGTTTCTCCTTTTCATTTAAAAAGCCACTCTGTTTGGGGGTTTCCCTGGGTAACTCAGTAGATTGAGTCTGTCTTTGGTTCAGATTATGATCCCAGGGTCCTGGGAGGAGTCCCATGTGGGGCTTTCTGCTCAGGGGGAAGTCTGCTGCTCTCTCTCCCTCTGCCCCTTCTTGCCTGTGTGCTCTCTCTGTTTCACTTTCTCTCTCTCTCAAATAAATAAACAAAATCTCTAGAAAAATAAAATAAGGTCTATTCCGTGTCCTTTATTTTGTGGAGAAAATTAATAGTGAACATATATATAGATATAGATATCAAGACTAAAATATTGACTAAATATCTTAAAAGTACCAAGATTAAAATAATAAAATTTTAGACCCAGCTATTCTTTTAGGATTTGTTCCAATAGTCAGTATTAATGTACTCTCACAAATATGCAGTCTTTAAGTATATTTAATGCAACATTGTTTATAATAGCAAAACAATTAGAAACAGTGTATCATCTTTTAACAGTAGCCCCCTTTAATCAATTCTACTACCTTTGTGTAGTGAAACACAATACAGAACTTAAAAAGCATGATAGAGATTAACTGCTTGCATTTCTTGCTATAAAGTTTTATTATTTTATGACCAAAACTGAGAAGATAGAAAAATTGATAAGTAACAGCACAATTAGAATTAGAATGCTAAGACGAGAAGAGAAGCCGCTGCAGAAGCTGGTCTGCTGAGTTCCTTTAGATATATACATGTATCACAAACTAATTCTACAAGGCACTATAGATACTTACAACACTTGAATTCAAATGGAGAGGTAATATTTTTAGACTCTGGATGATGTAAGGGACAAAAGATAAGCTCATAGAAAATTTCTAAGGAATTAAAAATTCCTGTATTTCAATTATTAGTAATTTTTTGAGAAACAATGTTACAAGTATGTTTAATCTCTAGTTATTAGAAGTTGCTTTATTTTCTACAGATTGGTTCACATATGTGAAAATCATTATTCTGAGTGATGACAGGAAAATCTATAGGAAAGACTATTTATCCAAGTTACAAACCATATATCAGCATCACAGTGTTTAACTTTCATCAATGGGTTTTATTTTCTTGAGTCTTTTATATGATTCTGTTTATCAGAAAATAAACCAGCTATTGAGAGAGACTATAAGGATGAGATGAAAACGTTTATAATTGTAAATTTAAAATGTTAAGTAGTGTTAAGGTTATAGACACTATACATGACTAGTAGTGCAGTGGCTGGAATATTGTCCCTTCAATTTATAGTATAAAATGAACACATAAGGGCACCTGGATGGCTCAGTCAACTAAGTGTCTGACTCTTGATTTTGGCTCAGGTCATGATCTTGCAGTGTGGGACGGAGTGCCATGTGAGGCTTATGCTCAGCTTGGTGTCTGCTTGTCTTTCTCCCTCTGCTCCTCCCCCTGCTCACACACTCTCTCTCTCAAATATATAAATTAATTAAATATTTTTTAAAAGAACAAATAATGAGTTAGATTAGAAATGTACCAATTTTTCCAGGGGAAAGGGAGTGGAGGCTAGACTGTCAATATTTGATAATCAGGTCCTTGACTGTATAGTAACTTTAATGGGAAAAGGTGTCAATTAGGGATAGAGAAAAATTATGGTAGTGAAAACACAAGAAATGTCCACTGAAGCATGTGCTCGCCAACCTATATGCAAATATTGTCTGCTTGAGAGTTTTCTCAGTTCTGGATATGTCAGTTTTCATCTATCAAAACTAGCTACTATTTATTCTTCTCCTACCCACTTAAGCCCCCATGTTGAAACAAGATGGGATTGGGAGGGAGACAAACCATAAGTGACTCTTAATCTCACAAAATAAACTAAGGGTTGCTGGGGGGAGGGGGTTTGGGAGAAGGGGATGGGATTATGGACATTGGGGAGGGTATGTGCTTTGGTGAGTGCTGTGAAGTGTGTAAACCTGGTGATTCACAGACCTGTACCCCTGGGGATAAAAATATATGTTTATAAAAAATAAAAAATTAAAAAAAAAACCTAGCTACTATTACTTGTAATGATTCTAGGACTATTGAGTAAACTTTTGATGACTTACCTAACCAGGTCTATAATCCCAGGGTGAGAATACCCTATTCTGGGTAATGTAGGGTCTATATAGCAGTTATAATATGAAATTTACTTTTTTCAAGCAAACACCTTAACCTCACTATAAGTCTTACACACATATTTCTAGGGAGATCTCTTTATTTAATGTCCTTTCCTTTAACAAAATTTAAAGATTGTAATTTCTGGAGATGGTAGGTTGTTTTGTTTTTGTTTTTTTTATTCCATAATCACACAGCTACTTTGTGAGATAGCTGAAATTAGCATTTTGGTTCCCTCCCTCCCAGGAAAGTTCTTTGTCGTGTCCATTCTGGTGTCCAAAGCAGACTATTTTCAGATTTCTGGTAATTACAACTCATGAATCAGAAAAATAGGCAATAATCTAAAATATTCTACAGCTAATAGTTTCTTAACAATTATTTATTGTTAATGACTATAATGAAAGGCATTCTACCCAAGTTTTGCAATATTACTATATAAGAATCATTATAATAATAAACTATACAGTGTTAGTAATAATAAATATTAAAACAGTAAACCATAAAATGATAATGGCCAAGGTTTATCAAACATTTGCAATGTATCTTGGCACACTGTAATGTCATTGTATACATTAATTAATTTAATTTCCTTAATATAATGAAGTAGAATCTGTTTAATCATAAGTTTACAAAAGAAACTAAGCCTTTAGAAAGTTTTATGTACTTTCTAACCAATGAAGAGGACAGAAATGATTGAAATATTTCCTTGCATTTAAGAAACATCTGCTCTATCTTTACAGCTCTAATATGCAAAATTATATAATGCAAGTAAGAAATTAAATATCACAGAAGTAGTAAAAATGCTTTTCAATAACAATAATATAACACATCATTATAGTTGTTCAATATATGGTATCTCTTTCAGACTATGCTAATATATTTTTTTTCATTGTTTTCTTTCTTTGAAAGGGGTATCAAACACATGGGAAATGAGTCATCTACCTTTGATTTTATCTAAATCTTTAGATTTTATTATTTGATAGCAAAAACTAAATATTGTTTTCTGAAAATTATGGCAATTGACTGAAAAATATAAAGTGGATGAATGCATAGGTGGAGTGCAGAGATGCATTTAAAAAGCCAGGTTGTAAAAATTCTCTATGATCTTAACTGTAATGTATCCCTTTACTGTTATTGAAAATTGAATGTTTGGCTTGGCAAGGAACATATCTTTACTATAACTGGAACCAGTGGAACTCTAATTTGGCAAATAGGCTTCCTTATTGAATAATGGATCCTTTAGAATATATTGCTATTGGAACCTATAATGTGTTCCTAAGTTTAACTTTTCAGGAGAGGTATGCTGATTTCTATTCTAGGGCACAAGCAGTTACTTTTCCTTTCAGAATAAAAATCTATTAAGAATTATCATTCACAGGGCACCTGAGTGGCTCAGTGGGTTAAGCCTCTGCCCTCAGCTCAGGTCACGATGCCAGGGTCCTGGGATCGAGCCCCGCATCCGGCTCCCTGCTCTGCCGGAATCCTGCGTCTCCCTCTCCCACTCCCTTTGTTTTTGTTTCCTCTCTCACTCTGTTTCTCTCTGTCAAATAAATAAATAAAGTCTTTAAAAAAACCTTATCTTTCACAAAAATAGTTATTTGATTTAGTAATGATAAAAGTATTTTTACGATAGGTTTTTAATGCTTTACTTTTTCTTTTAAATAAAGGAACCCCAAAACTAAAGAGCCACCTGTTACTTTAGGAAACATCTTTTCTGCCTGGTGTTTTGGATCATTGCATTCATTCATGCATATGTTCTTTAGTCCTCCTTGCCTTGCTTGGAACTGTGTCATAGGAAATGGAAACTATACCACTTGAGCTTTTAAATATGAAGGATGCCTTAGAAATGCCAAATTTCCACATTGGAAATGTTTCCAAATCATTGTAGTAAAACCATTACAACCAGAAGTAAATATTCACACAGATATTTATCATACGAACATTCCTATGCTGCTTTCCCTTAGCTCTGATTAAATAGCTGAAATTGAACATCTTGGTTTCACCCTCAGCACACAGCCAATGTTAGCTACACTCCTCCATATGAATCCGATTTGTTGATTGACATATTGATTATTGATTCATTTATTTACTTAATCTGAATTTATTTTGGAGTTTACGTTGGCAACTTACATATTGTTAGAGAAACACTGTAGAGGTGGGTCATCTCCAAATTTTAAGCATGAATATGACTCAAGGTCACCCTGGTAACTCACTTTTCCTGTCCGAATGAAATGCTCACTGTAAAGAAGACTAAGCCCAGGTTGAGTATGCTTGCCTGATCCTGGTTTTTTTTTGTTTGTTTGTTTTTTTATTGTTGTTGTTAGAATAACAAGGCAATGAAAAGAACATTGTTTACATCTATGTCTCACACACTGAGTATATAAGGGAGTATGTAAAACTAAAGAAAAATCTTTAGGTACATCTTTCTGGAATTTAGTTTTCTTTGCATTACTCAAATATTTAGGGGAAATGATGCTATAGATAGTCCCACAAATTAAAATAATAAGAAGAAATAAAATAATTTTTCTCTTGCAGACTCTTTTAAGTTGGGCCCCAGATATTGCAGAGATTCAAATTCACCAGACTTAATTATTAGGAGCCTATGGGTCAAAAAGTTTGGGTAGCATTGATCTCAGTGGATAAGCATTCTTATCATAATCTAGCTAATGGAGGATGGGGGAATATTGCAAGAATAATTAATAGAAATAAAATGGGTAAATTTGGTGCATGAGAGATCAACAACATGTAGGAAGAAAGAAACAATCCAAAAAAGGTCAAACACCACAATATTAATGTTCTTGATACTGCAAAAGCAAAGTAACTGAAGACTATGCTTGGGTTTTGATATACTAAACTGACTTCTAGAGAGGCTGATCTGCTTCTGTTTCACTACTAGATACCTGGGCTGGGGCCCCTTCCTGTGCTAACAATATTATATTAGTTGAGTAATTTAAAGAATCATGAAGTGATTTTCAAACAGTAAGGAAAAATTTGGGGAAAAATAATATCAGTTTCTCTACAAGTGAAGCAAATTGAGTGTGTACTCACATCATCTGCATAGTGCATGAATTTATTGTTTTTCTCCTACCTGTGGTCCAAATTCAGTGGAGAAAATCAGTCACATACTTGTGTATTTATGTTGCCGTGAGGGTCTATCCTTTATAATCCCAGCCCTTACGAGTCTTAGACTATAATACTGCAAAGTGTTCTGTTGGTCCACATGAACAGTTAGTCTGCACTCTGGCCAAGGAGCTCAGGGACACAGAACAGTGTCAAGAGAGATATTAACAATGCCCAAGGATTTCCTAAGCATATTCTGTTTATTAATTTTGGTAATGTAAACATCACAAATCTAAGCTATATATCTCAGGCTTATCTTAGACATACTTATAAAACAACAACAACAACAACAATACAAGACCCAAATAATGTGTCTAACCATAACTGAGGGTTGGCATAAGAAATTAAAGTAGATCTAATCCTCTGTCATTACAAAAGATAATTTCCATTATGATCTTCAATGTTCTTTATGTACAGACACTATGTAAAAATATACACATGTGTTTAGATGAATTGAATAGTTTCATATGTCTAGGTGATCCAAACTATCATGTTTTGTTTTGCCTGGTAGGATGCTCAGTGCTAAATGTGGTTTCAAATCTTGTAACCTGATCAACCAATTTAGGGTTATGCTGTTCTTTTTACCTTATTTTTATGTCTTAGCTAGCATACTTTGTTTGCCTCTATCTTGGGTCTTCTTTTATATTGCTTTTATTGTAAATCATCTTATATCCCTCTTGAAAATATATGGATTAAAAATAAATCAACTTAAAAGAAGATCAAGGATGCAAGATGATAGAGCATTATATTCAATCAATAAACTTTATTGATCATCTCCTATTTGAAAGGCACTGCAAGAGAATAAGGATATCATGATGAATAAGAAATCATCTCTGACCCTGAAGAAGTATATCCAGTTGTGTTTAGTTGTATTTATAAAACTAAATCCGGTTTTCTATGCCAGCATAACAAATCACCACACCACACATTTCCTGGCTTAAAACAACACAGATTTGTCATCTTACTGTTCTGTAGGTCTGTATGTCAGCTTAACTAGTTACTTTCCTTGGGTCTCATAAGGCAGATGTCAAGGCATTTGCCTGTCTAGGCTCCCATCTAAAGACTATTGGGGAGAATCGTCTTTCAAGCTCATTCAGGTTGTTGGCAGAATGAAATTCCTTGGGGCTTTAGACCTGGGGCCTTCACTAACTGTTAGCTAATACCCAGAGACTTCTCTTAGCACCTAAGGGACATCTGCAGCCTTGCTTGCATAGCTCTCTCATCTCCAAAACAATAAAAGTGCATAAAACCCCTCTTATACTTCTTACTCTTTGACTTTTCTTTCTGCTTCAGCCAGAGAAAGTTCTGTTTGGGGGCTTATGTGATTGACTGGGCCCGTCCAGGTGAGGATAATACAGGACAAGCTTCATATCCTTAAGTCCATAACTTTAATCACTTCTACAAAATCCCTTCTGCCTTTCTCCACATCCTCTCCAGAAAACAGTGTGGAGAAAGAAATATTTTAAGAAATTAAAAATAGAGCTACTGTATGACCCTAATTGCACTACTGGGTATTTACCTCAAAGATACAGATGTAGTGAACAGAAGGGCCATCTGTACTCCAATGTTCATAGCAGCAATGGCCACGGTCACCAAATTGTGGAAAGAACCAAGATGCACTTCAACAGACAAGTGGATAAGGAAGATGTGGTCCATATACACTATGGAGTATTATGCCTCCATCAGAAAGGATGAATACCCAACTTTTGTAGCAACATGGACGGGACTGGAAGAGATTATGCTGAGTGAAATAAGTCAACCAGAGATAGTCAATTATCAAATGGTTTCACTTATTTGTGGAGAGCATAACAAATAACACGGAGGACGTGGGGAGATGGAGAGGAGAAGGGACTTGGGGGAAATTGGAGGAGGAGATGAACTATGAGAGACTGTGGACTCTGAGACACAAACTGAGGGTTTTGGCGGGGGGTGGTGGAGGAATGGGTGAGCCTGGTGGTGCGTATTAAGGAGGGCACGTATTGCATGGAGCACTGGGTATGGTGCGTAAACAATGAATCTTGGAACACTGAAAAAATAATATTAATTTTAAAAAAGACCTTGAAAACTGAAAAGAAAAGTCCCTTATGCTATGTAAAGTAGCATATTTACAGGACTCGGGAATTAGAGTAGGGATATGATTCTGCCTACTATAAATACTATAAGGGAAAAGAGTGTGATGTAAACAAGTTCTTCAATAAAATAATCTGAATGCTATGTAATCACACAGAAAGGAATAACTATAATTGATCAACACAGGAGAAACTCAGAAGTAAAACTCAGAAAATAAAAACAAATAATCAAAATAGATTAAAGAGGCAATTCAGTTTTACCCACATACAATGTTATTTATCATTAAAAAATGGATGGTTAAATTTCTATTATTCCTGGAAATGATGCAGGGTGACACAAACATTTTCCTGTTTTGTGATAAAACTAAGAGAAAACATCTCTTAGACAAACTGGTGGAGCTGGGCTAGTTTTCTGGCTCATAACAAATACTTAAGCAACTATTTATTCTCTAGCTGATTTCCTTTGTAATTTCTCTGTTGATAAAAATGCATTTCTCAATGAATTTGGAAGTCACTTATAGTTTGGGTGAAAGTATGACTTACATGTTGTCACTCACAATCCTTTATAGGAAAAGAATTAATTTATATCTGTAACTATATAAGTGAAGGGTATTTGAAATATTCAAATATCCAGAATTGCTTAATATTCTGTTTTCAGGGAAAACCAGCTCCTGGCTGGTTTTATATATATATATAAAACCAGCCATATATATATGTTACATTTATATATATTTATATAAAATACACTGTATTTTAAAAGATTAAAAAGGATAACCCAGGAACCCATACAAGAATAAATACCTGTCACTAAGGTAATAGATTCATACAATGTCTTTTTAAAGATTTTTTTTTCTTTTTAAAGTTTTTTAACAATGATTAAAGACTTCTAACAAGATACTTGTAAAGACTTTCAATAATTAAATGAGTGTTCCTCTTTCCCAGTATATTAAATAATCATAAATTAATCAAGTAAAATTCAGCTAACTCAAATGTCTTACATCTTTTCATTGATATTTTATTTATTCTTAATGAAGATAAATAGATGAAAAATCATTCAGTAAACTCACATGATGATGCAAAAACTATTGTCTATTATTATTTTATCATTTAGGATTAGTGAATATAAACGGAATTTATTATTTATGATATCCATATTAAAGATAGTTGGTAAAGTACAATGAAAATAGCATTGGACTTAAATTAGAAGACAGGAATTAAAATCCATCTCATACCTGATACATTTTAACTCTATAATTTACCTCTTAAACAATCTAAACACATTTCTTTAACCCTATAAAAGAGAGGTTTAGATTAAACAACCTCTAAAGGCTTTTCACACTATAAATATTTAGAATATTAAAATATAGGTAATGAGATATCCAGGAAATATATGTATAAAATAAAAACAAATTAATATCTAAAGCCTTTTTTAAGACTTCAACTATTTCTCAGTTAAAAGTGTAAATGTTTTCCAGAAAACAGTGCTTTTAGGTTGGCTTGATTTACAGTCATTTTCCAAAATGGGAAATGCAGCACATAAAGTTATTGTTTTTAATGGTTATTGTACTTTAGCTTGTAACCACCTGATAATGTGACTTTTTCTGCCTATCTTTCTGCTTCTTTCAAATTAGATGCTTTATCTTAATGGGATTTTTTTTCTTCCAGTGTTTTCAGTAGATGAACATCTCTTTGTATTTATAACCACTGAACATCATCAAATTCATTTGAGGGTTAGCCTGCCTGATCTCTCTCTCTTTCTAGATAACATGGGGAAACAGTAAAAGCAAAAACAAAAACTCCTAAACAAAAACAAAACAAAAGACAACATTGTTTGGGATGCGGTTACTGAATTATTCAGTATAAAAAATGAAGTGGCCAATTAACTATCAAGGCACCAAATTCTAGTAAAATGTTTCACATATTTTGTAAAAATGTTGAGGGTTTTTGTATACTCATCATTGTTGGTACACTTGATACGATGTGTCATAAGTAATGAAAAATGAGTGAGAATCCATCACTTTTTAAATTGTGGGTTTACAGAATTCAGGTCACCAGAGCAATCACAGTAAGAATGGTGGAAAAAAAAAATTCATCACAATATTGATTCCATGTTATTCTTAAGAAGGTAGAATATTTTGCCTGAATTAGTCCTAAGGTCTACCTAACTCCACACCTTACCTTGGTGTCTCTGTAAGAGTCATCAGTAGTCACCCTGGAGATGTGTGGCTGTTCTCTCTACCAAAAGGAGCTAGAGACATATTTCAAAATATTGTAAAGTATCATAACTTATCAGAGAATTTTTCTAAACTTTTGAAAATTAATATATAGCCCTTCAGCATATACTAACTTTCAGGAAAGGAGATTGGTTAAGTTGTTGGCTTATGATAGAACACTTCCTTTCATTTTAATGTTAGATTTTGTAAAACTTCACAATTTAATGATGAAGCAAATGTGAATAAATAAAATTTATGTAACATTATTTAATATTTTTCAGGCTCAACTTCTTTTAAGCTTTTTGTTTTTTCCTCCCTGAAGTGCTTAAGCTAAGTCTCATGTCAAATGCTAGATCCTTCTGCAAAATTTTGAATTTTCTACATCTTGAAAGAATTACCACTTTTAGTATTTTTTAATTGGAATGTAGAGGACAAATCTTTATTAGTCTAGGGAAAATAAAACCATTTTTTACAAGGTAAAGAAATGGTATTATTTCTTTTTCTTTTTGCAATAGCTCCTATAAAGGATCCCCAACATTTTGTTGTATTTTTAGTTTGTGATATTTCGTTTTGATGTGGAAGGAGTAAACACCGAATTTGAGACCAGTGATGTCAAATATGGAATCCCATGTCAGCCACTCTCTGTGTGATCATGAGATCAATAATATGCTTTCACAGATGTCTTAGTTGGTTCGGGCTGCTATAACAAAAATTGCTTCAAACTAGGTGGCTTAAATAACAAACATTTATTTCTCACAGTTCTAGAGACTAACGGTCTGAGATCAGGGTGCTGGCATGATTGGGGTCTTTCTTGATAAGGGCTGTCTTCCTGTTTTACAGACAGCTGCCTTCTTTCTGCCTTTACATTGGCAGAGCAAGATAATGTCTCTCACACTTCTTATAAGTACACTAATCTCATTCATGAGGACTCTACCTTCATGACCTGATTACCTCTGGAAGCTCCCACCTTTTAATAGCAATGTGTACATTCTGAGGGGGCACAAACATTCTTTCCATAGCAATAAGGTTCTTATTCTTATTAGCTTTATATTTTAATTTATGTGTCTCATTCATGAGAAATAATCCGTTCACTCAACAAACATTAAAAGAACATTTTAATATCAGCAAGAACATCTAGAATACAAAGGTGGGTAGTACTGGCCACTACCTGGGTAGCCACTTATTCTTTCATGTAACAATTGATGTGAATTAATTTATATATATGCATAGTAGCTTCATTTAGTGTTGCTTAGTCATGTAACATTAAATAGTAAATAGACATTTCTCCAAAGAAGACATACAAATGGCTAGCAAACACATGTAAAAAATGTTCAACATCATTAGCCATCAAGGAAATTCAAATCAAAACCACACTGAGACACCACCTTACACCAGTTACAATGCCAAAAATTAGCAAGACAGGAAAAAACAAATGTTGGCAAGGATATGGAAAAAGGGGAACCCTCTCACGTTGTTGGTGGGAATGCAAACTGGTGCAGCCACTGTGGAAAACAGTGTGAAGTTTCCTCAAAAACTTAAAAATAGGGCTACCCTATGACCCAGCAATTGTACTACTAGGCGTTTACCCCAAAGATACAGATGTAGTGGAAAAAAAGGGGCACATGCACCCCAATATTGACAGCAGCAATGTCCGTGATAGCCAAACTGTAGAAGGAGCTGAGATGCCCTTCAACAGATGAACAGATAAAGAAGATGTAATTCATACATACAATTACTCAGTACAATTACTCAATTACTCAACTATCAGAAAGGATGAATATCCATGATTTGCATTGACATGAATGGAACAGGGATCTTCATCCTCAGCTGTCATCCACTGTGGCTTGATGGTGGTGGCATATTTTAGGAAACCCATGAAGATGCGAGTGTTCAGTGGAAGAAAAACCAAGGTCCGTCTGTGTATGTGTCTCTATTTATCAACAAAGAAACCTTTCTCTAGAGGAGATTATGCTAAGTGAAATAAGTCAATCAGAGAAAGACAATTACATGGTTTCCATATGTGGAACAGAGGAATATCATGGAGGACAATAAGGGAAGGGAGGGAAACCTGAATGGGAAGAAATCAGAGGAGACAAACCATGAGAGACTATGGACTCCAGGAAACAAACTGGTTACGGAGGAAAGGGGGGTGGGGGCATGGGGTAGCCAGGTGATGGGTATTAAGGAGGACATGTGTTGTGATAAGCACTGGGTGTTATATGCAACTAATGAATCACTGAACACTACTTCAAACACTAATGATGTACTGAATAGTGGCTAACTTAGCATAATAAAAAATAAAAAATAATAACAAATAGATAAATAAATAAATGCCTATGTATTTTAGATGTTGAGGACCAACAGAAACAAAAGAATTTTATGGAGTTTATATCCATGGAGAGAGAACCAAAAAGTTAAATAAATATATGTATAATGTCAGGTGGATTAAAAAAAGACAATAAAAGGAATACTTTACATATTACTCTAGATTTCATAAGATTTTGCTGGATAGAAGCCAGCCCTAATTAAAACAAAGTTTTTGAAAGTGAGTTTCTCCCTTATATTCTATGTTATCTATGGGCCATTGTGGGTCAGCTTCAGCTCTGGGCTTGTATCCTCATTCTGGGATTTAGGCTACACAGATTGTATGGGGTTTATGACCAACTTTGGATATTTGGGCTTCTATTTAAAGAGGGGAAGACATTGGAAGGTTTTGAACAAAGGAATGGTATAACACACTGTGTAATTTTTTTTTCCAGATTTTATTCTTTTATGTGAGAGAGAGAATGAGAAAAAGAGAGAGCATGAGAGGGGTGAGGCTCAGAGGGAGAAACAGACTCCCTGCTGAGCAGGAAGCCCAATTCAGGACTCTGTCCCCAGACTCCAGGATCAGAACCTGAGTGGAAGGCAGTCACTTAACGAACTGAGCCACCCAGTGAATCTCTCTGTATTTTTAGAAAGCTCTCTCTGTTTCCTGTGTAGCAAGGGTACTATCAGGAAGAACAGTTGAAGCTAACAGTAGAGTGTAGATGGAAAAAAAGAGTAGTTTGTACTAATATAGTAGCACTTAATGAGGGGAGAGACAAGTGGCCTGGTTTTAGAGAAATTGAAGGCAGATCTGAAAGATGAGCTGGTAGATTTGTATGTGAGGGTGAGACAAAAATGCATTAAAGATGGTTCTGGAGTATCTTTCACTTGAGCAATTGAAAATATGGTGGTGCCTTTTATTGAGATAGCTCTTAATATTACTTATATAAAATTGTGAAAAGTGATTTATTCCCCCACCCCTGGGCTGTGATCAGTACTTTTGAATTTCTGACAACAAAAGCACTAAATTATTTAAAGTAATTAGAAGTTACTGTAAAGTTACATGTGAATGGAAGCTTAGGATAGCATCCAGCAAAGTCAGTTAAAATGATAACCCATTGAACAAATATTTGCTAGAGAAAACAATCAACAAAGCCACTTAGATAATACACATGTGCACCTCACAGTGTTGTTATTAAGCTCCAGGATGGATTAACTTAATGGCTCATTTCAATCTCTTCACCTGTACTAGTTTCTTATGGCTGCTACACTAAATTAGCACAAATTTGGTGGATTAAAGCAAAACAAAATTATCCTTTTATGGTTCTGGGGGCCAGAAGTTTGAAATCAATTTCACTGGATGAAATGAATGAATCTGCAAGGCCACCTTCCCTCCTGATATATTAGAGGATAATTTGTTTCCTTGCTATTTCAAGATTCTAGAGCTGCCCTCCTTGGCTCATGGCTCCTTCCTCCATTTCAAAGCCAATAGTGCAACATCTTCGAATCTCTCTCTTTTTGCATCATCTTACATTCTCCTCTCTGTGGTAAAATCTCCTTCTGCCTTTCTCTTTTAAAGAAATTTGTGATTACATTTAGGGTCCAATTGAGATGATCAGGATCATCTATCCATTTCAATGTCCTTCATTTTCTCCCATTTGCAAAGTTTCTTTTTCCATATAAAAGGTAACAATCAGAGGTTGCAGGCAGTGAGGCCGTTAAGGTCTTCTAGAGCCATCACTCAGCCTACCACACAATCTCTACTTGCCTTCTTCTGCCAGGGGTCTTCATCCTCAGCTGCCATCCATTGTGGCTTGATGGTGGTGGCATATTTTAAGAAGCCCATGAAGATGCTAGTTTCAGTGGAAGAAAAACCAAGGTCCGTCTGTGTATGCGTCTCTATTTATCAACAAAGAAACCTTTCTCTAGAGTCCCCCAACAAGCTTTTCTTTACAATTGAAGAGAAATCTCACTACATGCTAATTCCTAAATAAATCACTAAGTAGGGCAATTAATGCAGATCCCTTGAACAATTGCATTTGTTATAAAAATAGAAGGTCACACTGTCAGTACTGTCAATGTTAGGTCAACAACCAACATTTCACTTACATTTCTCTAACATTAGCTTATCATTTCTATACCAAGAGAGTTTATTTCATATGCAAAGTTATCTGTAGAGTATTGTGTGTGTATGATTTCCTTTGTTGATATAGTTTACATATCATTTCATTGGGATAGTACGTAACAAATAGTCCTCTAATATCGCTGACCCTCATGACTCTGACCCTTATTCATTATATTTCAACATCTGTAGAATACTATCTTTTGTTTGTTTTTTTACTCTAAACTTAATGTGTGTTATTTATAATATAATAAATGCAACCTAAATATATTTTAAAATACCACACCTCCCTATGGTCTTACTGTTTAAAACAAAGTATAAAAAGAGTATTAGAAAGATTGTCCAATGTAAGAGTCAATAATATAACTTCTATTTTCTTAGTCCACTTGTATATTATAATGTATATTAGTGAAATCCCTCCTTTAAACATTGAAGAAAGTGAAAGAAGCTTTCCCAAATTAAGCTGCACTGGGATGTGACTACAGCTTTCATGACTGTAATCCTGAAAGCAAATGTCTGACATTCTCTTCCTTAAGTTGGAACCTGATTTATGGGTTTATGTCTGCATCAATGCCTCCTTTAGATCGTTGCAGTTTGAAAAAGAGTAAACCAGCCAGCTTAAGATTGTCTTTGTTAACAGTTCTGGAAAAGTAATAACCAGGCTGTCATACAAAGGAGACGAGATAGATGAGGTATGGGGGCAGAAAAACCCTGACTTCTACTGAATAAATTAACAGTATTTGGGATGCTTTAATAGCATGCAGTTTGCTGCTAGCAACAACTAGCAATCAGTGTTTACTGTTGTCCTCCCACACTTTCGGTGAGGCTCCTAGACTGCATTTGAATATTCCAAGTTCAGTAACATACCATGGTCATCCTATCATGAGAAAAGAAAATTTTCCCACAGCCCTTGTTTTGCAGTTTTAATAAGTGACAAAGTATTAAGCAATCTTCAAATTGACTAGAATGTCTACTTATATTTCACTGAAGTAAATGAGGACATGAAAATTTCACTGTAATCAACCACATTTACCCTCCCCTTCCCAACACCCACACATACAGCATAGGAGGTCCCTCTTTCTCCAAATACTCCTTAACATTTCATCTGCACCTTTCTTCCCACCCATTGCACTCTTCTCTCCATTACAATTGGCCTTATGCATATCGTATTTCCCTTATTTTATTTAAAACCTCATATGTATATAAAGACCCCAAAACAGATACTTTAAAGCACCTGCTGAATCAAAGTTTAATTCCGAATGACATTGTAGAATTTCCCATCTGGTCTCATTTTTACAATTAACTCTTGTGATGAATAAAGAACATATGCCCTCTACATTAGAAGACATTCCCCCCCCCCCATTTTTTTTCCATTTTTGCCCCTCACTGAAGGCCAGGTGTGGTATTAGAATTAAGGGATTAGGGGGAAGTAACACTGCCAGGTCATTACTTCCACTTAACCTTTGGATTTAAAAAAGCAAAAAAATAAAATTAACAAACATTTCTCATTACTGTGACTATAATGGGGAAAATCATTTATACCATCCTAAAGTCAGACAGTTTTATCAATGTGAGTAAGGTTCTTGTTTGTGTTCTCAACTTCATAATCTTCAACACCTAAACCAGAGCCTGCTCTGTGGTTCACGTTCAGTAGGTATATATTGAATGGAAACTTAAGTTATGAAAATATAACAGATGAGTTATTTTTTTTTAGAGAGGCATATCACATAGAGCCTATAAATAAACTCATAAATAGGTAAACAAATACATAAATAAAAGATATTATAGCTAGGTAGTTAACACGTACCCAAACTTCATGTGAACCCACCTCATTTCTGGAGTTTTTGGACTTTATGGCATGGGCTCTGTTAAAAGATAAACTGGAGGATGCTTGGGTGGCTCAGTTGTTAAGTATCTGCCTTTGGCTCAGGTCATGATCCTAGGGTCCTGGGATCGAGTCCTGCATCTGTCTCCCTGCCCAGCAGGAAGCCTTCTTCTCCCTTTCCCATTCCCTCCCTCTCTCGCTGTGTCTCTCTCTCTCTCAAATAAATGCATAAAATTTTTTAAAAAGATAAACTAAGACATATTTACATTTCTAAGAGTTTATTTGAACAAAAATTGTTAGAATTAGGCAACACCAAGCCAGGAGTAGTTCGGAATGTTCCTTGGGCAGGAGCTCTGGGAGAGACATTTATAGAGAAAAGGTGAAAGCAAAGCAAGAAAATTGTTTATTGGCTGGATGAAAGCTAGTTAATTGTTTGTGATTGGCTATCCTCAGATTTTAACTTAGTGATCGTGAGGTATTTACAGGCTTAGATTTTGGCTTGCTTACACAGCAACGCAGCATTAGAGCTACCTTGTCTAAAAGTTTCCTTGATTAATTAGTTTAACACTCTTATGTTAGTCCCATTCTGGCAACCTTTTCTTCAAATTTGAACCTAGCTTTTGGTTTTCAAGAGACTACAATATAGAAAAGAAAAGATAACGAAAATGTCTATCCTGATTTAGAATAAGTAAGTGAGCAATGTTTTGGTTATTCTACATCTATATATTCCCAACTGGTAACTTATTGATGCCCTATTATATGGTCAGTTTCTTTGAGTACAGATGAAAGCAAGACTGGATTTTTTCTATTGCATATTTTCTTATAACCCAGTTTTAGTATCTCTGAAATAAACTCCTCAAGAAGAGGGGGAAAAAAATGTTTTTAATTTCCCAGTTCTAATCTGGGCCGTTGCCATGTCTGTATTTTAGAAATTGTAAAGTAAATGAGGCAGTGATGAAGCTTTCATGCCAGAAACGCTTTTAAATACCAAAAGCATGTCATTACTGCTGAGTTTCGTTTTTCTCCTAATTCTTTAATTAGATAGGATAAGAACTGCATCTCTTAAGCAAATTCTCCTGCTATCTTTTTCTAGCCTCCATAAATCTTATATTTGTATGCATCATATTTTATTTGTAATGAACTTTCACAAATTGTAGACTTTGTACTTTCATCCTATCCTTGAACTAGAAGTAGATTCTAGATTTCTGTATTCCAGAAAACAAAAGCTTAATTGTGTTGCTTCTTTATTTGGTTCAATAAGTTAACAGATAAACTGATGTTTTAGATTCTGTGGAGAAAATAGAAGGAATAATCATAACATATTTGAAAATAGACAATTGTACAATTGTTTTTAAAACTAATGACTCAGCTGCTAATTGAAGCACTATATATAATATTTTTTCCTTCAGAAATAGTTTTAACAGGATAATAAAATGGGTTTTTGTTTTCTTTTTCTTTAAAATGGTTATGGAAGTTTTAAGTTAATTTTAAAATTATAAAGACAAAATCAAATGCCATCCATAACCCCTTCCCCCTATGGAAAAAAGTAAAAGTCAGGTTTTTTTTTTTGTTTCTGAGTCTTCCAACAGAGATTTATCAAACTCCTAAAATGTAGAATAATTCTTGAATTCTTCATTAATTTGTAAGTATCTTCCAGTCTTAAGACTATAGAATTACTCTAGTCATTGTTAAATTTAAGGCTTCATCAGTTATTTGAACTTCTTGAAACAAATCATAGAGCATAGGTACTGGAAAGATAAAATATTAGGTGTTGGGCCCAGAATGCCACGTAAGAGTAAAAATTCCCTCTATTTGGCAAATACCCTGTTGGTTATTTTGGCTGAGGAATAGCTTTTCGCATATTGTACAGTGATCTAGAAGTGAGAAGGAGATAACTCTTTCCCACCTAAGGAATGCCCCTAACACGGGATAGTTGCTGGCAAATTCATTGAATAGTAGAAGAGAAAGAAATCAGGTGGGAGAGAGGGGGCACAGCAACATGGCCAGAACTGGAGCCCAAATAGAAAGGACAACCAGTTGACACCATGTTCAGTGGAAGACTGAAGACTTCACTGGGCACTGTATGAGGCTTCCTGTTTTTGCTTGTATTGTTTTAGTTCTCCTGGCTCCTGTTTGATGACTGGTTACCATCTCAAGGCAAGTGTGAGGCTTGAGTTTAGGGGATGGCATATACAGCGGCAGTGGTGGCAGTGGTAGGTGTTTTGTTTTGTTTTGTTTTTTTAAGGATGCTCTCGGGAGGGCACAGGGCCATCTAACCAGAAACAGTTTCTTCAGGTGTCTGGATGCAGAAAGAACGATATGTTAAGAGACAATTTATTTCTGCTATAGTTATGTCGGTTTTATTGTGCAGAAACACTCAACTGAGCCATCAAGTTATTTCTGGAATTCAGTTTGGGCCCACTCACCAAAACTTGCTATAGGACCTAGACCTGCATCTGTCCAGGTTTGACATTGTTATCAAAATGTATTCCAACACCCACATGAGATGTATGGGCTAACATGGCCCTGATCTTGTCAATTCCTACCTTAAACCCAAAATAGGAATCTTAAGGGTTTGAATCATAAGGCATTTGGTGTGCAATTAACAATTAATGAACTCCTTGACACTAGGTTGGTGGTCTGGGTAAAACATATTTGACATAATAATGTTCCCTGTTTTCCCTTGTCAATCTCTTTCTGCCTTTCTTTCTTCATAGCTAGGTAGCTAGACATTGATACAGATAGCAATATATATATATATATTTATTTATTTAGATTCCACATGTAAGAGAGCTCCTGGAATATTTATTACATTACATTAATATATAATATATATGTAATATATTGTATATAAGTATATATTATATATAATATATAATATTTAACATACATTTATATAATTATAATATTTACTTTTCTCTATCTGGTGTATTTTACTTAGCATAATGTCCTTGAGGTTCATCCATGTTGCTGCGAATTGCAGTAACTCATTCTTGTTTATAGCAGAATTTCATATTATCAGGTAAACACCGAAGTACAAATACTGGATTTTATGGTAGCCATCTGTTTAATTTTTTGAGGAAACTCTATATTGTTTTCTATAAGGACAACATCAGTTTATTCCTAGACATTTTATTCTTTTTGGTACAATTGTAAATTAGATTATTTTCTTAATTTATCTTTCTCATAATTCATTACCTTTTCTGCATCTATTGAGATGATCATATATTTTTGTATTTTGTTTTGTTAATGTGGTGTATTACATTGACTGATTTGCAAATATTGAATCATTCTTACATCACATCATAGGAATAAATATCACTTGATAATGGTGTATGATCATTTTAATATGTTGAATTTGATTTGCTAATATTTTGTTGAGGTTTTTTTGTTTTGGTTTGATTTTTTTTTTTTTGCATCTGTGTTCATCAGGGATTGGTCTCTCATTTTCTTTTTTTCTGGCATCTTTTTTTGGTTTTGGTATCAGGATAATGCTGGCCTCATAAAATGATCTTGGAAGAATGTCTTCCTCTTATATTTTTTGGAAGGGTTTGAGGAGGGTTGGACTGAAATATTCTTTGAATGTTTGATAGAATTCACCAGGGATGCCATCTGGTCCTGGACTATTATTTGTCAGGAGGTTTTGGATTACTAATTCAATTTTCTTACTAGTAATTGGTCTGTTCATATTTTCTTTTTCATCATGATTCAATCTTGGTAGGTTGTACATTTCTAGGAATTTATTCGTATAGGCTGTCCAAATTATTAACATGTAATTGTTGATAGTAGTCACTTAATGATCTTTTGTATTTCTGTGGTATCCGTTGTAACATCTCATTTATTTCAGATTTATTTATCTGAGTTTTCTTTTTTTCTTGATGACGCTAGCTAAAGTTTTGTCAATTTTGCTTGTTTTTTGAAAGAACCTAAATACATTTAAATAATAAGCAGATAGCTCCATTTTTCAGCTTATCAATTTAAACAAAATCCTTTGACTCACACTGTGAAAAATACCGGTGCAATTATATTATTCTACTAGCCTTCCTCAGTCCTCTCAAAATTTGATAGAGATATACTTTTTCTAATTATTCTTTTAGTTACTCCTGTGTATAAATATATGACTCATTTGGACTTTGGTTTCATGCACCACCAATGTGTGCAGCTGTTGAGAAGCTTTACTATATTGAATGGGAACACTGGTGTTCTTACCGACACCTGCCTTTACCTACTACCCTGTTTTCTGAAAGATCTAACTTTGCTTTTATATTTCCAGATTTGTTAAATTTATATTCTGTTTCTCTACCATGTTTGAGTTATTAGTACTTTATTTATGGATTGATCCTAACTGTTAGAACAAACACTCATAGGGGCACCTGGGTAGCTCAGTTGATTAGGCATCTGACTCCCGATCTCAGCTCAAGTCACGATCTCAGGTTTATAGAATCGAGTCCTGCATTAGGCTCTGCACTGGGCATAGAGCTCGCTTGAGATTCTCTCTCTTCCTCCACTCTTCCCCACCCCACCCTTTTAAAAAACAAAATAAAACAAAACAAAACAATTCATAGTGGTATGATTCTGTGAATACAGTTAGTTGCAGTAGTGAGTAGGATATGCACTCTTTTCTGCAACTTCAAGTCTGAGACTTTTTGCATCTTAAAAAACAGTAGAGTCATTATTTTTGTCTCTCTATACTTTAATACTTCTGTAGGGATTTCTTTATCATCATGTGCACACACAGGTCCAAATTGAAAGGCATAATTTCATGTTTATACGGATTAAAAACATTTAAATATATATTAGACAAACACACACACACATACACACACATTCCATGTGCCAGGCTTTCTAAGTATATAGAAACAAATTTAATTAAGAAATTTAATCTTCTCTGTAATCCTCTTAAAGTTGGTACCTATTATTATGCCTATTTTATTTATGAGGATACTGTGACCAGAAAATGGTATGAAACGTGTCCAATGTTATACAACTTATGGGTTAGTAATGGCACTGAGATGTAAACCTAAAAGCCCTGTCCTAAATATTATGATTTGTTAATTATCATGTAGTGTTTCTATAAGGAGAGTTAAATTTGGATTCATGTTAAGATATTATTTATGGGTATTTCACCACAAAGAATGAAATTAAAGGGAGGTTAATATACTAAACCCCAACAAAATGTTTTCATATGTTAATACAGGGAAAATAAAATGCAATCATTTTGCAAATATTTTCTTTTTACACTTTAAATTTATTCTTTCACGTGAAAACAGATACATTATCTTTTTAGCTAGGTCTGAGTTTTAAAACACTAATTTTGAGTAGCATCACATGGACTATATAAAAACAAGTGTAATTCAGAACTGTTATTTACATTTTAATTTGAGAACCTGTTTCAAGAGATACTTAGAATTAATAACTGACAAAAACCTTTATTACTGTTATTAGCCCAATTGAAAGCAAATTCTTAGTTCCAGTAAGTAGTTAAAATTAAACATTAATAACCTTCATATCATGCTCAAAATAACAATTGAAATTAAACATTAATACTGCTTGAAATATTGTCCAAAATGGAGCTCTTCTATAGCCCATATTCAGATTGTGCTGTAGACCATGTATGAATGTGGTATGCAGAATTCTAAGATGAACTTGAGTGCCCTACATCTTTGCATAATCCCACACTCCTTGAGTGTGAGCTGAGCCTGAGACTGCATCAGTCCACACAAATTGGCAAAGTGGAGATATACTTTAGATGTAATTAAGTCCCTTCTCAATTGGCTTTAAATTAACCCAAAGAGAGGCATGCCTGGGTGGCTCAACCAGCTAAGTGTCCAACTCTTTATTTTGGCTCAGATCATCAATTTAGGATCTTGGGATTGAGCCCTGCATCAGACTCCATGCTCAGCAGGGATTCTGCTTAATTATCTCTCTCTCTCCCTCTCCCTCTGCCCCTTTCCTTGCTCATGTGCTTTCTCTCTCTCTTTCTCTCTCAAATAAGTAAATAAATAAATCCTTTTTTTTTAAAATTCGTTAACCTAAAAGGAGATTATTATGGATGGACCCGACCTGATCGGATAGGATCTTCAAAAGGGACCAAGAAATGAGAGACTGGAAGCAGCAAATACTGGTCCTCTCTCCTGCTGGCCTTGGAAAAGAAAGTTTCCATGAGTTATGCAGCTGCAAGGAGTGAATTCTGCTAATGACCACAGGAGACTGGAGAAAAGACCTTGTCCTCAGATGAGACTGAAGTCCCAGCCAACCTTGCATGTACCCTTTGAGACCCTAAGCAAGAGAGCCCAACTAAACCATCCCTGAATTTCTGACCCACAGGAACTATGACATAATAAATGAGTGTCATTTTATGCTGCCATTTTCATGATAATTTTTTTATAGAGCAATAGAAAACCAATATAGTGAACTATCTCTTAGGGGGAAAAAAGTAGAATATTTTTCTATAAAATAGGTTTTTTACATTGATAATGTTTTGTCACATATATGTAGACACACAGGTATGTGCACACATGCACGCAAGTCTAAAATATCAAACTCCTCAGAATTTGTAGGAAAAGAAAAATCCAGGTTTAATCAATACTTATATGTTAGTGGTTCTAATAATCATAGAAAGAGGTGAGAGTATGTCTAAACTATTTGTTTTTCTATTAAGAAATAAGAACTGCAAAAAGGCAAAGAGCTTGCCCAGGATCACATCAGCCTGAAATGCAGTGGCCGGGACAAGAACCCAGCCTGTGTACCCAGAAACAGACCAGTTTCCTTTTGGTACAAGTTATTTGTAGAATCTACTCAAACTCCACCAAACCAATGCAGAATGACCCTGCGTAGAAATGAGATTGTGTAATCTTGCAATGAATAGGATTGAAAGTGTTTTTCTTCAAAACAACACAAACCTAAATATATTAGGTCAATCAGTTGGATGTTTTTATGTTACACAGCAGTTCTCAATGATTAACTGTGCATTTGGATACCGGACAGTTTCAAACTCAGCTGTGTCCATTGAAACCTGATTTCTATCTTCAGATGAACTGATTGTGATGCTTCAATGAATGAGGAAGATTATCCTACAGTGAAACTAATTCACAGAAGGAAAGCATAGGACCAGTTTGACACTTAAAGAGATGCTCAGATTTACCAATACTTGAGTAAGTGCAAATAATAAGAAAAACATTACTTTTAGTTTTCATCATTCAACAAATATTGACTGAGTGCTTATTGTACATTAGGCACTTTGTGTTGTTTCAGAGAATAAATAGCAAAAACATCATGCTTGCCTTCATGGAGGTAACATTCTAGCATTAGATATGGACACTGAAAAACAGACCACACAAATAAACTGAAAATTGAATCCACAGTAAGGCCCATGGAGGAGAGGATCAGGAGGCTATGAATACACACATCCCAGCACCTGACCCAGTCTTTTCCTTTTCCTGTGTAATATGAGATAAAGCCCTTTTTTTCTTTTATTAAAATTCTTTTTAAATGACAAAGATATTGAGGTATAATTGAAATATAGCATATTCACTTCAGGTGGTCTGTATTTGTATATACTGCAAAATGATTACTAAACTAAGCCTGGTTACCGTTTGTCACCATACCCGCTTACAATTTTTTTTTGTAATTGTGATGAGAACTATTAAGAATTACCCTCTTAGTAACTTTCAAATGTTCAGTACAATATTATTAATCATACTCCTGGTGCTTTACATTACATCCCCATGACTTACTTATTTTTACTACTGGAAGTCGGTACTTCTTCATCCTCTTCACCCTTTTCGTTGATGCGCCAACCCTCTTCCCCTCTGGCAACCACCGATCTATACTCTGTATCTCTGAGTCTCGTTTTTGTTTTGTTTTGCTTTCCAGATTCCACATATGGGTGAGATCATACAGTATTTTTCTTTCTCTGCCTGACTTATTTCGCTCAGCATGGCAAGCTTTCATTTTCTTAATGTTTGAGTAATGTTATATATGTTTTATAATATACATATAAAATATATGTTGATATACCACATCTTAATTTGTCTTTCAAAGGACACTTAGGGTATCTCCAAATCTCAGCAACTGTAAGCAATGCTACAACGAATACACGGGTGCATATATCTTTTCAAGTTAATGTTTTCACTTTTTTCAGTTATAAACACTGAAGTGGGATTGCTAGATCATATGGTAATTCTATTTTTAATTTTTAAAGGAATCTCTATACTGTTTTCCGTTGTGGCTGCAGCAGTTTACATTCCTGTCAACAGTGCAGGAGGGCTCCCTGTTCTCCACATCCTAGCAAATTTTTTTTTATTGTTTATTGTTTTTTTTTTTAAGCCATTCTAACAAAAGTGATGTGGTATTTCACTGTTGCTTTGATTTGCGTTTTTCCAGATGATTAGTGATGTTTAACATCGTTTTTTATGTCTCTTGGCTGTCTATGTGTCTCCTTTGGAAAAATGTCTACTTGTATCCTCTTTCCATTTCTTGATCAATTGTTCTTTGTTTCTTTTGTCTTTTACTATTGAGTTGTCTGATGTTTCTTTAATGCATTTTTGGATAGTAACCCTTTATCAGATATATGACTTGCAAATATTTTCCCCCATACAGTAGATTGCCTTTTTCATTTTATTGATGGTTTCCTTTGCCGTGTAGAAGCCTTTTAGTTTGGTATTGTCTCACCTGTTTATTTTTGCTTTTGTTGCCTTTGCTTTCAGAATCAGATCTAAAAAATCATCACTGAGGTTGATGTCAAGGAGTTTGCCACCCATGTTTTGTTCTAGGAGTTTTATGATGGTGTTTCACATTAACATCTTTAAACCCTTTTGAGTTTATTTTTGTGAATGGTATAAGACAGTGGTCCAGTTTCATTCTTTTACATGCGGCTGCCCAGTTTTCCTAACAGCATACATATATTTATTTATTTATTTATTTAAGATCTTTTTTTTTTTTTTTTAATTTTTACTTATTTGACAGAGAGAATGAGAGGTCACAAACAGGGGGAGTTGCAGATATAGGGAGAGAGGGAGAAAGAGAGTCCCTGCTGGTCAGAGAGCCTGATGCGGAGCTCGATCCCATTTCTCTGGGATCATGACCTGAGCCAAAAGTAGCTGCTTTAACCAACTGAGCAACCCAGGTGCCTCTTAACAACATTTATTGAAGAGACTGTTCTTGGGGTGCCTGGGTGGCTCAGTTAAGCATCCAACTCTTGATATCAGGTCAGGTCATGAGATTGAACTTCCTGTCATCTTTGTACTGGATATGGAATCTGCTTAAAATTCTGTCTCCCAGGCTGCCTGCCTGCCTGGCTCCCAGGGCCAGTTGACTAACCTTCTGACTCTTGGTTTCAGCTCAGGTAGTGATTCCAGGATCCTGAGATCGAGCCTCATATTGAGTTCCACATTCAGCATGGAGTTGCTAAAATTTCTCTCTCTCCGTTTCCTTCTGCCTCTCTCTCGTCTTACCCCACCCCCTGCACATTTGCACATGCTCTCTCTCTCTCTCAAATAAATAAATAAATCTCAAAAAAAAAAAATTCTCTCTCACTTTCCTCTGCCGTCTCCCATCTCCCTCTCTCCTAAAAAAAAAAAAAAAAAAAAAAAAAAGAGGCTTCTTTCTCCTTTGTATATTCTTGGCTCCTTTGTCATGACTTAATTGCTTAATTGATCGTACAGTTGTGAGTTTGTTTCTGGGCTCTCTCTCCTCTGTTCCATTGATTTATGTATCTTTCTATTCCAATCCCATACTTTTTAATTAGTATAGCTTTGTAATATAGTTTGAAATCAAGAGACGTGATGCCTCCAGCTTTGTTCCTCTTTCTCAAGATTACTTTGACTATTTGGAATGTTTTGTGGCTCCACACAAAATTTAGGATTTTCACATTTTATTTCCGTCAAAACTGCCATTGGAATTTTGTTAGAGGTTATATTTCATCTGTAATTTTATTTGGGTAGTAAGGACATTTTAGCAAAATTAATTTTTCCACCCCTGAATGTGAAATAGCTTTCCATTTATTTGTTTTCTTCAGTGACTTTTGTTAATGCCAGATAGCTTTCAGTGTATAGTTCTTTCACATCTTTAGCTGAACTTTTCCCCAAATATTTAATTATTTTTGATAAAATTTTGTGTGAATTTGATGGTTTTCTCTTTTTGTCCCCCTCAAGATTTATTTATTTATCTCAGTGGGGAGGGGCAGGGGGACAGGGAGAGAGAGAATCTCAAACAGACACCCCCATTGAGCATAGAGCCTGGTGTGGGGCTTGATCCCAGGACATAGAAATCATGACCTGAGCAGAATTCAGAGTCAGATGCATAACTGATGGGAGGCACCCAGGCACCCCAATTTGATGCTTTTCTAAATGTATTTTTTTATTTTTTAAATAATGTTTAAAGGATTTTTTAAATTTACTTATTTGAGAGAGAGTGTGTGTGTGTGAACGAAAGAGCATGAGTTGGGAAGAGGGGCAGAGGTAGGAGCAGACTCCCTTAACTAATTATTGTATTTATAGTTAATTTTGTTACCTTTATCTTGTAACCTTCATACTAGCTTTGTAAGAGATGAACCCATGACCTTTATTTTATTTTATTTTATTTTATTTTATTTTAAAGGATTTTATTTATTTGTCAGAGAGAGAGAGAGCGAGCGAGCAAGCAAAGGCAGACAGAATGGCAGGCAGAGGCAGAGGGAGAAGCAGGCTCCCTGCCGAGCAAGGAGCTCGATGTGGGACTCGATTCCAGGATGCTGGGATCATGACCTGAGCCGAAGGCAGCTGCTTAACCAACTGAGCCACCCAGGCGTCCCGATTTTATATTTACCTTAACCAATGAGATTCATTGTTTCAGATGTTCTCTTGTTACTAATTAACACCTTTTGTTTTCAGCTTAAAGAAGTGCATTAACATTTCTTATTAGGCTAGTTTAGGTGATGGACACCATTAGTTTGCTTATCTGGAAAACTGCATATCTCTTCTTCAACTTTGAATGATAACTTTGTCAGGTAAATTATTCTTTGATGATTTTTCTTTTTTCCTTTCAGCACTATGAATATATCATGCCTTTCCCTTCTAGCCTGCAAAGTTTTTGGCCTGCAAAATCTACAGATAATCTTATGTAGTTCCCTTGTGAATAACGAGTTGTTTTTCTCTTGTTGCTTTTAAGTTTCTTTCTTTTTCTTCATCTTTTAATACTTTAATTATAATTTATATTGGCACAGAATTTTTTGGGTTTATCCTACTTAGAATTCTTAGGGCTTCCCAGATCTGGATGTCTGTTGTCTTTCTCAGTTAGGGAAGTCCTCAGCTATTATTTCTTCAAATAATTTTCCTACTCCTTTCCATCTTTACTTTTTAAAATTCTTTTTCCTGCTCTATTTGGTTGGTTTCTACTGCCCTGTCTTCTGGGTCCCTGATCCTTTCTTTGTTTAATCTAGTCAGCTGTTATAACTCTTTAATGTATTTTTCAGTTTAGTCATTGCATTTTTCAGCCCTATGATTTCTGTTTGTAAGTTTCTTATATTTTCTATCTCTTTGTAGAAGTTTTCATTGTGTTTAGCCATTCTTCTAAGTTCTTTGAACATCTTCATGACCAGGACTTTGAACTCTTTGTCAGGTAAATTACCCATGCCATTTCATTAAATTCTCCCCTCCAATGTTTTATCTTATTCTTAAAATTAGAACATGTTCCTCTGTTTCCTTATTTTACTTGACTCTCTTTATTCATTTCTGTGTTTTAGGCACAACAGCTACCTCCCCAATGATAAAAGAGTAACCTTGTGTGGATGAAATGTACCATTAAACTGTGTTCTCAGTTGTCCTTTGAAACTTTGTGATATTTTTTTCAAGCGACCTGACTTATTTGTTAATAGGTCTCAGACGTTGAGAGATTTGTCAAGTCCTGTCAGTGTACCAAAGATAAAGATCTCCATTAATAGCTAGGTACAAGTTGATTTGAAGTCAGACTCTTAGGCAGCATTACAAATATTTGCTTCTCTGTAAAGTATGTAAATATATACAGTTATGTAGGACTACACTCAAAGACCAAGCTGACATTCAGACCAGGAGATCTGAAGGTCAAACTTCCCTGAGTGACAGTTTCAAAAATCAGGGCCCCACACTTGTATAAGCCCCTTTCTTGGAGGTACTGTTGAGTTTTAGTGGGGGTAAAGGAGAGCACAAAGGTTGTATATTACTATCTGCATTTCCTGAGAGCAATTTTGAAGGATTTAGATGTATAATAAACCTGAATCCTGCTCTTCAGGCTTCAGTTCCAGTGCAAGTAAATAGGCCTCTTTCAGAGAAAGACTGGGAATGTATTTTAGTCTGCTGTCTGTGCAGTGCCTTAGAGGTGGTAGTCTGCCAAGAACTGTTTCTCTGATTGTTACAGTCCTGTGAAACCCAGAAACACAAGCTTCTCTGGCCACCAGAACCAATTAAGGAGTAGAATGCAAGCAACTGCCAGGTTTAGCAAGGTAGTGGGAAAGCAGAGATTGTTCATGCCTGCCAGTATTGTCAAGGTAGAGGGAAAAAGCAAAAATGACACCCATCAGCACCTCTGTCTCCAGGAAGACTCTCAAAACACTATTGCTACTCTGGAAGATCCTTTAAGGTTAGAAAATGAGTCTCCTTCACCTATAGTTCAGATGCTTCTCAAACTGCTGCCTTTATGCTGGGGCTAAGCCTTGGGATGTGTGAGTCTGTATACAAGCACTTTTAGAGCACATCTCAGTTCTTATATAGCTGTTTGGATCTCCTGGATATAAGTTCCATTGGTTTTAAAAAGCCAGGTGTTTTGGAGGTTCATCTATCCAGTGCAAGCCTTAGGGGTTGAGGTGCTTGATACAGGGTATGAATCTTTTACTCTTCAGGAAGAAGCTCCTGGATTTGTGAGATCCCTCCTAATTGTAGGTTACCTTGCCAAGGGTGGGGTTTTTGGTGAGACCATATTTCAGCCTCTCCCACCCACCATGATGTGGCCCTCTTATCGTTTCATGTCAGGGAGATATTCAGCTGGTTTTCAGTTCTTTTTCAGAGGGAATTTTTCCATACATAGCAGTAGATTTGGTGTATCCATGGAAGAGGTGAGTTTAGAATTTTCCTAACATCTTGACCCATCTACCTCCTCCATCTAACCTCATCTTGAGATCAAAGGGGGGTTTTCCTGAGTCATGACTTTTAAAGGTGAAATAGAAATTGATAGGTTGAGTGTGTGTGTGTATGTGTGTGTGTGTGTGTGTGTGTGTATGAAGATGTTGTGTGATATAAGAGAAAGTCTTATATTTCACTTTGTGATTTTGATCTTGGGGAATTAGAGAATAGAGGTTTTCTTAATGTGAAAATCATGCTAAATAAGAGGTATTAATGAATGAAATGAACTGTATTACAACCAAGCTGAGTTTGTTCCAGACAGATGGAAAGAAGAAAATAGATTTCGGATGAGGACATTGGATAAAGGATTTTGTGAGGCTCACCTGTATCAAGAACATTTTTTTTTTTTTTGGGGGGGAAATGGAATGGGATACTTGTAGATTATGCTTCTGATTTCCCCCACATCTACATTTCTTACAATTATAATTTAAGGTGGGTGGTTCACAACTCTGACTACAGTTGGATTCATCATATTACTTTAAAGGATTGTTGATGCTCAGTCTGTACTCCACAAAGACTCTGATTTGTGTTTTGGAAGTATTTTTTAAAGGCACTCAACAGATTCTAATGTTTAGCCAGATTTGAGAACCACAGCATTCCAATTCTTAAAACATTAAGGTAATCCATCAGTTACAGATCCTTAATATCATTTGAATTGAGAATTTCTTACAGCAGCTATCTGGAATATAATAGAATAATAAATAAGTACCCTGAGGAATCATCTAATTCAATTCCTACATTTTATAGATGAAACTGAAGGCTCATCTAGGGTGAAAAAAGTTGTTTTGTTTCTTTTTATTAAACCTGTTTAAATCATAGTCCACGTATGAAAGTTACTATTGAGTAATTAAAACTCATTCTCAAAGAAATTAAGTCAATAGTCACTATTAGACTATGCTAAGTCAGTTAAGTTAATATCTAATCATATAAGTAAACTGTTATCACTTCCATTTTAGAGATTCAAGGACGATAAGTAAATTCCATAAATTATGGAGCCCATAAGTAGTGGAGTCAGGATTCCATTCCAGTTTTACAAGATTTGAAATCCATTGTCTTTCTATGACTGCTTCCATGCACTTATTTAATATATCCTCATATTCCTAACATCACCTATCAGTTAAACTAATTGATTCTTTCAACATTTCCTAAACAGCTAATTTTGCAACTTTTGATTATTTTTGTTGCTTAGAACCCCAATATCATTGCAATTATGTTAGCATAAAATACTTAAAAGACTTATTCAAAAGTGTCCAAGTATTAAATAATTCTGAAATAATTTATATAATATTTAAAATGCAATGGAATGCTGATTCTTGTTCTAGAAAATTTCAGAATCTTCACTTAAGAAAATCTTTTGAGTCATTTTTTTTAAAGTGTTATCCTGACCTTTAGTAAGTGTTAAACAGGTTTGTTCAGAATTTAATGAGGATGAGTTTTCATATGATAGTCATTTTAATTCAAAGTATTATGAAGGATTCAACAATTTTAGTATAAAATAGCAGAACTTGTTACATATGTATAGTTGATGACTAGCTCAGGCTAAATTTTGCACATCTATGGATTCTAAAATTGAATTTGGATTACATCCAAATTTTTGTTTAAGTAACATAAGTAAAAGATAATACATAGTCTAAAAGGAACCATGTTTTGAATCTGCATTCTCTTCTCAGTCACTGTTTCTTTGTGAGTGACTTCTCAAAAGCAATTCTAACTGCTGGATATTAGGGAAGATGTAGAGATTCTGATAAAACAATGCATGCAGATAGTACTGGCTACCTTACCTGTTTCATCTATTAAGTATGTGAGATGTAACAGAAAGTTTTAATTTTTAAGTGTTATTTCAAGATACTGTAAATGAATTCAACTGAAAAAAAGAATATTGGTGTCAATATTTGGTTTGAATTAACTTAAAACATTTAGACTAACCATCATTTCCCACTAAAATACATATTTCAGTGTCTGAGTAACTTTAGCAACTACTATTCCTGACTTGTTTTTAATCATTTTCAGAGGTTTTTAAACAGTTTTTATAAATTCATATATGCATATAACCTTTCAGATTTTTTCCCCCATTAATCAGTCTGAATGGTAGCAGGCTGAAGGGTTATCCTAGGAAATATGGATGTCACAGTTGGGATATTAATCAAATATGGAAACAATAAAATACTTAACATATAATATAGGAAAATAACTGTATGTTGTCTCTTGAAAGTAAATCTATCAGAATCACCTGGCTTATAACTTATTTTATGAAAAAAAAAAAAAAAACCTCCCACAGATTATTATTCCCTCTAACTGTAGAATACCATTCTTTGAAATATAAAAGGGTCAAGGAATTTACTCTGCTTGAGAAAATGAGAATGCCATAAATGAAACAAAACTACCACACGAGTGTGCTAAATTTTCTTTTGCATTTTTCTTTTTTGTTTTTCTGATCCTTGGTTTTCAAATGTGATCCTTGAACCACCAGCATCAGTGTCATCTGAGTTGTTAGAAATGCATTTTTAGACCTTACCGAGGTCTAAAATCAGAATTTCTTGGGGTTGGACCAAGAAACAGGATTCTCCAGGTGATTCTGAAACACACTAAAATTTGAGAACTGTAGACCTTAATTTTTAAAGTATCATCATTTTAATTATGTGAACTTATTTTTATTGTTCTAATTAGTCTGAAATTGATGGAAACTTGCTGTTTTGTTTTGTTTTGTTTTGTTTTGTTTTAGTTTCACTGAGATATCATCGATATATAACACTATATAAGTTTAGGACATACAAAATGATTTTACTTACCTATATCATGAATTTATTCTTAAAATTATCATCACATATAGATGCCAAAAAAGAAAAAGTAAAAGAAAAGAAAAAGAATTTCACTTGTGGTGAGAACTCAAAGGATTTATACTTTTAAAAACTTAGATATATACACACAGCAGTGTTAACCATAGTCATCATGTTATACATTACATTCCTAGTACTTATTTATCCTATAACTGGAAATATGTACCTTTTGACCACAAGTCGGATCTCTATTTGTATGTATGAGTTTTTTATCTTATTTTGTTTTTTAGATTATTTTTTCTTTGTCTGACTTACTTAAGTGTCTCTCTTTCTCTGACTTATTTACTTAGGATAATGCCTCCAAGGTCCATTCATGTTGTTACATATGGCAAGATTCTTTCTTTCTTTTTTTTTTTTTTTGGTGGCCAAATAATATTTCAATATATATAATATATATATATATATATACATATATATATATATATATATATATATATCACAAACCCTTTATCCGTTCATTTGTATTTGTTGTGTTGGAACTCTTAGGTTGTTTCCATGTCTTGGCAATGGGAAATAATGCTTCTATGAAGATGGAGGTATAGATATCTCTTCAACATAGTGTTTTCATTCTCTACAGATATATTCCCAGAAGTGGAACTGCTGGATTGTATGGTAGTTTTATTTTGAATTTTTGAATATCCTCTATATTGTCTTCCATAGCAGCTTTACCAATTTATTTTCCTCCCAATAGTGCACAAGGGTTCCCTTTTCTCCACATTCTTGCCAGTGATTTTTTTCTCTTGTCATTGTGATGCTACTCATTCAGGTATGAGGTGATAGCTAATTGTGGTTTTGATTTGCATTTTCCTAAAGATTAGAGATAGTGAGCCTTTTTTCATGTACCTGTTTGCATTGCTATGCATTTTTAGGCATCTTAGAATATGTCGGTATTTCCTATATCAATCCTTTTTGTCCTTTTCACTATATTTCTGAGAATGGGGGGGGAAACTTAACCTCAGATAATCAATCACTAGTGGATTTAGCTAAATTTACTCTTTATTAAAAAAATCTATATAATTCTGAAAGAAAAACATCCTCTGGGAAATATACAAAAGTAAGAATTGGGCTTGGTAATATGGACCTCCTGATTCACTTGATCCTCAGTTATGTCTATAGAAATTTCTTCATAATCAACAGGTATATAACCATAAAATTTATTTTAAATATAGAATGTATTCTCATATCTCATAAGATGCCAGATCCTGGTTTTTAAAAAACTGAATATTTAACACAAAAGATATTAACAGATAGAGTCAACAGGAGGATTGTGGATACAGTGGTATTCCCACAGTACTTCAAAAGATGATAAGAATTGTAATACAAGTGAGGATAAGAGGACATTCTTAGTAAAGGGTGTAGGAATAACATTATGAAAGGAGCAAATCAATGTTACAAGGCTTGACTGTGGCTTTTTGGGATCATTTATACTTTTTTGAAAATTTAGCATTTTTTTAGTACCCATCTTCTGAGTAAAGGCTTTTTCCCTTAGTTTCATGCTCTATGTCCACCAGTTAATACAGTGTCTGGCATAGTATAGGTACCTAATAAATTGTTTACAATATGCAATGAAGATGAAGTTGTCATCCGGAACTTGCTTGAGTAGGACATTGATGTCCAGCTATCAGCAAAAGAGTTTAGATATATTCAACAGGCTTTATCAGTGAAATGACTAAAGTGATGTGGGAATACAGAAATTGCTGGAAGGAATATTGGAACAGAGAAGAGAAAGACCAAGAAATCACACAGGAGACTTGTGGTTAACAGTTTTATGGGCTGGGAAATGTCTAGGGGCAAAAGATGTCAATCATCTCTGTTATATTTTTTTAATCACCAAAATATTATGTCAGCTATAATTAAAAACATATCTTTTTTCATGAAACGGTACCAGCTTCTTCATTTTCTACATTTTAAAAAAATCACTTGGGGTGCCTGGGTGGCTCAGTGGGTTAAGCCGCTGCCTTCGGCTCAGGTCATGATCTCAGGGTCCGAGGATCGAGTCCCATATCGGGCTCTCTGCTCAGCAGGGAGCCTGCTTCTCTCTCTCTGTCTCTCTCTCTCTCTCTGCCTGCCTCTCCATCAGCTTGTGATATCTCTCTGTCAAATAAATAAATAAAATCTTTAAAAATAAATAA
This sequence comes from Mustela erminea, assembly GCF_009829155.1. Taxonomy (NCBI): domain Eukaryota; kingdom Metazoa; phylum Chordata; class Mammalia; order Carnivora; family Mustelidae; genus Mustela; species Mustela erminea. The sequence goes on from NC_045625.1 coordinate 58,026,043, forward strand.
ATAAATAAAAATCACTTAAGCTTTAGTTTATGTGGATGGTCATATGCCCTTGATATAAATTTGTTGTATGTCCTTAACTACTAGCCAGAATGGAGGAAAAAATTAGGAAACAGAGAGAATAATGACTGAGCATCTGAGGAGATGTGAGGACTGAAAAAGAAAGTTATAATAAAAACTTTTTCTATACATGAAGAGAAGATGCAAATTTACATATGTTTTCAAATGGAAAGATTAGCATTAAATGATAAGGTCTTAAAATCAGTAGTAAGCCTTGCCATGGTTTGAAGAACTATACTGTTTTGCTTATATTCTAAATGAGGAAAATGTAAAACCTAGATCAGGGATTATAATTTTTTTTAAACAGCAAAACATGCACACAAACACACACACACTCACACACACACATGCATGCACATGCATGTAATCCTTTCCCCCCCCCAAAATGGATTCTATTACTGAAGTGTACAAATCAAATGACGCCAGAAGTTATCTGATTGAAAAGGAGATGTAATGGAGCAACATGAACCTCTCACTGCTGATCTCAAACTGTCTCTCAACTTCCTGAGACACTTCATTTATGCACAGGGCTCCCAGAAAGCTTGCATTTTCATATACATAGATTATTCTATCTACACTACCCCAACAAGACAGAAGTCTAATAGGGGGGATAAAGGGGTGTTAAAATTATTGTGTTATATGTTTTTTTCTAGTAACTTCATATTTGTGTCTAGGAACTACAAGATGATAAAAGTGTCCCTTTAAGTACCTCTAAGGCACTATACCTGAGTACTGGTTACCAGAAACTTCTTGGAGAAGCATGTAGATTTCATATAACTTCACTATGTGGGTGATTCGTGAATATGGAGCTAAGATATGTAGAGAGCAGAAATAGCACAGAAGACTGTAGGTTAGTTTAATCATGAGGCTAGTTCTACCGTAGGGATGGAATCTGTAGTACAGTGTGAGGAAGAATACGAACCAGCCATGATGCAATGCTGCCCCACAGCAGTTTTAGCTTCTTTAGAATTGTGTCCCTTCCTGTTCCTCACTTCCATATCCACCGTGTAACACAGAGCTGGGCACAGTGGAGGCATTCAGCTAACAGTCTGGAGTTTAATTAGATTACCATATATCACTTTCCTGTGCATTACAAATGTGAAGCTCTTTTTTTTTCCCTGTTAAAATATGTGTAAATATACTAATATTTTTATATTTAAATTTGTAGTTTACAAAAAAGGCTTCATGTATATAAAATTAAGGTTATTCCTTTTGATTTTAAAAATGTGAAAATATGAGTATTCCCACCTTCAATAATATATGGATTCTTAAAACTTTGGAGAATCAAAGTTTTACAAATTGAAATAATTTAAGTAATGTCATTTTTGGAAAAGTTAGTAAAAATTCTTGCCTGGGTGTAATTGGGTGGGAAACATGGTAGAATATACATTATCCTATAAGTACTGTATACCTTCACTTTCAAGATCTTTATTTTAGGTAATCTTCTTATATAACACCCATCCCTGCATTTATTATGGCTGAAAGGGGAAAAAAAATCAAATAAAGGCATTAAAATAATCTGTTTATATTTGTTGTACAAAAACAGCCATTTGCTGTGTGTATGTTGTGAGACTAGCTTAAATGAAAATGCTCGTCAAGGTTTGTCCTCAATGTTTGTTTTAATGTACTATGTATAAGAAATACAGACTCTTTGAGGCAGCATTTCTGGAAATCTGTCTTACAAAATTTGGTCACAAAAGATTGCTAGGAAAACTTACTTGACTTTCAGTCATTTAGATAAATGACAATAACCTACAAATTGACTCAATCTAACTTCATACTTGAGTGTACTTGCCGTTATGGGCATTCATTAGACACAGAATGTGTCCCCACATAAAATTTGGCTCAGGTGTCAGAACTGATGACACACACAACCCAGAGGGCATAAAAAGATTTATTACTTGCATGATGAGGTTTTGGGGTTTTCATTGTGGTTAGGGAGTGAGGTCAGCATGAGGGTTACTGTACTTGTAGGCCAGGGCTTATGTAATTAAAGGAGAGAGCCCCTAGGCCTTTTCTGCTTGTTTGGATTGGAGATGTGGGCCAGAAAGTTGGGACTGCAAGCATCTAGCTGTAAAACATCAAAAAGATGATGTTAAGTAACCTCGAACAGCAGTAACTATATTTTAGAACCAGGGGATTTTAACTCCCCACTATTATTATATAAGCTAACATGTATTCAATATTCTGTATCATATACTTGGCCAATCAGTTTATATGATTATCTCATTCAAGTTTACAGCAACCTCATACATTAGGTCCTATGACTATTCCCAATATGCAACTGAGGAAAATTGTGCTTAGAGAAATAAAGGGATTTCTGCAAAGTGCTTGGCCACTGAGTGGTACAGAGAGCCCAGGCTGACCTCAGAGGAGGGCTATTAATCACTGTCATTTTCCGCCTTCTGAAATTGTGAACTTTTTTGGAAGATTATCTTAGAAAAAAGAATGTAAGAAACATAGATTTATGATAAAGACATCACACAGTATATAAACCCTTGCTATTTTTCTAAGTATACATGTTAACGATGATGGTTAAAATCAAGTTAATTTGCTATTAAAAAATTATCTAGCAGAATAAACGATGGAAATGCATTATTTTAAATCTCTGAGACATGCCCAAATCTGATTTTGAAATAAGAGAAATATTTGTATTTTTTATTGTTCAGTGTGTTTATAACTCAATGTGGTAGTTCTGTTGCTTTTTAAGATTTAAAAACAACTCCAAGAGGTCAAGTCTAAATTTAAGAGTGACACTTGATGAGATATTAAACTCTGGTTCAGTTATAAAAGATTAGCAACATAGTGAAACTATGACCTTTGAATGGTACCGGGTTGATGTGTGGCCTTCTGATACTTCCTTTCCTTTTCTGTACTTCCTCTTCACCCGTCTTTTAGATGCACCATGCTGAGAGAATCACGGGCTATAGAATTTGATTACTCTTTATTTTACTATATTGGTATCTTCTTACATCATATTTAGATTCTGACTGGACTGAACTTGGTATAGCTTGTGCACTCAAAGAAGAGTAGAGAGAGACCTGGTGATCTGGCCAACTGTAACTTAGGCTGTTCCCATCCCCCACTCTGAAAGAATTAAGCCTAATATTTAAAACCACGGGAATACTTTACTTTCTAGGGTTCTGCCAGATGCAATATATATATGTTTTAATTTATTCAGTAGGTATATGATATACAAGAGTGAATTTTATAGGCCTAAAATTCATACCCTTTATCTACTACAACTTTCTATATTAGATTATAGAAGTACCTAAGGGCTAACACAATGAATGTGTCTGAAGATTTGTTACACAAATGAACTTTTTACAATAAATGTAATGAGTTTGTCTTGATTCACCATGATACTATGCATACTGAGATCTGATCATGTCTCAAATGACTGGAATTAGTTATCATTTTCACCTGCATTCTCTTTTAATGAGAAAATTAGCTACCTTCTCTTGCTTTGTCCTTGGGGGTAAGTGAAGGAGGCATCAAAGAAAGGAAGGAAAGTGCAGGATTGTGCATTTGTACATTTGTGTCATGTAGTAGTTAATGAGCTGAACCCATGGCATTTCCCAAGGAAAATTAAATATGCAAATGAAAGCAATGGCTAAATTAGGGCTTTTCCATGTGTTTAATGTGAGATCCTCTGTAGAAATTATTTTTTAATTACTTTTTTGTTATATTTATTTTTCACAATTTTATTCATCCAAATGCCATTGTGGCAAATCATTATTCAAAAGTTTGAGCATCCCCAGCAAGCCTGTGCTAACTAAGCATTGCTATTGGGTCAGAAATCCCTGATTGAAAGGGGTGAGATAATTGGAAATTTGTCAAATGTTGGTAAAGGGACTTGGCTCTTCAGGGATGAGAGACACAATGAATCATTTATTCAAAAGTACCTCAAAATCCATGTGCCATGTTAATTTTGAGGTTCTCTTCTCGTATTATAATATCTTTTAGGGATCTCCTTTACGTGGGCTATTGCAAATATTCCTAAGTCATATTGTACTTCTGGCTCTGCCACTTCCTAACTCTAAATTACATCTCTCCTGTTTGTTAAAACAATGTTTTTAATGCTTCTATACTAATCATCTCTTCCAATTCTGAGACCACTGACCTTGATCTTAGTGCTGGCAAATGTTACTACCTTTATGTGACAGTGAAGAAGAGGCAGGGGATGCTACCCTCCTTTTGGTAGTCTATCCCAGTAATGGAATAGAATCTTACCTTAACTCTCACAAGATGGTAATAAGCATAGCACTATTTATTACCAACAGCAATTATAATACCATTTAAGGAGTTCTTAATGTGTGCAGACAAGATGATTTAATCTTCAAATAAAGCTACAAGTACATTCATTCATTTTTTTAAACCAAGGACAAAAGTAAGTTTCAAAGAAGTTTTAAAAATTGTCTAAAGATATGTTGCTTGAAAATAATATATTTCAGATACAGGCCCACTTCTAGCCATACAGTATCTTTGCACAAATAAGAAAAACGAAAAAGAAAGTTACTTTCATCTTTAAAAAATTGGAATTTTAAAAGAAAACCATACTTCTGTATAACTGGCACCTGCAGGAGAGTTGTGTTTTAATGTGTACATTTATGATGGCTATGACGTAAGTGGTGTCTCCTTAGATGTGTTGTCCTTGTAAAATTAAGAATTCTTTGCAAACGCACATGGCAGCACTTTTAGAATTTTTTAAAATTATTTATTTATTTTTTTAATTTCTTTTCAGTGTTCCAGAATTCATTGTTTATGCATTTTTAGAATTTGAAAACAAGTGTTTGGAGTTTAAAGGCCTTCTGTTTAACCATGCCATAAACTCAGAAGTATCTAAGCAAGACATAGTCAGATTTGTATATATAAGTTATGTAGGTAAACTGTTAATACTTTCTGCCCCCATTCCTGGTCACTACAATCACACCTGCCTTCCAGTCCACCATATGTACTCTTGAGGGCATATTTACAGTTTTGCCATCTAGCTCCTGAACATTATTAAGACAAAAGGAATTTTAGAAATAGAGATGACAAAGTTAATGGCGTTATGGCAAAATGTAAATCTGGCTTCTAAGTTATTTGAAAACCTTTAAATGGAAGAAAGTTTCCTTCCCCAAAACTCAGCAAAAATAGGGGAAAATAAAAAGAAAATCAAACTCCATTCTTTCTTAAGCTACTGGACACTCCTAACTATGAACCACAGAGCTTGATGACAGAAAGTTTCTGAAAAGGGTGTGAATGTAGACCTAATATTCAGTCAATTGGTATCTGTTTTGAACTGTGTTTTTGCCAGAGCTATACTTGTTAACTAACTTGAATACCAATTTAGGTCATACTAAGTGCAAGCCAGATTCTCTCTCTCTCTTTTTTTTTTTTAAATTTTTTTTTAAAAGATTTTATTTATTTATTTGACAGAGAGAGATCACAAGTAGGCAGAGAGGCAGGCAGAGAGAGAGGAGGAAGCAGGCTGCCGGCTGAGCCGAGAGCCCAATGCGGGGCTCAATCCCAGGACCCTGAGATCATGACCTGAGCCGAAGGCAGAGGCTTAACCCACTGAGCCACCCAAGCGCCCCTCTTTTTTTTTTTTTTTAAGATTTATTTATTTATTTGAGAGCAAGAATGAGCTGGGGAGATGGGCAGAGGGAGAAACAGTTTCCCTGCGGAGCAGAGGACCTGAGCTGAAGGCAGACACTTAACTAACTGAGCCACCCAGGTGTCCCCAGATTCTCTTTTTAAATGGAAGAATGTAAGTGGACTAATAGTCACAGGAAACTATTTGGAGAATATGTTTATGAGACACTATATTTAGCAACAAACTTCTGTTGCCATAGAACCATTTATTGAAGACTACAGCTAACAAAAAACTTCAGCCACATGTTAATTATGACCATTGTCCTCAGTGGGGATTCCTAGCACATCAGTCCATTGTCATTTCCTCCAACTCTGTATGCAAAAGTTAGTTATTAATATACAGTTCAAAATACATTTCTGTGTGAAATGATCAAATCTTAATGTGACTTATATACATCTGTTTTTATACCATGCTGTTTCCTGTGATGGGAGCATATCACAGTTACATAGAATATTAGGGTCAACTGGTAGCCAGAGCATTCATTTTACAGTTGAGAGAACAGAAACCCATACATTAAATAAATTTCTCAAAGCTGAAGTTCTTTTAAGGGGACACAACTAAAATAAGAATATTTGTCTCAAGTCTTAAAGTATGCAGATTTTTTAAATACATTGCACAATTATACTGAGTCATCTAGGCTCTTCCAAAAAAAAAAAAAATCAAAGAGAAGCATAATATATTTCTAAATAAACTGTGATAAGTCCAGTAATACTCTATTACTTTAATAAAGTATAAAATATAAATAATGTAATTATGGTTACCCTTTAGAACATGCTATTACCCATCATTTGTGCTACCAAGGATTTTTTTTTTTTTAATTTTAATTCCAGTACAGATAACATATAGTATTATATTCCTTTCAGGTATTCAATAGAGTGTTTCAACAATTCCATACATCACCCAGTGTTCATCATCACAAGTGAATTCAATCTTCATTACCTATTTTGCCCATCCCCCAACGCACCCACGCGCCTCCCCTCTGGTAACCATCAGTTTGTTCTTTACAGTTAAATGTCTGTTTCTTAGTTTGATTCTCTTTTTCTCCCCCCCCCTTTTGCTCATTTGTTTTGTTTCTTAAATTCCACTTGTGAGTGAAATAAAGTTTGTATTTGTCTTTCTCTAGCTCACTTTTTTACTTAGCTTTTCACCTTTATCTAATTGCAAATGACAAGATTTCATTCTTTTCTATGGCTGAATAAGATACACACACACACACACACACACACACACACACACACACACACACCCCACATCGTCTTTATTCATCTATCAATGCAAACTTGAGCTGTTTCCATAATTTGGCTATTATAAAAAATAAAACTGCTGTGAACATAGGGGTACATGAATCACTTTGAATTAGCATTAACTTTTTTGAGGAACCTCCATACTGTTTTCCACAGTGGCTGCACCAGTTTGCATTCCCACCATCAGTACAAGAGGGTTCTTTTTTCTCCACATCCTCTCTAATACCTGTTGTTTATTGTGTTGCTGATTTTAGTCATTCAGACAGGTGTGAGGTGATATTTTAAAGTAGTTTTGATTTCTATTTCCCTGATAATGAGTCATGTTGAACATCTTTTCATGTGTCTATTGGCTAGCTGCATGTCTTCTTTGGAGAAATGTCTGTTTATGTCTTCTGCCCATTTTTAAATTAGAATACTAGTTTTTTGAGTGTTGAGTTTTATAAATTATTTATATATTTTGGATACTAACCCTTTATGGGATATGTTATTTGCAAATATTTTCCTCCATTCAGCAAGTTGTCTTTTAGTTTCCTTGATTATTCCCTTCCCTGTGTAGAGGTTGTTATTTTGTTATTTTGAAGCGGTTTAATGTTATTTTGTTATAGTCCTGGTAGATTATTTTTGCTTCTATTTCCCTTGCCTCAGAGGACATATCTGGAAAAATGTTGTTATGGCTAATAGATTGTTGCCTATGGTTTCTTCTAGGATTTTAAAGATTTCAGGTCTCACATTTAGGTTTTAATCCATTTTGTATTTATTTTTGTGTATGGTGTAAGAAAGCAGTCTGGTTTCATTCTTTTGCAGGTAGAAGACTCAGTTTTCATCTCCATTTATTGAAGAAACTTTTTTCCATTGGATATTCTTTCCTACTTTCTTGAAGATTAATGAATGATATAATTGTGGGATTATTTCTGGGTTTGTTTCTGGTTTTCTATTCTGTTTCATTGATCTATGTGTCTACTTTTGTGCTAGTACCATACTGTTTTGAGTACTATAGCTTTGTGATATAATTTGAAGTTTGGAATTATAATACCTTTAGCTTTGCTTTTACTTCTCAAACTTGCTTTGGTTATTTGAGGGTTTTTTTGTGGTTTCATATTAATTTTAGGATTGCTTGTGCTTGTTCTGTGAAAAATGCTGTTGGTATTTTGATAAGGATTGCATTAAATTTGTAGATTTCTTTTGGTTGTATAGGAATTTCATCAATATTTTTTCTTCCAATCCATGAGCATGGAACATCTTTCCATTTCTTTGTGTTGTCTTTAATTTCTTTCATCAGTGTTTTATAATTTTCAGAGTACTGATCTTTCCTCTCTTTGATTAGGTTTATTGCCAGGTATTTTATTATCTTGGTGTAGTTTTACATGGGATTGTTTTCTTAATTTTTATTTTCTGCTGCTTAATTACTAGCATATGGAAATGCAACAGATTTTGCACATTGATTTTGTATCCTCCTGAATTCATTTCTCAGTTCTAGTAGTTTTTGGTGGACTCTAGGGTTTTCTATATATAACATCATGTCATCTTCCTTACCAATTTGGATGACTCTTTTGTTATCTGGTTGGTGTGATTAAGACTTCCAGTACTATTTTGAATTAAACTGGTGAAAGGGGACATCCTTATCTTGTTCCTTTCCCCTTAAGGGTAAAGTTTTCAGTTTTTCCCCATTGATTATGTTGTTAGCTCTGGGTTTTTTTTATGTATGGTATTTATTATGTTGAGGTGTGGTTCCTCTAAATCTATTTTATTGAGGGGTTTAATCACGAACTGATGTACTTTGTCAAATGATTTTTATGCATCTCTTAAAATTGTCACGTGATATTTGCTTGTTGATATGATGTATCACATTGATTTGCAAATATTGAACCACCCTTAAATCTCAGAAATAAATCCCACTTGGTCATGGTGAATGATTTATTTAATGAATTGTTGAATTTGCTTTGCTAATATTTTGTTAAGGATTTTTGAGCTATGTTCATCAAAAGTACTAGCCTGTAGTTCTCTCTCTCTCTCTTTCTCTTTTATTTATTTATTAATTTATTTGGAATGTCTTTATCTGATTTGTGTCTCAGGATAATGTTGGCATCATAGAATGAATTTGGAAGTTTTCCTTCTTCCTCTTCTATTTTTTTGAATAGTTTGAGAAGAATAGCTATTAACTCTTCTTGAAATATTTGGTAGAACTTGCCTATGAAGACATCTGGGCCTGGAATTTTATTTGTTAGGAGTTTTTAAATTATTGTTCACTCTCTTGCTGGTAATTGGTCTGTTTAAATTTTCTGTTTCTTCCTACTTCAGTTTTGGTAGGTTTCTAGGAATTTACCTATTTCTTCTATGTTGTCTAATTTGTTGGTATTTAGTTTTCCATAATGTTTTCTTATAATTGTTTGTATTTATGTAGTGTTGATTATTATTTCTCATTCATTTGTGATTGCTTTTGAGTCCTTTCCCACTCTCTCTCCCTTTTTCACTCTCTCTTTATGAATCTGGCTAGAGGTTTATCAGTTTTTGTTGATCTTTTCAAAGAGCTGGCTCCTGATTTCATTGATCTATTCTATTGACCTTTTAGTTTCATAGTCATGTATTTCTGCTCTAATCTTTATTATTTCCTTCCTTCCACTTTGTTTGTTTGCTTCAGTTTTGTTGTTCTTTTTCTAGTTCCATTAGGTGTAAGATTAGGTTGTTTTATTTCATGTTACCAAGGAATTTAATCTTGATCACACAAATTCAGTCCCATACTTGGAATCAGCAGCATTTCTTTGGCAGTTTTGTACTCCATTCTCTTCTTAGTAGTTCTTTGGGTAGAGAAACCATGGACATTTTGATCAGCTTACCAAAATAACTTTGTAATAGACCAGGAATTGTGGATTGCACATGACCTTGGTAAAATTCTGATTTACACTTTGGAGCCACACTGAGATACTTTTTGATGAAACAAAGACATTTCTTTTCTTTTCTTTTTTAATTAACTAATTATTTTTTTAAATATTTTATTTATTTATTTGACAGAGAGATCACAAGTAGGCAGAGAGGCAGGCAGAGAGAAAGAGAGGGAAGCAGGCCCCCTGCCGAGCAGAGAGCCCAATGTGGGGCTCGATCCCAGGACCCTGAGATCATGACCTGAGTTGAAGGCAGAGGCTTAACCCACTGAGCCACCCAGGTGCCCCGAAACAAAGACATTTCTAATGCATCTTAACTTTTGGGTTGAATGACAGTCAAGCTGAACATTAATTTGTATTCATCTGCTTATTTTTTTTTCTTTCTTACCTCTTAATATGTCACATCTAATACAGTCTGTCATTACAAAAGTCTCAATCCCTACTTTTATATTAAAGCAATTTTCTTATTGGATTGTTAAAAATATATATTAACAGCATTCACTTAATATTTAAAATCTAATATGCACTCCATGGTGTAATGATATGAAATCAGGGGATCTGTAAACTGGTGAAGCAAAGTGGGGCACTGGTTCTAGAGCTATAGATGGTCTCAGAAGACACTTTAAAACTCTTGTATATGTCATAATTTCTTAATGATGATTTCTTTTGTTATATTATGGGTACCTCATCTGAAATAGGTAAGTTCTTCTCTGAATATCAGAGTTCTAAATTAAAAGAAAACATCTGCACACAAATTGTGCCAGTCATCAGAGCATTGCTGAGAAAAGAAAATTTTCCTAGGGGCTTGCTCATCAAATCTTCCTGAGTGTGTTTGACAGTGACATCAGGCATTTTTCATTTCTACTGAATTGAAACAGAATACTGATGGATAACATTTCAATTGCTCACCCGACAGAAGAAATACATTTATTACGAGTTAAGATAGGAAGACTTGAAAGAATTCTCATATGACATGTGATATTCTCTCAGTTTTTTCGCCATTTATTAAAATTTTAAGTAGCAAAGTATTTCTGTTTAGAGAAAAAAAAATCAGGTTAGATAGCAGCTTCTTTAACTTACTGGCTTTTTAAACAGGGTCTCAAATGAAAATAGGAGGTAAGCCACTATTTATGTGAGTTCTAACACTGGTGGTATTTATAAAATGGAGAGCAAAATTATCATTTGAAATTATATCTTATGAACATCACAAGAACAAAGTGTAGTGTCTCAAAAAAATAAGTATTTTCCCAGCTGTTGAGAAAATAGAAATTACATGAAGAAAATAGTATAAAAAACAATGCTTAGCAGTGCATTCTTCTGTTTTCAAAAACAAAACCATTCATTCCTGGGTATATACTCAAGAGAAATGAAAACATATGTCTACACAAAATTTTGTATATAAATATTCCTAGCAGAACTATTCATAATAGCCAAAAAGTCAAAACAACTCAAATATCCATCAGAACATAACAAGTAAATAATATGTGCATATCCATAAAACAGAATATTATTTGGCAATAAAACAAAATGAAGTATTCATACATGCTAAAACACTGGTGAACTTTGAAAACATTATACTAAGTGAAAGAAATCAGTCTCAAAAGACCATACATCCTGTGATTCATTTTATATAAAATGTCCAGAATAGGCAAATATAGACAGAAAGTAAAATTAGTGGTTGTGATGGCTGGGAAGAGTTTATGGAGGAAATGATGAGTGAGGACTAAGAGTACGGCCTTTCTTTTGGGGGATAAAAATATTGATTGTGGCAACAGTTGTGTAACTGTGAATATAGCAAGACATTGGGTTGTATACTTTAAATGGGTGAATTGTATGTGAATTATATCTGAATAAAGCTGTTATAAAAAATGCCCAGACAATAGACTGGAAGCAAAATCACAAAAAATCAAAAACAGAAATACAAAAAACCAAAGAAGTATTCCATACCATGTCACAGCCAGAGTGACAAATCGACCAGGAAAATGTGAGGGCTAAGAAGATGGTGAAAAGAAATTAAGAGACAAAGAGATGGAGGCAGGAGGAACACTGAAGATGATGTCCAACAGCGCCAATTTTATTCCACATCTTATAAGCATTTATAAGGCAGACCAGAATAGGAGGAGTAATACATCAGTACCTAGTCAGATGACTGCAAGTTCCTATAACAAGTTTACATTGACTACAAGTAAACCTCGTGATGCCAGGTAGTTTTGGCTAAAGCCATTAGCAAGACAATCAACCAGGGAGTGGGTTATGGGAGGTACAGAACAACAGGGACCAACTAAGAATTCATGACCCTGACCACATTGTTCCCTTCTGTAGGGGGAGTGTTTGGGAAGTCACGAGGCGAGCCCACCACACATAGCACAGACCCTTTTCTCAGTGTTACTCAACTTAACTTACCGTCCTTAACCTTGTCAAGGTGTCTGGACTTCAAAGGAGACACAGTCAGGGCCTGGTCCTCGACTTGATCCTCGACTCCAACCATGCTGTAGCCTCCAACAATACCATAAGAATCATTAGTGTTTTATCAGTATTGGATAATATTTGTTTTTTAATTTATGAGACAGCATTTAGATGTCAGTTATGAATATTGCTTCATTGTTTTTCTGAAATGCAGTGTTCTGAGAAGTATTATGTTCTCAGGTATCATCAAGAGATTTTGATTTGCTCTTTATACTTAAGTTACTCTAAAATCTACAGTAGATTAAATGTACCACTTGCATTACTTTCTCTGTGTTAAATACTATTTGTAACCACTAAAAAATGCCAGTGAAAACTTAAAAGACATTAATTTCCTTCTAAAATATATATGAAATTTTGAAAATTACATTTAAAGTGAACTAAATATAGAAAATATTTAAAGAGTTGAAAAGTAAGTGTAGATATATGTGGTTCAAACATTGCTCCCCTTAGCTTTACCTATTAAAACATTAGGCTCAAGAATTTGAATAGTTACAGGTAAAATCTTTAAATTATAAATTTCAGTTAATTTCTCATAAGATAATAAAATAGTCTACATTCTAGCAGTATATTTAAAAAAAGAATGCATCTAAGGTATGTTGAATATGCATTAAATACCATATTTTTATAGTAAAAAATAATTCCATTTAGAGTAAATTGTTATTGAAACTGAAATGTTTCCCATGGGGTTGAAGATCAAATAATATATATGGTATGGAAGTCAGGTTTTTATTTTGGTTTTTGTATGACAGTTCTGCATTTTACATCTTATTCAAATTAGGTTTCTTCAATATCTGGCACAGCCCTCTCTGACAGATAAAAATTGCTTTGTAAAATTGTAGGAAACAAAAAATATACACAAGGCTCATTTAGTTTACTTTCAAACTCTTTAAAATCTAATCTGAATTTGTGTTTCCTTGACTTGAGACTCGTATCCTTAACCTGAAATCCATTGCTTTATCATCTTTTATTTTTAAAAGTATGATGTAATAGGAACACAGCATAATACATTTTTATTTCCAAACAAAGTGTTGTAAACATTTTTTAAAAGGCTTTTTTTTAACATAATAAGTCTCATGGATAATTTGTCAAAAAAGATAAATTTAAAACATTTCAAAAGATATAGTTAATTATGAAACTCTTCATAGGTTTCTGTATGTTGTCAGATACATATCATTATTTAAAACATTTATATGCATGCACATTTACACACATAGAAATATAAATATTACTTATTTATATAAATATACCTATTTATATTATATAATTAAATTATGTAAGTATAATTTCTGATATATTACCACCAAAGCATTTAGCATAAGTGTAACATGTAATTTCTCCTCTTAAAAAACTTATATTTAGTTTTCATTCCATATTTTCCTAATCCTGTCTTTTAATTCTATCGCACTGCATATTTGGTTCTAGATGGCAAATTCAGTGTTCATGTATATCAAATCAATCAAAATATTAAAGCAGTTTTTTTTTTATTTTTGAAAGATTATTTTTAAGAATTTAAATTTTAGAGAACAAATTGAATTTAATGTATTCAGAAGGTTTCTATAGAGATTGTAAGATACTTTTTTGAGACACAAAAAAAATGAGAACACTTTATTCTCAGTGAGTTAAAAAAATTGTAACCTCCTTTAAAAAGTTTTAGTTAATAAGACATTATGTATTAAACTTTCTGCAAGACAGCTTTCTGGGAACTGTCAGTGGAAAAAAGATGTTGGAAATGCATTGCTTGCTTTAAGCAGCTTACAGTCTTACTAAGGAGAGAAAGAAACAAGGACAACTCAGAATCCTCTCACAATCAAAACATCTTTCTTCAGAGATGAAGATGAAGATGAATCAAGTGATGGCACTTGATTAGTGCCAACAGCAACAGTATGAGTCAGGGCGAATAAGTGGCCCCTGCCTTTGTCTCTCTAAATAGTCTAATACATTGACCAAAGGAATAATTCATAGTTAGGACAATTAGAGATTGCATCCGATTTTTTTTTTTTTTTAATCAGAGTCGGTATTTTGAATAATGTATTTGTTTGCCCTAAAATACTTAATCTGGCAGATATAAGTCCGGGGCTGACAGTGATCAGCTTATGAAGAGATAGCCTTTTGGGTACAGGAACTAATTTTGAGAATGTGGTTTTTAGTCTTTAGGGTCAGACAGGCCTTTACATTTTCTCCCAAACCAGTGGTTCTCAGTTTGGTAATTTTGCCTCCAAGAGGAAATTTGGTAGTGTCTGGGAACGTTTGTTTGTGCCACTGGGGAGTGTCGCTGGTCTTCAGTAGGTAGAGGCTAGAAATACTAGCCTCTACATATCCTAGAATGAACAGGACACAATGCCCCCCCACCCACCCGCAGGAATATCAGTAATACTGAAGTTGAAAAACCCTGCTTAGGGTGACTGAGTGGCTCAGTTGGTTAAGCAACAGCCTTCCACTCAAGTCATGATCCGAGAGTCCCAAGATCGAGTCCCACATTGACCTCCCTGTTCAGCGGGGAGTCTTCTTCTGCCTCTGTCCCTCCCCTTTCTCATGCTCTCTCTCATTCTCTCTTTTTCAAATAAATACATAAAATCTTTAAGAAAAAAAAAAAAGGAAAGAAAAGAAATGAAAACCCTGCCTAAAATGAGCAAACACATTAACTGTTTGGGTTAATGTAGAGCATGAAATCAGCCAATTAACCTCTCCCCGTCCCGTTTGTTTGTTTGTTTGTTTGTTTTTTCATTTTGGTATAAGTTGGTTTAAGTTGGGTTCCTATCCCTGGCAGCTAAGCAGGTGACATTTCACTATCAATAGAGGTTAAGAGAACTGTTCAGCACAGTGGTTACCTAGGGTTGCTGGGGGGTGAGGATATATGGTCCCTAACTTACTATAGTTTGACTTAAAATTTTTTGACTTACGATGGTGTGAGAGGGATACACATTCAGTAGAAACTGTTCTTCAAATTTTGAACTTTTATCTTTTCCCAGCAATCTGTGGTATGATACTTTCTTATGATGCTGGGTTGTGAACCTCAGCTCCCAGTCAGTCCCCTGATCACCAGAGCAAACTACTGATACTCCTAATAGTATCAGGGTACCAATCTGTACCCATATAACCATTCCATGTTTCATTTTCAGTGCAGTATTCAGGAAACTACATGAGATATTTAACATTTTATTATAAAATAGGCTTAGTGTTAAGTGACCTTACCAATTGTAGGCTAGCATAAGTGTTTTGAACACATTTAAGATAGGCTAGGCTAAACATTTTAACTTAGGATATTTTCCACTTTTGATGGATTTATTGGGATGTAACGTCATTATAAGTCAGAGAAAATCTGCACTACGAAGAGGATTTAAAAACAGGAAGGGGACAAATGGGGAGAAATAGGTGAAGTGTTTTAGGTAAACAGAACAAAGGTATAGACTGGAAAATAAAAATAAGAAAGTGTGAACTATCTGCAATATGTGGAAAGGAAGTAGAATTGCATAAAAAAAAACAATACTTAGTAACATATTATGACTGGCCTTGAATGTTGGAGTAAGACACATTTAAAAGTTTTTGAGCTAAAAGGAATAGTATTTCCTGGCACCATATATTTTTAAAATCCCTATAAAAACAATATTGGTTCATATTTACAAATTTAGGAAATTTTAAACATGTAAAGGAGTAAATGTTTCCACTTCAGGAATAATTACTATTATTAGTTTAGCATATATTCTTTTTATTTTTTTTAAATTTATTTATTTGACAGAGATCACAAGTAGGCAGAGAGGCAGGCAGAGAGAGAGAGAGAGGGAAGCAGGCTCCCTGCTGAGCAGAGAGCCTGATGCGGGACTCGATCCCAGGACCCTGAGATCATGTCCTGAGCCGAAGGCAGCGGCTTAACCCACTGAGCCACCCAGGTGCCCCAGTTTAGCGTATATTCTGACAGATTTTTCTCTTTCTCTCTCTATATATAATCATTCTGTACATGTGATTTTTATTTTGCTTTTTTATTATTCAATTAAGATGATTAGATTTTCAGATTGTTGAAACTTTTCAGAATTTTTCATGGTCATATAAAATGTATTCATTTTATACACTGTATTTTATTTAACCATTTTCTTATTGGGATTCCTGTTGTCAATTTAGGGAAATAATAAATGTAATAAATATATTTGTGCATACAATTTTATAATTTATTATGAGTAAAATTATATGAAATACATAAACATAAAAATCTTGATACTTAATCCCAAAATGCATTAAGAAACATTGTACCAATTTATATTCCTTTCAACAATCCACAGAAATTATTCCTACTTATTCTTAAAATTTAAGATAAGTCTTAGCGAAGTAGTGATTTTTCCTGGGCAAAAATCTTCTTCCTTTCCTATATTTTGCTAATAGGTTCCAATTATTTGCTATCTATGTCCAAAAAGATCTAACTATGAAAAAAAAAATTATGAATCCATCTATTCATAAAACCACAATTCTAATAAGATATTAATCTACAGATTTTTTCATTCCTTAAATCATAGTTACTTGTATAATTTTGATCTTAACACTTAGTATTAAGGTGTCAGTGTTTTTGACATACTTAGGGCCTATCATTTGCACATTTATTTTTTATTTGTATTCAACCTACTGCCAAAAATGTTGTTTTAAATCCATCTGCTTAATCCCTGACTACTCATAAAGACAGGAGTTTTTCCTTAGTTTCATCATGAATTCTCCTGAGAGTATTTTGACAGCTTTTAGAATGTTCTTAATGGTCCTAATACTCTGAATTTTTAAGCCATGTAAGTTACAACAGTAACATATCTAAGTTAGTTTTTTTCCTAGTAATAAATTTCAACATAGAACTCTTCTCACTCTGCTTTAATCGAAGTTTCCTTTGAAGCTCAATTCAAACTGTCCTCTTTGCTAAGTGTTCTCTCCTTCTGTACTTCTACGTCTGCTCTCTGTCCACATTCTGCCCCTACTCTTCATTCCTTACATACATACACACTCCTTGATGTTACCAGTTCTCTTTTACACTAAAATCCTTCCCTCAGTTAATAACATTAACAGAATTTCTTTTTAAGATATATTCTGCATAAATTAAGAGTGGCATATTTGGGTCAAAATTATCCTCATTCAGCACTCAAGGACACACACACAAGTCTTTCACGGTATCATATTTCTCAGCATCAGCCGCTCTCCTCACTCTCATATTTTAGAGATAGCCTTTACAACTGGCACCTCACATGAAGGACCACATTTGACACTATATTAAATAATACATCTAATATACATAATAAAATATTTGCAAAATTTGAGTTTCCTTATTTTAATTCTCTTTAAAATTCCATAGATCAGTGAGTTTCTAATCTTGCTTAACAACTGTGCTTTTTAAAGCACATTTAACTGGTGATTTTTAAACGTTAACTGCATGTGTACATGCATGCATGAGAGTGTGGAAATCATAGGGTCAAGGAAGAGGTATTGTGTGAAATTTCAGTTATATTTTTATTTTTCAAGTTAATATAATTTTAATATTATATCCTAAGTTTTGAGCAATCACTTCCACCAAAAATAAATTTGAATTACGGGGGAGGGGGAAGCATTTTCTATTCTTTTCAATAATGAAAACTTGGTATTTAGGGAACAGATTTTAATTGGAATAATGTAATTCTGATTTCACTTGTAATGCAAATTATAATTACAGAATTGATTTTCTCAATGTTAATGAGCTCCTCTTGATCTAGCTATTAGCTTTTGCTATATAACAAACCACGCTAAATTTTTTTGGCTTAAAACTAAAGTCCACAAACTACTGCCTGAGGGCCAAATACAAATGTTGCTTGTGTTTTTGTTTCATTTTGGTTTTTTTTTTGTTTGTTTGTTTACTATCTGTTATTGTAAACAAAGTGTTATTGAAACACAGCCCATTTATTTGCTTTTGGTCAATGACTGCTTTTGTGCTTCAAAAAGAGAGTTGAGTAGTTGTGATAGAGATTGTAGAGTTCTCACAGCCTAAATAAATATTTACTATCTGGCTCTTTATGGGAAAAATTATTGATCCCTGACTAAAAACAACAATCACTTGTTCACTTACAACTGTTTCTGTGAGCGATTGGGGTTGAGCTCAGCTGAACAGTTCTGAGGGCTTTTTCTGGACTCACTCACATGGCTGCAGTCTGCTGACCTCATTTTCATGTCTGATGGTTGGTGCTGCTGTCATCTAAGTGGTGGGGATGACTGAGTCATATGATTCCCTAGCCTGAGATGATTCATATTGTTGCTTTTGCAGGAAGCCCAGAAGCATCAAGACACGGTAAGACCCAGTGAGCAAGGAGTTTTCACACGTGTGTTTTATCACATTTCATATTCTCTCATCTCCCAAAGCAAGTCACAGTGGCAGTCCTAGGATCAGTGCACAAAGGCCGGATACAAAGGTGTGAATATAGGAGGCATGAACAAATTGGGGGCTACCAAGTGCAAAAATTGACTGTGGTTCATTTCCTAATTTTACAGGTAAGGAAAACGAGGCCCAGAGATTTTTTTTTTTTAAGATTTTATTTATTTATTTGACAGAAATCACAAGCAGGCAGAGAAGCAGGTAGAGAGAAAGAGAGGGAAGCAGGCTCCCCTCTGAGCAGAGAGCCCGATGTGGGGCTTGATCCCAGGACCCTGAGATCATGACCTGAGCTGAAGGCAGAGGCTTTATTTAACCCACTGAGCCACCCAGGCACCTCTAGGCCCAGAGATTCAAAGTGACTTCCCCATGTCATATACCTAATCAGCGTCTAAGTCTGTAGTTGACACAGAATCTTGATTTCTAGTAGCAATACATCTATTTCTTTTATATTTTTAAAATTCTTTCTCCACCTTTAATTGTATATCCGATTCTGGTGTTCTTGTTTCAGTACTCTACCAAGGAAACTCAGTTTCAAGTATTTATGAACTTGGCAATACTGGTCATTGAGATTACTGACATATATTATTTCAAATGACATTCGGCTTTTTGTTTGTTTGAGAAAGCAGGTGTCATATGAGCTATAAGATCAATTTGCAAGCACATGCTTAGTTTCTAAGATCCTCTAGGGGTTTTTCCCTATAGTTGTTTTGCTTTATTTGAACTGGTCTTTAAAAGTTAGTTTCATTTTAGTAACAGAGACGTTGGCTTATTTAGAAAAATAACCATAAGTGTGCCCTAAGTAAAAAACTCCCTTGAATATGTAAGAATTAAAAAGAGCAGTAAGGAAATCACGCTTAAAATTTTAGTTTCTTTCCTAAACTGCTGGCAAGGGACAAACAAGGTTGTTACTATAGACGTGTAATCACGTGCAAGATAATGCTGCTTCTAAAGGAAATTACCAACTGCAAATACAGCCTCCATTTTGTTAATTATCTTATTAGAAGCTCAAATGCTTTTCTTCTGTTCTGAAAATCTGGAGGAATTTAGAATATTCTCATATTCTACTGGGTAAACGTAGGGTGTCACCTTGTAGTGATATAAGCACACACTAATCCAAAATGCCAGATTTAGGCATTCTTCAAGAGCTCACTCTGGACAGTTAGGAATCCGAAGATTTAGTTTTGCATGATAAAACATGGAGTGCTAGGATTTGAGGAAGAATTTAGACTTGGAAGTTACCTTTGAAATTACCTGGCTGATATTCTGTCTATTGAAAAAAAATGAGATCTTGAGTAAAGAAATTTCTACAAAATATCAGACGTAGCCAATAGTAAAAGAGGGACTCATTTATAATGGGATTTTAGGATCTGACATTTTACCAATGTGTTTTCTTGAACTGGTTATGGTTTTAATAGTACCAAAGGGATTCTCTTTATTTGGTACTGGTTCATAGTCTGGACCCAAATGCCCATTCACAGAATTAACAAATGAAAATGGAGACAAACCATTAGAGACTGTGGACTCTGAGAAATAAGCTGAGGGTTTTGGAGGGGAAGGGGGTTGGGTTTGGAGAGAGCCTGATGATGGGTATTAAGGAGGGCACGTATTGCATGGAGCACTGAGTGTGGTACATAAACAATGAATCTTGGAACACTGAAAAAATAAAATTAAATTTTTAAAAAAGGACAAATTTTTTAAAAAGCAAGGCACCTAGTTAAATTTGGATTTCAGGTAGATTTTTTTAAAATATAAATATGTCTCCAGGGGCGCCTCAGTGGCTCAGTGGGTTAAAGCCTCTGCCTTCGGCTCAGGCCATGATCCCAGGGTCCTGGGATCGAGCCCTGCATCGGGCTGTCTGCTCTGCGGAGAGCCTGCTTCCTCCTCTCTCTCTCTGCCTACTTGTGATCTCTGTATGTCAAATAAGTAAATAAAATCTTAAAAAAATATATATGGACGGGACTGGAAGAGATTATGCTGAGTGAAATAAGTCAAGCAGAGAGAGTCAATTATCATATGGTTTCACTTATTTGTGGAGCATAACAAATAGCATGGAGGACATGGGGACTTAGAGTGGAGAAGGGAGTTGGGGGAAATTGGAAGGGGAGGTGAACCATGAGAGACTATGGACTCTGAAAAACAATCTGAGGGTTTTGAAGGGATGGGGGGTGGGAGGTTGGGGTACCAGGTGGTGGGTATTATAGAGGGCACGGATTGCATGGAGCACGGGGTGTGGTGCAAAAATAATGAATACTGTTATGCTGGAAATAAATTAATAAAAAATAAAAAATAAATAAATAAATAAATAAAATAAAAAAAAATATATATATATGTATATATATATATATATATATCTCCATATTTGTCATATCACAACAGCTAGCCTTGAGATATATTAGACCTGAGTATCTGGTAAAGGGAAATCATAGGAATCAAGCAGATTATGACCCAGGCTATAAAGCTGAGATTCTGGATGGCTTTATAATTGACTGAACAGGGGAGTTTGATGGGGAAAACTAACATAGATCCCCACTTTTTATTAATTCAGCCAAAATTATGACAGTTTAAAGGCAAGTTATAGAAAAAGTTGTGAGTTAATTAACTGAAATTAAAAAGATCATCAGATGGTGTTGTGAACTTCTGACACAGTTTCCAATTGGTTGGCTCAAGAACTGAACAGGACACATCCTAAAGGTGGAAAACAGCAGAACGTCCCAGGTGAAGAATTCCTTAAATCTAAGGAGTCAAGAGTGGAACAGAGGACTTTGAGGCCTT
The DNA here is from genome assembly GCF_009829155.1 of Mustela erminea. Lineage (NCBI taxonomy): Eukaryota > Metazoa > Chordata > Mammalia > Carnivora > Mustelidae > Mustela > Mustela erminea. The sequence continues at coordinate 58,047,466 of NC_045625.1, forward strand.
TTATAAACAATACATTATTCCTGGATTCCAGGGACTTTTGAAGTGAACAATCAACTGATTACCACATACTGGAGAGGAGGACAAAGAATGTCAGCCCACTATGTATTCTCATCCATAAACAAAACAAAACAAAACAAATCAACAAAAACAGATATTTTGAAAAATCTTAAAGATAAACTGGACAACTGTGTTAAAGTTGTTTATCATTTTTCTGTTTGTTTTATTTTTTTATTTTATTGTATTTCTTTTCTGTGTTCCAAAATTCTTTGTTCATGCACCACACTTAGTGTTCCATATTTGTAATAATCCATTTTCCATCATACAGTAAATGATTTTAATGAATTATAAATTAAGCATAAAACATGAAAATTGCGGTACACTCAGTTGTTTTTCCTACTCTTTGAATTTTTAACCACAAATGGTTATTCCTAAGTGTGTGTGTGTGTATGTGTGTCTGCGTGTGTGCGCACACACATGTGAGAGATAGAAGAAAGTCAATGCCTTACAAAACTGAAATCATGCTCAATTGCCTATCTGTATACTTTATACATATTTGGTATAAAAAGGATTTAGATATAGGCAAATATTCTGAAGTATCCAGATGATTGTTGGCTTGCCAATATCATACATAAAAAAATATTGCTTACTTTATTGCGGATTTTATAAACATTGTTAAATGAAAATGTATGCATAAAAATACATAGATCACTTACATAAATTGCATCATTTCATGATGACCTAAGCACATTAATAGTGGTCACTGCAGTTTGAGGTATTTACAGTGAGTTACCTTATGCTCATTTACATTTTGATATTCTGCCTTTATACTTTCTCATGTTTCACCTGGTGAAACCACATTTATGCTGCATCTCTTGCTCTCTGAACTGCTCAGCCACTGTGACCATGCACAGGGAACCAAATACAAGGGCTGTCTAAGCAGAAACTCATCAGAACCTGAGTTTTGGATGAGGCCTCTCCATTAATATGTGCATTCCACTTAGTCCTTCTGTTCTCTCTCCATCCAAGTACAGCTAGTTTCAGCAAGAAGAGAGATAGAGGTTCACTTATTCAAGCTCTGTAAAGGAAAAGAGTAGAAGTGGTTGAAGCATGGCTGGTATAAAGGGACATTGAAGTCTGTGCTCTCCCTTCTCTTTCTCTCTTCCGCTCCCTCATTTTTTCATTCTCTTCTTCTTCTTCTCCTGTTGCTCCTCCCCTCCTCCCTCTTTCTTTCCCTCTCTTCCTTTGCTTTCTTACACTCATTCCTACACCCACATACCCACCAGTACACACACCTTTCCCTTTCTACACATGCCTGTTTCATTATAGTTTACTACAGAAAGTCGTCTTCTTTTTTTTTAATACCGTGATGCATGCCACTGTTAGCATCTTAACATTTTGATTTGACTTTACTCAGATGGCCAGTTACTCTTATCTTAAATTTTCAAATCCTCTGGGGGAGAATTCAGGTTGGCCTGCTTGAGTCACATGTTCATCTGTTGACCACTCAAGGTGACTGGGAGCTTGAGTACCAATGATTAGTCCAGGTGAGATCTCCTCATGGATTATTCAGCAGTTCTAGCAGAGAGGAGCATGAGAAGGAGGAAATTCATTTCCATACTATAGTTTATAGAAATTCTGTCTACACACGGGTCCTTGTGGTCACATAGCAGGAGAGAAAATAGTGTCAGGTTATATGTTCAAAGGGGTATCTCATTTCATTCTTTCCTGTCTACCTCTGGCAGTCAAAAGAATCTCCATTTTTTCTGGATAACTCTTGGTCTGTTTGTGCAGTGAGGACCACAAAGATAACTGAAAAGTCCTCAGTCATCCTAATTGTTAGTATGTACACACTTTTATGAAACAGAATGCTGTTAAGGCTAAATTGTTTTTATCCTTTATTCATTTGCCATATAGTGACAATATTAAAACACACACAGAGATGGTCATAAGCCTAGCCTGGCAACAATTAAAAAAAAAATGTTGGCTATTTGACAGTAAAAAACAGTATAAATAAATAAATGGTGTTGGCTATTTGACAAACTGGAACATTTGTCCCTGAATAAGAAGTTGGCCCAAATATTAAACAAGTGTATTTCATTATATAATTCATATTTTTATCACCAAGGGAAAGATTCAAAACACTATTAAACACATTTTGGTAAATCAAAGACTTACAGTTACTACTTTTAGATTTTAAATAACTGATTCTACATTCAGTTACTTACTTCTACTTTTATATGAACCCACAAATGATTTACCAATTTATAACAAATATCCATTTATAAATGATATAAATAAACATAAGAATAGGGTAAGGAATATATGACTGTGTTGCCTTGTCAGTATGATGATTAGTTAGAGCCTTTTTTTTTTTTTTTTTAATTTGCTGAGACAAGATGCTTTCTTTAACATTAAGCTGTAATGGAAACATTTCATTATCTTCAACACAATTACATTTCTATAGCTATATAATTAGGGTTAATTTATCTTACTTAAACTTTTATTTTCTTTCCTTTGACATTTTTCTTTTTAAAATGACAAATTGGTGATATTTCTGCTTTATAAAATGATCAAGGACTTCTTTTCTGACAGAAGAATAGCTCCTTAAAGTGAGAGAAAAATTAGCCCATTTAATTTTCTGAGAAAATTAGTTTGTCTTTTAAGATATATGCATAGCTCTTTATTCAAGGAATATCCCTCCTTCAATGTATTTCATGGGTAAACCCCTCTCTTTAGAAGAGTGTACTTATGGGGCTGATACTACTCAAACAAATGCCACTCTGAGAGATTTTTCTTTGCTTGACAGATTGTTCTTGACCAGTTAAAGCCTCTAAAAAAGGCTGTATCTATATAAAGGGCAATGCAACTGAGCTATTATTTAACACTTTGAATTCAAACATCAGTTCTATGTTTAAATCAGTAGAGAAGGATTGGTTTTAGTTATATGTTGAAAAAAAGTTGGTTGATTACACTTTCCTGAGCTGCCAAGACCCTAAGTGAATGGTTTTCCTCAATGTGTCTGGGAAGTTTGGTTACTATATGTATGCTCTGTCTTCTTAATAGAATCAGAACTTCCTCCTGTTGGTCCCATAAGAAGAAAGACCCCAAATTCCTGGTAGTATAGTGACTGATGATGAAAATGTTCTTCTTTTCTTGACCTTAAGAAGAAGCTGCTTAAGATATGCATGTGTTCTTTTGCTCGTCATCTTATGCCAAACTTTGCTTGGAGTAGTGACGGATCACCTTTTCTTTTTTGGGGTAGCAGAAAAATGAAAAATTTCATTAAGTCTAGTTGTTAATCTCTGTCTCTCTATAAGATCTATTTATTTAGAGAAAAAGAACATGTCTCAGCTCTATAACTAGATTTTTTAAAAAAATCAAACAATTTCAGGAACATATTTAATCAGCGTATTTTTAGGAGAAAAATTTTAAAAAGAAAACTTGGTGCCTGGACTGGTTATCTATTGCTATATAACAAATCATCCAACCAATCAGTGGTATGTGCTGATTTGTTTTCCTCACTCATATGTCTCATCATCATGAAGATGACAACGCAAGGTTTGGTGGTTATTGCTTTTACCTCATGGAAATTTAGTCAGATCACAGCAGAAACAGGTGTTAGCTTCAAAGACTTTTTCACTCGCTTGTCTGACAGTTGATGATTGCTGTTGACTCGGGATTTAGCTGGAGTTTTTGGCTGTGATGTCTACACATCACCTATAGATATGGCTGGTTCTTATTCTCAGCTGGTGACTACATTCTAACAGTAAGTATTGAGAAATAAAGAGAAACAGACAAAGAGACAGAGACACAGAGAGAGTGATACAGAGACACAGAGATAGGCAGACACTCTATTACCTTTTATGACCTAACTTTGGAAGTTACATAATCTCATTTCCATCAGTCCTATTGGTTGTGACTGTCATAAAGTTTCACCTGGCTCCAAGGGAAGAAGACATAAACTCTTTCATTAGAAAAAGGTGAGGGGACATTATGAAATGAGCGAGTGGAATATTGTTAAGATCACTTTAGGAAACTATAATCTGCCACAGGGGCTCCCAAAGGATCACAAAATGAATCCTTAGTTATATTAGATAATTTTTGTTATATACTTACCACGTGCTGTGTGATGTTCTACATGATTTACACATATTATCATTCAGATCTTACTATATCTATTTATTTATGTGAATGCTATTGTTTTCCCTCATTTTTAAAGGATAAAAAGCAAAGCTAAACAGTTTATTCAATGTCACAGAGCTGAAACTGAAGATATGGATACTAGCTCTTAATGTCTATCCTATACTGTTTCCCACTAGACAACAGAAATAAATAGATTGGGAAAAGTTTAATATCTTTTTTTTTAAATTTAATTTAATTTATTTACTTGACAGACAGAGATCACAAGTAGGCAGAGAGGCAGAGAGAGAGAGGAGGAAGCAGGCTCCCCGCTGAGCAGAGAGCCCGATGCGGGGCTGGATCCCAGGACCCTGAGACCATGACCCGAGCCGAAGGCAGAGGCTCAACCCACTGAGCCACCCAGGTGCCCCGGGAAAAGTTTAATATCTTAATTTAGAAGACCTACTGGTTAGTCATATGAGCTTGATTTACATACTTTATATCTGTGAACCATAGAGATTTGTGTGATTAGAAATAATAGGCTTTTAGGATGATAAAAAAAGTTAATTATAATGTGAATAAAAAAGTGCCCAGCACAGTGCTGATCACATAATTGTTCCCTGAAGTAGAAGGCTTGAACATGTTATTTCATCAATCTTAATTTTTTTTACATTTAATCCTTTTTTTTTTTTTAATGTTTCTATTTTCGGGGCACGTGGGTGGCTCAGTGGGTTAAGCCTCTGCCTTCGGCTCAGGTCATGATCTCAGGGTCCTGGGATCAAGCCCCGCATTCGGGCTCTCTGCTCGGCAGGGAGCCTGCTTCCTCCTCTCTCTCTGTCTGCATCTCTGTCTACTTGTGATCTCTCTTTCTCTCTCAAATAAATAAATAAAATCTTTACAAAAATAAAATAAAATGTTTCTATTTTCATTTTAATTCATTTGGTATAGGTATATGGATAGTGCTAAACTCTGTCCTATTCAAGGCCTCCTATTTAACCCCACTAATTGAATTACAGTGGTATTGGTAGATATTATAAATGATAATATGAACATTTAAATTTCTGACAAATTAGATTATTTTATTTTTTAAGCACTAACCTGTAGTATATTGTATTATAATCTCATATTGTTCCAGTAAGGATATGGACTTGTAAGTGCAAAGACATTTTTGTCCTTTTATTTTTTTTATTTTGTGTCCTTTGAAATATGTATGTAAGTAATATTCAACCTATATAATATATAATTATGTGGAATTAAAGATATCATTATATATATATACATATATATGTATATATATATGTATGTATGTATATATATATGTATATATATATATAGACACATACACACACACGTATAAATGGTTTCTTTTTTGACCTTATTTTAATTCTTGGGGCATATAGCATATAGCTTGCAGTTCTTTGGCAGATACTGAGTGATTTAAGGTGAAAATTTTCTTTCTTTTCCTTTTACTTAGATTTTGTTTTCTCCTGTGTAATTAGAATGGTGTATGTTCAATAAGTGTTTGTTGATTGATCAAAGGATTTAGGTCTGAGATTAAGTTTAAAGAAGGATTATCTCTTAATTGTCTCTTGTTAACTATCATTTTGGGAAAACTTAAGAGTAATCAAGCCCCACTTAAGACTCTAATTTTGATCTGATACTAATCTAAACCTTATAAAGACTCTTTAGGTCTTTTGACACTATAGAATTTGGTTGCAGTACATCTTGTCTTGGCAAGAATCCAAAAATGTAGCAAATGTTCAGATGTTTTATAGAATTATTGAGGTTAATTTAGAATTTTGTTATATAAATGAATAAAGGGTCAGAGAACATACATGGCATATATTTTATTACCCAAAACCTGACTTGTGAAGGAAGTTAACTTTTTCATTTTTTATAGTCTCTTCTGTCAGAATCTTCATCTTTTTTCTCTTGATGTAAATGTTGTAAAACAATGAATGTTCCCTTTATACTGCTTTATTATAACCCTGAAATAATATACTAAGTACTTTAATTCAAATAAAGATTGACAAGAGCAATAACAAGGATAAAAAAGTAGTTATTTTTCCCCAAGAGTATTCTGTGTAGACACATCTATGAAAGATGCAGATGTAACCCTGAAATAATATACTAAGTACTTTAATTCAAATAAAGATTGACAAGAGCAATAACAAGGATAAAAAAGTAGTTATTTTTCCCCAAGAGTATTCTGTGTAGACACATCTATGAAAGATGCAGATGTGACCATTTTTTAAAAAATGCACATCAATAATTAATGTATTTTTTTCTTTTGGCAAATGTAAGTTTTTGTTTCTAATTGATTTTAAAGACAAATATTTAAGCATTTTTTTAAAGTAGCAGCCAATTTTCATAGCTTATTGTAGGCACTGTTATCTATAAACTGATGCTGACATGTAAATGTACTTGAATTTATAGGCTGCTCAGTATGCTATTCATTATCAATCCCTAAAATGCAAGACAACTGCGTTTATAGTAGCGCCATTCAGATTGTCTAATTGTAGAAAGCAAAGTCCTTACTATTAGAACTAGTCATCAAATAAACACATGGGAAATTATGTTAGGAAAATGTAATGAGATTTAAAAATAAAATATTGATTTCTAAATCTGAGTCATGAATTAGATTTCAGATATGTTCTTCTATCTGCTTTATATAATTGGTCTACAAAGAGACCATTCTCTTTTCCTTTGACAGACGTAATGATTACCTGGATAGCTTGCTCTCACTAATGTATCAAACTAGCCTCATGGAAAAGACATGTTGAGGTGTACTTTTGACTATTACCAGAATTTGCTACCAGTTTTAAACTGTTAATCCTAGCTCCTGCGGATCTTGAAATAAGCGAAACAGAGAACTACTCCCGTAACTGTTAGTCACAGAATAATTCAAGCTTAATAATGTCTTTGTTGTTGTGAAGATCAGAATTAAGTTTACTTTTCACAAGAGGAACGGTCACTTGACCTTTTCTTGAGTGACTAACAGCTATTGAGTTTCCTCTTGTTACTCTCAGTGCAAGCATAGCAGGGGAGATAAAAGCAGAGAGGTCTTGAAATAATTACAATCACTCATCTGTGGTGAACATTTTAAAATGCAGGTTGAATTTGCTGATTTCAGAGTAATAACATTTGCAGAAGTAATATCTTGCGCTGAAAAAGAAGGAACACAAAAGCATTAGGAATGCATAGCATGATTCAAGGGACCAGGTTTCTAAGCTACTGTGCAGTATTACCCCCTTAGGAGTTCTAATTCCCTACTTACGCTACCCAATTGCATTCACGTGGAAATTGTCAGTGTTGCTAAAGAAGACCACACACTTCTTATGGACAGAGGTCATGTTTTGGTCATCTTCTTATCCCCAGTGTATGACACAAGATTTCTGAATTAACCCAGACTTTCCAAAATAGTTCCCTACATGAGAGAACATGTCCTTTTTCTGAAGCCATGCCCAGTAATGTGTGCCAGAGAACTAAGTTCTCCTAGGACAGCCCATGGTGGACATTTAGAAAGCTTATCTTCTTATTAATGGTTCCCAGGTAGTCTATAGTAAAGAAACCCTGAATTTGCTACACTCTCCAAACTGGTATGATATGGGAATCTTTCATTTTTCCTGTAAGTACTCTTTGAAGTTAGGTAGAACTAATGATTAGCATGTCACACATTGGGAAAGTGGTATTTCCTGTTTTGGTGAGTACCTTATTTCTCCCCATTCCCTAAGTTTCTTTCCCAAAAATTTTTTTTTTCAATAGTGCTTTGTTTGCCCAGTAATCTACCTTGGAATCAGAAGATTCAGTTGGTTATAAGCTTAATTCTTTATGTATGTTCTTAATATAAAAATAGTAGTTTAAAAGTTAGCTTGGACCACCCCTGACAGTATGGAATTAGAACCTCAGTCCCTTCCCTGCTTCCTCTTGACAGTATTTAATCCTTACTTCTCATCTCTTCTCAGTGCCACAACTTCCCATTGCTCATTTTATGTCTTTGCTGCATTACTTCCTTTACCATCTGGAGCACGACCTTCTTCTCTCTAGGGAATTCTAGGGAAGCAGCCATGACAGAATGCAGATAAATATGAAAAACAGTAAGATGTGGGAGTTAAACAAAATTTCTATAACCCCATAAAACAACATTAAAAACACAAATAATATTAGGTCTTTTAGGGGAAAATATCTGTGGAAATGATACAAATATGACAGCAACTATAAATGGAAATAATGCTGAATCCATAAAATGTTGTCTCATAAAATGTTCAGAGTATATGGTAATGTATATGTAAATTATGAAAGTAAAAATTCCACTAAAACATTGTTTATAAATTACTGTGTAGAAGATTTTATGCCCAACCTATTGTCTGGGGATTAACTATTCAGAGAATTAATAGAGTTTTAATAAGGATCTTATTTTTTAATTTATCTAGGAGGAAAATATTCATAGCTTACCTTTCAATTTTCTAAAGCATGGATCTTAATCATTTCTGATTAAATTCAAGTTGCAACTTTATGAAGTCTAACTCAGAATATATCATTTAGGTGGGAATTTGAGATGGCCCTGTCCCTCTAGTTATACAGATTTTTTCATTAACAATGACTAATGAAACTACTTTTAGTTTATATAACACCTTTTAATCAAAGGTTACAATGTTTAATTTTCTAGTAAAGTTTCAGTTGCATTTTATGCATGCAAAAATATATATTTCGTCTTAGAACAGTTTTGTGTCTCTACAGAATACCTATGCAGTTACTGAGTATTTATTTTGTGCTCACGGTACATCTATCCACGTTAACTGCCTAAAGACCTGTGTTTTAAATAGCTATAACTTCTGCCGAGTTCAAATAAACAGCTAATTACGTTAGAGGGATGATGATGATGGCAAGGTTAGAAGGAAACGATGATGATAGATGAAGAAGAGGAGAAAAATGGGGAGGGGGAGGGGAGGAGAGGAGAGGAGAAGAGAAAGATGAGGAGGGGAAGGAGCAGGAGGCGGAAGAGGAGGAAGAGGAGAGTGGGCGCGGGAAGAAGGGCACGGGTAGAAAGGAGGAGGGAGGAAGAGAGCGAGAAGGGAAGAAGAAGATGAAGGGGAGGTGAGGAGGAGGAGGAATAAAGTAGCGATCCTTTCTTGAGGTTTTACTTTCTGTCAGGTATTGTTCATATACTTTGCAGATAATCCTTTAAACAACCAAAGGAGTTAAACATTAATCATCTATTTTCTGGGTAGCAAAACTCATGTTTAGACAGGTAAAATAAACTTCCAAAGTGTATATATCTAATAATTTGCATAATTGTGTTTCAACCTTCTGTTATTCTCTTAGCCAATTTTGTGCCCATACAACTGTTAGAGGATTTGAGAGGCAAGAACAGAGAGAAAGATGCTCAGGAGACCAACAGGAAAAAAAAAAAAAAAGGCAGTAACGATTACCAAATGTGGTTCATATTTCTTCAATGTTCAGTGCTTGCTTTTTTTTTTTTTTAAGATTTTACTTATTTATTTGACAGAGAGAGATCATAAGCAGGCAGAGAGGCAGCAGAGAGAGAGGAGGAAGCAGGCTCCCTGCTGAGCAGAGAGCCTGATGCCGGGCTCAATCCCAGGACCCTGAGATCAGGACCTGAGCCCAAGGCAGCGGCCCAACCACTGAGCCACCCAAGCGCCCCAGTGCTTGCTTTTTGATAGAAAGTATTGCACCACTGAATTGGCTTATAATATCTTCCCAAATTTAATTTTTCAAATTCATTCATTCATTCATTCATGCATCCAACAAAGTTCTACTAACTACATACCATTAAAAAAAAACAACATTCCTTTTTCTATCTACATCTGTACTTTACAATGAGAGAAAAGGGCTTGTACACCAATATTTATAGTGCAGTGTCTGTGGGGTCACCTAGCACATCTTATACGTATGAGACTATCAATGAGTATTAATTAAATAGTGAGTTATACCCTTTGCAAGCAATCATTTTATGGAAAATGCTGTTACAGTTATAACTTAGGAAATCATAGGTAACATATGTTTAAAAATTTCAAGTTATTTTTATTAGCATATTAAATATATATCGTATGGTTTTATATCATAATCTTTGGTTATTTTGTACTTAAAGGAATACATATCCATTTTCTTTAATGATATATTTGCTGTACACAGCATTCTAAAACATATGACTAATGTGTCCTAGGAGGAAAACTGATCCAGAGTATATTGAAATCTGTTTTTCCCAGCTGGGGTTTGGTGGAATTGCATTTTATTTTCCCTGTGTTTAGGGTAACATGTTTGTCAAAAAATTGGAAAATGCCAAGCCTTAAATAAGCTCATAATTATAAATAACATTTGTTTGGACAGTCAGGTACATTGTCCTAATGTTTTAATATACTTTCATAATAGCTTAATTTTATTATTATTAAAAAACAAGAGATTGAGAAGAGTTTCCAATATATTGATAATTACAACAAATTGTGTGCTGAACTGTCATGAAGACTTAAAGAATATGTCTGGAATCTAAAAGACTGTGTTTGGGCTTACACAAGTCAATATAGAAGCTGTGAAAAAAGAGTGCTTATGAAAATAGACCCCCTGAAGCAAATAATACATCATATGTCAACAAAAAAGAAATAAATTAAAGTTAAAAAAAAAATAGAGCCTGATAAAAGGTGCAACCATTCTAAAATCATTGTTCAATTAAAAAAACAGCAGACATAGTTTTTCTTCCTATGTTGGATATTGTTGGAATATCAGTCCCTCCGACAACCTTATCCACATAAAACATTACATTTTCAACAGGGGCTCTACAATTTAAGTTAATTTGAAACAAATTTTTAATTTTATCTTTTAATAAGATGATTCCCTATTCATACCCAGAATGCAAGAGGGACTTTTATTCCTCTTCAGTGTAATAAGTCGCTTTGGTATGAAAAAATTTACATTGACCATAAACTCATATTTATGCACCTTTATCTCTATAATGTCCATGGAAACTTGCTCTGTTGTGCTCTCTGAGATGCACTTCACTCTATCTGAAAAGTTGCATACAGAACCCTGTATCTAACAGGCATTTATTAACCTTCCATCGTGTACAGGACATGGCACTGGGCGCAAGGGATGCAGAGCTTTTCATTAATCAATATCTCCGCTTGGAGGGAGATTGAAGTTTAATGAGGATGCCTTGAAACAAATATTACAGCACATTGAAGGGAGTAGAGATATAGGTTAGATGTACTTTAAAAATGCAATAATAGGGACGCCTGGGTGGCTCAGTTGGTTAAGCGGCTGCCTTTGGCTCAGGTCATGATTTCAGGGTCCTGCTCAGCGGGGAGCCTGCTTCTCCCTCTCCCTCTGCCTGCCGTTCTGCTCACGTGTGCTCTCTACCTCTCTGTCAAATAAATAAATAAAATCTTAAAAACAAAAAAGAGCTTTGAGACTCAAGAATACAAAACAAAACAATGCAATAATAAAATGACTAACTCTCTAAGAAGGACCAAGTAGCAACACACAGAGAGGTTGCTTCTGATTTGGGGTTTTTGTTGTTGTTGTTGTTCTTCTTCTTCTTCTTCTTTTTTTTTTTTTCCTTTTTAGTGTTCCAAAATTCATTGTTTATGCACCACACCCAGTGCTTCATGAAATATGTGCCCTCCTTAATGCCCACCACCAGGTTCACCCAACACCTCACCCCCTCCCCTCTAAATCCTCAGTTTGTTTCTCAGAGTCCACAGCCTCTCATGGTCTGGGGCTTAAGGAATGAGTGGGATACCAGTAAATTCCAACAGTGAGCAAAAATAGTGATCACTGAAGGCCCTCTATATGAGTTTCATGCCATGCACTTTACACATATTACCTCATTTATTCCTCCCAAAGCTCTTAGGTACCATCATTATTATTCCAAATTAGGTAAGTGAACTGTAGAGAATATAACATACCTAATGTTACACAGTAACTGATAGAAACTTGCTGCAAACTTTGGAATTTTTGTAACTTTAAAGGGCTTGATTTGGTGCAAGGGTCTGATTCCAAATAGGGAAAACAAAATTAATTAAGGACATAAGGACAGGCATACATGTACAAGGTCTTTAGGTCTGGGATTATAAATTCAAAGACTGGACGATCGGTATACATGGCGGGTAAACTAGGAGGCTGAAATTAGAGGCTGGGACCAGATTGTGAAGAGTTTGATATGTCAGACATTTGTAGTTGTTACTGTCACTAATACTGTGCATATATTCATTGAAGGCGAAAAGATGTATTTTTTTTTTCTTTTAGTATCTTGTAGGGTTTTTGAAGGAAACTATGGTATCTGTGGGAAGGGCCGATCTTACAGGAAGGAAACAGAGAGTATTGGTTCCAAACCTGTTAAATGGAGATATGCAGTTGTACTGTGGGAGGACATTGACGAGAACTTGTACTGAAACAGTAAACACAGGTCTGTGATATTGTGGAATATCAGATCTCACTAGTAAATATGTCTTATGATCAAACCTGCACAGCCAAGAGGTTTTTTTTTTTTAATACACAAAGTGAACAAGTAATAAACATTAAAAAAAAAAAATTAACACTTAACATGAGAAGAAAATTAATCCTGTCTCGAAAACACTAGCTTTTTCAGCTGTGGCCAAATTCTTATCCAAGGCAGAATAAAAATGTGGAAACCACTCAGGTTTCATAATCAAAGGAAACTATTATCCTCAAACCAGTGACCTCAAGAAGAAATAAGCATGACATTAAAGAAGACTTTCTTTGAATAACTCCCTCCCCAAGAGTGAATAGCCTTGGATTTCTGAAAGGTATCAGGCAAAACCGTTTATCTAGTGTAAAGGGATGGTAGAGACTAAATTGCCTCAGGCTGTGAAAACGGAAGCCCTAGTTTAAAGGCAGAAATTTGTATCAACTTTTAAATTTCCCATTCTTGAAGCATAACCATCCCCCCCAACCACCCCATCTCTCCCTGTCTTCTCCACCCCCTCTCTTTTCTCCAGCGGGGCCCTGGTGACATTTTGCATATTCTGCCTATTTTCTGCTAGAGAAATGTTATGTTATGGCACATCTCTTGATCACATCCAGAAATGATGTGGCAAGGTTACAAAATTTATAGCCATCAGCTCACTTAATTAGAGGTAAATTGTACTGTTTCCTCAACTACCAGTAAGAAAAATTGTCCATTGATCTTATCTAAGCCCTAGAACCAGATATTCTTTTTTAAATCAGGCAAATCCTCAAGCTGATTGGTTTTATATGATCCTAAATAGACAGTATGTTATAATCAGCAATGCAAAGATAAATTTGAACGCAATGCCTGTCTCCAACAGTGAAGTAAAGCTATATTCATTACTATCTCCCTTAATCTAGCAGAGTCCCTGGCACATAGTAGGGACTCATATAAATATATGCTGCTTCAGTAAATGGACACTGGTCTAATGATTCGATCCATCTAAATCACAGTATCTTAATCTGTTATGACAGATGATGGATTATACATAAATGTACCTAAAACAAGTCTTGGTAGTGCCCTAGTCTCATGTCTTATTAGGTCTAATATAGTCAAAAAGCTTCAGTATTTCCGCTTACCATTATTTGCTGAGATGAAATTTTATATGGAAGCTTAAAGAAATCAAACAAATGAAGAACAGCACTTCTGTTATTGAGAAGAGGTTAGAGGACCAAAAAACGAGTTTATTTCTTGTCTTAATTTCACCACAACCAGACGTAGGAGTTTGGGGGGAAAAAATGCAGTTTCAAAGCTAATGGTAGAGAAATATTTACTCTAAATTGATCCTGTTCTTTTTATTCTGTCTCATATTTTCAGATTTTCTGTTTCACAGTCCTAAATCCAGAACCCTTTTCCCCTTACGTTGGCTTCTTTAGTCTTACGCATTCGTGCAGACATGAAAACAACCTTGATGTTTAAGTACATTTCTGACAAGGTGGGTCGATTTGCCAATGAAAAATACAGCCATGGTTTCTTTCACCATTAGTTATGATAAATTCCTGACTTCTTGTCAATTACCTTCATAGATAATCAGTTTCACAGTTTTATTGTAGTATACTTGACATGAAAAAATGCCCCTATTTAAAGCATATGGTTGGATAAATGTTAACATGCATATTTATCTTATGAACCATATCCATATTAAGATAATGAATGTACACATCACCCCCAAAAGCTTTGTTGTATGCCTTTATAATCTCCCTTCCTCCCAAACTATACTCCCCAGGAAAACAAAGATCTGCTTTTTTTCACCATAATGTAGTTGCGTTTTCTAGACTTTTGTATGAATATGATCATGCAGTGTGTACTATATTTTTTATCTCTTCTTTCACTCATCATTATTACTTTGATATTTACCCATGTTGTGTGTATAAATAGTCTACTTTTCTTATTGTTGAATAGCAGTCCATTGTATGACACATTCCAATTTGTACATCTTTTATCAAAGTTATCTCTGGACATTTCATTTTTTGATTTTTTTCTTTAATGATATTATTTTGCAATTTCAATCCTTATTGTTCATTGCTAATATACAGAAATAAAATTCATTTTTGTATATTGTCCTTATATTCTGAAATCTGTCTAAACTCCTTATTAGATCTAACTCTCTTGGAAATTCTTTAGGTGACAAGTGATCATATTGTCTGCACACAAAGTTGGTTTTCTATCTTCCTTTTCCATCTGTGTACTTTTTACTTTCTCTTGCCTTATTAGTTTGGCTAGGAACCCCAGTAAGGTATTAGATAGAAGTAGTGAGAGCAGACATCCCTTTCTTTTTTGTGACCTTACAGTGTAAGCATTTAGTCTTTCTTCATTAAGAAAAACTATTAACTAAGGTTTATCGAAGATTTTTTTAATGATGTTGAAGAAGTTCCTGTTTATATTATGTTGAGTTTTTATCATGAATGGCTTTGAGATTTCTGTTAAATATACTTTTAATGCATCCTTTGAGATAATCTTTTTTTTATTTTTGTCTATTAATATGACAAATTATTTCAGTAGATATTTGCATGCTAGACCTACTTTAAATTCTTAACATGAATCCACTAGGACATGTTTTATTAACTTTTTTATTTGATTTATAGATTGCTATAGAATTCCTAAAATTGTCTTACCAATTATACATCTGTGTTCATTAAGAATGGAGATCCGGGGGTGCCTAGGTGGCTCAGCTGGTTGGGCATCTGCTTTGGCTCAGGTCATGATCTTAGAATCTCGTGATGAAGCCCTGCACTGGGCTTCCTGTTTGGTGGGGAATCTGCTTCTCCCTCTACCCTTCTCTCTCTCTGTCTCTCTCAAATAAATAAATACAACCTTAAAAAAAAAAAAAAAAAAAAAAAAAAAAAAGAATGGAGGTCCTTAGTTTACTTCTCCTGTGATGTAAAGAAGTTTGTTCCTTACCTGTTTAACACTGCAGGTAATATTTTATAATGTACTCTTCAGTACCAGCTTATATTCTCTTTTTCTGGAGAATTCTCCTTTTCTTCTCCTTTCTTACACATTCATTCTCACATTCCTGCCCTGAAGGTCTTATTTGTGTAATGTTTTAACTGTTACCTTCTATATTTTTTGGAATCAAAAGTCATCTTATTTCTTATGGACTCACACCATGAAACTCTAAGCAATGCTAATATATAATAATATTTTCAAGCCATTATGCTATTCTGTTGTAACAGCTGTACTCAATCCTATTATACCTGGTGCATTTTATTTTTTACATATGTTTTATTTCCCTTTCCACTATCTGAAATGAAACATAACTATATGAATAGAATGATGTAATGACAATGTAAAGGAGACATAAAAAGGGAGTAATTGATAATGAAACAATTACATATATTATGTTTTATTAACACTTGGATACTACTATGAAAACATAATGAAATAATCAGATGTTTGCACCTATATACAGAATATCTTTAATGGACCAGCTACAAATTCAGCTTTATTACACTGTAACTCAAACATCCTGAGTAGTATTCCCATGTAAGTAATATGATTATGTTTAATAGAAAAGAAATTTGGTTAAAACATACTTTTGCTATGTTTAATCTTTCCTTAATTTAAGCAGAGATTACTTCATTAGAAAGTATACTTAAAATGTACAGAAGTGTTCTATGTTTAAATTCAAAAGAGTGTTAAAGGTTGGGCTCATGTAACCATGTATTACTTCCTCTTGATACTGAACATCCTCCCAAAATAGGAGGTGGTAGCTTTCTTTGTTTTATAGGACTGTCCTAACTCTCCTTACTGAAATTCCTGTTTGGCCTAAATCATTCTGATAAACACATGGTCATCCAGGTTGTCAAAATTTTCTCTAGAAAGAGACACTGCTTCCTTTCATATTCACTGGAATAAGGTTTAAATTAAAAGGACATTTGGACCTACATTACCGGACTATTCTATTTTGATAATTTCTTTAAAGCTCACAATTAACAAATTGAGTTTTAAGAAGTATACTTCTAGATATAATGTGGCTTACTTTATATTATTATACACTATTTTTTATTAGATTTTATTTTATATCTACATATTAATCCCATAACTATAAGTACATTAGCCTCTTTGTGGATTTTTATACGTTCAAAGAAAAATACATGCTTTTGGTAATTAACATTAAAACAACTGTGTCTCATGTGAAGTTATACAACATTACATCCAGAACCAGATGTTTTCATTTGAAAATCAGACACCAGATTTTAGAAATGGCCCCAAATACTTGGTTCTTTCCCCATAATGGATAGGCAACAATGTTGTAAATGCATATTTAAAGTATATTTTAAAATCAATCTTTTTAAAAATATAGTGAGGTCTCATAAACTCTTCAAAAATGGCAATATGACATCCATTGTCTCACTTCTGGATTTTTTTTTTATTAGTTTTTAATGGTTGAATGGTCTAGGCATTTGTTAGAAGTTGATTACAGATTCAAAACAAAATTAACATTAAAATATTAAAATTGTAAGTAGTTACTGAATTGTGCTATGTCCCAAAATAAAAATATATTATTAAGTATTTTAACTAAAACTTGAAGGCTTATAAAATATAGGCATTAAATAAGTTTGAGAGGTGTTACAGTTGAACGAACATGTGGTAATAGATTTTTCAATATATCCTAAGTGCCTGAAGCTTCCACGTGCTAAATTTTGCAGGCAGGTCTACCATGTAGGAAATACAGTCACTAATATATGTTGTTTGTATTTTTCAAAATGAAGTTCTAAGGGAAACCTAATAGACTGCAAATATAATGGCGTATGGGAAAATGCAATTATAAAAACTGTGGTAGTTAAGTATGCAAATTATGTCCATCTGTTGAACAAACCCTTGGGACAATATGGAATTGGTGGAGAAGAGTGAATGATTACTTTCCAAACATTCCTGTCAGAAGCCATACATTTAAGCCTAACTGTGAATAGGAACGCCTTCTAAACATTCTTATTAGGCCATAATCTTCCCTTGGTCTGAATGACAGCAAGCCCAGAAGATAAACTGAGAACTAGAATAAAGTCAGGCCCATTTGTTTTATTAAATCTGCATCAAACTTGAGCAGGTTGAGTCTCTCAAGTGGCCTTGGCAACGGCTTAACTTCCTGGAATTTTTTGTAAAGTGAAGACGTATCTCTATATTTCAGATAGACAGAGGTTAGGGGACGAAGCAGGCTGTGGAATGAAACCTTGTCCTGTTATAAAAGTGACTTTCAGGGGTGCATGGGCGGCTCAGTGAGTTGGGTGTGGGACTCTTGGTTTCAATTCAGGTCTTGGTATCAGGGTCCTAGGCCGTGTCTGGCTCCTCTCTCAGCATGGTGTCTGCTTGAGAGATTCGCTCCCTTTCCTCCCCTTCTCCCTGCTCATGCTTGTCCACTCTCTAAGATGAATAAAGAAATAGATAAAATATTTTTTAAATGACTTTTAGGGCTGTATTAGTGGTAAGGAAGCTATTATGATTTTTTAGTGGAAACTCATGTTAAACCACAACGCTCCTTTTCTAGTTTCAGGTAGGCTAATTACTGAAGGCACTGTGGTTGAGAACAAGTCTGAAATTCACGAGAATAATATCAAAAGTATATGTCAGTCTACCAACACAATTTATCTTTTTTAAAAAATTTATTTTACTTTATTTTATCAGTGTTCCAAATTCATTGTTTATCTTTAAGTAGCCTTATCATGGGGCATTTTTTCTTTTTAAGATTTTATTTATTTATTTGACAGACAGAGATTACAAGCAGGCAGAGAAGCAGGCAGAGAGAGAGGGGGAAGGAGACTCCCTGCTGAGCAGAGAGCCCGATGCGGGGCTCAGTCCTAAGACTGTGAGATCATAACCTGAGCCGAGGGCAGAGACTTAACCCACTGAGCTACCCAGGCACCCTCATGGGGCATTTTTATATTAAAATTTCAAAAGCAGTTTACCTCATGAATTACTTCTGCATGCATATATTGTGGGAATACATTTGCTCTTATGTAATCTATAAAGTGAAGTCACCTGTGGATAAGAGAGTTAATGACAATTGATTTTTCTCACATGTAAGACATGTTACGAAACTCTAACAGCTCATGAGTGTTGACTACCAGACCAGCTGGTGTTTGACTCATTTGGCAGTTCTTTTTTGTGCCTACATTTGTTTTCCTGCAGCAGTCCAGAAATAGGCTTAAGTGATATCACCAAATATCTCCTAATTTTAGATTTTTCCACATGTGCTGGTTAATAGTCGAATAGGGTACCATAACCTTCCTGGTTCCACCCACTTTGACATAAGCGGCAAGCTGTACTCTTTAGTGCACTGAATCTTTCTGCTGTACAACACAGGGATTCTTGTTAGGAAATGGAACGCCGTGACAATTGTTCATAAGTAGTCCTAGTACATTTTGGCTCACCTAAATTATTTCACCCTGGGTTTAACATGGTCTCTTACATTGCACTGTTAAACTAAGGTCAGGGAAGTTCAGAGGCTTTTTAGAGGAAAAATGCAACTACTACTGTATAATCCTTCACTAATATTCCCTAATTAAGTAAATTAGTACTTGCAATATTTATGTTTCTTAGTAATAAAGTAATACATGTTCATTTTTTGAATAATCATAGAGAATGTAAGAGGGAAAAAGCAAGGGATAGAAAATTAAAATCACTAATAGTCTCAATACAAAAGATTATTTTTAAATATTGAATAATGATCAATTCTAAATGTTTCTATAAATGCATATTTATATCTATATATCTATTTTCACATGAATAATAATGTACATTGCTTTAAGATATTTTAATGATCTAACTGTTACTATTATAATCTTGTTCTCATAAATTAGAAAAAATATTAAAAAATCCTATATCATGAAAATTTCAGAATTTCAGTAGTGAGTTTCTTGACCTCCCAAACTGCATTTAGAAATCTGTTGTGATAATTAAAATCTATTTCAGTTTGACTTTTTGTATTCCTGAGATAAACAATTGGTATTTACTCTATTCTCCACTGAACTGGAACTAGATCCAGAGGTAAAAATAGAAGATTTTGCTCGTTTATTTATCTAAACAAAATTAAGGACATTTAAAAATACTCAGCAAAATATTCAGAACTATTACTTAACAACAATTATAGGCTTGCAATTCAGTGGTGCATTTTCCAGCAATTTACATGTCTTCACTTGAATTTCTTGAATGATTGTATAAAATGTTAATTGTTCTTTGTTTAATTTTTTTGTTGTTAAATTTTTAACTAGTTTGAAAACTCTATAATCTAATTTTAGGTGTAAATATAAACAGTTCCTGCCTTGCAAGGATTTAACTCTGCCGATAAATGAGCTAAAGATAAGATTACATATTAGATATAATCTGGAAGGTGGGAGAAATACGTATGTCAAGAAAAAAAGGCAAAGCTTAGATTTTGGCTGGTTTCAGGACCTGCAAAAGCTAACTGTGCATTCCCATAATATGTGTTCACTCATATGTTCTTTATATGTCCTTTTCAAAGTGGTTGTGTAAGGTGATTATTCTAAGATTAAGATTAAGGGAGATCTTCATATATTTTAGAATTTAATACCTTTTCTCAATAAAAACACGTATTGTCTCTAACAAAGACAGACATAGCCAGATGTCACTCAACACATTTAAAACCTAACATTTGGTCCTTTACTAGCAAGACATATCCCATGGCAGAGATTCAGGGAAGATTCCTAGCACGAAAAAACTTCAACTTCACATACAATCTTTTTCCTCAAGGCAGTTCCTCTTCCTTAGGCATTTTAAAATAACAATGCATCCTTTTATCCAGTTTCTATCTGTTATGACTATTATGAAAAATCAGCATTATATCCCCCTTTTAATTTTATTCTTGTATTTTTATCTTATTTTTATTTTTTTAAAGATTTTTTACTTATTTATTTGACAGACAGAGATCACAAGTAGGCAGAGAGGCAGGCAGAGAGAGGAAGGGAAACAGGCTCCCTGCTCAGTCCTGGGTTCATGACCTGAGCCGAAGGCAGAGGCTTTAACCCACTGAGCCACCCAGGCGCCCCTGTATTTTTAAATATTGAGAACCTTCTGTATCTCCGAGCTACACTGGGATACAGTGATTAGCAAGATACAAAAGACCACTATGCTCTAATAACTTTGCTAGTTTGTTACACACTGACCTCTAAATTCAAATAGCTGGTGCAGGTAGAATTAGAATGTACCTCACAATAAAGGGGTGCTGTTGGGGACACTGCAGTTATATTGGTCCATTAGATGCTGGTTTCAACTTACAGGTCCAGCCCATTTCAACAACTTTAACGCACATGTATGTACCCAGAATTATGATCATGCGGACCATTATTTTTCTCACTCTATTATCAGTGCTTCTCAAAGGGAAGGAAATAGCTGCAGCATCAACATCAACAGGCGATTTGCTAAAAACCCAAATTTGGGAACCCTGCTTTAGACCTTCCTTATCACCTTGGGGTGGGGCCAAGTAATCTCTGTTTTAACAACATTCCAAGACAAATGATTCCCTGTGTAATAACATTTGAGAACTACTGGTTTAGAGTAAATGTTAATGTTATCTTGATCACAATCTATAATGGATATATTAGAGTGGTTATTTCATAATTCTTAATAATTAAATTTTGAGGCTCTAAAACACTTTCATTCTGACAAAGAAATCCTATCACTACCTTCATTATTTTTGCTGCATTAATAATGATTATATTAACAAAATCCTGTGGTATTAGCCAATATCTATTCTTTGGCACAGAGAAAGTATTAAATTCACTTCCATTAAGTTTGTCTTCAATAATAGAAAAATTTTAAGCAGCAAGACACCTTCTGTATTCACTGGTATTAATAATTAACTTCTGAGTATAAGATGACAATGTAGAAATGGATCATATTTTAATAGATTATTTTAATGCCTGGAATAAACACTGAGTTTCATTCTTTGTAAGATAAATGGTTAGAGTGATTTAGTAATTTGATAATTAAGCCCCTACTAAGAGCAAGTTTGTATGGAGGAGACTGTAAAGTTTAATACAATCGCATTATCTGTATCTTCAAAAACTTAGAGTTTAATAGCAGATATGAAATATACATGCATAACTCTATAATTTGGGCAATATGTGATACAGTTAGTAAGGAAAGTATGTAAATATATTATATATATATATATATACACACACACTGTGTGACAAAAGGAACAGAAACCTCTGATCCTGGCCTTCTAAGATGCTTCATGTTGAAGAGGACATTTGAATTAAGGCCATTAAGCTTAGGCAGTTTTTATATTTTAAGAAGCATAACAGAATAGAGAAGGATGTTCAGGAAAAGGGAAGTACATGAGCAAAGGGAGGGAAGAATGCTTAGCACTCTGTGTTCCTAGAATATCAAAGAATGAGGCTCATTGGAAATCAAAATACATGCCTAACATAGTCAGAAATATGCTTCAAGGCCTTAGATAACATAAGGAATCCAGTAGAAATTTAGAGACTACTGAGAGTTTTAGGAAGGAAAGTAGTTGAGACAATTAAATGTATAAACACACACATCCATTTTTCTTATATAGAATGGAATGGAAGATTAAAAAAAAAGTTTGAGGCTATGGACTCTGAAAAACAATCTGAGGGTTTTGAAGGGACGGGGGGTGGGAGGTTGGGGTACCAGGTGGTGGGTATTATAGAGGGCACGGATTGCATGGAGCACGGGGTGTGGTGCAAAAATAATGAATACTGTTATGCTGGAAATAAAAAAAAAAAAAAAGTTTGAGGCAAGTTGATTAGTTAAAAATTGTATTTAATTCAGACTGAGGAAGAAGAAATTAGACCCTGAACAAGAGAAGGAAGAGCATCAGGACAGGGGCAAGAGGAGGCATCATAACGGAATTATTGAGTAGCCTCCAAAAGCTAAAGCGAAGGGACAACTGAGTGGCTTAGTTTGTTGAACATCTGACTCTTGATTTTGGCTCAGGTCATAATCTCAATGTTGTGAGACTGAGCCACACGTCAGGGTCCAGAAGAGTCTGCTTGAGATTTTCTTTCTCAATCTGCTTTTGCCCCTCCCTCCACTCACGTACTACTCTCTCTCAAGATAAACAAAATATATATATTTTTTAAGTAAAGCAAAAATTCACAGTATTGAAAAATAATGAAGAAAAAAAAGGAAAAAGAAAAATAATGAAGAAAGAATATTTGTATTAATTATAGGAAGGCAATGTTCCTAGAAGGAGAAATGATGAGTTGATTTGGGGACATGCTAATGTGACTTTGTTACAGGGATTAGCATATCTACAGGCAGTTGACAGAATGGAACTGGGGCTGTGGAGAATAGTTCTAGCTAAAGAAGAATATAGAGGAACTGCCTCTGTGATGTCCATTAATACCATGTGTTCACAAAACTGAATCTCTTTCCAAATGAGCTTTTAGTAATTAATCCATTCCCTTATCCAACAACTTTTTATTAAACTCTCACTATATGATACACGCTATTCTAGGCACTGCTGATATAGTAGTGAAGAGAACATTGCCTTCATGCTGCTTACAATCTAGATAGTTATTAAAAATAAAAGGATGTTAAAAAATACGTACAGACATGATTTTAGTTAAGGTAAAATATTTGATTCTTCTGAGACCTCTTTCTAGAGCAACCCATTTTCTGAATGACATATTGATTCAAATTGTGTTCTTATTTAATGTACAAGTATTTTAAAATAGTCCTTGTATTAGATTTTCTACCATACTAATCGCCAGACTGAGTATGACATCATTTGAAAAATTATCTTAAGGTTTCCTAGTGTTCTTTCAGATTCATGAAAGAACTAATAATATCTCTCTACTGGACTGTAGATTTTATGGGTAGCAAAAATCTTTTTGGCAAGTAAAATGTAATGGGGGAAAAAAACTGTCCATTTCTTGGTAAACTATTGCTCATAACTTGGCTTTCTTGAATAAAAATGTTCATATTTTATTTAATTTGTTTTTTTTTTTAAAGGAATGGAACCAAAAAGAAAAGAGACAAAGATCTCAAGCTGTTGGGCTTTGAAATTTTGGCAGATAATTATTGTCTCTGAAAAAAGTTGTTGGATGAGAATTCAAAACATCCGCCTCTTTAGCCCTATTCAGACATCCATAGTACTGCCTCAGAGGACACAAAACAGTGAAGGACCCAGCTTATCCTACATGGAAAATCGTTTGAAATATTGGCATGCGAGCAGAGAAAATTCTGGTGACCCTTGTGCACATCCAAACCGCTCACTTTCATTCCTAGACCTCAATCACTATCATTTCTATGAAACTGACAGAATTCTCAGCATTGGTATGCAAATGAATGCACTGACAGTAGCCTTTCTATTTATTTTCCATGTGCTTTGTAAGCCAGAATTCTGAAAGGCTTCCAGCAATTTAATGCATGTCTTCAATGGATTCAACTAAAAACAGTCAACTAGCTTCACATACACTGGAGTAATCTGTTGAGACCTTGACATATTCCTGAGGATTGTTACGTTTTAAGTTTGTTAAATGCCACTGAGGAAATTTTTTTTTTTTCTTAATGGATAAAATGGTAGTGAGGCAAAATGGAATGTTTAAAATCTTTGTTTCCATTTATGCTCTTTCAAATCACATAAAATGTATGGCACAGTTGACATTTGAGTTGTAAGATCAAATAGAAAAGGTTGGCCCTGTTTTGTGTGAACTGCATTTCTTTTTTAGCAGAGCAATTTAATTGTCTCTCCAGTACGGATTACTCACTGTCGTTCAGCCTGTTGTACTCTTGTGAGAAAAATGAAAATTGAAATGGGATACAGATTATGATAATGGAACTAAAAAGGAGAGGAAACGGAATTTACTCCTCTTTTTTTTTTTTTTCTATTTTCTTTCTAATTCTGAAGGTAATTACAAAACTCAGGAGATGTGAACATCTTTATTATGTATGCAAAACGCTGCCATCTGCTGGAAGCATACTTTGCAAACCTTCAGGGCTTGAATACAAGAAAAACCTATTAGTAAAAGTGAGGCTTTATTGTACTACTCTTTTACTCAAGTGCCAGACTTTTCTTTGGTGTCCTGGGAGCTCTGTTTCTAAGAAACCAAAAGGGAAGTGGAACATATCTAGAAAGAATTTGGTTTCATCCAGCCCCTACTCTCACCTTCTCTTTCTACTAATGTGTTAGAGCAGAGTGTTATTCTGTATAGTGAATGCTCCAGTTATCTCATTAAGAACATTTCTTCATATGATTTGCAAATCTGAAAAAAATTGAGTAACTACGGATAGTTAACCAACAGTTACTCATTCAACAAGCATTTATTAAGCACTTACTGTTTGTCAGGTGATTTGCCTAAATGCTGAGGATACAAAATGGAAACATGTAGACACATGCATGTATGCATAAATGTACACACCTGTGTGTGCAGCCTTTCACACACGTACATACACACACACATGCCTTCACATAGACACTCCAGTTCTACCCCCCAAGAACTCATTACCCAGAGTATATAATAATTACCTGACATTTACCACCAGTGTGGTAACAAGATGCCATTTGATAGCTTGCTCAGATTTTTTTTTAGGTAATGGAATTTGTGTTTCTTTTTCTACCTTCCTCAACCTTTAGTTAATCCCTTCCAATGAACTCTTCCATTTTTTTTTTCTTTCTTTTCTGAGTGTTTCTCTCTTCACAGGCTCTCCCTATTATGTTTGCTACCAGTCTCGCTGCTTTCACTTTCTCTTATGTATCCTTTCTTATCTCAAACTTAATTTGCTTCCTTTTTCACCTTGGATGAAACCATCCATTTCTAAATCACACTTGTTCTCGGAAATCCAAAATCCAGCTTGAAATCAACTATTATTTTTGTTTGTTAGTATACCTTCATCATCGACTGGAACTTGCCAAGAGTTAGCTTATGAAACTTCACTATCTTAGGCAGTCTTCTCTGTCTTTCATGGACATTTTGTAAGGCAAATGACCAGCAACCCCAAAACCTTATAATCATCCTAAAAAAAAAAAAAAGAGAATCTTAAGCAGATTAGATCTCTGATTATGTCTCAAAGTGTAAAACAACCTAGAATTATTACCACAAATATGTAAAAGAAGAGTTAAATACTAGAGCCATTCTGGGCTAAATAGTGCCCATCTACAACTGACCCGAATAAGTAACAATGATAGAAAACTGCAAGTTTCTGTTACATTTTGGTACCCATATTGAAAATGTTTTTATTTATTTATTTTTTAAAAGATTTTATTTATTGAAAGAGAGATCACAAGTAGGCAGACAGGCAGGCAGAGAGAGAGCGGGGAAAGCAGGCTCCCTGATAAACAGAGAGCCTGATGCAGGGCTCGATCCCAGGACCCTGAGATCATGACCTGAGCCAAAGCACTGAGCCATCCAGGTGCCTGAATATCCTGTTGTCTAACTTTAAAACCATACAAAGCAACAACAACAAAAAAAAAAAGTGAACCTTTAAAGAACAATAAAAAAAATATTTCAGATTTCACAACTGAAAATAATTGGGCTTCACTCAATGTTTAGGACATATTAGTAAGAAGGAAAAGAAGTTTAAAGCTCAAGGCCCAGAGAACTTCAAATACATCTCTCAGATCCTAATGCTTCATGAAACTTCATCCGAGTAGAACCATGTTATTGTCAGGAAGGAGTTCTCAAGGTTACACATCGTATTAGGCTAATAAGCCTGCCATAACAAAGCACTACCTTAGGATAGAAACTGAGTATCTTACATAACAGAGATTTATTGTTCCATAGTTCTGGAGGCTGGAAGTCCAAAAGGAGGTGAAAGTGCCGGTGGAGTTAGTTGTTTCTTCATTAGAGTTGGGAGGCATGATCTCTTCTGTTTCTCCCTCTGAGCTCTAGTGGCTTGCTGAAATCTCTGACATCACTTAGCTTTTGATGTCTCACCCTGAGCCCTGCCTTTATCTTTACATATATTGGTCCCTCTTGGTGTACTTGCCTGTGTCCAAATTTCTTAAGGCACCAGTCATACTGGATTGGGGCCTCAGTCAACTTCTACATGATCTTGACTAATTACATCTACAACAACTCTATTTATACTAAGATTACATTCTAAGTTACTGGGAGTTAGGACTCCAACATAGGAATTTTAGAGGACATGATTCAAACCATGACACACATAGATCTCCACGTAATCATTTCAAAATCTGGCATGGTAAGCATGGGTAACATTGAAGACCTTACCACTAAGCCAAGTCAAGGGAGCCAAGGGCTGTGTCTGTACTGAGCACAGTAAACTATACTTACCTTGTAAGTACTATCTATCAAGTCTTTGAGTAACACCTTCGTTTATAAATAAAAGACACCAGTATCAAGAGCATAACAGAGGAATTAAAAAGCACTGTTCATGGGGCACCTGGGTGGCTCAGTGGGTTAAAGCCTTTGCCAGCTCAGGTCATGATCCCAGAGTCCTAGGGTGGAGCCCTACATCAGGCTCTCTGCTCAGCAGGGATTCTGCTTCCTCTTCTCTCTCTCTGCCTGCCTCTCTGCCTACTTGTAATCTCTGCCTGTCAAATAAATAAATAAAATCTTAAAAAGCACTGTCCAGTTACAGAATGGGTTACCAGCCCTGGAAAAACCCAAAATGTACATTAGTAAATTAATTAAAGAATATTAAAACTTGTGAAGTATAATTAAAAGTTATGTTTTTCTTTTTTTGATATCACAGTCATTGCTTAAAACCGGTTGGTACTGATCTCATGTATCTGCAAAATATCAAACTTAGTTCTTAGTCTTTGTGAAATGCCAGCTACTGAAGAGTTATGTAAGCAGCAATGTTTCTTTTAGGCTGCTCACATTCCTATAGTAGTCACAAATATTCAAAATATTTGAAAATACTTCCATGTAAATATAGTTAACCTAGCATTTTAATTTGAGAATATATATGTTTGAAAATAAAGGTATAGATATAGATGTAGATAATGTACGTGTGTGTATATCATGTATATATGCATATATATGTATGTGTAAATACATGTGTTTATAATAAATATGAATATGCATATATGTGTGTGTTTTATGTGGATAATATATGTGTTATATTTATTTATATGTTATATATGGATACATAATATATAATTTATAGTTCTATGTAATTTAAAATACATATATAAATATATAGTATATACAAATGTATATCATTTATAAAGAGAAATACATGCATATGTGTATATAAATATATATATATATATTCTCTTCAGTTCTTTTTTTAATTCCACCCTTTTTTCTTCAAAAAGAAATGCAGAACTGTTTATAGGGTAAATGAAGATTTTTACCCTTATTAAAAACAGTGAGGAGTAGGTAACTTGTGACAAGTATTTACTATACTCTAGGAGTAGCTGAAATCGCTTTTCTTATATTTGAAATGTAACTTTTTACGTAACGTGTTTAGATGCATGGTTAGAGTTACTTACAGTTGTTAAAGTTCTATGACATGCAACAGACTAATAGTCGTTATTATCCAGATAACAGTCAAATATTAAACATAAAGGTTGACTAATGCTGAATGTTTAAATACAAAAATACCCTGTTGATATAGTAATACACCTTCCTGAATGTGCCTTTCCTAATTGACTTAAGAAAACAAAATGTGAAAACAAATACTCCAACATTAACAGGAAACTTTCCTTGAGTTTTAATTTTGGATACAAGCCCATTACTTGAAGCGTAGTTTCCATAGATATACAGACCTCTTCTCTTCCTTGAGAATGAGTCATGTTCTAAGATTTCATTTGAAAACAAGTTACCTAAAATGTAGGATATTTTCTCTGTACTTTTTTTAAGTTTTAGATTTAGTAGTTAGATTTTGAAGAATCCAGAATCTTACTTAATCATAGAGTCTGAATAGCAAATGACACCTGTATTACAAACAAGAACTTGCCCTTTAACCTGTAATAAGTTATAGCAACATGAACAGACAATTTCTAGACTCCTGGGAATGACCAAAAAGGGTTTACATTATTTCTGAATTGTGAAGTCTGATAATGTGCAAGGAAGTATCTTGCCAGTTTATATCCGTGAAGGGCCAAGCAAGGCAGGTATTAACTCTGACCTCAAGCAGAAAAGAAATGCCCAACCTCTCATTCATTCATTCATTCATTCATTCTTTAATTCATTTATTATTTGTTGAAATAGTGTCTTCCATATCATAGACATACTAATAAGCACAAATTTATGGAAACAAGCAAGCAAATAAAAACAAGGATTCATCTTTTCCCTGAGGTTGCTGAGAACTAGGAAGAGGGCAGAGGATAATGAAAAATCATAATATTGGGTGCTAATACTGAATTAAAGAACCTGTGCAAATCTCCCAGCCAACATTAAGTACAAGTTCTTTACTCTGAAAGCAGAGAAAGGTGGTTAGGCAAAGTAAATTAAGGAAACTGATCTTTGAGTCAAATCTTGAATAAATTTACCATTGCAGGATTGTATGAGAAGTGTAAAAGTTTACTGGGAGAAAAACAAAGAATGTTTAATTATAAAAATGAAATACTTTATATAACTATAAAATAGGTCACAAAGCCGTTTGAAATGATCTCTATCATAATCCTCTGAAGTAATTTAACAATGGATTTGTGTATGTGTTTAAGGCCGTGCAGTGTGTTTTCAGTCCAGCATCATCCCGCCTTTCGTTAGTTCAGTGGCTTTGTAAGAGCTAAACTCTCGACTTACCATACAATTCTTCTGTGGAGCGCTTCTAAAAAATGTAATTTCAGTTCTTTTTGAATCACACTAGACCAGAGGGGATGATGATGATAGTAAACAAGGTAGGGATAAATGATTTCTGCATGAAAATATCTCTGCAAGTATGATGTAAAATTACTTTGACAAGTTAAAATATTAGCTTCCGTTTTATAAATTGTCCTATAAACTTCTCTTGGTCGCCAATATTGAGCTCGATAACATAAGAATATGTATATTAGATATTATCATCACCTGTTTGTTTGGTAGGATGCAGTTTTGATAGCTGTGTTTATATTTTATTAGTCCTTCAATACCCTATATTCCTTATATCTATTTTTTGTACTAACTCCTTTACATCTACTCCTAATGCATGAACTATGAGGAATACACTGTAAAATATATTCAATTAATTTTGGAGAGGTGACAAATACATATGACCAATTAGACATAGTAAAAAACAGACAACAAATTTTAGAGTTTAAGCTACCAATCCCATCCTTGCTCTTGCACACATACACGCATATTTTATCTCATGATGATGACTGTGATATGGAACACATTTTTTTAATCTGCGTAACGGAAATAGGGTTGACTCTGTGGCCATGTGAACAATGTAGGCACACAGGACCGGGTGATCAACATTTGCAATTTAATACTCTATAGGTGTAGTCTTGAAATTCATAATAATTTTACAACAAATTTTTGAATTTGTGTTTACTGAGTGAAGACTTAGGGGAAATTGAAGCATGCTGTAGGCTCTTGGAAACTACCGATGCACTGTTCCATTTCCTGCAGCCTCTATGCTTTCCTGGGATCTGGAATATCTTTTTTTTTTTTTAATATTTTATTTATTTATTTGACAGACAGAGATCACAAGTAGCAGAGAGGCAGGCAGAGAAAGAGCCAGGGAAACAGGCTCTTTGCTGAG
Source organism: Mustela erminea (assembly GCF_009829155.1). Taxonomy (NCBI): domain Eukaryota; kingdom Metazoa; phylum Chordata; class Mammalia; order Carnivora; family Mustelidae; genus Mustela; species Mustela erminea. The sequence continues at coordinate 58,077,665 of NC_045625.1, forward strand.
CAGAGAGCCCGAAATGGGGCTCGATCCCAGGACACTGGGATCATGACCTGAGCTGAAGGCAGAGGCTTTAACCCACTGAGCCACCCAGGTGCCCCTGGGATATCTTTTCATCAGCCTCCTTTTACTATCTTTACATCAGCCCCTTCTGTGGCCCCAGCTATACAACTGCTGCCATCCTCCATGTGGGGTGACCAGTGGAAGAGGTCCATGTTCCACTACTGCTCTATTCTTATTGAAGGTCTAGACATGGGCAAAAGGCAGGGAGGGGTTAAGCATGTTTTGCGTGGTGTCTTAAAGCAGAACAAGGCTGCGGACATCACATCCTATGCTGGTAACAATACTGCCCATTCAGCAAACAATTTAGCAGGGTCCTCTCACCCACCTTCATCCAGGTACTGAGTGCTCTCCAGTACAGTGGTTGCAATCTTGCAATCCCTTTGGAGTTATCAATTTACCATGCTTTGGGGTGGTAAGCCAGTGGAAAGGAGACATTGATTTCTCTACCCCAGCTGGGGCCCTACATTTTAATTTTGCCCTGGAGTCCACATATTATATAGCAGGCCATGAGTGGAAATGATTCAAAACTTAAACTGTGGTAGGAATTAAATAAGATCCATGCATAATACCTAGCACAATGCCTGGCATAGAAGAGTCTCTTAGTGAAGTTATTGTTCTTTCCGATGTCCATTCCTTTTTTTATTTGTTTCCATTAACTACATTAGCCAGATCTCTATTAAATGGGCATAAATCTATTATTCCAATCCACTCAAATTCATTCCCACATGTTATTTAGATGGAAAACCATGAATATTAGCTCTTAAAAGGTTCATTAAATTATTTATTGGATTTAGTTAATACTTAAATGCTCTCACCATGGAGACATTTATCCCCAGTATGAATGTGACAGTTAATGGATGGGCTGTTGTTACTCTGGGACCATGTTTTTGACCACTTCTAGACAGCCATATTCAACACTTTTCATGAAAGGGATAAGCAAACAATTGAATCACATTCCAATGAAGCCAAACCAAATAAGCAAGTTGCATACCGCAGCAGTCTCTGTGCATGGAGATAGCTGATTTTCTCTTGCTTCATCCTCTTGCCATCAAAAGTGTGCCTACTCTTCACCATTATAGCATCCCCATCTTCATACACCAGAAACAAAATCTCACTAGTCATTAGTTTACTATCTGAAGATGGTCATTAGAAGCGGATTCCAAATTAACATCACCTTCTTCACTATGATTAAGAAAGCTACATAAGTTAAACCTAAGAAACAAATAATGGTTGGTCAGCACCTCAGACCTGAATAAAATAGCTTGCTTTATTTTATCGGTGTACTTAAATTTTATAATTATGGCAACTATAAATACAAATATGGTTCTTTTTTTTTAACAAAGGAGTTTTTTTAAATGTTTATTCACTATACACTATTAAAATCCAATTATAGGGCGCTTGAGTGGCTCAGTGGGTTAAGCCTCTGCCTTTGGCTCAGGTCATGATCTCAGGGTCCTGGAATTGAGACCCACATTGGGCTCTTTGCTCAGCAGGGGGCCTGCTTCCCCCACCCCTCTGCCTGCCTCTCTGCCTACTTTGATCTCTCTCTCTCTCTGTTAAATAAATAAAATCTTTTTAAAAATCCAATTATACAGACTCAATTCAGCGATTTTGAAAATAAAAATGCAAATTTGAAGTTAAAATTTTTGTCACTTAGTGTCATAGACTATGTTACAAATTAGAGTTACATCAGGCTGCCTGGGCCACTCAGCCAGTTGAGCATCTGCCTTCAGCTGAGGTCATGATCTCAGGGTCCTGGAACTGAGTTCGACATTGGGCTCCTTGCTCCGTAGGAAGTGTGTTTCTCCCTCTGTTGCTCCCCCTGTTTGTGCTCTCCTTTTCTCTTTCACTCTGACAAATAAATAAAAATTAAAAAAAAAAAAAAAACAAAGGAGAGAGAGAGAGAGAGAGAGAGAGAGAGAAAGAGAGTTACAATATTTCTTCTAAAAATAAAAGATCAGGGGGCCTGTTGTTGGTCCAGTGCATTAAACTTCTGAACCTTGGTTAGTCTCAGGTCTTATCTCAGGATGGTGAGACAGAGGCCCGCATTGGCTCTACACTCAGTGTGGAGTCCGCTTGAGATTCTCTCTTCCTCTGCCTCACTCTCCTCTCAAATAATAAATAAATCTTTATAAATAAATAAATACATAGAAATCATCAAAATTATATGTAAGAAATAGTTAAATGGCTTTAGAGTTTAAAACACAGCCAATGGTGGAGCATGGCAAAATTTTGATTACCTGAGGAGAGTTTAAGTAAAGAAAAGCATATGATAAAATAAACTAATGCTGCTTCATAGAATTTTAAAATTTGGCAGTTTTCTATTTACAAGTAAATACTGGTAAATTCTGAGTTAATCAGACATAGATATGGATCTGTCCTCTAACTCTCATAATCCATGTAACTATCCATGTTGTGAAAACTCTCTACTTGAAAAATCCATTTACCTGTAATATCCACCTCACAGGATTCTCATGACCAGGATAATGAAGAGTGCTTGGTATCATGAAAGCATCCAACAAATGGAATGAGTTCTGAGATTATTCTTTTTAATAACTTGATTTGTGTTATTATTCCTAAGAGACAACTGAAAGCAACTTTATAATCTTAGCATTAAATAAGGATTTTGCCTTTTATTGTTTTTTGCTTCAGAAGATATGATTTACCTTCATATCGAACATTCAAATCAACCTAATAATATTAACCATACACTATAAGTTCTGCAATAAGAAGTTTCTGGTCTAGGGGAACCTGGGTGGCTCAGTGGGTTAAGCCACTACCTTCGGCTCAGGTCATGATCGCAGGTTCCTGGGATGGAGGCCCACATTGGGCTTTCTGCTCGGCGGGGAGACTGCTTCCTCCTCTCTCTCTCTGCCTGCATCTCTGTCTACTCGTGATCTCTCTCGCTCTCAAATAAATACATAAAATCTTAAAAAAAAAAAAAGAAGTTTCTGGTCTACGCAAAGCCATTGGAACATCTAAATTAGTATATATTTACTGTGACTAGTGTGGTTAGATTCAGTTGTTTATTTTTTGTTTATAATTTCTTCCAGGATTTGTAAGAACATTTTTCTAACTAGGAACTGATTATTTTTACAAAGAAATTATAATTTACTTTTACTTATATTATCTAGGTTTTAATAGAATGAAGTGAGTAAACTACTGTAATAACCAAGACTTAAAATTTAAGAATACCAGGTGGTTATAATTTTCTGTCTAGTATTAGCTTAATGTGCTTATAAAGAACAAGGGGAATAATAAATAAGGAAAAATAAATTTAAAAAAAGAAGAAGAAATAGACTAAGGAAAGAGATGCCACATTAGAAATATGCATGAGGACCAGAAAGAAATGAAAACAAGAAATCATTGAATGGAGCAGAGAAAATGAAAAAAAAAAAAAAAAGAAAAAAGGAATGAAAAGGCTGAAAGAAAATGAAACTTTCCTCCTATAATATCTTTCTTAGGTTTTCTTTCTTTCTTTCCCTTTGGCCTGAGAGACAGGCCTGAAATCCACTTCCTTTCTGCAGCCCCATTCCCTACGACCTGACCACTGCTCCGAATGCAAACATCCACAAACGAGACACGTTCTCCTTTTCCTTGAGATTTCCAAAGCTTTGGTGATTAAGAATCTAACAGAACTCAGTGTCTTTTGTTTGTTTTCTTTTCTGAACGACTTATTGTAATTTCAGAGCTCCAAATAACCAACTATTTTGTATATTGTAGAAAGGCACCTATACCTACTAAGAATTAGAAAAGGCATTTCACTTTTTTTTTTTTTTAAATATATATATATATCTGCCTTTGTCTGGATGAGCCCTTTAGGCAAATCATTTATGGTTGCTGTGCTTCAGGCTACTTGCTACCAAATAAATTAAGGATGTTAATACAGTTTTGGTAAGGATGGCATGTCATAATGAATTGGAAAATATATTCTAAATTGTAAGATATTTGCAAATGTCCACTGATATCATTTCACTACATTAACATAGGTTATACAGCTTTATTGAAGCTGAAAATAAAGACCATTAACAAAGAAAAAGAATATTATTAAGAATACTTAGAAACTTAGGTAAAGTTGACCAAAAGTACCGGTTGATTTCTTTTGTTTTACAGTGTGCAATTTCTATTCATGTTTTGTTTTACATGCATTTAAGATTACTATATTTTCATAATAAAGAATACAACAAAAGAAACGTAGCAACTTTTTTTTTTTAAGATTTTATTTATTTATTTGACACAGAGAGAGATCACAAGTAGGCAGAGAAGCAGGCAGAGAGAGGGGGAAACAGGCTCCCCGCTGAGCAGACAGCCTGATATGGGGCTCCATCCCAGAACCCTGAGATCATGACCCGAGTCGAAGTCAGAGGCTTAACCCACTGAGCCTCCCAGGTGCCCCTGCAGCAACTTTTCATAACAGAGAAGTTGTTGCAGATGAGAGGAAAAAGTCTTAGTTAAAAATAGTTTTTTACAAATATTTTCTCTTTTATTTAACTCTCAAAACATTCAATTCCAGTAATAGTGGAAAGTAGACAATTTTGCAAGCTGCAGTTTTATGCATTGTGATAATGGGTAATTGACATTTTTGTAACCTGGAAGTTTAGCAGGTATATTTATTGTCCCAATTTTATGTTTCTTCTCTGAGTAGTAAGTGTGATCTATTGGAGAACATTGTTGGCCTCTCTGTTTATTATAAGATTTTCCATGTTTAATAATTATGGAAAGATATTTATAGATCATAATAATACAGAGCATTTATGGTCGTACTGCTCAATATTTGCTTTCAGAATTACTTGTATTATACTAATATTCCAGGTGGGAAGTAAAACAGAGAAAAATAACTGTATGGTAACCATGAACACCCTTCTAATAACTTAGCTGCTATACAGTGTTTTATAAAGATTAGGAAAAAAATCACTTTAAAGGATTATAGTTGTATTCAATGCTTCTTAAAAATACATCTATTTATACATGCCAGAAGGGAACAATTCCTTCACTTAAATATAAACAAATTGTTTGCAGTATTACTCTTACTGTATTCATAAAAATAAATATATACCTATGGGCTTAGGGAGTCTGGGGAATAGTTGATGAATAATAAGTTTTATATTACTAGTTCAGAACTGCAGGGAACTTTAAAAACTGTGTTCAACATATTCACTTTTATTGACACTGAAAATGAAAACCAGGAGCTTTAAAAAAAAAAAAAAATTGGACTTTTAATGAGGTTTCAGTAAATCCTATACATTGTGATATTAAGTCATGAATTTTTTTAAAAAAATTAGCCCACATAAAAAAGAAGCAGAATATGAGTTGAGTTGATTATTATAACTTTTGGGTCAGGTGATCATCTTTGGGGGTTTCCCCATTAATTAATCTTATTTCAAAAAGATCTAGTCAGTATCGAATATAAACATAAGACAATCAAACTGCTAGGAGCCAATAAGAATGTATGACTGAAGGCATCCCTCAACTTGTACGTATTTTTAAAATGGACTCTGAAAAACAATCTGAGGGGTTTGAAGTAGCAGGGGGGTGGGAGGTTGGGGTACCAGGTGGTGGGTATTATAGAGGGCACGGATTGCATGGAGCACTGGATGTGGTGAAAAAATAATGAATACTGTTATGCTGAAAATTAATAAATTTAATTAAAAAAAAAAGAATGTATGACTGAGAATGATGTAAGACAATCTCTGAATCTCTCAAGGGATTCACTGTATACATACATACATACATGGCTGGGTGAATGTGTGTGTATGTGGGTGCATGGTCTGACCTCCCTTTCAGGCCCCGAATTCTATGGTTTATTTCTGCACACCAAGAAGGGCAGAAAATAACAAAGGAAAAGAATATTCGGAGTCTCACATGTTTGTGTTCCACACTGGATGGTGCTGAGAGGGAAATACTGTGCCAGCTTCTCTCCCTGGTGAGCTTGCACTCTATGACTGCATGGGCTCGTGCATCTTACTGAATGCATACTGAGGAAAAGAAAACAGTATCTCAGCAGCCGCTGGAGCTCTTCTTACTTTTGGCCTTGTTCTTGTTTGACAGTGCCTTTCCATGTACCTTTTTTTTTTTTTTTTAAATGTTTCAGGAAATAAATAACGTATTTATTTATTTTGTTCATAGCTTCCTTGTGTTCTTGAAATTTCTGAACTCTCTCCTGAGTGCTCACCAATGTCTGGGTATCATCCTTCAAAATTATGCATATCAAAATGTGCTTTTAAACCTTCTACATTCAGGGGTAACTGGCTCTGTCAGTCAAGAGAGTGTGAGATTCATGGTCTTGTGGTGGTGAGTTCAATCCCCGCTTTGGACATAGAGATGATTTTTAAAAAGCAAAACCTTAAATATTTTTATTTATTTATTTATTTAACAGAGAGACAGAGAAAGAGAAAGAGAGAGAGAGACTGAGAGAGATCACAAGTAGGCAGAGAGGCAGGCAGAAAGAGAGGGGGAAGCAGGCTCCCTGTAGAGCAGAGAGCCCGATGCGGGGCTCGATCCCAAGACCCTGAGATTATGACCTGAGCTGAAGGCAGAGACTTAACCCACTTGAGCCACCCAGGTGCCCCAAAAAAGTAAAATCTAATAAAACTTCTACGTTCAGCAAAAACTCAGAATATCAGATAATAAATTAATATGTGCCTCTACAAAATGTATGTGTAAAAATATAATTATATATGTGTGTATATTTAGTAGGGTAAATAACATAACTGTATGTATATAATATGTACATTATATATTAAGATAAAATAATAGCATATATGGATATATAATACACATATATGTACACACAGACATATTTTACAATGCACCATTATTATTTACATGAAGTTCTAGAATATTTTGTGTTTTAAACAGTTGATGATATATTTGCTTTATATACATTTAAAAATAATTATTGTAATTCAAATTACAGTTGTCCATTAACACTTCTGTTAATGAAACTTACCATTTACTCAAAATGTTATCAGTGTTTAACTTTTGGCAGTGTAGCAGAGTGAATAATAGCTAGACTCTAGAGGAACTACATATGTTAACTTAGGTGAGTGATTATTTAGCTCTCAGTTTCTTAACTGTATAATTGCCATAATTTCAGTAACTTATTCCTAGAGTTGCAGTGAGGGTTTTGATTATTAATATATGTAAAATTAATAACCATGCCTAGCATGTAACAAGCATTCAGAAAGTGCCAGTGATTTATTATCATTTTTACTTAGAATATGATAGTATGTCATGGTGCATTGCAATTTATTATTAAGTACATTTATAAATGGAAGAAATCCTAAAGTTGGTATTTAAATTAATGATTATTAATACTAAATTAGTCTTTTTTCTTTGAGTGGGAATATTATTTAAAATGAGTGCAAGTTAATATGGATACATGTAGGCTATTTAAAATCACACTCCAATCAAATGTTCAGTTTTTTGTTTCAACTTTGGTTTATTTCTACTTTCTCCAGTTTTTTTTTTAATTATAGAATACAAATAGAATGGGATTTTACAGTAAATGGTGATAACTGTATTATATAATTCTATGTTTTTTTATAACTATTATTGATAGTATTCAATTTGCTTGTTAAATGACTTTATGTAGACTGTAAGATCTGTAAAGTTTTTCTCAGCTTTAGAATTATGTGCTTTCAAAAAAAAAAGAAAAAAAATTACATGCTTTCTTTCAAGGAATAGGAATAATAAAATCTTCAGGATATAGAGCAAGATTGACAAATGCAAGTAACTTCAGAGTATAAGAGGGAAAATCAAGAATAGAGAAAGTAAGAAAATAGAGATTATGGCAAAAGATAAGTAGAGAATGTAGGCAGTGTATGCATTTCCATGGCATGGAAATTCATCCATGTGATGTTTTAGAGGCTAGACACTAGCAGCCTACAATTTGTAGTTCTAAGTATAGAGAATATATGAAAGTAATAGATTATCTGTTCAAACTCCAACAAAGATATTCGTTGTTCATTCTTTGTTCAACTAAAACACTTTGCTGTGAATGATATTAAAAATAAGCATTCTGGTACCTTAAAAACCACTTTTCTACTTAGAGATTAAAGAAAAAATATAGATCAGATAAAGACAAAATACCCTGTAGTTTGTCTTCACATATTTTTACTGATAATTCATTAAAAACCATCAAGAAACTTCTTGTTTCACATATTATATTTATTATAATTATGGGGATCGCCTATGACACTTTGTAAATAACCTGGGGTTTTTGTTCTGTTAACATAGTGTATTGAATTCATATTCTTAAAACATTTTGCCTTGTTTTCTATGTTCAGTATGTTTTCTATAGTAGTCATCTAATAATTTTATTTATTTTATTGAAAAAGGCCAGATTTTCATGTCTGTGAGTTTCTGATGAAGACCAGGAATGTATGAGGAGGTGTAATGTCTAGTTACCTAAAGCCTTCCCATTTTAGTGCATAGTTGCACCATATGGATCCATCAAAGCCTGAGAAAAATAAAACTGCTACCAGAAATCCCAGATCTGATATTATAAATTAATTATGGCCAATATAGTGTGCAGTGAAGTTACAATGAGTTTACAGTGTCTAAATTGAGATAACCTAAATGTTGCAGGAGAAAAAACCTGGAAAGACATGGAAAATCAATCCTTATTAATTAGCTCATGAATGCTCCAAGTTGAGTGAGTTAAATAAAATCTTCCTATTTAGAATAAAGGCATTTAATGCTAAATGGTACACCCAGAAAAAAATTGAATATGAATAATTCAGAGATTATGTTGGCGTTCCTTCTAAAATGAAATCCCAACTTAACTTTAGTAAATGCTTAGATATTAATTTATGTTTTGTGTATTTTTTTATCTTCCTTTGAAATTGAAAAGTATTGCCTTTATATATTCTTTTTTTTTTTTTTAGACTTCTTTTTTATCCTTTTAAGAAAGATCTTTTTGGGTACCCTTTAGAAGGCCTTTTTCCCCAACATCGTCATTTTAGAGAATAGATTGATTTGTCTTACAAATTCCAGGGTAATAAAAGTGTCACAATTTTTGCATTTCCTGTTGGAATCTTATTTTAAATGTTGAGGTTTACAAGCAGCACACATCTTATCTGATCTGGAATACGGGCATAGTTGAAAGAATGGAAAAACAGACCTCTAGACTATTCAGATATAGTCTTAAGCTCTGTATTGTTCTGTCAGGGGCTGATCCAATACTGAAATACTAAGCCACTATCAATGATTGCCTTGCAACTAATGAAGGGTGACTTTTGAGTGATGGAGCCGCATCCCAAAGAAGTCTTTGGGGGTGTTTCTAGCCTTCTGAGTCCTAGAAAAGAACCATACATACTTGAGTTTTTAAATGGTTATTCTGTTCGTTCATTCATTTATTCATATATTTAGTTATTCCAGAAGCAGTGACTCAGTGCTTATCATGTGACCTCCCGTATATGAAAATTCAGGATTCAAAGTAATAAACACAGTGCCTCCTGTCCAGATGTTTAAAACCAGATGTAAGAGATATATATAAGAAAAGAATGACAGAATATTAAGTGGTTTCTTCCAGCCATAGTGAGTCACAATGAAAGAGAAATTCTGTTTTGAGGGCAGGTGGCATGGTAAAAGGCAGGGAATAGAAAAGAATAGTGTTTCTAGAGTTTATATCTCTTATAAAGCTACTAGTGATTTAGAAAGGAAGACTTCTGTGATACTAATAATCCTATTCACCACTACGATATTTATAGTAATGTATATTTGAATCCTTTTCTGTGCAGAGCCAATCACCTGTTAAATGAATAAAAACGTGGTGTTTCTGTGTAAATTACTAAGTAGTAGTGCCTCCTTATCTTCTAGGACATACGTCTATTCAGATTGTATTTTAAGATACTGCCCTTCTGCTACATTCAAATACTCAATTTCTTTTTAATGAAATAGCACATTATACTTTGTTCACTGTTTTGTCTTTCCTCTGTGGTTAATAAGTATTAGTCCTAAAAGGGTAAAATAAGGGAAAAGAAATGTAATTTTTTAAAATTTCAATTTAGCCAAAGTTGTTCTCCAATGTAATAAGGAGGTTAAACTGCTACAATATAGAAATTTAGAATCACTTTTGACTTTTAGATCTGAAAAATGAAGATTAATATTTCAAAAATAACTAAGAAAGCAGCCTCATCTGATGAACAAGAAATTTGGAATTGATTCAGGCAAACCATTACCAAAAGTTTGCTATACAATTGGTTGACACCTATTTCCCAGCTATTTACGCTGAAGATGTTAACTCTAGACGGTCCTCTCATTCCTTTTAGAATTTGAATTATATTTCTTTGCTGGCACAGAAGTTAGAAGGTAGTAAACAAATCAATGCCAGTGATTTCAGCATAAGTGCATATTAGATCTACATTTGGGGAGAGTCTTCAGACAGACTTATGTCTAAAAAACATTGTTGCAAGATCAGGCATAGAAAAATACTTATATAAAGAATTCATAATACTAATGCTTAGAAAATATGCTACAACATTAGCAATAGCGTATTTGAAATAGCTTTTCTTCTTACATTACCTTAACTATAAATCTTTATACTATATTGAGAATTTTATTTATTGGGGAATTCACTTGTATGGCATATATCAAGTTTTCTTACACTTCACTTCATTTTTTTTTCTCATCAGACAGATAAATGAAGATGTCTATGGACCTCTCTTCACCACTTCTAATATATTATTAGCTAGAAACACTTTTGATTAAGTGGTTCAGCTTGTAGTACAACTTTTAATTTGGGCTTTAATCTTTCAGTGGTGCCCTAGTTTGTTATTCAGCTCAAGGTTAGTGGAAAAATAAAATGCAGCAGTGATTTTTTCTTTCATTTTTAGTGTTTTCCCTGTATATAGTTAACTATGTCAAATTATTACTATGTTGTTTAGATTCAAGACTTATCTGTTAACACATTTTATTTTACTTGGCTTTGTAGTAATAACATTATTTTCATAATGAGTATATGACTATTATAAACAACTTGAGCAATGCAGAAAAGACAAGAAATATGTTATAAATCACCCAGAAGGACTACCCGTAAATAACCAGTGCTTTTGGTAAACATCATTACCGACATTACTATATGCATATAGATTAAGTTCTCTAATTATTTTGTGAACGGATTCAAGCTAAATATGGTTGTGTGTTTCTAGTGATTCACTTCAAGGTTGTAGACACTCTGTCTCTAAAAGGGAAAGGCAAATAATTGACCTTGCTTCCTAAAATCTTTAGAACCTATCATTTATATTGAATAAGGTTTGTCAAATTCACTAATTAAAAAAAAAAGCTATAAATTGAGAAGCGAAAAATTAAACTGCTTTCCCAAGACACATACTAAATTTAAAAATCTTTTATTGCACATTCAAAATTTTAAAAATAAAGGTAACCAAACTATTTCTTCCAAACTTCTTGAGTAGTGAAAATTGAGAGAACAGTAGATATAGTAGCTTATTCTTTGTTTTTGTTTGTTTGTTTGTTTCCTTGCTTGTTTTAAATGTCTATTATATTGTTAATATTTTTTTAATTAATTTTTTATTTTTTATAAACATATATTTTTATCCCCAGGGGTACAGGTCTGTGAATCACCAGGTTTACACACTTCACAGCACTCACCAAAGCACATACCCTCCCCAATGTCCATAATCCCACCCCCTTCTCCCAAACCCCTCCCCCCAGCAACCCTCAGTTTGTTTTGTGAGATTAAGAGTCACTTATGGTTTGTCTCCCTCCCAATCCCATCTTGTTTCATTTATTCTTCTCCTACCCACTTAAGCCCCCATGTTGCATCACCACTTCCTCATATCAGGGAGATCATATGATAGTTGTCTTTCTCTGCTTGACTTATTTCGCTAAGCATGATACGCTCTAGTTCCATCCATGTTGTCGCAAATATATTGTTAATATTTTTAAAAGTTTACTTTCACAAAAGCCCTATATGTAGAAAGAGTGTTCAGGAGTATGCAAAGGCTACTTTCAGAAGCATTAGCTTTCTGTTTTTCTTCTTATCCAATGGGAAAATAATTATATAGATATAGATATTTATATATAGATATAATGTGTGTTTAATAATGTATGTATATATGGATATGTGAATAATATGTGTATATATGTATGTGTAATATATGTGAATTTTATTTATTTATTTATTTATTTATTTATTTATTCCTGGCCGGAGTAGAAATTGCTTCGTAACTGCAATACCTCAGTCACTAAATTATGTTATGTTAACAAAATACAAGTAACCAAACAAAAAACTCTCAGAGTTTGTATATCTTGACTTTGCTATATAATAAACCTTATGAATATGAGTGTCCACGGGAAAGAGTTGGTTTTTCAAACCACTTGACTACTGCTAAGAAACTATTTCTGCTAAAAAGATAAAGTAAAATAAAATAAAAGTTCCAAGAACCAATTGAGCATCCTGGAAGTTCTTTAAGCTGCTTTATTCTTAGTCATGGATTTTTCTAGCATCAGTATTTCTTTTGTATCCTCCTCCTACTAAGTGGTAATCTGTGTTGCTAGGTGCACTGGTCTGGGCACATAATAAATTAATATGAACATTTGGTTGGCTTTTTATTTTCTAACTAATAAGAAAATTTGAGATGACCCAATAGGGTGATTTGAAAACTTGGTCCAATGAAGTTAACATTTTTCTTATTGGTCAGAGAAGGCAATTAGGCATCAAATCAGATGAATTAGTGTGACCTCCTGCTGTGCTTTTTTGAGAAATATTTTAATGTATTTTCATGGCTAAATGAAAAGAGTATTGTGATCAGTTTGCCACATCTACTATGCTGGGAAAAAAAAAAAACTTAACAAAAATATACTCGCCTTCTAAGTGCACTTGTGTTCCAGGTCCTCGGCTCTGGGAGGCTCATACAACACTCACTAACATGCTTTGAATTTTGGAGGATAATGGTGGGTTCTTTAGGCACATCTATATGTTGGCTTGGAAGAGTGCATTGTAAAATACAGTGCCCACACAGACATGCAAATAAGTGTTATTTGTGTTATTTAGTATTAGCAAATACTAAAATCCAACTCATTTAAAGTTTTTTTTTTTAAAGAAAATACAATTTGTAATGACATTAAGGGTAAAGCAAAGAAAAATGTGATGCAAAGACAGTTTCAGTAATGAAAACTCTTTCAGTGTCACTTGAGCACTTATCAGAAATAAGGAACAAGATAGTCAAGTAAATGACTTGTTATTTTTCTAACTTTGGATTACAACTGAATGGCCATTAACAATAAAGAAGAAATGGTCTTATAATAAGTAAATCCTTGATTTTCATTTTTTACCTAGCTGGGAGAAGAATGTACAGCTATTACTGGAGTGAGCATCCTTTGGAAGTCAGAAACTGAATGAATGAAAGACTTCCATCTTTCTAATGAACAAAGTAGTGGGAAAATTTTGGTGATGAAATAGAAGAAGAGATAGAAATATTACATTTGCATGCCAAGTCCCTGCTTTCAAGCATTGTCAGGAATTGATGCACCACAGCTGAAGTAAATTTATCCCTTATATTTCTAACTTCATCAGGAAAATTCAAGGGAGCTCAATTGTATATAGAAGTTGAGTATTTGAATAAAATTTATAAACATTTATAAGAGTTGTGGATTTAAAGGTGAAGAATCATTTTATGTCTTTATGTTAGTGTTCTCATAATATTGACCCAAACAAATGTATACTTGATAGGTTAAATAATAGTTTAGACTAGCCAACATATCCATAATAAGTAGCAGGTTTCTAAGAATTCATATAAATAATATACGAGTTAACCATAATTTATTTTGTTAAAGTTTGCTTTCATTTTAATCATGCATAGCAAAGACTGTATATGAGCTATGTGTATATTTCAAAGAAAAATAATGAAACAAACTCCCTCCTTTAACTGTGGCTCTGCTTAAGAAATTAGAATTTGTGGATTAGGGCATGGATGAAATAAGTGTTGAGAATTAAGGAGTGCACTTGTGAAGATCTGGTGATGTATGGAATTGTTAAATTATGGTATTGTACACCTGAAATGAATATAATACTCTGTGTTAGCTAACAGGAATTAAAATAAAAACTTTGAAAATTAAAATTAAAGAAATTAGAATATTAATGTTTTTGAAGCTCTATAAGCCCTTCCTTCTACCTGCACCATTCCAGAGGGCTGGGACTAACATGAAGCAAATGAGACTTTTGCTTCAAGCCCAAAGTTAAAGAGACCCCAAAAACTCAGAAATCCAGGGAACACCTGGGTGTCTCAGTTGTTTAAGCCTCAGATTCTTGATTTTGGCTCAGGTCATTATCTCAGGTTTGTGAGGTCAAGCCCCCACATTGAGCCCCACTTGGAACTCCATATCAGGTCCCACAGAGCATGGAGCCTGCTTAAGATTCTCTCTCTCTCCCCCTCTCTTTCTGCTCCTCCCCCCACATGTGTTTTCTCTCAAACACTCTCTCCTCTCAAAAAACAAAAAAACAAACTCAGCAATCAAGATAAATAATATTTTAATGCAATATTTTATAATAATCTAAATTGAAGAAAAAAAATTCATGATGAAAAAGATACCAAATTTATTTATTTATTTATTTATTTATTTACTTACTTACTTACTTACTTATTTTAGTGTTCAACGATTCATTAGTTGTGTATAAAACCCGGTGATCATCACAACAGGTGCCCTCTTTAATATCACCTGGTTATCTCATCCCCTACTAACCCTCAGTTTGTTTCCCAGAGTCCAGAGTCTCTCACAGTTTGTCTGTCTCTGATTTCTTCCAATTCAGTTTTCGCTCCCTTCCACTTAGCATAATCCCCTCCAGTTCCATTCATATTGCTGCAGCTGGTGGATATTCATCCTTTCTGATGGCTGAGAAATATTCCATATTTTTAAATACAGTATCAGTGAAAATAAAAATTAAAAAAAGTTAGTAATTCTGATTCCTTTTTATAAAAAATATTTATGATAAAAATTAGAATTTGTATTAATTGTGTTTTCATGTTTCTTTAGAGCTGTTTCTCATTGTCAGTACTATTGACATTTGCTTTGGAAAATTCTTTGTGATGGGGGCTGTCCTGTGCATTGTAGGAGGTTTAGCAGCATCCCTGATGTCTATCAAGTTTTGAATCTAATATAAATAGATTCTAAATAGAATCTAATATAAATAGGACCATATGTTTTTCTTCTTTTTTTTTTTTACTTCAAATGATGTTTTTCAAATTCAAGCATGTACGTATTTTTTTAACAATTTTTTAAAAAAGATTTTATTTATTTATATGACAGAGATCACAAGGAGGCAGAGAGGCAGACAGAGAGTGAGGGGAAGCAGGATCCCTGCAGAGCAGAGAGCCTGATGTGGGGCTTGATCCCAGGGCTCCAAGACCGTGGACCTGAGCTAAAGGCAGAGACCCCAACCCACTGAGACACCCAGGTGCCCCAAAAGCATGTACAGTATTAAACATATGTACCTCAAGTTAATTAGACATTCTAGTGTCAATGGACAATTGGGTTGTTTCTCGTATTTACTACAAACAAGGCTACTTTGGACATTCTTACATGCTTCTTGATGAATATCTATGCAAAACCATATGTATAAGTATATTCATACATATACTTAAGACGTTTTTGATGTGCATGTTGCACAGATTTCTAGAAATCTCACTTGTTCAATTTCTTCATAGGATTTTTCTCTATTTTAATGAATACAAATTGTATTTTTGTTTACTTTCGTGACATTGACAAATATCTGATTAAAGTTCCTGAAAAAAAGTGAAATTAAAATATAAAAGTTTAATTTCCACATGTGGGGTATGTTTTTAGAAATGAATTTTCATTGATGATGGATGCACAGTCTATATTCAAATCTTTGGTGCAGATCTACACTGGAATTTTGAAGAGGAAAAAAATTGTTGTGCTTGGCAGCAAAAAAACATTTGGAGAAAGGGTAGGACATATTTTAAAATTAGAATATGGAATTGGCTTCTATCCACATTGTGCAACATTAGAAGTCCACTTCTCTATCCAAAATATCTCATCCAGCACTTGACCATTTCTCTGGAGTTGCCCAAATCTTAAACTCCTAGAGACATTCCTGGGGTTAAATGCCTGAGATGAAAATCTCAGAGAACAACATGGTCAGGGACCTGCATGTACAATGTAACAACATCCACACTAGACTTGTCTTAGCACTGAAAGGACTCTGTTTAATGTCTTAGCTATAAGTTGTCAAAGAGACTAATGAGAAAAGGGTGATGAAGGAAGTCTTGGTATAGAAATGCTGCATTTCAACAGCTCTGTCCAATTTGTGACTCTTAATGAAAGCTGCTTTGTTGCAGCGGGACTGTAGGATTTTATATAGGCAGGCCTTGTGTTAGGTGACAATATGAAAGCCATGCCTACAGCCAATTTCCCTAAATGGAAGCAAATTTCCCACTAAGAATTAATAGTAAATGATGGAGGTAGTAGGATGTCATTGATATTTGTAAAAGGGAATTTCCATACTTTTCTAGCCTTAACAGTATAGTTTACATACTTAAAGATTACGTAAGTTATAATAGAAATCAAAATGAAGTACTCTGATAAACTCCTTCAAAATAAACATAAGGTTACACGTGTAAAATGTATTCCTTTTACACATATGCAAGTCCTATTGATGAATTTGATGAAGATGTACTTCTTTTACAGCTAGTGGTGGATAATTTGGGAGTTGGTGTAGGGAAATAGGGAGCCAAGCAAATAGATACAGAATTTTCTTCCCCAGAAATATGCTGCAAATGTAAACACCACGACAGGGAGTAAAGACATGCTTTGAAGCTTGCATAATTTCAGTAAGTATTCCAAGTATGATAAAAATTAAGTAAAAAGGGATAATTTAAGAAATCCTTTGGTATATGGAAGGAGAGATTAAACACTAAGGAAGCAGAATTTTATTGGTATTTTGGTAACAATGAAGTGTTACAATATTTCTTGTGCTCCTAGACTCACGATTTCAAAGCAAAACATAGTTGGGGAAATAATGTAAAGTCTTAATTTGGAAAAAAGAAACTTATGCTATTCTCAAGTGAAATAAATAAGATCAACATTAAACAGGGTGGATTAGAGAGATGCAAACTGATTTAGCAAAAAAAATTCCAGTGCTTTCATAGTTTAACATAATGAAAGATCATATCTCGTTCTCTTAACAATCTTTTTAACAGATGGCTTTCCTCAGGTACACGACCCCCAGTCCTCTGTCTTGTGTCTGAGTGCCACCCTGGGAGACTTGAAGATCCTCTGCAACCCCCCTGCAGACAAGGAAAGAGAACATGCAGAGACTTCTTAAAAGCCAGGCCTTGAGGGAACAGACATTATTTGTATTCAAAGCTTGCTTCCTCTCTGAAGCCTCTTCTGATTCTCCTGGGCCATGAACATCTCTATGTTCTCAGCATTCCCAGAGTACTTTGTTTATAACTTTATTTATTTGTCATGTTGTTTTGCCTAATTTACCTTCTCAATCCTCATCTTGATACATCTGGTTCCAACACCTATCAAACCGCCTTCAGTTGGTTCTCTTTGAACAACACATACATACATACATACATACATACAATTTCAGTTTATTTTTATAATATCAATTTGGACCATTTACATAATGTATGTTTTTTCTATATAAAAATCTCATCTGATTATCATACCAGTCCCTAAATTTGTTTGTTATTCATGTTTTAACAAAAAGGAAATGAAGCTGAGAGATTGTAAGTACTGCTCAATTTTCCAAAGTAGTGGAGACTAAATTTGAAGTCAATACACACTAAACTTTGTTTTATCACAAAATAATTGACTGAAACCTCAAAAATGTATTAAAGATTGTCTAAAGCATCACTTCTGACTCCCTAAGCCTATTTCCACCCACCTCTCAGAGAACTACCTAACCTGTGAGGAAAGAAACTACCAGTATCAGCAAGGTATTTTGAATCTGCCTTCTCTGATGGTGGCGTCAGTTGGACTAGAAGATGTACACATGTAGGGACACCTGGGTGGATCAGTCAGATAAGCGTCTGCCTCATGCTCAGGTCAGGTTCTCTAGGACCAGGGATGGAGCCTCACGTCCAGCTTCTGGCTCAGTAGGCATCCTGTTCAGTAGGGAGTCTGCTTCTCTGTCTCTCTCTCTCTCTCTGCCTCTCCCCACTGCTTGTTGTCTCTCTCTCTCAAATAAACAAATAAACTCTTAAAAAAAAAAAAAAAAGATGTACACGTATAGCTTTATCCATGGAAGGCATATTTGAAATGGCTTATGAGGTTCTCTTTAAAAGGCGAGGGGAAAAATTAAATACCAACTAAAGGGGGAAAGACTGACTCTTTAAAAAATACTATACTCAGTCTCGGGATTTTCAGTCCCAGAAGCTAATTTGGGACATCTTGGTTACTTCAGTGACATTTTTAAAGTTTCCTTTCAAGAGACAAATTTAGTGTTATGTATTTTTTGAAGTACATAGAAACCTAAATGCTATTTTTTAATACCAGGACATATTGTTGAGAAGCTTATGGATTTAGAAATACTTTGATAGTGCCATCTAGTGAATACAATACAGAAATCCAAGTAAAAATAAATCTGTTTTGTTAAAAACATGTACAGTAGCATTTTTCATGATACAAAGATTTTTCTTTCTAAGGTACCAAAGGTGTATTATCACTTGAAAACTTGTGTAGTTTTAACGTGTTTTTCTTCGTTATGCATTTAATAGATTTTTAAAAGCCAGGCAACAGTATAAAGGATAACTATTATAAAATGGTGGTTGAACTTACACTGTGTGCAACATTTTAGTAATAACTTCATTGCATTCCTGAGAGAGCTGTCTGAGATAAATAGCTCTGTCATACACAGCTGCTGGCATTCCTTAATATTCTCAGACATGCCAAGCCATGTGGGAAAGGAAGAGTAGGATACAAAAGCAGGCTCGTTGATCCTGTGGGTGAAGTCTTACAGGACTCTGGCAAGTTCAGCCGTGAAAACACTGTCTGCCTCTTGACAAGAACAAGATTATAAAATGCTTTGAACAGAGGATATCAATGGTGACCTGGATTATAGGGAACGGATTACAGTACAAATCCAGAGAAAGCTTCAGGGATTACAAGCACTTATTTTCCATGCAATGTTGAATGATAGTATATCTCATTATTGTTTTTGATTAAATAGCTGAAGCGTTTAAACTAAAGGAATATATTTTTAGTATGATGAGTAGTGAAATTTTCTCTATCAAGCACTCCCTGCAAAATGTAAATAGAATCAGTTAAAATTTTATCTTTAATGCTGTCTTCATACTAACCTGATTTCACAGAACATAAATGTTTTCCTTTTATGGTCTAACAACCTTTCTTCAGCATCCTTTACCTCTTGTGTAAGATCTTTGCCCATACACTTATTGTCAGCTGTTACCTGCTGATAAATTCAGATACCCCAATATCAATTTCCATGTATTCCTTTCATGGAAAGGAACATTCTTTCATGGCCTCCTTTCTCCAGCCTACTGTTGCCTTTGCCTCCCTAAACAAGCTACTCCTAGAGTAATCTATGAAGTCTCCTTGATCAATGGCTCATGGCCATATTAAGTGAGAATCAGAGCTGTCAAAACTTTTGAAGTTATCATTGAGAGAATAGTATCAAGAACAAATTGAACACTGGCTACTAGAGAGAATAAGAAAGCTCATTCCACTGGTCACTGTCCTCTAAATGATGTGTAGCCTTGCCCCACAGCAGCTATTCCTTAAATTTCATCCCGAAGCATAATTGTACTTGCCAAGTGGGCTGCCGCATCTTCAGTGGGTTGATCTCAGGTGTTCTGCATCATCTCAGTTGGCAGAGAGGGAGCGGCAGAAGATCTGATGGAGTTTTTCCTTTCAGAATATTTATTGAGACTTGCCTGTATGATGCATCACTGTTTCATCCAGGGTCTCCTGTTCAACAACTGCAGGTCCCAGGGTTGCTGTACATGACCAGCTGCATATTTTGAATTTAGAAAATCATCTTGGAAATAAAGTTTTACTCTAGCTCGTGCATGAAATATTTCATCATTATAGATTTGTCCTCAACTGCATTTGTCCTTGAAGATGCATTATTTTTCTTTGTTTGGGAACTTTGGGTTTTTGCCTTTGAAGCACTCTTCAGGCACTTAATCAAAGGATGTTATTTCTGTTACTATGAACTTCTATTTCCTCCACAGACAGTATTATAATAAAAATAAAAGAAATAAAGAAATTGCTCACCCCAGGGCATTCAGCTGTTTCCATTTTTCATTTTCACTGTTCTCCTCTTTCCTTAGATGTATTAAATGGAGAGATAATTGTATTCATATAGTAATTACACAATTGTTTTCTGTGTCTTTCACATAAATTATACCAGTAAATCTTGTTATGTGTATGCTTCTCATCATTTTTGCTTATTATGGCTATCTAGCTCAGTTTTGTGGAATCATCTACTTTGTTTAGCATTAGCTCTGAACTTGTAAATATATATATATATATATATATATATATATATATATATATATATATCACAACCACAATTTGAGTACTCAGTTCAGGGTGGAAGTTATAGTTATATATATCTAAACATATAATGTGTATAACATATTAGGATTGAGAATCTCTATAACCTTATCATCATATGAGTAACCCCACTGACATCTCATAGAGAGTAGAAATAGATGAAAATTTCCTTGGCTTTTTTCCCTTTCCCCAAGAGCTGGAAGGCATTGATATTGTCTTGTAAGTGGTTAATATAATATCTAAAACATACTAACTTAATTACAAATTTATGGATAATCAGTAACTTGTTCCCATATTTTTGGATATCTAATAAAGTGCTTCAATCATATTTTCATATCATCTCTCTTTTTCTTCTCACTTTTATCTGAGCTCTTCAACATTTTTTTCCCCTCTCCTCTGTGTAACTTTGGGAAGCAACCTATATAGGTAGGATTCACCAGTGGGAATTACTTTCTCAAATGGCGATTGACAAATCTCCAATAATGTAAGTTGTAAAGGGTACTCCATAGTTTCCACAATTATATTTTAATGGCTGACATAAATATGATCTGAATTGGTAATCCACTGGATACTTATTTGGGTTTTTAAAAATTAATATTGTTTGTTACTTTTTACTATAATTTTTACATAGATAAACTTTTTCATTTTTTGTAATTTTTTTCTTTTCTTTTATTTCTTTTTCTTTTATTACAATCCTAGACCAAGGATTTGGATGTTATGTTGGTGCTTGATAATGATTGCTACAGTGCTTTCCAAGGAAATTGTACTTATTTGCTATAATCACAATAAAAGCACCAGATTGATCACAAATTTCTGACCTTTAATATTTTTTAATTTGGAATGAATAAACTTATAGATCCCATTTTGGAAATACAGAAACGTGGAAAACATTTTCCTCGTTTCGTTCCTACTTGCATGTCTGCACTTTCCATTATTGTTCATTCTCTTTGAAGGACTTTTGTTTCATCATTTTCTTTAAGTAAGCAAAATAATGAAAGGGATGAGATCAGCAGCTTGCTGTACTACTGTAAAATTAAACCCAAATAATGTCACATAATACAAAAATAAAGTCAGTTAGAAAAGTGATAACAACTTTAAAAAATAACTAAAAAACTAAGGATCAATTGTCTATCAATGTTATTGAACCCAGTTTTATGCAAAAGTGCAGGGGCATGAGGGGGAAAATAGATTGATTTGATGTGACTACCTTAACGGCTCATTATCAAATTGCCTAAATGAAAAAAATTTGATTGTCACTAATTTGAGCAAAAGTAGATGAGAATGGAATGGATTGGCCATCACATTGTCTCCCAAGAAGGCTTATAAATTTTATTTTTCATTTTTAAAAATTTAGTTTAATATAAATTGGGTATAAACAGCTGATCAGTGGATCTGTGTTTTCATAGTTTTTTTCTGTCTGGATCTTTACTTTCTTTCAAATACTTGCTCTTATTATGGACTCTGTAAAAGCAGACTCCATACTTAAAGCAGTGCTGTCTGTCTTCTTGGCATATGGTATACAACAGAACTCTATAAAAAATATTTTAGTTATACAGCTTCTAGTAGAAGAAAAATATCCTGAACTGGAGCATCCATAAAACTTTTAAACATGAAAGTCAGATTATGCCTTAGAAAAACAGGTAAAACCAAGTAGTGTTCTAAGTTGGAACAACTGAAATCTTAGCTTTTCATATCAGTTTGTTTTGACACCTTTTCCAGTGCACGCGGTGTCTGTTGCATAATAAATAAATGGTCTGGTAGGATAAAAGCTGTCTACATTCTTTGCAGCTGGTGCAATGTGCCGTGGTGCCTTGTCATCACCTGCCTACATTTAATTAATAAGCATCTGTTTCATTTTTACATTTACTCAAGATAGTGGCTTGATTTTGTATTCTTGATTCTCTACTTATTTCTGGTAATAAAAAAGATTTTCTCTTTTTTATTCCTTCCCAAACAGCTTATGTTGACAAAAATTCAGGGCATGTTTGTTAAACTAGTAGGGAAACAGACAATGCCAAAGAGATTTGTAGTCCTAGAAATTAAAAAATGAAATAACTTGTGGATAAAACAACAGCGAATTGGGTTGTATTTTAAGTCTTCACAATTTCTCTTCCTGTTCAAGTGGTTTTAGTTTTTTATTACACTACCAGATGCAGTGGATCAAAAAATAGCTTGCGATAAATTACAAGAAAACACAGTTGTTTCCCAGGGAAGATGTTAACAACAAAAGTCCCCGTTAAATAGGTTTTTATGGTGGTTACTCCCGGGAGCCAAGGACTTTACAGCCTGGAGCTATATTTAAGGTAATGATTGACAACTTCTGATTCTCTATTTATGTTGTGTATATACAGGTCTTGTAGGGAAATGTTAATAATGCAAAGCTTCTCCAAGGAAGCAATTCCAAATGTGTGGAGATTGATATACTGTTGATTGTAATAACATAGGTAAATTATTTTTTTTTCCTTTTTA
Source organism: Mustela erminea (assembly GCF_009829155.1). Taxonomy (NCBI): domain Eukaryota; kingdom Metazoa; phylum Chordata; class Mammalia; order Carnivora; family Mustelidae; genus Mustela; species Mustela erminea. The sequence goes on from NC_045625.1 coordinate 58,100,702, forward strand.
AAAACAGGTTTTTTTGTTTTGTTTTGCTTTTTTGTCTCGATACAAGAAGTAATAACTTATAAGTTTGTGTATCCAAGTAGAACTCTGCTGTGATCAAGACCTAAACACACAAAACTACCTACTAGATAATACTATCTAGATATTGCACATATATTTCAACATTTGTGCCTAAAACTGAGATCATCTTTGCCTCAAAAATCTGTTCCTTATCTCTGCCTTAGTTAACTGATTTCTAATTCTTCATGGCCTGAAACAAGAAAATTAAGAGAACTGTTCCTATACTTTGTAGATCCAATGATTTTCCTAGTTCCATAAATTTTAATTCAAAAATATATCATCTTCATCATTTTCTTATTTTTCTGTTCATTCTCATGAATGATAGCCTCAAACCTAGCTCTGTTCCTACTTCCCTCTAATACGCTGTATGCATTACCAATCGTGTGGTTTTCTAAAAGTTAAGTCCATTGCTAGATGGTTTTGCTTGAGAATTCCAGGTGATTACCCAGTACCGTCAGAAAAAAAGGCACATATTCCTTGGAGTGTGAGCCCAACATCTTTTAGTCTGGCATTTACTAATATATCCTGTGTTCTTTCCTACTAGTTGATTTCCATGAAACTTGAACCTCAGAAAAGCCAACCCTCTTCTAATTTCCTAAACATGCCGTGATTTTTCATTTCCCTTTAACTTCACATGTGCTGTTTCTTTTCCCAGGAGCATGGCTCACCTTTGTGCTTGCAAACTTCTACTTTCTCTTTAAGATGTAATTAAAGCTTCATAAACTCTCTGATGCACTTCTGGTGTTTTCTGAGTAATTAACACTTTTTTTTTCTTATAAAACTATTCGTGGGGGGCACCCAGGGAGTACTCAGTCTGTTGACTTTGGACTCAGTAATGATCTCAGATTCATGAGATGGAGCCCTCATTGAGCTCTGCTCTGAGCATGGAGCCTCCTTAGGATTCTCTCTCTCCCCCCTCTCTCTGTCCCTTTTCCTCATCCCCCCTTCATGCTCTCTTTCTAAAACAACAACAACAACAAAAACTATTAGTGGAATTATTAATTTATGTACATATGATTTCCCTACTTGACTGGAAGTTTGCTGTGAGCATACTGATATCTAATTCATCTTTGTTTTTGCAGTCGGTGCCTAGGATAGGAAGGGCGTGTGTAATTCTATTGGCATCCACTGGATACATGAAAGACGGAACATACACGAATAATACAACTAACCCTAATTTATAAATTGTATAATTGCATGTCATTTTAGTTAATTATAAAATTGTTTAAAAATTCTTGATATGTGTGGAGTCAGGTTAAATACCAATGACCATATAATCATAATTTGCACTAAAACATGAGTTTTGCTTCAGTTCTAAAACTAAAGCAAAAATGTGACCACAAAATGTAATATTTGGCATTTGCATTGTTTTAAAATACCTGACTGTGGGGAACCTTGGTGGCTCAGTTTGCCTCAGATTATGATCCCAGAGTCACCGGATCTAGTCCCACATCAGGCTCCCAGATCCATGGGGAGTCTGCTTCTCCCTCTGATCTTCTCCCTCTCATGCCCTCGTTCTCTCTCTCTAATAAATAAATAAAATATTTTTAAAAATAAATAAAATGAAATAAAATACCTGACTGATATAAAGTGTCAATGTTCATTATACTACTTAAGCTTAAAGTCATTATATATTTTGTGTGTTAGAAAAAAGCTCTTTTTGGAAAAAAAAAACATTAAATATAATCTCTAGACCACAGACAAGCAAAATTTAGTATTAAAAATGTTATTAACGTGATAAAATTTGTAGTTATAGATACAAAGAAAATATAAGTAAATTAATTAAAACATAAATAAATATAGCATATGGGCAATGGGCTATAAAAACAAATACAGAGCTTCTTGAAAATAATACAAAACTTAGCAGAGCTGTTGAAAGAAAAATGCAATTGCAAAATTCAAAGTAATAGTTTTTATTAAAATATTTGTTTAAAAAATTATTATTATTTATTATTTTCATTATTAAAAACATTATCCAGGGGCACGTGGGTGGCTCATTTGGTTTCAGTGCAGGTCATGATTTCAGGGCCTCACGTGGGGCTACCTACTTAGCTGGGAGTCTGCCTGAGAGTTCTCTCTCTCTCCCTCTTCCCCTTCCGCTGATCATTCTCTGTCTCCCTCTGAAATAAATAAATAAATCCTAAAAAAAAAAAAAAAAAAAAAAAATCATCCAGGAAAGGAACTATAGTAGAGATGGTGCTTCAGAGATTGTAATATAAGTAACATAATTTTGGAGACAAGTCCTGGGTTTGTCCCATAACTGTATGCATTCTCTGCTTTGGGGAGATAAAGTAGTTTATTTGGCATGTATAGACATACTTGAAATTTGACAGTAGATTTTTGATAAAATTAAATGTATTAAGTGTTAACTTTGTGGCATATACACTCTGTTCTTCTTAGGTTGCAGAAAATGTTTGCAACCACTGCCTCCAGTAAGACAGTCTGGAGCGGTCATCTTTTTTTTTTTTTTTAAGATTTTATTTTTTTATTTGTCATAGAGAGAGAAGCGAGAGCAAGCACAGGCAGACGGAGTGGTAGGCAGAGGCAGAGGGAGAAGCAGGCTCCCCACCAAGCAAGGAGCCCGATGTGGGACTCGATCCCAGGACGCTGGGATCATGACCTGAGCCGAAGGCAGCCGCTTAACCAACTGAGCCACCCAGGCGTCCTGGAGCGGTCATCTTTTTTAGGTTATCATCAATCTTGCCTTTGTCATAGTCATGCACAACATTACTTGACTAGAAAAAAATTGAGTCTAAATTTATGAATCAGAACAAATGTTATGTTCTCCATATTTATTATATGAAACCTATCATCTCAATTTATCTGCTTATTCAACAAATAGTTAAGGCTAGCCAAGTAGACACAAGCCAAATGAGGCACTAAAAACAAAGCAGTGAGTGAGATCCTTTCTTAAACAGGAGTATATAACTTAGTTTGCAGGTATCTGAATTTTTCTAGTATTTTAAAGTGTTGTGGTATGATAGGGATACTCTGAAACTGAGTTGACCAAGACTGAGTTGATCTAATACAACATATACAATGGGACAAGCAGCAAAGCCAAAGAGTCATTCATGTAAAGGGTGGAATTTCTATGCAGCTGCTGCACATAATGGAAAAGAAGGGGCATTCCAAAAAAGTAGGAAGAAATTTCAAATCTCATAGAGGTCAAGTCCTGCAAAATGAAGGCATGGGGTGTTACCAGGAAAAGACCTAGAAAGCTAGAGATTCAACCGCAATAACACAAGCTGGTAAATTGGAAATATGCTCACCCTAATCTAGAACAATTTTACTTTTTTCACTATTTTATTGAGAGTTCGGGGAGGAAGAGGATGCATTTGAGTTTGCAGATTTTGCCATCACATTCTACAAATGAGTGAGACAGGGATAGAAATGATAGAATTATTTTCAACTGAGCCCCTATAAATTTGTTTTCTCCACTCTTGATAATTTGTGAGTTAGCAAAATAGCAGTGTGATCTGTTAACTTAGGTTGAACTCATCTGTTTTAATTATATGTTATTACCAGACTAGACTGAGACATTTATATTATGGGGTGATTCTGTACCATCACAGACATATATAAAAACAATTTTTTCCCATTTTAGTTTTATGCATATACCAAAGATAATTGTTGATAGTGAGAGGAAGAATCTTTTTCCCATTAGGGATCTGTGGTTCTTAACGTACTAGAATAAGTGATAGAATTCTGTATCCATAGAGCGTGGCCAGTCCCTTGTCTGTAAATACCTACATGCCTGTCAGTAAAAGCGATTCTCAAGTCTGAAATAGGTAATAGGGATTAAAGAGTATACTTATCATGATGATCTCTGAGTAACATAGAGATTTGTTGAATCACTATATTGTACACCTGAAGCTAACACTGTATATTAACTATATTGGAATTAAAATAAACATAATGTCATTGATAATGTCCCAAAACCTCCAGCAAGTGTCCTGCTATAAACCCAGAGCTGACAACCATAATATAAAATATCTATAAATCTAGCATTAGTTGGTGTTACATTTATTTTCTTTGAACCCCGAGAAAGCTAGTTAATTTTAAGCAGCTTTCAACTTATTGATAAGTGATTTACTGAGTACCTTTTATGTGAGGGCCACCAAGCTGTAAGGCAAAAACCAATAGTACGTAGACTCTTCCCTCTAAAATCTCACAATCCACATATAGGAAATGGAAGATAGTACATAGGAGCTAGATTTTTCAGGAACTCAGGAACTCACTTGGGTTTGAGTCAACAGTATCCCTCCACTCTGGTGTACTAAACAAATTAAAAGTCATCTTCCAAAATATCCTGAAATTATATGTACACATATATATAGATGCATATACACAGAGATAAATGGATAGATTTCAGAGGTTGAAAACAATTTCTCTTAGGTTAGATTGCCTGTAAAAGATTAAAATGTGACATATATTAGCATAGAATTAGCACATATTATCTCTTCACTTGTATGTACATATATCCATGTGAATTCTTGGAAGTAGACAGCCAGGTGCTATAGCATTTAACTCTCAGAATGGCAATTTGAATCAGGCAATCAAAGGATAATTTGAAGAACTATACATGTTTTAAAAAGAAATATAAATCATCATGGAAGCAACATTTTAAAAATGCTTAATTGTCTCTTCATTTTATTTAGCATCATTTCTAAAGCCAGTCCTGTATTTAAATTGTAGCACCTGCAGTGGAAAGGGGACCCAGATTCAGCTCCTACCAAAAGCTGGAATCTGTTCAATTACATGAATGACGTATTGTCAGCAGCCACTGTTTGAATCGTCTAGTGGTAGGGAAGCTTCTACTTTCTAAGGAAGCTGGGATGGTATGGCTTGATTGTGGGAACATTCTTTTTATAATGAGCCAAAAGTCTTTTTGTAAACTCAGCCTGGGGAGGCTGTGGCTTTGTCCTCAGAAGTATCATATATTTCACTAAATTCATTTCAATAGAAAAGGACTAAAATTTTGAGAAAAGTTGTCATTTCCCTCATGCATCTTCTCTTTCCCAGTCTAAAAATCCTATCTTTATTCAAAAACGCATTTACTTCTCTCACTGTCTGGGCTTCTTTCACCTGGGTACTTATCATTTGGCCAAAATCTATCGGGAAACATACTGCCCAGAAATTGAATTTCAGTATTGCTCTTTACTGGCTTGAAGACTAACGCAAAACTATTTAATCTCCAAGTGTAAGTATTAAATATTATATCACTCACATCAGAAAAATAAGGAAAATACACACTTAACTCCTGAAGTGTTTGTGAGAATCCAGCGATGACCTGTGAGGAGTCCCTACTTAACTGCCTCATACTTACTGGGATCTCTCTATTTCTGTACCCTACATTGTGTCCTTGATTAGAAAATAAAATAATATGGGGCTGATGTCTAAAACTCCCCAGTAGATGAGAGAAGAGTGGTAGGTAGTATCACAGGAGTATGTCAGACCTTCCATAAATATCCATCTGTCCATATTGATTATTTATAAGCTTGTGCCATCATTATGTATAGATTTTTTGGGAAGGTGGGAATAGGAAAAATTTGATTCATGGGTAATAAATATCATATGTTAGAAATAACTAATTATACACAAGAAATAGAGTTCCTGAGGCCATATATTTGTTTTAAGAAATAAACAAGGATCTGTGTAATATAAGGCAAATAAGAACCAGTTCAAATAGAGCATATTGTAAGCAGTGCATTGATTTTAAGAAGTTTCAGAACCTGGGGGTGCCTCGGTGGTTCAGTCAATTAAGTCTCTGACTCTGGATTTCAGCTCAGGTCATGATCTCAGGGTCATGAGACTGAGCCCCATGTCAGGCTCCACAGTGAGGGCAGAGCCTGCTTGGGATTCTCTCTCATCGTCCTTCTCCATCTGCTCCCTCCCCACTCCCACACTCTCTCCCTCTCTCTAAAAATAAATAAATTAACAGATAAACAAATAAATAAAAATTAAAAAGAAGTTCCAGGGGTGCCTAGGTGGCTCAGTTGGTTAAGTGGCTGCCTTCAGCTCAAGTTATGATCTCAAGATCCTGGGATCGAGCCCTGAGTTGGGCTCCACAGTCAGTGGAGAGTCTGCTTCTCTTGCTCCCTCTCCCGCTGCTCCTACCCCTGTGCTTGTTCTCTCTCTCTCAAATAAATTAATAAAATCCTAAAAAAAAGAAAGTCCCAGAACCTTAACTTTGCTATAAAATGAAAGAGGCTTTTAAAGGCTAAAAGAGGAAGAGGAGGAGGAAGAAGAGCAGGTGGAAAGAATGGGGAAAATGATAGGTCTGTGTTGGTGTCTTACTTCAATATAATGGATTACCTTCTTTTAACTCTGTGAACTTTATTTAGCTAAATTTGAACCAATCAATTTTAAAAGGACAATTATGAATTGTAAACAATAATCAGTTGAACATATATGCCACACTGTATATTACATTTGCAATTATAACATTCAAACTGATTTTGAAAAAAGACATATTGTTATAAGAGAAAAGAAATTGTCATTCATTAGACAGAATGAATTCATATAATTTACTTTTGCCATTTCAACATCTATTTTTCTACCTTTGAGAACTAAAGAGGCATATTAATCTACTGGAGAATAGATTTATTGTTAAGTAAACCTCTCCAGTTGTTTATCTGCTTTCAAAGTTTTGATTAAGCACCATCAGCGAAAATGAAATTTCATTTTATCCTTTCAGTGTTTCCTTTGTCCTTGCCTCTAACAGTCCTGTAATGGATCTTGCCTCTCGTTTTTTCCAATTATGTCCATAATGCTAATGCCTTTAAGCATCAAATGTCCTGTGAATCTTTTCTGACCCACCTCTTCAGGCAATCATTACAACTTTCAGTTTCTATTACTGTACTCCATTTGTTAGAGCTGCTCATACTTGGCCATCAGTTGTAAGGTGCAGCCTGACTCTCTCTGCCTTTCAGGCACTAGCATTCATCCCTGACCACTATTCCTTTTGTGCTCAGCATATAATCTGATCAGTCAGCATTATTGTGCTTGAAATCATCATATTGTACCTGTTTTTTTCTGTCAGCTCTACAGTAATATATTCCTGGGCTTGCCTTTTGTTATTACTAATTCTTTTTATGGATTTAATTTGTGAGAAGTCAATTCCTTCAAATATTTTTATTTTTAAGAAAAATTATATGTATCAATATGAGAGTGATAGTTTTAACATAACATATTCATTAAAGGCAAGATAATTTCTTTTATTCAATTAACTAATTAAAGATATATAGATAGAAGAAACAATTTTAAAAGAGTGAATTATCCATAAGTGTCAAGTAAATTCCAATATTTTTGAGATTAAGAAACAGAATTTATATTCCATAGGAAGGTTAGGTAATATTTTATTGATATTCTGAGATGTCTTAAGCTTCTCTGGGTTTTTTGTTATCGTTGTTGTTCTTTGCTTATCTTGGTCTTCTCTCTAGTTGTTGTTTCTCTACTTTCTCTATGCCTTCTTTATAGACCCATTCCTACCATGGCCCACTAGGTTTCTGATGAAAAGTTCTTTACCATAAACTGCAGGTTTCAGTTTACCACTTATCTCCCCTGTAAGTATTCAGGTGTCTACTCTTCCTGAAACTTCTCCCAAAACAAAGACTATTGACTGGTGAAATTCATTCTTACATTCCTGTATTTCTCTGTGTCAAATTGTGTCAAATGGGAAGATCACTAATTCCTTCAACGGGCTGATTTCCTCAGTGTAACAATGAAGCCATAACATCCCTTATTTTTTACAGAGATAAATTTCCCTATAGGAAGTGAAGCATGAATTTGTCTAATGTAAAACTATGAAATTATGGAGAGTATAATGCCTCCTATGGCATTGCTCAGGCAGTTTTAATGTCCTGTCAGAGAAAGGGATGCAGGTCTATCAAATATTCTCCTGTGAGAATCCATTCATATCTTCAACTTACATGGCTGCTATCATATCTTAAACCTGTTTTAATTCCCACCCAGTTTTCTTAATGGCTAGATTTTCATTAGATCCTGTGTTTTATCAAAGGTTAAAATAAGTCATCCTAAATGGAACGCATTGAAAGAAAGAAAAAAAAAATATATCAGGCTAGAGCCTAGCATGGTAGTGGGGTAGGAGGAGAGTGCAACCATTCAACTTCACATGCTTAGCTCTTTGGCAACACACTGCAAGTTTTATTTCTGTTCCTGTATGCATGTGTGTTTCCTTACATTTTGATCATAAGGTGCCTAACATAATATGTTATATTCAGATTGTTGACTGAGTTTTTCTTATTTTTAATATAAATTTTTCCTTTAAGGCATTTGCTTTGCATGCAGTACAGGTATGATACTACTTATTGCCATAGATTAACATTTACATCTTTTCTAATGGGAGGTGATAAGACATTAAAGGGTACCCAGAATTTACAAAGAGAGGTACTAGAAATTCTGTTTTCTCTGGAATGTTCTGGTCATCTAAGAATGGATTTAAGAGCCATAGTAGCAGCAACTAACACTCACAGTGGTTTTTGCCAGCATGCTGTAAACACTTTATATGTAGCTACTAATTTAACTACTAAAGTAGAACTTTATGAGGGAGGTGCTCTTATCAGCTCCATTTTCATGTGATGAAATTGAGACATACCAGGGCTAAGTGCCTTTTCCAAGGTTTCAAGTAGGAAATGAGGGAGCCAGAGTGAAGGAGTGTTTCTACAAAGAATATTTTCTAGAATCTGAACGAAATAATGTGATTCTAAAATGTAGATCCTTCATTTCCTTTTTACTCAATGTACTAAATTACTCTACAGAAGAACTGAATAAGGTGTGATCTTTTGTGAAAGCAATTTGACAAAGAAAGGTCTGTAGAAACTAGAATGAATTTACAAAGGGGTAGCTGACAAAATTCACATTGACAAGACCTAGTTGGCAATACAAATTCTAAATGATCCTTAAATAAGTTATTTTATATGCATCAAAGGATATATATAGCTCTCTAGAGTTCTGAATACATTTAGGTATATCATTTCAGAATCTCTATACCAGTGAGAGGACAATCCAGGCACTAGTTACTCTTGCTTAAATGTTGTGCTTCAAGCTTGTAACTCATATAACTGGTATTGTGAAGTATTTACTCAATTTCAGAATCACCAACCTATGATGAATATGCTATATTAAAAAATAGTGCTTTACCCCACCTCTAAATTATGCCCTTGCTCTGATCATTTCTCTTCATAGTATCTTCAAAGACGTTGAAGACTTTGTAACTGACACTATTTTAATCTCTACACTGGGTTTACAAAACTTAGAGGCAAATTGTGATCCTCAGCTAACTAAGGCTAGACAATAATTGTATAACTTGTATGTTGGTATAAGTCATGATTATTGAAGTATGTTTTTCACAGAGTAAAGTTCACCATTTTAGGCTATATATTTTAGTTATTATTTTTTTAAGATTTTATTTATTTATTTGAGAGAGAGAGAGAGAGCATGAGCCATGCGGAGGAATAAATGGAGAGATTTAAAGAGAAGCAGAATCCCTGCTGAGCAGGCAGCCAGATGCAGAACTTGATCCCAGGACCTGAAGTTCATGACCTTGAGCCAAAGGCAGACACTTAACTGACTGAACCATGGAGGTGCTCCATAATTTAGTTATTTTTGATGAATGTACAGACTTATAGAAAAACTACTATAATCAAGGTAGAATATATTTTTATCTTCCCACAGAGTTCTCTTCTTGCTCTTTTGTAGTAAATCCTCTATCTCCACACCCAGCCTTTGGCAACCACTGATTTGATTTCTATCACTGCTTTGAGTTTTAACAATATCATAAAAATGGAGACTTTTGGAGACAAGCAGACTTTCATGTCTGGCTACTTTCATTTAAGATAATACTTTGGAGATTCATCCATGTTATTGCATGTATAAGTAGTTTGTCCCATTTCATTTCTGAGTTGAATTTTGTTGTATACATTTATTGCCATTAGGCCAGCAGATACATGAAGAAATGCTTAACATCACTCAGCATCAGGAAAATACAAATCAAAGCCACAATGAGATACCACCTCATACTGGTCAGAATGGCTAAAATCAACAACTTGGGAAACAACAGATGTTGGCAAGGATGTGGAGAAATGGATACCTTCTTACACCATCGATGGAAATGCAAACTGGCGCAGCCACTCTAGAAAACAGTATGGAGGTTCCTCAAAAAGTTAAAAATAGAGCTACCCTCTGACCTAGCACTTGCATTATTTGATATTTATCCAAAGGATAAAAACACAGTGATTCAAAGGAGCACATGCACCCCAAGGTTTATAACAACAATGCCCACAATAGCTAAGCTATGGAAAGAGCCCAGATGTCCATCAACAGATGAATTGATAAAGAAGAAGGTGTATTATATGCAATGGAATATTACTCAGCCATCAAAAAGAATGAAGTCAGTCAGATAAAGACAAAACTATACAATTTCACTCATATGTAGAATTTAAGGGAAAAAAAAAACAACAACAGATGACCATAGAGGAAGGAGGGGAAAAATAAAATAAAATGAATATTGAGAGTGAGGCAAACCATAAATGATGCTGAACCTTTGGAAACAAACTAAGGATTGTTGGGGGTGGAGGGGAGAAGTGGAGGGATAATTGGGCAATGGGCATTAAGGAGGGTACTTGATGTAATGAGCACTAGGTGTTTTATGCAATTGATGAAACACAAAATTCTACCTCTGAAACAAATTTTTGAAAAAAGATACTAGTTGAGAGTTGCTTTCTACACATTTTCATTACATTGAGTTAAATGTATGGCACTTTCCTTATACTTCTACACAGATTTGAAAACATTTCTAATTTCATTAAAGAAGATGTTGAAAAAAAATAGTTGACTAAGATAAGATAACAGATAATCCAGAATGAAGAGGATAAATGGAGAAGCACTGGGAAAAGAGGAAAGAATGACAATAAAAGTCTAAAGTTACTATACTGAGACTACTTCTAGCCTTCCAAAATTATATTTTGGCAAAACTCTTGTTTTGAATACTAATTGTATGTGATTATCTTGTTTTAGAAGTATTTTGGAGAAAGAAGGAAAAATAACTATAGGTAAATTGAATTTTCAGCTAATTGCCTTTGTTCTAAATTTGAACATAGCAATAATTAATTATTTTAACAATTAAAATGGACAGGTCTGTAACAGCTGATTAAACATATAATTTTATGACCTCTTTTTTTTTCATTTAGCTTTCTTTTCTTCTTTTGCCCTTAATAGTGCCAAACTATTGATTATTTTAAAGTAGTAGAAGCGTGTTTCTTTTTTAGTATAAAAAAGAATTCTATAAATTATTTTCCTAAACTTTCCTCCAGATACCCCATATATTTCCAAAATAAGAGACTCTGCTACAATAAGAAATACAAATGGAGTTTTAAAAAGAAAATCTGTATAAGATTATGGGCTTCCTGAAAGGACTGTTAAATGCATTCATAAACGCAGTTTCTTGACATTTTAAAGCCGATAACAACCCCCATTTCTATATGCTTTCACAATATCCTGCCAATACTTAAAAGTGTCATTATTTTTTCCTGCTTTACATTTGTTTGCCTTATGACAATTAATATGTTCACATGACAGTACTTTATTTAATTTTCTGCTCCTCCCGCCCAGGTAATCCCCAAATATATAAATGCTAATCTTCTTCTTCTGAGCCTAGCACATACATACTCCTTAGATCTTAAGATATAACCTAGGTGAGATTAAATCTTCAAATCATAAACTGAAGTAAGAATTTTAAAAAAAACAAAAGTGCGGTGTAAAGCAATTCAAGTTTTAAAAAAGAAGAAAAACAAACAGAGAGACACACAAAAACCAAAGTCTCTGAAGAATGATGATCATTTAACAGTGAAAGTTCACCAGAGGAGAAAGTAGGGGATTGAAGAGTATCTCTGAAAATAGTCAAAGCTCTTTTTGGTTAAAGGTACCTTTTGATTAAGAAACAGAATTGACCTATACTGTAACAAGATGATTTTGGAGTTTATGTGAGGAAAAGAGAAAGTACTTGCATAATAGAAAAGGGATTTTTATGGTGCTTTGGGCGTCCAATTCCATGAACTCTTGAGAAATAAGGTAAATTTCTCTGTTTAGAAAGCTTTAGGCTCTTGTCCATAAGCGTAGACTTCCAGATCCCCATTGTACCATTTTGTTCCTGCGTTTCTGAAACCCTCATTAACATTGCTTTCAGGTTAAGCTTATTTGTGTATTGGGATTCTTAGAAAGCGGTTATCTCCCTATAGCTGAACTATTCCTGCTCAAACATGTGTTGCCATGATCTCAGGGCAAGGTTAGGATTTGGAAGTTGGTGATAAATAAAGAACACCAGGCTCAATGTCTCAGGTTATCTTATGTAAATTTACCCAGTTTGAGAGCCCATATCATTTGAATGGGAAATATTTTGTCCTAAGTGGTATTACTTTTTTCCTTTTGAAACCAACACAAGTTTTTAGTCTATGGTCTATAAGGTTTGTACACTTTATCAGGAGTATTGCTTATACAACAAATATTTTTAACTTTTATTTTTTCTAAATCATGACCTTGCCAACAGCTTGATATTACCCCAATTATTTGCTACTAGACAGAAATAAAGAAGAAATTTCTGTTGCACTAAGGTTATGTTTCTGCTCCACCAGGTTGTAGAAATTTGTTACAGCAGCCATAAGAAACAGATACAGAATGCTACACGGTAACCTCACAAGCAGTAATATGAGCTATATTTACTCAATGAGATATTCCAGAAATATCTTGTTTTTTTAAGAGTATATATTTGTCTATTCAAAAACAAAAACAGGGGCGCCTGGGTGGCTCAGTGGGTTAAAGCCTCTGCCCTTGGCTCAGGTCATGATCCCAGAGTCCTGGGATTGAGCCCCACATAGGGCTTTCTGCTCAGCAGGGAGCCTGATCCCCCCGCCCCCCCCCCCACCTGCCTCTCTGACTACTTGTGATCTCTCTCTGTCAAAAACAAAAACAAAAGCTGACTTACCAAGTAAGGGTGATCATTACTTGATACTTTTCATAAAGCCTATCTTTAGTAAGAACCACCTGTCTTCAGTAATTACACCATCTTGCTTCAAGGTACGAAATCTTTTTCTCTACCCCATTGAATCTGAGCTGGATTTATGACTTGGTTTAATTTACAAAATTCTACAGAGATTATAGCATAAAACTTAAAAGGTGTTAAAGCATCCAATCTTGACTCTTTCTACCCTAACACCCTCATGTGAAAAAGCCTGGCCTAGCTTCCTTGAGAATTGAAGACTCATGAAGAGAGAAACACACCAATACAAACTCCACACCTGTATGAATGAGATCGTCTAAGACCATCCAGCTACCGTCTAGCACCAGATAACTGCAGCAGTCTGAATGATTCCAGACAAGACCATTTTAAATTGCTGAACAATAAAATAAGTATATATTGTTATTCTGTTCAATGCATCTAAGTTGTTAGGTTATTTTTTTTGGCAGCAATACAGATAACCAATACAGTTGTTTTATTTGCAATGCCTGTCACAATTTCCTGACACATAGTAGCATAAAAGTTAATCAACCTGCTGCTTACTTCTGATTAACTTTCTATCTCTATTCCTTGAATAAGCAGACCCTGGAATGCCAAGAGCATTGTACCTATAAGAGATAAATGCTTTCCAAACTTAGTTGTTATCCTCAGACTTCTAAATGGTATTTTTACTTGTGAAAATATATGATTTTTTTCTAAATATTATATAAAATGAAAAAAGTATGTGAAATAACTAGTTATTTCTAAGAAAACTATTTTGAATGATTTGGAAATTAAAAGAAAGTAAAGTATTTTAAAGATTCTGTAAGTTTGGTGTGGGAATGACAAATATCAAGGATTAGGAGAAAATAACCAAAATCTTTAAGGATTCTACATTCAAATTACCTTACACACAATTTATCACTCCTCTTTAAACTGGAACTCTTCAGAAGACACATTATGGGTGGTTTTTATGCAAAAGCAACTCAAAAGTCTCATTCAAAAAGAATCCTTGGGCTTGTATCAAAAAATTTTGAAGTGAATGTAGATTTGAAATTAAATGAAATGTTTAAGTTATGCTATTGTCATGCTTTTATGAGTTCTACTTTAATTAAAATTTCCAATTTATCAATTGACTACAATCCCAATCATGTCATCTAAGATATTTGACTTAATAGATATTGATAAATGAATGGATATAGGTAGAATTATGAAGAGAAGGGTAAATAACTTTCTTGTTGGGACAAACCACATAAATGAATTTTAGCAGAAAATTCCATGAGATTCCCAAATAATGGTAAATAATGCTGGATAACATGAACTAGAAGATGAGGAAACTTATAGTGGTGAGTGTTGCTAAGAAGATACACTGGAGTTCTACTATAGAGATCTCTCAAAGTTGAGCTAAGGAGTTTAATACTGATTCCCTGAAAAAAACAAAGCCTTTGTTTAGTTTTTGGTGGGTTTTTCATTTGTTTGTTTCCATTTTTGTTCTTTTGTTTTGTTTTTTGTTTTGTTTTGTTTTGTTTAGAAAACCAAAGTCATGCAGCTGTATTTTAAGAAGATAATTCTCGCCATATTATAAAGCACAAATAAGGGAACCAGAAAGATCAGTTGGGAGACTTATGCCATAAAACCAAGAGATGATAAAGTCCCAGGCTCATCTACAGAGATGTGGAAAAATGGTCCTTGCAAATGGAGGAACATCTTTCTAAAGCAAAGAACTTCTTCTATCCCTAGCCCTAACCCATTGCCTATTGCCCACAAAGCACAGGAAGGAGAGGAGCTTCAGTAGTGGAGGGAATGTAACAGTTTCCTTTGCTGGGTCTTTTGGAACTTTAATGTCCGTGGCCATGCAGAATTTGTTGCTCACTATAGGTTAAAACTGGAGGGGATTTGAGGGATCAAGCACAAGACTTTCAATTTATCTTTTGTCAAGAAGTCTTTGTACAAATGTGTAATTGATGGTGTATTAGAAGATCCCAATAGAATAGAAAATCATGATCTTAAAGATATCTAAGCAATGATTAGAGAATTAAGTAATATTGGTGAAATTTGAATCCTTGATAAACTACATAGAAACCAAAAGCTGTGTTATATTCTGAATTGAAAGAAGTATGATAGAACTGACTCATCCATTCACATTCACACACACACACACACACACACACACACACACATACATATTTATGTTTGCTATTCCACTAAGCTGCAATGCTTTGGGAAAAAGCAAGATGTAAAAAGATACAGCATTTTCTGGCATGAAAGAAAGATTTAAAACTCAGACAATCAGAAACAATTTCTAAATGAATATTTTTGAATTTCTAACAAGAGGAAATTTATGTAAATTGAACCAAACATATCATTATTTTACTTATATTTCTCACTGAAAAAGCAGACTATCTTTTATTTCCCAATATGGGATGGAGATATTAGGACTATCATTGCTATTAGGAATATTAATAGTGGAGATTCTGAAATACAGCAAGACTTTAGTGGGTTTTCTAATTATGGAGTTCTTTAACATGGATGCCAGTAGCTTAGAATTTTCTTGAGCAATGCCCTAGATATTAAAATAATTTGAAAAGTCAATTGTCTGTATCTTGTGACAATAAGCTGGGTACTGTCATACAGACAAATGATTTGCACACTTGAGGATACCATTCTGAGTAGTGTATTTAATGTTCCACCCTTCAGTGATTCCTGATACTACATTTTTATAGCATTTAGTGATTTTATTTTTTCTACCAATGTTATTTATGAACCGAAAACCTATCTTGGCAAGGCTAGTCATTTTAGAAACCTCACTGGAAATGGTTCAGTGTAAATTTTGTTTAGGCGAGGATTTGTAAAAGATGATAAATGCAATGTGATATAATAACCTCATCCTTTCATCTATCATATTGTTAAATCAAATTGCAAGTGTTGCATTAATGTGATAAAATGCTTTCTGCTTACTTTTTCTTTTAGTCAGTTCAGAACTGAGATCGAATGAGAAAATTGGACCCGAGTAAACAAGATTGCAATATGTTTAATCTATAGACCAATAAATTCAAAGCAAAAATTGATCATGTATCTTTGAAGTCTCAAGTTATTCAGAGAATCCTAATGCTACCTTGCTTGTAGGTCAACTGTAGGACAGTAATTGACTCTTGGGCCAAACTTAGCTATGCTGAACTTTTGATAGTCTAGATTGTACTGAAATATTGGTTTAGGTTTTCATCCCTCACTCTAACTTCGCTACGAGTTAACGAGTTATTTTTACATCCAGGACAACTACCTCCTAGCATTGTGTGTGTTTGGTTATTATTACCTCAATAAGCTGAGCCATTAGTTTGGGGAAGTAGTGTTCAAATGTTGACAGATAAAAGGACCTGATAGAAATTCCTTTGGGAATTCTCACCCTTTGTGCGGACACCATTTCATCAAACATGTGCCCTCCTCACAGGGAACAGACATGGAAGATTTTATTTTGTACTCTTGCATCATATTCTGATATAATGTTATAATGTTTCTGAGGAAGTGAGTTAAATCATAACCCACACATGTAGATTCCATAACAACAAGGGAGAAAACTCCTAGTTATACAGTGAATTCCTCTTAAAACATTAATTGCCATCTTGCAATGCAGATATGAAAAGATGATAACTGACATTTTAAAAACATAAGTTTTAATCAAATTAGTCTGTGCTCTGTTGTCTTCAACATATTAGGTATATAACCTTAGGCAAGTTATCAGATCGCCCTGAGGTGTTTGTAAAACTCAAAAACAACCATTCCATAATGTTTCTAAGGGGATTAACTGATATAATTAATTATCATATATGAAATGCCTAGCATACAGCTTACCACAAAGGAAGGAAGATGTGAATGCTAATTTTGTTTCTCTCTCCCTTTCCCTCAAAAGGAATCATAAGCCTTCTCAAAACAGAAGTAAATTTCCCACTGTAAGGGAAGATTATGTGTTAGTCCAAACTGGAAAATAGCATCAAAATGATTGCTTCTCATATTCACTGGTTTTTTCTCTTTCTTTTTGTCTGCGGTGTATTCTGACAGTTGAAAACCATCCTGTGTGGGGTTTTGTGTGTGTGTGTGTGTGTGTGTGTGTGTGTGTGTGTGTTTAAATCACACAACCATGAGATCAAAACCTGAGCTGAGATCAAGTCATCCAACTCAACCGCCTGAGTCACCCGGGCGTCCCTTCCTCTGTATTCTTTTATTAAACGTAGTAGGTTGTAGTAAATCAGAGTTCAGAAACAAGTAAGATCTCCCATAGAAAACACTTTCAAATTATGTGAAGATCAGCAGTAAGAACATCTTTAATGCTGTTCTAATAGTGTAGCAAAAGATCTAGCAGAAATCTAA
Source organism: Mustela erminea (assembly GCF_009829155.1). Taxonomy (NCBI): domain Eukaryota; kingdom Metazoa; phylum Chordata; class Mammalia; order Carnivora; family Mustelidae; genus Mustela; species Mustela erminea. The sequence goes on from NC_045625.1 coordinate 58,118,136, forward strand.
AAAGCGGAAACCAAAATTTTACCACTTTCAATCTGTTTCTATAAAATCTTTCCTTTTCTTGGGAAATATGCTCTCCGCTTTTATATACAATCTTGAATGAGTCAACCAATCACACATTGAGTACTGTGGTTATAGGCCTTTATTATATGCACTTTAAGTTTTTCTGCCCTTCAGGTGTGATATGATGTAAAGAGGAAAGAAAAGAGCTATCTCAAATTGCAAAGTATCTATTCTATGTCAAGTACGATGTCATGGGTCTCCTGTGCATTCTTTAATTTAATCCTCAGAAAACCTCCCATTTATCACTTTAACTGACTAAAGAGAAATTCCTGGCCTTGCCCATATGTATTAATCCTTTTATAAACCAGAAGAAGACAAGTGAAAGCAGCAAGGAGAATGGAGAGAGAAACTGAGGGAAAGAGATTCTACAACATAGAATAATTCTAACACATAACTCAATTCCTTTTATTTATATGCTGAGTTAATATCAAAGTTTCGCAAACATTGACCAAACATACACTATGTTCTATGCACTGACTAGGGGCTGGGAATTCACACAGAGATGTATCCAAATTATTGTCTTGGAGTTCTAGTGTCTAGGTTAGTAGATTCTAAGGTTTCTTAAAATCTCATTGAAACCAGTGAATCATCTCCTTATTAAAAGTTTTGGAATCAGTATTATCCTACTTTATAAGTCATTCTGTAAATAGTAAAATAATACTTTTAGTTCTGAAAGAGGTTTGATTTTTTTTTTTTTTTTTTGAAAGTAAGGTACACATGAATGTGACCAGATGCATTAAACTGTTTTTGTTTTGTTTTATTTTGTTTTGGGATCAAACCATTTTATTGAGGGGCTTCAGGGAACATTTTGAAGAGGAGGAGGTGGAGGAGGAGGACAGGGAGATGTGACTCCTCGGGCTAGCCAGAAACTTTCCAGCGTCACAGTCTCTGAAAGCATGTTGAATTGTTTAAAGTATGAATGAAAAATATTTGAAGATACTCAGAATTTTTTCATGTGAGTGAAAATAATTAGATTTCTTTATGAAACCCTCAGCAGGAGCACAATTATAATCATTATCTCCCCTTTGCTGTTTACAATTTAGCTACTTTTTAATATGATCAAGCATTTCATTATTTGCTTACTAGTTTATTTATAGTAAAACAAGACCTCGGTTTTCTTGGAGTTTTTTCTCTGACATCTTCTTTTTTCCTAAAAAAAATAATTTTACAAATGTTTCATGTGCCCTCTCTTTGTCTGCTTACTCTTTTATTTTTCATCTCTCCTCTTTTCCTTTTATCTTTTCACACCAGCCCTAGATACTAGCTAGCTCTGAGTGCTTGAGGAAAGGCGTAGAAACAAATGAATAAAGTAAAAAGCTGCGACACTTTTTTTTTTTTTTTTTGCCCATATTAGCTCTCTCTTTTTAAAATAATTCCTAATGCTGATTTAGTAATTTTATCTTAAACACTACATAGAGGTATTTATTTTAAAACCATTAAGAGTTTTCAAGGTTACTCACCATTTTGAGCAGAGATAGCAATTCTCCTTTCTTTTTTCACTTAAATATTTCAGGCGCACAACAAAGGATTTAAGTATGAATTGATCATTACCCTAATTTAGGAACCATTGTCATCATCTGCCCATGAGGATGATTCTTGTTATTCTTATTGTTTGGGTATTTCCCCCCTTTCTGCATTCCTTTATTTTTTCCTTATTCTCAATTTCAGTCCTTATAGGTACTACTTGATGTATCTGATATATTTCCTCTCTGTTGAGGGATGATAAAATATCATTCTAAAAATAAAGTGATGGGGGTGCCTGGGTGGCTCAGTCAATTAAGCATCTGCCTTCAGCTCAATTCATGATCCCAGGGTTCTGGGATGCAGCCTTATATCATGCTCCCTGCTCAGTAACGATCCTGCTTCTTCCTCTCCCTCTTCTTCTGTGGCTCGCTCTCTCTCTCTCTCTCTCTCTCTCTCTTAGTCTCAAATAAATAAATAAATTCTTTTAAAATAAATAAATAAATTGATGGTCACAGACTGAGAACTTACCATGTACTAGGATCTAACCTGAGAAGTTATCATAGTTAAAACCCATAACAGCTCTAACAGGCAAGTATTATTTTTATTATTATTTTTAGAGTAACCATTATTCTTTCCATTTTTCATTTTTGAGAATGAACACCAAGAGATTAAGACACCAGTATATTAAGAAGCTTGACCAAGTTCAAAAGCTATTATATGGAAAATATAGTAGATGAACCCAGGGGCTTTGATTGAGAGACTGTGCTTTTAAACAATTCTGTTGTATTATCTAGGTGCTCTTTTCATATTTTACAGTGTAATAGCCCCAGGAATGGAATTGCTGGGTAATTTACGTATATACTTTCCTGAAGTATTGCCATATTGTTTCTAGGATGGCTGCACCAATTTATAGTCCCATTTATACTGCATGAGTCCTCACTACATCCATATTCAGAATTTAATATTTTTCTACAGATACCATATATTCACTGGTATAAATGGTACTTTACATTTTCTGGTTGCTAATTGCTCATATGAAGAATGATAATACAATAAGCAACCTCCTTTATTTAGGTGGATGTCCTCCTTTAACATCTCCTATAACAAATAAGTGGATATCTTCAATTGTCTGTATAAATAACCATATACATTTATAAATGTTGCCATTTTATCTCTCAGTTCCCAAATTAAATGATTTGTTTTCCCCTTGACTTATATGCATTATCTAGAACCTCCAGTTCTATGCTAAACAATAGTGATGATAGAGGCAATCCCTATGTTGTTTATCTTATAAAGACTATGGCAAAGTTTACCCATCAAATGTGGTATTTGCTTAGCTTTTTAGTAGTAACCATATTTATTAAGTTATAGAAATTTAATTCTAACCCAGTTTTCTAATTTTCTTTTTAAATCATGAATATAGCTCCACTTAATAAACTCCTTTTCTGAACAAATGATGATCATGTGATTTGTATCTTTTGATTCATAAATGCAAATATTTACACATATAGATAATCTAAAGTTGAGTCATCCATGCATTTCTGGGTTAAAACCTACATTAGTGTAATGTAATTATTAAAATACATTGCTGTGTTTAGTGTGCCTCTCTTTTGTTTAGAATTTCAACATCTCAGTTCCTAAATGAAATTGCTATATAATTTATTTCTCTCTTTACCTAGCTTTGGTGTCAATTTTATAATATTGCCATATAAGAAATAATTGTTTTTTTTTTCTCTTTTAAACTTCTGGGACAATTTCAAGTATTATTTTAGAGTTTGTTGAGATTTATCAGTAATATCACCCATCCAATATATACATCACCCTTGTGTCTTAGGTTTGTTTTTTGCCTTAGTTTTCTCTTTACCTGAAGTAAAATTTATACCAAATATATTCCATTTGATTAAGATATTTATTTGTTTTTATTTTCAAATATTCTAAATCATTTTTTAACCTAAATGTGTATATTATAGACAATGTATTGGTAAATCATGATCTGGTTTTTAAAGTTAGTTGGAAAGTCTTTATCTTCTAATTAGTGAATTTAGTCTATTAGTATTTATTTGAATTACTATTATATGTTGTTTCTGATACCCTATTTTTCTATATTTGTCATACTTTTTCTTTTCTTTTTACTATTTTACTTTTAATTAGATACCCTAAACTGTCAAATTTATTTTTACTGGCTTGAACTAAAACTAAAACTAAAATGTATGCCTATTTTTCCAATCACTCTCTATATTTTCTATTCTTCTCTGTAGTATATTTTCTAGTCTAAATATTTTCTAGTCTTCTCTGTATTACTTCTCTAGTAATATTTTCTAGTCTTCTCTGTTCACTGCTGAAGAATGTAGACTCCTGGGACTGCTTGGGTTGAATCCTAACCCTGTGATTTTGAGTGCATTAATCAACTCATGGCTTCTTCTGGTTTCTCATTTTTAAATAAAGAATAATAATAAGAGAAACTATTTCATTCTATTTAGTGAAGATTAAGTAAATTAATAAAGTAATAAAGCATTTTGAAAAGTGTCTTACGTCCAATAAACCCACAATATGTGTGTTATTATTATCATATCTCAAACAAAGTAAGAATCTTCATATGTTCTTATTTCTCTGTTAAAAGTCTCTTCCCTAAAATTCTCCTTTCCCCATGTAATATACGTCTACCATGTTGGTATACTGAGATCTTTGTTCTGGATTTTAGGGATATACTTTAATGCTGGTCTTGCTCATTTGTACAATAGCAAACTTACTAACACTTTTGCTCACCTCTTTCCCATATCTCATTGCTGTATCTTGAATTTATTGTCCTTGATGCTGGCAATGTCCTCTAGCAGTCATATCAAAAGGATCTCTCTGGGTACTTCTTCTAAGACTTTTATGTTTTGGCCTCAAGTTTAGTTGTTTTTCAGCTAAAAATAACATTTCCAACTCACAGTTCTTTTCCATCAACACTGTGAAACTTTTACTGTCTTCTTGTGTCCATAGCTATTGTTATTATAGATATTGGCTAATTCTTGACATTTTTAAAATGATCTCCTTTTACTTGCAAAAAACAATTACAATTAAAAATTTGGTCAGATATTTCAAAATTCAACCATAATTGACCCAAGGATGGATTTTTTTAAAGGTCTCTTTTATTATTTGATAGTCCACAAATGATTTCCATCATGTTTATACATTTGTTTAATTCTCGAAAATTCTTATTCCTTAATTTTGTATTTCTCTACCTTTATTCATTTTCTTTTTAAAACTCAAAAGATGCAGTTATGTATGTTTGTACCTCTCTCACCCATATATCTTAGTGGTTCCCTACTGGGTCATTTTGCCTTTCAGGGAACATTTGGAAATACCTGAAAATGTTTGGTTGTTGCAAATTGAGTACAGCAGGCATCTTAGTAGGTAGATATCCGGGATGTTGCTAAGCATCCTCTCATGCACAAGAAATCTCCTTACAAGAAAAAAACAAAAATTATCTAGTCCAAGTATAGCATCAACATTGAGAAATCCTGATCTATCTTTCCTCTTCATTATTTGTTCCTATCTTTGAATCTCACTCTGAGGTCCACAATTTGATCTTCCTGCATAATAGGTTATTTTTATATTAACTACATTCTGCTACCCTATCTATCTCTTGAAATCTGTATTTTATCAATCAATGACATTTTTCATATCCAGTTTTCTCTTTTTTCTCTCTTAAGGCATTCATTGTGCCTTTAAAAATTGTCATAATTTTGGCTCTTCTAGTATCCATTTTTCTTTCTGTTTTTATTTTTTATGTAATCAAAGTGCTCATATGCCTCAGATACTTCGTATTTGTTTCCTGTGATTCCATTGTTTATTTCCTTTAGAATATTGGATGTCCAGCCTACTAGTATGTGGATGGGGAAGTAGGGAGAGGGACAAAATCTAGGCCTCTTATTTTCCTTCTTCCAAGGGAGTGTGAGGACTTGGGGTTACTCTAGCCTTCCTTTATTGACATAATCCTTCGTTGTGCCCCACCCTACTCCAAGACAAGTGTTTCTTATACTTTGGAAACACTGTATTTCGATGCCAGGCATTCATCTAGTAGGCAGACTATCTTTGCTATAATTACTCACTAGTAGAATCAAGGAAGAAATACAGGAAGTACAGGAGAGAACGTTAGGGTTTGGATAGCCCATGATGGCCATAGGATGAGAAATGATCCACTAAGAGAGGGGAGAAGAAGATCACTAGAAATTGGAAAGTAGAAAGCTCTCCTCCAGTACAGGTCATGCTCTCCACCTAGCACTGGCCCTTTCTCATTTTGATTTGTAATTTGCCATACCTGGTAACTCAGATATGAGGGAATAATTCTGTAAGCATGAAAGGATCTGAAGAGTAGATGAGAACTCCTTTCAAAATGTGCAACAAAGAGATCTCCTGGCCTGAAATTTATAGTAGAGACAGCATGTCAATTTAAACCTACATACAACAGGCAGAGCTAATGGAAGGAAAAGACCATGCTTACCAAGGTCACACTGTAATTTTTAAAACGTTAGCAATTATTAAGCCTATTAATTCTGACCCTGAGAATATGTGTCCAGTTCAGTCACACAATTCCATTCCTGTTGACATTAGACTAATTTAGGCCACTATGATACTTCACCTGAAATGTGGTAGAGCCTCCTAATTCATATCTTTTTTTTTTTCCCTTTGATCTTGCTATCCTGTCTACTTTTCCATTTTTTTTTTTTTTTTTCCTACACAGCCACCAACTTGCTTTCTAACTGGCAAGTTTCCTCATATCACTTTCTTTGTAAAACCATTTAATAGCCCTTTCTGTACTGAAGTACAAATTATTCCAGCATGCAATGCCACTTGTTATATGACCACTTAGTTTCTTGCCTTTCCTTCCTCTCCTTGCTATCTTCACCTTTGCCAGTCCAGATTTATTAGGCTTCCTTAATTTAACATCCTCTCTCTTTCTTCCCTGAACTTTCATATTTATATTCTCTTCCTTGAACAACTCACACCCCATTCACCTCCCCTAGTGATTTCTTGCTCATCCTTCAAATCCTAGTTTGAATGCAAAAAGCACTCCATGATGAAACCAAGTATCTTGCCTCCTTTATATTATTCCTCACAGTGTGGAGCTGCTTTCTTTTTCCATTTATTTTTCCTCTGTCCCCTTTTAGAGTATAAGATTTGTGAAGGAATGGAATCAAGCTTACTCTATTCCAAACACCTAACATAGGGGCCACAACATGGCTAAGTATATGAATGAGTAGAAACAGGAAACGAACAAGAAAACTGTGTAGAAAGGGCTCTCATCTCATAAACATGCTGTGCTTGTCTATTTGTCGTTATAATAACATGCTTCAGTGAATAAATAAGAAAAAAGTGATCCTAAGCAATTTTTGTAAAAAAACTAGACATTAAATATTTATTTTATATCAATAGCACATTATGTTAACTTTTCTACTCACAGCTTACTTCTTTTTTTGAATACAGCACTTATATAGTTTTCTCAAGTAGAGTTTGTCTTTTGAAGAGATTATGGCATGGCTCATAAATGGTGAGGTTCTCTGGAGGCTATTCCTAAAGTAGCTTGCTTCCTAAGCCCCTGTCACCACACAGAGATAATTATTTGTATGATTTATGTGCCTGCGAAGAACGTTTGCTCAAGATAACCTTTTCCAATTACTTTTATTATGTAACTGTCACAATATCTTGAGATTTGGGATCTTTCTCTGCCTTCATGGATCCTCCTTTGGTTTATTTATAGGTCTGAGAATTGATTTTATTTTTCATATATAGGTTAAAGTGTTGCCTTTTTTCTTCTCTTGGTTCTGAAGCATTTTATGGGTAATCTGAGTGATTTGAGTTTTTGAAGTTTGGATGCCTAGGCTTTTCAGTTTCTTAAATACCTAGGCTGTTACATTCTTAAAATATAGCTTAGATGTTGGTTCACAAAATTATCAATAGGAGAAAAAAAACCCTCATTAAAATCTTTTAACCTCATATTGAAAAAATTATACAAAAATAACTGAAGAAACAAATAGTGTTTAAATAAAAGATTGTATTTACATGTGATATTTAAAGATTAATACAAAGTATTTTGCTATCTTGAGTAAGAAATATTTCAAGTAAGACAATTCATGTTCCTCAAAGGAAAAATTTTGCTTTTATGACCATTTTCCAGCAAATAAAAGAAAATGTCCCTAGCAAATATTGTTTACAATACATTGTATTTTGAAGGAATAGTTGGAACAATTAACAAGCCATCTGCAGTTTAGTTAAATGTACGTTTTTACTCAGTTCGCAGCCAAAAGAATAAAAAGACATGGCAAAATGCTATTAAAAATAATCTCTCTTTATGTTTTACATTACCTATGCTGATCTCTCTTTAAACTTCATTGCTAGTTCTTTTTTTCTTCTAATTCCAAACAAAGTTGTGTGACTGTGTAGAGTATAACATTATTGATGACAACCACTTTTTAACAAGGTCATATATCATCAAACATTGTCCCATACCTTAACTAATTTAACTGTTTATTTTAAAGGAAAGTTTTGCAATCATATGAATTAAATTGATAAAAAGTAGACTAAAATAAAATATATGGGATTTGTATCTTAGTGCAACATTACTGTCTTAATGAATCTATGACCTGGATGTGAAGTATAACAAGGTGTTTCACTAGATTCAAAGGTGAAAAAACAATGTTAAAAACCCGATATACAACATACTGCCTATAGTTAGTAATACTGTTTCACATACTTAAAAATTAGCTAACATGGTAGATCTTATATTGTGGTGGTGTTTTTTTGTGTTTTTTTTTTTTTTTTTTTTTTTTTTTGACAGAGAGAGACACAGCAAGAGAGGGAACACAAGCAGGGGGAATGGAAGAGGGGGAAGCAGGCTTCCCACTGAGCAGAGAGCTCGATGACAATGGCAGGGCTTGATCCCAGGACGCTGGGGTCATGATCTGAGCCTAAGGCAGAGGCTTAAGGACTGAGACACCAGGGAGCCCCTTATGATGTGGTATATCACAAATTATTGTTGTCATCGTCGTAAAGAAAGAGGAGGGGAAGAAACTTTTGGAGTTGATAGACATGTTTATGACATATGTTGTGGTATTTGTTTCACAAAAGCCATTTATCCCCGAACTGCACGCATTAAATTGTATGCATCAAATATGCACAGCTTTTGTATGTAAGTCGACCTCAGTAAACTGGTTTTAAGAAAGATGTTAGGTCATCACTATCTACAATTAGATACCTATTATAGAAAATGATTTGCTATTCTAAATCATTATATCTTACGGTAACTACTTGACAACAGGTTATACGTATTTGATTTTTTTTCTTTGGTTTTTAAATTTAGACAATTCGTCCCTTTTTTCTCTGGAGTGATATGGACTTATATGATGAAAATTACCATTGATTGAGAACCATAGGTAGTCCAAATGCTTTTTTCAACATGATTTCTAAATCTTACATTTTCCTTCTGATAATAGTTGTACATAGTTCTACGGAGAAAGGGACTGAAGTTTTCATGAGTTTAAGGGAGCATAAAAGCTTAACATAGCTAATAAGTAGCAGTGGTCTGGCGTGGACATTTTGATAATTGTTGAAATGATCCAGCTCCTCCCACCAGGGGTCATTAACTTCATTAGCTCTCTGAAACTGAGAGACAAAAATGGAGGATTTTTTGTCAAGAAAAGTTATCCCTTATCACTAACTTAAAGGAATCTAATCTTCACTACTGGCTAGTTGTTTTAAGAAATATATTCATGGGGCACCTGGGTGGCTCAGTGGATTAAGCCTTTGCCTTCGGCTCAGGTCATGGTCTCAGGGTCCTGGGATGGAGCCCTGCATCGGGCTCTCTGCTCAGCAGGGAGCCTGCTTTTTCTTCTCTCTGCCTGCCTCTCTGCCTGCTTGTGATCTCTCTCTCTGTCAAATACATAAAATCTTAAAAAAATATATATATATATATTCAGTAATATTAAAGATAAGTAATCTCAAGTTTTCCTGAGTAATTAGTTACAAGTGTTCATTTTTGCTGATCTAAATGATTTTATTGATGATCACTAAGCATTCCTATATTTTAGAAAAGCTATTACACTCTTGAAATCCTGAATCAAAAGAAAGAGTAAAATAAGTTTGATATGAAAGTTTAGAGGTAAATATACTATTGCATTACTTATTTCATTTTTGGCTTTTGATAATTATGTCCCATCATGGGTATCTGTGTGTATGTGCACTTGTTTATTAGTTGCTTATACTTCATTTTGGAAATAAGTATAATTAAAATTATAAAAGAATTCATCTAATTCTTTAAATTCTAAGTCTTTGAAAAGAAAGCTTGAAGGAAAAAATTATATTTTGTTGATGTATTATAACTAAAAGTTCATAACTTTTCACAAGTCAAATTTTTTACCTCACCTCTGACACATCAGGAAAGCTATCTTAATTTAGTAAATGATGCCAAACAAAAACAAGTTACTGCTAAGGCATATAGTTCTAAATAGAGTATTTAATTTTTTATGCATACACATATGGCTGGGAGTTATTTTTGTTACTGTTTGGAAAGAACGCTCCCCAAAATTGAGTACAGTAAGTGCTATCAACACTATTATAAGTATCAAGCTGAACACTGACAATCATAAATTTAACAGTCACAGTTTAACTGCTCATGTGAGACCACAAATCTCAGGACATATCATTATTTGTAGTTATGCTGAGACTCACCTTTCAAACTAGTGCTCCGTGAGAGTGTTAGGCACCAGCCAGGCATTTACCTAAAGAATAAGGAGAGAAAGCTATATGGCACAAGTGATCTGTGAGTATTGTTTCCTGTGTATCCTTAGGTGTGAGATTATCCTTCTTTGAAATACTAAAGTCTTCTTTATGTGTGAAAAAACATCATGGGGGAAAAAAATTAAGGCCATTTTTTTTTTTCATTTGGGAATGTTAAGATAATGGAAAACATTCTTACCAGAAATGACAATCTTTGTAAACTTAAGAATGTGTGGGTGCACCTGTGTGGCCCAGTCAGTAGTGTCTGACTCTTGAACTCAATGAGCATGAAAAAAAAAAAATGTGTGAAAATTTAGAGATGTTATTCCTTTGGGAAATGAATGACTAGTTTTGATAAGATCATAAAAGTATATGATAACCTGTGTGGGATGTCTGATCCTATGTCTTACTAATTATGAGAGAGACTAACTAGGCAAGTCATTTAAACTTTCCTTAACTTGGTTCCTTGCTCTTTTTTTTAAAAAAAAAAAAAAAAAAAAAAAAAAAAAAGTCTTGACCACTTTACAAGTGTTTTGTAACTTTAATTTTTGTAATATTTTAATGTTTTTCTAATTTCTTCTCTAAGACTCTCAAAGATCCTATTCCTATCAAGATAAAAAAAAAAGAGAGAGAGAATATGCTAAAGAGCAAGATCCCACATGTCGCATTAAATTCCCCCAACACAAATGGATCTAATCATAATAAAATGTTAATATAAAACTGCCATCTGGAATCATGCTCATCATATAACATTCCAAACATAGATGGAAAATGGCCATACTCCATTCTGTAATGTAAATTACTTGTCAGGTAATAAATACTTATCAATGAATGGCTTCACATTTACAAGGGGAAAAGGAGACTCTAGAAATATTTATGTGACGGTGGAAACTTGACCCTTACCCTGTTTATTTCATATAAATAGCATTTTTACTTATAAACATGCACCAATATCTTCTCCCTAAGATATAACAGGCCCTTGCCAGCTAATAAGGTTTGTCTTTGATCCTATATAAATTTTAATTTATTTCTTTTCACCTATTCACTAGAACTCAACATTAAATGTCAATTGACCCAGCTTTCAGCACCGGCCTATCACTGGAGTTCATCATGAGATGGTAGAATGCAGTTGCATCTCCATAATATATACTTTCTTGGAAAAGGCCCTAACATCTGCAACACCCATTTTAAAATTCCTATCCCCCAACTCAGTTAACCACTAAATGAGACTGCAGGAGAGAGTCAGCTATGAATAGACTAAACCAGTCCCATCAAAAGTGACCAGAACTAGAATTGCCAGTCTCAGCAAGTCATGATTTGTTCACTCAGAATTATGGATGGTGTTACAAGTGATTTAAATAACAAGGTCACTTTCAAATAACCCAGTGGGTAAGATTTCAACTGCTCATTTGTACATTTATAAATTTATATGATTAATAACATAATAGTAATATTTTAATTTTAATAGTCTTTAAGAAGATTAAAACATTGTCTTATTCTTAGAGCATCTCTGTGAACTAAGTGGTAATATAAAGAGATTCTGACTTACACTTGAAGTTAGATTTTAAGTATTGACATTGTACCAATACCAATGATAATTTATACCAGTACTCAAAAAATAAAAAACCTGCCAGTAGAACCAAGTAATTTTTTCATTACTTCCAACTTTATAGACTTTGACTCCATAAGAGGAACACCATATAGGTATTGGTGTGCAAGATAAAAATACTCTTATCACTCCATTGTTGAATTAATTTACCAAGCAATCTTTGGAACTTGAAATAAATTTGTCTAAGACCAGAGTGATATGATTTGTCCCTTGAAATACTGTCTAAGAAAAAGATAACACCATGTCTTCTCACACCTAAATAAGTGACTCTTCTTGCCCTTTCCATTATCTGGTGTTCCTGGTTTGGAAAAAATATCTTGATGGTTAAATTGCATGTTTAAGAAGCAGGATAGTACAAAACAAAACAAACAAACAAACAAACAAAAAAGAAGCAGGGTAGTACAATTCTTAGGTATAGTTAAAACTCCCTATATTCTTATTCACTTCTATAATAAAAATTTTTGTCAGCTATATCCACTATCTGGATATATTTGGAACAATTTTCCATTTTGTGTCTTGAGTATGGGTCATATTTTGTTACTTTCTTTGCAGGCCTGCTAATTTGGGGCTGAAAGTTGGGCATTATAAATAATACATTTTGGAGTTTCTAGTCTGAATCCTCTCTATGGCACCTTTTCCTGGCAAGGCAGTGGAGTTTTGTTCTACAATGTCCTGCAACTATAGCCATGGAAGTTGGACAGTTTGAAAAATATATTACTTGCATGTTGTGATACAAGAGTATCATACTGATAACATCATTGTTCCTTATGGCATTTGACCCTGTAATTATTCAAAAAATATTTTATTAATTACTTACTATGTAGTAGGCACTAAGTACTAGAGTGAAATTTAAAGAGTGAACTTGATGATAATTGCACAGGATGTGGGAAAATATTCTTGAATTTCTGTCCCCTCATAGTATTTTGAAGTTACTGTTATAAATATTTTAACATCCACAATTTCTATTAGTGTGATGATATACTATTGATAAAAGAAATGAAACTTACAAATAACAAGGGGCTTAAAGTAGTAATATTTGTATTTGGAATAATGAATGTGTGACTCTAGCTATGATGCTAAAAATTATGATTTCCACAATTTCTAAATTCTAACTTAGAATTTCTAATTCTTTCAGAAAATTATTTAGTTGTAGGTGAGGGTTATTCAAAGCATCTAAATAGTTTTCACAATAAAATATGTCCACTTGAAGATATCTCACTACTTGCTTTTAATAACCACTTTAACAAAAGAAGGTTGTACCAATGGATCACTGAGAAAATACATATTTTTATATAAATATAGTATATAATTATATATATTTATAATCACTGAGAAAATATATATAGTATATAAAATATATAATTTATAAATTTATATATATATATATATATTCCCCCCCCACCAGTGATCCTTGCAATGTAAGCTGAGGATCTGATTCAGGGAGCCATCACTGCCACTGCAGCAAGGATTTGTGACCACTTCAGCCTGCTTAAGATAAATGCATTAGTACATTTGATGTTTCAAGTTTTTCTTATCATTCTTTGGAATTCTCAGGACATGAACCTTTCATCTGAGGTCTATCACATTAGAATGTCAAGTTTGAAAAATATCTTACTTGCATGTTGTGATACAAGAGTATCATACTGATAACATTTTCTCTGATCCTTTGACATATGTTTTTCTTTATTTATTTGACCTTATATATGATAGCAGCTCTGAAATTTTTGTCAGCTATATCCACTATCTGGATATATTTGGAACAATTTTCCATTTTGTGTCTTGAGTATGGGTCATATTTTGTTATTTTCTTTGCAGGCCTGCTAATTTGGGGCTGAAAGTTGGGCATTATAAATAATACATTTTGGAGTTTCTAGTCTGAATCCTCTCTATGACACCTTTTCCTGGCAAGGCAGTGGAGTTTTGTTCTATAATGTCCTGCAACTATCGCCATGGAAGTTGGACAGTACCCCAGGCCAGAAAGCCATAATACATAAAAGAATTTCTTCTGGATTGTCTTTGCTTAGGACAGGTTACAGTATCTTTATGTAGTTGAGTTGATTTTACATTTTTTAATCCAGTTCATAATTGTAATGTGTGGGAGGCATGAGCACCTCACTCATCTTCCCTTATAATAACCCATTATAATAAATGTTCCTGCTCTTTCATTTGTATTCATAGGTTTTTATCTAGTAGGATCAGACATCAATGCATTGATGGCCGTGGGAATGTGGAGATCAGCTACTAGTAACTGCTGTTTTAGAATCTTCCCTCCATTTAGAAAGCTATCTATATATTTGAACCAGGCCTGTTCCCACTATTTTTTCTTTTTTCAATAAATTGGTTCCCAGAAGTCACCATTGTTCTTCTGCAATAAACTTCTAACAGGTTGTTTGCCTTCTTCTAGTTTATTACAAATAGCAAAATTTAGAGAGAAATAAACCAAGAAGTAAACTGTAGTTACTCAACTCAGCTTTCATATCTACTTTCCCTTAAGTCTTTTAGATTTAGATTTAATTGCCAGACCCTTAGGAGATATATATATATATTTTCTTTTTTTCTAAAAGAGAGCTGAAAATTCCAGTTTGTTTTCCTTTTGTCTGATGCTCATAGAAAAAGTTTTAAACTTATGTAGTTAGTCATTGAATTAGTGAGTGACAGATCTATTTTCTTTTAATAAATACCCTTTTGGCTAAAAACTTTAGATTAGAAAATGAAAGATTAAAACATTTTTCTTTCTTTCTTTTTTAAATATGGGAAGATACACTGCTGCTTTGGTATTTCCAGAGAAAGAGAAACACAAAAGATGCTGTTCTTGTGATTTTTCTGTTAGATCTCTATAGAGATTTTAAAAGGCAAATGTTAGGAATAAGAGCCCATGCAGAGGTAAGGTATCATAAAGGACATGGCTTACTCCAGGCATAGAGCAGCTGTGAAAACATGATTTTTGCTGTAGATAATAGTGTAGATCATTACACAGACATATTAAACAGTACTGTTATAATGAACATTGGATTTTCTAAAAACAACAAATTAGTAATAAGATCTTTTTATTTTTCATGACCCAATAAGTCAACTTCATGATTCAGAAAATAGCTCAATGTAGATTAAATGATCGAATACAAATATAACTGTAAAATACATATTTTGCTACATTATTATGAAAGACTTTAAATTTATTTTAATAGGTACAATGTTTACTGTCATATATTTTGTAAAAATATATTTTTTTCAAGATTTGATTTATTTATTTGGCAGACAAATATCACAAGTAGGCAGAAAAGCAGGCAGAGAGAGAAGGGGAAGCAGGCTCCCCACTGAGCAGAGAGCCCGATGCGGGGCTCCATCCCAAGATCCCGGGATCATGACCCGAGCCAAAGGCAGAGGCCTTAACCCACTGAGCCACCCAGGTGCCCCTTGTAAAAATATTTTAAAAGATAACCATCTCATATAAAAACAAATATTTCTCAAACTTTACAATATTCCACAAATTTTTAAAAACACAGTTTTGAGGGAAAAAATGGAATTTTCACCATTACCTCCCCATCATCATTTCTAGGGAAAATGGCCAGTGAAGTGCCATGGAGTCAGCTTGTCATGTTCAGACTGGTGCTCAAATCAAAGCCTTTCCATAGGCTCTTTGCAGGGTCATAGCCCTATCTACATTTTGGTCCCTGGATCACTTATACAGCAGCATTTCTTAAAGCTACATTGGGAGAAGGTGAGATTGGACTTTATCTTTCCCTGAAACAAAACAATAGCCTCAGAGGTTCTGGAGATAGGCTGAAGAGAAGGACTAAACAGAATATTCATAAATCAATCTTTTAGAAACTCAGTACATACACTTTTAAGTATAGGATATCCCAAGATATATGCATATTACTTTCCTAAAAATTACAATTCGCAAAGATGATCCCATTCCCTAGTATCTAAAAAGATAACAGAAAATCTTTACCAGATCCCACCTTGTAGACAAAATCTCCACTAATGTGTTTCCAATGTTATATATCCTTGAATATGTTTTTCTATATCCTTGAATATTCTTTTCCTTCATAAATGAACACATATGCAACCTGTGAATCCAGTTCAAGTAAAAAACCTGTTGCTTTCGGCATGTCAACAGATTCCATCCTTTTTTCAATTCTTTTTTTTTATGATTCCTTTGGTCATTAGTAACAATAATTTGTAATTAATATTTGACCTACCATGTAAGGAAATAAAATGTAATTGCCAAAAATATTCAAAAATTTCAGATTTTATCTTTTATTTTTTTTAAAGAATTTATTTATTTATTTGACATAGAGAGATCACAAGTAGGCAGAGAGAGAGAGAGAGGAGGAAGCAGGCTCCCCGCGGAGCAGAGAGCCCGATGCGGGACTCGATCCCAGGACCCTGAGATCATGACCTGAGCTGAAGGCAGCGGCTTAACCCACTGAGCCACCCAGGCGCCCCAGATTTTATCTTTTAAACAAAGATAATAGCTCTGCCAATATAGTGGGCAGCAGTAATATAATAGCTCAGGTATCCATTGGTTACTTTCTCTGATAAGGAAATGTGCATAGATTCAGACTGTTTTACAGTTAAGGATTACTTGTGATATATAATAGACCCATAGATTTTTTTAAGCTAAATCGAAGTATCATTGAATCCTTAAAAAGAATCAATGAAAGGGAATGTATACTTAACTTTACCACTGCAAAGTGTTTCTTTGTTTTTAACTAACTGTTAGCAAGGATGCCGGGGCTCCAAAATCTTCAGCTCCTTATATTGCCTTGAAACTCAAAAATAGATGAAGCTTAATTCCATTATTAATATGGAGTAAACTCTAAAGGACTGTCTCTGAGATTCAAATTCACATCAGCCTCCACCCTACTCCATTGCTAGCCATATGTTTCTAATGAAAAAATGTGTAATTTTTAAGTTTAAGCATCTATAAAATCCAAGTAGGTAAATACTATACTTGAGGTTTATGGGACTGGTGGACTTTAATGCTTAATAAAAATTCTGAGAGTGAATAATTTGTTTTAACCACTAATTTCATTTATATATCAAATGTTTTCAAGTAAAAGGGCTATAACAACAGTCTTGTAGATTTTATGCACATTTGGCAGGTACTGAGCATAACTGATTATTTTAATGCCTTCAAGGTGCAAAAGAAATCAGCATCAAATGGTGAAAATATAACCACAGAAAAACTATTTCAGAAATAGGTAATATATGGACAAAGCATTTGATAGAATGGAAATGTAGGATGACTTAGCAGTCTCTTGTTTTATTTCAGTGAAACATGTTAGTATCTTGAGTTCCTTGAAAATGTGTTATTTTTATCTTTTTCTAAGTGCTAGGAAAGAAGAGCAGTTTTGTTTACTCCCAGGTGGCTTAAATTTGATTTGAACTCGCAGCAGAGTTTACGCTGATGAATAGCTTTCCATTGAACATGAATAAATTGAGAAATAGAGATTAGTCAGCCACTTTTTCTTCATAATTTAAATTCCAGAGAAGAAGCATTTAGCAAAAATAGAACACAAAGGGTTGTACAGTTGATGAATTGCACCCGATGACTAGAGGAATTAATAAAGCTATTAATGAATTAAACACCAAAGCTCCTTTTTAGAACATCTACAAAAATGATTGTTTTAAGTAAACAAACAAAAAAGAAGCATTGGCATCAAAAAAGAGCAAGTGTTTTGTTCTGTTAATATGCAGACTGATATGTTAGTGACAGATGCAAGATTTATAAACATGTTTTTTCTGTATTATTTATTTGTTTGCTTTTTACCTTTTAAGTGGCTTAACTACCAAATATCTTTAATAATTAAGTTGAAAAAACTCAGATATTCTCTTTCTCTGTGTGTAAATATAAATATGTCTAAATGTCCTCTACATTTTACAAAACTCATTCTTTTAAAAATAATTCAGATTTCTACAAATTTATAAGCATGATGTCATATTCAAATAAGGGTACTTATTTAGGATGTTTTAATTTCATTTTAGAGAAAATATTTCCGTAAGCATTTCAAACCTTAAAGTAAATCTGTGTCTATAACAAACATCTGAATTTATCTTCTATTTCTTTAAGACATTTAACTATGCTAAGCCTCTATTACCAAGACACTAAATTTGAACATGATATATTGTTACTTTAAAAGCACTAACTCTTTTAAAAAACTAATATTTTATGATTTGGCAAATAAATAAGACATTTTATAAGCCACACTTTTATATATAAGAGTAGGAGATGGGTATAAAACAAAACCACCTACTTACTTTCTACACAGAGCAAAGTATTTTTCTATATTTGACAGTTTATTTTGCCAGCATTTGGTTCTGTTTTAACATAGAAATCTTACAGGATACTACGTTTTGGTGATTTTTTAAATTGTGGTTTCATGATTTCTAATATGCATGACATCAAGCCCTCACTGAGGCCAATAATTGATTGAAAATTCTTGAAAATCACTCTTGGCAAATAAAATAGAATCTTTATGTGTGAAGGGATTAACTCAATGCTACTTTCAAGCAAATGCAAGACATAATAGCCTAGTCACAGAATGATAATTTTTTGAGCAATGTAAATAAAGCCTCCATAGGTCAAGACTGTGAGCTCTGCCTTTGAGATCCTCGAACTGACTTTCTATTTCTGTAGGTGCCAGTTTCCAAGAATTCCTTTTTTTTTTTTTAATTTTTTATTTTTTATAAACATATGTTTTTATCCCCAGGGGTACCTTTTAGATCCATGGTCTTTGTTATGGCTTCTAGAAGCACATGTAATTCAGACCTTCAAAGATGATGGGATTTTGTCCCCTATTTTCTTATCCCTAGTCAGTTTGGGCCAGTTCAAGTTAAACTATAGATTCAGAAGCCCACATTCATAATTCAGATATAGATTATTAAGTATTCTTTCTTGTCCTGTGTAACGCCCATGAATTCAATGGAAGAACATTGAATATGATTAATTGATGGCAAATTTAGTACAATTGGGGACGACAAATGCGGAAAACTAACTGGAAGCATTACTAAGTTTGTTTAAGGAACCTTATAAGTGTATGGTCAAGCTACTTGATTGGTTCAATAAATTGGCAATCATTTCCATTTTAAAAACATTCAATTTTATGGGCCTCTTGAAGCCATTTAAGTATTAAAATAGATTTGTAGATTTTATAGAAATGAAAATGAAAAGATGTGACTATAACTATTTTCTGTTCTGTAGTTTATAATCCCTCAAGTCTCATAAATAAAACACTCATTTAAATTTTCTTTATTGAAGTATAATTAGCATACAGTGTTACATTTGTTTCTGGTGTACATTAAAATGATTCAACAATTATATATATTTCTCAGTGTCCATCAAGATAAATGAACTCTGAATCCCCTTTATCTGTTTTACCCATCCTCCCACACCCTACCTTTGGTAAATAAATACCAGTTTATTCTCTGTTTTTAAGAGTCTATATTTTTTTTGTTGTTTGTCTCTTCTTTATTTTTTTTTTACTGTTGTTTGTTTGTTTCTTGAATTCCACATGAGTGTTGACATCATTTGGTATTTCTTTTCTGACTTACTTCACTAAGCATTGTGCCCAGTACATACATCTGTATTTTTGCAAATGGCATGATTTCATACTTTTTTCTTTAAGACTAGTAGTCTATCGTATGTGTGTATACATGTGTGTGTGTATGTGTGGGTGTGTTTCTCACATCTTCTTTATCCATTAGCCTATGGATAAACACTTGGGTTGCTGCCCTATCCTGATTATTGTAAATAATGGTGAAGTAAACCTAGAGGTGCATGTATTTTTTTTCCAATTTGTGTTTTTTGTTTTAAGTGAATACCCCCAGTAGTGGAATTACTGGATCTTTACTTTATTCATTTATTAGGTTTAATAAGTTTTTTGCTGGAGTACTTAAGGAATTTCATTTATAATATTATGTCATCTGCAAGTAGTGAACGTTTTATTTCCTCTATACCAATTTGGATGCTTTTTATTTCTTTATCTTGTCTGACTGGTGTGGGTAGGACTTTTAGTACTATGTTGAATAAAAGTGGTGAGAAAGGGTATCTTTGTCTTGTTCCTGATCTTAGAGGAAAAACTCTCAGTTTTTCCCCATTGAGTATAAGGTTGGCCGTGGGTTTTTCATATATGGCATTTACCATGTTGAGCTATGTGCCCTCTTAAACCTGCTTCATTGGGGCGCCTGGGTGGCTCAGTGGGTTGGGCCGCTGCCTTCGGCTCAGGTCATGATCTCAGGGTCCTGGGATCGAGTCCCGCAGGGGGCTCTCTGCTCAGCAGGGAGCCTGCTTCCTCCTCTCTCTCTCTGCCCGCCTCTCCAACTACTTGTGATTTCTCTCTGTCAAATAAATAAATAAAAATCTTAAAAAAAAAAAACCTGCTTCATTGAAGGCTTTTATCATAAATGGATATTGTACTTCGTCAAATACTTTTCTGCATCTACTGAGATAATTATATGGTTTTTATCCATTGTCTCATTAGTGTGATGCATCGCATTGATTTGTGACTTTTGAACCCCTTTGCTTCTTTTGAGTAAGTCCCACTTGATTGAGGTGAATGAGGTGGGTTTTTTGTTTTTTGTTTTTTAAGATTTTATTTACTTATCTGCTTGAAAGAGAGAGAAAGAATGCATGAATGGGGGAGGAGAAGAGGGAGAGGGACAAGTAGACTATGCATGGAGTGAACTGAGCCTTGCCATGGGGCTCAACACAGGGCTCAATCCCATGACCTCAAGATCATGACCCAAGCCAAAATCAAAAGTCGGATGTTTAACCAACTGAGCCACCCAAGTGCCACATGAATGATTTTTTAAATTTATTGTTGGATTTGGGTTGCTAATATTTTATTGAGGATTTTTATATCTATGTTCATCAGAGATATTGGCCAATAGTTTTATTATTTACCTGGTTTTGGTATCAGGGTAATGTTGACCTCATAGAATGAATTTGGAAGGTTTCCTTCTTTTTATATTTTTTTGGAATAGTTTGAGAAGAATAGTTATTAATGGTTCTTTAAATTTTGGTACAAAAAAATAAATAAATGTTTCATACAATTTACCTGTAAGCTGTCTGATCCTGAACTTTTCCTCACTGGAAGCTATTCGTTTGGTGATTTGGTTGCATTGATAATCCAGTCATTTTTATGCACTGAAATCCAGATATCTGTTTATGATTACTTTTAAACTGTATTTCCCATCTAAAAGGAAGATGATAACAGTGTTCCATCCTTGGCTTCAGTCCAAGCCAATTTTTTGAATTCTGCATTGATGTGTATCTGCTAAATATAATTCATTGTCATATATGACAGTTCAATATATATTTACTTTGGGTAAATATTATTCAAAAGAATCTACAAGGAAGTATGAAATTAAAAAAAAAAAAGTCTTATCCAGTTACAAGAATGAGAATATTCTCAATAACCCATCAAAGGAGAATGTCAGTAGATTTTCTCTATCATAAGGTTGAGCATGTTAATGACTTGGATATTTTGGCATAGCTTCCATCCAATTAACAACCTTCAGACATACTTAGTTTTAGGTGTATTTTTGAAGAGGAATGTCTTAAAGAATATTCTGCAAGAATATATTGTGTTTTGAGATCTTGACCTTGTTCAGCTCAAGTAGAATTTGTTGTTCTAACATGTCCGTCAGATACTAAATTGACTTTCAATCTGTCTTTAGCTCTACAGATGAAAAATAATCTATATACCTTGAATTTGGAAACAGAAAATGAAGTGAAAAGTATGTTTCAGTGTATAAAAATAACAACAACTTAATAGAATCATAGTTGATTGAGCCATATTTATTCTAGTCAGCTTGGAAACTCACTTTATAAAAGTGAATATATTAACACAGGAATACATTTAAATGCAAATTTTAAATTTTATCATAGTTAAACAATGTTTCTCATTTATATTTGTCTCAAAAAATGGTATAATATTTTCTAGGTAATATGTCATACATGTTGGGATATTGTATTTAAAATCAAGTCTAAATGAAGGACGAATTTAGAGTCTCAGAAGAGGATAGCAACAGTAACAATTGTCCTGGATTAAAAATTGACATAATTGGTAGGTAAATTATAGAGGAATGACATTTAACAAATTTTAATTAGAAAAGTCAGAATTTAGGGGTGCCTGGGTGGCTCAGTATGTTAAGCCTCTGTCTTCGGCTCAGGTCATGATCTCAGGGTCCTGGGATCTAGCCCCACATTGGGTGCTCTGCTCAGCAGGGAGCCTGCTTCCCTCTCTCTCTGCCTGCCTCTCTGCCTAGTTATGATTTCTGTCAAATAAATAAATAAAATCTTAAAAAAAAAGAAAAGTCAGAATTTAACATTCAATATAATATAAATGAATTTTTAAAAACATAAAAATAATCAAAATTATATTTTCATTTCATAGGGCACCTAGGTGACTCAGTCAATTAAGCTTCTGCCTTTTCCTCCCAGGGTCCTGGGATCCAGCCCTGCATTGGGCTCCCTGCTCATCCCTATCTCTCTGCCTCTCCCCCCAGTTCATGTGCTCTCTCTCTTTTTCTCAAATAAATAAATAAAATGTTAGAAAAATTTTATTTCTTTATTCCTTGATATTCTTTTTCTCTCCTTCCCTCTCTGTGTCTGTCCAGATAGATAAATATTGATATATATTTGTATTGTGTAATTACTTGAGTGTCAACCTGGTCAAAAACCTTTAGTAATAAATCTTGCTTATAAGTTTTTCCTTAAAATAATGGCTAATTAAGAAAAGAAAAATACAAAAATAACAAAATTAAACACCTAACTTATAATATTTATATACATGGCATACCTTTCTTTTCTTTTATTTTTTTCAGTGTTCCAAGATTCGTTGTTTATGCACCACACCCAATGCCCCATGCAATACATGTCCTACTTAATACCCCCCACCAGCCTCACCTAACCTCCCCATACCGCCCCCCTCCAAAACCCTCAGAACATATGTAGTGTTGAAGGGAAATTAAGGCCATTATGTTTCAGGGCCAAACTACTTGGTTTGAATAACCACCATCTCATTTACTGAATATGTGATTTTGAGCAAATTTTGTCCATCTATGTAGCTTCAATAGTGAGATCAAGTATATGATTATTATTATTATTATAATGTTCTCTTCAGAGGTTCTTTTTGATATTCAGTCAGGTAATGTGTGTATTTGGTCTGATACCTAGGAAGTGATCAACTAATGTTGCTGATGCATTAAAGGTTTTAAATTCATGAATATGTATTAGGCAATTTTGAGAAAATAATTTTATCTGAACCTCAATAACTTTATTTTAAATTGAGACAAATATTTATTTCCGTTTTATAAAAATTAAGAATGACAGTTAATTAGCTGATTATATGACATATTCAAGTAATTTGGCTTTTTTTCCTCCTCCACCTCCTTCATCATTATTATAAACCTAAAAAATAGAAACTCTTCAGTTTCTGGAAGTGGTTCGGTAGGGAATAGCTATTTCTGGGATTTGAAAATAAAGGAGCATGACTGAACAGGAGGTGAGAAGTTGTGTGTGGAATGATATCTTCTTAAAAATGGATGAAGACAAGTTCAAAGGACAATGATTGTAAAAGTGACACATGGATAAAAAGGACTCAAAATAGGGTTTTCATCATAGAGAAAATGAGCTCAGGAGAGCTAACATTGGAATTTGAAGTAGAAATGCTAGTTCTTAGAATATAAACAGTAATGAATCTAATAACCTAGCAGTGGAACAGTCTCCTTAGTTATATCAATCAGCATAAAAATTGGAGATTTATGAAGCTCACACAGGGACTGCCAAAACATTCACAAATTTTGGAGCTGCAGGAAAGCAAATTAAGAAGCAGTGAAATAAAACATTTTTTTTCCAATGAGTTACCCCTTGATTGGTAAACCATGAGAAATTAGTAGTTTGATTCATGCTTATTTGCATAAGTAGATAGGTAATAGTGAATTCTTATTATATAATTTATGCAAACTTTTAAAAATCAAGGTACTTATAAATATGGATTTTATATTAAGTATTTAGGTTGTATTTTAGATTACTGAAAGTTTTGTTTAATACAGTTATTCAGTAATATAAAAATCATCTCACTCCTCATGTTTGGGCCTTGAATTATGATGTGTTGAATTGGGACTTTAAAAAAAATGATTTATAGAATAGGACACACATTATTTTATATGTATTATGTAATGGTCTCATGGAAACAGAGTCATAAACCATACAAAAATGGACTGCCATTCCAGGTTTTATTTGTGGGCAAGGAGACTCTGTGAATTTAGATTTGCCTTTACCAAATATATGCCTTTACTAAATAACTTCGTGTTTTTAATAGGAAAAGAAATGTGTGCAGCCATTAAGGCAGTAACAATTTCAGATGCTCAGTGTCATTCCCCAGATTTTTAGGAAAAACTATGCAATTGGTGCTGATAACCCTTGCCTTCTTCTTCCTTTCTATCTTTATTCATGGAGGTGTTTAATAAGAGATCTCATCTAACTCCCATTCTGGGTGATTCTAAATTATTTTTTAAACTGACTGTTGGACAAAAAAGATAACACTTTGTCAGTAAGTCCATTACTGTCTTTTTCCTTCACTGGATTTTCTATTCCTAGCCCATATATTATGACTTTTTTTTATTGTATCAAGAGTATCTATCAAAGCTTTTTACTTATAGGAGGTACTGAATAAATAATTTTAGAAAGATTTGATGGATGAAGAGTGAATAGATTAATAAAAATCAAAGTAAGGAAGATGTCAATAAAATACACAATTTTTAGCCAAAATGATGAGGAAAAATTAATGAAAAAATAATAAATTTAAAAATAAATTAATAAAAGATAAAAAATTCTATTATCAGTATCAGGAATAAAGGGCATCACTACAGAACCTACAGACATTAAGTGGCTATTAAATAATATTATGGGTACTTTAAGTCAGGAAATTCTATGTCTTATTTGAATTGTGCAGATTTTTTGGAAGGTAAAATCTACACAAAGCTCATTTAAGAATAAATTGATAACCTGAATAACCCAGAGTTACTAAAGAAAACTTTGGGCACAAATGGCTTCACTGAGTAATTCACCCAAACATTTAAGAAAAGAAATAATACCTACTCCTCACTAACTCTTCCAAATCATACTATGATATGAACTTTACCCTTAAAGCAAAACCAGAGAAAAAATTTCAAGAAAATTATTGCCAAATATGCCTAATCAACATAAATGCAAAATAATAATGCAAAATACAGCCACTGATTTTTAACAAAGCAAACCCAAAAGTACATAAGGAGTGCAACACTTTATGCCTAAGTGCAGTTTATCTCAAAAACTCAAGGATGCTTAAAGATTTTAAATAAATCATTATAAATTATTGTATCAACAAACAAACCAAAAATCTATATAATCATCTCAGTAGGTACAGAAAAAATGTTTGACAAAATTCAGTATCTAGTCCTGATAAAAACACTTAGCACCTTAAAAAGAGAAAACTTCCTAAAACTGATAAAAGATCTCTACAACAACTTACAGTTATCATCACACTTAATGGTGAAAGATTTTATACTTTCAGGCTAACATTGGAATCAAAGCAGAGATGTCATTATGGTGACAGACAGTGACAACACGTATGGTGAGCATTGCTTAATTTGTCAACTTTTCAAACCACTATGTTGTACACCCTGAAACTATGGCAATTATACTTAAATAGTAATTATTTTTTTGAAATATGTTTTCCTAGGGGTTCCTGGGTGGCTCAGTTTGTTAAGAATCTGACTCATGATTTTGGCTAGGTCATGATCTCTGGGTCATGGGATTAAGCCTCATGTTGGACTCCAGACTGAGCATGGAGTCTGCTTTAGGTTCTCTCCCTCTCTCTCTCTGATCCTCCCTCATGACAGCATGTGTGCTCACTCTTTCTAAAACAAATTTAAAATAACTAACTAAATAAATAAATAATCTTTTTTTAAACCACTATTATTCATTATTATAATTGATGTCTTAGACATTGAAATAAGGTAAGAAAATAAATAAAAAGAAAACAAATTGGAAAAATGAGAAATAGGATTGTTTTTATTTGAAGATGAAATGATTTTCTATTTAAAAAATTCCTCGGGACGCCTGGGTGGCTCAGTTGGTTAAGCAGCTGCTTTCGGCTCAGGTCATGATCCCAGGGTCCTGGGATCGAGTCCCACATCGAGTTCCTTGCTCGGCAGGGAGCCTGCTTCTCCCTCTGCCTCTGCCTGCCTCTTTGTCTGTGCTCGCTCGCTCTCTCTCCCTCTGCCTCTGACAAATAAATAAATAAAATCTTAAAAAGAATTGAAAAAAAAAATTCCTCAAAAATATATCAAAAATGGCTACTAGATCTAATGACTTAGCTTAGAAATGTCACAGGATACAACATTACTATAAGAAAATTCACTGTAGGGGTGCCTGGGTGGCTCAGTGGGTTGAGCCTCTGCCTTCTGCTCAGGTCATGATCTCAGGGTCCTGGGATCAAGCCCCACATCAGGCTCTCTGCTCAGCAGGGAACCTGCATCCTCTCTCTCTCTCTGCCTACCTCTCTGCCTACTTGTGATCTATCTCTCTGTGTCAAATAAATAAATAAAATCTTAATAAAAAAAAAGAAAATTCACGCATTTCACTGTATTTCTATATGCCAGCAATTAACTAGGGGAAATTAAAAATTTAAATACCATTTACATTAGTGATTAAAACACATTAAAATACAAGAAATCCTAGGGTATAAACTCAATATAATATGTCCAAGATCAAGACGCTAAAATCTTATCTTGAAATCAAATTACAGCTAAATAAATGGAGAAACAGCTTTACAAATGCAATGCAATCCTAACGATTATTTTAGCAAGGTTATTATTTTTTTTAATAAAAACAAATGAGCTCTGAAATTTATGCATAAATAGAAATATTTTAAAATAGCCTTAACAATTTGGGGGCAAAAAGAGTAAAATTTGGAAGAATTACACTGTCTCCAAGACTTAACCATAAAATAGCATAAATCAGATCAATGTGCTATTAGCAAGAGTATATGTGTAAGAACAATCTAGAAATAGGCCCACAGATAATTATGGTCAACTAATTTTGACAAGGATGAGAAAGTAATTCTATAATGCTTGGTTTTGTTTCCCCCAACAAATAGTACCAAACAGTTGAATATGTGTGTGTCAAAAAAATAGAGCACACACACACACAATTCATACTTTATAACATGCATAAATCCACCTAAAATGGATCATAGACCTAAATTTAAAGCCTAATGTTATAAAACTTTTGGGAGAAAAGATAAGGGAAAATTTTAGTGTTCTTGGATTAAGCTAATATTTTTTAGTTATGCCACCAAAAACAAAACCCATAAGTTAAAATTTTGAACTTCACCAAAATAACATTTGGAATTTGAAAGACACTGTTAAGTAAATGAAAGGATGAAATGAGGAGAAAATATTTGAAAATTACATATCTGATAATTCATAACCAAAATATATGAATATTTTTCAAAAATTAATAAAAACAAATGGTCTAATTTAAAATGGGCAGAAACTTGAAAAGATACTAAAATTATATAAATGATATATAAACACATGATAAAAAGCTCAAAATAATTTGTCATTAGGCAAATGTATATTAAAACCATAATGAGAAAGGCACACATAATCATTAGAATGACTAAATTTAAAAGAAAAAATTGGTATCCCTAAAGGCTGCTAATAGCATATTTTGCTGTCAGAAATGTAAGCATTTCTGCAGACACCTTTGAAAATAGTTTGGCAGTTTATTGCAAAATTGAATATAACCTACCATACAATCTAGCAATCTTAGTTCTAAGTATTTTTCCATTGAAATAAAAACATATACACAACATATTCACAAAACTTGTATGCACATGTTTATAAACAGCTTTAATAATAATTACCCTGAGTTGGAAACAAGGCAGACATCCTTCAACTGTTGACTGGGTAAATAATTTGTGGTATAACCATAGAATTGAATACTACAAAGTACTGATTCATAGAACAGCAGAAATGGATTTCAAATGAAAGAAGGCTATATATTGTAAGATTCTATAAGAGGTAAAGCTGTAGTGGCAGAAAACAGATCAGTGGTTGCCTATGCCTAGGGGTGAGGTGAGAAGTTGACTACAAATAGCTTCAGAGGCAAATTTTGGGTGTCTTGGTACAGTTCATCTCTTGATTGTTGTCATCATTACACAGGCTATGAATTTTAAGAACTCGAAGAACTTCACACTAAAAATGGTGAAGAATTCTCTATGTAAATAAAATCTTGATTTAAAAAAAAATAAATTTAAAAAAAGTTAAGCAAAAAGAGTAGAAATTATACATACATATACAAATATTACATTTATGCATCCAAGTTTGATTAATTGATTAATTTTACACCTACAACCCAGCTCAGACAATGTGGTATTGAAAGATGAGTGACAGCCAGATTAAACTTTTAAATTGATCATTTCCTATGTTCAAAAGCAAATTTAAAAGTTGTAAGAGAATTTAGAGACACGATAAAATATTTATTAGACTTTGTGAATGTGTTTACTGACTTTATTTTTTAAAACAAATTATCCCATTGCCCACAGTCATTGTTCTGAGAGAACCCAAATCGTGTTCTCTAATGAATATCTTGTATTCCATTATGTTGATTTATCAGGGTTTATTCAGTCATATCTTACTGGTAAACATTGATGTTATTTTTTTAGTTCCTCAATATATAATTATTTGAGAATATCTTTGAACATAAATAGTCTGAATTTTTTTATTTCTAAATGATGTATTTCTAAAATTTAGTGTGAAGTTTCAGAGTTTATAAATGGATTTCTTCATGATCTTTGATTATAAGAACAATGGACTAGATCTTGTGTCAGAACACTTACAGATGTGATCTCACTTAAATTATACACTATTAGGCAGATAGTAAAGGGGAAGCTGGAATTCTAATCCATTTAGTATAGTCCCAGAACTTGAGTCTATATCAGTAAATCAAAAACCTTGAACTCAACCATCAGGACGGAAATGTTATATAAGTGGTGCACCCCAGGTAAAGAATAGGTGAACTGGAGGACATTGCCTTGCCTAAACATGCTGTCTGCTATTCATCTCAGCCAATTATTGTCATGTAAGAACACAGTCCAGTCTAGATAAAGCTGGGAGCTAGAGTTTGCTATTATTTTAAAGGTTGATAACTTTTTAAAACTGTATACACCAAACAATAAATATCTGTAAACTCCTGTTTGGTAAATCTGCTCCAGGCTCCAACTGACAATTTATACACTCATTGGTAAAGTTTGCTATCCTGAATTGTTATGTTATATTTTAATGAAAAATATTGGAAGAAAAAGTGACAAGTGAAATTTGTGTTGTAATGTGACTGCCCTAGAAAGTATGGCTTCATGGTAATATACTAATATCTAATTTCATTTTGGTCTTTCTAAATAATAACATGATTATTGCTCTGTACTTGTACTTGCTACATGTACACAATATATAGGATATTACCGATTTATTTGAATGTGAATCATATATTCTCATTCCCTTCTACTATGAATGAAATGCTTTTCTGAGACAGCTGCAAGAATCACACTAAAATCCCATTAATTTATTGAGAAACCGCATTTCTGTCCTCACATACCATAATCTCTGTTACTATTTAGCTCTAGTAGCATAAAGAAGACAAACATAGTCCTGATTTTCACAAGCCTATATTCAATAAAGAATGCATATTTTAACATGTGTCTGATGAATTAGTGCTCAAACTTGGCTGCATGTTGGAAATATATGGGAGGATTTAAAATATACTAAGTATGGTTCCTACCCTAGAGGTTGTGATTGAATTGACCTGGGTGGGCCCGTGCATTAGAGTTGTTAAAAGCTCTCCTGGGGATTCTCATGTTCAGCCTTGACCGCTTGTCTAACACGTTTCACAACACAGTTTTTGGTAAGTACTAACAGTTTAATAAATAAATAATTTGTAGTTGTTATTTTCAAGAATATCTTCATCTCCCCATTTAAAAATCAATACCCTTTGTTACCCTTTTTCCTTCACCCTTCTCAAGGCCATAGACATAGAATACCATGATGCCATTTTTTATAAAATCAGGAAGCTGTCTAATCAAATTGAAGAGATAATGCTTCTTTTTTTATTTCCATCATTTCAGTCATTTTCTAGACAGTAATCTCCTCGAAGGAAGGAATTGTGCCTCTGTGTCCCCAGTACTTAGCCTCTCACCAGACACACATTATATGCTTTAGAAAGTGTTGAACAAATGAGTGGATCCATTTATTTTTCATTAGTGAGAAAAGTAAATTAGATCAGGGACAGACAGAAACAGCCCATGCATTTTTTCCCTACAAGCTACTGGCAACCAGGAGAACAAGAGGAGGAATACCAGGAACACCATTTGTTTCATTGACTTGTTTTCCACATTGTGCAGTTGTCTCATATTCATGCATGTTCCTTTTCCTTTGTAGTTGAAAATGAAGAAAGATGATGAAGGTGGGACAGAATAACTCTAGTTCCACGAACTACTGTTTGTCTCTTGATTTCAGGTCACGGAAAATCAAAACTGGGTCAAATGGGCTCAAGAGTTACTATATTCAACTATGCTAAGTAAACGTAGCTTTTACATTTCTAGAATTCATTTTCTTCCTAGATCTTTCTTATTGGCTGGGTAAAATTAAAGTTAGGCTAATAGAATAAAACTTTCTTATTTTATAAACTGAATCTTTTCATTATGTAACTCAATCTCTTAGAATTAAATGTTTGTTAGATTTTTCTCCTCCTCCCAAGTTCCTCTTTGAGGGACCTTCTGAGTATCTAGGTAGTATGTTTTCCACTGCTTGACAATATGGCAGAGGAATAGAAAAGGGTTCTCCTCCTCCTGGAATCCTTGGGATTCTTCCTGGTGTCTGCTGTGAGTAGGTCTGGTTTGCATCTGTATTTGTTATTGTGATGATGTTTATGGTCTCATTTTTGACACTGGGTGGAATATTTGCTTGATTCTGGTTGCATTCATTTATTTTCTGACTCAAAGCCACGACCTGTGTCTTTGGACCCCAGGTATCTGCTCATCAGCTGGATCTGCCAGCTGCAGGACTTTCATGCCTCTGATGCTCTAAGACTTTCCTAAAGGTATTGCTCCAAGAGGAATGACTAGGACTTTCAAATTTCAATTCTCTATTCTTCCTAAGTCTCTCCTCTGTTTACAATGCAACAAAGCTGGGAGAAGGATTTTTAATGTTTAACTTCTCTTCCTGACTTTTCTTCAGGTCGGGGCCATAGCTCTAGATATCCTAAACTAAAAAGCTTTAGAAAACAATTTCCCTTTTCCCTCTCAAAACCTAGCTTTCAAGACCACTTCTGAGAGAACAAAATGTATCTGATAGTTAACTTCTGGGAAAGATTTGACTTCTCTGAGGTCATACTGTCAACCTCCTGCAGAAATAGTCACCCTCAGAGTAAATATCATTATCTGAATTTATTTTATATATTTCTTCATTTATTTGTTGTCTCTCCCTCCAGAAACTGTAAGTTAAATAAGGACATACATTTTATTAGTCTTAGTAACCATTGTATCCCCACCAAGTAGGACAATATATATTTTTTTTGCAGTAGACAGTATAATTAAATTATTCATTGAGTTCACGTATGTGTGTGTGTGTGTGTGTATATATATATATATATGTATAAATGGATGGATAGATGGGTAGATGACTATATATCCATAAGTGTGTATAGATGACTGTGTAGGTAGAAATATGAATGAATTCATTAATTAACATTTGAGCTTTGGACTGAGAACAAAGTAAGAAAACAGGATATAAGAAGAAAATGAAATGGCACAGATTTCATAAAACAAAAATAAAATCTCTGCATATGTTTTTGCTAATGCATTAAAATAAAAGCAATAGGTTTGATATTTAAAGTTTACAATATCAATTACATATATATCTATTTATAAACACAGTTATATAATTATATAGTTGGGGAATATAATCAAAATACTATAATAATTGTATCTGGATGGGATTTTTGAATAATTTTAATTTGTCATTATGTCTATATCTATTTTACAGACTTTCCTACCATGATCATATTTTATCTTGTATATAGCAGAAAAAATGCATTATATATATGTATATATATACACATATATATACACACACACATATATAGACACACATATATATATACATATATATGTATATATATACACACACACACACACATATATATATACATATATATATATACACACACACACACGTACACATTTAGTTTATCTGAAGTTTTATAAGGATTCATGATGAAATTGAAGTGGTCCTTAATGAATTTCTCTGGGGGCTAAAATGTCAATCAGTGATATATATCCAAATATAATAGTATTCAAAAAGTATTTCTTATCATGATGTAAACTCTGTAGACACATGGAATGTATGCAGGAAAGAAAAATATTGTTAGAACTTGTATGTTTATTTTTATATTTTCCCTCTATAAGAAGAGATATTTCTATTTTTTCTATTTTCCCAGAGAGGGACTATCTGTTCTTATTATGTATTTTTCTATTTATTTAAGTTTAGCAGAGCCGTCGTTTAAGAAACTATTTATTTATTTATTTATTTACTTTGCTAATGAAAGAGAAAAAAAATTTTTTTTTCCAATTATCCCAGAGGTAAATAAACCACATGCCAATTTTTTTCCTGAAAGGAATTTTTTGTGAGCATATTATAATCTGTTAGAGAAAGAGATCGATAATGGAAATACTGACAAACTGCTCCTATGCAGTGTAGATGCTTCCTTAGTTGATTCATTAATACCTAACGAAGTCAGGCCCATGCCTTTTTCAAATCAAATTCTTCCTCTCCAGTGAAGACAGGTCAAAATATTGAAGAAGCCCTGTGCTCTCCAGTAGAAACAAAATAGATGGTGCTGACATCTCCATTGGTTTAATGAGAGTGTGGCAGCAGAGAGCCTCTGGATGGAGTGCTTTGTCAGATCGGACTAAGGTCTATTTTTAGACAAAGTGAGCTGCCTTTTATATTCATCCCTCCTAATAGCAGGGGGAAATGCAGAAAGTTCCTGAGTGCTGAAATACAAAAAGCAGAAATGAAAGCAGCTCGAATTTGATCAGCGCCTAAGTCCACCTCAGTGTCACCAATTCTGTTGCCTTCCCTTAGACATTTCTTTCTTTTTTTTTTCAGTTACAGTTCGAAGACTGACATTATCCTTTATTTAATGTAAAAGCAACCCCAGAGTTATACCCCATTAAAATGATGTGTTTTGTGACTTTGTTGTTTTATTTCCTAGAGTTCCTAGTAGCCCGTAGGGAGTGTATGTTGGTTTGACATTTTTAATCTATCTATTCTGATAAAACTGGGTACGTTGTCTTGAGGAGATTTTTGAGTTGTAAAAAACTGTACTGCAACTTGCTCATATACTGATTTGTATTTAAAGGTGTGAAAATTTTAGAATGTGCACAATCAATACTGACAGTCTTGCCTTTAATGGGGCATATGTTAATTTTTGAATTTGTGGATATATGTCCCATTTTTATAAGCTTTCATTGCAGATGCTTCATTATGTATAAATGGGAAAACTGGATTCCAGATTAGGACATCAGGATGCTTAGGACTGCCTGGTTAACCCAGTTTACCACTTACTAAATATGTGATCTTTTGCAAGTTGATTTCACCTCTCTTTGCCTTATTTTCTTACTTGACAAAATGGCAAGAATAATAAATTAATACATGAAAGATGCTCAAAGCAGTGCTAGCCTCATCATAAACAGTAAGTGCTAACTTTTTAATTCAAAAATAAATTTTATTGCACCAATAAGTATTTAAATTAATTAATTTACATTATAAATTTAATAAAGTAAGTCTCAGATAAAACTGAGTTTCCTAGTTCCAATAAGCTAGCGTTAATATGCTGTTTTTATTATTTTGATAAACAGAAGAATAACAAAAAGAGGACATAATTTTATAATCATAATGATTTTATTCAAAGTTTATAAGTAAGTATTTTAAACAAGAATCAAGTATTACATTCCAGGTATAGATATTCTACTGTGAGATTTTAACAGAGAAGTGGCTTTCCAATATGCTTTCTTAATCAGGAATTAGGTTTTAATACTTACATATATTGATCAGCAACAAATACTCATAAAAATGTCACATCACTCTGGCCACCTGGATGGATCAGCAGGTTAAAGCTTCTGCCTTTGGCTCAGGTCACCATCCCAGGGTCCTGGGATCGAGCTCTCTGCTCAGTAGGCATTGGGCTCTCTGCTCAGTAGGGAGCCTGTTCACCTCTCTCTGCCCGCTTCTCTGCATACTGATGATCTCTCTCTGTCAAATAAATAAAATCTTTTAAAAAAAAAAGTCACATCACAGATGTTCAAAAATTAACATGCACAACATTAAAAACAAGACTAATATGGCAATATGATTGTGTGAATTTTATTTTATTTTATTTTTTAAAAATTTTATTTATTTATTTGACAGAGAGAGAAATCTCAAGTAGACAGAGAGGAGGCAGGCAGAGAGAGGGGAGAAGCAGGCTCCATGCTGAGCAGAGAGCCCGATGTGGGGCTTGATCCCAGGACCCTGAGACCATGACCTGAGCCAAAGGCAGAGGCTTACCCCACTGAGCCACCCAGGCGCCCCAATTGTGTGCAATTGAAGTTTTAAATTGAAGTTTTTGTTCTATATGAAAGGTGATCTATCTTCTCTAGTGCTGCTTTACTGTAGATAGAATGGAAAATAATGAGGTGATTATATTAGAGATTAATTGCTGTGTTTAAAAGCCCTAAAATGTAGTGCTTAAAACAGTGATAAATAGTAGCCTCACAATTTCTGTGGGCCAAGATTCAGGCCTGGCTTAAGTGGGTGGTTATGGCTTAGAGTCTCTAATGAGTTTGCAGTCAGATGCCATCTGCAGGCTCCTTTGAAAAGCATAAGGTTCAATTCTAAGAAGTCCTGTTCCCAAAGCTGGGAAGGTGGTGCGAGTTGTTGAGGGGAGGCTTCAGTTCCTCCTTACATGCCTCGACACCTTTTTCTTTTCTTTTCTTTTTTTTTTAATGTGCTTATGACTTGGCTGCTGGCTTCCCCCAGATAAGTGGTCCAAAAGAGATCCAGTGTGTACTGTGTAGGTATATGTTTATATACATAAATAAATGTGTGTGTATATGTATATGTATTAATATATGTATACACAAATATATGTATATATTTGTTTATATATTATATATGTATATGGCATATGTATATAAATATATACATACATGAGTCATATAGTAACACTCCTGCCACATTATATTCATTAGAATGAAGAGACTAAATTCAACCTACGTTCGTTCACAAGCAGTAAATTAGTCTTCACCTTTTGAAGGGGGAAGTACCAAAGAAATTGTGGATATAATTTTAAATGACCATACTGACCGAATTGGGTTAAAAATTGCAAAGAGATTCTTTTTAAAAAGGTTTGTTAAAAAGAGAATTTATGAAAATACTTGAAATTTTGTAATGAATATACATTAGTTAAACAGGGAAGACATAGAATGAATAAGGCCTTAATGTCTTAAACAGTCTTAAAATTCAACATTATAACACTTTTAGGTATTGCCACACTCTGTACAAGTTTGGACAAAACATTACCTAAATGAAAAAAAAAAATATATATATATATACATCTGTTTTTTATACATTTTTAAGATATATAGGAAAATGTAATCAAATCTGATATACTTTACCAACAAAAATAATCGCATTATAAAAACTGAATACAGCGATTATGCAAATGTTAATCTTTCTATAGAACCTATTTTTCTTTTTTTTTTTAAGATTTTATTTATTTATTTGACAGACAGAGATTACAAGTATGCAGAGAGGCAAGCAGAGAGAGAGGGGGAAGCAGGTTCCCTGCTGAGCAGAGAGCCTGATGCGGAGCTCAATCCCAGGACCCTGAGATCATGACTTGAGCTGAAGTCAGAGGCTTAACCCAGTGAGCCACCCAGGCTCCTGGAACCTATTTTTCAACTAAAGATTAGTTTAGCATTTATCAGACTCATTTCTGAAATTTAAACAATCTCTGCATATAAGAGTTTTAAGGTAGGTATATACACACATATATATATACTATATATATATTAGTTAACATTATTGGTTACAGTTTATCATGGTGAATATATTACTTGTTTTTCTACTTCACATACAATTCTTATTATAGTAGGTTTATGATAATTATTTTTCATAAAATATACTCATGTTAGTCATTCTGTAATGTAGTTTTTACATTAGTTCATGTTATTTTAAGTGATCTATGTTATTTATTCACTTACATATTAATTGCTTATATTAAGTGCACATGTATATACTTCTAATTTTTTATTCTTTTGTTGTAGTCATTATGTGTCTGAAATGAGATGAGAGCTGGGGATACTCTGATCCTCGGAGTAAACATTGTACATAATTCCAATTTTTCA
Source organism: Mustela erminea (assembly GCF_009829155.1). NCBI lineage: Eukaryota > Metazoa > Chordata > Mammalia > Carnivora > Mustelidae > Mustela > Mustela erminea. The sequence goes on from NC_045625.1 coordinate 58,154,532, forward strand.
GCTACAAGGGTCTAGAGACTCCATGTTCACTGCACTTTCTGTAATTGCCTCATGAGTTTCTTCACATTTTTTTAGATTCTCTGATACTTTTGAGTACTATTTCAGTTCCTCTATGTCATCTGGACATTCACCTTCACCCCTTTAGTGATCCACTCTTCTCCTACCCAAATCTTCCTGTACCATGAGTGTTTTTCTTCATCAACTTTACAAGCACTGCCTGGGTATAGAGACTTCAAATTCTGTGCCACATGGACTTCTCCCTGGGCTGCCTGAGAGTCCTGAGGCCATAGCAGCTGGCTGCATCTAGAGTAACTAATGAAAAACAGCGAAACACACACACACACACACACACACACAGTCATAGGTAGAAGCCACAGGATTTTATTACCTAATCTTGTGACAATATTATCACTTCTGTGGTACTCTATTTGGCACATAGATCAAAGTGAGAGGGGCTTCCAAAAAAGTATGAACACCAGGAGGAAGGTATCACTGGGGGCCATCTTATAGGTTGCCTGCCACAGTCTAGCCTCTGGCCCCAGGGATGTGGCTCACACATACAGAATATGCTCAATATATTTACCTCCTCTCACAGTTACAAGAGACATAAGAAGCATGATCTCTTCAACTCTCCTGTCATGGTTTGGGCTTCTACTTACCCTATTCTTATTCAATTCCAACACTCTACCCCCTTACATGTACCCACATACTTTCTCTCAAAATCAACCAGCAAATTGTTCTTCTTCATTTACGCAAACAGAGCTAGGTGTGTTATAGATCAGCTAAGGTCTTGATTTCTACTCAAAGTAGACTCACCACAGGTAGCTTTCTTCTTAAGAGGAATTCTAGCACCATGGAACACTGAAAAAAATAAAATAATATAAAATAAAATTTAAAAAGAAAACAAAAATGAAAAACAAAGCAAAACAAAAAAAAAGAGGAATTCTAGCTTTAAAAGGAGTTTGATTTCATTTCAGTTTATTTGACTCTTTCATTCCCATATTTAACATAGTGCTCACCTATGATAGATAAGGGTTTGCTAAATTGAAACAAATAATTATTTCCAAAGCAGTAATGTATACTTAAGTATATATACTTTGTAAAAATGTTTATTACGACCTGTTCAATATTCAAGGCAGGCTGAATCAGCATAAAAAATATGATAAGAAGCTAGGAAAACTCTTAACTGTAATAGGTCAATGATGTGTTAGAATGGAGTGGCTGTAAACATTTTGTCACTGGGATCCATAATTTCTGAAAACTTTAATGGAATGTCCATTCTTTCAAATACAGTATTTTTTTTTATTTTTAATACTCTATAAATAAATAATAAGCTAATTTCAATAATATATAAAATAGGCACTAAATTACCAGTTGTTTTAAGAGTAAACATTCTCATTCCTTCAACAAATGGTGTTGGGAAAATTGGACAGCCACATGCAGAAGAATGAAACGGGACCATTTCCTTACACCATACACAAAAATAGACTCAAAATGGATGAAAGGCCTAAGTGTGAGACAGCAATCCATCAAAATCCTAGAAGAGAACACAGGCAACAACCTCTTCAACCTCGGCCACAGCAACTTCTTACTAGACAAATCTACAAAAGTAAGAGAAACAAAGACAAAAATGACCTAATGGGACTTCATTAAGATAAAAAGCTCTTCAATAACAAAGGGAATAGTTCACAAAACTGAAAGACAACTGACAGAATGGGAGAAGATATTTGTAAATGACATATCAAATTAAGGGTTTGTATCCAAAATTTATAAAGAAACTTACCAAACTCAACACCCAAAGAAAAAAATAATCCAATTAAGAAATGGGCAGAAGACATGAACAGACAATTATCCAAAGAAGACATAAAATGTCCAACAGACACATGAAAAAGTGCTCAACATTACTTGGCATCAGGGAAATACAAATTAAAACTACAATGAGATACCACCTCACACCTGTCAGAATGGCTAAAATCAACAGGTCAAAAAATAACAGATGTTGGTGATGTGGAGAAAAGGGAACCCTCCTACACTGTTGGTGGGAATGCAAGCTGTTGTAGCCGATCTAGAAAACAGTATGAAGGCACCTCAAGAAGTTAAAAATAGAGCTTTCCTATGACCCAGCAATTGCACTACTAGATATTTACCCCAAAGATACAAATGTAATGATGTGAGGGGGCACGTGCACCCCAATATCAACAATGTCCACAATAGCTAAACTATGGAAAGAGCCCAGATGCCCATTGACAGATGAATGGATAGAGAAAATGTGGTGTATATATATGCATGTATACACACACACACACACACACACACACACACACACACACACTAGAATATTACACAGCCATCAAAAAAATGAAATCTTGGGTGCCTGTGTGGCTCAGTGGGTTAAGCCGCTGCCTTCGGCTCGGGTCATGATCTCAGGGTCCTGGGATCGAGTCCCGCATCGGGCTCTCTGCTCAGCAGGGAGCCTGCTTCCCTTTCTCTCTCTCTGCCTGCCTCTCAGTCTACTTGTGATTTCTCTCTGTCAAATAAATAAATAAAATCTTTTAAAAAAAAAAAAAGAAAGAAATCTTGCTTTTTGCAATGACATGGATGGAACTAGAGGGTATTACGCTAAGTGAAATAAGTCAATCAGAGAAAGACAATTATCATATGATCTCACTCATGTGTGGAATTTAAGAAACAAAACAGAGGATCATAGTGGAAGAGAAGAAAAAATGAGACAAGATGAAATCAGAGGAAACAAATCATAAGAGACTCTTAATCATATGAAACAGAGGGTTGGTGGAGGGGAGTGGAGTAAGGGATGGGGTAACTGTGGGGGATATTGAGGACTGTATATGCTCTAATGAGCACTGGATATTATATCAGACTGATGAACCACAAACCTGCACACCTGAAACAAATAATGCATTACATATTAATTAGTTGAATTTAAATAAAAATAAAAATAGAGTAAGCATTCCCAGTTTTAACTGCTGATCACTAATATAAATGTTTTCAGTGATGAATGTTGCCTCAATATTTTTCTACTCTATTTTGTAGAGCCTTTTATCACTGTAGTTATTTTAAATGCAGAACATAATAATGATATTGATAATAATAATAATAATTATTGATAATAATGATATTGATATTGATAAGATGTCAGTCCAGCATACAACACAATCTTTCCCTTATCACCTCTACTTTGAAATACGTTCTCTATTGTTCCAGTGTATTTTTGATCTTTTGATTATAATTATCTGTATTTCTGAGTTACATGAATTATGCAAGTATCCTCCAAAAGGTGTGAATGAGAAGGTTGTGATCAGATATAATGCAATGCATACTTAAGTCAGCTTTAGCAAAATTGTGAAGTAGTAGATTTTCCACACATTTCCACCTTTTTTAAAAAAAGATTTTATTTATTTATTTATTTATTTGACAGAGAGAGAGAGAGAGAGAAAGTACAAAAGCAGACAGAGCAGCAGGCAGAGGGAAAGGGAGAAGCAGACTTCCTGCTAAGAAGAGAACCAGACATGGGCTCAATCCCAGGTACCTGGGATCACGACCTGAGCTGAAGGCAGACACTTAATTGACTGAGCCACCCAGGTGCCCCATATTCCCATCTTTTTTGTACTCTTCTTGAACATTCCCCACCTGGTATACCCCCTACATAAACATTTCTATTCAATTATGTATGTATCAGATATTCAATTATGAAAAATGTTTAGATATGAAGAGAATGTATAATAAATCACATCCTTCTCTATATAGTTACACAAGAATGTGAGTGTTTAATATATAATGGCACCTAAGTATGTGGGAATCTGTCTCAAATTTAGGAGCAGAAAAGACTTCCAAGAGTCTCTAAAGTGTAGTTGTTTGTTTGTTTGTTTAATTTAATTTTTTTTTATTTTTAGTGAAAGAATATATGTATGTGAGTCAGGGTGAAGGAGGGGCAAATGGAGAGAGAGAATCTTAAGAAGACCCCATGCCCAGTGCAGAGCTCCACGTGAGGATGGATCTCAGAACCCTGAGGTCATGACTTGAGACTAAATCAAGAGTTGGATGCTTAAACACCTGAGCCACCCATATGCCCCTAAAATATAGAATATTTTAAAGATTGAAAGTAATAGCTAATATTTTTTGATCACTTAACAGTATAGGCTTTATGCTAAATATTTAAATGTTCTTAATTTATCTTTTAAAAATGCTTTAAATTAGTGCTAGTGTTCCTTTTCTCAAGAGAAGGATTCTGGTGCATAAGAAAGCCATGCTAGGCCATTCAGCTCTTAAGGGACAGAACTGGGAGGTGAACCTGTTTGTCTTTTACCTCAGAGATTTGATGCTTTAAACATTGTTAGATACAAACACCAAATGACCAAAATGAAAATACAGGGATTTTTTTTTTTCTTGAGATTTGCCTTATTTCCCCTCACTCTTTCCCTCTTAAACAGTGCAGCAAGTCTTCAATCATCTTCAACGATTGTAGCCTAGCCTCTGACAAATGCAATTCTTGTTCTTGTTTTGTGCTGCTTGACATTACTATCACCTCTTACATCTTTTTTCTTGATTTTGATGCTAGCTTATAGAGCTTTAAGGGATCTATTCTTTCCTTTCTTTTCTGAATGTTCTCTGCTCTCAGTCCCCACTTTTCTAAGAAGTGCTGACCTACTTTGTACAATTCTTTATAAAGAAAGGTCTGGGAGTCTTGTTTCCTGGACTGCTTCAATTTCCATTTCCAGCTCCTCTGCCTACCTTAAAGCCAGATTTGGCTCCAACGAGATGATATATCTGTTCCTTATGGTTCCAGTTTATTTTTATTTTTTTCTTGCAGTTTTATCTTCAGTGTAATAATCATTTAGAAGTATTGTTACTTTACTGTTTCTGTCAATTCAGTACACATTTACTGGATGGGATTTTATTTATAATCAATTAATATTTTCTCCTATTTTGCACTTTGCAAGCATGTCCACACAGAAAACAGGTCTTTGCAGTCACTGCAATACAGTTCTTCAAACACTTGAGTGATTGCTGTCTGTTGTGCATCATGTTTAGAAATGCCAGGTAGACATTGATACCTAACCTTAAGAAACCCACAGTTAACTAGGAAACATATATTTCAAATGAAGTATAGACAAATCATGCTGTTATCATTGCTATTAAGAGAAAGTAAATCTGACCTATGCTGATAATGAAATGTAGTTAAAGAAGTGGGCTTTGTGCTAAGGATGGACAACATTTTTGACTGTACAAACAGAAGGGAGGGGTGTTGTTTTATATGGAAGAAATATCTTTGATAATAATTCTAGCACTGAGGTAGGAATCTCAAATATTTGAATGGTTTTTGAATAGCTAGCTCAATTTGAATATAAGTTGTATGAAAAAAAGAAAGAGCTGAAAAAGTAGATTTGGATCAGTTTGTATAAGTCTATAAGTACTAATCTAAGAAGCTTAAAATTTATACAAAAGGAATGGAGAAACATAGAAAATATTAGAAGTCTACAGATATCTTTATCAAAATCTGAGACTAATTCAAAATACATGTAAATGGGATAAGTTTAAATTAATTTTCAACATTATTATTTGTAAGTGAAAAGTCATACTGCAGAAAAGTCATCCTGCTTAGATACAAAGGGCCAGGTCTCTGGGGACAGAAGCCTGAAAACCCAACCTAGGGTCAGGGTTAGGGCCTAGGGTCATGGCAGGCCTGATCTGCCTGGGGGACCAAATTGAGGGCGAGGATCAGGCGGTGCATCAGGCTTTGGGTTTGTGGCCAGAGCTGCCACCAAAGGTAGGGTTGGCAACAGGTGGGCATGCAGCTTTCTCCCACTCTGAGTGGATAAGGATATCCTTATCCACCAATATCTGCTAAAGGATAGTAGATATTTTTCTAAAACTTTATTATTTTCACTAAACATGACTATAATAATGATTTTTACTATCAAATAATGCTTTGATTTAGTTATTTTTTCTATGGTGATCACCTTTTAAACCTAGCAAGAATATATTTTTTTAAGATTGTATTTATTTGTTTGACAGAGAGCAAGAGAGCACCAGCAGCAGAGAGAAAGGGAAAAGCAAGCTCTCTACTGACCTGGGAACCAGATGCTGGGCTCAATTCCAGGACCCCAGGATTATGACCTAAGCAGAAGGCAGACGCTTAACTGACAGAGTCACCCTAGTGCCCCGGAAATTATTATTGATAATTATTATTAATAGTACCAAAAGTCCAATCAATTTAGCTGATTCAAAGCTGGATACTAGAGTTGGAGGTGTTGTCCACAAGTGATATCACACATGCCCCATAGATAAGTTTGTTGTTAAGAGTAACATGATATACTGGGGCTCCTGGGTGGCTCAGTCTGTTAAGCATCCAAATCTCGATTTTGGCTCAGCTCATGATGTCAGGATTGTGAGATTGAGCTCCATGTTGGACTCTGTGCTGGTCGTGGAGCCTGCTTAAGATCCTCTGTCTCTCCCTCAGCCCCTACCCTCACCTCTCTTTTTCTCTTAAAAAAAAAAAAAAAAAAGTAAAGACTAATATGATGTACTAACTTCTGCATATCTCAGGAAATTGTTTGAAATGTGTTTCTGGGACAACTTTGGAACCAGAGATGCAAACTTGGGTCTTAGCATTATTTTCATAACTGAATCCTTAGGAATGGGTGAGCAAGCAGACAGTGGAGAAGAAAACTAAAAAAGACAAATATAAGGATTAAATAAATAAGACAAAAGCTAAGAAAGAAAAAAGAGATAAAAAAAAAAGTCAAAGAGACAATAATTTCAAGTGTAGAAGGTCAATCATGTTGGTTGCTTTAGAGATATAGTAGGAATAGCAGTGAAAGTAGAATATTAGGTTTGGGAAATAGGAAGTATTGGAGACCTTAAGAAGGACACTAAATGTATTTCAATGATTAAAGAAAGGATTCTTGAAGTGTTCTTAAATAATCTGTACATTCCATTAGTATGCATGGACTTTGTAAAGTCTATCAATCATAAGTAGGTGTGTGCAAAAAAAAAAAAAAAGTTATTGATAAACAAAGCAAAATGAGTATCACCAAAGAATTAGGCCTTTAAATTCATGCACAAACAAGAAACAGAAAGATTCAATCATCCTTTGTATGAATTCACATCAAGAGAGTTGAAATAGATTATTTACAATATTAGAAAATATTTTTACCACCCTTCTTGATATTAACTATTATTTTATCTTCACTTTTCCCTTATTTTTGTGTGTATCCAAAATTAATTTATGCACTTTAAAATACTATATTCTATGTCATTGATAGTGGCCACAGAGACACTCCAATTTAGGTTTATGTTTGTATATAAAACATTAAATAAGAGTGTGACTATTATATTCAAGTAATCAATAAGGTAGCATATGATATATTCCAAATGAATTAAATGTTATTAACTGTTTCAAAAAATTGAAGTTTTCTGAGAGTTAAGGCAGCTAAAAAACAGTTAGAGAAGGCTACAAAATTTGAGCTAGTTCTTAAAAGAAGAAGGAATGTAATGAAGTCTTTGCAAGTAGAACATAGACACAGAGAAGAAAATATGCTTCGTATGTTGAGAGACTGTATCAGTTTGCTAGAACTGCCATAATGAAGCACCACAGACTAGGTAGCTTAAACAACAGGAATTTATTGTCTTGTAGTTCAGATGTTTAGAAGTCTGAGATCAAGATGTTAGCAAAATTGAATCTTTCTAAGGAGTTGAAAGGCAGCAATTTGTCTCATATTTCTCTAGTTTCTGGTGGCTTGCTGGAATTCTTGCTATTCTTTGGCTTCTGTTGTATCATTCTGATTTCTGCCTTTATCTTCACATAGTGTTCTGTGTGTGCAAGTCTGTGTCAAAATTTCTCCTTTTTATACAGACACTGATCATATTGGATTGCAGGCCCACTCCACTCCAGTAAGACCCAATGTTAATTAGCTGCATCTGCAACCACTCTATTTCCAAATAAGGTCTATATTTCTACTATATTGGAGGTTATGACTACAATATATGAATTTTGAGGGGATAGAATATCAGAACTCAATGAACAAATCATTTTAACTGAGACAAAGGGTTCATATAGATGAAAAGTGGTAGAGAACATCAGAAGGAAAGGCAGGACCAGAAAGAGGAAACTCTGGAGTTTAAAATGCTCAGACTTGGTCATGAAGACAGTTAATACTATTGCCTTTACAAACTTATTGTAACCCCCAAGGTCTTTCTCCAAACACAATGTTAATGAGAAGCACAGTATATAAACTGGACGGAAAGTAGAGCCTTTCTGGTTGTAGTCCAATGTGAGATCTGTGGCTCTCCTCCTTCCTGTCCCCCTCATCTCTGTGATAGCGACAGGGGATTTTAGGACTTCCTGGAGCAGAATTCGAAAACTTCCTGTTCAGAGGATTAATCTAGAAAAAACAATTTAGACACAGCAGAAGAGGATACCTAAATAGATTACTACACTAAAGTAGAAATGAGAAAATGAGGCCAGATTGGGGTGGCACCAGTGAGAAAGATAAAGTTAATGACTCTACTAATGCAAGTGGTACAGTTTGTATAATATTTAAATGATAGTATCATGGTGATTGTATGAGGGAACAAGATTAATATGATTAATATTTTCAATTAATAAATGATTATAATATACAAATTTCCATTCCATGTCAAGCTGTGTCCTACTTGCTCAAGTTCATTAAGCTAATATATTGGGATTTGAAATTAAAGCTGGTATATAAATCTTCTTGATTTCAAAACCTGTTTTCTTTATTACAGATCTTCCATGCTTTCAACACTAATATTTTGAATGTAGGTGACTAGACTAAAGAATTTTAACGTCGTTGATAGAATTGTGACATGTTTGTATTTAAAGAAATGCTAATTCTCTTTTACCACCTTAATTTGAGATAATAGTAAAACCACTAAGAAGAAATGTCTTGGGAACAATTACAGAAGTGAGAATTGTCTTTAAGACAGAAGTCCTATGTGACACTGCTTGTGTCAGCTCTTCTACTACCACCTGAAGCTCAATGCTCTGCTGGAAGGCTTCACAGGGCTCAGCATATAGCTTTACTCATGCCTGATAATTACTACAGCAACATGTAGAGCTGGTTGAGTGAAGAAGCAAGATGTATCAGATTGCTTCTGGAGAGATCCATGTGTATTCTTCCTGAGATCTCCCTAAATATATAATTTCAAGTATGCTGTTTCCCAGAAATGAACTATAACAACAAGAAAGTCCATGTGAAACTTCGAGCTTAAGGAATTTGCAGGTGGGGCGGTGGGAATTCAGGGACGATTATATAGGCAAACTCTGTCCACCCACAACTATCAAAATTCTAGAATTCCAGAAAGAAATCAGATGCTCACCATCAATCACATTGTTTGTACAGTCTCATTAGGCTAGTATGATCAAGCAATCTTATCAATTACTGACAGAGGATCAGTTTAAAAGCCAAGTTCCCAGAGGCCAACCAACACCCATCTCTGTCAGCAGGTCCTCCTAAAGCCCTGGACTGCCACACTAACTCATGCCTGCACATCATTTAAAAAGGTGTTACTCATGAAAGTTAAGTGACAAATAAGATATAAAATAAGAAAAGTAGAAGAGCAAGAATTAACTATTGGGTTATAACCATACATATGAGTTCAGCCATCTATAAAAATTGATAATAAATTGGGCACCTGGTTAATATTTTATAATATCATATTCATATAATAATATAATAATAATAATAATTGATAATAAATTGGGCACCTGTTCAGCAGGGAGCCTGCATCCTCCTCTCTCTCTCTGCCTGCCTCTCTGCCTACTTGTGATCTCTGTCTGTCAAATAAATAAATAAAATATTTTTAAAAATTGATAATAAATCAATTTAAAATCAATTTTAAAAATTGATAATAAATTGATTGCTTGAAGTAATGAGGAAAATTAGGCTATATAAAGCTTTTAAAGAATAAAATTTATCAATGATCAACCTGTGAAAATGAAGGAAAGAATGTAAAGTATAAAAATTTAAGAATGAGTCTGAATATATGAGATATCAAATATTAATGACAACTTGTAACAGGCAGAATATGTGACTAGCACATCTTTGTAAAACAAGTAGAGAAACAGGTCAGGAAATTGCATTCAATTTCCCTCAACTTTTACAACACCATGATATACACGTGTCTTTTGCTTCACAGTTTAATTTCTGAATTATCAGATTGATATATGGACCCTACTTTTGAATGTATACCAAAGAATTCTTTATATTGCTTTAAAAACTGAATTTAAAAATTCAATATAATGTCTTCACAAATTCTGTTTTACAGGTATGAAAGTAATGGCATAACTTAATAATTTGTTATTATAGTAATGTTATTTGTGCATTTTAATTATTTTTGGTCAGAATATTTTATCACAACTTCAAGAATTTGCATGTTACCATCAATCTCTATAACAGTATCCATATTTATATCTTTATCCATACCCAAATCAAATTTTTCATCTTGCTTACTGATAGTTTTACTAGAGATTCAAAAAGCAAAGACAAAAACAAATTAACTTGTTTTCCTTTGATCCCACAATATTTCTTCTCACAGCAATTTTAATGGTTATATATATAAATATGGCAATAATGTTCATTAAGAGAATAGCTAAGCAATATGGCAATTGTATAACAGTGTTCCAATAAAGGTAATTGATTCTATTGCCTTTGACAAGTTCCACCAGTAAAATCCCAGGAATCTCAGTATCCTTCATACCAATGCTTCCTTGGAAAATCTTCAGGATAAGTTTATCAATCTTATTACTTCTTTCAAAGAACCAGCTCCTAGTTTTGTTGATCTGCTCTTCTGTTCTTTTGGTTTCTATTTCATTGATTTCTGCTCTGATCTTTATTATTTCTCTTCTCCTGCTGGGTTTAGGCTTTCTTTGCTGTTCTTTCTCCAACTCCTTTAGGTTTGTGGTTAGCTTGTGTACTTGAGACCTTTCTTATTTTTGAGAAAGGCATGTATCACTATATACTTTTTTTCTCAGGACTGCCTTTATTGTGTCTCAAATATTTTGAACAGTTGTGTTCATTTTCATTTGTTTCCATGATTTGTTTTTCAGTTCTTCTTTAATTTCCTGGTTGACGCATTCATTATTCAGTAGGATGCTGTTTAGCCTCCATGTATCTGAGTTCTTTCCAACTTTCTTCTTGTGGTTGAGTTCTAGTTTCAAGAGAAGAATGTATATTCTGTTACTTTGGGATGGAATGTTCTGAATGTATCTGTGATGTCTATCTGGTCCAGTGTGTCATTTAAAGCCACCCTTATTTCATTGTTGATCTTTTGCTTAGATGGTCTGTGCATTTCAGTGAGCGAGGTGTTAAAGCTCCCTACTTTTATTGTATTATTGTCAATGTGTTTCTTTGATTTTATTATTAATTGGTATATATAATTAGCTGCTCCCATGTTAAGGCATAGATATTTAAAATTGTTAGGTCTTCTTGTTGGACAGACTCTTTGAGTATGATAGAGTGTCCTTCCTCAATTTTTTATGATAGGCTTTGGCTTAAAATCTAACTTATCTGATATAAAGATTGCCACCCCAGGTTTCTTTTGGTGCCCATTAGCATTGTAAATTCTTTTCCACACCTTCACTTTAAATCTGGAGGTGTCTTTGGGTCTAAAATGAGTTTCTTGTAGACAGCATATTGATGGCTCTTGGTGTTATTGCTGTTGTTGTTGTTATTTAATCCATTCTGATACTCTGTGTCTGTTGACTGGGGCATTTAGCCCATTTACATTCAGGATAACTATTGAACGATATAAATTTAGTGCCACTGTATTGCCTGTAAGGTGACTGTTACTGTATATTGTCTCTGTTCCTTTCTGGTTTGTTACTTTCAGGCTCTCTCTTTGCTTAGAGGACCCCTTTCAATATTTCCCATAGGGCTGGTTTGGTGTTTGCAAATTATTTTAGTTTTTGTTTGTCCTGGAAGCTTTTATCTCTCCTTCTAGTTTCAATGAGAGCCTAGCTGGATATAGTATTCTTGGCTGCATATTTTTCTCATTTAGTGCTCTGAATATATCATGCCAGACCTTTCTGGCCTGCCAAGTCTCAGTGGATAGGTCGGCTGCCAATCTAATATTTCTACCATTGTAGGTTGCAGACCTCCTATACCAAACTGCTTTCAGGAATTTCTCTTTGTCTCTGAGACTTGTAAGTTTTATTATTAGATGATGGGGTGTTGACCTACCTTTGTTGTTTTTGAGGGAGATTCTCTGTGCCTCCTGGATTTTGATGCTTGTTCCCTTTGCCATATTAGAGAAATTCTCTACTATAATTTGCTCCAATATATCTTCTGGCCCCCTTCTTTCTTCTTCTTCTAGGTCTCAATTATTCTAACATTGTTTCATCTTATGGTATCATAAGATATGGTAACACTTATCTCTCAAATTTTCCCCTCATGGTACAGTAGTTGTTTGTCTCTCTCTTCCTCAACTTCTTTAATCTCCATCATTTGGTCTTCTATATCACTAATTCTCTCCTCTGCCTCATTTATCTGAGCAGTAAGGGCCTCCATTTTTTATTGGACCTTCTTTTTTTTTTTTTTTTTTTTAATTTCAACTTGCTTAGATTATAGTTCTTTTATTTTTTCAGGAAGGGATTTCATTTCTCCTGAAAGGGATTCTCCAGTATCTTCCATTCTTTTTTCAACCCAGCTAGCACCTTGATAATCATCATTCTGAACTCTACTTCTAACATCTTACAATTGTCTGCATTGATTAGGTCTCTAGTTGTTGGTGCTACCTCTTGTTCTTTTTTGGGGGGGGGGTGAGTTTTTCCTCCTTGTCATTTTATCCCAACAAATATAGATGAATGAGAGAATGAAATACTAAAAGGGTAGCAACAACCCTAGAAAACTATACTCTAACTAAATCAGAAGAGACCTGAAACTGGGGGTAGAAGAAAGGAGTAAAAAAAAAAAAAAAGAAAGAAAGAAAAAATTATATATATATATATTAGACTGGTGAATAGAACAGAGCCCCACACGTAATTTTGGTCTGTTAGAAGAAATTGCCTCCCAAAATTTTAAAGGCACACACACACACACACAAATAAGGGTAAACACGATGATTGGATTGAATATGACTGTAAAGATGAAAATTTAAAAAGATTCTAAAAATGGAATTGATAAGATAAGAAGTTTGTTGAAAAAAGAAAAAAAAGAGGAAAGAATGTGATCAGGCTGGAGACTAGAACAAAAGCCATGTGCTATATTTAGGGTATATTTTGATATTTTAGAAAAACTGTAACCCAAAATTTAAAAAAAAGAGAAACCTATATGCATACCAAAAATATGGTTAAATACAATGAAGAGATACAATATAAGTATAACAGTGAATATGATCCCTCTGCAGGATGTTTTCATTCAGCCCAAAGATCCAACAAATGCCAAAAAAACATGAATAGTGTCAACAAAACTAGGAAAGATTTTTTAAAAGATATTGATAAGATAAAATAGTTTTAAAAAAATTAAAATAGGAAAGAGGAGAAATTTTTTAAAATAGAAGAAAAAAAATAAAATTAAGAAAAAAAATTACCTTTGAAAGACTAAAGAATCATGGGGGTGGGGAGCATGAATTCAATGTGTTGTATTCCCGTAGCTCTGAAGTTTTGCAGTTCTCATTGATTGGTGAACTTGGTCTTGACTGGATATTCTTGTTGATCTTCTGGGGGAAGAGGCCTGTTGCAGTGATTCTCAAATGTTTTTGCCCAAAGCAGAATTGCACTGCCCTTACCAGGGGCCAGGTTAAGTAATTTGCTCAGGTTTGCTCTCAGTAGTTTTGTTCCCTGAACATTCTAAGTATAGTTCTGGAGGACAGGAATGAAGATTGCAGCCTCCCAATCTCCAGCCCCATAGGAGCTGAGTGTTTGGGGCCCCACTCCTCACTGCACCTTCAGAGAAAAGCAGTCAATCAATTCCTTCTCCCTGGTCTCAGTCCATGCTCCATGCTCACCTGGCCTGTTACGGAGCATTTCTATCTCTGGCACAGAGCCCCATTTGGAGTCTCCAAACCAAGCAGATCCCTGCAGTGTGCACCAGCACCAGTCCTCTGTGCCAGAGGAGGAAGAAGAAGGTCTCCCTAGACCTGCCACTTGTGGGTCCCTGTTTGAAGAGCAGTGGCCCAATTATGCTTCAGATCACCGTTTAAGGTAACCCTGAGATGAAAGCCCCCCACCCCCACCCTTTAGCTCCATCTCTGCAGCCAGCTTGCCCTCTCTAATAGCTGGGAGCTCTGACACACTCAGATATCTCTGGTGTTTTTGTGGCCCCTTGCATCCTGAGACCACATTTTCTCAGTGAGGGCTCCACCCCCCACTTAGTCTCTGTACCAATGTTCCTCAGAGGAGCAGACTTCTAAAAGTTCCAATTTTGTGCTCGGCTGCTCTACTGCTTCCTGGAAGCTGGTGCCTCCCCCCGGAGTCTCTCTTCCCATATATCACCTCAGATTTACTTCTCTGCACATCCTACCTTGCAGAAAGTAGTCATTTTTCTGTTTCTAGAATTGCTGCTCTTCTCTTTAATCTCCTGTTGAGTTTGTAGGTGTTCAGAATGATTTGATAAATATCTAGCTGAACTCTTGGGACCTGAGGATATTTACGTCTCCTACTCCTTTGCCATCTTGCTCCTTCTCCTCATCTAACTTGTATTATGCATTATATTAAAATTGTGTCTAGGGCCATCCGGGTGGCCCAATTGGTTAAGTGTCTGCCTTCAGCTGAGATCATGATCCCAGAGTCCTGGAATTGTGCCCTGAATTGCTCTTTCTGCTCAGCAGAGAGCTTGTCTCTCCCTCTCCCTCTGCCTGCTCCTCCCCCTGCTTATGTGTGCTCTCTCTCTGTGTCAAATAAATAGATAAAATATTTTAAATATATATATTTTATTTTTTAAAGATTTTTTTATTTATTTGACAGAAACACATTGAGAGAGGGAACACAAGCAGGAGGAGTAGGAGAGGGAGAAACAGGCTTCCTGCTGAGAAGGGAGCCTGATGCAGGGCTCAGTCCCAGGACCCTTGGATCATAAGCTGGCAGGCACTTAACAACTAAGCCACCCAGGCTTCCCCCAAAATATATATATTAGGTATAACAAATAATGTAACAAATCATGGCTGAATTCTTTGCTCTGGCTCTGTTTTACTTTGATAGTTTTTAAGAGTTTTCTTACCTTAAGACTAAAAG
Organism: Mustela erminea; assembly: GCF_009829155.1. Classification (NCBI taxonomy): domain Eukaryota; kingdom Metazoa; phylum Chordata; class Mammalia; order Carnivora; family Mustelidae; genus Mustela; species Mustela erminea. The sequence continues at coordinate 58,169,743 of NC_045625.1, forward strand.
CACAAGTTACAAAGGTTGAGCAAGAAGCCTATCCAAAGATTGTCTTCAAAATAAACTCCCTTTTAGAAATCAGTCCTTCTTCTTTGAACAAGTTTTACAACTCAACCCTCTCTTCCATCAAAAAGAGTCTCTTTGGCTCCTCAAGTAAGTAAATAGTTTCAAGTTTGATCTGGCCTCTAAATGAAGCCTAGGTACATCTGAATGTATGCTAGTTACATAACACAGATCTTTATTCTAGGATTTCCACCCCACATTTAAAATTAGTTTATTCCACACCAATGTTGCTTGGCAAGTTATTAAGATGTGTTTTCTAGTAAATTGGATATCATTCAATTCCACAAACATTCACCATACCTGCTATGGCCTTGGCACTATAGATGCAACACCGTATATACATTAGGTTATTTTCCAGCCAACTATTTAAATTATATTGTAACTAAAACACAACACAGGCAATCATGAAGAAACTAAAACTATGAATATTAGTTTTTGAAGGAAGACACACTCAATGTTCCAACTTACAGTGACATGTAATTATTTTTCTCTGTCCCTGTTCTCCAAAGTGATGATGTCCCTTTCTTGATCTGGCTTCATTTTGTCCTCATCTTCCTAAAGATGATTTGGTGCTAGATTCTTTTTGGAAAGTCACTTTTGACAGTGGACATATAATAAGATATTTCCTGAGTGACAAAGATGGAAGTCATAAAGAATAATTGGGAGTGAAGTTTTTGAGATTCTATATGCAGTCAACTTCCAAGACCACCCTTCTCAGGTTTTCCTGTATCAAAAGGAAAGGCAAATAAAATCAAATGGTGTCTTTTTTTTTATTTGAGACTTCATAGAGATGATGGCAGGGCAAAACACGAAAGAACAAATATGACACTCTAGAAAATTTGAAATACTTCTTCACCTCACAAACACACATATTAGTACACTACTCATTAATCATTAAGTAAATTTTGTAATTAGAGTATATTTAGTCTACAGGTGGACATAGCCTCAAGACAAATTATTTAAAATAAAGGAAAGAGCACTTGCATAGCTTCAGTTCACTGGGTACCCTTTTTTAATATCTCATTAATCTGGGGAACTTCTATTCTTAGCAATAATGTCCTGTGGGATATGCCTCTGCTGTTGCTTGGAGTGTCAGCTTTTTCCATGTTTTGCTTAGACCAGATGTGTGCATGTCGTTCTTCTCTTAGGATTCAGGTAACACACAGACATATCAGCAAATGTCTACCTTAAACAAGCATATTTGTTAATGAGAGAACTGCTTAAAAGTGTCAGGCTGATACCTGCTACAGTTTTCAATAAGATGCTGTTTTCAGGCTGCTTTTGGCAAGGAAACTCTCCACCAAGTTCCACTTTACAACTGTTTTACAGTCCCTGAGGTTAGCCCTCTGTCAGGTGATGAGTAGGTGTTTAAAAGGGATGTGTCAGTGTGATTTAAGTTTTGGGTGTGGTTGTGAAGCCTAATGTTATTTCTCTGACACTTTTTTATTGGGAAAACAGCTGCCTACAGTCCATCTTACTTTCTAGTTGCAAACTGTAGCTATGGTTTGGATGCAGAAATGGTACAGATCATCTAGAGAACTAAAGAACCACATCAATGTCTAATTGAACTCAAAGGGTCCACATTGTTAACCAGATTTTAACTGATATTCTTATGTTCATTAAAAAAACATAATTTCCACTTGAGCATGACACCCACCAAAAGGATATTTTTGGTTGTCCTTCATAACCTTCCAATCTTTCTCAAGCATCCCAAATTTTATCCTCAGCCACACTTAAATAAATCCATACTTTCCTCAGTCATCCTTTGATATATGGTAATTACTACATTTATTTGAGATAAAATTATTTTGTTGGATATATTTTGTTTATTGACTTAACTAAAGTGGTCTGAAAATATTATAGTTGAGTAATTATAAGACCTTAAACCTAAGCACATAATAGCCTGGGGCTACTACGAACACCTGATTTGATTAAAGCTTAAGGACTAACAGAGGAAAACTACAATGGGCAGATCTAGCACCAAATTAAAGTGAGTATTAAAAAACTTAGTATGCTTTTCTTGGAAATAGAAACATCTCCCTTCCAGAGACAGGCCCAGGTTTTCTGGGCCTGAAGCTTATAAAAGTTCTATACTTCTGTAAGAAAAAGCACACAATGTGTGCCTGGGTGGCTCAGTTGGTTAAGCATCTGACTTGAACTTCTCTCTCCTTTCTACACATCCTTGCCTTTATCCCTCAACTCCAAGAGTCCCTATCTCCCCTTTAGAACCAACTGTGAAGGGATAACTAAGATTTCCTTTTGACATCCTTGTCTCAAACTCTCCCAATGAAACCAGACCTACCCTTTCATAAGACAAAGAGTTTTCCAAAAACAAAGCTCCATTTACTTATAAGGTACATCCCCAACCCCATTTCCATAATTAAATAATAAAATATAAAGGTACTTATTTTTTATTAAATGACATTTAAAAAAAATAATGTGAACTCATTAGCAGTGGCTGGCATATACATGATAGACAATTACTGATTCTGGTGATCACTTTGCTGTTAGTAGTTGTTGAGACAGCAGCTCTAATAGGTATTATTTAATATTAATAATGATCATTAACATTACATTTACAAACAGAACATAATTTTATTTTTTCCCTATGTCTCTGTTCCAGATCATAGCTATATCTACTCTTTTGAAGTTTTTATTTTTGTCAGTAATGGGGAAACAGGAAAAATACAAACTTTTGTAAATTCCATATTTCATTATTTTTGCCCTAATTAGTAAAAAGCCTGTGTTTTTAGGTACACAGACTACTGAAGTACCAAACATAGGCACTTAAATACACCCAGTCTGAGATTTACCTTGGAATTTTGTTTTATGAGTAAGTGGTTCAGGAAGGTGATGGCATAAAGATCAAAGTCAGAATGGGGCTGGTGGCCGGTTTTGGGAGAAGGTAGTAGAGAATGTCACACTTTGCACTCTTTGTTTGGAGAAAAAATAAACCTTAGAGCTCCCTCTGCAATCTACTAGTAGGACATCTAGGTTGTGTCTACTTAAGGATTGAGGAAAATTTAATACTCAGGTTACAGTGCTATTTCTTAATGAACGATGTGGGACTTGAGGTATACTTTGAATTGTTTTGTAAATATGGATACATAAAAATAGAGGATTTTTATAGGCAGAAACAAGAGAAATGGGGCAAGAATTAATGATAAACTTAGATCTTACACTAATTGGTATCACAAACTGCATATAGTAGAATTGTCTCTAAAATTCCTTCTTAAGCCCGTTGTGTTGTTGATATTATGCTATTGTTGTTATTTGTTGTTGTTTGGACTACAGTCAACAGTCCAGTCTGGAGTGCCCTGATATACCGCAACACTTTGGGCCATGCCACCTTTTTATTGAATAATATTTGCCTATTTTAATTTTAATCTAAACAAAGTGCAATTAGGGAATAAATCTGCTTCCAAACTGAAAAACACCCCAAAGCCAACTCTAAATGATTTTGGAATCATTCAGTATTTAGGATTATCCACAACACTACTTCCTTCCAATTACATGGCTAAACAAAAGTAATTTGAAACAAAATCTCTATGAATTTGGCATATTTAATCATTAGGATGGGGTTTAATTACTACTGATCATTGGAACCTTAATATCTATTACAGGCAAGCTAAAAATTTAATAAGATTAATGAAGAATATTGTAAATATTAAAGAGATTTTTAGAAATTAATCTATTTATATTTATAAATATTTATATTTATAAATATTTATATTTATCTATTATAATCTATTAATCTATTAAAATGATCTATTTTGCTACAAATAACAAAATTCTACAGCCCTACCTAGTAATAAAATATAATAGGTATATTTTATCAAATGCAAATAAATATAAACTGCTGATAATGTATTTTCTTCTATCTTCTATCTCTGAGATCTATTCTTTTTTTTTTTTTCTTTTCTATTAGAATCTATAGAACTGTTCCTTTGGAAGGGGACATGAGGGAAGTGTTATGAGAAAGTTTAATATTTGGTCTGGAAACATTTTTTAACATAGGTGATCCAGAGAAAACTGCCCACTTAGGGTTTAATCATTGGCTCTTTGAATGGATTTCTTAAAAAAGAAATTTTAAATTTGGTTGTGGATTCTTCTTAAGTATGTTATAAAGTAAACTATTTGTGAAATATATATGATCATTGATGCCTATTTAAAACTATAGGAACTTTTTGGAAAACCCAACATATTTAATATTTGTCTTTATTATGTCTAAGAATATTATAAAGAAACAATTATGTATTCTAATAGATACACTTCAAAGTACATTGACATATGACTCATTATAGTTTAATTTAGTAGTATAATAATTTTAACTACATGATTTGTATTCAGAGACCTAGACTGGAAAATTGTTAGTTGTATGACTTTGGTTAATGTATTGACTTCCTTCATCCTCAATTTCTCCATCAATAAAATGGGGATAATAATCACAGCTGTTGTTAATATTAAAAATAGTTAATACTAGGATGCCTGGGTGGCTCAGTTGGTTAAATGTCTAACTCTTAATTTTGGTTCAGGCCATGATCTCAGGGTTGTGAGATTGAGACCCATATCAGGTTCTACATTGGGTGTCTAGCCTGCTGAAGGTTTTCTCGCCCCTTCTCTCTCTGATCTTCTCTCTCTCCCTCTCACTCATAAGAAAAAATAAAATTAAAAAAAAAAGTAAATGCTTAGAACAAGCATTTGGCTTTCAAAACCATTCAACTAAACTGAGTCATGTTTTTATGACTAGTAGGAAAATCATACATAATAATGCACATAAAACATTTAGCACAAAGCCTGCCATACTGAAAGTACTCAATAATTATTTGTTGTTATTGTTATTATGAAGTGTAAAATGCTTAGCACTGAATGTAGTCGATATTCATTAACTATCAGTTTCCTCTTGCTTTCCTATGCAACATACATATATCCCTGAGGAATCTGTGTGGATTGGTGCAGTGTCATTGTCTTTCATGCTAAACAGACTTATATTTCTGTCACTCCTTTGCTACTTCCAAACTATGTGACTTGTACAATCGTAATAATGAATTCTCGAACAAAACATTGTGAAAGACTTTGAAATGGGTCCAGCTGGGTGCCTTCGATGGAAAACTGGGTGTTTTCTAAGCATGTCCTCTTAGACTGTCTGATTCTCATGGGTCTCTGTGCCTCTCATTATCTTGGAGATATTATACAGCTTTGTACATTGTAGATAACTAATAACGATGAACATGATTATTTTCCATACACATGAAAATAAGTTTTGTTCTAACAAAATATGCCTGAGTTCTCTTCCATCCTGTGGAATGCATAAGTTTTGCATTATTTGTAAATAGATTTTATTATTACTTAATTTGTGTGTGTGTGTGTGTGTGTGTGTGTGTGTGTGTGTGTTTGTCTATATTTTAGTTCTCCTTAGAACGAACTGTAGTATCTTACCGGTTTCCTCATTAACTGATGAGCTAAGTAAAATGTTTGGCATATATTCATTTTATATCTGTATGAGAGTTATGATTATATGGTTATACTCTCTTCTAAAAATGATACTTTTACATGCTTGATACATTTTAGATACTCTTACTACCAGAACTATTCTAAATATTCTTTAATGTATTAACCTTAGAAGTCAGAAATACTATGCCTTGGGCTTCCTGGGTGGCTCAGTTGGTTAAGCCAGTGCCTTTGGCTCAGGTTGTGGTCCCAGAGTACTGGGACCAGTCCTGCATTGGGCTCCCAGCTCCATAGGGAGTCTACTTCTACCACTGACCTTCACCCCTTTCATGCTCTCTTTCATTCTCACTCACTCTCTCTCTCAAATAAATAAAGAAAAACCTTAAAAAAAAAGAAAGAAGAGAAAAGAAATACTACACCTGGATGCATGGCATCCTTTTAAAAGACTTATAACAGATGTGCTCAATCTAGTGTACCATAGAAGGACAAGACTATAAATATGGTTGAAATAATAAGTCTAGAATCTCTAGTTGTTCAACCATGGGCAAATCACTTATATTTCCTCTTCCAAGAAATGGAGACAATAATGTCTGCCTCATAGGATTGTTGTTGAGATTGATTGCGATAGTGGAGACATGCAGTTAGCTCAGTACCAAACACATCAATGAACAGTAGTGATTGCTATTATGGAAATTCAGCATCTGACCAGGTAGTCCATTTCACTGCTTAATAGTTCTCATACTTAGCAGGTGTTTCTTACAAGGAGCTCTAATCTTGCCTGTTGTCACTTTCATTTTCTAGTTTGCTTGTTTATTTGGTTTGGTATTCTGTCATTTTACTTCTTTCCACATGACCATAGTTCAAATTTTTTAGTACAAATAGTATTTATATTCTGAATAGCTCTTTCAAGTTAAATATCCCTTCTTCCTTTAGCTGATTTTAGTATCGCATATTTCCCAGATTCTTTACCTACCTGGTTATCTTGTAGTTTATAAAGGTTATCATCAAATTACTCTGTTTAGAACTTAACACCAAATCCTCCTTGTGATCTGAACTATTGGTCAAGGCATGTATTTCCAGGAATTCAACACAAGGATACTTTCCATTTATTAATTCTGATACATTTTGACTCATTTTGAGTTTATTATAGCTGACTAATATCTTCAAGTCTTTTTTCCTACCTTCACTCTCTCTCTTTCTTTTCCTTGCACATTTGGCATTTTGAATCAAAAGTTAGAAATTTATATGTATCATTATTGATAATAGTAATAGTCAATCATATTAGGTACCACATTTAATACAGAAAACAACCTTTGGAAGTAGTTACTCTTACGGATTTAGATCAAGTATATGAAGCACATATTATTTCTTTTGGGCAAGTAGGAGTTAGTTAATAAATGTTACCAGTTTCTTCTAGTCATTTAGCACTTAACCTCTAATTTATTGCTTTCCTAATCATTGTCCAGGGAATCTCACAGGTAGGTCACCTGAGCTGCTGTCTAATCTCCATCAGGCTAGGCACAATTTACCTATCGTCCCTATGGAAAGAAAGTGGCATCTGTTCATCAGATATTTCTTATTGTTTTTTTCCCCAGTGAGAAAAGTACCAAGTGAGAGTTCTCAGTCTATAGTTAGTTTACTTTACAGTTTAGTTTTCAGTTTAGTTCTCAGTCGATAGTTAGTTTACTTTATAGTTTAGTTTACTTTCGGCTTAGATGCTAAAAATCAATTTACATTTAGTCATTTAAACCATGTTTAGAGTCCTGCTTTACAGTGCTACTATTTCTCCCATTTAAATTTTTAAAAGAAATTTTAAGATTTTATTTATTTATTTGACAGAGAGAGATCACAAGTAGGCAGAGAGGCAGGCAGAGAGAGAGGTGGAAGCAGGCTCCCTGCTGAGCAGAGAGCCTGATGTGGGGCTCTATCCCACAACCCTGGGATCATGACCTGAGCTGAAGGCAATGGCTTTAACCCATTGAGCCACCCAGGTGCCCCTCCAATGGAGCTTTAAACTAGAAAAGAGTAGATAGAAAATAAATAGTAAATTATGTAGTGTCATTAGCAGAGTAAGAAAAATGAGATTGTATGGAGGGACATGATTATAAATTTAAAAAGTTAGCACAGACTTGAATGAGGTGGTGTTTAAAAAAAAAAAAGTTTAGAAGGAAGTAAGTGAATACAGCCTGATTATATCTAAGGAGATATAATTGTAGTTAGAGGAAACAACCAATGCAAAGGTTCTTATTTTGGGCTATGCTTAATATTGAGAAACAGAATAATGAGGCCAGAGATAATGGCACTGGAAATCAAGGGACCACAAGGACTTCACTCATGAGATGCATAGCCATTGGAGGGTTTTTAAGAGAGCAGTGACATGATCTGACTCATGTTCAGAATAGATGTTTTTAATCATTTTTGTGCCATGAATTCTTTTTGGGTGTTTCCAATTGGAATCATTTTTATTTGAGGTCCATTTCAATATGGACTATTAGAAGAATGTTTTGATGTTAATATCACTAATGTGTAGATAATACAAAGTAAACCGTATCACACATTTGTGATAGAGTAAAATACATGATTCATTAAAAATCCACCATGAATATAATAAATTTTGTAATTTTAAAATAATGATGGATATAAATGATATTTCAAGATATCTATGGCAACTAAAATGTGATATGAAAACACCTTTAAATTATTTGGTGACCAAAATGGGAATACTGTTAAGAATACCATGACTTGTTGTCTATTTTCATAATCAGTGAAATGACTCCTTAAACTCTATCCAAATTAGTAACATTGGTTTTTATGTATGTTGTAATGAAATCAAGAGTAGAAGCAGAAACTAATAATCTATGTATCATGTGATTTAACTTAGACTGGCATTTTGCCACTTAGAAATAAAGATATGTTTATAATGATGTGGCTATTTCAATATGTAACTGCAAGCCTTCTATGGTCTGGATGTTCAAATGTAAGAAAGAAAGAAAGAAATTACACTTTAGCTTATATTTAGTTTATCATGGTAAGTCTGATACAGTTACAGGTATAAATATGGAGAAAGTAAGAGTTTACTCCCTTGAAGATGACCACATTTTCCCCTAGGAGCATATTTACTTAGGAGATAGATCATATGGATATAGGTCTTTGTTTGAGATACACACACACACACACACACACACACACACACACACACACTCTATTTCCCAATTTATGATATGCATTTTTTCTCCTATATTTAAAAGGAACCTAGACAGAAAAAAAATAACTAAAATATCACCAATACCCTACTTGTGTTACATTATTTGAGTTGTAATCCAAGCCTAAAATAGTTTAGTTTTCAAAAGGAAATACACCTACACAAATTTACACCAAATCTCTCTCAAGTGGAAAAGAAATCATAAAATTTTAACAAATATCATTTCATTTTAAATGCCTTACTCTCATGTAGATCTTAAAACACAGCAAAGTTGAAAGTGAATGTTATTCTGGGCCTTAAAACAAAGAAAGTTTTGCATTAATTTTCAATGTCTTAGCCAAATCATGAAGAAACAAAAGAATCTATTTTGGAAATTTCATCATGTTAACTTATAATCTAAAAGTCATTTTAGTCACTAGATTATCGATAAGCAGTGTAATTTTATAGACCTCATTAAAATGTTCCACTCTTTCAGGGTGCCTCAGTGGCTCAGTTGGTTAAAATGTTCCACTCTTTCAGAATGTGCTAGAATGTACTCTTTTACTTTACATATCACAATTCAGTAAGTATACATTATACCTAAGAAAGTTCACATATCAACTCTGTGTTAAATGTATGGCATTAAATATATGGAAAGTATATTCAACTGATTGTGACTTTCATACCTGCATTGCTTGTTTTTGCCTAATCCCCATTTTAAAATATCTGGACACACCAAGTAGAGTATAGTGTGTAGATTTTCTTTTTAATCGACATATTTTTGTTGCTTCTGAAATAGATGTCAACCTAAGCTTTGTCCTTGCCACAGGTTATGAAAGACAGTACTTTGAAGGCTTTTTTGTTTTGTTTTGTTTTGTTTTATTTTGGTAATCCGGTAAGGCATGTTCTGAGGAAAAAGTTGAAGAACTCTCTTTAAAAAATCATAATAAACTTTCAAGAAGGGTTTAGACACAGTAATAAGGCCGCACCTGAGTGGCTCAGTGTGTTAAAGCCTCTGCCTTCGGCTTGAGTCATGATCCCAGGGTCCTGGGATGGAGCCCCACATCAGGCTCTCTGCTCTGCAGGGAGCCTGCTTCCTCATCTCTCTCTCTGCCTGTCTTTCTGCCTACTTGTGATCTCTGTCAAATAAATAAATAAAATCTTAAAAAAAAACCCGCAGTAATAATAGCAGACTATTATAATTCCTTAGAAAATTCTGTAATAAAATTTTGTTTCTTTCCATATTTCTATTGATATTCTAAGTAGAACTTGAGATTTAAAAGTTGGGAATATAACATATGAATCAGCTTAACATTTAAGAACATGCATTATTAAAAAGGTGTTGTTAAAATGTCATATTGTAGGAGCTACATTAGCATTGTTTTAAAGGTTAGCTATATTACACGTGTCTTTAGAATCTCAAGGAGTCTATAAAATTTAACTATATATGCATACGTGTATATTTCATATCTACATAGATATTTTACATATTCAGGCATATACATGCATATGTGCACACACACAAATATATTTATAAGTAGATATATGATAAATATTTACTTGTGGGCATGAAATGCATATATACAGAGAGATAAAGAGACGGTCATTTTATAATAACAGGGATCAGCCCTGCGAGCTAGTAAGTGGATAGAGTGAATGTAGTGATTTTGTGAATTGCCTTTATAGCCTAAGAATCAAGAAAATATAGGAAAGCTTTTCTGCTGCTTTGGCCGAAAGTGGTTCTTTGTTGGATCCATATCCTATTTCTGTTGACCCCTTGAATAGGGTGGCTCAGCTGTTCTTTGCTTTCATGTCTTATCTCATTTTATCCTAACAACTCTATAAAGGCACATATTATTCTCTCCAGGTTATGGGTGATAAAACCAAGGGATTGAATGACTTCTATAATGGCACACTGCTGTTCTTTCCACCTTTAGAGCACTTTGATTTCCACAGCATTTTCAGTGTTTATCAGTGGAGAGTGGGATTTAAGGCTATCTGCATCAGAATCAAATCACATAAGATTGTTTTTTAAAAAAAAAAAGTACATTTTTGATAAGTACCTGCAACTTGTCAAAGCAGAATCTAAAAGAGGAGACACTGGAGTATGCATTTGGTACCAACAACCAAAGTCATTATTTTGTTTATGAAAAAGCTAAGGTTATGGTTAACAGAAAATGAGCCCTAGATCCCTGACTGCTGAGTTATTGTCTACAGCCTTGTTCACAAAATGTGGTCTGTACACCACCAACACTGGTGTAACTGGAAGGTTGTTAGCACAGGCCCACAGTGAAGTTTAGCATGTATGATCTCCAGGTGACTTGTCTGCATATTAGTGTGTGAGAAGTCCTGCCTTAAGACTTTTTTATTATTCACCCCATTTGGTATTTCCCAAACTCTTTTATAATACCAGTGAGGATCAGGGGGCATTGTCAACCATGACTATCCCCAGACTTTTCCCTGGAGGTTGGTTCTCTATGTCTGAGGAGGTGTCTGGAATCAGAAATGTTCAGAAAGCACCTCAGATGATCATTGTCATTGGATAAGTTTGTAAAACATCATTTCTATGATCTTTATGCAAACTCTGGTGTGTATACTGTTGGTTATTGGAGTTTAGGACTGGCATTTGAGTCACTGATCAACAGACAGTTGGAACAAATTATCTGTATCAGTAGAGAGGCAGCAGGGCGTGAGGATGCTGAGTGCATGGATACAAGTGTGTGCCGATGTTATTTAAATTCTCTGACCCTCAATGTCCTCATTTGTAAAATGAGAACAATAATCCTATATACTTTATGGAATTTCTGTATAAATGAATTTATTTATAAAGAATAAATTCATTTATAAAAAATAAATGAATTTTTATGAAGAACCCTAAAAGAGTTCCTGCTTACCTAATATTACTAATATGTAGCTTCCCTACAAAGCCCTTTATAATGGGGCCCTTGACTTTTTGTTTGTACTTCTCCAAAGACTGCAGTGTCTCTTTGCCAGCTTTCTTTCTTGAGAGTAAGATTAGATTTTGGAATTTAGATCCCTGTACTCTGAATTCATCTTCCTCTCTTCCTCCTCCTCCCCAATGTAGGCAAAAGTCCGTGGTTAAAGTTTTGGACATGAAAGAGCTCCTTAGGGCCACCTGCTAGCTGCACCCCAATTTCAACCGCAGATGTTCAAACTCTATTTCAAGCCAGGTGGGTGTTATAATATCCATGTTGTGACTAAAAGAAACCTTAAAAAAATGAGGTATGCAAAGAGGCAGCAGAGAGAATTGTCAAATATTGAGCAGTATTTGATATAAATGACTTTATCTGCATCAATGCCCTACAGAGATATTTTAGAGGTAGTTTAACTGACAGATTATATATTTTTGCTAAAGCCAGAGAGTAAGGGATCCTGATTCCAAATCCAGGTCTCATGGTGTCTGTAGCTAGAGCTTTTTCCATTAGAGTAATATAGTCTCCATATTTCAGAAAGGAGTTAAGGAAATGTAGAGAATGCAATACAGTTCAAGATAAAACACTGCAGGAAAAAGGAGAATGGTGATAAAGTTAATATAATAGCCATTTTGAATATTTACAATGGATCAAGTTTTATGAGTTTCACATGTGTTAACCAATCCAGTCTCTGAAGTAATCGTCATTATGATTGTAGTCCTCATTCTACGAATTAAGAAATTCAGGACCAGAAATATTAAGTAAATAGTCCAAGGGCACAATAAGGGTTGGAGCAAGCATTGGAAAGTAGGGAGCCAAAGTCCAAGTCTGAGCTCTTAACCTCTGTATTGTACAGTCCCCCCAAAGCTGAGCTCCCAAGTGTGACTTTATCTCTACTCATTCAGGTAGGTGGGGGCACAAAGGAAACCATTAGAAATTCAACTTTTTATTTTACTTATTTATTTATTTATTTTTAATTTGATTTTAATTTTTATTTATTTATTTTTTTGCCATGAGTAGATGTATCAGTTAATCTGTAAATCCCCCCCCCCCCAGGGTTCAATTTAAGTAAGGACTTTTTATGTGTTTTGACCATTTCCATTTGCTGATTTAATTCTGCTTCCTATCCACTAGCATTCACGTCAATTAAACTTCCAAGGTCCTAAAAGAGTATTGGTGTACAGCTATCTTACTGACACTCATGGGCAAACATATTTTAGGGAATTGGATTTCTAATATTGAGGCTTTGTAGAAGACTTTAATTTCCACAAATTTACTTTGAAGAGAGTAGGAGTTGAGACTAAAGGAACTTTCAGAGTATTACAGAAAGAGTCTCTCTACAACTCCAAATGAGTGTTGGCAAGGGCAGAGTCAGGCCTCCCAGTGTTTGGTTGGGCAGGATGAATTGCTATTTTGGGCAAACATCCCTTATACCTTCTTTCTAGCTTTTAAAATCTTAGACTACCTCTAAGATACCAGAGAACTGCTCTATCCTGGTCAAACAATGGTGGGGAATTACTTACTTATTTTATTTATTTATCTATCTATCTATTTATTTATTTATTATTTCAAGAGAAGGCATGCACATTGGGCCATCCTGGGAAATACAGGAAGAGACAGGTTTGCGGTTGGGGGGAGGATATTTGAGAATCATTTTTCTGGTTCTTCCTAGTAACTGAATTATCTTCCAACTCGTGAGAATATTGAAACCCAGTCTGTTTGCATTTTGTTTAATTTTAGCTTTTCTGTTCCTTTACTGTGACTTTTAGGATTTGGATCCAAGAAAATTAACTTTATCTGAGAAGTCTGCCTCCTCTGCAACGTGGGTAGGGTTAATCATACCCTGTTATGCATCTAGGATTTATCATGGTTGTAAAACAGTCAATTGTATATCTATTCCTCTTTCTTTTAAGTTTCCTATTCCTGGAAAGCAGTGACCTTGATTTACTCCTTTTTTTTTTTTTTTTTTTTTAAGTCCTCAGTGTAAAGTATAGGGTTTAATACAAAAGTGATAGGTAATTCCTGGCTGATCAGATATATCGTTGAGTAAATTATGAAAATAATATGCCCATTGTTTTTGGCAAGGTAATCACACAATATCTGTCACCAGTGAGGCTCATGTTAACTCCATGCATAAAATAATAAGAAATTAAGCTGCTGTGCCAAGTACATGCTCCAGATCAACCTGGGAGCTCAGCTGTGATTTGTTTTCCTGGCAATTCTGCTTCTGGCTGCATGAAGAAAGCTAAGCCCTCACAGCTGGTCCTCCCCTTTCCCTTCTGAAAAGAGAAGTGGCTGGTCAATTTCATAAACACCAATAGCACTGTCACAAAAGGGGAAATCTGGGATACTCTTCCTCTTCAGGGGTCCCTGTGTATTCATGACCACATCTGTCTTGTTATTTACTCACAATCACCTTAAACTTCCATAGGGAATCAGGCCCATATATCAAAATTATGTAAGAGAGAGTGTATCTGCTGGATTTAGAGCTGAAATACAAAACCAATAGAGATCAAGAAAAATATATTTCATCTAGTCACAGTACACCATTGCCTGTACATACATGATCTTTCTGAACTCTGATTCTTCCATTTCATAAATGAAGAAATGACCTCAGAGAGTGTAAACAACTTGTCCACGATCACAGAGCTGGGAAGTAGCAGAGGTAGAGATTTAACTATTTTTTTTTTTAATTCTAAAACCTAGAATCAATTCATTACCAGAATGAATTGATCTTCCCATTACAACAAATTCAGAAAGAAAAGTAGAAACCAACAAACTGCTACTCATTCAATTGGCAAATTACACATGAGGAAGGAATAATTAAGGAGGACAATAACTCAGAAGAATCACTGAAGTGTATAATAATAGCTATAGTAATCAAGTTGAATCTTCTACTGCTATAAGAAACCAAAATGGAAATGCACAGATTATAATCACCATTTTCATTTGCACAGAATTGTTCACAAAATGCCATGGCATTTATTATCTCATTCCACCCTCACAAAAACCTTAAAAAATTGGTTCTCTCCATTTTGCATATAAGATAAAGGAGACACAGGAATTGAAGGAATGTGTGTAGGGCCATATGGGAATTAAATAGCACTAGAATCCAGAACTTTTTCATGTGTTGAGCCAGAATGACACTTTGTGCCCAAATTGAATATCCTCAGATATCAAAAACAAAATCAATAACAGTCTTATTCATGAGTGTCTGTTTAAAAGATTTCACTAAGATTCTGGTTAAGCTTTAGCTGGCTTAAAGTCAGCTATACGGGACATTAAATAATTATGTTTCATAATAAAAATCTACTTAATATTTGAAAAAAGGAGGTAGCTGGTACTTTCTAACCACTTTTTCGTTGAAATTAGCCGGCAATTATTTCCATGGTAAGTTACGTTCCCACCCCAATTACTACCAATTACTTTTCCTGATTGCACTGGCTGATAATGCGTTCATAGCTTCCTTTTGACAATATATAGTCTCTAATTGACCTTTATTGATGAGGCAAATTGAAATAAAATTGCTTATCTCCCCCACCCCCTTTAAAAAAAAATCTGAAGCAAGTGATCTTTCTCATTTTTGTTTCTTACTTTCTCCTCTCATTTGCTTTTAAGATTCTTTTCTTTCTCTTGGATTCACGCTACTATTTGTTAGTTTTGTTTGTTTAGTGGGTAGAGGGGGAGCAGCTGCATTATAGTACAGAGGATTGTGTGTCATTTCATTGCCTTTCCATGTTGAACAAAGGATTGAACTTTTCTCATTCTACAGAATGGCAAGAATAATTACTTCACAAAGTGGTTGTGAGAAATAAAATTCTAAATTCAGTACAGCTAGAGCACAGAGCCTAGAACAGAGGAGGTACTTAATTATTGGACTTAATGCTATAAGTGAAAGAGAATTGCATATACTCCTTTCAACATTGGGTTGGTAAGTAAATCGTAGGTTTGTGCCAGGGTGTTCTCACCCTTTTATGGGGAAATTTAATCTGTCCTTAAAGGCAAATACCACCTACACAATTCCTTAGCCAGTGTATCAGATACATGACATCATCTTTGAGAAAAGAAAATGTTCTTCCTTTCTTCACCCCCCACCCTTTGGCATAAGTCATTGGCATATAGCAGGAAAGCAGCTGCAAGAATGCTGGAATTTTGACAGTTTGGAGCTGCTTGTCCTTGTCTTTTTATTTCTGTCACAATCATTCTCGAACGTAGTCTCCTTGAAACAATGAAAAATATATATAACCAGGTAGTTCATTCTCTAGCTTCTATTTTTCTCCATGAGTTTTAGAAAATTGGCCTCTAGAGGCCTGGCTTTCTCAACCACTAGTAACATTTGCCATGGAAATACTATTAGGCACCCCATCACTCACCCCTTTATCAGGTACCGATAACAGCACTTAAATATGACATGGGTCAAAGTTGGTGACCATAATAATAAGTTATCGGTACCTCAGCAGAAAATTTGAACTAAAGTTGCTTAAGTAAAAGTAGATTATTTGTTTTGCCCCGGATTATGCTTCTCAAACTTGATGAAGAAGTCTTTAGAAGGAATTCATTTAGAATAGAAGACACCTAAGAGGATCATTATTGAAAGCAGGAGGACTTGGGACTTACTGCTTTATTTTACCCATTACATCAAAAAACTTGACAAATTTCATTAGGAAATTTTATTTTGTTCCCCCAAAATATCTATTAACTAGCCAACTTAACATCAACTGCACTCTTAATTATAAAATCAGAGCAACAGTGTTCATACCAGCCCTCTTTCTCCATCCCAGTGAGAATACAACAGTTTTATCTTAGTAACATAACTTTCCAGAAGCAAGAATGCAATATCAAAATGAAGCTGGTTGTAGAAAATCTCTCTATAGCCTCCTCTAATTTCTTTTTTTTAAAGATTTTATTTATTTATTTGACACAGAGAGAGAGAGAGATCACAAGTAGGCAGAGCAGCAGACAGAGAAAGAGGGGGAAGCAGCCTCCCTAATGAGCATAGAGCCTGATGTAAGACTCGATCCCAGGACCTTGAGATCATGACCTGAGCTGAAGACAGAGACTTAACCCACTGAGCCACCCAGGCACCCTCTAATTTCTTAAGTGAACAGTTTTGCTGATTCCTTAAAGAATGTGGCAACAGAGACACCTTCATGGCTTAGCTGGTTGAGCATCTGACTATTGATCTTGGCTCAGGTCTTGATCTCAGGGTTGCATGTTTAAGTCCCATGTTGGGCTCCACATACAAGGTAAAGCCTACTAAAAAAAAAAAATAGCAAAAAAAAAACCAAAAAAAATGACAACATATTCATGTCCTCCCTTTATTTATTTTTATAGTAGTCAGCTTCTGATACATTAAGTCTGTTGTAGTGTCTTAGCGCCTCTTTAAGTCATGAAAATGCAAATGTTATGCTAATCTTAGTGGCACTAAAGGTGCTGAGATTTTTAAATCAGCAAATCTGAAAGGGGCTTTCCTCCAATAAGTTGAATATACTAGTCAGATTAAATAAGTTATGATGCATTTTCAAAAACGCCAAACTCTTATAGGTTTGTACAACAAGGTTTGTTTCTTGCTCATGGGGCATGTCCATGCCAGGTTAGTTTTACCCTAAAAGCTAGATGGACTGAATATCCCGAATGTCACTTTTTCTTGCAATGTACTGTCTTGAACTGGTCATACACACTTTCTCAACCACTAGAGTCTAAAAGTATTGTCTTACCATTTGCCACAGGGTTGGGAGAAAGATCCATAGCTGAATGATCAGACCAATGACTACCACACTAAAGAAATTATTATAGTACCAGATATAAAGAATAACATTTGTGAGTAGGTTGAACTAAGAAAGTTGAAAATACATTTAGGCAATCAAGGAAATGTCTTTTGGGGATAATCCAGGATGGAGAATGAGTTCAATCATGTTGCAGTTTACCTTCCAGTGGCCAAAGTCTATCTTTTCCCAGCCCTGAATGCAACAATTGTTTATTGAGCACATATTACGTATATGTAACTTACCAGATACTGTGTGGTTAAATAGGTTAAAAAGACTGCATCTGCATTCAACCTCTGTTCATTGAAGATTTATTTTACTAAGAATGATGACAGGTACTATTATGTACAATATTGCAAGTATCCTCACAACAAATAAAGTTGGTGTTATTGTTCTTAATGGACAGATGAGGACATTGGTTGAGAAAGAAGCATAAGCTTGTCCAAATTTCATGGCAGTTTTAATCTAAACATCTTGGTCATTGCAATGGCAAGTTGTGCTCCTTCTAAGATATACATGATGACCACAAGAAATGGCCCCTATAAAATTAAAATAAATAAATAAATAAAACAGTTGCCTACTCATGCAAAAGAATCTTTATGACTAATATATTTCACACTCCAGTTTGACAGTTTCTCACTTTTGTTGTCTTCTCTTTTTTACATCCCTCAACTGTGGGCCTTTATCGGCCTTCTTTTGTTATAGTACTACACTTTTCTTTCTTTTTTCTTAGGGAGTGTCATCCCTTTGTACAAATTAGGCCTCACATCCAGAATATACACCAGAATATTTTCCATCCCCATGAACAAGTCTGTTGTAGTTCTATTATCCAGTTAATCTAAATTCTAAAGACAAACTTACACATTCTTCACTAAAAGCCACATTCTGCTAATATATATTTTTGTTAATTTCAGAATATTTTCTAGTTCCTCAGGATCCATCCCTTAGTATCATGTTTTACTTCTTCCTTACTCCCACATTCAGTCAGTTAAGAGCTTATTCCTCACAATAGCGCCTGTAATTTATCCTTTTCTGTCAACCTCACTCCTAGAATTCTATCCCTCATGACATGAACTGCAAACCTTTGCTGTAGTTTCTATTCTCTTTTCCCTTTCTGCATGTCATTGCCTAAAGTTTCAGTTGAATATACAGACATTTGATATCTAATAGGTAGCATTAAAATTTCTCTATACTCTAGCCTAATGCTTCTCTCTCTGCTCATTTTTCACTATGTATAATACAAAACAAAATAGGGGTTCCTGGCTGGCCCAGTTGGTAGAGCATGTGACACTTCATCTTGGGGTTTTAAGTTCAAGCCCCACTTTGGGTATACAGATTTTTTTTTTCTTTTTTTTTTTTATTGATTTGTTCAATTTATGCCATGTAATTATTTGGGGAACTATAAATCCTTGGACGGCAAGTAAATACCCACCACCTAGATTCTACAATTAACATTCTCTTACACTTCCTTTAATGGGTTATCACCTTGTCTGTCGATTTCTCTAGCCACCCCGCAACCCATATTATTTTCCTGAAGTTGCAGGTATACAGATTAATTAAAAATAAAAATCTTAAAAAAATATATCATAAAAGAAAAAAAAAACTTTCATTTTACTCCAAATGGCTGAGTACTTTTCTTTTCTTTTCTTTTCTTTTCTTTTTTTTAAAGATTTTATTTATTTATTTGACAGACAGAGATCACAGTAGGCAGAGAGGCAGGCAGAGAGAGAGAGAGAGGGAGAAGCAGGCTCCCTGCTGAGTAGAGAACCTGATGTGGGGCTCAATTCCAGGATCCTGGGATCATGACCTGAGCCGAAGGCAGAGGCTTTAACCCACTGAGCCACCCAGGCACCCTGCTGAGTACTTTTCTAAAGACACCTTAAACTCTCCTACCACTGTCCCTTTGGTCATGTTATTTTTATTATTTATATTGTCCATCATACTCCAAGTACCTAACTGAAATTCTACCTATTATGTTAGGCTAAGATAAAATTCATTGCTTTGTTTTTGGTTTTGTTTTTAATACATTCTGAATCACACTCGCAGCTCAGTAAATTACCCTTTTCTTTGTGTTCTATAGTTCTCACTCCATGCACTAATCATCAAGAATGCCATATTCTGCCTTTAATCTACAACTTTTGACCTAATAGATTGGCTTCTCATTTTTGTAGGTAGACTACAAACATCAGTGTGGTCAATAAATTATTTTTTTATAAAGATTTTTATTTATTTATTTGACAGAGAGATCATAAGTAGGCAGAGAGGCAGGCAGAGAGAGAGGAGGAAGCAGGCTCCCCGATGAGCAGAGAGCCCAATGTGGGACTCGATCCCAGGACCCTGAGATCATGACCTGAGCCGAAGGCAGAGACTTTAACCCACTGAGCCCCCCAGGTGCCCCTGGTCAATAAATTATTAAATTGGTAACTTTCTGGAGGCAAACTAAACAGTCTTACTGGAAAAAAAAAAATTGGACTATCTTTAGGGCACTTGGCTGGCTGTCAGTAGAGCATGTGACTCCTAGTCTCAGGGTTATGAGTTCAAACACTAACTTAGGTGGAGAGATTATTTAAAAAATAAAATAAAATCTTAAAAAAATTAAAATAGTTATGGATTATCCTTGACTTCAAAATTTCACTTAAAGGGGACTTAGAGCATCGTGTTATGTTATTGAAAAATAAGAACCAACCTAATTTTCTGCATGAAGTAGGGGTAGCAGAGAACTCTTACTAGAATATTTGTGGTCCCTTCATAAATTCAAATTCAAAAATATATTGGAAACAATGTAGAATTTTATTGAATATCATAGAATAATATGAACAAATAAAGTTAAGGAAAGAGCAAGCAGATTACAAATAAATGTATTTTTTTTTTAAATACTACATGGTAAACCAAGATTTCCTTCTTTTTTTTTGAACACTCATCCCCTTGTAGTTAGTTATAGTTATCTGTGGCTATGAGATTTATTTTGGTCAATAAAATGCGAGTGGAGGTGTTGTGTGCCATTTCCAGGTAATGGCATTTAAAATGGAATGTAAAAGTTTCTTTGTTTCTTTCTCCTGCTGCCAGGAGTCTTGAACACTTCTGCTTTCATAATGACACCCTAAAATAGTGGTGCATCCATCCAAATAGGACCCTGAGTAACCACACTTTGTTTTCTGTTGTACTGTTTTTGTTACAAAAATATTGGTCAGTGTTTTAGGAGCTTCTCATGTGAGATAATAACTATGCAACTATCATGTTAATAACTAACATGTTCATGTATTTTTTATATTGACAACCTTAAGGTTTAGAAACTAGCAAACTGGCAAACACAGGTTGGCAGAGAGAGTAAAAGATGAGCAAATTACTCATTGTCAAGACCACAGAGCTGCAAACACTGAGGACCCATGTAGGTTAACTTCTTCATCTAAAGATGAAGAAACAGAGAGTCATATAAATGATGGGTAAAAAGGGGAGAGACAAGATTCTTGTGTTCTTGACTTCTAATCCCATGTACTTCTTACCATACACACGTCTGCTGAAGGAATGACATTCTTCCCTCTATTTAGCTTTTGCCTAACAGTCTAGCTAATCTAATTTGAAAATGTGTTACAACCATCATCAGAACTATAGAGTAAAATGGACTGGGTAGTTAACAACATGCTTTGATAATGGTATTAATGTTCACTTTATGATTAAATGTAATGTGGTTTTCAAAGTATAGGTCATTGACTAATATTACTCTGCCAAGGCTATCTGAGTGCCTAATGGATAGAGTACTTTGCTAGGCATTAGAAA
The DNA here is from genome assembly GCF_009829155.1 of Mustela erminea. Taxonomy (NCBI): domain Eukaryota; kingdom Metazoa; phylum Chordata; class Mammalia; order Carnivora; family Mustelidae; genus Mustela; species Mustela erminea. Next base: position 58,190,904 of record NC_045625.1, read on the forward strand.
AAACAAAATGAGAACAAAAAACTAGCAAACAAACCCCGTCCTCAAGGACTTCTCAGTCCAATGGAACATAGAAGAAACTTCCAGAATAAAGTAACTTCTGTAGTGCTATTTCAGAGTTATACTGCAGGCACTTGGGAATATAGAAGGGAGGCTTGGAATCAGGAAAGATATTTCAGAGGAGGCATTAATTGAACTGATATTTGAAACATGATTAGGAGGAGTTTTCCAGACATATAAGGGGAGGAAAATGTATTCTGAAGGCCCAGAGTATGCAAAGACATTAAATAGTTGGAATGTATGATGCAGGTGCCAAGAAATAATTACGGCTGGAACATGTTGCAAGAAATGAGACAAGCAGGAACAAATCATAGTCTGTGCCAAGTATAATTCTTTTGTTTCTTAGACTTTGAATTAAACAACAACAACAACAACAACAAAAACCTTTGAATGATTCCATCTATGTGATGGATTTAAAAATATTTTTAAACAAACGATTTTAAACAAATGATTTTCAACATTTTATTGTATTAACTTTGAGGTCAAAATAATGAGTTCTGGATAAATAGACTGGAAGACAAAGATCAAAACTTTTGTTATAAAATAACTGATAAGTGGCACATATAAAAGGCAATAGATCTTAAGAGTTGTCACCGCACACAAAAAATGGTAACTATGCAAGGTGATGGATGTGTCAATTAACTTAATTGTGGTGAACATTTCATCATGTATATGTATATTAAATCATCACACTGTACACCTTAAAAAAATCTTGTTGTATACCTAAATGTTCACTTAAAAAATATATTAAGTGACATACCCAAGAGCAAATTGCATTTTTCAAAATGACATGTAAACAACTACCATGGCAAACTATAGCTATTTTAATAATTAGTTATTTACTAATTTAATATCAATAATTTTGCAGTTATTTTAATACTTCTGTATTATATTTAATGTAATATGTAATATATAAACATTTAATTTAATTTTAATTAAATACTGAATACTTTTAATACTTTAATACATTTAATAATGAGTTGCTTAAGTGGCTTTGCCTGAAGTTTATAATTATCACATACCAGATAAAATGTATGGTATTTATTATTATAGATCTCTATTACATGTGTGTGTATGTGTGGAGAGAGGTGAAGTAGATATTTTTAAAGTATCGGGCGCCTGGGTGGCTCAGTGGGTTAAGCCGCTGCCTTCGGCTCAGGTCATGATCTCAGAGTCCTGGGATCGAGTCCCGCATCGGGCTCTCTGCTGAGCAGAGAGCCTGCTTCCCTCTCTTTCTCTCTCTGGCTGCCTCTCCGTCTACTTGTGATTTCTCTCTGTCAAATTAATAAATTAAAAAAAAAAAATCTTAAAAAAAAAATAAAATAAAGTATCTATCTAGTCATTAAATTCTATTATTCCACTTTTTTGAGGTTTTTATTTTAATTCCAGTTAGTTAACATACAATGTTATATTAGTTTCTATAATTTCACTTCTAATTTATCTAAATTCTTAAGAACACAAGCAAAAATGTGATAAATTGCCATGAAGAAGAGGGATGGACCAATCCTGATTTCCTTTCAAGTAAAAATTAGTTTCCTTTAGACTCTAGAGTTCCATTTGGGACGAGGAGGAAGAGAAGAGCCACTAGAATCAGCATGGGGGAAGAAGCAGAGAGGGACAATGGACCCTTAACCCATCCTCTTGAGTGTCTCAGAATGATGCATAAGTCAAAAACACAAGCATGTAACAATAATCCCTTTGTCTAACGAGGTACCTGAGTAGTTTCCATTTTGACCCAGATATTTGGGGTGAAATTTTGCTACTGTTCTTTTCTAATTAAACTGTGGTGCAATGGTGTTTTTGTTCACTTATTTACTTTTAAGTTCATCTCACTACAATGCTGTTAAATTATTTATACAAATTATAATTTGGTATAAAGTAAGCACTATAATCCAATGCAGTAATCTTTTTTTAAAATTTTATTTATTTATTTTGACAGAAAGAGATCACAAGTAGGCAGAGAGAGAAGGGGAAGCAGGCTCCCTGCTGAGCAGAGAGCCCGATGTGGGGCCTGATCCCAGGACCCTGAGACCATGACCTGAGCTGAAGGCAGAGGCTTTAACCTGCTGAGCACCCAGGCACCCCCCAATGCAATAATCTTGACAATGTGAATCCCATGTCCCTGGTTTTAAAAAAGAAAATTGTAGCAAACAAGAAATAAATGCATATTTATGAAGAAGTAATTCTAGCTATACTTGATGAGATTGGGTGCGTTCAAGGTGATATGGCTGTAGACAATTCTAGCTTTACTTGTAATAAAAAGAACAAGCTATTAAAGAGTAACTAAAAGCATGTGCAGATATTAGTGCTTGGTAAGTGAAAATTTCTTGAAAACCAGTCTAAGATGTGTGCTTCTTGTTAGCCTTTCTCTTCTCCCTCAGTTTTATAGGTTAGCACATTCCCCCAACACTTTTTAATCCTTTTATCATGTTAGTTTTTTGTTTAATTAGTTTCAAAAAGTCAGATCTTATTCTTATTCTTCTGAACATCTGACACAAAATGGGTGTTTAAGAAAGACTATTGAAGGGGTATCTGAGTGGCTCATTTGGTTAAGTGTTCAGCTCTTGATCTCAGCTCCGGTCTTGATCTCAGAATTGTGAGTTCAAGACCCACATGGAGTCCATGCTGGCCATGGAGCCTATGAAAGAAAAAATAAAGAAAGAAAGAAAGAAAAAGAAGAAGAAGAAAGACTGTTAAAGGAATATATGAAGAAATGAATGCATAACTATTATTTTAAAAGATATGAAATGTTTGGAGTAAATTAGGAAAAAATGATGATTGACTTAATGAGTTGCTTCTCCTTTACAAAAATTTGTCTAAAATTAAGTATTATATTTTCTCTCTGATACTTTATAAGTATAGTTTTGAAAACTTGTTTTTTTAATAAAATAGAAATATTTCCTTTATAGTCATTTTGAAGTGCTTATGGAATAAGTAGGACATTTGTCAAAGCGAAGTGGTACCTATTGACAGATCGTACTTCCACAAATACCACTATATATCTACAGAAAGTATCTATGGAGACAGCTGAAGTCTTGAGGATAAGATTATAAATCAGTTAGGGATCTGGGTGGCTCAGCTGTTTGAGCATCAGACTCTTAATTTTAGTTAAGATCTCGATCCAAGGGTTATAAGTTCAAGCTCTGCATTGGACTCCAAACTTGCCATGGAACTTACTTTAAAAAATTGTACATAAGTTATGGATTTTATTAATGTTTTATTAACTTTTTTTGGTATAAATAATTATGATAATAAACTATCAAAAAAAGGTAGCTGTGTGACCTGTTTTGTGTTTCTGATTTAATAAGCATTATAATAATATTCAGATTAGTTTAAGGGATTCTTTATTAATAATAAACAGTATTCTTTTAATATTGACCCCATTCCAGTAGTAATCTGAAGCTTTCTCTTTCTGATTTTTGTTTACAGTTGTTTTTGTTTTCTACTCACGAGGAATGTTTCATCAAATTTAATACTCCAGGCAGCAGAATATATTGAAGGATCTATGGCAAATTTTAGATGAAATAGCTTGATCCAGTGTGAGTTTCAGAAAATAATGAGTATTGTAAAAATGAGACAAAGAGAAAGTCTTAGTGAAGATTTTATAAGACATAAAAAGCAAACTTGTCATGCAATTAAACTACAGGAAACAAAGAATGTAACATAACTCAAAATATATTCTTATATGCACTTGTATTTATTAAAAAGAATAGGTAAAAATTCAATAAATTATATGTTAAAATATAATATATATTAAATATAAAATAATATTGAAATGTAAATTACAAAGGTGTTTTTTTTTTTTAAGCACATCTGTAAACTATAGCAGGTGTATGATCGGTTAAGTGATATGTGACTTGCCTTCCTTGCAGCTAGGGCATTGGCAGTAATGCTTTAAATATGTGCTTCCAAAAGCTGTCTCTTATAGCACCTAAAATCATACCCAGAATGGGTTTACAATTATTTACAGATGTAATGTGTAGTCTCTAATATACTGCAGCTGGGGCTAGGATTTATGATTTTATATAACTTTTACTGAGCACACTTGAGGTCATTTTTCCATTGCACAATAAGTTTTCCAATATAAGATCAGCTTTCATTTTCCCGTGGTTGCTCTCAACCCTAAAATATGCCATATAGGAGAAAGCAGTAGGAGCTGTGCACAGCATCTATAGTAAATGTAAAGCTAGCTATATAATATGAAACAAAGGCAACAAGAGGTCTATCATGGAAACCAGTTTTTCTATGGTTAAAGCATTGGGTTCACATGTCAATATTAAGTATGGCTCCCCATGTCCAAGGATACTTCTTATGGTTGTTCAGGTTGTGCCCTTTTGCAAGGCATCTAGGTGAGAAGGAAAGCTGAGATACCAGCTATGCTCTATGTCCCAGAAAGTGTGTCCTGGGGTGATGCTGCACCAGCTCTAGGAAAGGACTATCATGCTGCAATTTATTCCTACAGATTTGGGTGCCTTTTCTGCATTCTATCTGCTGAAAAAGAATCTTTTTTCTTCTTCACATAAGTGTTTTACACATCCCTGTTCTTTACTTTCAGCCAATCTAGTAAGAAATCCATTTTTACTTTCTTTGTAGGCTGCTAACACTTACTCCCCTTCTTGGGGTTCCTCTCACTCATGAGTCAAGCATGAACTTCTGTATACTCCACTTTCTCAGACTGTTACAGGGGAAATTTTTCAATCAGTCCTTCCAAATTTCAAAGCCACCTCTGTGTCGTCTTTATTATTTGACTCAAGGGCAAGTGGCCTAATAGTTTTCAGCCTTAATTTCCTCTTTTACAAAATAAACAAGATTATCCCTATCTTATAGGTAGGTTTACAAGGGAAAACAAGGAATAATTCATGCCAGTGATGAAAAGACGCAGGGCACTTAGGATGCACTTAAGCACTCAATGTATATCTATTTCTTTTTTTCCCTTCCCTACGTGCTACTACTCAATCTGTACATCTTTTTAAATTTTTTAAATTTGTTTCTTACTAGTATTAAAACTACAAATAATAGCTAGTCTCAGGGACTCTCAGAATTTCAAAAATCTATGATATTCTCATTATGATCCAATGCCTGATGCTTCCTGCCTTCCTTCAGAGAGCCGGCTCAGAGATCATCCTCCCCTGACTGTCCAGTCCATCACACCACTTCTTCCACAACTTGTCTTCCCTGCCTGCAGAAATAATACAGCTCAGTGTCCAAGGGTGTCGGCTTTACAGCCAGACTGTGTAGGTTCAAATTCTACTTCTTATTGCCATCTGACCTTAGGATGGGTATTTAAATATTCTGTTCTCAATTTCCTCATCTATGAATTAAGAATAATGATGGTACATAAACTTTGGGTTGTTATGAGTATTTAGTAAGATGATTATACCAAAGGTGCTATTGAAATGTTGTACACTAAGCAAATTCTTAGTTTGTTGTTGTTTACCATTTTCTACTACATTCTTCAGGAAAACCCATCTGTCCAATGGTAGAATTAAATCTAAACTGAGGAACATTTCCCAAAATGTGTCCTTCTGAGGAGTAGTTAATAAATATTGCTAGTTAAAGTTTGCACACACATAAACCTACACACAACACACATACATTTGGAAAAAGCTGGCTTTAAAAAAAAGTTACACGAGTTTATATCCTGGATGAATTCTCAGACACTTCAATATACTAGTATACATCGGTAGATTATAGAGCCCACAGTATGTACTATATTAATTTACCCACAATACCCTGTTTAGTCTTATAAATTACTTCAAGTAAAGAGCCTTTCAAATCTCCCTTTTTAATCATAATTCTACCCACCCTTCTTTTAACAATCAGAAATTGGTAAGTTTGGCATCTTTAAACATTGCATGAGAATTACCCCAATTCCATGATCTTTTAATACTAAAAAAAAAGAAGGTTCAGCATACTAAGATAACTCTATAACACTATAACTCTAGATAATGAACTCTAAGGACAGTGAGCCCGTTGTCATTTGGCTTTTGTGTTTACTACTCATTTGCTTAGTGCAGACCTATCAAGTGGACATTACAAATGATATGAAATAGATCCTCCAAGTATTATTTATTTCTAGAAGCATGGCAAGAAAACCCAAATAATCTCACCATATAATTGCAAATTTTACAAAATTTAAAAATAATAACAACAAATTTGAAATAATATCTACTGGGGTACCTGGGTGGCTCAGCCAGTTAAGCGTCCAACTCTTGATTTCAGTTCTGGTCATGATCTCAAGGTTGTGAGATCTAACCTCAGATCAGGTCCCATGCTGGGAGTGGAGACTGCTTAAGATTTTCTCCCTCCCTCTGCCCCTCCTCCCCTGCAAACCTTATGCACACTCTCTTTCTCAATTAAAAAAATAGTATTTACTATAAATTGAGAGATTAACATATATTACGCTATTTAATTTCTACCAATTGTATTGGAGCATACTATTTTTATTCCGATTTTACAGTTGAGAAAACTGAGGCAGATAAATTTACAGAAATTCACACTACTTTTAAGTAGCTGTTTTGGAATTTGGGCTCAGGGAATAGATCTGAATTTGAGCCCCATGTTCTTAACAAGTATACTGCCTTTCAAAATATAACCCTGACATTAAAATCATAATGAAAGCTACTGGCCTCAATGAACATCTATGGAAATCAAGAGTAAAAGCATTTATTAAAGAAATTATGACACTGCTATTCTATGCTTATGTAACTGAACACAGTTTTAAGTGTTCCAGTAGATAATCACATTGAAAGAGAATACACCTATCATTCTAGCCCAGTGGATTTGCTGTCTATGAAATTTGACTGACTTACTCTATTTTTTAATCTGAAAAAGAATGAGTGAGATACTGTAGTGGCTGCTGAAATGTAGTGAAGTAAAAACCATTGATCTTTCACTATATAATCATAGTTCAGATTTTAAATTTCAGTATTGCATCTTACTGCCTGAGTGCCTTTGTGTAAGTTATTTACTTTTTAAATGTGTAATTTTTTCCATCCATAAAGTTGGGAGATTAGCTCAGTTCTTGGACATTCTAAGGGTTTAAATTTAGAATGTATAAACTGGTGAAAGAAGGAAAGCTTCTCCAAGTGACCAGAGTCTTTTTCCTAGAACAAGATGGTATTCTACCCTCTACTTTCACTCATCAAGACTGAGAAAGGTGTGACACAGGAAGACACTGCCACCTGTTGCTATTCAGATGTGACAGCACATGCCCACACAGAACAAGAAGTATCTTTCATGAACAGCTGTTTTCAGTCAGTGGGAGAAAAGGGGTGATGTATGGGGAATACTTTTCACTGCTTGAGTTGCTTTTTGAATTCAATAATAAAGCTAAAAGAGAATTGTCAGATAACCTACACATCAACCTATTTCTTAATAACTTTTCCTATTGTCCTATATGTCCAAAATTCTAGTAATGTAGCCTAGAAGAGATGACATTAATATCTGTATGAGAGTTCCCCCTTTGTTCAAGGTTCTTATGCTGCTAAATGATGAAAATGGTCAATCTTTAACTCTACTGCTATCAGCTTCCTGAGTATCCATTGCAATTCAAGGTTCCCTTGGTGTAAATGTAAGGGAGAGGGAGGTACAGAAGGCATACAAGATAGGATAGATAAAATGACTTCATACATGGCAACAGTAAGTATGAGAGACTGGGCATGTTGGGAAAAGAATCACTGATTACTGGGTAAGAAGAAGCATGCATGACTTTTGTGCTTTACTATGTTCAAATGTCAGAGGTATGTGTAGACGAGGATAACGGCTATAAAAAACCTTAACTACTATCAAGGGACCTGAGTGGCTCAGTCAGTTAAGCATCAACTCTTGGTTTTAGCTCAAGCCATGCTCTCAATGTTGTTGGATGGAACCTGGCATTGGACTCTACATTCAGTAGGGAGTTTGCTTGAAATTCCTTCTCTCCTTCTTCTCTTGCTCCTCTTCTCGGATTCTCTCTCTCTAAAATAAATAATTCAATCTTAAAAAAAATAAAAACCCTAGCTACTATCATACATTTTTACATACATTAATACATTTATTAATTAATATGAGAAAACATATTTTGGCTGTATAAAAATAATGCTTCTATAGTAACTCATAGGAACTGCTGACTAATTATGGCTAACTACCACACAGTACATAATCATTGTAAATTTTATTTTAAAATGATCCAGATTAACACTTTTGTGTTCCATGCATTAGATTAATAAAGTCTATTGCATGTAAACTCAGTTTTCATTCTTGTCTAGATGTCATGTTCATGTACTCTTTTACGTTGAGAAGAAATCACCGGCTAGTTTTCTGTGTTGGATTGCAGTGGTTGGTCATGAGTAACAAGAAGGGTAAGACTGTATTCATATCAGTATGGCTGACCTAGTGGGGTTTTTTTCCTTGTTTTCTTTTTCCCCCCTAATGTTGCATTGCAATGATTATCAGAGGTGACATCCAAGTATGATGTGAATTATACACACTCATATGTTGTGAAGTAAAATATGGGACAATTAATGATTACTAAAAGACATTTCCAGACTCTAGGATAAAATACTGAAATATTCTTTTATGCTCCATCTGTAGGATATTATACACTTTTACCTTATATTTTCCTGTTTTTCAGATTTAGCATTGCAAAAAGAGAATATATCAAGTTAAATCCATTAAAGTGAAAACATTCCTCTACTATTTGAAGTGTCAGTATGAGACTTCATACATGATTTTGTTTAGAAACAGCAGAATGACAGAATATCTCACCTACGCCTCTTTTCCTCTTTGTAGATTGTGCAAATTTTTTTTGTTGTTGTTTTCTTCAAATTTCTATGCTGACACCTTAGGCTTACAATAATCTGCTCTGAGGTTTATTGATATTGTAATGAATCTTAAACCAGTCCATAGGATACTCTAAAGTATATGGAGTCTTCATGTGATAATGGAAAACAAATCAGTAATGCTAATATTCTTGCCTTTGAAGAAGTCCATGATTACAAATGCATAAAAAATTGGCACTTAGTGTAAGAGTGAAATAAGGATGAAAGCTTTTCGCTGTTAGTTGTCAAAACATTTTTTGAAATTCTCAGGCCTGGAAAATTAGCTTACTGTCATCACAGCAGTCTTTTGCCATGAGAGCCATTATTTTAATTTCTTACTGCAATCCCTATTGAGAAGTCAAGCTCTGCAGCCTGATGTTTTACATAAAGCAAACATGATTATAGATATGGTATGTCTCCAGGTGACAGCAGAGAATAATGTCAGAAATGGAAAATAAGATAATATGTTTCTCTGGACAATTATCCTGCCCTATTTCAGAAAAAAATAAACTCTCTTTCTCTCTCTCTCCCTTTTTTTTTTTTTTAGTGATTTTATTTTGAGCTGTGGTCTCTTACATGGATTAGTCTAAGACACAAATGATTGTTTAAGAAAGAAAAGGTATGAGATTGATTTTCAATGCCTTGTCTCAAAGCAGTTCTAAGAATTGGAAAAATCCATCAAATTTATGCTAAGGACCTTCTGTGTTGTTCTCATTCAACATCCAATGACTCTGCTTTGTGAGTAACTTTAATAATCATCATCATAATGATTTTAATAATCATAATAAGTCCCATAAGAATTTTATATTAAAATCATAATAAGCCCCACTGAAATTTTCTAAGAATATTAATATATAAGAAAAGAAGGAAAACTTTTTTTTTGTTTTTGTTTTTAAAGATTTTATTTATTTATTTGACAGAGAGAGAGAGATCACAAGCAGGCAGAGAGGCAGGCAGAGAGAGAGGAGGAAGCAGGCTCCCCGCTGAGCAGAGAGCCCGATATGGGGCTTGATCCCACGACCCTGAGATCGTGACCTGAGCCGAAGGCAGCGGCTTAACCCACTGAACCACCCAGGCACCCCAAGAAGGAAAACTTATAAAAATAAAATAAATACAAAGATGGAAGGAGTAAAATATTAAAACCAAGTCTGCCAATACTCGGAGTGCCTCGGTGGCTTAGTCAGTTGGACGTTTGACTCTTGATTTCAACTCAGGTCATGATCTCAGAATCACGAGATTGAGCCCCATGTCAGACTCTGCTCAGCGTGGAGTCAGTTTGAGATTCTTTCACTCCCTCTCCTTCTGTCCCTTCTGCCTCTCTCTCCCCTCCACCCTGTCTGTCTTCCCCTCACCCTATCTCAAATAATAATTACATAAATCGTAAAAAAAAAAAAAAAGGGAAAGGTCAGCCAATCCTACAAGTCTGGAAGATTTAGAAAAATACTTTTAATTTTTTTAAAGATTTTATTTATTTATTTATTTGAGAAAGAGTGAGAAAGAGAGCACAAGCAGGGGGAAGGACAGAGGAAGACAGAAGCAGACTCCCCACTGAGCAGGGGCCCTGAATCATGACCAGAGCCGAAGGCAGTTGGTTAACTGACTGAGCGACCCAGGCACCCCTAGAGAAATACATTTTAAATAATCTTTAAAATTTGCAGTTTTTATAGGACACCTTTCAACAAATAACAAAGCTTTCTAAATCTCTAATTATAAATATCTTTGACAATAATATTTTGTGACTTCAACCAGTTGCAATATTTGTTAGCAGAAAATTACTTCAGTGACACTGTCTGAGAAGTGTTTGGGGTGGTTTTGTAAATAAGAGATTGGTCTACAGGGTGCCTGTGTGGCTCAGTGGATTAAGCCTCTGCCTTCAGGTCAGGTCATGATCTCAGGTGTTAGGATCAAGCCCTGCCTGGGGCTTTTTCTTCAGCAGGGAGCCTGCTTCCCCCTCTCTCTCTGCCTGCCTCTCTGCCTACTTGTGACCTCTCTCTCTGTCAAATAAATAAATAAAATCTTAAAAAAAAAAAAAAAAAAAGATGGGTCTACAATTCCCTGTCAAGTATAGGTGCTCACTTATTTCTGAGTTCAAAAGTTTGTATGTGCAATGACTAAAATTCACCCAACAATAATGAAAATAGAAAGTAATTTAATATCCAAATGAACATTTCATTCAGACATATAACCTGATTTTTTGCTTGGCATACAACCAGGGCTGCTTATGTCAGTGTTTTACATGAGGCAGAGATGGCTATTTCCTGAAGCTCTATGCCATCTTTACCACTTTGAAGGGAACTCTGGCAGAATATGGATTAGATAGTTTTGCCTTTAACAGGATTTCCTTGGTCTTTGACCTGTGATCAGGAATCAAGACCAAAATTTATCATCTCACTATAGACCCTAGGAGATGTAGACTCACACAAACCTTATATTAGAACATTACTGTGAAGCTAAGGTCATTAAGAGTGATCTTGTAAAGGATCAGTTAGTAATTTCCAGTGAGGATAAAAAGGATAGGCCCTGCTAACCAACATCTTTTGAACTTGTTCCTTAATGATGACACTACTTTTGAATAATTTGGATGCCTTCCCTGCCTTTCTAGGAAAATGAGAGAAGTATTTTTTATGAAGAAAATGTGATTATATGATCATAATCTGTGGCAGTCTTTTTTTTTTATTTTTTTTAATTTTTTATTTATTTTTATTTTATTTTATTTTATTTTTTTATTTCCAGCATAACAGTATTCATTATTTTTGCACCACACCCCGAGCTCCATGCAATCCGTGCCCTCTATAATACCCACCACCTGGTACCCCAACCTCCCACCCCCCGTCCCTTCAAAACCCTCAGATTGTTTTTCAGAGTCCATAGTCTCTCATGGTTCACCTCCACTTCCAATTTCCCACAACTCCCTTCTCCACTCTAAGTCCCCATGTCCTCCATGCTATTTGTTATGCTCCACAAATAAGTGAAACCGTATGATAATTGACTCTCTCTGCTTGACTTATTTCACTCAGCATAATCTCTTCCAGTCCCGTCCATGTTGCTACAGAAGTTGGGTATGCGGTATGGCAGTCTTAATAATAAATGGCTCTGTTTTCTGATTGTTCCTAGAAAGTCTACAAATCAATTACTCTAAAAATGATTATTTTTGATAAACACCTATCTTCTAATTGACTTATATTTGACAATTACAAACCTCAACTATTTTAAATGAACTGAAAACTATTTGGGTTATGAGAGATTATGATATCAATCAAAATGAACAAATATTTTATGTTTCTATTTTAGGAAGAAATGTTCATTGAATTTGGAAGCTCTGCTTTCTATTTCCACTTATAACACTATTTGCCACTATCTTCAAAACAATTGCAAAATCAATTTCTGGTACTGAACACTACTGAATTGGTCAATAGAGGGATACATTCTAAATATAGTACCTACAATAATTAACTCTTCTCAATGAAACACTTTCAAATAATTTTCCTTTTATTATTGGGACATCCCAGTCTTGCCAGAGAGACAAAAATAATTACTTGAATTTTACAGAAGAGAAAAGTTAAAAGATTCTTTCTAAGTATGCAGTAATTAATAAAAAGTATCTAAACACCTCCTGTAATTCCTAAATTCCAGGTCAGGTCTTATATAATTTTTTATGATCTATGCATTTTTATTGTAGTTCATTGAGTTTTTTTTCCCATTAGGAAATCAAACTTTACTGTCTCTTGTTCTGTATAAACCAATGAAATGTTCTGTATAAACATTTTTCTTTGTATAGTTTTAGGGGAGAAATCATCTATCTATCTCTCTATCTCTCTATCTATCTTTCTTTATTTTCGTGTAGATTTATGTATGGCACAAATTATTCTATATAAATGAACATGGTGGTTTATGATGCAGCAATATTCTATATCCCACTAAGAAATAAAAATACCATTTAAAGATAAAATTGAGGGGTGCCTGTGTGTCTGTCAGTTCAGCAGTCGACTGTTGGTTTCAGCTCAGGTCACAATCTCAGGGTAATGGGATCTAGCCCAGTGTAGGGCTCTGCCCTCAGTGGGGAGTCTGCTTATGGATTATCTCTTTCTCTGCTTCTGCCCTTCTCCCTGCTTATGCGCTCACTTCTCTCTTTCTCCAACAAACAAATAAATCTTTAAATAATTGACTGTAAAAATGCCACTTTATTTGAGAGTTGTTAACCTGTGAAAAAAACTTTGTATCTTAGAGTCAATTAAATGCAATATTTACAAAGCCTGCTTTCTAAAACTTCCATCATTTTTTTTATATTGTCTAGCTCTTGGTGGATGGGCTTTGAGCAGCTTGTGAATAGCTCGGTACTTCCTATATCCTGAAACTCTTTTTGTTTGTTTGTTTGTTAGTTTAATAGTAAATGCAGAGAGCTCACTAAAAACAATCAAAATAAGGTTTTTAATATCTCATTTCATGGCTTCATTTCCTCAGAGATTTAAGAGATTTACTATTGCAGATTTTGCCCTGAATGATTATGGTACTTGGTGAACATGCTATTCTAGTTAATTCCAAATGTTCTTAAATTTCTGCTAGAATGAAGAAAGACTAAATTATCTGTCAAATGAGTTTAGATTTCAACACAGTTTTATAGAACAACCCTAAATTTCTCCAAATTTGGAAAATGAAAAGCAGATTTTAAAAGAGTGAAGGAACAAATACTGAGCTTGGCATCTCTACTATATTAGGTACATACACTTGGTTTTAGTCAGAGGCATGGTTCTGAACTGTCCTTGAATTCCCAATGAGAAAACTGAACAATTTCTTTAAATTTGTAACTAGTTTCCTTCACTCTCTGCATGTGCTGGCATACCTTGTCATGTTTAAAAAGACACAGAGAGAGGAAGAGATCTCAATAATGGAGTTATTTCATCAATCACTTTTAATTTGAAATATTTTTTTAACATCTTTTAGATTGCATTTTATTTTTGAAGTAGAAGGTCAATAGCTCATGCAGCCAAAAGTGTGATGGTTCTGCTCTTGAAGTATTAGACTTTACTGAGTCACATTTCTCCCAGCCTAGTTCACACTTTGTAAGTAGACTGAAAAAGAGGTCCTTTTATTTTCCTTCAAAGTTTGAAAGATATTAAAGAATTTAGCCTCCTTTATCAAATGTTAAGGTATAATAATATGTCTAAGGGATATAGATTAAAACACTTTCATGAATTTTCTTTTCTTGTAATGCTCTGGCCCTAATCAAAGTTATTTTAATAAAGAATAACCTTGTATATCTCAAGGGGCACTGAGGGGAGGCAGAATCAACCCTGACTAGAAACCAGAAAACTTGGTTTTACTATTGGATATTCTACTTTTATTGATATCTGACACACAAAGAGTACTCAGTAAATATCCATATACCACATAGATTAATTAATAACTTATATAGCAATGAATATATGAACCTCATGTTCCTTGTAGTGTGATTGGGGAAGTAGACTGTTATAATATAAAATGATTGGATGTCAGTTGAAAATACAGATATAATCATCACTGAAGACATTGAAGAAGAGGGAGGGAAAGAGAATTAAGGTTCACAGAATGCATCTCAAGAAGCATAATCTCCATATGACTAGTCAGAGGAAGGAAGTATGCTGAACCAACTTATTTTATCCAAGGTCATTCATTTATTACATTTGGAGTAGTTAGAATTTAGCTCTGGTAAAAGCTGAATTCCAAATAATTGTAATGATTGAATTACCAACTTTCCAATGCTGACTTCTCTAATAATGGCTTAGTTAGATTGGAAACTATGCCGTATCTTATTTTGTATTCTTCAGTATTGCCTATTTTTTAGCTTAGTGTGTGTGTATTTATTCACCTAAATCATAAAATCTCAGCAGTTAAAAAAAAAAAAAGCTTATCAACTTCATCATCTTTTATCACTCCATTTGTCTAAAACTTTCTGTTGCTTTCTCTACTCACCATTATTATATATTATGGTATAACTGAAAGAATTCAAAATTATGCTAGCAATTAGCTATGTCAACTTTTTTTTTCTTAAAGATTTTATTTTTTATTTGACCGAGAGAGAGAGATCACAAGTAGGCAGAGAGGCAGGCACAGAGAGAGGGGGAAGCAGGCTCCTCGCTGAGCAGAGCGCCTGAAGGGGGCCTAGATCCCAAGACACTGAGATCATGACCTGAGCGGAAGGCAGAGGCTTTAATCCACTGAGTCACTCAGGTGCCCTGCCAAGTTTTTATAGAATTGTGTGCCATAGTATTTCAAGACAGAAAATAAAATCTCTATTCCATGTACAAAATATTTTGTATTTTTAATGTGTATTATGATAAATACAATCATAGCTAATCTTATTTTGGTTTCTTATGTTTTTATTGACATATACTACACAATAACAATTTACATAAAATGAAATTTGCCATTTTAAAGTATATAATTCAGTGGCTCTTAGTTTATTCACAAGGTTGTGCATCACCTTCATGCAACTTTAGATGGTGGAATGCAGACCAGAAAAGAAATGCAATATACATTCATAGCTAAACTTTAATGAGTATATTCTGGGATTATCCACTATGCTGAGCACTTTATGTATAATGTATTATTTAATACTGGCAACAGTTCAAACAAGTAGATAGGTAAAATTTTTGTAACTATTTTATCAGAAAATTAAGAAAAGTTGATTAACTTTAGTAAATGTCAGACATTCTTGACCACAATCTGTGCCTTTCAGACTTCTTGTGTTCAGTAGTTCTCCAGTTCTTTTCCCTTCCTGAAGATGAAATTAACCTAAGGAGCTACTTTCAAATAGAAATAAAGGAGACAAATAAGATATGGGGACCATATCTTCTTTTCTCCATTTTTATACTTCAGGAGTGAATAGCTTGAATTTTCTAGGAGAGTTTGATTTCCAATCTTTTCTCCTGTCATCTGATTATAAATCAGGAGACATATACTAAAGTATCTCTGTATGAAAATCTCGTATATTTTAGAATTTCTTCTGTTGGAAGCATATTTAGTTCTTGCATTACAGTTGGGAACTCCAATTTTGTTTTCCTGTGGAAATTTATGGTGTTTAGAAAAAGATGAAAGTGTTCTACTGGTACAATGCACTTTGGTATGTATAAAGTTCATTTTCTACATCCCTATGTAACCTTGCATAGCACTGCTTCATAGAAAAATATTACTCTTCCAAAGAGCAATTTCTAAGTAGTCTACTTACCAGTTATTTAATAAATATTTGTTGACTAAGTAATGAAGAATAAAGTAATAGATGGATTAATATACAAATCATAAGTTTGGAATTCCCAGTACTGCCTAAAAGAAATTCATCCTAAGGTATTGCAAACATATTTTGACATACTGAAATACATTCGATTGTACCTTGGGAAAAACTTACACTTTTCAAAAGAGGTAGATTATATTTGTAATCTGAGAACTTTATACTTACTTGAGAAGTTATTATATTGAAATCCCAAATTTTTAAACTTTTCCATGAAGTAACACGTTTTAGGTAAAGCTATTTTCCTTTACAGTAAATGCTTGTTTGTTTTTCCACTGGTTCCAAGTGCTTATCTCATAATAATTGTTGCTATGCTAAGCAGTCATTTTCTAGGAGTACGTTCAGTTATAAAACATTGAATCATTCGTTTCTACCTACAAAGCAAGATGAGAACTTAATTTCCTCTGGGTGTTCTGTGAAGAGATATTTTGGAGAGTTCTCATGGCACTCCAGATGATCAGTTATTACAATATTAGTCTCTTAGTGTTACTAGATTTCTTTTCAGTCCCTTCCTTCCCTAACAACTCTCTGCTTGGGTTTGATAGGAAGCTATATTTATAGTGATATAATGAATAAACTACACTCTAAAGGATCAACATGAAGAACAAAGTTTGCCCACATCTTTAATAGTTGCTGTAAAAAAAAAAAAAAACAAAACAACTTCTTAGCATAATTGGAACATCTAGTAATAATACTTGCAGGTATTACTTTTATGTAAATTCAGAAGTTTAGAGACTAAAATTTAGTCCTAATACTATCTTTGCAACACAGTGAAGATGAACATTTCCATTTGAGGAGAAAAATTTAAACATAAATTGAGTGTAATACAAATACATCTCTGTGCACAAAGTCTAGTTTTAAAAAGGTATAACTTTTTGCTAACTGTCTATTTTATACAATGATGTAGGAAAAGACATTATGGTTTGAAGCCACCCAGCCAAGATAGAATTATTGAGACATCTTAGGTGCAAAGAATGTGGTTTTATTAAAGTACAGGGGCAGGACTCCTGGGCAGAAAGAGAGCCACTGGTGTCCCCAGGAGTGGCCTGTTATATACTTTCAATTTGGGAGGAGGTAAGGGACAGCATAAATTATCGAAGGAATTTTGGAAGCAAGGTTTCTAGGGCTTTGGGGGGGCTAGCTATTGTTGGGAAATGTCATTTATTACTGTCTAACTAAACCTTAGTCATGAGACCCTTCAGAGAGATATATATTGGTGGGCCATATTGCCAACATGTATCTTGGGGATAGAGATAAAGGAAATGTCCAAAGGGATTTTTACATGCTAAAATAGACGTACAAGGTCCTGGGGGTTAGGCTAAGTTTGTCTTTGCCTTTAACAAAGTATCAACATTGAGACAATTGAGTCCTTAGAGGACTGTTGCTCTGTATGTCTCAAGGACCAGTCAATGGGCTACAGGTAGTAAGGAAATTTAATAATTTTTCTTCTGTCTTTGTTTCCCACATCATACATTACATTATTTTTTACTTTCTAGAAAGAAATAACTTTTTGCACATTTTTTAAGGGAAAAAAGAGCTTGCTTTATATTTTGCTGGTTGGTTTGCTTTTTACTTAAAAATATTTCTCTTAGCAACCTTATTTTTTTAAGATTTAATTCATTTATTTGAGAGAGGGAGAGACAGTGAGAGAAGGAACACAAGAAAGGGCAGCGACAGAGGGAGTGAAGTAGGCTTCCCGCTGAGCATGGAGCCCAATTTAGGGCTTGATAACAGGACCCTGGGATCATGACCCAAGCAAAGGGCAGATGCGTTTAACCAACTAAGCCACCCAGATTGATGAAGTTCTAGAACCTTGGTGAGGTTCAGTGGGGTGAGGTCCAGAGCTGATGACCAAGAAAGAATTCTTGAGACATCTTTGGTGCAAAATGGTGGTTTATTAAAGCACGGGGACAGGACCCGTGGGCAGGAAGAGCTGCTGCTGCCCCGGGTTGTGAGGGATGGCAGGTTATGTACCCTGAGGTTGGGGGAAGGTGAGGGAAAGGGAGGTTTCAACAGAGCTTTCATATGCTAAAGATGGCCTGCTAGGTGCCGGATACTGGAGGTCTTGTGGCTTGATCAATGTTGTCTTTTCGCTTTTGGCAAGCCATTAACATTAAGATAGTTGGGAGATTCCTGGTGGGATGTCACATTCCTGCCATCAAGCATCTTTGTTAGTGAGATTTAGGTTCAGAAGAGATTTAACTTATATTTACATTTCCTTCTAAATTGTGCTATTGATAAGGTAACTTCTTTGTTGTAGATCTCTAGGACATTTGCAAATCAAGGGAGACTCCTATCTTACAGGATGTGATCTCTGCAAGTTAACCATTTGTTTCTCATTTATGGCGTGCCTGAGGAATTTAGGGAGTGCCTGAGGAATGTCGCATATATTACCGAGGGGAGTGGGTGGAGAGAAGGTGCAAGGTGTAAGCTTTTGCTTTGTCCTCAGCCAGCCTCCTGCTCCCTCATCAAGATGACTCTCTTAGCAACTTTTAAAGGCTCACTACAGATTAGTCCAATGGTTAGCAAAGAGTACTACTAATGCCTTAGTTATGTTTGAATCATTTTAGGGGTCAAAAACCACAGTTTACTCACTCTAAAAATGAGAACTGCTATAAAGTTAGAAAGACCACTTAAATTATGAAGAGTAGATTCTAGATTTAAAACTAGACAACCTCCTAGATTAAAATGACATTTTCAAAGTGATGTAGGAAAGATGTAGGGCTCGAAGGCAATGGCCAAGAAAGAATTCTTGAGATGGCTTTGGTGCAAAAAGGTGATTTTATTAAAGTATGGAGATAGGACCTGTGGGCAGAAAGAGCTGTACTGGGGTCATGAGGAGGGGTCCATTATATACTTTCAAGTTTGGAGGGGGTTAAGGATAGCATAAGTCTCAAAGGAATTTGGAGGCAAGTTTTCCAGGACCTTGAGGGGGCTAGCTGTTGTTGGGATAAGGTAATTTATTACTGTCTAATAAAACCTGAGTCATGAGATCCTTCAGATGTATTTCGGTGAGCTATATGCTTGGGGGATGATTGGGAACATGTATCTGGGGCGGTTTAGAGATAAAGGAAGCTGCCAAAGGAATTTTTATATGTTAAAAAGTAGACCTGCAGAATCGGGAGGCGGTCAGGCTAGGATTGCCTTTTGTCCTCAGCATAATATTAACATAGAGGCAGTTGAGTCCCTAGAAGCATGTCACCCTGCCTGTTTCAAGAACTTGTCAATGGGCTGTAGGTAGTAAGAAAATTTAATCATTTTTCTTTTACCTTTGTTTCCCATATCAAAAGCAATAGTGGCAACAAATTGTGTTTTCATTTATTTTATCCTAAACAAGATATTATAAAGAATAGGCTAGAGAGATGTTTGAAGGTCTGCAGTTGATTTGATCAACAGAGTGCCTATATTGTTGGGGAGGAAACCTTCCTCTAGTCTGTGGTCCTTCTTGAGGGACTAGAATCAAATTGACATGAGACAGATTGACAAGAGAAAATGAAATATAATACATGTACTTAAGGAGAATCCACAAAGACAAGAAAATCCAAAGACAATTAAGCAGGCAAGAAACTTATTTGAGTTAAGTAGAGGGGTAGGGGCCTGAGGGTACAAAGGGGAGAAAACTCTTGAGCCGGAAGGTAAAAAGGGATTTGGGGGGGAAAACAAGGTTGCTCTATTATGCAGATAATTTCCTTTGGTAAAAAGGAGTCTCTGTTAATAGCTTTCTTCCTGTTGCAGGCTCTCCTTTCCAATGTAAATTTAAGCAGTTATGGGGGAGGCAGAAAGCTTTTCTTGCATCTGCTCGGTTTTTAATTACTTTTAACTTGAAATGATCTTTTTGCCAAAGTGGCATATTTCGGGGCAGTCTCATCCTTTACCCCTTCAATAGGTAGACATGGGGGCATGAATACTTAATAAACTTAATAAACCTCATAGCCAGCAAAAAGTTCTTCATTTGCCTAAAATGTGGGTTATAGTATTGGACATATTTAGAAAAAGACAGAGATGTGGAGCCAAGCACCTTTCTTTCTGATCTGAGATGGATTAACTTCCATACCACTGAGGCAGGCAGTGATTTAAAGGACTGAGCTCTAAAATGTGGAGTTTCTTTTAGTGGTCATCAGAGTGAAAAGGAGAAGATGGTTGGATCGCTTTATTGCTTACTGCTTCTAAGACACTGTGAGAAACAAACTCCTAGAAGGTGAGTACTGATGATAGATGAGTCCTGCACTGTTTTTAGACCAAGTTGTCACATGGACCTGAAATTGCAAATAAGACTACAGCATTTCTTTATACAAATGCTATAATTGGGCCTTTTAGTATTATAATTTTCATTTATCACTATGAAATTTGCCCATTTGCCAGCCCTTATTAAGTGCTGATGATGTGGTTTGGAGTGTTGTTGGGGTCTAGAGCTGATGGCCAAGAAAAAATTCTTGAGAAGTCTTTGGTGTGAAAAGCACAGGTCAGGGTGGGGATTAGGGAAGCAGACAGAGGTGCATTGAGTTGTGAGGGGTGGCAATTATATACTTTCAGATTGTGAGGTGGTTAGGGACAGAAAAAAAAATGCAAGGTATTTTGGAAACAAGGTTTCCAGGACCCTGAGGGGGCTAGCCAATGTTAGGGAAATGTCATTTATTATTGTTTAGTAAACCTTCAGTCAGGAGACCTTCAGATGTTTATCAGTGGGTCACATGCTTGAAGGATGATTCCTAGCATGTATCTTGGAGGGTGGGTAGAGATAAAGGGAGCTTCCAAGAAATTTCTATATGCTTAAAGTAGATTTGTAGGATCCTGGGGAATCAGGTTAAGATTGTCTTTTGCCACTAGCAAAATGTCAGCACTGAAGCAGCTGAGGTCCCAGCAGAAGGTTACCCTGCCTGTTTCAAGGACTTGTCAATGGGATGTACCTGTAAAGGAAATTTAATCTTTTCTATTGCCTTTATTTCCCACATCACTGCCAATGTCTCTAACCCTTTACCAGTACCTATACATTTGGAATCAGATACATTTTTAAATTGTTTTTCTGAGATCCTAGCAATTGATTTCTATACATTGAGTTGACCATGTAGGCATCAAATAGGATTACAATTGGTTGTTTAATATGCTGGCAGGATTTTACTGTCCTTAATCCTCTATGCTGGAAACATCGTGTTTGTTGTAACCTGATGGGTAAACGATAAGAAAGACAGCTAGGAATATTCAGCCACATCTCATATTAGGTTTCATGAAGCCGAGCCTTTCATGAGTAGAAGTTGGCAGTTCATCAGGTTCTGAAATATCCTTGGAGAACTTTCAAAAGCATTACTGATGACCTCTAAAGAAACTGATAAGACAAAACTTATTTTTTTAAAAAAATTATAGGGTAAGATGATGGCTTCACCAAATCCTTTCCCACCTGAGGAGTTGTTTCTGTTCAGCAAACAGCAGGACTCTGTGTGTGTGTGTGTGTGTGTGTGTGTGTGTGTGTGTGTGTGTACATGCATACACCCTTATTCATTACCGATATTTCCTCTTTCCACTCTGTACCTTGCTTCGTGGGCTTTAGCCATGGTCAGCACCTTTCCCCCACTCCTGCTTGCGTCTTTCATGACATATTGCACTGCAGGAAGTCTTTCATTTCTCAGCAAGAAAAAATTGAATGACCAACAGAAACACTAGCTTTCGATGCAGAACTTGATCTTTTACTCTCGGGCTTAGGCTCCTGAATGCTATTCCTAACTTAGAGTGTTTAAAAATATCCCCAGCACTTATAAGTAAATTACATTATCTCTCACATGAAGGGTATTTCACCATTCAAAATTATGCTGGCCAGGTTCACTATGATGGCAATATTCCTTGTAATTTTCCTATTACTCATTCATGTTAATGAGAAAATTGAAATTAATTGGTTATCTAGGTTCCATTGATTCCAAATTTTGTTTAATCTCTTGCCACATCAGTTGAAAAATGCTGGCTCTATGCCTCAAAATGGGTATATACTTATTTGTAAGTTATATAAATACAATGCATATAAGACCATACTAATATATTTGATACAGTATATTACATACACAAATGAATGAAATAGAAATTCTTACATTTTATAACTAATCTTAATGAATGATCATATACCAACCCACCCCCACCTCACACCCAGAGAATTCACCCTTTACTTTCAAAGACACTGAAATTAAATTTCCAGAGTATTCCAAATTAGAACTATGTTTTAAATCTGTGCACCTTTATGCTATTGTTCTATGTGTTTTCATCTAGGAGACCTGAGGCTTTTACTGATATTTTCTATGTATGCTAAAATTTCTGTGACTTTTATCTATTATGTTGTAAGTATGATATGTTGAACTAAACAAGGGCTAGCTAACTATTTTCATGGAGCAAATTTGGATTACCCCTGAATTTATAAAGTTTTATAAATTATAAATATATATATATAATTATAAAGTTTTATTCTGACACAGCCACACCCATTTGTTACAGAATGTCTACAGCTATTTTCACACTACAGAGCAGAATTGAGTAGTTGTGAGAGACTATATGGCTTACCGAACATGAAATATTTATTACCTATTCCTTGATAGAAAATGTTTGCTGACTCCCAAACTAATTGGGAGTATTTAGCAAGTGATCCTTACAAAGAGATTAGTATCAATATTTAAGAATACCAGCAAATATTGCCATGTCTGTTAATGTAAAATAATAAGTTGTGGATTATAATCCTGATTTAATGGTAGATGAACATATGATACACAAAAATAGGTGAACTCATGAATTTAAATTTCACCCCAACATTGTTCTATTTACATTAGATTTTCTTGGTTTGTTTGTTTATTTGTTTGTTTGTTTTGTTTTGTTTTTCCCCCCAAGTCCTCTCACAATGCAACAGAGACACAGTTTGGTTTAAGTTATTATTTAATTGAAAGTATAATTATACAGTTTCCAGTAGAACATCTGGCATTCCATTAGGCACTGGAGAAACAGAGAGGAAAATGTTTTTTCAGAAATGGTAACAAGACATAGAAAAAAAAGCACTGCTGATCTAATCACTGAACTTTTTTCCCTAAGTATCACAAAATAATACCTAACAGAACAATAGTATAGTATGATTTACAAGTACTTTTACATATATTATATCACTTGGTACTTAAAACCCTAGAGGATAGGCAACACACTTCTTATTATCTGACTTTTGCAGGCTGGAGAATAGAAGCTCAGGAAATTTGTTTCATCCAAAGTCACATGGCCATTAAGAGATCAAGTATGACCTAGCGTCCAGTTCTCTAGATCACTATACCTTAGTATTACTCTAATGCTGACCCATTACTTTAGCGTTGAGCCATTTCTAAGGTCTTCTTAATAGCATTATCTGCCAGTTTTAAATAATTCGCATTTGTATTTATATTTTAAGTTCCTATTAAAACTCTATGCTTTTATTAGAGTGTGCTGTATAAACATCAATTTGCTAAGGAGAATTAGCTCCCTAAGCAGTTTGGCCAGGGTTTGAGAAGCAAATGGTTCCGAAATATCATCTAGTCCTCCTTACACAGGCCTTATATATCATATGGTATTTTTTCAAATAGCTATAAGTTGAAAATCTAATATGTGTATGTGATAATCCATGCGTGCTTTGAGGTCAGTTAAGGAACTAATTGATCATTTGAGACACCTACCTGTGAGGGCCTTCTAATCCAATTAGAAACCAAATGTAATCTGATGTAGAATGTGAGCAGCTTGCAAGATTACTATAAGTAATCAGAAGACAACAATTTCCAGGGGCCAAGAAGGTCATGGAAGACTTTAAAGATAGCAAAGAATGTATAAGGCCCAGAATATTATCATAGATAAAGAGGTAGAAGGAAGAGAGGAAAATACACTTCAAATGGAATTTATATATATAGGTTCAAAATCTCATTAAGGAAGAAAAATTTTAGGGGCACCTGGAGCTCAGTCAGTGAAGCTTCCAGCTCTTAATTTCAGCTCAGGTCGTGCTCTCCTAGTCCTGAGATACAGCCCTGCATGGGGCTCCATACTTAGCACAGAGTCTCCTTCTTTCCTTCTCTCTTTCCCTCTGCACCTCCCCACTCAAGGACCCCCACCCCCGACGTCTTGCTCTCTCTCTAAAGTAAAAAAATAAATCTTGAAAAAAGAAAGGATAATTTGGGTGATGAAAATAACTTTTGATGTCTGAATCCAAGGGTCTTTGTATATTATTTTTTTCCTAAAAAGGGACTGTCATTATTTACTTTATTTTGAATGATCGCTAATGTGAACAAATATTGAAATATTACCACTGACAATCAAGAGATTGTCAATTGATCAATTAAATGCAGTGTTTGCACCCTTAACAGATATTATTCTGACTTAATTAAGTAATTAATTCAGGAAGGTAGATTTGGGAAAATTTCATAGATGAAGGCTGCAGTGAAATTATGGATAATAATAAAGATATTTGTAAGTAGCCAACACATTTGCAGCTGCCCAGCCAAATCAGCTACATGGACTTATCTTGGTATTTCAAGGGGGTATAATCCTTGTATTTGGCCCAGTTAAGATCAAACGTTATTCTTACCCTTTCTCTACATCTCTGTGACCTAAGTCTAAATTTTTCACATTATTATGAAACACTTGTTATGATGGTGTTATAACTTAAATGTTAAGATGAGAGTTTTGATAATTAATAAGTACTCAGCTGCTTTCATTAAAAGCAGATTTGGAAACTCCCTACAAAACATTTTAAAAGCAAAACTAGTAATCACATAGGATTTCAGGAAAGTATTTAACAATTAAAAATACAAGTCATAGCCAATTTTGTTTCATCGGAGCAAAATACTACAATTCCCATTTCCCTTTGTTTTATAATTGAGTT
Organism: Mustela erminea; assembly: GCF_009829155.1. Classification (NCBI taxonomy): domain Eukaryota; kingdom Metazoa; phylum Chordata; class Mammalia; order Carnivora; family Mustelidae; genus Mustela; species Mustela erminea. The sequence continues at coordinate 58,215,886 of NC_045625.1, forward strand.
TTATCTTTAAGGAAAATCATCAACCCCTACCTAAAGAATAATTTATTGATGTCTGTTAGAATCTTGAAATATTAGGAACTTTTTCTAGAAATTTAAGAATTAATGTTTCTTTCAAAGTAATGCTAAGATGCATGTTTATTTATCCTCATACTTTTGCCTTAACTGGATAATAAGAATAGCAGATATCTTTAAAAGGTAAAAAAAGGAATTTTTGGTGGATATTTCATGTTATTTAGAAGTTCCAGTTTAAGAAATATTGAAATTTACTTGAAAGATACAACTATATGTTTTAAAATACAAGATAATGGTTCCTAGTTTAAAAAAAACAAACCAAAAAAACCTTGATATATTGTCATCATTTCTCTCGGTTACTAGTATATCCATTTGTTCCACTATTTTTGTAATGTTTTTAGAACATTCACACTAATAACAGTATGTCTAACTCACCAGGAAATTAATTTTCAAAATGACAGCTTTATAATTCTCTAGAGCATAAAACGGTAATTTTATCTTTTCTCTTTGCCTCCTTAGTTAAGGAATAAGAACTCCTACAAAAAAAAAAAAAGGATGTTATTATCACTTTTCAAAACTATCTATTATATGTATCATAATAGATTTCATCTATCATTGTATATTGAGTATGGCAAAGCCCGTTATTGTGGCTGGTCTATTATTGGTAGGTAAAGCAAGTGTCCTCAGTGATTTCAGACAGATAAATGTGAGACTTCTATGACAGAAGGGCTAGGAGTGTAAGTAGTTTAAGCTTGTCACATTTTATAAGCCCAATTCTTTCTGTTGCTTCTAATACATTCCTAATTTCTCTATTTCTCTCACTTGTGTCATGATTGGATTAAAATGTGACTATGACAAGTGTTCTGAATACCAATGCCTTCCTATCACATCTACTCTGCATACACACTGTTAACTTACAGGTTTAGTCTAATAAAGGAGATACAGCATTTTGTCCTCTGGTAAAATTGTCATTATTTCTATTTCTATTTTTGGTATTACAGCTTCTGCCAGATTTTCCTTTACTCTGAACTGTTTTGCTAGTCTGTGCTACCAGCTATAATGATAATTTGTAACTAGTTTCCTGTAGAGGATATGCTGTCAGGCAGTTACAGAAAGCTTCCTTAACTTATCATTTAAATGTATGCTGTTCCCTTTGCATTTAGGTTTTCTTAGCCCATTAGTATCATTTTCTCCTCTTTCTTCTCTATTTGCGTTTGCTGTATCTTAAGTACTGCTCTCTTCTGTCATACAGTTCCTTATTTGTTCTACCCACACATTTGGTGGTGTCATCTGTCAGAATGGGATTTTGCACACCAAGCAGAAGAAAAATTGAGGATAGAATTACCTTACATGCTCTGAAATTTATTCATATGTTCTCTGAGAGATATTTGTAGTAAATGCACCGTGTGCAACCCTTGTCCTTTGAGAGTCAGGGCAAATATACCCATTTAGCTGTTGGTTTCAGAATGACTTTACATTTGCTGAGTACACATCCCCAAAAGTGAGGGAGACCACAGTTAACTTAATCAAGGCCAGTTCCCAAGATGAGTAGGCATAAAGATTTACAGCTGGACAGGACCTTGGAGTTTTATAGAGAATTGAAGCAAACAAGAGTGAGGTTGGTGGCAGGGTACTATATTTAATCCAAGTTTACATAATTAGCAGCAAGGCCAGAATTAAAATGAAAATCTCTAGCCTTGAAACATGTGAAATATGTGGCAATACTTTGGCATCGTGGACAGAGTGATGGGCAAAAACAAAGGATCTTAATTCTGGAGTGCCTCCTGCCCTGGATGCTCTGAAAAAGTAATTAATTAATTAATTAATTATTAGCTCTAGGGCAGGCTCAGGATTTCATTCCTGCCAATAAACGTTTGGATTTGAGAACAATATTACCATGCAGTACCATTTCTTTTAGTGCAATCCCTGTGTACTTGGCCAAGAGTAAATTTGTCATTTGAAAGAGTAGAGCCATTAGAATAGCTGCAATAGTACGTCTACCTAAATCAGATCAATCTGTATCAGATTATCAGACACAACCTTAAGCTGGAGACTAGAGTTCAGAAACTTTCCAGTGCCATTTTTCCTTTCTAGAACTGGCATTTTGGAATTCGCTTGGAGGGAAGGGTAGCAGTAAATAGGATAGTCTGTTAAGGGAACATTTTAAGATTTAAAACACAGGTAAAACAGGTGCAAAGGACAAAGATCTGGAAGTTGTCTGTATATACTTAAATTTCAACAACAGCAGCAATAGGACTCAACTCCTATTGGTGATTGGAAGTAGATGTAAGCTGGATATTGATCAATCAGAGGAAATCCAGGAAAACAAAAACAAACAAAAAAAATAAACAAAAACAAAAAACAGCTAGATGGTGAGGAGTCTGGAAATAATATCTCTCTTTTTTTTTATTATTAACATATAATGTATTATTTGTTTCAAGGGTACAGGTCTGTGACTCATCAGTCTTATACAATTCACAGCACTCACCATAGCACGTACCCTCCCCGATGTCCATAACCCAACCACTATTGGCTATTTACTGTAAAGATACAAATGTAATGATCCAAAGGGGTATGTGCACCTGAATGTTTATAGCAACAATGTCCACAATAGCCAAACTATGGAAAGAGCCTAGATGTCCAACAGATTAGTGGATAAAGAAAATGTGCTGTGTATGTATACAATGGAATACTACAAAGCCATCAAAAAAATAATGTCTCATATTTAATGCTTTTAGAAGGAGAAGAATAGGGGAAAATAAACAGTAGTTTAAACAGTAGTTTAAAACCATCTCTAAGATATTTCAAGAATTATCATTTGGAAGAGGAAACAGTTATTTTACCAAAGAAAAAAGTTAAACAATGAATATAAATTCCTAGGGGGAAAATGTTGTTAATTAGAAGAGAATGATAGAAATTAGAGTGGGAGAAAGGTTATTTCATGAAGTAGTTAAATAATGATTAACTTATCATCTGAAAAGTAAAGAATAGACTAGATGAACATTTACCTCTTGAGATTCTTAATGAAACCAATAATAAATAGAAGGCTAGTTAGGATTATGTGAAAAGGTTCTTCTAACTCTAAGATTTTATGAATATGTAATTATCAATATAAAATATTTGGTCATATTTTGACTTATTCTCTATGTTCAGTTTTTTTTTTTTCTTTATTACTTTGGAGTCATTTACAAAGGAATTTTCTAATATCTTTTGGGTCCTTTGAATTACTCCATCCCCAGATGTTTCTCTGTAGATTATTCATTACGATAAAACCTGGGAACTAGCAATATGTCAAGTATTGTGTGTAAGGTAGAGGAGATACAAAATGAACGAAATTTTGATTCTGTTCACAACTTGCTTGGAGTCTGTAGTGATTCTCAGATTGTGATGTATTTTGCTTTCACTGTGGGTATCAAAATTGGGTTTTTTTTTTTAGGGGAAAAGAAAAGAAAGTTGAAGTCCAGTTGGGTGTAGTGTGTGCCAGGCTATATAACTAGGCAATGAGAGAACTACTGATGTTGCAACACCTATCCTACAGATCCAGCAGCAAACTTGGGTTCAAACTGGCATTCATACTCATAAGGTACCATTGTCTATAACCTGTGCCACGTTTATTTAACATTGAGGAAAGGAATTGGGTAGAGAGGATGTCAGCATGGCTTCATCAAATAAATTTTCCTCAAGAGTTCAGGCACTGCTTTCCAAACCCCACAGGGCAACACAGTTTCAAAGGTTGAGACCCAGGGTGGGTGTAAGCCATCTCACCATAGGCAAGCCTCATACATGACAATCTGTGAGAATGGCTGACAACCTATTCAAGAGCCATGCTTTTTATAAGAAATATCACACAAAGAGGCCAACGGTTGTATTTTCTATAGATGTATGTGTGTGTGTGTGTGTGTGTGTGTGTAATGTATAGACCTTCAGGGTCTGTATATTCATTCAAGGTCCTCCCCGCACCAATATAATTCACCAGAGTTAATAAATAATGATGTCTCATAACACTGGTGCCTGTTTATGCATTTTCAAAGAAACAAAGCTGAAATCTGAGAACAACTTCCCACCAAGAAAAGGTTTACCCTGCTGTTAATCCTTTCTCCCCAGATGGTTTGTGAGTGGAAGAGGGTTATGATGAGTACTGTAGTTCAAGAAGATTAGCTTATAGCAGATGTATGAGAAAATATTGGCAGTGAGACTGGAGGTGGGGGAGACAGAGGTGGCAAGCAGTGCATGACATACAATAAACACTCAAATATGCACTCAAGAAACTAGAGAGCCACTTAACAGTAATTTAAATGAAAAATAATGAGGATAATGAAGAAGACATTGGGAGTAAAAATGGGAAGAGGAATGGATCGAATAACCATTATGGAAGTACTGAAGACAGAAACGAAACCTTTGTCAGGAATCTGTAATAGATTATTAGTAAATCTGACTCCTGTGAGTAGACAGTCAAGAAAAATATTTTTCCTGTTCCACAGAAAGAAAATCATGAATGTGAGGATTTTAAATGTGAGGATTCTTCACTTATGCAGAAGAAAATAAATTGGCAAAATATAGTTTATGAAAGATGATATATATAGATGATTCTAGAAATGGCAAGACCCTGAGCTTTTGGTCCTCTCCCATTTTAGTTAAATGAATATAGTTAAAGTTTAGTATAGACTTCAAAACTTTAATTTTTACAAAGACCCTGGAATCGTTATGTCTAATATCCTTTATCCTAAGCAGAGCCACAACACTGCCCCCACCCCCCACAATAAGTGAAATATAAAATTTCCCAAAACCTTTTGGAAAAAATAAAAGTATTCCATAAGTAGTTTAAGGAAACAATATCCCCATCACTATTGAAGGTCTTAAATGGTGGATCTATCCATTTAACATTTTAGATGGCTTCAGACTAGTGCTTTATATACTATGTGTGCTTCAGCATGACTTACCAAATCCTTTCCACTACTCAGGTTCAGAGAGAAAAGCTGAATGCACATGGTGTGCAGGGAACTCACAGGAGTTCACTCTTTCCTCTAACCAGGTCTGGTACAGAGGATTTCCTAATAACCTTAAAGACTGGTGATCTTAACTCAGCATCCATAGCTTTAGTAGGATCAGAAAAAACATCAGGAAATTAAATGAAGATAGAGTGTCCCATTGCATCCTTCTCCCCCACCCCCCTGGAAAAGAGCATCCACAGCATTCATCAGATTCAAAAATGTCCCATACCTCCAAGAAGGTTCAAAATACCATTCCTCCATCAGTTTTAGAAGTTCTAGAAATCCAAACTGAGCCAAAAGCACACTAATTAGATAGGTACAGAAAGAGGGTCTGGAATTGAATCACATCATCTGATACTTGTTTGTTTGTTTGTTTATAGATGTGGCATTGGCTTTGGGCTTGGACTGAAAAACTGCAAAAACTGCAGTTTTAAACATTATCAGGCCACCGTAGGAACCTGCAGAAATGAGCAAGAAGTCAAGTGACCTATGGTGTCAAATAGTGTACAAGCAGACTAGTGAGAGAAGCCAGATACTCTCTGATGCCACAGTTCAGTCCGGCAAACACAAGGCAGACAGAATACCTGCAATTGTGGTAGACGTTTGAAATACCCACCCTCCTAAACACAAAAGATCACAGATTCTGGGACAACCTGCACAATTCATTTAGCTCTATAAGATACTTATTTGATGACTGTAAAAAGGATTATCGCTATCACAATATTGTATGTATCTTTTACCCTTTATTAAGAATAATTGGGGTCACCTGGGTGGCTCAGTAGGTTGTGTCATATTCTCTTTATTATTATTATTATTTATTTGACACAGAGAGAGAGAGAGAGCAAGCAAGAGAGCACAGCAGGGGGAGAAGCAAGCAGATGGAGGAGGAGAAGCAGATTTTCCATTGAATAGGAAGCCTGATATGGGGCTCCCTCCCAGGACCTTGGGATCATGACCTAAGCTGAAGACAGGTCATGATCCCAGGGTCCTGGGATGGAGCTCAGATCATGATCTCAGAGTCATGTGATCCAGCCCCTAGTCAGGCTCTGTGCTCACGGGGAGTTTATTTGTCCCTCTCTCTCTGCTCCTCTCCCTGCTTGTGCTCAAGCTCTCTCTCTCTCTCTCTCAAAAAAAAAAAAAAAAAAAAAAAATTATGGGGCCGCCTGCATGGGTGGCATATTCAGTTAAGTGTCCAACTCTCAATCTCAGCTCAGGTCTTGATCTCAGTGTCATGAGTTCAAGCCTTGTGCCAGGCTCTACATTGGGCAAGAGCCTACTCAATAAAATAAAAATTTAAAAAACAGAATAATAATTGATGCAGCTGGAGTGCCTGGCTGGGTCAGTCGATGGAGCATTTCACTCTTGATATCGAGATTGTGAGTTCAAGCCTCACATTGGGAGTAGATATAATTTTAAAATAAAATCTTTATATATTAAAAAAAAGAATAATTGAAAGTTCTCTTTTATTCATATTCTAGCTATGCTAGTTTTAAAAGTTGTTTGTTTGTTAAAATTACAAAAGCATTAATGTTCATTTTATTTTATTTTATTTATTATTTTTTTAAAGATTTTATTTGCTTATTTGACACACACAGAGAGAAATCACAAGTAGGCAGAGAGGCAGGCAGAGAGAGAGGGGGAAGCAGGCTCCCTGCTGAGCAGAGAGCCCATGCAGTATTCGATCCCAGGACCCTGAGATCATGACCTGAGCTGAAGGCAGAGGCTTAACCCACTGAGCCACCCAGGCACCCTGCATTAATGTTCATTTTAAATCAGTCACTTGAAAAAGTCTTTAAAAAAGCCTCAACAAGGGTACCTGGGTGGCTCAGTGAGTTAAAGCCTTGCCTTCAGCTCAAGTCATGATCCCGGTGTCCTGGGATAGAGCCCTGCATCGGGCTCTCTGCTCAGCAGTGAGCCTGCTTACCCCCTCTCTCTCTGCCTGACTCTTTCCTTACTTGTCATCTCTGTCTGTCAAATAAATAAATAAAATCTTTTTGAAAAAGTCCTCAACGAAATTTTGAATTTTTAAAAATCTTATTTATTATTATTATTTATTTATTTATTTATTTTTTAAAAAGCATCTGAACCCAATGTAGTGTTTCACTCTTACCTTACTCCATAAATTTACCACAAAAAGGAATGGAAGTATCTGGATGAAAAATCTGGTTCTTACCAAGAGGAAGAATTTAGTTCCTGGACTGTTGGAAACTGTCAATGATGAAATCTGAGGCTGTGGAATGCAAACCAATGAGGTCTCTTCATCATACTTTAAGGAGCTCTGGACGAGAATCAGAGGAAATAGTGTCCAACAAGTGTGCCTCTGCTTTCCAGCTTTTCAACTTTTAGCAAATCACATAAATATTTTGTGACTTGATTTTTTTTTTTGTTTTTAATTACTGGAAGTGCATACTTATTTTGATTTCTTTAATTTTTCCTTCATGCCCTTTCTCTGTCTCACAGATACAGTATCCTCCAGGGTACCGTATGTGGTTGCCATGGGCTAAGATCTTGTTGGTTGTGATAGTTCTTTAGACATTTTTTTGATGACCCTTACAGTTGTAAGGATTACTCGTCCCATGTTTTGTAAAATATCCCTCAATTGATATTTGTGTGATGTTTCTCTCATGTTTACACTAGGATCATGGTTTTGGAAAGGAAGATCACAGAAATAAAGTGCCATTTTCATTGTATCATATCAAGGGCACATACCATCAATATGAATTATAACTGGTGACGTTAATCTGATCACCTTGATGACATACCATTTGTCAGATTTCTCTACTGTGAAGTTATTCATTTTTCCCTATTTCTAAACTGTGGGCTTTGCAAATATATATTATCTATACTTAAGAAGTGGGAAGTTATACTCTATCATTCTGAAAATAGAATATCTAAATAAATTATTTAGAATTCTTCTAGATGAGAAATTTTCCATTTCTCTTACTTATTTGTCTAGTTAGTTAAAATACTTAATGATTTATTAATTTCAACATAGGCTCATGCTTATTTATTTTGTGCCCTCAAATTGTGTGAGTTTTGCCACTGGGGATTCTTTCATTTGGCTTTTGTGTCTATTTGTCATATCCCCATTTTAGGGAAATTTTTTTTTTTAATATTTTCTTCCTTCCTTTCTTCCCTTGGTACTGAGAGATGTTCTTGGCTCACCTTCTTTATTTCCAGACATGGTATTACAATCAGCAAATTTTCTAAAGAGCTTTGGTTCCTTTTATTGGAGGATAGTATTTGAAACCAGGATTTGGGTGTTGAGCTTGCTGCTAAATATTTGTGTATGTATTCATTTGTATTTATATTAAGCTGAGCATGAGTTTATACTGATGTCTCTATTTCTAATATATTACCCCATGGATTATTCTGGCTTCTTGCTGCTGGTTATCTATAAATTTCCACCCCAAGAGTGAGATACCTGCCTGATAACTATTCTCAATCCAATTAATTAACTATCAAGTATAGCACAGTGTTTGTAGTTCTTTTGCCTTCAATCTTAGAGACAATACTCATTTCCATATTATTTAGGTCAAAACCCCTGGCCCCTATTGCCTCCAAAAAAGTTGTTTCCTGCATTTGTATTTTTTTGTCACAGTCTACACTCTATCCCAGTGTTCCATAACTTTCTAAATTTTAATTTTTTTTAAATTTTGGAATTATAAGTTTAGTTTCACTCTTTGTGCTGTAAAGTTCCATGGATATTGACAACTGCATATTGTCATATCCATGGATATTGACAACTGCATATTGTCATATCTACCATTACAGTGGGATAAAGGAAAGTTTTGCTTGTCTTAAAATACCATATGCTTCACCTACTCAAACCCCCTCTCTCTCAGCAGAAGCCCTGATAACCACTATAACCACTAATCTGTTCACCATCTCTGTTGCTTTGCCTATTTCACACTGGCTTCTGTCACTTGGCAATATGCATTCATGCACGTTTTTTATGGCTTGATATCTCATTCTTTTTTATGGTAGAAGTTTTCTATTGTATGGATATACCACAGTTTGCTTATTGACTCACCTACTGAAGGATATCTTGGTTGCTTCAGTTTTTAGCAGTTATAAATAAAACTGCTATAAACATTTTTGAAGATTATATATGGAAATATGTTCTCAAATCAGTTCTAAGAATGTGATAGATTATATGGTAAGATTTAGTTTAGCTTTGTGAGAAACTGTCAAATGGTCTTCCAAAGTGGATGGATTATTTTAAATTACCACCATCACTAAGTGAGAGTTCTCATTGTTCTGCATCTTCACTAGCAATTGATGATTGTCAGTTTTTTGGATTTTTGTCATTTTGATAGGTATGTAGGATACCTAATTATTGTTTTAATTCGTCTTGCTCTAATGAAAATACCAAGAATATTTTCATATGCTTATTTGACATCTATTTGTCTTCCTTAGCAAGTTATCTGTTCAGACCTTCACCTGTGTTTTAAATGACTTTTTTTTCCTACTGTTGAATTTTAAGACTTCTTTTTATTTTTGTACAAGTCCTTGATCATATGTGTTTTGACACATATTTTCTCCCAATCTGTGGCTAATCTTTTCATTATTTCATTATTTTTAAAAAGATTTTATTTATTTGAGAGAGAGAGAGAAATAAGGATCAAGGAAGAATGGTAGAGGGAAAAGCAGATTCCCTGCTGAGCAGGGAGCCTGATAGGAGACTCCATTCCAGGACCCTGGGATCATGACCCAAGCTGAAGGTAGATGCTTAACCGACAAAGCCACCCAGGCACCCTAATCTTTTCAATCTTTTAACATCATCTTTCATAGTAATAATTTAGCTTCAATGAAATCCAAATTGTTGATTTTGTTTTTCATGGGTCTTGCTTTTCTGGTCTTATATCTAAAAATTCATCAACAAATCCACATCAGTGTTTTCTAATGTTTTCTTCTAGATGTTTTACACTTATATTTAGGCCTACAATCCTTTTTGACTTAATTTTTTTAAACTTGTGATGTCTATGTCTAGTTTCTGTCTCTCTCTCTTTCTCTGTATTTGCATATACATTCAACTGTTCCAGAATTACTTGCTGAACACATAACCTTTTTTCCATTGAAGTGCCTTACTGCTTCGTTTTTATCCATAATGTGCCTTTTTTCTGTCTTTCTTTCTTTCTTTCTTTTTTTTTACTAAAACCCTCTTTTTTTAATTTTATTTTTTTTAAATCTGACAGACAGAGATCACAAGTAGGCAGAGAGGCAGGCAGAGAGATAGGGGGAGGCAGAGCCCGATATGGGGCTCGATCCCAGGACCCCGGGATCATGACCTGAGCCGAAGGCAGAGACTTTAACCCACTGAGCCACCCAGGCATCCCCTTATACCCTCCTTTCTTGGTTATTGTAGTATTATAGTACATCTTTAAATCAGGTTGGGCAAGTCATCCAATCTTCTTCAGTACTTTATTAGCTATTCTGTATCTTTTGCCTTTTTGTGTAAATTTTAGAATCAAGTTGTTGATATATATAAAATACCTTGCTAAAATTTTTTGAAATATTTTTTCTTGCTAAGATTTTTATTGGAATTGTAATAATTCTATAAATAATGTTAAGAATAATTGACATCTTGGCAATATTAATTCTTCTGATTCATAAACATGGAACATCTCTACATTTATTTGAATTTTCTTTGATTTATTTTGTCAGAGCTTGCAATTTTCCACATAGAGGATCTGTGAATCTTTCAGTTTGTGACTATGTTTTTAATTTTTTGTGTTATTGTAAATGGCTTTTTTTTTTAACAATTGAAGTTTCAATTATTTATTGCTGATATATAGTAGAACGGCTGAATTTTGCATATTGACCATGTGTCTTCTGACTTCCTTACTCACTCCTTAATTCCAGGATTTTTTTTCCCTACAGATTTCATTTAATTCCAGTTAGTTAACATACAGTGTAATATTAGTTTCAGATGTAGAATTTAGTGCTTCATCACTTATATACAACACCCACTGCTCATCTTTACAAATGTCCTCCTTAAAAGCCATCACCCATCTAACCCATCCCCCACCCACCTTCTTCCATCAACCTTCAGTTTGTTCTCTGTAGTTAAGAGTCCGTTTCCTGGTTGGCCCCTCTTTTTCCGTTATGTATATCTCCTTTGTTTCTTAAATTCCACTTATAAAAAAAAACCATATATTTGTCTTTCTCTGATTTATTTCACTTAGCATAATATACTCTAGTTCCAATCACAGTACAAATGTATGATTTCATTATTTTTTATGGTGAGTAATAGTCCATCGTGTGTGTGTGTGTGTGTGTGTGTGTGTGTGTGTGTGTGTATTCCACATCTTGTTTATCCACTCCTCAGTTGATGACCATTTGGGCTCTTTCCATAATTTGACTATTGTTGATAATGCTGCTATAAACATCAGGGTATAAGTATCCCTTCCTATCAGTATTTTTGTATCCTTTGAGTAGTTAAAAAAGAGTGCAATTGCTGGGTCATTGAGTGGTTCTATTTTTAACTTTTCAAGAATCTATATACTGTTTTCCACAGTGACTGTAGCAGTTTGCATTTCCACCAACAGCGTTAAGAAGCTTTCCCATTCTCCACATCGTCACCAACATCTCTTGTTCCTGTGTTAATTTTAGACATTCTGACAGGTGTGAGATGATATCTTATTATAGTTTTGATTTGTATTTCCCTGATGATGAATGTTGTTTACCATATTTTCATGTGTCTGTTAGCCATCTGGATGGCTTCTTTGGAAAAATGTCATTCATATCTTCTGCTCATTTTTAATTGGATTATTTGGGTTGTTTTTTTTTAATGTTGAATTTTATAAGTTCTTTATATATTTTGCATACTAACCCTTTATCAGATATGTCATTTGCAAGTATCTTCTCCCATTCCATAAGTTGCCTTTTAGTTTTGTTGATTGGTTCTTTCACTGTGCAGAAGTTTTTTATTATGATGAAGTCCCAATAGTGTATTTTTATCTTGGTTTTCCTTTCCTCAGTAGACATGCCTACTAAGACGTTGCTATGACTGATGTCAAAGAGGCTATGACCTGTGTTCTTCTCTAGGATTTGGATGGTGTCCCATATCACATTAAAGTCTTTCATCCATTTTGAATTTATTTTTGTGTATGATGTAAGAAAACAGTCCAGTTTCATTCTTTTGAATGTGCTATCTAGTTTTCCCAACAGCATTTGTTAAAAAGACTGTCTTTTTTCCCCTAGACATTCTTTTCTTCTTTGTCAAAGATTAGTTGACCATGTAGTTGTTGGTCCATTTCTGGGTTTTCTATTCTCTTCCCTGACCTATGTGTCTTTTTCTGTGCCAGTACCATACTGTCCACAATTTTGTAATATAACTTGAAGTCTGAAATTGTGATGCTTCCAGCTTTGTTTTTCTTTTTCAAGGTTGCTTTGCACACAAAGTTTAGGGTTGTTGGTTCTAGCTTTGTGAAAAATGCTGTTGGTATTTTGAAGTGGATTGCATTAAATGTGTAGAATTCTTTGAGTAACATAGACATTTTAACAATATTTGTTCTTTCAAATATTGAAAGCATGAGCATGAAATGTTTTTCCAAATTTTGGTATTATCTTTAATTTATTTCATCACTGATTTATAATTTTCAGAATACAGATTTTTCACTTCTTTAGTTAGGTTTAATATGTCTTGATTCAAGATTCAAGTCTGGGAATCTGAATATGAACAATAATCAGGGTGTCTGAGGGACATATTTTGAGAAAGTACCTGTTAAGGACTAAATAGTATTCCCCCTGGTTAGGGTTAACCTCACTGGTTAATCCTAACATCCAATGTGGCTATTATGGGAGTGAGGACCTTTAAAGAAATAAAGAAGATTAAATTTGGTCACAAGGATGGGGATATGATTTGATAGGACTGGTGTCCTTATTAGAAGACACACTAGGGTGCATGTGCACAGGGGAAAGACAATGTGAGGACATAGTGAGAAATTGGCCATCAACAAGCCAAAGAGAAGGTTCTTCGGAAAAATCAAACCTAACAATACCTTGATCTCCAACTTCTAATCTACAGGCCTGTGTGAAAAAAAGACTTCTGCTATTTAATCACCAAGCCCATGGTATTTTTAATACAGAATCTTAGTGGACCATCATACTATGTGACTATTATATGTAGAATAATTTTAATATAAATATGCTGAACACTAACTATTTAGAATTTATTCCTTTATAAAACACATAATTTTGTGGACACTATTTATTACAAAATAGGAAAAATTGAAACCAAAAAGATACTGAAACATCTCACCTTGTTTATTTCTCAAGAGACGTCATAATATCAAGAAGTATGGCTTCTGATTCTGGATTATCACTTTTTTTGTTTTTGTTTCTGTCTTCCTCTCTCTTCCTCTCTCTGAAACAGAGAACAAGAGTAGAGTCATTATCTGTTAGAAATTCCACCATTTTTAAAAAATAATAATAATTAGGAAACCAATAGCTTCTTTTATTGGGGTCAAAGGCTGAGTCTCACTGGATGATTAGTTTGAGTGCTAATCCAGTCACCTACTCACCTGCCAGATTTTCATACTATAAATCTGAATATCTGCATCTGAATTTGTGAAAGAAGGGAAAAGATCATTCTCAAGAGAAATCCTGGGAGCAACTCCACTAGAACTATTCATAACTGACAAATGGTCAGGGAGCTTGGAATTGGAATGTGGAGAAGAAAACCCAATTCCCGTAGGGAGGCTGGCATAATATAGCAACACAAACCAGGAAACAGCTAATGTTCACAGCATTACAGTTTGCAGGCGCTCACACTCTTAGAATTGGCAATTGAATATCACAAAGGCAGTGTCTCTTGTTTGTACTCTGTTGGCAACTGGCCTCACCAATCTTGTTGCTTTTTCATAGTCTGGTGTTCTCCCCATTGGGTTACCATCTCAAGCCTGGCTATAGCCAGGACAGGGCAGATGTCTTATCTTCTTTCTCTGTTGGATAGGTGGAAGTCATACAATGTTCACAGGGTTAAGCAGAACAACAAAAGCAATTTTGTGAAGAGATCAAGGGTCTAAATTTGGGATGATAGAACAAAATCAAGCTGCCAAATCTAAATGGCTAAATGGGAACTGGCAGCCAAAACAAAACAACACAACACACACACACACACACACACACACACACACACACACACACACACACAGTTTCTGATTAGCAAAGATTACACTGATAAATAAACTGGCTAATATAGTAGAAATAATCTGAATTTGACAGAGTAAAGGCAGATCAAAAATACACAAGATACTTTTGATTTCAGTGACCTCTTCTTCTTTTTGGATATGCTGAGTGTATTTTAAGGGACCAAAAATACAAAACCAGCATGTACATTAAAACAAAAATACAGAAAAGGGAGAGCATGTTTTTGTGCTCATTCCTCTTGGCATTTCATGCTGTTTCCACTGTTAATGCCCTTCCCTTCTGCTCCAACTTGGTAATAAAAATGCTTGTTCAATCCTGGTGGAATTAATAGGCACACTGTTAGAAGGTGCATTAACAACACTTGTAGTTACATTACTTTGCAAGCTTTGGCGAGAGGAGTTCAAAAAAGTAAAAAAAGGTGGCTTGGATGGTTAAAAGTAGTCACTTCTGTTTTATTCTTTGACTCTGTAGAGTCTGTATCATGTGAGATATACTCTCAATATTATGTAGATGAAATTAAATAGTTGTTACATAAGAGTATATGGAATGTGTGACAGACTAATCCAGAGGACTAGAGAAAACCTTAAATATCAGTTATGTTCTATATTTTTATCATATTATTATTTATAAAATATTTCAGGATGGTTTATCTTTCACGTTAGTCATCTTGAAGGCAGTCAAGGTAGGGCTGACTATTTCCCTTTGCATAGTGAGACAGCTAAAGTTTGGAAAGGTAAATGTTTTCCAGTACCTTTTCTACTTCCAATCTGCAAGTGGCAGACTTGGAACTTAAACTGAGTATCAGTTCTTCTCATTCCTTGTCTGGTATGCTTTTTCTGAAATCTGGTTGCCTTACTCATAAAGCAGAAACAGCTCTATAAATTGATAGTGTTCCTGGAAAGTATTATGAATTTCAATAGATCATTTCAATCCATTCCTGGTTACCAGAGCTAGAAGATCTAGAGCAAAGAAACACAAGATGACACCATAAATATGGAAGGAGAAAGTCTGAATTGTGATCCAGTTTTTGCTGAAGTCACTTAGCACCAAAAAGCCCAAGAACGGGTTGACTACCATCTATTTCCAAATCTATGTTCAGTAGCTTGAAATTGGTAACTTGAAATTGGTCATGTTGGGCATATCAGAGAAATAAAGTATGCTATGTAAATCAGGGCCTTTTTTTTTTTTTAAATCTAGAAGAATAGTTAAGTAATATTTATTAGCACATTGGGGGGTGAGGTGGGGATATGAGTAATGAGTAGTAGAAAATTATGATCTTGGGGTGCCTGGGTGGCTCAGCAAGTTAAAGCCTCTGCCTTTGGCTCAGGTCATGATCCCAGGGTACTGGGATCAAGCCCCACATCGGGCTTTCTGCTCTGCAGGGAGCCTGCTTTCCCTTCTCTCTCTGCCTGCCTCTCTGCCTACTTGTGATCTCTGTCTGTCAAATAAATAAATAAAATCTTTAAAAAAAAAAAAAAAGAAAGAAAATTATGATCATTGGAGTAAAAGGTCTTTGGTTTGAGTTCTGCCTCTGCCATTAGAAAATAGAGTGACTGGCCAAATTACTTATTCTCTCTGTCTCCATTCCCTACAAGGTACAGGCAGCTAATAACCTCCTTGCAGAGCATTAGGAGTAATGATCACGTATGGAAGTGCTGACCTAGGAAAAGCAGTCCATTTTAGGGGTTATTATTAGGATTATTAGAAACTTCACTGGTTTTTCCTTTCGTGACAAGTTTCCACGTGAGTAAATGTAAACTCATGTTGCTGCTCTGTGGAAGATGTATGACACTGGAGAAAATATTTTTTTTAAATGGGAAAAAATGAGAAAATCCATTAGGCTCTTTAGAAGCAGGGACCATTATAATTCTAGCTATTTATTGTTACTATACAATACAACAGAATATAAAAACCAGCTAAGAGAGAGCTACTTTTGCCAAATTGAAGTAACAGGAGGTAAATGGTACTGCTCTCCTCCAAAGGATCTGTGGATTTATAAATTGGTTGGAAGCATAGGGTTTTGGTTATTTTGTTTCATATGATTCACAGCGCCAAGCACTGCAGTACTAATTTTATCCTGGGGCATCCATTCAATACTTGCTTGGAGAGAATTGTGCCACCAGCCGAGTCCTCGTAAGCACTGCCAAATATCCAAGTTTCTTTTTTTCTGTTTGGAGAGGAACACACTCTAAAGAGCATCTATGAAGCCTAAGCTACTTTTTTTTCTACCTCTTTTTCTAGGATGACAACCCAACCCTTGTATCAAGTTAAGAATATAGGTTAGGGGTGAGATTTCCATAAGAAGCTTCTTATCCCAACAGTCAGGGACTCGAGGAACATGAAACAGTACAAATATTATGAAATCTTCAATATACAAAGCTGTAAACATAGTAGTGCTGATGATGCTGAGGTAAAACAAGTACATGCTGACAAAACATCAAAAACTAGGTCAGTAGAAATGCCAAGGAGCTTAATTGTTCTGGGTATCTCAGACTGGGGGAAAGTGCCCTTTCTGGTGCTTCAGGTACATTGCATTGAAGAAATTTAAAAGAAATGTCAATGTGTGGTAAAACCATATAGAAAATATTCCGGAGGAAGTCTTCCCACTGGAGCATGATTTCATGTTGAAAATAACAGCTTTTGATGTACCCCATTTTCAGCTTATTCTGGAAAAATATAAAGCAGGTCAAAGTGAGTCATATAGATGATTATATTTTTATTGTTTTGAAACCTTGTAATAAAAGTATAATTAATGGTTTTGATTAATGAAATGGTTAAAGGGTCCTTCCTCAAAAGAAAATGAACTATAGAACCTTGTTTGTGAATCAGGAAATAATTGAAATAGATGTTAAATTTGCTATTGCTTCTTTGTATCCAAATGGATAAGCAGATCTACAGGACAGAGGTTCAGTTTCTGAAATGTAAGGTTATATTGATAACAAAGATTTGTTGTCTCCTTTTTAAAGAGCTGTGCCCAAATCATTGGATGATTTTGAGAAGAAGGAATATCATCCAGAATTGGAAAAAGACCAAGAGTTCACACAATGACCACTTGTGTTCCTGGAAACAAATATTTCACTTTACATTCCAGGAGAAATGATACTTTGCTAGGAGATGATAGCACCAGGAAGCTTGAATACTTTTGCATGAGTAGTTATTTACATGCAATCTCTGAAATAATGACTTCTGGAAATCTGCATTTACTTCATTTGCTTTATGATACTAGTAACATGAAAAGACTCTGAATAAGTAAGAAATTGGTCTGAAATATAGACCATTCTTCCCAGTCTGCCAAATGGAATTGGTCCTGATAAAATTCCTTTATTCTCTTAATCAGTGACACGTGCTCTTTTTCTCAGGTTTTCAAAGAAAATATTTAAGGAATAAAAAAATCACAGGCCCACTTCATTGTTTGTAACTTGGTTGGATTTCACAATCCTTCTACCACCTGTACCTTTGAGTTCTTCCACATATTGGGGGGAACTGGAAGTCTGCCTTCATAACTACAGCAATCTGCAAATTCTTTAAATGGATATTTCCTGTCAGGCCCTGGGGATTCAAATGTATCAGACCAAAAATTTGATTTTATTTGTAATGAAAGTGGTAGAGCACTATAACAAAAATCAAATGGTCTAGTGGTGCAAGCAAATAAAATAGGACTTCTCCCAGGAAAAAAGCCTAATGGAGTTCTTGCTTCAAGCATGAAAAGTAAAGCCATCTGACCATGACAAAGCTGCATGGTATTTTGTTTTCTGTCGAAAATTCTAACTTTTATAGGGCTGGTGGCCAATGACAGAAAACAACCATAGATCCATTGACTATGCAACTCTGCACCAGTTACCTTGGATTAGAGTTGTGTTCTCAGGCAATAAATATGTGCAAACTGGAAATGATGAGTTTCTGGATCCCTGCAAAGCATCCTCTGCACCACCCCCCTCCTTTTTAAAATTCAAACCACAGCAGAATATTAGGCAGAGGAATTCATTTGAAAATTTAGAGGAGCAGTACAGCATTCTAGGGAAGGCATATTATCATGTATATTTGGAAACATCTTTTTATACCTAATTGGATTTCTCTGGTCCTTAATTAAATGTTACAATTCAAGTCCGCTATTGGCTGCATGAACTCTAAGTTTGAAGGAAGTAATTGTTGAGGCATAATTTCAGTTTAGCACTCTGCTTTAATATGTAGGACACTGACCTAGACCATGAAATAGCAGTTCAAGCTTTTTGTCTCATGGTTTTGTGGACTAACTGCTTAATGTCTTCGAAGCTCATTTCCTCTTTTATAAGACAGAAGATGATCTGGGAATATTAAGATTGAACCTACTCTGAGCTTCTTGGAGAGAGTCAACCTTGTGGAATTTCTGATGAGGGTGTTAGTTAAAATTAAAACAAACAAACAAACAAACAAAAAACCCAAAAAAATGAAAGGAAGGAAGGAGGGAAGGTAAGAAAAAACTATCATTGACCACAATTCTTTGACTGAAATGAGTCTGAAGTCATTAGAAAAAAAAAAAGGCAAGTATCAAAGATAAATACATTTTTCTCTCTTCAGAGACATGAGAGAATAGGATGGATAGACTTACAGTTTTTGTCACTTTTGAGGTAAGCTGGGCTTTGGAATACCTATCATTCAAATTCAGCAAACTTCTATTATACAACTAATCAAAGTTAAAGCACCCTTTTGGCACAAAGGTGATACATTAGTAAAGCAAGATCCATCCTCTCAAAAAACGCACAATAGAGTCAATGATAAATATTTAGACAGTTCATTGTTCTGAAAGGAAGAATTAGATAAAAGCTAATTCTGATGAGGATGAACAGTCAACAGAAAATTTAAAAAAAAAAAGTATTTTAAATTATATGCTAAAGACTTAAAGATCTAAGTGAAAAATAAGAGTGGTACATTCACTAAAGCTGAGAGAAATATCCTGTAAAAAATCTAGGAAACAAGGTTAATGGAACAAATTTGATATGTTTTTATATTATCCCTATGGACAGCTATGAAGGGATATTTTAGTCCTAAGATTGGCTAATAGTAGATCTTTTTGAGTTTTGTAAGCTGAGGACTGTAAAGTTTTTCCGGCAAGATAAACACAACACCATGCAAAGTGGGTGCAAGGCAAGATTTATTAAAAACACTCTCCAGGGAAGTTTCAGGGCTCAGGAGAAGGGGAGCCAGGAAAGTTGCTCCAAGAGGAGGTGGGCACCCTTGGGTAGGTTCTGTGACTCTGGAAAGCAGAATGGCAGAAGTCGCGCCCAAGGCAGGGAGAAGGGGGCTTTTAAGGGGCCTCGAGGGGAGTTCAGGGGTCTTTTGGCAAGTTTCCCTTATTTGGATATTTCACCTGCTTGGTCCACTGAAGCCCGGGGCAGGGGTCTCAGATTCCCGCTTGTCAGGGTCCCATTGGTCCACAGGAGCCCAGGGTGGGAGGGTTTTCAGATTCCTCCTTGGGTCTTTGTTCCTGTCGGAGCTCAGGTTTTGTGGCGGGGACTTTCGCCATCTTAAGTAGCTCGCTCTTTCTGCCAGCCCAACAAGGACTATGGGCTGTAAGCTGGAGATTCTGAGTTTCTGTGTGTTTGTGTGTGTGTATGTGTTTGTGGTATTGCTACTCATGCTTTCTCTCAACTGGCTGGTATCTCTAGATTATAAGAAATATAGAATATTTCTAGGCACCTTCCAACCTCATGTGCAATATTTGAAGTTATTTCACTTTCAGACCATAATTTTTCAAATTTCATATATTTATAATTGAGTGTGATGGGGTTCAAAGCATGCTACCCTCAAATATGGCATTTTGGCTTATTAGTTATTTTAAACTGAAGGAATTTGAGAAATGAAGATGCAGAAAAGACTCTGACCCCTTGCTTCTCCCCTGACGTCAGTCATTAGACATTTTTGGTGCTCTCTCCATACCTGGAGGAAAGGAACATCCTTCTTTCCAAAGACAAAAGACACCAATTAGAATCCAAATGTGGACAGTCCTTGCTAAGTTTCTGCCAGTTTACTACTCTTTGCTAATACTCTTGTCCTATCATGTTTTTCTATGACTTTCCATAATTCATTAAGCCTAAATTAAAACAAAAAATCAGGATTAACTTTTTTTGAGTCTTTGTTTCCTTATGTTGCAAAAAGTTAAATTAATTTTTATGCTTTTCTCTTGTTAATCTGTCTTTTTAAAGTCTAATTACAGGATCTTATTTACAGGACCTAATTTACAGGACCTGGAAAATATAAGAGGGTAGTAGGAATATATATATATACATATTATATATATATGTGTATATATATATATTTTTTTCTTACCTATACATGTATGTGATGTTCACTTATCTGGTGTTAGAACTTAGTCTTTGTTTTATTAAGTATGCAATTTTCTGCTACACTTACCTCTACTTAGGTCTCTTCAGTTCAAAGATATGAAAATCAAGACTGAAGGATATTAAATGACCTGACAACATTTATCAAACTAGTTAGTAATAGACTCAGATGTAACCACTCCCCAAATTCCTGTTTTATTTTCCGTATTTTTTTTTTCTTTCCTATAGTAGGGAAGAAAAAAAAAAACCCCAAACAATTTTCTCTCTAACCTTCTAAGTTCTTGACTAAGATTTCTTCTATAGTAAAATTAATAGATTAATAAGAGAAAATGAACCCAAAACTTAGTTACACGTATACCTCTTGTATATATTGAAGATAGTTAGGAAAACTGAGTAACTCCCTGATAGGGTCCAAGCCACTACCTTAAAGAGAGAAGATGTCTGGGGGAACCAGTAACAGGAGGTTTTCAGACATCCCATAAGAGGCCAGTGTTTGTCATCAAGATCCTTGCCTCCTTTAATGATAAGTGTTTCTTGAGATTTAGTCATAATCCTCTTACTAGAGAGATGGAGACATTCTTAAAGTGGAAATTTCTCTTATAAATGCAAATGTCCCTTACAAAAGGATAACTTGGTTTCCAGAGTTTCCCCTGTATCTGCTCTTTCCTAAAAATAACCACTCTAAAATAATCTTTATGGCAAAGAGTCATATAGATAAGGCAGGAAATTCTGCTCCCTTTCGCTACTACACTGTACTGATCCCTTCTGTTCAATAGAAGCTTTAAAGACATGATTAAACCTAATCTAGTATTGACAACTAATATTAAGTGGAACACATTTCTTAAAAGAAAAAATGAGAAATACAGTTTTTGCCTCTGCTGTTGACAGGTTCAGTTTTTTTGTAATTTGAGTACCTATGTCAGTATGAATTGGCTAAAACTATGACAGAAGTGGAACACTTGAATTTTGCTGACTTTACTTTTTTTTTTTTTTTTTTTTCAGACATTGACCTTATTACATACAATAATGCATTAGGGTATTTCTTTCATTTGCTACAACTTACTGACTTTATGTGGTAGATTTCTACTGTCCATTTTAGAATTTCTCTGCCCTGTAGATAATCTGCAAATGATACTAACTTAGTTGCTACATGAAAATTTTAGGATACTGCATGGGATTCCATTTTCACAAGTGTTCCTCACATTCATTCTTACGATAATAAAATGCTCATATGGAGCCTACAAAAAAAAAAAAGATATTTTGTCTCTCTAATTCATGTTTACTCAGTATTAACTGATTAACTGAGGTTAAAAAAATGGGAATTTTGAGTTCAGATGACTCAGAAATTCCAAGATGAAAGATGTTTAGTTATACTTAGATTTAGAACTTAGGTGGACTAAACTAGTAGGAAAAAATTTATATAAAAGACTTTGAAATGAGAAAAAAAATACTAAGTGTCTTGCCTTGCGTACCATTCCCAAAGTGACTATGGCTAATATATAACCCTGATAAGAAAACTGATGATAGAAAACTGATAATAATACAGATAATCCATAGAAAAGCACACGAACTGTGCTTGATGGAATGCAATTGATTATTGCCCAGTGGATAGAGTAGCCTTGCATCTTTTGTAAACTCATTTCACAATTTGTTGTTGCCTAGATATGTATAGTTATTTGAATTCGCTTTTGGGCTGTTATAAAATCTTACCAGTCTTCTCATTAGTGACTTAAATAAATCAACACATGATTATTTAGAATTGTATAAGGATCATGATGATGAAGTTTTAGAACCTAGGTGAGGTTCGGTGGGCTGAGGTCCAGAGCCGATGACCAAGAAAGAATTCTTGAGACATCTTTGGTGCAAAATGGTGGTTTATTAAAGCAGGGGGACAGGACCCGTGGGCAGGAAGAGCTGCTGCCCCGGGTTGTGAGGGATGGCAGGTTATATACCTTGCGGTTGGGGGAAGGTGAGGGGAAGGAAGGTTTCAAAAGAGTTTTCGTATGTAGGCCAGAGTTTCTCCCTGCCTACAAGGTGCCGGGAGGAGGCCTTGCCCTTGTGGCTTGATCAGTGTTGTCTTTAGGCCAGCCATTAACATCAAGATAGTTGGGAGATTCTTGGTGGGGTGTTATGATCCTGCTATCATTTACATTCCCTTCTACCTCGGCCTCCTCCAGTTTCGTTTGTGATGGAGAGGGAGACATTAGGGCTTGAGGAACTGAGAGTTATTTGCCTCTGGAAATTTGTGCTATTGATAAGGTAACCTCCCTGTTTGTAGATCTCCAGGACATTTGTAGAGCAAGGGAGATTCCTGTCTTGCAGGACTGTGATCTCTGCAAGTTAACTATTTGTTTATCGTCTGTGGCTGTTAGAGGTGCCTGAGGAATGCTACACATTATTACGGAGGGGAGCAGGTGGAGACGGGGGTGCAAGGCGCCACCTTTTGCTTTGTCTTCAGCCAGCCTCGTGCTCCCTCATCAATGATTTTAGCATCTTTTTTTCTTCAAAAATCCTTTTAACAATATAAATCAGTGCTTCCAAATTCTGGTGTGCGTTACAGTCCACTGGAGGGCTTGTTAATACACGGACCATTGGGCCCCATTTCCAGAGTTTCGGATTCAGTATTGTTGGGTGGACCTCCAGAAGGGGAAAGAAGAAAGTGCCAGGCGATACTGATGCTGCTGGTCCAGGGACTATATTGTCTGAACCACTGGTATAAATCAAGTCATAGTGACCCAGACTAATGATTCCAATCCCAAGAAACTTCAACTTTACCTATGCAGAAAGATATTCATTCTAAAACCTAATCTGCAGCCCTAAACTATTTTCAGGTCCCTATGTGAAAACCATGTTTCTAGCTCTTTCATTTTTACCCCTATGGCTGGATAAATCAGCCTCTTAAGTCTCCTGATTTGGGCATTAGAACTAGTGGCAGCTTCTATTAAGAAATGTGATGGGGAATAGGAAGGTATCATAGAAGACAATATAAGATTCACTCTAGACCAATTATGTAGTTAATTACTCTAGTGTGTGAATTTAGCCTTCAAAGCAATCTCATTCGGGCTGAGAAAAAAGCTACCACAGACAATTATGGGATGTGTGTGATGTTAGAAAGGGGAAGACAGAGCTATTGTTGGAAGAACCCTATAAATGCTGAGCAGTGTAATCTGAAATAAACATAAATGGGACTGGGTTTTCCCTGAGCTGTAGTCTTCATTGCATAATAGGTCCTTTCCACTCTAATTTCTATGATTCATTTGCTCATTGGGACAAGTTATATATTTTTCTGCTCCCCCCTTTGCTATTGCAGGATATGCATTATTCTTCCCTATTGTGATTATAGAATTCAATATGCATTTTCTTTGTCAGGCAGGAAGGCAGCAGTGGAGAGTAGTTTAGATTAACAAACATCTTTCTCTTATTTAAATCAAAAGGAAATCCTTATATTCCTAGATGAACACAATATACCCCACCCAAAGATGTGACTATTGTTTTCCTTTTGTATTCTCACTCTCCCTAGAAAAAGAGAAAAGGGAAAAAAAGAAAAAGAAAAAAAAAAAGTAAAAGCAAGCCCTGCTATTGCTATGCTGATAATGGGAAAAATATAGACAAAACTTTCAAATACTTGAAGTTGGCTTTTAAAAAAAGCCTTTTGTTAACCTATAAAACATAAGGTAAATTAAATCTAATTTGCATGCAATTTGTCATGTATTTAGAGATTGGTGGTAATTAAGAAATGCAATTTGTTTTTTAATACTGTAATTCTCTTTTATGTACATTAAAAAATGCATCAACACATTTCTGTTATATTCATGAGATTACAATGGTGCACTCTAGTGGACAAACTCAACACGACATTACACGCTAAATATCTGTAAGGGTTTGATAATTTTACACACATGAACTAACCTTATTTAATTCAGTAATGGCACTTGGAGGAAATAGAAGACAATGTATTACTTTAGGGGGAAAGAGTTTGTTGATGGTACATGTATGAGTCAATTTGGATTTAGAAAGCAGTTTTCTGGGTTGCCTGAATGGTTCTTGTTGATTAGGATCTGTCTTCAGCTCAGGTCAGGATCTCTGGGTTCTTGGGCTCCCTGCTCAACAGAAAGCATCTGCCCTGCCCCCCACTCATGCATGCTTACACCTGTGCATGCTCTTTTTCTCTCGAATATAAATAAAATCTTTAAAAAAATAGAATTTTTCTTCCTTCTCTTCCTTTTCTTTCATTCCCATTTTCATTTTCTTTTAACCAATAAATTCTCAATTCAACATTATAAAGCAAATATAATGTTGGGGCTTGAAAGCTGAGGACATAAATGAAATGTGCTATTATCATAAATTTCAGGGTTATTTTAAGAGGCTTTCAGTTTGGTGGAAAAAGCTATTTTAGCAAAACCATTATGCAGTGATACCTCTTCATATTCTTTGCATGTGAGTTATCAAACAAATAGAATACCAGAAGCATCTAACAGAAATTCATGAAGACTTTTTAAATGGCTGATACTCAACACTAATATTAAAAAGAGTAAAAATATCTTAGTCTTAAATGGTTTTCTCAATGCAGTGATATTTTGAGACTAAGATGTTTGTCTGTATTATTCTAAATTATCTGTTAAAATGCATATTTTAATTTGAGTCCTCTAAAGTAATTTTCATATTATCTACATTATTGTAAAATATCCACAGGTTAAGTTTTATTTTAGTTTTTTTTTTTTTTTTAAGATTTATTTATTTCAGAGAGAGAGCAAAAGAGAGTGTGGAAGGCAGAGGGAGGGACGTAGAGTGAGTGGGAGAGAAAATCTCAAGCAGACTCCCAGCTGATCATGGAGCCCAATGTGGGGCTTGATCTTAGGACCCTGAGATGATGACCTAAGCCAAAAATCAAGAATTGGACACTTAACTGACTGAGTCACCCAGGCACTCCTACATTTCTAAAGTATTAACTTAGAGACTTTAACAGATAAGGTTTTTTTTTTTTAATGTTTATGATACTTATAAATTGTACATAATTGGAAAAACATTAATTTGTTTGCCTCATATCTAATATATTTATGACTAAAATATTAGGAAAAAAATACAGCAAAATGAAAAGGTTACAATTTGTGTCAAACACTAAACACCCAAAAATCCTTACTTCAAAGTAAGATTGTATTTTTATGAATAAAATCCTTTTTCTCTTGAACATCCATCAATTAAAGGATTTTTCAAATAATTGGTTATTAATTAAGAAGAGCTATCTAAGAAACAAGCTATACCATTAGTTACTTTGCATATTATTGAGGGAATGGTTAGTGATGTGAAAAAGTTGGGGTTCAGAGCCAAAGGCCAAGAAAGAATTCTCGAGACATTTTCAGTATAAAAAGTTGTTTTATTATCACAGGGGACAGGACAGGAAAGAGCTGCTCTGAGGTTGTGAGGAGCAATTGATTATATACTTTAGCGTTGGGGAGGTGAAGACACAGACGGCTTCCAAAAGGACTTTTGTAAGTTAAAAAAGATTTACAGGATCCTGGAGGTCTGGCTATTGTCAACCCAAGGTTGTTTTGGCCTCTAGCAAGACATTAACTTTAACTTTGAAAGTTCCTAGAGGAATGTCATAATCTGCCTGCCTCAAGTATTTGCCAGATGGGCTGCTGGTTATAAGGAAATTTAATTTTATCTACATTTCTTCAGCTTTGTTCTCCACATCAGTTAGCACAAACAACCACTTTGCCGCAATGGGATGGCTCAAGAGCTGCCTGCAATGGTAACTCGGCCTCTTAGAAGTAAGCATACTGATAGTTGTGATTCTCTTAAACCCACCACATGTTTGGTATGCAGGTCCTTGAAGAGAAAGCCCAAGAGTATTCCTCAACATGGAAGTTATGAATATTGGCAAGCTATGGAACATGAGCATGTGAAGAACATTTCTATCTAACCCTTTATTCTAATTCAGGCTCACTCTTAAGACTCAATTGGCCCTAGCATAATCATAATTTTGAACTTATTCCTTCAGGACAAACACAATGCCATTAGCAAGATAAATGAGATGGAAGGAGTTGCTTCTACTCATTCTCTCTCATTCACTTAAAAGAATTTTGTTAAATTCAACTGAGGATGTACATATATATCTATTCAAAATAAATGAACTTTATTTTATTATTGGCTTATAAAATAGTCCTTCTGTATACATGGGAGATACCCAGAAAACTGAGTAACTCTCTAAAATGGCTCAAGGCAGCATCTTGAATATCATCACCTGCTAAAGATAGAAGATACTGGAAACAGAAGCCAGGCACTAGAGGCTATCAGAAGGCTATCAAGGGTAAAGATGAAGGATGTTATGCAGGTGTAGATCAGAGCCTTCTCCACTGATAAGAGTTTCTAGAGATTTAGTCATCTTCCTCTTCCTGGTACAGAGGGAGATACTCTTAAAATGGAAATTTCCCATATAAATATAAATGTGTTTTATAAAAGGTTAACTTCTACTTGGTTTTCAGAATTTGTCTGCTCTCTTTAAAAATAACCAGCTCAAAATGATCCTTATGCCAAAATAATCCTTATGCTTATTTTGGTATGGCAGTTCTCTTCCCCTGCAACAATGTCTAACCTCTTAATAAGATTGTATACCTTTAGTTCTGAGTCACTGGAATTTATTTAGAAGTAGCATCCTGAATTACATGGGCTTTTATGGGGCATAAGATCTACCTGGAAAGCCCAGTGTTCTTTTAGGAAGGAACATAAAGGAAGATTCCATGGTACCCATTGGATCCATTTTCCTTTTCACCATGAAGCATTGGAAGAGCTGGAAATGACGATTAAAGTCTTCTTCTATAGTGGAGGCCTTCTTGTGGCCATTCAATTATATATAAATGTTTGAGGGTTCTAGAATTTCTTTAAAAAGTTCTGTCAACAGACTGTTATAATCTTTTATTTTATTTTTTATTTTTTTTCCCAATCCTCCAGTCTTATCCTCCCAAAGTCCCTGGTCATGTGCCAAATCATTTGCCTTTCCCTGGTAGTCAATGTAGAGTTTAACCACAAACCATATCTCTTTTCAAGCAAAATAGAACACAAGATGTAGTGCTTTAAATGTTATACTTTTGCAGGACTGTTTCTCTTCTTTCCTGTTTTTAGGACTGCACAAGAGGGAGTATGATTATGCGGAAATTTACTTCAGATGCTACAGCTAAAGTCTTGTCTGTTTTCCATTCCTTGGTTGGCTTTTCATCCCTTCAACTTCTTTGTAACTATTCCCTACATTTAAATTCCTCTGTCAAATGGTCTATAATGCTCTCTATGTTCTGTTGGCTCTCTCCAATTGGATGGGGGCCCCCAAATGTGGATCCATCCAATTGGGCAGAAGCTGGTGGCATGGGCAGTGAAAGAACAAAGAACTCACCCAAGTGTAACAAAAGAAGTGGAAGTTTATTGAATATACTGCAAGGTAGCTGCCAGTAGGATAGAGAGGGAGAGGCTGTGGATTGAGGTAGGTGTTGGGAGTGGGGTGCTGTGGTTAGAAGGCAGAGTGAGAGGCTATGGGAACATTCAGAATTTTCCCTTTTTTGGTAACTGTGTACTGGTGTAAGTAACTCATTGGTCAGCTAGGACTTATGGATATTTTCAGGTGGGTCACCTAATGGGCTTCTTGTATTCAGCTCCATTTGCCTTGCTCTGCTTTCCATTGCTCAAGCCTGTTGCCTTAAAGCTGCCTCAACCTGTTCCTGACCAGACCCAGAATAATCTAGTAGTGCACCCAGTTATTTAGCACATCTGTGGCTAATGCTTGATGTTGGTGTAAATGTGTGTGGCAGGTTCCTCATGATAAGGATTTTTGTGTTCCCTGAGTGCCTTGGTTCTTGGTTGTGCTGCTTCAGAGAATAGGAATGAAGATGTAGAGCAGAGGAAGGGTATGGGCCTCAAAACAAAGTTTATTGAATAAGAATAAGAGTATGCAGTCCCTGTAAAGGGAGGGGCCCGAGTGGGTTTCCCCTATTGTTTCTAAGTTTAGGGATTTTTATGAGCTCTTTTGCGGAACTTTTTTAAGCAATCAAGGGGTGCTGAATCATGTCCATCAGGGTTTTGGTTAGGTACCTGTCTACCTGTTAAGCTAATGTCCACATGCTGATGGTCTTTTTTTCCTGACATCTGGTGGGGGATAAGTCTTAACTGCCCCTTGCCTGTGATACTGACAAATGTTTTTCTGGTTATTTTAGGATGTTCTGCGGGACTCATTTCTGCAAAGGCTGCAAAGCAGAATGTCAGTGCAGTCCTAAGCTCTAAAACAGGATGTCAGTGCTGTTTTATTTCAGCTGTCCTTACTCCATATTTTCTTGGTGGGATCCTGGCCCTGACTACCTAACTGTCCAACCTAACACTTATAATTATTGTAAAGCCTTCTAGATCTTTCTGACTTAAACCACAGCATCTCAGAAATTTAAGAAACTTTAAGAGGTTCATCGAAGTAATATACCTGGGGATAGAGAGGGAGCTAGGAACCAGCTCTCCTAACTTCTGATTGCGTGTCCTTTTATCTCTTTATATCTTTTCTGCTTATGCTTATAATTCTCCATCTAATACAAATTCACTTATTTTTATAACCAGAAATGATAATCCCACAGTGAATACCTACATAAAATTTTCAAGGTTCAACAACTTATAAATTTTAAGACATTGTCTCTAAAGCACTGCTTCAGTGCACTAAATAATACTCAAGTGGCCTGAAAGAGTTAATTCAGCTTGCAAAAGAGCTTAATTTATTCCCAAGACATAGCCCGTACACAGGGAGAATATGGCTCATTAAATCCCTTTCAAAGACTCCCGATAGAGAAGTGTGTTTTTGGATCAATATTATGTTCCTGTGGACTTAACAGAATCACAATTACTCTTGGGAGGAGGCTAGCATTTCCTTCTGGATGTGGAACTCTTTTCAAAGATGAATGTTGCAGCTATGGTTATTCATAATCTTGTTTAAGGAAAAAGAAAAACTAAGAATTAGGTAATCCTTTATTCATTTGTTTGTTTGTTTTCTTTCTAGCAGCTAATAAAAGAGGTTACCCTTTTGTAGGTGTTTTGTTTGGTTGACACTCTTCACTGCAAGCTTCAGCTAGCCAGATTCTTTATTAGAAACACTGTACTTCGTAACATACTCATAAGAATTATTTCTCAGAGGTCAGAAACTGAAACATTAAGACCAAGCTTGCTTCACTAGGTGATTCTTTCCCCAAATCCTATACATACTGCCATACCTAATTTATATGATGAGGCAATAAAACAGTATCTACACATTGTCAGACAATTGGATGAAACCCTAGAAGTCATGATGGTTCTTCCATAGAACATAGTGAAGTCATTAAGAATGAGGTGCGGCTCCATGCACCTTACTTAAGTCTCCTACTCTGTTTCCTTATCTGTTTACTGGGGCAAAAACACTATCTTCCTCATTAGAACACAGATGACAGAATGAAATTAAATGAAAGAGTATATATGTGAAAAGTCTGATACTAATAATACATATTGGCTGTAATTATACATGGATATTTGTAAATATCTCCATTATTTTAAAATATGCAGGAAGAACTTCATTAACATAGTTGACAAATGTTATTATAATCCCATTCTAAATAATTAATTAATTTATTTATTTATTCATTGTAGGCTCCATGCCCAACATGGGGCTTGAACTTACAACCCTGAGATGAAGAGTCATACACTCTACTAATGGAGCCAACCAGGCACCCCTATCATAACCACATTTTTAAAGGCAAAGTTTGCATATTTTTATAGATTACAAAATCTACATGGGCAGAGACACATCCATGTGTCTCTGTGTGCCACCATCCATTGGCTATCTCTACAAATTGTAATTACAAATATTATCTATAGTATCGAGGGGTAGGGATAGTGTGGCTAGGTTATGGACATTGGGGAGGGTTTGTGCTATGGTGAGTGCTATGAAATGTGTAAGCCTGATGATTCACAGACCTGTACCCCTGGAACAAATAATATATTATATGTAAATTAAAAAAATATATATTATGTACAGATTATTAAGCATAGCAGTATTTGTGTGATTATGAAAGAGTTCACGATATTCCCCCACTCCAGAATGTGCCAATTTACCATGTGGATTATTTTGAGTTGAAGGTACTTGAGACCCTACAGGCTCAAGAGAAACTTTTGTCCCTGCCTTAACTATGTAAATGAATCTAAACTGGGGGTCTTTCCCAGAATAAGGATTATTAGCAGAGATACATTTTATCTGAGTGACCCATCTGTCTAGTAAAGCAAACATCTATTTACCAAACATTGGCTCATCTTATTTGCCCTTTTAAGTGCATTCCATTCCTTGGAAATCCCAGACCCCCACCTTCTTTAGTTTTAGAGTGACATATATCCCTCATTGTGTCTGTCTTTGGAATTTCCATGTCTGTGTGGATCCCTTTGCCTACCAAATTTGTCTTTCTCCTGTTAATCTGTCTCATGTCAATTTAATTCTTGGTCTACCTTTGAGGGGACAGAAATTCTTGCTCCGGGACAGAAATTCTTGTTCTCGGACAATTACTATATGTATCCATCAAGATTTCCTCTCCTTGATGACTATTGGGAATTTTCTGTAATAGTTCTCCTGACTAGTTTTAAATGGGAATAGGCTGGGGAAAGGTTTATGTTTTTTAGTTTAATAAACCAAGGAGTTATTCACATCTACATTATTTTTAGCTATTTGAAATTGGTCCCGTGTTTATTATGAAGGCAGAAATTATAACAGCATTTCATTATATTTTCTGGGTCTTCTACTAAGTTCATAAATTAGAATGGCAAAATGTGTAAAGTATTCTATGATGACTAAAATATATGAAATACTACCTAAAAATTTCAATGAGCTATTAACAAAAAACTCAATTGCTGCTCATTTAAACGATCATTATTTCTAGATAGAAAAAGTAATCTGTATGGGTTAAAAACATATTCTCCCTATATTCACCAACTGAGAACATTCACAGTCATACACCATGAAGTATTCAAACACCTGACTGAAAGCATCAGGTAGTTCCCCTCATTTCTGAAACCCACGGCATACCATGAGAAGGAAGAATAAGCTACGAAGGGTTAAAGGGAAGGCTGATGGCAGAAGAATGATACTGGGTTTCTTTGCTTCCTCATTCGTACAGCTACAAGATTAAATACCAAACAACCTTTAAGGGTAATTGTATATTTGAAAATTATTTCCGCTCTGTTTGTTAACAACAAATCATTCATTTTAAGAACACATATGTAAATCAATTATGTTTGAGTTTCATGTAGTTTGTTTCCTTATGTTTTGCTTGGATAATCATCTTAAGAATCAAACAATGTTTTTTTTTTTTTAATCTATTTTCCTCATGATAAACTTTGTTAATATACTATCAACCTTCACTCATTAAGCACATTACACACATTTTACATTAGTGTAAAATTTAGTTATGTGGAAATTATCTGTAAAGCATTAAAATGTAATCTGAAAAAACAAAGTATATTGTAACCTTCAGAGTTAGTAACCAATTTCAGTTTTATTTCTTTTTATATCCCACATAGTAATTGGTGCATTGTTAGTGCTGCATGTTTGTTACAGGAAAGAAGGAAAGGAGGGACAAAGAAAGGGTACAGAGATGCATGGTTGGTTGGATGGATTAGGATGAAAGGGTGAAACTGAAGGAAAGAAGGAAGTTTGTGAGATTTGAGTGGGAAAAACAGGTAAATGGATTCATTTAATCTGGATCTTTTTAGCTCCGTGACTTTAGCTTTATTTTTCATATCTGTTGAGAAAAAGAAAGAAAGAAAAAGAAATGAGGGATAATAATAATCACTTAATGTGTTTTGAGAATTAAATCAGGTAGTGTGGGGAAATGGCCACTTTCACAACACCTTAGATAGAAGAGATGCTCTATAAATGTCAGGTTCTCCTCTTTTGCATAGCTTGGCCTGATTTTACCTTAAAGGCAGGTTTTTCAGTATTTTCAATTTACAGTTGAACAGATGATTTGAAGGTGGGGAATGACACTGTTCCAACTCTTCGCACATCTCCCTCCTGTGCTGCTTCTTTTGGGAGTTTGCCACTAAGCAGGCGCCTTTTTTAACCTCACTCTGAGTGAGCTCATCTTTAGAGAAAGTTTCCTTCTTGTACTCCATTTTATTCCATCAATAGAAACTATTGATTTGTAAGGCCAGGTGGAGCAGCCCTCCAGGCATATGACCATGCTATCTGAAGATTGCATTGCAAGGTAAATAATCACAGAAAGGAGCCTAAGTAATTAGCCAAGTAAAATACGTGGTTATAGTGGCTTATCTTTAAGTTGTATGTGAACTTGAAAATTAACATATTTTAGCATTCCTTGTCTTAAAAAAGCTAATTAAGATTTGAAAGGGAAGTCAAATTAAATGTGTCTATTAAAGGAGAAAAGTGTATTCTCCTTTGATTAGGGAAAAGGAGTGTGTGATGCCCAGCACAGAAGAGGCAAGCCAGTGTCCCTTGACATAGGGGGGAAAAAAAAGATTGTATTATCACTGACATTATGGAGGAAGAAATCACATTATGACTAAAAACAGGAGAAGTTGAATTAGAATGTACCAGCTGGGAAAGGGCCCATAGTGGGAGATGAATGAGTACTGGTTGAAGGGAATAGTACAGAACAGTAATTACCAAATTATAACTAAGCCATGTTTTCCTAAAACAGAACTCTTTTCTTCAAAATTAAAGATCTTCTCTTCACTTACAAGTAAAAATGACTTCATTCTATGCTTGTAGAGAATAATATACTAGGTACAAACTATTCAGTGGCTTCTGCAGTTTTTTGCTTTTTTATATGGGTGTCAAATCTGCTGTGAGACTGTAACAACTTTTATTATGCTTAAGGTGCATTTAGCATAGCATGGGATGATATATGACTTCTATTGACTTAGTTTTAATATTTATGATAACTAAGCATTACATATGCTTACCCTTTTCATAAACTTGAAATAGCAAAGTGATTAGACTTAACTTCATATAATTTTCTAATAAATGGTTAGTTAGAACATTTTTTAGAGGCTAGTATGTATGCAGAACCACAGGTACCAAAATATTGGATAGGAAATTTAAGGTTAAACTGAGAGACACAATAAAATAAAAATAAGGCAAGGATGCATATTTGTGAGGGTTTCATGGAGTTTTTTTTATTGTTGGTTTATGAAATAACTATTTATTGAAACCATAATTTGACTTATTCAGAAGATTTCTACAAGGTTTCACCAGGTTTATCCTACCAAGCCAAGTTAATTTTTATACTGGATTTAGTCATAGTTTCTTTAATGTCATTGCAACAACCTACAAATGTTCAAGAATATCCCCACTACCACTCCTGCAGCATAGCCTGCCTTTTTGCTTCTTTTTCTTCTTTCACCCTCATTCTTGGGGGCCCAGCTCAGGCCTCAAACTATAATCTTCTCAATTCTCATTAGTCTTTTAATTCAGCAGATATCTATTTGAAATCTATTATTCCAGATGCCTGGCATAAACAAATGGACTCCACAGATAAGATCAAAGTCTTCATAGAACATACATCTTGATGAAAAAGTAAATAAATTCATAAAAGAATTTATATTAAGTGCTATAATCAGATTGGGATAAATGCCAAATGAATGTACTGGATTTTGAGATAGATCATTCTACCACAAGATTAACCTTGATTAACTGGTTTACTCAGAAGTCCTTGTCAGGTGTAAGTTGTATGCTAGTGTAGATAAATACTGGAGATTTGGCCTACAAGCCTTTGTACTTTTCTATGAGGAACCTGGCAGCAGGGTACTTACAAGCATGACTGTTGTAAACACTTTATAAAAAAATATTGTCAAGAAAACCTACCCTACTTGATATATACTGTTCTCCCCAATTAAGGGTATTTGGGGATCCACATCTATCTCTGCAGAAAATTACTGTTTGAAAACTCTTGAGTGTCACTTATAAAGTATATAGTAACTTGACTTTCGCTTCAAAAAATTTCTCTTATAATTCTATTAACACTGACCCAAAAGCTTCAGCAGGATTGCATCATTGGATATAAAAAAGGGAACCTGGCTTAAAGTGGAAAAAGTAGCAGATGGCAAAGTGTGTTCTATACACACATATAGGGTGTTTTTTTTTTTTTTTTGCCAGGGAAGCTGCTGCTTCTTTTAATCCAGTTCAGTATGTTCTAAGGCAGCTACTATTTCTGAAAGCACTGAACATGCAGGGCCAAAGTTTCTAAGTATGGACCCACAAGAGGCAGGAAGGAAATGGTGCATGTTAAACATCCTGGAAAAATGAGGAGGCTCCCATCGATGGTTTGCAAAGTTCCCTTCCAGCTCTAATACCCTGTGCCTGTCTGTCTTCTACGGAGGCCACATGGTGCTGGTGTACCAGAAGCTATGACAACTCCCACATGACATCACTGTCTCTAACTAAGCTAGTGTTAGAACTCCTTTCTCATGACTCAAATGGCATCCAATCCTAGTACAATTCAAGGCATACTTGTCCTAGGGAAGCATCCTACAACCACCTTTTTGCTTTTTCCACTTACTGACTTGGCTTTTAAAAATTAGATATATTTTGGAGGCTTACTATTTAAGTTAATATTAGTCATTGGCATTTTAGTGAAACTCCTGAAATAGGATTGAAATAAGA
Organism: Mustela erminea; assembly: GCF_009829155.1. Classification (NCBI taxonomy): domain Eukaryota; kingdom Metazoa; phylum Chordata; class Mammalia; order Carnivora; family Mustelidae; genus Mustela; species Mustela erminea. The sequence goes on from NC_045625.1 coordinate 58,251,027, forward strand.
TAGTTGGGGGAAGGGTTAGGAACCCATTTGTTCCCTGGGTACCAAGAAGCTATTGAAGCAAAATGGTTAAATATGAAAATATGAAGTTACGGGGAACTCCTTTACTTGTCTTTATGAAAGCTAACGGTCCTAGATTCTACCTTTCTATAGATTACCCTGCCCCCAACAGTTTCCAGAGTCGTTGTGAGTCTTGATGAAATTAGGAGCATGAAAAAATAAAACCAATCATTGGTGAAGTTGGAATTCAGGATATGAAATGAAACTGGAAGCCAAAATATAACAGTGGATATAAAGATAAGAGGACAGCCAGAATAAGTTCAAATGGCAGGGGTCAGACAGAAGCACAGGCCGAAGATGATAGAAGAAGCCAGAAACCAGAGTTTTTGCAAAAGCCAAAGGCCACCATCAGACCATGGGTGTAAATGAAATATGGAATCTATAAGCAGACCCGGGGTCCTGAAGAGTAGCCAATCTTGAGGACGTGTTGACCAGAAGGTGAAACAGATTGTAATAATTTAGGATCCAGCGGCAGCAAGTCCGAACAAGGAGCACAAAGGAGATGGGGGCTGAAGTTAAGGAAAGTAGTACAACACCGCAGAAGGTCAAGAAAGTAGTAGACACTAGCTGTTAGAGAACATGGTAATGAAAATGTAGCAAATATCTGTCTCACTTAGGAAGCTTTTTATATCTTTTCTACTTGCAGCAAGAAATAGATTCTAGAGTAGATCTAACATACAACCTAGAAGCAGTTAATGCTTGTGTTAGGAAACTAGGAAGCTCACTTGGTGGTAATGGGAGCCATCAAAGATGAGGATTAATTGGCCGTCCTGCTGGGAGGACCCAAAAATAAATAGGTTAAAGTAGGTACTGGGGACGAGCTCATATTTCTGTGCTAGACTTTTTACTTGTCTCAGTCCATTTAACCATCTTGTAACAATTTTGAGAAATTTATAGTAGTATTTGGTAAATGAAACAAACGTGTCTGATTGAAGCTAAATGAATTGCCTATGGTCAGCCAACTGAACAAGAACTGAGGTCCAAACACACAAATTGACAGTGTAAGAAGAAAACCCGGTTTTCCAGTTTTATTCTTTTTTACTTACACTGGTGTGCCATATCAAAAATGAAATTTCAATGTTTTCATACTTATGGAGTCAAACAAGATTTTGGCAGGGGTGTGTAAATGTGGGAGTCACAATAGTGGATTTTTTTTTTTTTTCAATGTAGGCAGTATTGAATCGAAAGTCCAGAGATGCTAATTTGAAAATATAAGGAGGATATTTTTTTGGCTACATTTTATGGAAACTCATCTATTCTGAAGAGTTTTACTTCTTCAAATTAGTGAAATAAAATTAATAATAGTAGATATTCAACAATCACTGCATATGTAGTAAATGCCAGGTATCTTAAAGTCTTTACGCACATAATCATTTATATGATTTTGTAAGAAACTTGTACAGGGGATGCCTGGTTGGCACAGTTGGTATAGGTCTGCCTTCGGCTGAGGTCACGATTGGCTCAGGTTCTGGGATTGAGTGCCTCATCAGGCTCCTTGTATAGCAGGGAGCCTGCTTCTCCCTCTCCCTCTGCTGCCCCCCTTGCTTATGCTCTCTCTAACAAGAAATTAAAAAAAAAAAAAAAAAAGAATCTTATAAGGTAACTACTATTATTATCCTCACTTTATAGATGAGGAAACTGAGATACAGAGAGTTACACACATAGGGTCACATACTTATCATAAGGTTTGGTGCAAGGATTCATACACGGGTGTCACTCTTTCCTACTTACTGTCTCCAGACATTGTAATTTCATGCTCACAAAATAATATATTTAACTGACGTATGTTCTCGGTGGCAATTTTCATACTATAGGTGAGCTGCTATGACATTATTCTTCCTAAAGATTAAAAACTCTTTGTTATTCAACATAGTAGAAGATGTTTGAGTAACAAAACATTCATGTAGTAAAACAAAATACTTGTGGCATTTAAAATAGAATAACCAAATTTCGTATATATTTGATCTGCTTATTACCTATAAAATACTCTCTTCTGGATGCCTGTAGTTGTTTTTCACTGAGTGTGGAAAATAGATTTTTCTTTGACAGGTGTAGTGGTGTTTTGAGACCAGCACAGTTTTTGTGGAATTTCCATTTTTAAACAAGGTGGGCGTTTGGTTAAATTATCTTGCTTTCACGATAGAAATATTATCCAGAAGAACAGCTTATACTTGTTCATCTTCTTAATTGAGTGGGGAATATTAATTGTTCTCTGAACAGAATCATCCATTGTATTTTTTCAGATAAAAAGTGTCTATTTGACTGGATGCATTTTTCTCTGAAATAAACCATTGCTCAGTTGCAATAATCTTTATATTTAGATATACCTTGTTTTCTGAGAAACATGGAAGCATTCTGAGACAACTCCTGATATACTTTCACGTTTCTCATTCTGATCTTTAGTCTGTACTTAGAAAAATCAATTTAGGGCATTTTGAAACAGCATTTTGTAAAGGTGAAAAGAGTTTATGATATTGTTTTTGGTTTAAAATGTCCATTTTTCCAAATCCTGAAACAGTTTTGAATGTTGAAGCTGCAATTTAACAGTTCTTCAAGTTTTTAGTGAAGTTTAAGAAACTTGAAGATGAAAGGTTTAAAATCCAAAGATAAAGTTATGTTTTAATTGTTAACCTAAAAACTGGGAAAACAATTGCATAAAACAGAATATGACACAAAAAATTATCAGTAATGTATGTGCTTTTAGTATATTTATCTAAAATCACTAATGAAGCCATCCAGAAAAGCTATTTATGATGACTTATAATGTACACAGGCAAATAATTTGGTCCTTTGGAAAAGCCAGCTGCTAGAATATTTTTGTATAACATGTCAAATTAAATAAGGTATTATTTGTAGCTTAATATATTTCTTATTTTATAAATTATCAGTATTACTACTAAAATACTATTGTGTTGAATTTAGCAAAAAAAGAGACCATTGATAGATTTAAACTGTTTAAACTTAACCCTTTCCCCAATATTGACTTGTAATATAACATGTTACAGAAAATTGCCAATAGAAACCTGAGATACCATACAGTTGTGGTTCTTAACACAGAATAAATGGAACTAGGTCTTGTTTTGAAACAAGTTGATGAAATGGATATTTCTTGTACAACAGCACAGACTAGTGGTCATACCTTTAAAGCAAATGTTTGCCTTACTCTGAGGCATGTTATCTGAAGTAGTTGTGTATATATTATGACATGATATTAAATGAATGATATATTTAAATAGTAATTATTATAATACAATGTAATTTTATGGAGCTTAAGAGTACATTAGCCAAATATACTTTATTCATTCTATTTTGCATTCACTACAAATTGCCTAGAAATTGTTTTGAAAATGATAGATGAAAAAAAGACACACATAACTGCTATATCAGAGAGTGAATTTAAAGAATATGTAATTATTAACATGGATAGTTCTCTGTGTATATTTTTTAATCTTACAATATAGCTCATCATCTATAAGCAAGACCAGTTTTTTCATTGAGAATAGTGACAGACTGATTATACTGAAGTCACTTCTTTTAGATGTCAGCTCACTTGCCCCAAGACTCTCAATTTATGGGAATTCACTTTAAATTATATTCTTCTAATACTTATGCATCATTTCCACCATTTAAAATGTTTTTTCAGTTATTAAAATGTTTTCCCAAATTACACCTTTTTATTAAAAAATCTTAACAAATTTGTTGTTGGGGAAATAAAGCAGTGCTACTTTGGGCGAATGGAAAATTATGGGTATTTTCTGAACTGTCTCCTAATAATGCAAATAGAAGAAAAAAGATGAGCAAATTAGCTCAGAGATCTCATTTTGATCTCTAAATCTTGAATACATACTTTACTCCAAACTATGTAATCAGACCTTCGTGTATTGACTATATTCAACATCTGGAATGAAAGGAGGGAGAGAGAGAAGGAAAGAGAGAGGTCTTCTCACTGTGATATGCAGGAGAATTTGAGGAGCATAATTATTAATAAAATGACTCATAGACTGGTAAGAAAAGGTAGAATTCTGAATGGCCCCAAATAATCAGTGTAGTGGGTAATAAGCCCATGATTACTTTAGATTGTGTCTCTTCCTGTGAAGGCACAAAATCTGTCTTACAACTTTGGAAAGTTTTACACTTGTCTCTGATTCACAGTAATTATTTGGATTCCAATTCCAGCTCTATTACCTACTAACTCTGCAAATATGAAAAAATTTGCCACTCTTCCTGAGCTTCAATTTCCTAATCTATATATTAAGTATATTATTAATGACTTAACAAGGTGATGACCATATGATGTTTATAAACACTGAGAAATGCAAAATGGGAACAAACCATTTAATTACTCCAATAGCAAGATTCCCAATCTGTATTTGTGAATATATTGTTTTTTTGTTCATAACATGGTGATTTTAACGTTGCTCTTTAGTCTCTTTTTATGTGAAAAGATCAAAAGTATCAATCAAATTCTAATTCCATTCTTATATTTCAAAACATTTTCCCTTGGGATAGAAAGTCAACAGAATGAATTAGATCACACTTCATACTTTTTCTTTTCTTTTTAATTATGAAGGAAAGGTTAGTAGGAAAATTTATATCTTCTAATGTTTGAGAATAATCTATCATGTCTTCTATTATTCAATCACAAATAATTATTTTAAGGAAAAGTGTTCACACACTGTTCTCTTATTCCTGTTAAAATATACTCAAAAGCAAAATTATAGGGAGAATATCTCATCTATAGTGGCACAATTGTGATTCATTATTAAATATCTTCAACAGTAGATGGTAGGATGTGGAACAACATTGGTGGTTCTCTACCTACCATGACTTTTCTGAGACTGACCAGAGAAGATGGGGGGTTAAATATTTGTTGCAAATTCTAGATTTCTGTCCCTCTATTACAAAGCATAAGAAATCACTAGTAATCAAAATTGGAGAGTTCATTTAAATCACAATTGTCACAGTTGGTAATCCAAATATTTGTTTTGGAACTGCAATTCATTATGCAAACTCATATATTTGGATATTTATCCTATAAAGATAAATCCATTGTTGGAATCTTGCAGATGTGGGTGGGCAGATCCTACATTACTTACTTAGACTGTTTCCTCAGAAGCATTACATGTTGTCTCTTCATGTCATGTTGATCTTCAAGTGAGAACCATTCCCTAACATTTTTTTTGCATCATAAGCCACTTTATCACAGGTCAAAGTTATGAAATATTTCAGAAACAAAAATGTACACATGTACTTCATTTAAATTTCACATATATTTTTAGAAGGCTCATAGGAACCCCAAGGTTAAACTTGCATCCCATAGAACTTCATTAAGGGGAGTTAAAATCCCTATCCTGGTTTGTGATTGCCAACCTGTTTTCGACAATTTTCTCCATAAATAAATGAGCACTTTGAAAGAGAAGATTCTATGTAGATTATCAGAATTACCTTCTTTCCGAGACATAATCCTGATCTCTAAGTAAAGCAACAGAAAGTGCTTCCTTTGAATCTTTAGTGGTTTGAATCATTTTGGTTGTGTGAATAGTATACACTAGTTTTACATAAAAATTGCAGGTTATTATGCAGAACTAATCTGATATACAACCCTAACATAAAGGCAGTAGCACAATTCTTATTCTCTGAACCACAACCAGAAAATATTTTATTCTGTATAGCCTTGTGTGTTTAGAAGTTTGTGATCTCTTACAGATGATCTGCTCCTCTTGCCCTATTTTGGATAGAATAGAAGCTAACTGAAACCCAGGCATAGGCCCTAAATGTCGACATTTGTTATGTACCCAAACTAAGATTCAAATTCAGGTATTCTCTGTTCAAATTCAGTGTTAATTCTTTCTGAAATCTTAAGCTTTTCACCTGCTTATATGTATGGGAAATTTAAAAAAAAAAAAGTTTTTTTCAGGAATGTATTCATATGAGGTAAACAGTGAACTCTTGGCACTTTTATGCTTTCTGTCTGCAATAAAATGCTGTCATGATTTTAAAAGTGCTGGGCAGTAACTGTCATTTAGATTTATTTTAATCCTTTGGGACTGGTGCCTTCAGGAAGCCCTCAATCTTTCTGTTCTCAAATTCTTCCGCCGAGGGGTTGTCCCTCACTTGATCAAAATTCTCTGTGTTTCACCTTCCACAAACAGCACCAACTCTGTCAATTTCTTCATCAATACTAATGTATTAATAGTTCTGCCAGGAAACCCTCCTGTCATATTTCCTAAGGGGAATTGCGTCTTAATAAGGATGCCAGCATACGGCAGCAGGTGAAAGTGCTGAAGGCGGAATTCTACCGCAAAGCAAGAACAGCAGCATTCTGGATTCGCAGGAAATGGTCTAGATGAATAGACTCTTCCTCTATAGCTCTACTGGGCTACTTTTAACTAAACTGGCACTCTGTGGTGTTTTAATATATTACATTTAATAGATTAATCTATTTCCAGGATTAATCTCTGAGTCTTTCCTCTCTCCATCCTCTTTACGCTGACTCCTCAGAATACATAGTAGGGCAGAAATGGAGTAAACTTTAAAGTATGCACAGAGAAATGAGCCCAGTGACAGCTGAACGTGTAAAAAGGGGGTTAAATTTGCTCTTATCTTTTATATGTCTACAGGGCCTTATTTGCTGGTGGTTAAATCTCTGGGAAAAAGCAGTTGGAAGTTTTAGTATTTTGCTGCCTCGGCTGCTGTGCTTCCACAGGGGCAGTGCCCTATTTCTTACCGTTATTCATTGTCGTTCTGCTTCTAGATAGCAATACTTCTGAGGATGATTGTGTAGTACTGCGGATGCTGCTTTCCTTGAGCTAGGATGACATTCCAGAAATGCTGTCACTGAAGCTGTGCTTCGAAGAGGGATGTTATTTTGCCACGAGTGGATGAGATCATACATTATATTTAGGATTCACAGGGAAGGAAACTGCTAATGGGTTACAGTCTGGATCTAAACTTTATATTTTATTTAAGTTACATTAGCTTTAGCAAACACTTTTTCCTTAGATGATATCTATTTTTTTAAAAGCGTAATCATTTCATGCATTCGATTATGCAAAGAAAGTATGATGTTTTACAAAATTAAATCAATTAGTGATATTTTTGTATCAGTGATACCCGGATTGCTAAGATTTGTTTAAAGCTATGCTCCTTCTTCATATTAAATCTTTTGGAGAATCCTGTAAAGCCTCAAATGTAACAAGAAAATTGGGAATGATTTTGTTCCTACTCCAGCCCTCAGTTTTAGACAGCATTAAATAATGTGCTTGAAATAATTGTTCCAAAATATGTTTTTTTCACAGGCCTGTTTTATTTTAAGTTCCTAAAAAAGTGGGGTATGGACCTATTATAAAATTATTTTTATAGATAAGATCTAGAAATATAATTGTGTATATATATACACACATATCTATAAAATATTATTTATTTATTTATTTATTTGACACAGAGAGAGAGAGAGAGATCACACATAGGCAGGCAGAGAGAGAGGGGGAAGCAGACTCCTCACTGAGCAGAGACCCTGATGTGGGGCTTGATATCAGGACCCTGAGGTCATGACCCAAACCATAGGCAGAGGTTTAACCCACTGAGCCATCCAGGCGCCCCTAGAAATATATTTTTTAATCATTCTTTCCCCCCCTAAAAAATGACTGCAAGTGAATGTGTTACACTATTTATTTTTCTTAAGTAAGCTTTGTGCCCATTGTGGGGTTTGAACTCATGACCCTAAGATCAGGAGTCACATGCTTTGCTGACTGAGCCAGCTCTGCACCCCTAGAAATCTGTTTCTTATAAGCCTGAATTTCCTAGGGAGTATGGAAAGATGGCAGAGTAGGAGGACTCTGAGTTCTTTGCGTCCCATGTTTATAACTAGATTTCATTTACATCCAAGCCAATAAACCAGAGAGCAGTCTGAAGACTAGCAGAACAAACTCCGCAACTGCATATAGAGAAGAAGGTGCATCTGAAAGTTTAGGAAGGTCAGAAAGGCAGAGAGAGGCTGCTCACAGGAGGGAGGGAGTTATGTCCAAGGAGAGGGCAGAGAAAGAGGCCATGGATCCAGGAATTTCAGTTAGGGAGTACTAATTCTCAAAACACTTGGCTTTAAAAACCAGAGGGCATGAATTCCCTGAGTTTTTAAAACTAGTGGGACTTACAGCCTGGAGCTTTAAAATTCTGTTGACTCAGCACTGGGCAAGTCCTGAGAGCAAGTGATAGGTGGGTCACAGTTCTTAAAGAGATAACAACCTGTGCAGAGGCATGTAAAAAAACAACACTGGGGGCAAATAGGGGACAGATCTGTTCAGACTGATTCTGAAGCATGTTGGGGGACTTTGAAAACAAAGGAGCTGGTGGGTGCCATTTTCCTCCCTTCACCTCTCAGCATAAACAGAGCCACCCATGAGAGTCATCACTACACAGATACTGCTACTTAACCTGGTAGTAGTATATCATGTCCACAAGTTCTCCTGAGGACTCCCCAGTCCAAGCCTAATAGTCTTGGACCTGGGCTCAGGGCTAATTTTCTTAGTGCACACATCATGCCCAGCCACTGTGCTGTGCATAGCCACCACCTCATATGGCGCCTAGCAGTTGGGTGTCCAATTGTCATGGTGCACCCAGCAACCATAGCATACTGGGCCCAGCCATGCCAAGCCTTGAGCCCTCAGCTGCCCCAGCTCCCAGCCACTGTAGCACTTCATGGGATCTAGCATAAGACTGCTGGCTGAGTGCAAACTCTGCTAAACCATCACACCACTCCCAAGTTACTTTGTGGGTATGCATCCTCAGAGCTGGCCTGCCTGGGTCCTGCTAAGTGCCCACAAAGAGCAAGCATAGCCCACAGTAGGCAGAGTCAGGGCGAAAGACTGCAAGGAAAAGTGACTGACATGACAGCAGGCAGTAAGCGACACACGTAGGATACACTCCTGAAATGCCAGATTCTGGTTAAAAGAGAACACTGGATTGCAGGGCACTCCAGGACCTCCTCTTCAGGAAGTCACTTCTTTCAAGAATGGAATATATAGCTGAATTTCTTAACAGAGAAAGAGACACAGAGAGACAGAAAAATGAAGAGACAGAGGAATTTATCCCTATGAAAGGACAGGACAAGTCCACAACCAGAGTTCTAAACAAAACCTGGTAGAGAAATTAAGACAATGATCATAAACATACTCACTGGACTTAAAAAAACAGTGGAAGACATGAGTGAGATCCTTAATTATACAAATAAGGAATAACATTGTAGAGATAAAGGTCTCAAGAAATGAAATGTGAAATACACTTGATGGAAGGAACAGCAGGCTTGAAGAAACAGAGGAATAAATTAGTGAACTCAAAGACAGAAAAATGGACAGTAATCAAGCTGACAAAAGAGAGGATAAAAGAATTATGCAAAATGAGAATAGACTTAGGGAACTCAAACATAATAAAATAAATATCGAACATAATAACCTATGTATTATAGGAGTCCCAGAAGAAGATGAGAGAGAAAAGGGGATGGGAAATTTATAATAAACTAGTAATAGATATGAAAAAAAAAAAAAGAAAAAAGAACCCAAATATATCACCAAAGAAAAGTAGCAAAACATGAAAGATAATAAAGACTAGAGAAAATCCTCAGAAACAACTTTAAAACAAATAATAAAATGGCAATAAATGCATATCTATTAGTAACTACCTTGAATGTAAATGGACTAAATGCTCCAATCAAAAGACATAGGGTAACAGAATGGATAAGGAAACAAGAACCATCTGTATGCTGTGTGTAAGAGATTCATTTTAGACCTAAAGACACATACAAATTGAAAGTGTGGGGATGGAGAAACATCTATCATGCCAAAAAAAGCCAGAGTAGCAATACATATATTGGACAAAATAGACTTTAAAACAAAGACTATATTAAGAGACAAAGGAGGACATTATTTAATAATAAAGGGGACAATCCAACAAGAAGATATAGCAATTGCAAGTGTTTATGGACCCAAATAGGAGCACCCGAATACATAAAACAGTTACTAACAAACATAAAGTAACTAATTGATAATAATACAATGATAGTAGGGAGCTTTAACACCCCACTTACATCAATGGACAGATCATCTAAACAGGGCATTAACAAGGAAAGAATTATTGTGATTGGCATCTTAGAACAGATGGATTCAACATACATATTCAGAACATTCCATCCTTTAACAGCAGGATACACTTTTTTCAAGTGCACATGGAACATTCTCCAGAATAAATCACATATTAGCCAATAAAAGAAACATCAACGAATTCAAGAAGATTGAAGTCATAACATGCGTCTTTTCTGACCACAACTATAAAACTAGAAGTTAACTACAAGAAAAAAATCTGGAAAGACCATAAGTATCCAGAAGTTAAACAACATGCTACTAAGCAATGAATGGGTCAACCAAGAAATAAAACAAGAAATTAAAAAGGTACATGGAAACAAATGAAAATGAAAACATAATGGTCCAAAATCTTTTGGATGAAGCAAAAGTGTTTCTAAGAGGGAACTGTATAGCAGTACAGGCTTCCTTCAAGAAGAAAAAAATCATAACCTAACCTTACAACTAAAGGAACCAGAAAAAGAACAATAAACAAAACCTAAAACCAGCAGAAGGAAGAAAATAATAAAGATTAGAGCAGAAATAAATAATATAGAAACCACAAAACAACAACAACAACAACAACAACACATTAATGAAACCAGGAGCTGGTGCTTGGAAAAAAAAAAAAAAAAAGATCAACAAAATTGATAAATCTCTCACCAGAGATATCAAAAAAGGGAAAAAAAAAAAAAGGAAAGAACTCATATAAATAAAATCACAAATAAGAATTGAAAAAATAACAATCAACACTACAGGAAATATAAACAGTTATAAGAGGATATTGTGAAAAATTGTATGCCAACAAATTGGACAACCAAGAAGAAATGGATTAATTCCTAGAAATATATGAACTACCAAAACTGAAACAGGAAGAAATAGGAAATAGGAAATTTGAACAGATCCATAACCAGTAAAAAAACTGAATCAGTCATTAAGAAAACTCCCAAAACAAGAGTCCAGGACCAGATATCTTCCCATAGGAATTCTACCAAACCTGTAAAGAAGAGTTAATACCTACCCTTCTCAAACTATTCCAAAAAGTAGAAAAGGAAGGAAACTTAATTCATTCTATGAAGGCCAACATTATCCTGATATCAAAACTGGATAAAGATACCACTAAAGAAGAGAAATACAGGCCAAGATCCCTTATGAACATAGATGCAAAAATCCTTAATACTGGCAAAATGAATTCAACAATACATTAAAAAAATCATTCACCATGATTAAGTGCGATTTATTCCTGGGTTGTAAGAGTAATTTTATATCCACAAAGCAATGAACATGATACATCACTTCATAAGAGAAAGGATAAGAATCTATGGCCATTTCAATAGATGCAGAAAAAGCATTTGACAAAGTACAATACCCATTCATGATAAATCCCTTAACAAAGCAGAGTTAGAGGGAACATATCTCAACATAATAAAGGCCATAGATAAAAATCCCACAGCTAACATCATCTTCAATGGAGAAAAACTAAAAACTATTCTCCTAAAGTCAGAAACAAGACAAAGATGTCCATTCTCACCACTTTTATTCAACATAGAGTATCCTGAATAGCTAATACTGGATAGCTACAGCGATCAGATGACAAAAAGAAATAAAAGATATCCATATCAGTAAAAAAGCAGTAAAACTTTCACTAGTTTGCAAATGACATGGTACTACATATAGAGAACACAAAAGACTTCATGTAAGTGCTGCTAAAACTGAAGAATAAATTCAGTAAATTTGCAGGACACAAAATCAATGTACAGAAATCTTTGCATTTCTCTACACCAATAATGAAACAGTGGAAAAAGAAAATTAAGAAAACAATCCCATTTACAATTGCACCAACAATAATAAGATGCCTAGGAATAAACCTAACTAAAGAGGAGAAAAACCTGCATTTTGAAAACTATAAAACACTGATGAAAAAAAAAAATTGAAGATGACCAAAGAAATAGGAAGATATTCCATGCTCAGGGATTGGAAGAACAAATACTGTTAAAATGTCTAAATCCAGAGAAATCTACATACTAAATGCAATCTGCATCAAAATACCAATAACATTTTTCAAAGAGTTAGAACAAACAATTCTAAAATTTCTATGGAACCACAAAAGACCTTGGATAGTCAAAGCAAAAAGAAAAGCAAAACTGGAGGCAACAAAATTCTGGATTTCAAGTTATACTACAAAGCTATAATAGTTAAAACAGTATGGTATTGCACAAATTTAAGCACATAGGTCAACAGAACATAATAGAAAAACCAGAAATAAACCCACAACTATATAGCCAATTCATCTTCAACCAAACAGGAAAGAATATCCAATGGCAAAAAATGGTCTCTTCAACAAATGTTCAGAAAATTGGACAGCAACATGCAAAAAAATAAAACTGGGCCACTTACTATTTCTTATTCCATGCACAAAATAAATTCATAATGGATTAAAGATCTAAATGTCAGACCGGAAACCATTAAAGTCTTAGACAAAAACACAGGCAATAACTTCTTTGACATCAGCCATAGCAACTTTTTTCTAGATATGTCTTTCAAGGCAAGGGAAGCAAAAGCAAAAAATGGACTACTGGGACTACATCAAAAGAAAAAGCTTCTGCACCACAAAAATCAAATGAAACTTACTGAATGAGAGAATATATTTATTAATGACATATCTGATTAAGGGTTAGTATCCCCCCACTCCAAAAAATATATAAAGAAGTGATACAACTCAATACCTCCACCCCCAAACCACATAAACTGATTAAACCTAGGCAGAAGACATAAACAGACATTTCTCCAAAGAAAACACCTGAATGGATGGCCAACAGACCCATGAGGGGGTGTTCATCATCATTTACATGAGGCAAATGCAAGTCAAAACTGCACTTAGTTATCACCTCACACCTTTAAGAATGGTTAAGATCAACATTTTGATTTTAACAATACAAGAAATGACAGGTGTTGATGAAGATGTGGGGAAAGGGGAACCCTCTCACACTGTTGGTGGGAATGGAAGCTGGTGGAATGGAAACTGTGGAAAACAGTATGGAGTCTCCTCAAAAAGTTAAAAATAGGACTACCCTATGATTCAGCAATCACACTGCTAGGTTTTTACCCAAAGAATACAAAGGAATACCAAAACACCAATTCAAAGGGACACATGCCCTGTATGTTTATAGCTGCATTATTCACAATAGCCAAGAAATGGAAGAAGCACAAGTCTCCATCCAATATGGAATATTATTCAGCCATGAGATGTTGCCATTTGCAACAACATGTATGGAGCTAATGAGTGTAAGGCTAAGCAAAATAAATCAGAGAGATACACATACTATATGATTTCACTCACATGTAGAATTTGAGGAACAAAACAAAAAGGAAGAAAGAAAGAGAGTAAAACCAAGAAACAGACTCTTAATTATAGAAAACAAACTAATGATTACCAGAGTTGAGGTGGGAGTGGGATGGGTTAAATACCTAATGGGGATTAAGGGGGGCACTTATGATGAGTGCTAAGTGATGTATGGGATTGTTGAATCACTATATTGTATACTTGAAATTAGTATAAAACTGTATGTTAACTAACTGGAATTAAAATAAAAACTTAAAAAAAAAAAAAGAAGAAGACTGACTTTCCTAGAATTCAAAATCATTGATTTTCATATTCCTGTTCTATTTCCAGTACAAAGTTAAAATTTAAACTGTTCAACGATAGTCTCCTTCTTTCACACAATGTCAAACTGTCTCAGGATATAACCATATATTTCTCAATCCACAATTTTTGGTGTGTGGGCATGAAAAAAATAAAATATTGTTTACAACAGTTACTTTAAAAGTCACTTTCTTTCAATAGTAGCATAATGTGTTTTTGAAATTTGTTTAAATATATATATATATATATATATATATAAAAGAAAGCACGCATTTTTATGGAAATACTATATATTTTGCTTTCTTATTTAAAAAAACATAAAATGCATTTAACAAAGTGAAAAACATTTTTATATTTATCACTCTCTTCAAAACAACAGATAGAAATTGTGAAAGAAAAACAATCTCACCCACATTACAGTAAATTTGGTTAGCAAGAAGGTGGAGTTTACAGTAATAGCTTTTAAGCAGATTATCTAATTTTAAAATAGTCTATATTGCACTTTGTGTGAAACCGAGATGGAAGAGTACATTTCAATTTGTTTAAATGCCTTTAACAGTAAGGTTTTTCAGTGCTCAATTTAATTTTGCATTTAATACCTTTTTGTTAAATTATTTCCCTCATTTATTTTCATGATCTTATTTTGTTTTTAATCTCATTTTGACAGAATCTTTCTTTCCTAGGGAAGAAAATGTTTAAGCCATCTTTGCCACTGATTCCGAAAGAAGTTAACTGTATCAGTCCCATAAATAAGCCAGAAAAGAATAATTTGTACCTCTGGTTGATAAAGAACCTGCTGCTGGATTTCCCAACAGCCTAGGCAGTCTGCTAAAATGAAAGGATCAGTAATTTTTATGTGGGGAAAACAAGGGCGGGTCAGCAGTGATTGCATCCCACATTCAGGGTGTTGGCAATTAAGTTGTAATGACTTGGCTGCCTGTTTGATTGGAATTCTCAGTGTGTGCTTTGGTAGAAAGCACATGTGCTTTTAGGACTCCCTATTAGATGTACCTTACATGTTTTGACCAATTGTTAAGTGCTGGATGGCTATTTTTTCAAAGCTACATTCAGCATGCAAAACAAACAAACAAGCAAACAAACAAAAAACGTGTGAGTGCTCTTAATTCAATGGCTTCAGACTTGCATCAAAATAGGAGTACTTTTGAGCTCTCTGGTTAGAAACTTTCCATCAGTACATTCATTGTTATTGATCCTTTGAAACAAAAATGCTTGTTCATCTCACTTCTTTTTCTATTTTGAGCTTATTTTTCCAAATAGGGTTTTACCACACACTGAGGTTGTTTCTGCCTTTCACTTTTTCTATTATAAATATATCTTTACTTTGAAACAAAGCCATTCATTCTTGAAAACAATGTGTACAATTTTGTGATTCTGAATCCATACATTTTAACTAAAGGGTAATTTAGGAGAATAACATTAAAACTTCTGGATTTCTTTTCTTTCAAAATTAAAATAATTCAAATTATCAAGTTCAGATTTTAAATACTTTGTTCTCCAGATATAATATTGTTTTGTCAATTGTTTAGATTCTGTTCTCTGCATTAATTCACATGATGATATAAAAGCAATTTTACCCAGTTTGAGAAATCAACCCAAATGGAATGCTGAGCAGAGAAAGATCTTAAAATTCATAAAATAAAATGCTCCCTACCCGACACTTTATTTTTTCCCCAGAGAAGAAAACTGAGAGCCATAGAATGTTGGGCTCCCCGCCGAGGGGAGGAGGCGCCCGGGCCAGCCGGAGGCCTCTCCTTGGGGCTGAGCGGGATGGCGAGTGTCACGAACCCGGAACGCACCCACAGAAGACACCGGGCTCGGGAGGTCTGTCGAAGCAGGATCTCGCTTTATTGAGCAGGGCAGCGGCTTATATGGGGTGAGGGAAGGGAAGTGAGGTCAGCAAAGTGGGGGCCAATGGGGATGTGCCGTGTCGGCGGGAGTTGGGAGAGACACGCCCTGCAGGGGGTGGAGACTCGCGGGAAACGAAACTGATGGGAAACCGAAACTGCCACTTTGGCGCCTTTGTCGTCGGCCATGTGGGTTCCCCATCCGGAAGAGAAGGCCACCCGGCGCCATCTTAGCCTCTTGGGGCCCAACATCTCCCCCTTTTGTTTTTGTATGCATGACTTCTGTCTTTGGTCGCCGGCGGCGGGCCTTCAGGCTTACCCGTCATTGGGGAATCACACTGCTTTGGTGTACCCCCTGTCTTAGGTTGCTCTGCGTCCCCCGCCGGTCTTACCCGTCATTGAATATCATGCCTGTATAGGGGTTTGGTCCCTGACCTGGCGTGGGTTGTTCCTGCAAGGAATCCCATCCGCCATAGGTCGTGAGACTATTGATGGTGTCCCTCGTAGGACTCGTCATCACGGGTGGCCAGTCTCTGGTATTGAACATGGACGTTCATGAGTTGAATGGCCTCCACTCTTTTTTGGACGAATTGGGCAATCTTATTGATAATACAGGGGCCAAAGGTAGGGTTAGGATGGGCCCCAGGAGGGGGAGGAGAAAGGGAAGTAAGCCATTAAAGCTTGTCCAGAAGGGGGAGGTCATCAGGGCGTGGCGGCGCTTCTCTAGGTCCTCCTGTAGCTTCTTGATTTTGTCTCGTACAATACCCGACCGGTTGGCAAAGAAACAACATTCCTCCTGTAAAAACAAACATATGCCTCCCTTTTCGGCTGTTAATAGATCTAAGCCTCGCCGGTTTTGGAGTACCACAGTGGCTAAGGAGTCCAATTGTTCCTGGAGGTTTAAGATGGTTCCCGCTATTGTTTGGAGATCATCAATCATTTGTTGGGAGAGTGTTTTATAAAAATGGAGAGAGGTGTCCAAACCGGCCGACCCAGTGGCTACCCCGGCAGTGATGCCGAGCCCCAATAAGAGAGGGATGGCGGGATTGGCTCGAGCATTTCTCTCTGCAATTTGTTGGCATTCCTCCTTGTATAGGGCTGTCCACTTTATATATAAGGCCCCTGGAAGAACGGCCCTAGCTAGCGACCGCCAGTCAGCTGCTGTACCTGGGGCATGGGCCAGACCTCGGAGGATGGTTTCTGTCCATGGGGCATTGGGCCCGTCCTCTAATACTGCCTTTTTGAGCTCCTTACGGTCCCCAGGTTCCCATGGGTACCAAGGAGCCGGACGGTTGCCTCCTGGGTTAACGTAAACAAAGTGCTGCCAGGAGGCAGAGAAAAGATTCCCGGTTTTAGAGCTCATAAGGCCCAACAGAGGAGCAGACACCATGCTTTCCCATCAGCCAGGGGGGAGGGGTTAGGCAGTCCAAGTCAGGCCAGAGAACACAGGGAAACTTCCCCGAAACAAAGAGAGTTTCGGCAGCTGCTTGGGAATATTCCCTATAGTCTCTGTCTCGAGTTAGACCAACCCCAGTTGGCTCCAGTTATAGCCATTAACACGGGAAGTGAGTGAGGGAGAAGCCCCCACATCTATTAGGAGAAACAGAGAGAAATACAGCAAGAGTCCGCTTTGTTAGGGATGGCCCAGCAACCTGGGTTTACTAGAAGAAAGCACTAGAAGAAGGCTTATTTGCATAATTATTATCCAATATGTCAGGAGGAAATTTACTAGTTGACTCACCGAATCTGGTTTTAGCTCTTAATACCTATCTCTTATATTCCCTCCCGACATGTACGATGTCCTCAGATTCAAACGGGGCAGACATCCTCCCCTTAAACAGAATGTAACCTTAATCAAGGGAAACACAAAGGGCAACGAGAAAGACACACAAAACAATTAACGAGCCGGCAAAGAAAGACGCTGCGCGATTTCGGTACAGAACCGAAAGTACAAATTCAAACGGCCAAGGGGAACCGCGAGTTTCCCCTGTGGCCCACAAACGAATGGGGCCCCGAAAAAGCGGGCCCCTCTAATCCCTGGGGCGGCCCCCAGGGTGGCAGGGGAGAAGTCCGAGTTCGTCAACTCCTTCTCAAGCTGCCCAAAATACGAAGCAACAACGTTGTTGTACGAAACAGAAAACAGAGCACCGATAACTGACAGACGAGACAGACGAACAGGGGAACAGGAACATCGACATCGAAACACAAGTGCTGGCCAGCTTACCTCCCGGTGGGAGTCGGTTGGGTCCTTGGGCAGGAGTCCGATGATCTTTATTGTATCACAGGCGCCTGCGGGTGGTCAGCAGCTCCTGCTAGCTGAGCACCCCAGGCTGGGGTGGTGCAGGATTTTTAGAGACAGGTACAAACAAGTTTTGGGTGGGGCGGAGCTGACTGGCTGACAATTTACTTGGTGTTAGTGGATTGGCTTTGGAGGACCCGCGCGCGTGAAGAAAAAGGCGGGAAGGGGGAGTGAGGAGGGGGAGTTGGACCTTATTACTCAGCAGAGAAGCATCCTGCCTACGTGACTATGCGGACCCCTGCCTACGTGGCTATGCCTCGGCTATTAGCAGAAGGTATCTTGTTCAAACAGGAGACAAATGTCACACCCTAAAAGCCAAGCGGTTACAGAAAGGCAAAAGAGCGGTTAAATTGGTCAACAACTGGGGGAAGGGTCTTTCATTGCAAGGGGAGGAGGGGTATTCTTGCACAAGCGGTTACAAGAAGGCAAAAGAGCAGTTAATTAGTTAACAACTGGGGGAAGGGTCTTTCATTCCCCCCCTTTTTCTTTATCATGGATAGAATCTTATATCCATTTGTCCTGTTCAGTCTGGGGCTCGGTTTGTTTAAGGAGTTGATATTGCTGCGTCAGTACCATGGTCTGGATTACTGACAAGCGGTCTTTTATAAACTGTACGCGTTTATTTAAGATACAAGGGCCGATGGAGAGGTTTAGTAGAAGTATAATAAGGGGCCCTAAGATGGTGGATAGTAAGGTGGTGAGCCAAGGAGATCGATTAAACCAATTTTCAAACCAGCCCTGGTAGGATTCAAAATCCTTTTTTCTTTGGGCTAGTCTTTCTCTGAGTTTATCCATGGTTTCCCTAACAACCCCTGTATGGTCCGCATAAAAACAACATTCTTCCTTGAGGGCTACGCATAATCCCCCCTCTCTCAAGAACAATAGGTCCAGCCCTCTCCTGTTTTGTAGGACCACCTCGGAGAGGGAGGTTAGGGATTTTTCTAAGGCAGTGATATTGAAGGCCTGGTTACAATTGGGAGTCTCCTGGTGGAATGTTACATTCCTGCTCTCAAACATCCTTGTTAATGAGATTTAGGTTTAGAAGAAATTTAACTTTATTTACCTTTCCTTCTACCTCCGCCTCCTTCAGTTTTTCATGGAGGGTAGGGTGACATTAGGGCTATTGATAAGGTAACTTCTTTGTTGTAAATCTCAAGGACATTTGCAAACCAAGGGAGACTCCTACCCTGCAGGACTGTGATTTCTGCAAGTTAGCTATTTATCGTTTTATGGCAGTCAGGGGTGCCTGAGGAATGCTACACATATGGAGGGGAGCGGGTGAAGGGGGGGTGCAAGGCGCCAGCTTTTGCTTTGTCCTCAGCCAGCCTCCTGCTCCCTCACCATTCCCCCCTGAACAATTTTGACCCTTTAATCTCTAAGGTGGTTGAAGGTGGAAGGTCTCATCTTCTGTAACTTCTTCATGCTGAATAGGGGCGTAGAGCTGTCCCTACCTGCTCCGGTCAATATTGGTCAGGGTAGGGACGTATAAGGGAGTTACGAAAGGTGGAGGCAGCTGAATCCAGCGCTGACAGTGAAGAGGCGTCCTCGCGTGCGATAAGGATAAAACATTGTCCTATGCTCCGGAGTGGGGGGCAATACGGAGGCGGAGGAGTGGGCGCTGATGGTTGGAGGAAGGGGTTAGTAGAAGGGGGGCACGTAGGAGGGCCTTCAGCCCGAGATTTGGGTTGGAGATCCGGGGGCCAAGGAGCTGCATCAAAGGGATCTAGCGAGGGATAGAGCCTCTTTGGTTTAACAGGGGGGTCTCCAGTGGTGTTTGAGACGGTGGAGGCGGGCTCCTTTGAGGGCTGGTGGGATTCATTTGGGGCAGCTGCTTCGGGAGGGTTGACATGGGCTTTGCGAACTAATTGTTCGATACGGTCCCAGGTGTCCCAGTCAAAGAGATTACTTTCAGGCAGCCAAGGGGCGGCTTTAATAAGGGTTTCCCATGTTTTGAGAGCCTGGGAGTCAGTGAGGGAAAGACCGCGGCTCTTCAGAAGGAAGCGTAGGGATTCTAAGGAAGGGTCATTTTTAGAAAAGGACTGCCCCATAGCTTATGGGGGTACACTCACCCGTAGACCGATTGGCCCGTCAGCGAGAAGAGCGAGGTTCCTCACACGGGGCACCAGTTGTTGGGCTCCCCGCCGAGGGGAGGAGGCGCCCGGGCCAGCCGGAGGCCTCTCCTTGGGGCTGAGCGGGATGGCGAGTGTCGCGAACCCGGAACGCACCCACAGAAGACACCGGGCTCGGGAGGTCTGTCGAAGCAGGATCTCGCTTTATTGAGCAGGGCAGCGGCTTATATAAGGGTGAGGGAAGGGAAGTGAGGTCAGCAAAGTGGGGGCCAATGGGGATGTGCCGTGTCGGCGGGAGTTGGGAGAGACACGCCCTGCAGGGGGTGGAGACTCGCGGGAAACGAAACTGATGGGAAACCGAAACCGCCACTTTGGCGCCTTTGTGGTCGGCCATGTGGGTTCCCGATCCGGAACAGAAGGCCACCCGGCGCCATCTTAGCCTCTTGGGGCCCAACAATAGAAATTTAGTGAATTTCTTAGAACACAGATAGAAATGACATTCTAATTAAGGGGTTTAGTTCATGTATTTTTTAATATGAGGAAAAGTTATTTTAGATGGAAATTGAAATAATATGTTCCTGAATTCATGAGCATAATCTAGCTTCCCAGAAAATTCTTCTCGATTTTTCTATTTCTTTTCTGTATAAACATAAACAGATGCTAGAGACTTGCAAATTTTACATTTTGGTAGTCAAAACTCATGTGGACGCTTCTATTTTACAGATTTAATTTGCCATCCCATGAAAATAATTAGCCATGGGGACATGAACAATTTGAACATCTTGGACTTTACGTGAGAGAAAAATCAGTCTTTGTATTTATTTTATGTTGATGCATATGAGAACTTTAAATTGCCAAAGTACAAATAGAGGGATGATTTTTTTTTATTCACAATTTTTATAGATTTTCCTTTTTTATATAATTAATCCTATTTCTGATGATTAGAAATTGTATCCCTTATCATAGGAAACTGACATATGGAATTGGGAATGGTTTGTGCACATCAAATCTACACATATGTCTTTTGATTATTGGACATCACAGTGGTATTTGGGTCATCTTTTTTCAGTTTTCTTTCTTTCTTTCTTTCTTTCTTTCTTTCTTTCTTTCTTTCTTTCTCTTTCTTTCTTTCTTTCCTAGTTACTAGACTGATATTAAACAACAATAGAGCAAAGTGTTGGGAATCAAGGCCAGAGATTGAAGTTTATTGTTAGTGTAAGGACTGATATGAAAAGCCATAATTATTAAAATTACCCAGATGAGAAGTGAAGATCTAAACTAAAATCAGAGCGATAGAAATGTTGAGGAAGAAATAGGTACAATAAATATTTTTTATTTTATTTTATTTTATTTTAATTTTTTTACCCATAGTCAGTAAACTGAGAGAAGACTGATGAATGAAAGTAAAATCTCAGTTGTTTTTGGTCTGACTTCTGCAAATGAGCATATATCTTTCAGGGTGTAATGTTTAAGTGTGTAGACATTCTGTTCAGATTCCAGCTCCAGTATTTATCAGTTGCATGAATTGATGTAAGTAACTTTGTTTCTTTGTGTATCAGTTTCATTTTCAAAATAGTGATATTAATATCTTTCTTTTACATTTGTAGAGTGCTTAAATAAGATATAACTAGTGTCAGCCATAGAACAAATGTTACCTATTGTTATTGTTCACTGAGACAGAGAATGCAGGAGCAGAAGAATGGTATAAAAGTGATTAAGATTTTCACACGTTGAATTGGGAATGCCTTTGGCACATCTGTGTATAGATGTCTGATAGTAATTTTGATATACATCTTTGGGGGATATACATTTGGATTTATCAGTAATAGGCTATATTTGAAACATGGCTTTGTATGAAGTCATTATAAGAGATGGTATAGATTAAGAAAGGCAAAGTGTGAAAGATGAAGTATTTTTTTTTTAATAGTTCCATTTTTTTTTTCAATTTTCATTTTTTATAAACATATATTTTATCCCCAGGGGTACAGGTCTGTGAATCGCCAGGTTTACACACTTCACAGCACTCACCAAAGCACATACCCTCCCCAATGTCCATAATCCCACCCCCTTCTCCCAACCCCCTCCCTCCCAATCCCATCTTGTTTCATTGATTCTTCTCCTACCCACTTAAGCCCCCATGTTGCATCACCACTTCCTCATATCAGGGAGATCATATGGTAGTTGTCTTTCTCCGCTTGACTTATTTCGCTAAGCATGATACGCTCTAGTTCCATCCATGTTGTCGCAAATGGCAAGATTTCATTTCTTTTGATGGCTGCATAGTATTCCATTGGGTATATATACCACATCTTCTTGATCCATTCATCTGTTGATGGACATCTAGGTTCTTTCCTTAGTTTGGCTATTGTGGACATTGCTGCTATGAACATTCGGGTGCATGTGCCCCTTTGGATCACTACGTTTGTATCTTTAGGGTAAATACCCAGTAGTACAATTGCTGGGTCATAGGGCAGTTCTATTTTCAACATTTTGAGGAACCTCCATGCTGTTTTCCAGAGTGGTTGCACCAGCTTGAATTCCCACCAACAGTGGAGGAGGGTTCCCCTTTCTCCGCATCCTCGCCAGCATCTGTCATTTCCTGACTTGTTGATTTTAGCCATTCTGACTGGTGTGAGGTGATATCTCATTGTGGTTTTGATTTGTATTTCCCTGATGCCGAGTGATATGGAGCACTTTTTCATGTGTCTGTTGGCCATCTGGATGTCTTCTTTGCAGAAATGTCTGTTCGTTCATGCCCTCTGCCCATTTCTTGATTGGATTATTTGTTCTTTGGTTGTTGAGTTTGCTAAGTTCTTTATAGATTTTGGACACTAGTCCTTTATCTGATATGTCGTTTGCAAATATCTTCTCCCATTCTGTCAGTTGTCTTTTGATTTTGTTAACTGTTTCCTTTGCTGTGCAAAAGCTTTTGATCTTGATGAAATCCCAATCGTTCATTTTTGCCTTTGCTTCCCTTGCCTTTGGCGATGTTTCTAGGAAGATGTTGCTGCGGCTGAGGTCAAAGAGGTTGCTGCCTGTGTTCTCCTCAAGGATTTTGATGGATTCCTTTCGCACGTTGAGGTCCTTCATCCATTTTGAGTCTATTTTCGTGTGTGGTGTAAGGAAATGGTCCAATTTCATTTTTCTGCATGTGGCTGTCCAATTTTCCCAACACCATTTATTGAAGAGGCTGTCTTTTTTCCATTGGACATTCTTTCCTGCTTTGTCGAAGATTAGTTGACCATAGAGTTGAGGGTCTATTTCTGGGCTCTCTATTCTGTTCCATTGATCTATGTGTCTGTTTTGTGCCAGTACCATGCTGTCTTGATGATGACAGCTTTGTAATAGAGCTTGAAGTCTGGAATTGTGATGCCACCAACTTTGGCTTTCTTTTTCAATATCCCTTTGGCTATTCGAGATCTTTTCTGGTTCCATATAAATTTTAGAATTATTTGTTCCATTTCTTTGAAAAAGATGGATGGTACTTTGATAGGAATTGCATTAAATGTGTAGATTGCTTTAGGTAGCATAGACATTTTCACAATATTTATTCTTCCAATCCAGGAGCATGGAACAGTTTTCCATTTCTTGGTGTCTTCCTCAATTTCTTTCATGAGTACCTTATAGCTTTCTGAGTATAGATTCTGTGCCTCTTTGGTTAGGTTTATTCCTAGGTATCTTATGGTTTGGGGTGCAATTGTAAATGGGATTGACTCCTTAATTTCTCTTTCTTCTGTCTTGTTGTTGGTGTAGAGGAATGCAACTGATTTCTGTGCATTGATTTTATATCCTGACACTTTACTGAATTCCTGTACAAGTTCTAGCAGTTTTGGAGTGGAGTCTTTTGGATTTTCCACATATAGTATCATATCATCTGCGAAGAGTGATTATTTGACTTCTTCTTTGCCGATTTTTCCTTTTGTTGTCTGATTGCTGAGGCTAAAACTTCTAGTACTATGTTGAATAGCAGTGGTGATAATGGACATCCCTGCCGCATTCCTGACCTTAGCAGAAAAGCTTTTAGTTTCTCTCCATTGAGAATGATATTTGCGGTGGGTTTTTCATAGATGGCTTTGATGATATTGAGGTATGTGCCCTCTATCCCTACACTTTGAAGAGTTTTGATCAGGAAGGGATGCTGTACTTTGTCAAATGCTTTTTCAGCATCTATTGAGAGTATCATATGGTTCTTGTTCTTTCTTTTATTGATGTGTTGTATCACATTGACTGATTTGCGGATGTTGAACCAACCTTGCAGCCCTGGAATAAATCCCACTTGGTCGTGGTGAATAATCCTTTTAATGTACTGTTGAATCCTATTGGCTATTATTTTGGTGAGATTTTTCGCATCTGTGTTCATCAAGGATATTGGTCTATAGCTCTCTTTTTTGAAGGGATCCTTGTCTGGTTTGGGGATCAAAGTGATGCTGGCCTCATAAAATGAGTTTGGAAGTTTTCCTTCCATTTCTATTTTTTGGAACAGTTTCAGGAGAATAGGAATTAGTTCTTCTTTAAATGTTTGGTAGAATTCCCCCGGGAAGCCGTCTGGCCCTGGGCTTTTGTTTGTTTGGAGATTTTTAATGACTGTTTCAATCTCCTTACTGGTTATAGGTCTGTTCAGGCTTTCTATTTCTTCCTGGTTCAGTTGTGGTAGTTTATATGTTTCTAGGAATGCATCCATTTCTTCCAGATTGTCAAATTTGTTGGCGTAGAGTTGCTCATAGTATGTTCTTATAATAGTTTGTATTTCTTTGGTGTGAGTTGTGATCTCTCCTCTTTCATTCATGATTTTATTTATTTGGGTCCTTTCTCTTTTCTTTTTGATAACTAGGGCCAGGGGTTTATCAATTTTATTAATTCTTTCAAAGAACCAGCTCCTAGTTTCGTTGATTTGTTCTATTGTTTTTTTGGTTTCTATTTCATTGATTTCTGCTCTGATCTTTATGATTTCTCTTCTCCTGCTGGGCTTAGGGTTTCTTTCTTGTTCTTTCTCCAGCTCCTTTAGGTGTAGGGTTAGGTTGTGTACCTGAGACCTTTCTTGTTGATGTGTTTCTTTGATTTTGTTATTAATTGGTTTATATAGTTGTCTGCTCCCACGTTGGGGGCATAGATATTTAAAATTGTTAGATCTTCTTGTTGGACAGACCCTTTGAGTATGATATAGTATCCTTCCTCATCTCTTATTATAGTCTTTGGCTTAAAATCTAATTGATCTGATATAAGGATTGCCACTCCTGCTTTCTTCTGATGTCCATTAGCAGGGTAAATTCTTTTCCACCCCCTCACTTTAAATCTGGAGGTGTCTTCGGGCTTAAAATGAGTTTCTTGGAGCCAACATATAGATGGATTTTGTGTTTTTATCCATTCTGATACCCTGTGTCTTTTGATTGGGGCATTTAGCCCATTAACATTCAGGGTAACTATTGAGAGATATGAATTTAGTGCTATTGTATTGCCTGTAAGGTGACTGTTAACTGTATATTGTCTCTGTTCCTTACTGATCTACCACTTGTAGGCTCTCTCTTTGCTTAGAGGACCCCTTTCAATATTTCCTGTAGAGCTGGTTTGGTGTTTGCAAATTCTTTCAGTTTTTGTTTGTCCTGGAAGCTTTTAATCTCTCCTTCTATTTTCAATGATAGCCTAGCTGGATATAGTATTCTTGGCTGCATGTTTTTCTCGTTTAGTGCTCTGAAAATATCATGACAGCTCTTTCTGACCTGCCAGGTCTCTGTGGATAAGTCAGCTGCCAATCTAATATTTTTACCATTGTATGTTACAGACTTCTTTTCCCGGGCTGCTTTCAGGATTTTCTCTTTGTCACTGAGACTTGTAAATTTTAATATTAGGTGACAGGGTGTGGGCCTATTCTTATTGATTTTGAGGGGCGTTCTCTGAACCTCCTGAATTTTGATGCTCGTTCCCTTTGCCATATTGGGGAAATTCTCCCCAATAATTCTCTCCAGTATACCTTCTGCTCCCCTCTCTCTTTCTTCTTCTTCTGGAATCCCAATTATTCTAATGTTGTTTCGTCTTATGGTGTCACTTATCTCTCGAATTCTCCCCTCGTGGTCCAGTAGCTGTTTGTCCCTCTTTTGCTCAGCTTCTTTATTCTCTGTCATTTGGTCTTCTATACCACTAATTCTTTCTTCTGCCTCATTTATCCTAGCAGTGAGAGCGTCCATTTTTGATTGCACCTCATTAATAGCTTTTTTTATTTCAACTTGGTTAGATTTTAGTTCTTTTATTTCTCCAGAAAGGGCTTTTATATCTCCCGAGAGGGTTTCTCTAATATCTTCCATGCCTTTTTTGAGCCCGGCTACAACCTTGAGAATTGTCATTCTGAACTCTAGATCTGACGTATTACCAATGTCTGTATTGATTAGGTCCCTAGCCTTCGGTACTGCCTCTTGTTCTTTTTTTTGTGGTGAATTTTTCTGCCTTGTCATTTTGTCCAGATAAGAGTATATGAAGGAGCAAGTAAAATACTAAAAGGGTGGCAAGAACCCCAGGAAAATATGCTTTAACCAAATCAGAAGAGATCCGAAATCATGAGGGGGGACAAAGGGGGATAAAAAGAGCTTCAAAAAGAAAGAAAGAAAAAAAAGAGAGAAAAAAAAAGAAAAGTAAAGAATTGAAAAAGAAAATGAATAAAGAAAAAAATATAAAAAAGAAAAAATATATATATTAGATAAACTAGTTGAAAAACGTTAAAAAAGGGTAAAAGTTAAAAAAAAATTTAGCAGAAGAAGAAAGAAAAAAATGAAAAAGAAAAAAATTAAATTAACTGCAAGACTAAAAAATCACACGGAGAAAGCCATGAGTTCGGTGCTTTGCTTTCTCCTCCTCTGGAATTCTGCTGCTCTCCTTGGTATTGAAACCACACTCCTTTGTAGGTGAACTTGGTCTTGGCTGGATTTCTTGTTGATCTTCTGGGGGGAGGGGCCTGGTGTAGTGATTCTCAAGTGTCTTTGCCCCAGGCGGAATTACACCGCCCTTACCAGGGGCCGGGCTGAGTAATCTGCTGGGGTTTGCTTCCAGAAGCTTTTGTTCCCTCGGCGCTTTCCGTAGAGTTCCAGGGGACGGGAATACCAATGGCGGCCTCCTGATCTCCGGCCGGAGGAGCCGAGAGCCCGGGGCCCCACTCCTCAGTGCGCCTCAGAGAACAGCGCCCAGTTACTCCCGTCTGCCTGACCTCCGGCCGCGCTCCGAGCTCACCGAGCCTGTGACCGGTTCAAGGTAACACCGAGCTGTGAGCTTACTGTCGGCTCTGTCTCTGTAGCTGGCTTTCTTGTTCCAATACCCGCAAGCTCTGCGACCCTATCCTTCTGTGACCCTGCGGGACCTGAGGCCACACTGACCCTGCATGGGCTTCGCCCCGGTTTAGCCTCTGGAGTG
Source organism: Mustela erminea (assembly GCF_009829155.1). Lineage (NCBI taxonomy): Eukaryota > Metazoa > Chordata > Mammalia > Carnivora > Mustelidae > Mustela > Mustela erminea. The sequence continues at coordinate 58,278,467 of NC_045625.1, forward strand.
ATGTCCCTCAGCGGAACAGACTTTTAAAAGTCCTGATTTTGTGCTCCATTGCTCCGCCGCTTGCCGGGAGCTGGCCCCTCCCCACGGGGTCTATCTTCCCGTCGCTTTGGATTCACTTCTCCACCAGTCCTACCTTTCAGAAAGTGATTGTTTTTCTGTTTCCAGAATTGCTGTTCTTCTCTTCAATCTGCCGATGGATTTACAGGTGTTTGCAATCCTTAGATAAGTATCTAGCTGATCTCCTGCTAGCTGAAGTAGTCTCAGCCTGCTACTTCTCCGCCATCTTGACTCCTCCTCCCCAAAGATGAAGTATTTTTGAGGAAATATCTGATGTAGCACATATTAAGGAGGAATAATCAGAGTGATAGGAAGAAAACTGGGGGGAAAACAATGTCATAGAAGTCAGGAGAGAAGTATTAAGATGGTAATGGAGTACTAACAGTAGTAGGCAGAACCAAATGCTAAACGACCCAGGTAAAAGAACTGAAAGTTAAATCTGTATTAGAATTGTCAACTCCAGATGTAGCAGTAGGTGCCAGGAATCCAGGAATCTCTAAGGAAATCTTTAACGTATGAAGAGAACATTTGGAAGTAGAATTAGTAAAGGTAAACCAATTTTCTTGACAGGGCATGACTGAAAAGAGAAGAATGGAGAAAAGTTATAGCTATATAGAATATGAAGCTTACATGTATCTCATTTGATTGCCTTCTTTTTCTTTTAAAATATTGGAGCTGTCTTTAGAGTTCTTTTCTGTATAATTATTTTGTAGATATTACATTTACAGTTTAACAAAATACAATTTTTTTAAACAAAATCTTTTTTTTTTTTTAAGATTTTATTTATTTATTGGACAGAGAGAGAGATCACAAGTAGACAGAGAAAGTGGGAGGCAGGCTCCATGACAAGCAGAGAGCCTGATGTAGGGTTCAATTCCAGGACCCTGAGATCATGACGTAGGCCAAAGGCAGAGACTTAACACACTGAGCCACCCAGGTGCCCCTACACAAAGATAATTGGCACACTTTCCAGCACAACAAAGATCATTGCTCTTTCAAATGTTATTGTCTGTTCTCATGGGAAACTAGTCTTAATTAAAAGATCCACTAAATATAAAGTGAATGCATCAATTTCCTATTTTAAAAAAATATTTGTGCCATTCATGGAATTCTGGTTACATTTCTTAAACATACATTAAGTATCTTCTGGCGCTATTCAATATCTATATGGTTAACTTACATTTGATGGTGGGATATCATCTTCTTTGATGCTTAAATGGTGATAACACTGGTGTTCAACAGGAAATGAACCTTAGAATTGTTAGCCACGCTTATCAGTCAGAAACATCAGTGAATTAAGCATGTAGTAACACTGTGGTCACAATCCAGTTGACAGTAAGCTACCATTTGTGAGTCTCACATGTCAAGGAAACGGATGCAGATTTGTCTTAGAAAACAGAGATGTAGGGCGCCTGGGTGGCTCAATGGGCTAAAGCCTCTGCCTTTAACTCAGGTCATGATCCCAGGGTCCTGAGATCGAGCCCCGCATCGGGCTCTCTGCTCAGCAGGGAGCCTGCTTCCTCCTCTCTCTCTCTCTGCCTGCCTCTCTGCCTACGTGTAATCTCTGTCTGTGAAATAAACAAATAAAATCTTAAAAAAAAAAAAAGAAAAAAAACAGAGATGTCACTAATGTGTACATGCTGTTGGCTCTAACCTGCCCTGGTTCTTAACAGGGCAATCAGTAAATTAGTATGATTTGAAATATCTATTTCTGGATACTATTTGGAAGATATGCAATGTGGGTGGCAGTGGGTGTGTTGTCATCTGCCAGTGATGAATATCAACACTATAGCTTATTTTAGACCTGCATGCTATCAAGAATCTGAAGACATCACTCTCTCTTGCAAATAAGTAAATAAAGCTTTAAAAAAGGGGTGGGTAACTGGATGGCACAGTCTTTTGTTAAGTGTTCAACTCTTGGTTTCAGCTTGGGTAATGATCTGTGAGTCATGAGATTGAGTCCTGAGTTGGGCTCTGTGCTCAGCAGGAGTTTCTTCCTCCCTTTTCCCCTCCCCCTCCCAACTGCACTTGCTCTCTTTCTCAAATAAATAAATAAATAAATAAATCTTAAAAAACAAACAAACAGAGGCATCTGGGTGGCTCAGTGCCTTAAGTCTCTGCCTTTGGCTCAGGTCATGATCTCAGGGTCCTGGGATCCAGCCCCGAATCGGGCTCTCTGCTCAGCGGGGAGCCTGCTTCCGCCTCTCTCTCTGCTTTCCTTTCTGCCTACTTGTGATCTCTGTCTGTCAACTAAATAAATAAAATCTTAAAAACAAACAAACAAACAGACAAATAAAAGGTAAGAGGAGATGATTTCCATCTAAGTTGTGGGATGGAATGTTTTACCATTGATCATTTCAGCGTTTTTTTTTATTATTATTTTATTTTCAAAAAGATTTGAGATATTTGTTTGACAGAGAGAGAGAGAGAGAGCACAGCAAGGGAGCTGCAGGGAGCCCCATGTAGAGCTTGATCTCAGGACCCTGGGATCATGACCTAAACCAGAGGCAGATCCCAAGCCAACTGAGCCACCCAGGTGTCCCTCCTCCTACCTTCTTTTCTTTTCTTTCTTTCTTTTTTTTTTTTTTTTTTAAGATTTTATTTATTTAGTTGACAGAGAGAGAGAGATCACAAGCAGGCAGAGAGGCAGGCGGAGAGAGAGGGGGAAGCAGGCTCCCCACTGAGCAGAGACCCTGATGTGGGGCTCGATCCCAGAACCCTGAGACAATGACCCGAGCCAAAGGCAGAGGCTTAACCCACTGAACCACCCAGGCACCCTGCTCCTCCTACCTTTTAAATACAGACAAATGAGGATGTAGGCTTTCTGATTCTTTGGCAATACTCTGTAGTTAATCATCAGAAAGAAGCATGTCATTTTACTGCTATTTATTTACTAATACTTTTCCAACCCAACGTTTCAGAAAAAGTGGGTTTTTATTATTAATATAGAAGTCATTACTTAGGAATTTCATTAATAAGGAATTCAGATTGTCAGGGTTGGGAAAAAGAAGGTCTAGAATGGAGGAAAAGAACTGTTGGGTTAGTTTAGAATTTTCAATTAGAAAGAGTGAGAATGCAAGAAGGCTGTGGTGATAAGGGTTTTGGTTAGAGGGTATATGAAGATGTCTAACTGAGGCCAACTCAGAAAGGGAAGGAGGAAGAGGGAGGAGACTGAAGGAGACTTGGGGAAGAGTCAGAGGCAGGAACTAATAGTTATGCTGACGAAATGATCTAGAGAAAAAAGTAGAGGTTGAATAATATGAAATAATTATAAGAAAGAATTTCCGTGAGGTATAGAGTTAGTTTTAGTTTTATCTGTGAATTGTGGCCAATTGCCTTCATGATTATATTTTACAATCTGTTACAGAAGCATTATATTATATTTATCTTTTCATTACACATATATTTTATTATCTTTAATATGTTCACAGAATTATTACTAAACACTGAAGAACTTTCAAAGGAAGTACACATTTTTAAAAATATTTTCACTTTTTCCTATTATTGTATACCTTTATAACCCTCAGACATTCCCTCTTTTCTATAATTTATTTCATGATAGAGAAGCCATACTTTATAAATTTTCACCTTTCACCATATTATGGTTCTCTTGTTATTGATGTTTATAACATCAATGTTTATAACATTTTATTTTATTTTTATTTTTATTTTTATTTTTTTTATATTTTATTTATTTGTCACAGAGAGAGAAATCACAAGTAGGCAGAGAGGCAGGCAGAGAGGGGAGAAAGCAGGTTCCCCGCAGAGCAGAGAGCCCGACGCGGGGCTCGATCCCAGGACCCCGGTATCATGACCTGAGCCGAAGGCAGAGGCTTTAACCCACTGAGCCACCCAGGTGCCCCAATGTTTATAACATTTTAAAAAGCATTTTTATTTTTGAGAGAGAGGCAGAAGAGGGATAGAGAAGTAAGAGAATTCCAAGCAGACTTCCCACTGAGCATGGATCCTTACATGGGGCTCCATCTCCCAACCCTGAGAACCTGATCTGAGCTGAAACCAAGAGTTGGCTGCTTTACTGACTGAGCCACCCAGGCAGTCCTGTCTACACCATATTTTAAAGTCAGCATTAGAGTTCTAAGATTTAAAATTAGTGACCATGGAATAGGATTTAATTTGTAACATTGATGTTCATGGAACTTTTTTAAATGATTAGTTCATATGAGGAATGGTTAATGATCTTCTAAATTTATAATGGCAGATCTTGTGTAAATCATGGTTTAAACACAAATTGCATATTTTTAAATAACATACTTGATCTTGTGTGTGTGTGTGTGTGTGTATGAGTCTGTTATTCAATTTTTCTGTAAAAATTAAAAGCAAAATATGAAGTATTAGAAAATGTTAACAATACAGCACAAAAGAAACACAACAAAAAGGAACAACATGAAACCCAGTTTCAAAGAACAGAGGAAAAACCCATACTCTTCTAAGAATAACTTGAGTAACATTGGGCAGTGATTCAACATGCTTGAGATGCATTTTTCCTAACCTTTAAACAGGGGGGATTCTGTCCAAGATATCTGCCTCAAAATTAACTGCATACTATAAATCCCAGAACAATCTTTTTTTTATAAGACATATTAACGTATGAATCAGCTTCTAGAAAGAAAGGGTAAGAGTATCCTCATGCATAATTTTGAACACTATTATTAAATATTGCTTTATTCTATGAAATGTGCATACTTTAGGGAAAAGGGCTCCTTTAGGGAAATGTGACCTTTGTACCACTAAAAGCTCAAAATTATACTCAGTTCTTACACATGATGTATTTGTTAATGGTAATATAAAAATGCTTAAGATGTTCAAGAACAGAGCAGTAAAAATACAGATCAAATTAAAAGCTATTTTAAATCTTACTTAAAATTAAATTGCACAATTTAAATTCTAACATAAAAGATGTTTGATAATGTTGAGTACCCATGAAATATCTAAGAAAGTTCATTTTTTCTAAACTTTGAAATATATTCCTATATCTACATAAAAGTTTTATAACCGTTCGGCTCATTTACATGAAAACATTGATTCTAAGTCTGCCTGGGGTACATTGGGTTAGGAGGGTGAAGAGTTGAATTGTTTAGGAATTGTTGCTGGCTTTTTAAAAAATGTCAGTTTCACATTTTGACAATATATAAACTATCTTTCTCATTCCTTTCTTCTAAAATTTTCCTCCCCTTTATCTAGCATATGTGATTTGTAAACAGGTAGCATATTATTAGAGTTAGAATGAAAGTCTCTGAGTCAGACTACCTGCATTTAAATCCCATCTTTACCTTTTATGATTAGCAGATGTTGGGGAAATAACTCAAAATATTTCTGTTTCAGGTTCCTCATCTGAAAAGAAAAGAAATTAACAGTAGTTTAGTTTGCATTTAATTATGAAAAGAAATGATCAGCATTATATCTATATCTATGTATACACACACACACACACACACACACACATATATATATATATATATACCATCTAGCACATAATTACTACTCAATGTTATTTTGCAAGTTTAGCCAAAGGTTATAGCATTACCTTGTAAGAATTTAACATTATCCATTAAAGGCATGTCAGAAATAAAATAGTTGTGATATGGTTTTCTTTAGTCCTAAACAAGAACTCTTTGTCAGATAAGACAGACTGTCTGTCAAAAGTCATTTCTTGGTCACTCAATGGAATTTTTGACAGTAATCATTTCAGAGATATTGTATCAAGACTCATCAATTAAGTAAATAATCAAAACAGATACATGTTTTTCCTACTAAGCAGTTAGAATTCTACTAGATTTTGACTTTCTGAATACACACAGAAGTATAGAGCATGATTTCTGTTCTTATGAACTAAACATTTAGTTGAGCAAAGAAGACACATATGTGGAAAACATATGATGCAGTATGTATTAATATTAAAATGAGCTTCTGAATGCAAAAGAAATTAGCTTAGTTTAGAGTTTGGTTTAGAAAGAATTAATAATATTTGAATAGGTAGTAAGGGGGACATTCTAAGAAGAAGGAAATGCAAAAACTTGTATGTGTATAGAAGGGAGCATTTGGATTAGATGTGAGAAATCATGATGATCCTTAATTGTCCAATTCTTTGTGGTCAGTAAATGGTAGAAATTTTGCTTATTTTTCTTTGGACCTCAGGAGCAAATGGTCCAGTAATCATTAAGCAGTTGCTGGAACTACCTGACCTTTGTTAACCAGTTCAATTTATGTTGCTAAATGTGTAACTTTAACTGAAACATTGAATTATATCTGACTTTTCTTTGAGCTTTACTTATCTGGGTCAATAGTCAACTATTGACTTGCATATTTTCTATCCTGATATATTAAAGGTTTTTGATACACACTGTTTATTATAGTTATGGCCTCAAATATTTTATGTTTAGTGCCGTGCTATTAATTTGAAAGCTGTTAACTGTTCTAGAGTACAACAATCACTTGAATGTGGGACAAGAGTTCTATAGCTAATAAACATAATTTGATAGATGGTGTTTTCTGAATCTATGAGAAAACATATCTGAATTAAAAGAAAAGTTGTGAGTGGTTCATTTTCTTATGCAACACAAGAAAAAAACAGATTTAGAGATCATATATAGAAAAAAATATGTTTTAATAAAGTAAAATGCATTTAAAGAAAGAAAATGGAATTGTGGCTAATCAAGTTAACCTATAGCATAAATTTTTATATCAAAGAAAAATTTAAAAATTATATTCATTCTTTAAATGTAATGGGTCATAATATTTTATATCAAGGAAACCTTTCTGATGGTATTATTTCTTAGCATTAACTGGTCAGTTTCATTAATCTTTAAGGGGTCTCTTGTGTTCCTTTTTTTCCACATCAGGTGACTTAGATTTATGTCATCAGCATCAAACAGCTACCAAAAAATGGGAATTCAAAATGTGTTTCTCCCTTTATTTTTTTCTTTCAGGGAAATCCCGAGGGGTTTGACACTTTTCATCCTCCAGCCATTAATCATTTTGTAGAGAAAGGCTATATATTGGTAAGTCTCACTCATTCTAATTTTAAAGGCTTGATTGTAATACAAAACAAGGAAGATTAAAGACAAGTTAACATCATTGCTTGGCTAAGTAGAGAAAGACTTTTTTTTCAAAGAAAATTTGTAACATCAGGATTTTGTTTTTTTTAAATTAATCTACTAATAGGAGTACTACCAAAAACAATTGTTGTAAAATTGAAACTATGTGGAGAATGCAAACTAGTAGTCTTTTTTGAAATTCTGAAATGGTGGTGGTATTACATAGAGATAATTTTTATTTATGTTTTATTTTCTTAAATGTTATATTTCTTTCTTCAAGAAGAAGAGAGAGAGTCTGAACAAGTACAAGCTAGGGGGAGGTGGGGGGAGGGGCAGAGGGAGAAGGAGAAACAGATTCCCCACTGATCAGCAATCCCAGCACCGGGCTGGATTCCAGGACTAGAGATCATAACCTGAGCCAACAGAGCCACTTGGGTGCCCCTACAGATAATTTTTAAAAAGACATTTTATTAATTGACACCATGGCTTATAAACGTTAGTTGAATGAGCATCCATGAATAAGTCTGAGCCTGCAGTCAAGTAAAAGATAATAAATTCTAAACAAAATTTTAAAGGCTAATAAACTCTGTCAATTTTCGTAATACAGAATATTTATTTTGGAGGTTGAAATTCAATTTTAAATTTAAATAATTCTTATGTAGTTTATTCCATAAAACCAAATACATGCTTTTTTGGTTTCAATTTATTATTATTTTAATCTATATAAGTGACATTAATGTATCCTGGTTTCATGTTTTTGAACAACTCTTCCCTCAACTAACCAGTTAAGCTTTTTCTTTCTCTGTCTTAAACACACACATTCACGCCTTAAAATATCATATTATATTTTATATGTTATACTTAGATTTGGATTTATGTGTTATATTTAGGTCACAATTAATTACTTTGAAATTTTCCAATTTTTCTAACCTACAGTTTTTAAAGTATTTCTCATGGCCTCACATGCTTTGGAGCTATGATCTTCAAATTTTTGATCAAGATAAAGTCAAGTCCATTAGTTAAAAATGTTAAATATATACTATGGTATATGGACATTATTTATAAATTACATTCATTCATCACTATCATTATTAGATCGTCAAATAATAGTAAAAATATGAAATGCTCACAAAAGAAATTTTAAAATAGGTGAAAATGTATATATACTCTCTGTGTATATGGTCTTTAAATATATTCTAGTGGAGCTTTGGGAACCCTCGTTCTAGAAATCCTCTGCTTTCTTCTATTTCCGAATACTCTCAGAAGCTGTACTGGGTACTCAAAGGCTCTAACAAACTTCATTTTAAGCATTAGATTGGATAGAAATTGTGTATACTGCAAGTTGGTGAGTGTGTTTATACATTTATGGACACAAATGTGTGTATGCATGGGGATGCTGTAGATAGGATTGTCTGGATCAAGGGTTTGAAGTGGCATAGAGTTATAGCCAATGATCTTATCTAAATATTTCTCTTCTGGAAAGGTCAAGGAGTGAAATAATTCAGAGGGGCTATTACAGAGAATCAAAGAGCCAAATAAATAGGAAGAAAGGATACCTCATGTCATACGGAATACCTCCAAAGATACCTTGTCCAGTTGATATCTTGCGAGAAATAGAGTCACACCATTATTGTCACTGTATGATAGAATTCTTTAGTCATGCATATGCTTGCCACTTTTTTTTCTTTCTCTCAATAGAGTCCTTAGTGTTGAGCAGCCAGATATATTATGAAGATATGAGGGGGGGATTAAATGGTTAGAGTGAAAATCATTTAACCCATATTGTTTCTGCATGTGTGAACCAAAAACCCCATAGGAGTTGTTTTTTCCAATATACCAGGTAACTTCCTTTGATTGTTGAGAATAAATCAAGTGCTCCCCCCCCCATTTCTTACCATAGGAGCTCATATTTAACCAGAGTCAAGCCTCCATTCAAATCTGAAGCCAGGCAGGGAAGTGGTGAGATATTCAATGACAGATTCAGAATTTACCAGACTAGCTAGTTTTCATTAACTCTTTAATATAAAAGCCTTCATAATTGTTGATTTCATTTATTTGAGCCCTGTTCTAATTTAAAAGCCTAACACTGCTGAACCAGTTAAGGAATCCATTTAAATGTTCTGTTATCCAGGAATCAATTCTCTACCTCTTATGTTTGAAAATCTCATGTCAGATACCATGCTGAAATATAGATGTAATGTATCTACATCATTCCTTTAATGTACTGGTTTAGTGAACTCTCATAAAAAATAAGAAATAAAATGAGGCTTGCCTGCCACAACTCAGTAAATCCCTAATGATTTATTAATTGTTGCTTCCTTCACAGGATTCCCACTTGATAGACAACTCCTTTAAATTCAAGGATATTTTGGGGATCAAATTTTACCCCAACAATCATAGTACATGTAATCTAGCTTATCTAAAACACAAAAACAGCTCACTGTTACCTGGCATTAGGCTCTCTATCCTTGTGCTCTAGTATCTCTTTATGACCTGATATAAAGAAAATTAAACAAAGCACAGCAATCAGTTTTGGTGTTTTCTTTCTTTCTTTCTTTTAAAAAAAAAATTTATTTATTTAGTTGACAGAGAGAGACAGACAGTGAGAAGGGAACACAAGCCAGAGGAATGGGAGAGAGAGAAGCAGGCTTCCTGCTGTGCAGAAAGCCCATGTGGGGCTCTATCACAAGACCCTGAGATCATGACCTAAGCTGAAGGCAGATGATTAACGACTGAGCCACCCAGGCGTCCCCAGTTTTGCTGTTTTGTTTGGACTGAATTTTTCTTGTTCTGTGTTCTGAGCAGTCAACCACTTCATAAAGGCATCTGAGTTGTTAGATGTTGAGAGAAAAGTGGGAAAAAAAAGAAAGTTAATTTGCTACTTTCCCAGAACACAGGTGAAGTTTTAAACAACTTTGTATTTAAAATTGCGGGTAAAAAAGTCACAAATCATAGAATCCAAGTGTCAAGATGAGGTGAGGTGTGGATCTTAACAAGGCGGGTGATTTGTCTCTGCATAAACCAGATGCAGTGTTTATGACATAGGAACCCACTTCTCAAACTTTCAAGATTTTCTTATGGAATTTCTCTATTGGGTAGACTTCCTATGGCAACTCCCTTTCTTCCTTACCCATCTGCAGGTTCTCATTAACCCTTTTCTTTGCTGTAAGTCCTCCCTTTTCCCAGATATGCCTTTCAAGAGTTAATATTCACTCAATAAGTTCTTTTGTTTCCCTCTTTACAGTCCACAGTCTTCATGCTTGAAATCATCTACTCTTGTAGCTTCAGAGATTATTTATATCTAGTGACACTCAAATCAATATGTCCTCATAAGATCTCATTGTTGAAAATCTTATCAGCATATCTATTTGATAGCAGTAACTTCTCAAGTCCTAATACATTAAAACTGAACTCACAATATTTTCCCACAAATTTACCTTTTTCTTTCCCATTTCTATGAAAGAAGTGTCATCTACCCAGTTTCCCAAAAAAGGAAATCTGGAAAATATCTTGGATTCCTCTCTCACCTCTCATTTTATACCATCCATGAAGTCTCGTTAATTCTACCTCTGGACAGATAAGGGATGTCACAGGAAGTAAGAAAAGGTGTAATGTGTATTTTTAAACCAGCTTGAAACACTTCAGTAGAAGCTAAATTCATTAAGAGAAGTAAAATAGTCATTGTAGTATAAAACAAAGAAAAAAGACATCTCTAAGTAAAAGCTAATGTCATGGTGTTTTATCATTATATTTTACTATAAACTCTAATCCCTTTAATTTTATTTTATTAATACCTTAGCATTTCTTGCCCATAATATACATATATACTTCTTTGTAGAGTCATTATATATCATTTCCCAATAATCATGGCAAGTTTATGTTAAAAAATTTCCTTTATGTGATAAAAATCAGTGAGAAAAGAATTATGTACCATAACTGTTTCAACATGTTGTGATTTAAAAAATATATTTTTGGACACACCTGGATGACTCAGTCGGTTAAGCATCTGCCTTCATCTTAGGTCATGATCCCAGGGTCCCAGAATGTAGTCCGTTTACTGGGCTCCCTGCTCAAGGAGGGTATGCTTCTCCCTCTCCTCCCTTTCTTGCTATCTCTGTCACTCTCTGTGTCTCACTGGAATAAATAACAGACCTTTAAAAAAAAAAAAAACTTAAAGTTTTAAATTTTTTTATTTTTAAGTAAATGAGATCTTAAAAAAGTAAATAAAAATATGTTTTTCTCTAATCATTTTCAATGTAACAGAATATATGACATACATTTGTGTTGGTCATGTTTAGTACCTTTTATTCTTATTTTATTCTTAGCAAACTTTCTTTCTTTTTATTTATTTATTTATTTATAAAGATCTTATTTATTTATTTATTTGACACAGAGAGAGAGAGAGAGAGAGAGAGAGAGCAGCAGGCAGAGGGAGAAGCCAGCTCCGTGCTGAGCTGGGAGCCCAACATGAGCTCAGTCCCAGAACCCTGGGATCATGACCTGAGCCTAAAGTGGACATTTAACCAACAGAGCCACCCAGGCATCCCACAGCTTTCCTTGTGTTTGTTTTGTTTTGTTTTTGTTTTAAACTAAGTTCTTTTTCTTTTATTTCCAGTATAGTTAATAGTGTTATATTAGTTTCAGGTGTGCAATATAGTGATTCAAAAATTTTATATGCCATTACCTAGTGCTCATCGTAAATGTACTCAATCTCCTTCATTTATTTCACCCATCTGCCTGCTCACCTCCTCTCTGATATGCTTTATTTTAAATGAATACCCTCAGTTAATGTTACTGTTTTTTTTTCTTTACTTAAAGCATACTTCAATAGACATGGTTCTAAAAGATGTATGTAAAATATTCTATCTAATAGAAATAGAATACACATTTTCTTCATGTACACACAGAAGAATACCCGGGTTAAATCACATGCAAAGGAAAATAACAAATATTACAAATTTAAGAAAAATGGAATCATACTAAGTATTTTTCCCAACCACAATAGTGATCAACAATAAAACAAAGATTGGAAATCCACAATGTAAATAGTAACTATTTACAGTAATGTATAAACAATGGGAAAAATAAGGACTCAAATGGGAAATCAGAATATGTCTCAAAACAAAAGTAAAAGAAAACACAGTATTCCAAAAAGTATGGGATGCAGCAAAAGCAGATTTTAGAATGAAATTTATGCTAGAAATTCTTGTATTAAGGAAAAGAAGTTTAAACAATATTATACCACAAGGAACTAGAAAAAGAAGAAACTCAGCTAAAATTTAGTAAAGGAAGGAAATAACAAAGAAAAGTTAGAAATAAATAAAACAGGGACCAGAATAACAATAACAAAGAATTGTTATTAAGGCCATTTAAAGAAAAATAAATAAAGTTGACAATGCTTTAAGTGCAGTAACTAAGAAAGAGAGAGAGAGAGAGAGAGGAGACTCAGAAACCAAAATGAGAAATGGGGGCAAAAACAATTCAACAGATAACCACAGAAATACATTTGTTATATACTAAAAACTCAGATAACTTAGAAAAAAAAAACAGATAATAACTAAAAATGCACAAGTTATCATAATTGAATCATGAATCTTTAATTCAAAAAGTAGGAAATCTTACACCAATATCAAGACTGAAAATTGAGTTAGGAATAAAAATATCCCAGTGCAGAAAAGCCCAAGACCACATGGTTTCATTAGTGAATTGTACCAAACATTAAGGAAAAAACAGAAACAAAAAAAGAAACAAAACGTAATGGCAGTCTTTATCAAAATATTACAAATAATGAATTAGAACATACTAAATATCATTCAATGAGACCAATACTACCCTGATACCAAAGTAGGATAAAAACAATAGGAGACCAAAAAAAAAAAAATTCTAGCTTGTCCAATATAAAATATTGCTCCTCTGACTTTCTTTTGACATCCATTTGGGTGATAAATGTTTCTCTGCCCCCCTCACTATCTGCTGGTGTCTTTAGGTGAACAATCATCTCTTCTAGACAGCACATAGATGTGTCTTGTTTTTATTTATTTTGTTTTGTTTCGTTTATCCATTCTGACACCATATGTCTTTTTTAATTTTAATTTTTATAAAAGATTTTATTATTTATTTGACAGAGAGAGATCCTAAGTAGGCAGAGAGGCAGGCAGAGAGAGAGGAAGGGAAGCAGGCACCCTGTTGAGCAGAGAGCCCGATGTGGGACTCGATTCCAGGACCCTGAGATCATGACCTGAGCCGAAGGCAGCGGCTTAACCCACTGAGCCACCCAGGTGCCCCCATAACGTCTTTTTTAAAAGATGTTTATTTATTCATGTGAGACAGAAAGAGAGAGCATGAGCAGGGGAGAGAGGCAGAGGGGGAGGGAGAGACAGACTCTCTGCTGAGCAGAGACCCTGACTCTAGATCCCAGGACCCTGGGATCATGACTTGAGCCAAAGGCAAGACGTTTAACCATCTGAGCTACCCAGGCACTTCCACCCTGCATCTTTTGATTGGAGTGTTTAATCAATATACATTCAAAGTAATTATTGATAGACATGTTTATTTGCATTTTATTACATGTTTTGTCATTTTTTTTTTTCTGGAGATTTTCTCTGATGCTTTCTTGTCTTTGTCACTCCTTTGCATTCAGTCTCGCCTTTGCACTCAGAGAGTCTCCTTTAATATTTCTTGTAGAGCTGGTTTAGTGGTCATGAACTCCTTTAGATTTTATTTGTCTGGGAAACTCTATCTCTCCTTCTATTCTGTATGACTGCCTTGCAGGATAATATTCTTGGCTACAGATTTTTTCCATTCAGCACATTGAATATATCATGCCACTTTCTTTTGGCTTGCAAAGTATCTGTTGCAAAATCCCCTGCTAGCCTTATGAGTTTTCCCTTGGTATTTACTGACTCTTTAGGGCTCACTACTTTTAACTAAGACTTTTTTTTTTATCACTGTATATGCCAATTTAATTATAATATGTCCTGGTGTTGGCTTGCTTTTGTTGATTTTGATGGAAGTTTTCTGTATCTCCTGGATTTGCATATGCATTTCTTTCCCCAGATTGGGAAAGTTTTCTTCTATTACTTCTTGAAATAAATTTTCTGCCCCCTTTTCTCGCTTCTTTTCTGGGACTCATAATATGGATGTTATTATGCTTGATGGAGTCATTGAGCTCCCTAAGTCTAGTCTCTTGTTACATAATTCTTTCTTTCTTTTATTCAGTTTCACTAATTTTCATTATTTTGTCTTCTATGTCACTAATTCATTCCTCTGCTTCTTGCAGCCTGCTTTTCATTATATCAAGCCTGTGTCCAATCTTGTTTATTGCATTCTTCATCTCTGATTGATATTTTTTTGAACTCTTGATCCCTGTTAGTAAGGGTCTCCCTGATGTCCTCTATTCTTTTTCAAGCCCAGGAATGTTACTTATATCTGTTTCACTTAGATCTCTGGTCATGACCATATCTTGTTCTTTCATCTGGGATAAATTCTTCTGCTTGGCATTTTGTCTAAGTCTCTGCCTTCTTCTGTGTGTTTGAAAAACAAGTTATGTCTCCTTCTCCTGAAAGTAGTGGCTTTATGAGGAAGAGGTCAAATAGTGCCCAGGGCCTGATACTTCAGGGGCTATCTCTGGTGTGTGCTGTGTGTGCTCTTCTTTTGTGTTTTAGCTTCCTTATCTTTCAATCCAGTCATCTGCAAAGGTTCTCCTTGTCTTCTATGGGTAGTAGTGTTCAATCTCTGGCCTGAATGTGGAAGGTTTTTAAGTGCTCCTGAAATGAGACCTGACACCACCTCCACCAGACCTGAGGCCCTGAAGAACTTTGGTCAGGAGACATGGTATGGTTTGGGTTTATGCTAGTCTTCTGGGCAAGGAGTCTACCATGCTGGGATTGAGGCAGACGTGACTGAGAAGGGCAATCCCACCAGAGTTTTTTTGGGGGGGGGGGGTCTTGTTGTAAGCAAGTTAGCCCAGGACCATGCGACACTCCCTCCTGCCAGTGGCTCTGTCTTTATATTGAAAGGCAGGGAAAGGAAACAGCACTGGCTAGCAACACTGTTCCTGGAGAGACATCTCTGTGAACATTGCCTCTCAGAGATGCTCTCTGAGACAAGTGAGTACTCTCTGCTCTGTGTGCCCCAGATGCTCTCAAATGACTCTTTCCATGACATCTGCCCCCTCGTGGTCTGTCTGCCTTCTCTCCAGGAACAATGCTGTGCCCTCTGGGCTGTATCCAAGCCAAGGCTGCTGACCTTGAAAACCCTAGGCTTTTAGCCTTGCTGGTTGCAAGAACTCACATGATTCAACCTCTCTCCTTTCCCAAACCAGTGGCTTTGGGAAATCATTCTCCTTGACAATTCCCCTGTGTGCTGCTCTCTGTCACCCTTCTCTGCCCCATGGTACCTGAGATCCATTTCTCCCCTAAACCATGTCTCCACACTTCCTACCTTCTTTTGTGGCCTCTTCTCTTCCTTGGTTGTGGAGTTTGTTTTGTAAGTCTTCAGGCTAATTTCTGGGGTATTTAGGGTGATTTGATAGTTACTTAGTTGTGTTCATAGGATGAGAGGAATCTAGGGTCTTCCTACTTTACTGCCATCTTCAATCTCTGTTTTAGTACTTTTAGACACAGACTTAGCATGACCAAAAATATTGTTTGAAAGATGCATATGTACATTTCTCCACTGTTGTCCTGACAAGTTCAAGATGGTCATATCTTATATATTTCTTTCTACCTCCCCCAACCAAAATTTAATGCTTATGTATTTATCTCAACTGTTTTGAACATCACAATGAAAGTCTTTATCCATTTGCTCTATATTTTTTGTTTTATTATTGGAAGAGGAGTCTTTGGTTGCCTTTAGTACATATAGTAGTTCCTCTTTGTCTGTGGTTTTACTTTTCACATTTTCCATTACTCACATTTTCAGTTATTGGCAGTCAACTCTCATCCAAACGTAGATGACGTTTCTTCTGAAATATTGTCAGAAGGTCAGTAGTCATTTAACGCTATGTCACAGTGCATGCATCATTCATTTCACTTTATCTCATCTTTTAGGCATTTTGTCATCTCACATCACAAGAAGTTTGAGTACACTGCAATAAGAGAGAGAAAGAAATCATATTCACATAAGTTTATTATACATTTTGTTATAATTGTTCTATTTTATTATTAGTTATTAATGACTACTGTGACTATGACTACTGTAGATGTGTAGAAGAAAAAAACATAGTATATATAGTATTTAGTACCATCTATGGTTTCAAGGTATCCACTGAGGGTCTTGAAATATATCCCCCATGAATAAGGAGATTACTGTATGATATAATATAATTGATAATACATTTCATGGTCCAACTTCTATTTAGTGAAGGTAGACCCTCCTCCCTCCCTCCTTCCCCCACCCCTGCCCTGGGTCAGTTTTCAGGAATCAAACTCTATATTCCTATCAATGGCCAGAGTGAAATGAATTAATAGAAGGAATTACCCCTTTTTATTTATTCTACCAAGCTGAGTCTCCAGGGAAGTGCTTCATTGTTGCAGACAATACATCCCTGGTTTTCTGGCTGGCCTTAATGGGATGTTAAAATCGATTGGAGCAATTTCTCTGTCACCTGAGAAGCACTGTAGGTTTTGTGGTGTGTTGCAATTACCCTTCTCTTGTCTTTTAAAAAATTTTACATCATTAAACCAAGTGTCTTCCTCGCTTGTGAGACCACAACTTCCTTTTTCTAAGGAAACAGTTCTTGTAAATGTGTAATATACCTGGAATCCAGGCAGACCTGCCACAGTAGTTGTATCAAAGACATGACAGATAATATTACACATGGTAGAAGTAAATTGAAAGTGTGAGGAGCTAAGACCTGTGTGTTTGCAATTAACAGTGCTGCTATATTAAAGAAACAGTGCCCCCTTGTGAAAACAGCCTTATACTTGTGAATACTGTTCCAAAGCTTCAGAACATTTTGGGAGATAAAATAAACAGAACAACTTTATTTTTGTCTACTCGTCTATTTTAATCACTGCCAGGATAGTTATTTCCATGCCCCTTGAGAAACTCAGACAGGTCTTTGACTTTTCTGTTAGGTTTATGATGTAAAAATGTCCACCATCACCTCAGAACTTTAAAAAACAGTGTCAGTTCATGTTTCATGTCCAGGATTAATATGAAGATCTTTCTTCTTTGGCAGTTTGAGCTATTTGTCTGCCAGCGGTTTAGGAAAGATGAGGAGATGAACTTTTTTCCCTTTCTGTGTTCAAACCTTGTGAGACTGATTCCTCCCATTCCAGCTTGCCAAACACAGTTTCAAAATGCTTAGTTTTGGGTCAGGAGGAGAGAGGAGAGGTAGGGGGATTGGTAAAGTTCTTGGTTAAATGATGCTGGGCTGAACTGGCAAGTATTTAAAGTGAATTTTTTCTTGTCCGTACATCTGTGGTTTGTTCAAAACAACACCAATCTCTCCAGATATTATAGAGCAGTATCTGTTAGACAAGTGGCAAAATTTTCTGACATTCATTGTTTGAACCTTCCTCAGCACTTAGGCATTAGGTGTTATCTCTAGTTTTTCTTCCTTGAGGACTGTTCGTGCCTTCCTGGTCTCCTTTCTGTGAGGATCTTTATCTCATCCTTTATGTTTCTCAAGTGGGTATGTTAAAATATCCCCCAAACTGTAACGCAGGTATTCAGTTCCCTGGCAGGTCTTTCACCCCTTAACCATTACCTTAGAGTCATTCTCTGCTGTTGTGATATTAGTAGGTTAATACCCCAAATTCCAATTTTCCCCAAGGAAATCCTCTCCAAATATCATTCAGTTTCTTATTTACTCAATGTGAGTGTGCAATTTAAAAGTTCACTAAATGTTAAGTTATCTAAAATTTGTCTAAAATTTGCATGTATTTGAAGTGTGTGCAGCCAAACATCCATTCTGGTTCCTTCTTAGATGCACAAAGTAATTTTGAAAGAAGAATGAATTCTCCCAAGAATGGAGAAAATCTAGTAAGCCTGTTCAAATTTGACTGTCAAATGGTTTGTTTTATCATTATGTTCAAATATACATATTTTGGTATTTGTAATTCTCAGGTGAAATTGTTTAATAATCATAAAATGTCAGTATTTCTATAAGGAGTTGGAGAAAAGTAGAAATGAGTGAGTGGATAAAAGATGAAACATTTGGAAATTAGTGAATTGGGACATCTCGTTATAGTGCTGAATATAATACAGCATTTACCGTATTTTAAAATATGACATTATGACAGTTAATTGTGTAATTACTACAAAAGGATTGTGAATTTGTAGTCATACAAGTTTTATTTCTAAAGGACAGTGTTTTCTCAAGGCACCAGGCTGTCACATGGAGCAATAAAATGTAATAAATGACAAATAGAACTCCTTTTCTGGGGAAAACCTGCCTTCCTTTTGGGGAAAACCTGCCTTCAGAAGCAGCTAGACTATATACAATTCTATTTATAAAATCTTGTGCATACTTAATCTGGAATTAATTTTAATTGAACTATGGAAATACAAATATTAATATTTTGTTTTTTTAAAAATCACTTTTTTTTTTTTTTTAGTTATTTCTATAACCAACATGGGGCTTGAAATCACTACCCTGATATCAAGAGTCACATGCTCCACTGACTGACCCAGAAGAGTGCTCCTAAAAGCTATTATCTATCTATCTACCTATCTATCTATCTATCTATCCATAGATAGACACGCCCAATGTTGGACTTGAAGAATGCTTGAAGTAATCATAACAAATGCTTATCACAATTTAATTATGTATTATTATGATATTTATTATCTTTCATTAAAAACATTTCATGATAGTGATAATGCAAATGTTACTTTCATAAAACATTTGAAAATACATTCTGAAATGATTGAATATACATCAGGTGTTAATGTAAAAACATAGGAAGTACACATGACAAAAATAAATAATATGCTTTTCAGTTAAATCAAAATAATTAAAGTATACAAATTAAAGTTCTCATTTTGTTAAAAAAAATGTGTATTTGAAACAATTCCCAGACATTGTTTTAAAATATTATTTTGAAGATAAAACTAAAGCAATATTTTGCTGAAGAATGAGCATGGGCCTATCTACCATGGATGTACAGAATGTCTTCCCTTTTTTTAAAGATTTTATTTATTTGAAAGAGAGAGAGAGAGTGAACATGAGCGGGGGAGGGTCAAAGGGACAAGCAGGTTCCCTGTGGAGCAGGGACCCTAACTCGGAGCTTGATCCTAGGACCCCAAGATCCAGACCTGAGCTGAAGGGAGACACTCAACCAACTGATCTATCAGGCACCCAAATGTCTTACCTTTCTTAACTGGATTTTCTTTTTTTTCCCTCATGCCTGTCTTTCTTTTGTTTTGCTCTTAGGATGTACGTACTTAAGCATTTTTACTTAGGCCCTAACTTGCAATGCAATATAGTATATGCAAATAGAAAAGCAAACTTAGAACTTTATAAGATGAAGAATATAGATTTTATATAATTCCATAGCAACTCTCATACTTTATCAGAAAAAAAGTGTGTGCAGCTTGTGGTCTAACAATGAACTATGTGCGGGAACACTGGAAAGAACAGTAAGTATGGAGGTTTGTGAAATATCTGAAGGCAAAAACATAGACATTAGATTTATTTAGAGAAAAAAAGCAGGGCTTTCATTTCTTCAAGTGCATGGTAGAAATGATAAGAACTGGTTTTGTTTTTGCTGAGGGAAAATAAGTCTTTATTTTAAAATATGTAATACCCCATTTCACAGGCATGTGCATCGGTGGCATGGTGGAGTGGCCCAGGCTCATTTCCCAGTGGAATCTTAATATCTCCTTTACATAACTTTGTAGGAGGAGTGGAATGTAGCAAAGATATGGCTTAGGTTCTACATGGAAATCACAAGGTGGGGTTTTAGGGAATATCTTTTTAATAAGGTCAATGGATAATTATTGACTTCTATAATGATATTTAAAATTCCTGAAGTGACGAAGAACTTTTGAAATATTGTGGTTTTTGATCTCTGAAGCAAATGTTAGAACTATGTATGTTATCTGTTATATATTTAAAATGAGTGATATTGGGGTGCCTGGGTGGCTCAGTCTGTTAAGCATCTGCCTTCAGCTCAGGTCATGATCTCAGGGTCCTGGGACCGAGTCCCCCATTGGGGTCTCTGCTCAGCTGGGAGCCTGCTTCTCTCTGCCTCTCACCCTGGCTCATGCTCTCTTTCTCTGTCTGAAATAAATAATAAAATCTTAAAAAAATAAAATAAAATGAGCCATAACATTATATATTTATATACATTTAGTGATTATGGAAATCTAACTAGGGTTTACTGTGATTAATCTTTATAAAATACATAATCTATAAAAAAGTTTGTAGGACTTTCTTGTATAAATACATACGTAAAATATATCATTTTCATTTTACTTTAACTTTTAAAATTTGGAGAAAGAGTATATACTTTCCGTACAATATTATTTTCTGAGGCAAAACACAATAGCATTCAAAGGCAGCTTTATATAGTCAATATCAGTTGCTTTTTTTTTTTTTTGAGGCATTAAATACTGAGGCAGAAAATGCTAAAGGAGCAACTCATTACAACCATGTAATTCAGTGGGTTTTCTGCTCTACAATAGTGAATTATTGAGAACTAGAAAACAATTAATGGAAAAATAATTTCTAAAATGGGATTCAGCTTTTGGGTCCAGTTTATTGTATTTTATTCATTCTAGAGGCTAAAATAAGACTTAGATAATATAAATCTTAACTGATGCCTAATCTACATAAACTATAATAAATTAGTTTAACAATTCTAGCTATAGTTTAAAATTAAATACCTAGTGTGTAAAACTTATGTAGGATGGTTTTAGTGTATGCAATATAATGGCCTTATTTCTTTTCCAGTTATTTTTCAAAGCAGGTACCAATATTTTTGTCATATTAGCAGAAATTAGTAGCATTCAGGTTTGAGAGGCAAAGTGATTCTCTATTGTTCTTATTCAACAACCATTTATTCATTGTCATTTGCACATGCCAATAAATTAGAATAGTATATATGAGAGCAGCACATCAGAAACAAACAAGAGATATGAGACCACAATTACCTTAAACAATAGTGGCTTTTCATCAGACACCCCAATAAGAAAGAAGCTACAGATGTCCAGGATTGGTTAATTCTGTGACACACATGTTATAGAGGACCCAAGAAAATTCCTTCTTGTAGCTCAGCCTTCCTCAGTCCATGGGCTTCTTTCATCTTCTATCTAGTTCATTTTCCTCAAGGTCATCAGATGTGAGTAGTCTGTGAGTGTTTGATTTTCTAGTGCCTCACACTTTTTTTTTTCCTTTTCTTAAAGATTTTATTTATTTGAGAGAGAGAAAACAAGCAATGGGAGGTGCAGAGGGAGAGGGACAAACAGACTCCCTGCTGAGCAAGGAGCCCAACATGGGGCTCAACACGAGGACCCTGAGATCATGACCTGAGCCAAAATCCACAGTCAGATGCTTAACTGACTGAGTCACTCAAGCATCCTCTCATACTTTCTTTAGAAACCCTATGGCCAACACTCTCAAATGCCAATGAACACACTTGGAAAGCAGCATTACAGCATTACAAGATTATCTCACATTTTCATAATGGGTAGAGATGGATCTATCAGAGTATGTGTGTATGCTAGGGTAGTTGCTGTTCAATAAGAAAACAGTAAACTTGATACAAGAAACAAATTTCTGTGGGTTTACAGAGTTTAGAAGAACCATACTGATGTGTATAAGTCTAGTAAAACTTCAGAGAAGGGATAATACTTGTGATAGGATGATTAAGATAATGATTTATCTTCAGATAAAAGAAGGAATTTGTAAGTGGATAAATGTAATGAAAGATAGAATTTTCCAGTTGTATTGATATTAAGTGATGAGCATCTATTTCTGAAAATATTCTTATGGCATAATAAATGTGAAATCAAACAATACAGATGTGTTTCTAAACTAAGGGGATGCTGTTGTGTTGGACCAAGACTGTTGGTTTAAGCAGAGAAAAATTCCCCAAATAAAGCGGAATCATTCTTTTTAATATTTGATTATAAAATGGTTCCTTTTATAATGTAGAAAATATTTTTTCTTATTAACAATAAATCAATAACTTTTCCAAATGACAAGATGATTATAATTTCAATCTTCAAAATCTTAAGCTGAATTCAGTATAATAAAAAGACTTCTGAGAATTAATAGACAAAGGACAAGCCAACAGCAAAAAAACAAAAACAAACAACAAAATACAAAAAAACCCCAAAGTCACAAGCAGGAATTTCAAAAATGGATGCATGTCTCATACCTATTTGAAAAGATGATAGCAATATGATAGATACAGGTCAAAACATAATGAGAAATATTTCTGTGCCCACCAGATTGACAAAACTGAAAATCTGTCATCATCGCTAATTATTAATGAACTTATGTAACAATGGGAATTTTGTGGGAATATAGGACTGGAACAATCAGTTTAGGAAACAATGTGATATTTTCTCACTGGGCTAACAATGTGCGTAACCCATGACACACAATTTCCATTCCTGGAAGAAATGTTTATAAATGTGCAGGAGGAGGCATTTTTTTTTTTTAAAGATTTTATTTATTTATTTGACAGAGAGAAATCACAAGTAGATGGAGAGGCAGGCAGAGAGAGAGAGAGGGAAGCAGGCTCCCTGCTGAGCAGAGAGCCCGATGCGGGACTAGATCCCAGGACCCTGAGATCATGACCTGAGCCGAAGGCAGCGGCTTAACCCACTGAGCCACCCAGGCGCCCGAGGCATTTTTTTTTTTTAAAGATTTTATTTATCTATTTGACAGAAAAAGAGATCACAAGCAGGCAGAGAGGCAGGCAGAGGGAGAGGGAGAAGCAGGCTCCCTGCTGAGCAGAGAACCCGATATGGGGCTTGATCCCAGGACTCTGGGATCATGACCTGAGCTGAAGGCAGAGGCTTAACCCACTGAGCCACCCAGGCGCCCCAGGAGGAGGCATTTTTTTTTTCCTTTTTTCTTCTTCTTTTTTTTTAAGGTTTAATTAATTAATTTATTTGGGAGGCGGGGGAGGAGCAGAGGGAGAGGAACAACCAAACTCTGCATTGAACACAGAGCCTAACATGGGGCTCCATCTCAGGACCCTGAGATCATGACGTGATAGAAATAAAGAGTCAGTTACTTAACTGACTGAACCATACGCATGCCCCCTGGAGGAGGCATTTTTATTATGTCCCTAGCAATGATATTTGCACAAGAAATAAATCAATAAACCGGATCACCTGGGTGGCTCAGTTGTTAAGCGTCTTCCTTTAGCTCAGGTCATGAGCCCAGGAGGCTGGGATCAGCCCCTGTCTGGCTCCTGGTTCAATGAGACTGCTTCTCCCTCTTCCTCTGCTTGCTGCTACCCGTTATGCTCTCTCTCTCAAATAAATGGAATAAAATCTTAGAAAGAAAAAAAAAAAAAAGAAAGAGAGAGAGAGAAAGAAAGAAAGAAACCAACAAACCTAGAAACAGTCTACAGGGTTCTCCACTTTTCAATTACAATTTTCCTTTCAAAATTAATAGGTACCTCATGAGAGATTCTTCGAAACTGTAAATTTTCTCTTCTTTCTTGGGGTACCTGGCCGGCTCAGTCAGTAAAACATGTGATACTTGGTCTCAGGATGGTGAGTTCAAGCTCTGTGTTGGGTGTAAAGCATACTAAACAAATAAAATAAAATTGTGAGGTGAATTAAAAAAAAAATAAAATAAAATATGTGCTTTCTCAAACTTCCAGCCACTGCTTGTAGCCTCCACTGATGATTTTAAAACTTCATAATTTCCTCTGCATTACTTGGCATTCTACTAAAGAAGAACCTATCCATGTATCAATGTATCTAGGTATCTATCTATATCTATATTATTTATCTATATCTCTTTAGACAATATATTTCTATTTATTCAAATGGTCATAACCCATTAATCTAAATGGATGACTATAAAGAAATGTGTTTTAAAAGAAATTTTAACATAACTAATGAAAAAAATAAACATTTTAAAAAGAGATTTATTTATTTTCTTATTTAGACAGCATGAGTGTGTGTGGGCCAAGGGGGAGGGAGAGGGAATCCTGAGCAGACTCCCTGCTGAGCCTGGAGCCTGCAGCAGGACATGATCCCATGACCCTGAGATCATGACCTGAGCTGAAATCAATGGCTTAATGCTTATGTAACTGAACCACCCAGGCACCCCTAGCATTTGTTTCTAATACTCATTAAAATGAAGAAAATATTTATTATGTTTACCTACAAACCAAATTTGCATCACCATTTGGCAGACTACATTAAGCCTTATCAACTATATGTCTTACTCCAGATTGATAGTCTGTAACAAAGTTCTGAGGAAAAGGACACACACAGGAGGATGGCAGTGACTGTAGCCTGGTGGCTCAGGAGAGGCAGATTCAAGTGTTTGCCATGTATCAGGGCTAGTACCAGTGAACAGGTAATTAGAATGATATATAGGAGACACATTTTGCATGGAATCTTGAGAACAGAGGACATCTAAGTTTTACCTAGGGGTAACCCAAAGATGAAATATTTCAAAAGAACTTTGTGGTATGTTGTATCCTAAAACTTGCTCAGTTCCTAAGTCCCATCAGAGAATCTACATTTATAAGATTCTGTCATGATGGTACATGCTGCTGGCCTCTGTTGTGCTTCCCCCTTCCTTTTCTCCCTTCTCCTCTTCTTTTTCCTCCTCCTTTTTCTTCTGTAACTTCTATTAAAATAATAATTTGAGCAGATGCTGCAAGTATATCACTTAGTGCCTCAAACATTTGATTATGTGTTTTTTTATACATTCATCAATGCTTGCAATAGTTCTTTGAGATAATGCACATTATTTCATTATTTTACAAATGAAGAAAATAAAAGTATAAAAAAAGGTTAATACCTCTGTTGACACTAATATGATGTTTACCTTTTATTAATTTATTCCATTAATAGTGACTACATGTCACTGTTTTCAGACATATATCTGCTCTCAAGTCAAAGCTAATATACTCTACCTAGCTTTTTAAGGCATTTTATCCATTGAGCTTGCCTTATCTCTTATCTTTTTATCTCCTAAATCTCCCTAATTTACCTTCCTAATTAACCTTCCTAATTTCAGGGTCCTCAATCTTTCATATACTTGATAAGCTTAGTTCTCCCTCCAAACTTGGCATCACCATACACTCTATCTTGCTAAGAATGCTCTTCATTTTCTCATCTGCCTATCCTAATTGTATCTTTCCTATAGATCAAGTTTTTTACCACTTCCTCTGTGAAGCCTTCCTTTTCCTTCTAGAAAGCTTCCTCTTCAGAAAACATTCGTTACATAATATTGGGAGAAAATAAAAGAGAGGCGAAAAGCTTACAATTATGGAGTGTCTGTTGTGTTCTAGTGTGATGTAAGATGAAGATATCTGCCCCTAGAATCAAGTTGAGGAAAAAAAACACACAACCGTTTTCTCTATCCTTTATTACTTCCTGGCACTGTGAGTTTGAGTGAAAAATTAAACTTTCTCTGCATCACTTTCACATAGACAAAATAGACTAATCTATGTAATAGTAGTGCATAGTTCATTGAATTTTGTGTTTTTAAAAATTTACTATATGTAAAGTAACTGAAGTGTATGAACTGCTTTGCGTGTACAGAAATTAAATCTCACAATGATTCTCATTTTAAAGTTGTGGCTAGGATTGACTTCTACTTCTAAATATGTATATGTATACAATCTAATTACCTTTATATATTTCTAATATGTCCTATGCAAGCATTCAATTATCAGTTCATTGCAATTTTATTTTAACTAGTTCCCAAAGGCTTTCCTTCACAAAGAAGCACAATTAATCTGAGTGTGAAATATTTTCACAGAGACACACTGACTTTGTGTTACTGTCATGGTTTTCTTAACTACTTAAATATTTATATAACATAATAATAATTATAAAATGTAAGTCAGCAGCTTTTAGTGCACATATTTTTGTTGTTGTCAAATTCAATTAGAGGCATTGCTAGCTAAACCAATAAAAAAGCAGGTAACTCTGAAAGGTCAATTCTGAATTATTGCTACCAATAATCATTTCCCAAGCCATTAAGTCTATAAAATCCAATTGAAACTGAAAACCATAAAAGTAAATTGTAGAAAAGCTGCCTAAGTAGGTAGTGAGAGTTCCATGCATGTGAGCAAGACACTTGTCTACAGAAATTACTTTGACTGTATTATCCACAATAGGACTGGTCTAGTGAACTTTATGTGGTCATTACCATTTACAGACCCCATCTCTCAAAGACATTTTAATTAATCAACCCCAAACAATCCAATGAGGTAAAGTGCTAACTGAAGCGGTTTTTAAATACACTCATAAAATGGAGTAACAAGTCTCTTGAATTATAAGTGCAAAAAAAGGGGAGGGGGAAGCATAGTTTAAGTATAGAGATAACCAGGCCATTAATCACATTAGATTTGTTTTGTTACTGTAGAGATTTATGTAGAGGTTTTCAGGAAATAAATCTGTATTGTGTATTTTTAATGAAGATTAAAAATGCATTTATTCCAGGGATGCCTACATGTATGTAAATCTTGATATCTGGGTTGTGAGTTCAAAATCACCATTGGGTGTAAATTCCAATATGTATTCTTATATATATTCCATATATACTCCTATATGTGGAATACACACACACACACACACACACATATTCCAAATCAGTTTTTCTCTTCTTTTTTTAAATTTTTTTTTTGTTTTTTCTCTTCTTTTGTCCCATTCTTTACTAACTTATTCCATGTATCATTTCTCAAGTAAAATCAGTTTCTTTTTGTCATTTAAGACTTGTTGAGGCTGTTAAGTAAATTATATTGAAACAGTGCGGCTGGTGTAGAACAAATTTTAATGTTGTGATTTAGTGTTTTGTTTCTAAAATAAACAATATTTTCTTATTATGCTCTGAAGTCTTTAGAAAAAAAATATAAATACATCAGTAATTCTCCCAGTCAAAACTCACATAAAATGATTTTTTACCATTAGATTTGGTATATGCACTTAGCAGTTTGCATAATGAAATGTGCAAAAGTAAATGTAGAATTTCTTCTTGGAGGTCAGTGGAAATGTGGAAAGAATGTGGACTTTGCAAACAGCTTGTGAATTGGAATTGCAGCTTTGGAAAATTACTTAGTTTTGGTAAGTCTTAGTTTCTTCGTCTTGTGAAGTGTTTTCATAATGGTGATATTATTGATCCATTAAGAAAATACAGCAACTATAAAATATGTACGTAACAAAGGAGCTTCAAAATACATAAAGTAAACTGATGTAACTGAAGAAAAATATAAACCATTCAATATGAACAATTTAAGTTGTCAATATCATGATTTTATTAACTAATAACACTAGTAGGAAGAAAATCAGCAATTATCTAGAGAAAAGTACATCCAATAACACCATGAGAGAGACTAATATTTCCTCTGTATAGGAATGAATCATTTAAATAACAAAGTCAGTCTCTAGGTATTGGTCTGTGTCCCATGTGTGAGAAGGGCTTTTCAAAATGAAATGGAAACAAATTAGATTTTAAATAACAATTAGTAGTTTTTATTTACCAAAATAATTTCATCTGTGGTGACATACTTTTAAACTATTCGGTTTCACCTCTCAAAGGTGAAGAATTTTCTGCCATCTGTATAGACTTTATTCTTGAGACTAATTGTCTAGGAATTTCTAAGGGTGAATTCCTTTTTCCTGGACCTTGTGCATTTTATGTCATAGAAGAAAAAGGGCTTATCTGTATCATTCTAAGAAATTGAAAAAAAAAAAAAGTAACATGAATCAAGACTGATTATCATGCTTGAAAGTGGAATATCCATAATTGCCTTTTTACATTCTTAATATGAATTTAATTTTACTTTTTAGTTTCTGTGAAAATTATCTTTTGCCAGCATCAGCACAGTACAATGCTCTTAACTAGAGGCTAGAGAATGATATCTCTTCTAGGCTCTAACTTCAACCTTGCAGAAACCAGTAAAAAAACCACTCTATCTCTTTATTCTTTTATGAAATGGCAACAATAAAGATTTATTTTAGCTATAATGACAGCATGATACAGTAGAAATAATACTGACTAAATTCACTTAACTGAAGTTTAAAGCATGTTTTTGCCACATGTTATTTCTATGTTTGGATAGATACCTTTAGGTTATTGAACTTTAATATCACTGATAACATGATGAAAATAATTATGACACAGAATTTTGGAGAATTAAAGAAATCTCTTTGGGGGTGGGTATAGTCCTCTAGCATATCATAGAAGTTACCAATAAAGTACTAATATATATTATTTATTTAGTCATAATCTTGAATGTTATATGGACCATGGCCTGGTAATAATCTAGTCTTGCAGCTCATTGATTTGGTTGCTTTTGATAGGTTGTATGTTCTCTTGTTTCTTGCATTGGTGTTTAGCTTATAAGCAGTTGTCCTAATACATACGGTAACAATACTTACCTAGGCAATTCAGTCCTTGGAAATCTTAATGCTTCCTTTTTAACTTGTATTTAACATTTGTCCCAAATATTGAGCATTTTGGTGCTTTTCTGATGGGTCTAAAAACCTTACACTGAGGAATAATCCTGTGTAGGTAACAGGGCTAGTCTTGGGAGAGGAAATACTGAGTAAAAGGTGATGTTGTCCCTGAATTAGTGAAATTTACAGCCTGGTAGAGAAGATAGACATACTAAATAAAATTAATGAGTTAAAAATTAACTCATACATAAACATGAAGCTTCAACTGTGAGTGCTCAGAGGAACAGTGGAAAACACGATGATTTTTCACATCTGATTTTCTGACAGTATTTTTTGTTCTTGTCTAAATTTCCCCCCTTTTGCCATCTTTCTGTTTATCTTGTGATTACAGCTTCATTTTAGTTTGACCATTCTTTGGGTATTTTTATAGTTCTTCAAAAATCTTACATAAAGTTTCATGTTTATACCTTTTATAATATTTGTTTTTTTTTATTTTTTAAAGATTTTATTAATTAGTTGACAGAGAGAGAGAGACAGATCACAAGTAGGCAAAGAGAGGCAGAGAGAGAGGGGGAAGCAGGCCCCCTGCTGAGCAGAGAGCTCGATGCGGGCCTCGATTCCAGGACCCTGAGATCATGACCTGAGCCAAAGGCAGAGGCTTAACCCACTGAGCCACCCAGACTACCACCTTTCACAATATTTAAAAACCCTGATTTGGTAAGTAAATTTTCAATAATTATTTAAGGGAAATATTAGACACGGATTTGTTTCTTTTAAAATAGTTATCTACAGGTTACCTTTCAATATTAATATTTATCAATTAAAAGGAAGGATTTAATGGAATAAAAAGCTAATTAGCTAAAAACAAATAAACTTTGAGCATATAAATGGGCCAAAACACTTGTCAAGGGCCAAACATAATAAGGTACTCCATGAGGGCTTATCTACATTGTCTCTCTGTCCTTACCTACAATTTGTCTCTTTGAGAGATAAGCACGTTCCTCCCCCTCAAAAAACAAAAAAAATGAAAATATTACCTAAGTCCACCTCATTCTAGGTATTTGTCAGCAGTTAAGCATTATGTTTTGATGCTAGCCTATTCATTATTGTGCTATGACTTGCTAAATGAAGTGGAGGAATCAATGAAAACTCATTTCAGAAATCAATGCATTAGAAAACTATAAATGAAAAATAAATTAGATTAAGCTCTTTTATTTGTTTTGTAAATTCCAGGTTCCAAAATGCCAGGAAATGCCAACTTTTTAATAGTTGCTCAGACAGAGCACCTGCATGGCTCAGTCAGTTAAAAGTCTGCCTTTGGCTCAGGTCAGGAAGAGGGTCCTGAGATCAAGTCCCATACCAGGTTCCTTGCTCAGCAGGGAGTCTGCTTGAACTTCTCGCTCTGCCCTCATCCCTGCTCATGCTCTCTCTCTCAAATGCATTAAAAACAAACAAACAAACAAGCAAACAAAAAACCCAAAACTTTAAAAATACCTCCTCAGACTATAGATTACTGGCTTCACCACCAAAGAACAGAAAATTGAATAGAAGTTAACTGAACTCATTCTAACCAATCAATATTTTATAATTAATTGCTTTTCTAATGATAGGAGTTTCAGCTTTTAGTACATGAAATCAAAGTTAACAGCTTGGAACACTGACAAGGGTCTGCTAAATCTTTTTCTGATCCAAGAAAAATAACCCAATCTGTGTGATTTCTTTCTTCTAAAAATAATTTCTTTTTATAGTGATAAGGGCTTGGTGGAAGGATGATGGGGAATGATTTTTTAAAATTATTTTATTTGATCATTCATTTATTATGTTTTAAATAAACAACTGTAGAATTTGCAGTGTATTCTTTTGCTAATGAGATGAAATGCTTTGCTATTGATTTCTTATCTATAAATACTGTAAGATATGATTTCTCTGATAAATCTAGAGTGTTTAAGATGTTACCTGCCTTAGATAGGATTTTCTTTTGATCACAACAGTCACTGCATTGGAATGATTGCAATGACAAAAGTGATAATTCCAAAATGTGAAAAATATTATTAGTGTTCTATTAGTTTTAATGCAGAAGTTTCATAGAGTTTTCTGTGATCTTTCCATAGCCAAAGGATCTGGATGAGATTGTCTAAAATCTCAACTTTTTGTTCTATTACTTTCACAAAATTTCTGTATTTACACATCTTTATATGGGAGGGCAGCAGTTGGGATTTAACTGTCACCCCTGGAAACCCAGTCACTACCAACTCTAACTCTGACTTGCCTGCGGCCTATTCTTGCCCCTTTGGTGTTACACTGAACTGAACCAGGTGTAAAACTCAGCCCCTCCCTCATTTTCCACCAAAAACAAACAAACAAACAAACAAACAAACAAACCCCAGACCAAATCAACCAAGCAAACAACTCCCAAAACATTCACACAACCATTATTGAATATCTAAGAGGGTAAGGTGACATTATACGAACATGGTAGAGTAACTGTAGACATCTTGTTTTTGTATATAGTTGAGAAAATTTCAATGTAAATATGTTTTCTGCATTTTAAAATAATTCAAAATTCATATTCAGCCTCTTTTCTCTGAATATGAAGTAGATAGGTAGGTTCCTCTCCCCGCCTTTTCATGGTATCTTGAGACACATGATCACAGTTCAATAGCTGTATTTTCCAATTTCTAATTGGGTGAATGTGGGCAAGTGAATTTATTTCCTAAGTTATATTTCTCACCTTAAAATGAAGATAATAATACCAACCCATTAGATTGTTCCAAAGATTAAATGCATAGAATACTTCAAGTACCAGGCAAAAGTTGTAAGAACCCAAAGTTTCTCAGTATTAATAAAACCACATTTATTTAATTTTCTATGGTTTTAGATAATTGATCCTTTCAAGGCAGTTTTTCACTAAATAA
The DNA here is from genome assembly GCF_009829155.1 of Mustela erminea. Lineage (NCBI taxonomy): Eukaryota > Metazoa > Chordata > Mammalia > Carnivora > Mustelidae > Mustela > Mustela erminea. Next base: position 58,310,055 of record NC_045625.1, read on the forward strand.
GTTTAAAGCCCTTATTTATGCTTTATTCTTAGAGAGTAGGTTTGATTTGTCAATCAGTAATTAGAGAAAATAAGCAGAAAAATTAAATCAAACTGTTCATTGTAATATTGCTATTTATATTACTGGTAATCAGTTTATTCACATACTTGTTTTCAACCACAAGATTTTTTACTAGGGGCATGAGACATTTCTTTAGTTTGGTCTTTCTTGAATTTGTCATACAGAATTACTGGTTAACTAGAAATTAATCTTGAATCAAATTAGAAATGCCAACCACCCCCAGATTTGTAGTAATACAATCAGGGTGTTTTTCATAATGTAACTAGTTTACTACTTTCTTTATAACTTACTTGAATTTGTGAATATTATGTAGGACTAGAAGTATGGAGCCATTATAAATGTGTTTTTCTTTAATGTGGCATTAACCTTAAAATATCAACTGAATTTTGATAAAGTTAATATGGGGCTGATAAATAACATTTGATAGTTTTGTGCAGAGTGTACCCAAAATTTATTTCTAAGCAGTTTTGACTCTGGACAGAGAGCTGAGATCTTAAATATCCAAAAATACACTAAAAAATCTATAAATTTATTTAGTTTTTTTCTTTTTTTTTAATCTAGCATTTTAGCCAAAACCTCCCTCATGTTCATGGCAGTAGGTAGCTTACTAAGAAAAGCATTGGCTGTGCCATATATTTCCTGATAAAATAATTTAGACATAGCAGAAATGAAAACCAGTGGAATGGAACCATATAAAGGAGGCAATTCATGAGATAATATGGTTCAGAAATTAATAATGATTAATAATTAAAATATATCCCTAAATAAGTATAATGCTTATCATTTTCATTTTTAATATAACTTCATTACATATAAAACTGACTTATATATATGTCTCCATATATACTTGAATATACATATATAGTTGTATATAATTATATCTTATTTCATATCCTGTATTTTTTCTTTATGTTATAAGAACTTTTTATATTATTAAAAATTCTTAGACTCTTAATGTTACTGACATTACAATAGCTTCTCCTTTGTTATTTAATTATACATTTGCCATATTTTAAAAATTTTAATACAGTTTCATTCTCTTATAAATAATCTTTATGATGAATCTCTTTTTGTTCATTTGTGTACATTCCGGGTTCTTAGAAGAGGATAAGATCTCTCTATGGATAATAACTAAGACAAAGGCTAGGGTTATTTTAATTTTGTTTACATGTATTACCAGATAGTTTTCCAGAAAGTTTTATAGTGTCGTGCCAGAGAGATTGCATGAGAGGGAGAACCTGCTTTTGAGTAATGAAAGGCATATACCCATCTGCTTATGATTCCGCCCCAGACAATTCTACTACTTTTTAATTAAAAAATAGAAGAGAAGGAGATGGGACACAATTTAAAATTAAGACTGATAGGCATTTTAGAGTTATCTAAACAATGAAAAAGAAAATAAAAATTGTGACAACCTTTTGAGGCTTGGTCAAACTTCCTGCCAAGATGGAGGAAGGCATCTGGGACTTAGCCAGGCAGCAGTCCCTAAAAAGTGAGTACAAGCAGGACCTGTCACTGCTTTCTGAAGTGGATCTTATCCTTAGCTGTCTTATAAAACTGAATTCCCTTTGTAATATAAGAGTAAAGTCTAGTATCATAATTATCAAATAATAAAAAGTTCTAGAGTCTCATTTACCTTTATTTATTTATTTATTTTTCATTTATCTTTAAAAGCTATTGGTTAGGTTCTTTGGAAATGACAGCATATGTCCTATTTGTTTCCCCAGGACAGTAGCAGGCACAATCACAGAAGAGTTATATAATGAACTTTATCTGGAGTAAAAATTAAGACAAAAAAGAAAATTCCATAAGAAATGTTTTCCATATTTTATACATACTTATATTTCATTTCTTCACAAGGGCATATGGTGAAACTGATAAAAGTAGTTTTCCACTGGTATGAAGTGTGGGAACCTAGCCTTACGGTTGACTCATATTCCAAGTTAATTAAAAATTAAAGTATATCCATAAAAAACTAGCAAACAAGCACTGACCTACTTTTCAATTCCAGTAACTTCATATCTCTGCCAATTCTTAAGAATGATAAGAAGTTATCTATCTGTTCTACTTTACTTGATATGTCAAATTTTGTTAACCACCATCTGTATGTAACTGGTTTCTAATTGCTGTTTAGTGTAAGATAACTCATGTGCTGGGCCACATAATTTTTCCAATCCACCTATTTTATTATAACTTTTTATTTTTATCCTTAATTTTCAGTGGCTTTATTGACATATATTTACATCACATAAAATGCACCCATTTAAAAAATATAATTCAATAAATTTCAGTAAATTCACAAGTCATGCAAACATTATAACTAATTCCAAATATTTCATCACTCCTAAAATAAAACTTTTACTCATTATAATCTATAACCATCATTCTCCCTACACTCCCAGTCACAGGAAATCACTGATTTACTTTCTGACTCACAGATCTGCCTATATAGGATGTTTCATATTAATGAGAATATACAATATATGGTCTTTGGCACTAACTTCTGCCACTTTGCACTATGTTTCTGAGTTTTATCGTGTTATAGACTATATCAATACCATATTCCTTTTTGTTGCTTATTTGTTGATCTTTTTTTTTTTTTTCATGGCTATACCACATTTTATTAATGTCAGTGGCCATTTGGAACTTACATGTGTGAAGTCACGTTGAAGTCCCTTACATATTTTTCTTTTGGGTTGTCAGACTTGCGGCAATGATTTGTGGAAGTTCTTTATATACTCTGAATATGTGACCCTTATATACCAAATACCGTATATACCACATCTTCCTTATCTATTCTTCTGTCGATGGACATCTGAGCACTTTCCATATTTGGGCTACTGTAGACTCAAGACAGTACACGTTTGTATTTATATACACTTAGAGCCAATGGCTTCCACTAATTGAATCATGTGTAAGTTCTTTTTTTTTTCTTTTTTTTCATCCTAGAATGAAATGAAATGCATTAAACTTTGTGACTAGCTTTCATGTATTATCTCACTTAATCTGCTTGGTCATTATCTCACATATTTGCTGCAACCTGTGCAACTATTTCCCCATTTTTACATATGGAGAAATCAAGATTTGTGAGGTTAATAAGCAATCTACAGTCATCTGGTTTGTAGAACCAGGCTCAGTCTCTGACCTAACTGGCTCCGGAGGTAATGTTTTTTTCCAATGCACGAGCAAGTTGTGCTTTGCTGTGTATTTTCTACCATCTATCTACCTACATACCTATCTATCAATCATCAATCTATCTGTGTTATATCTATCTTTGGTAATGCAGATTAAAGTAATATTGTCTCTCACAGAAGCAAATAGCTTCAAATAAATATGTCAAATAAATATGACAATTCACTAGAGTGAATTGTCATATTTATTTGACATATTTATTTGAAGCTATTTGCTTCTGTGAGAGACAATATTACTTTAATCAAGGGAGTTGGGGGAAATTGGAAGGGGAGGTGAACCATGAGAGACTATGGACTCTGAAAAACAATCTGAGGGTTTTGAAGGGACGGGGGGTGGGAGGTTGGGGTACCAGGTGGTGGGTATTATAGAGGGCATGGATTGCATGGAGCACGGGGTGTGGTGCAAAAATAATGAATACTGTTATGCTGGAAATAAATTAAAAAATAAAAATAAAAATAAATAAATAAATAAATAAATAAATAAATAAATAAATAAAAAATGACAATTCAATTCAGAAGACTCCTCCCTTTATTCTGTATTAGTTTTATTTTCATACACAGCAGTGTGAAAGAAATGTGAGTAAAAATGTAGAATCTGCATATTTTACTTCTTAATTTTGACTAGAGATTTAATTTTGACTGGAGAGACCAACTCTTCAGGTATAGCTTCATGTAATTATTTATTCCAGGTGGAAGCAAGTGGGCAACAGCTTGGACCCTGTGAGTGGATTTAGTGTGACATACACTTAAAAGAGACTGTCCTGATTGGGAGGAAGAACACAGATGGCACCTTTATGTATAGGGATTAGTGCAGAAAGTAATTGGTCTTATGTTGGTTTCCCCTGGTTTCCCTAGATGAATTGTTCCTTTTCTTCTTATTGAAAATAAAGATTTTCTCTCTTTTATGCATGAAAATTGCCCCTTACATAATTCCTGATTATAAGTGAGGAAATAGAAAGCCTCCCTTTAGATCTGGGAAAAGAAATCACTGTATTTTAAAAGTACTTGGGGCACCTGGGTGGCTCAGAGGGTTAAAGCCTCTGTCTTCGGCTTGGGTCATGATCCCAGGATCCTGGGATCGAGCTCTGCATTGGGCTCTCTGCTCAGTGGGGAGCCTGCTTCCTCCTCTCTCTCTGCCTGCCTCTCTGTCTACTTGTGATCTGTTTGTCAAATAAATAAATAAAAATCCTAAAAAAAAAAAGTACTTTATTTTTATTTTTAATTTAAATTCAATTGCCAACATACAGTTATAATTAGTTTCAGGTTTTAAATGTATTTTAAACATGCTTTTTAGAGTTTTCTTAAACTCAGCTTTACTACTTCAAGATATGGGAAAAAATCACCCTGGAATTTTTTAATAAGAAAAAAAAACCTGATAACACTAGGGCTATAGTACACTTCTAGACTGAGAAACAAAATTAAATGTTTTAAGAAATAGGCACAAATATAGAAGTGTATTTGTGATAGACTGAGAACAGGCACTTTATCTTTATGTTCAGTGTGACCTTAAAATCTAATCTGAAAAATACAAATACTATATCTAACATAATCGAAAAAAAATGTTTTTCATTACCTTAAGGAAATCAGTTGATATGAAGCTTAAAGGTAAGGAACTCCTGAACTAATCAATTAAATAACAGCTGGAAAGTTGGAATTCATAATACACGCAGGCAAGTCTTAACTTCCGGAGAGAAAATAAAAGATTAAATAATAGATAGATAAAAGATTAAATACTAGATAAAGAGAAATAAAATAACTAACATTATTTCATAAAATATGATTTTTCAAAAAATAATGGTTGAATATGTACAGTATAGTCTAACGTAGTTTTATTAATACCTACCAAAGAGGGTATATGGAGTAGTGGGTGTGGTATGTAAACAATGAATCTTGGAACACTGCATCAAAAACTAGTGATGTATTTTATGGTGACTAACATAACACAATAAAAATTTTAAAAAGAATAAAGCAGTTTTATTTTTTCATTGGTGCTCAATAGATGATTTTCTAGTTGATGGCATATTTAATTTATCTATCATCTATCTATCATCTATTTATTTTTGCTGGCAGATTTTAATCATTGTGTTTATGCAATCAATAAAGGCAATTTACTTTTGAAATAAGGTTAGTGATATATTTAGCTATAAAACATCTCAGAATAAATATTCTCTTATATTCAGACACCTGTTGTAAAAGCAGATGATTGTCTAGGTGCCTTGTTATTGACATCTCTTAGAAGAAATAAGTGTTGACATAATTATAATAAAACTGCTGTAACTGCAGATCTGTCAGTTTAATGTGACTCTAGGGCTGCCTTGTAGGATTTCATTACCAATTACAGTAAATAACATTCCTCTTGTGAAAATGTGAAAAATGAGCTTCAGTATACCAGTTATCTTTTTCCAGGGTGAATCAGTGTATGGAAAAAAAGAAAGTCCTATATGAGAGGTAAGATTTATTCCATATATTACTATACTGCTAGGCAAGCTGAGTATGAAAAAGTAAATACTCTTTCATGAAATATATGGCATACCAAACCTTGAAGAAACTGTGGTAGTTGCTTTTAGGGATGAATCTTTGTTAAGAAATGATAAGTATAATTAATTTAACATTATAAAATCTAATCTATGAAATTACTCATTTGATGTTAATATCCAAGTACTGATTATATTTTTAAAGATTGGGTTGGAGGTTCTTTACTGATTTCATTAATATTTAGCCTACACAGAGAAAAGGTTGTTTGTTGGAGTTAAGAGTACAGAAATCTCTTGAGTTATAATCTAATCTCTGCTTGATTATTGCTACATAACTTCCTCCCCAGTCACACCATATATGCCCTATATATTTTTCCTTATTTTTTTTTTCCCCTCTCTCTTCCCCAGCTACTCTCCTGGGTTAAATTCTCTAAAACCAATTTCAGTTAGATGTCATTTCTATTAAAGCAATATGGGCAAGTTTAGCCCTTCCAGAAGTTAGGGAGTATTTTTTTATTACGAGAAAAAAAAAAACACAGTATGAAATCTATCTTATTAACAAAATTTAAAGTCCACTGTTCTGTTAATTATATTGTTGTACAGTAGATATCTAGAATGTTTTCATCTTGCATGATGAAACTACACCCATTACATAACAAGTCTAGGGAATTTTTAATCACAAAACACAAATGATGTCTTTCTAAGTGATAGATTTTAAAATTTAAAAGTAAATGTGTTAACCCATGTGAATGTATTCTTCCTATTCATAAAATTTGTCTTTTGCATATTATAATAGTTTATTATACAATATAAAATTTTGGAATTTTATTTTACCTTTTTTTGAAGTTCAATGTAAGTTTATTAAAAGAATAAATGAAGTTTAACATTGACATCAAAAATAAAAAAGATAGCACCCACAATAAAATGTAGGTCAATCTCATCTGTGAGTATAGATATAAAATCTGAATTAGAATATTAGTAAAATGATTTAAATTTTAAAATATAATATATAATACAAAATTTATAAAAAGTTTATCTTTTGTTTATTATAAAAGTGCTCAATTCAAATATTTAGATAAGATAAATGCATATTAAGAAAACAATAAAAGACCATCATACTGCCTGCCCCCATGTAGGAGATAAGTGTTGTGAATTTTTTAGAGATTATATTCTGAGACTTTTGTGTTTATACAAGCATAAATTGTGTTTATAGCAGTATTATTACCTTATAATTCTAGTTTTTATTTTCATATACTATTAAGAGCAACTATTCACACCAAAAATATTGTGCAATGGTATCAGTTTAGTGAACATATAGTATGCCATTATATCGATGACTTAAAATTCCTTGAACTTTCTTTTGATAGATATTTAGTCTATACCCATTTATCATTATTGTAATAATACTGCAAAGTAAAAAGTGATGTTTACATCTTTTCACAGTTGTTCAATTATTTTCTAGATGTGAGGTTTCTGGTTCAGAAGATATATTTAATTTTAAAGCTTTAGACATTCTACAAAATTGTTCTACAAAATTTAGTACTAATTTGTATTTCTCAGCAGTGTAAGGGAGAGGCTGTTTTTGTATTAAGACTACCTTCATTCTTTATAATTTTCGACTAATGAATAAAATTTTAATTAGTAAAAATTCTGCAAGGTATATCTTGAATTACGAAATTCCCAGGTCTCTATAGGGTTCTCCCCATCTCCCAAGCCAAACTAATCTTCCAAGGATGAAAATGAAATTTCTATAGTTATTTCAAAGTTTCCAGTGTTTGATTTTACACTCTGCCTACACATTATTTCTCACTATGGTAAACTACAATATAGCTTGCTCTGCTCCCACTCCATGTTTTAAGAGATGAAAAAAAAAAGAGTATGATTATGCAATATTACTGTTTTTCAAGTATGAGGTATAATTGATTAATATACAAACTAATTACATATGTGTTTCTCATAATCAAAAATTGTTAAGTTATATATTGTTAATTTTTCTCAAATTATTTATGAAACTGTACCATGTGAACATAATTTTAAAAAATCATAGTTGGGGACGCCTGGGTGGCTCAGTGGGTTAAAGCCTCTGCCTTCGGCTCAGGTCATGATCCCAGGGTCCTGGGATCGAGCCCCACATCGGGCTCTCTGCTCAGCAGAGAGCCTGCTTCCTCCTATCTCTCTCTCTCTGCCTGCCTATCTGCCTACTTGTGACCTCTGTCTGTCAAATAAATAAATAAAATCTTTAAAAAAAAAAAAAATCATAGTTGTTTAGCGCCTTTCAATATTTTGGGATGAGAACTGCAATCTACTGCATAAAACGTAGCTGTTAGGACTAAGAATTGAAACTACATATAGTTAATATGCCTGAGTTGCTTGTTCCCAAGAACTTTTTGTCCAGGAAAGATAAAACTATAAACCAACAAATGACATCACTGCTCATTTCAGAAAACTAATACAAGGACAAAATAAAATGACTATTGACTGGGCCTGGAGGATACACTTTCAAGGTAGCCTACTCTCATGGCTGGAAAGTCGTGAAGACTATTGGAAGGAGGGTAATTTCTCTCCTTTATGGAGCTCTTCACAGCATTTTTGTGTCAGAACATGGCATCTGGTTTCCTCAAAATGGGTAATATAAGAGAAAATTCAATGGAAGTAATTTTTAATAACTTAGCTTACCCTTGTAAATCAATAACATCTTTTGCACCATACTCTGTTTATCACAGAAGAGTTACTAATTATGGCTCACATACAAAGGGAAGGAAATCAGGCTTCTGAGGTGGGGAATGTTGAAGAATTTGCAGGCATATTTTAAAACATTCAGAGAATATTCTCTCTTCTATAGTTTGCTCAGGTAGTGCTGATATAGAGCAATGCTACCATATTGTATAAGTTTATCTTGAATTCAGTCTTATGTCAATGATTTTAACAATTTGAGGAGTATTTCAGTTCCTTCTGTAGCTAATGATATCAAATGCAAGAAACGTCACTTTCACCATTTTATAGTCAATGCTTACCTGGTATTCTTTTTTATTATTCTTCACAGTTATCCAGAACTTGGAACTGTATATGAAACAGTAGAGGTGATAGTAGGAATAGTGTTGAAAGTGTTATTAATTGTATGTTTTTTAATTTAATGTTTAGGAAAGCTTTCTTAGAGCACCCCAAAGACCAAACTATTTCTAAAAGCCCAAGTTATGCTGACATTGGTGTTTCTGACAATCTCAGGACACATTTCCCAATATAAGGGAAAGGTCTGGAAGACACATATAATGATATGAAAATAAAATGTTCACTTATATCTTTATAAAAATACTTAGTACTATTTGAAATAGGATATAATGGAAAAAAAGTTAAGTACTATTGAAATACGATATAATGGGGAAAAGTTATAAAGTACCACTATTATACAACATCAACCTAAAGACAATGATATATTATAAACTAGCAGATAATTTCTGCTGTGATTTTTCTTCATTTATTGCCCCATGTGGAAGAGAAAAACCAATCAAAGCCAGTAGTTCAGATCTTTATTCAAATGCTGCATGTAAGAACAGCTCTTAACATGAATGTTTTGTGGGAGCAAAGAACTTAAAAAGTACAGGTGCAGTAGGTAGGGGCATCAAGTCTGGAGTCATAAGCCTAAAGCTATTGTTTGAAAATATTGTTTTAGCCTGAGGGGAGGAAAAGAATAGTTAGGGGCTAATGTCTTGAAAATATAAGTGGAAAATTTTTAGTCTTTTATAATTCTGTATACCATATCCTCTTGCTCATTCCTGAACATGATCACTAACTAGCTATGTTTTCTAAAATAATGGTTTTAGTGACAACTGAAAACAAATGTAATTGTGAGTATTTTATTGGAGAAGAAAATAATATATATGACAAAATAAAAAAAAAACAAGTGAAATTTTACTTTTGATTATGTATATTTGTTTGGATTATGTAACCTTCTATGTATATGCTCATGTGGAATTTAGGTTAAACAATAAATCATAACCACACAATATATCACCTACATAGTAAAATATATTTGAATTTCTGTTACATGTTTACATTAATATATTTTACTCAATACTTTTTGTTAGCTTAATGAGAGCAATACATAATTTAATATAAAAGTACTGAGAATCATTGTCTTCAAATATTTTACGCATAACCCTTTAATCACCCGCCCCTACTACAGACACACTTTGCAAAATTTACTTCTACCTATACATTGTCTTAATGTAGTCCATTCTCACGTCTTTAAATTTTATCTTTGGCTTTGACTCCCACATGTTATGGTTAGTGAAGACCATTTCTTCGAGTTTCAAATCCAATCATATATCTAAGTGTTTGAATCATAGGTGTCTAGTCTTTCCAAACATTCTATATATATATATCACTACTCTATATGTAGGTCAGCTTATTAGCATTGCTTATCATCTCTAGTATAATTACATAATTATTATACTTGTCTGCTGTATCCTTTAGTAAAATGTAAACTTCATGACAATAAATACCATGTCTACATTATTACTGGATTTTCACCACCTGACAGAGTAGTTACCGCACGATGTTTGTTCAACATTTTAAAAGTAACAGACTAACTTAATTGTTTTGGAGAAATGGTATAGGAATCTGAGAATCCGATGTCCTATCTCTAAGGGAGGAGGCTACTGATTACTTGTATGGAACCATAAGAGCTCTATAGAATACATTTTTGAAAAATGTTCATTTAGAAAAGCAACATACATAAAATTTTCTTTAAAAAAGATGTCATACTCATTAGTAATATGTAGAACGATTAACAGTTGTCAAAAGGCTTTTATATTTACCTTCATTTTTTTTTTTTTACCACTTCTGACACGTGCATTTCTTTGTGTAAATATAAGTTTTTGGTCCTTCTGCCTAAAGAACGCCTTTTGAAATTTCTTATAGCACAAGTGTGCTGGCAAGGGGTAAGTCTTAGCTTTTCTGAGAAGGATTGCATTTTTATTTTTAAGATGTATTTTTACTGAAAATACAATTAAGGGTTAAAAATTTTATTTTTCCTTTAGAAATTTAAAGATGTTGCACATTCTTGAGAATTTTGCTGTCATTTTTTTGTAGGGGGGCTTGTTTTGTTTTATTTTGCTTTTGTTTTTATTCCTGTGTGTTTAATATATTTTTCTTTGCTGGGTTCCTTAAACCCTTGTTTGTTTATTTTACTTACATAAGTGTGACTGAGATGTGTCTTGGTGTATATATGTGTTTCTCTGCTCTGTTTTGTTATTTATTCTGCTTAGTGTCCTCTGAACTTCGCGGTGGAGTGTTCTCATTAATTTTGGAAACTTTTCATCCACTATTTCATTTATATATTAAAATATAAAAAACATATATATAAAATATTACACACACATTTACCTCTGTTTTTCCTGTTGGTTCTCCTTTTAGGACTGAAAGACAGTCATGAAAAACCATTCGATATTATTTCACAACTCCCGATGCTCTGTTCTTTTCTTTTCCTTTAATGTCACCATCTTCATTTTAATTTTCTTTCTGTGTTTCAGTTTGGGTGTTTTCTACTGATGTATCTTTGCTTCTTTTCTCAGCTGGGTCAAGTACCCTTATGTGTCCATTAAGGAAATCTTCAGTTCTTACACCATGGCTTTATTTTTGGCATTTGACTTCTTAAAGTTTTCATCTCTCTGCTAATATCCACATCCATGGACACGTTTTTCCACCTTTTCTACAAGATCTTTAACCAATTTCACAATTAGTTTAAAGTCCCTGACCAATAAACCAAATGATTAAGTCATCTAGGAGTTTTACCCTATTTTCTTGTCTCTTGACAATGAGATTTTCTATGTTTGCGTCTCGATTTTTTATTGAGTGCCAGACATGAGTTTGTAGAACAGAGACCAAGGAGAATAGCATTTATGCCTGATAATGGCACACCTATTATTCTGATAGGACATTATATGAGGGTTGAGACAAGGCAGGCAGAAGGAAGGCTAGCATGCCATCCTACACTTGACCTTCAATAATTATTTTAAATTATTTTTCTTACTCCCATTATTTCAGCAATACCTTACCTCCATGGTTGTCCTTTATGGAATTCTGACTAATTGGTTCTCTATAACATCAGTGATCTGATGGAATTGAGAAAATTTATATTTTTATAATTTTTATTGGTGTTGTATTGATTGATTCATTGCTTATCTTTTGGGGGGGGTGGTTAGGAGCAATGCTATGTCCCACTTTGTACATCCTAGATGAAAGCAGAAAACTCATAACATAGTTTTCCTGAAAAGATATTTTACAAATGCTCTTTTAAAATACCTCATTGTGTAAGGAGAAATATTAGTTCCACATTTAAATAAATCTTTTAATGTCTTTTTAAATTATTCTTCAAACCAGCTTATGTTGCATGATAATCACAAATAAACTTAAATTTTCTTCTTTCCCAGTTTTATCTTTAAATAACTCAAAAGTAAATTACAGTGAACTGCATACATCTGGGAGATTTATTTAATTCAAAGGGAATCATTAAAAGTAATTGATACACCCCTCCCAGCTATAATCATGGCAATTTTCTTTCTATCCATTCTCTCATTTGCCATTCTTCATTGATGTAATTTTATTATACCCCCTTAAATCAAAAGCCCCTTCATTTTATACTGTTCATGTCTGTGATTATATGCTATTTAAGATATCATTGCGTTTGTGGATTTTTAAATTTTTCAACATTAAAAACTTAAACATAGATCTATGATGAAACTCTGTAGTTTCTGCATACATCTATGTTTTTTTTTTAATTCAATTTTGTTGCTGGGCTCTGATATTATAACTATATTGGAATACCAGTAAAAGTCTTGAGATAAGGTCATAGATTGCATACCATTTTACATTCTTCTTTTATTAAACGTAGATATGCATTTGGGGTTTCTATTTGGTGCTTTCTACTCTGGAGCTCCCAGTACTTTACAGAAATGTATAAACATTACAAGGCAGGGAGATAAGTCTATCTAATGAGGTCCTGAACTGGCATCACTTGAAAGAGTAATCTTCTAACTTCAAAAACTTTGAGAAAATAAGTAATGCCTGTATATGTTTAAGTTGATGTCTGAATCATATTTACTATTTTAAATAATCATAAAATATTTGATATAAGTGCTACATGTATTCTATGTGCTTAAAATATATTTGTTGACACCTTTCACCTTCAGCTGTAGGTCATAGCTGATAAATTTATTGAGAAATGTTTGTTCTAATTAAATTGCAAAGTTAATTTTCATGGCCAAACCAATCATCATATCAGATTTACTGTCAGAAAAGACTGATTTCATGTTTTAACTTAAGTAAAGTTGTTAATCCTCATCACATGTACAGACATATGTGTGTTCCAACCTGAACTCTTCTAAAGTAGGTAGCTGGATGGCTCGCTAGAGAACAGGGCAACCATTTTGGTATTAATAGTTTATCCCTTTCTTGTGTTGCACACATGGAATTAATGTAACATTGTGTGTCAACTGTTCTTCAACTATGAAAAAATAGTTTACCACCTAGATGGATGACACATGAAAAGTGCCTTTGAGGCCACAAAGGTGTGTGTGTGTGTGTGTGTGTGTGTGTGTGTGTGTGTTTGTGACAGTGTATCAGAGTGCAATTTAAAATGGCTAAGAGGTTTTGATTTTGTAAATTATGAGGAAGACCTTAGTAACCAGGCAGCCTGGGAAAAGAAAGGCAAAGCTCAGATACTATAACAGACATAGCAAATATTAATTTTTTCATTAAAAAATTTTCATTTATTTATTTATTTATTTATTTATTTATTTATTTATGTGAGAAAGAGGGAAAAAGAGAGAGAGCAGTACTTTGGAGAGGGGCAAAGGGAGAGGGAATAGAAGCCTGACATCAGAGCTCGATCCCAAGACCTTGAGATCATGACTTCAGCAGAAGGCAGATGTTTACCGGAGCCACCCAGGTTTCCCAACATATTTTAATTTTATACAAATTATAAATAGATGCATAGGCATATTGATGATCTGGCAAATGTTCCACTTAAACCTATCTGTACCTAGATATGTTCTATCTAGCATATCTTTTATTACATTTCAGAGCTTTTGTACCCCAGTTGCAGACTTCTGATTTAGTTTACTGTAAGGCTGATAATGCCTGAAGAGAATATTTTCAACCTGTGCTCAAATCAATGCTACTTAATACTGGTGGTGGTAACAACTTTACTGAGTTCATACCCTTTGCCAAACAATAATAGAGGAAGTAACATGATCAAGGTAATACACTTACTATGTGTTGGAATCCAAGTAGTTTGACTCCAGAACCCAGATTCCCACAGACTATAATATCTAATACCACCCTCAGGAGCCTTTCCTGATTAGTTCAAGAGAGTTCTCTCCCTTCCTTTGTGTTTTAGTAGGCTGATACAGAGTAGAACAACGTATTTCAAAATTTACTGCATGTGTAAATCACGCAACAAATTTTGTAAAATTAGATTCTATTTTGGGAGGTTTTTGGCAAGGTCTGAAATTCTGCATGTCTGACAAGTCCAGCTGATGTCGTGCTGCTGGTCCTAGGTGTCCATTCTGAGTAGCTCAGTGTTTCTCAGTCCTGAATGCACAGCCCAAATTACCAGATGTTTTGTCCACTTCTGAAATTTGGGGATGGAACACAAGCAACTACATTTTGTAAAACCTTCACAGGTTATTCTGAATAACAGCCAGAGGAGAAACCACAGTTGAATTTTTGGCTGAACTTATGTGACATCATTTTATTTTATCCCTGAAGGCTGTGGAAGCTCCAGAATTTTGAATATGAGAGGTTATTCAGGAGGAGGAAGCTAGAGGATTTAGTTTAAAACAACCACGGAGCTAGAAATACTGGAAGGGAGTTGGTGGAGATGGTAAGGTTAATTCTACCTTGCCAAAGCACGTTATCACTGTGCCATGGAATGCAGCTCTCTCAATTACAGACATGAGAATGGTGCACTCTATCACTGGGAGTATGTATTAGGGAGGGGTGAAGCAAAAAGATAGTGTTTAATGCAAGAGTAGGTGAAGAAGGGATCATGTGCAATTTGTAGAAATCTGCCCAAGTGATTCTGATATAACCTCTCTTTGCCCAGAGAATCACAGCTTTAGATCATGTGTTGTGATTGCATTTCAGTTGTACATTGTGTTTTGAGATTTTTCTCTAGTTTTGCTTCTCTCCATCCCTAAATAAACTATAAACATCTCAATAATAAGACTTGTGAAATCTTCTTTCGTCTTCCTACCAAGTGAAAGAATTCAGCAAGGTCTCATTCACTGTGTGCTAGATTTATGAATATCGTCATTCAAGAGATGCACCTACAAATGCCTCACATGTCAAGCAATATGATAGAAAATTAAAGGTATCAGACACTGTTCTTATCTTCAAAGAGCTTACAGTCTAGTTAGCATAGAGAGGAAAGTGTATATGGAAGTATTCTGAAAAAGGTTTTGAAGGGGTGTAAGAGACCCCTGAAAGAATTGCCTAGCTTAGGAAATTTATCCTGAAATTAAGGGAGTTAAGTAGGTACAGATAACTAGACCAAAGGTAGTTTCATTAAAATAGATCATCTTGGAAAAACAATTTAAAAAATAAAATTTCTTTAAGCCCGATGACCTTCTTGGCCCAAGAAATGTCAAAATGCTTTTATGGAAAGACATATGGACTTAAACAATACTTGCAGGGTGAAATTTATCCAGTGTCCATATGAACCTGTAGGCAGCTTCTTTCACAGTAAAAGAGAAATATCTTTTGTAAACATTTTGGCATCATTTGATATAGGCCATCTGTGTAAGCTTCTGTGGGAAAATAATATGTTTTTAATTAGTTCTTTTTTATATTTAAACACCTCTGGAAGCCTGAATTAGGTTCAAAACCAATACACTGAGGCTATATACTCAGTGCCTTTCTGTGGCAGATCATACAAAATAAAACAAGACCAACAAAATCTCTGAGCTATAGATCACAGGTAATGGAATGCTATCTGTTTTTATCTTCAAGTTGAAAATGGTGGGCAGGCCTACTTTTTCTAGTTGCCTGTAGTAAGAGCTACTTCGTAATATAATTGGAAGCAAATCATCCCAGGGGTCATAATTTCTAAATCCCTATGATGTGGACAAATCTATTTATAGAGCAAATTGAGTATGTGATCTCCCTTTTTACAAATATTAAAGCAATTTCAGAGGTATGTAAAGTCTGTGATTACCTCTCAATTTTTGGTGGCCTCCCTAAGTATGACTTATATTAGAACACATTTGCACAGACTGATTAACTAGAAAACTAGCAACAACAAAAACAGACCATAAAAATAGAAATAAAAGCCCCTTAGTTTTTTACCAAAATATAAATTTTCAAATCAACACCTTTTCCTAACTCAACTTGAAAAGCTTGCATCTGAGCTACTAAACTGCACCAAACCTTGGACTTACCTTTGAGTCCCCCAGGCACTAGTACTCTAAGGGCATGTAAAGAATTCAGTATAAAGAATGCAGTTTCTTCTTTTCAGAGCCAAGAAAGTTGGATTTAGAATAGTAAGAATGAGTGAGGAGTTATGGCAATTTTCCGAGTAATTCGGATCAAGTAAGTCTTTTCCAGTTGTCATCAGAGTATCTGCCAAGCTGTAACTTAATTACTGTTGCAAAAATTCAACCACCTTAGTTGAATCTTAGTTGTATCTTCTTCCCGTCTGGTAAATGTAATTGTATACTAAGCTCTTTAGAATTTTCTAAGCTACTCACCAAATTCACCTTGAGGGTGTTCCTTTTCCTCTTTGAGCTAGGCGGCATTATGATCTTCACAACGTGTCCATGACCCAATTCTAGAAGCTATGGATGTGTTACATCACAAAAGGAACCTTGCTGAGTGACTAATTAAGGATCTAAAGAAGAGGCAATTACTCTGGTTATCCAGGGGGCCAATGTAATCACTAGGATCCTTATAAGAGGGAAGCCGAAGGGTCAGAGCTACTAGGAGATGTGGGGAAAGAAGAAAAAAGTAGGAGTAATGTGAGCAAAAGACCATAAGATAAAGAATGCCTGTAGGTTGTAGAAGCTAGATTAGGAAAGGCAATGAACTGTTTTCTCAGAGCCTGAGAAAGAGCCTGACACTTTGACACGGCATGACTGACTTGGACTTATTATCTGCACTTACTAAAATTGTGTTCTTTTAATTTACTGATTTTGTGATAACTTCCTATACCAATAACAGTAAACAGATACACCTAAACATTGCACAATTACTCAAACAATGCATACTAAATGATGTGAAGGAATGAATTTAATATCAAATTGTTAACCTGAAAGAGTAGCTTAAAAATAGCAGGAAGTTTCACCATAGCCTAACTATAACTGTTAGGACAATTACTGAAGCCCAAAACAGAAATGTCTCAAGGGACTCACCACACCTCTCATTAATTTTTTAAGTTGATTCCTCTCAAGAGGAGTAAAACAGGCATCAAACTTTCATTCTTTGCAGGAGAGGTAAAAAAAATGTGAACATTAACTGCTGAATGTTTATTCTTTAATGATTAGTGTAGCACAATGAAATTAGGAAAACTACTAGAAATGAGCATATATATTTGTTCATTTTCTCCGTGGATCAGGTCAGAACTTAAAGTCATGCTTTTGACTTACAAATCTACGTAATCAAATAGCATACAGCATGAATCCATATATTGTCAAATGCTGCAAATTTGACTTGTATTACTTGAAGAAATGAAGCTCATTCAGATGAAACAAACGTTTAATGTGAAGAATTCAATATGTGTAAAAATTCCATTTAGAATAAACTTTGTTACTGACGTTGAAGGTCTAGTATAAGTTATTAGCTTAGCAAGATTACTAAAGATGATTTTACTTATATAATTCTTTTGTTATTGTTGTTAATATAAATAAGTGGTTGTTAGCATGTGACCTGTCCCAGATTTGCTCTAAAAACATTAAGTGTTTATACTGTTTAAAATGTAAGTACCCAAGAAAGGAGACTTCTGGGAAAGATGGAGTAGAAAGATCCTAAGCTTACCTTTTCTCACAAATACAACTAGATAACACATGCATCAGTATAAATAACCCAGAAAATGACCAAAGATTGACAGAACAGACTCTTCTCAGCTAATGTAGAAAAGAGGCCACATTGAAGAATGTAGTAAGGACAGAGACACTGTCCAGAGCTAAATGAACTTACAGGACTGTCTACAGGAGGGAGGGATGCCACAGGAGTAGAGCGGGGAAAGATACAGATACACCAAATACCCCAAGATACATCAAACACCCCAGGCACAAGGGACCCACCTGGAGAAGAAATATCTCCATAACATTTGGCTTTGAAAACTTGAGGAACCTAATTTCATGAGTTCTTAACAGTCTGTGTAGTTTAAGACCTGGAACTTTAAAAATCAGTGGGCTACACTGTGGGAGAGCCAAGGAGGGCAAAAGGAAATTTGAATCCTCACCTTTAAGGAGACATCACTCCAAAATGACTCTTGTTCCAGGGAAGGGGAAGATAACAACATACTGATCCAATTGTGGTCCCAGCAATGTGTTGGCGGAAGACAACTGGTCTGAGTGTAAGCCCCACAACAAAGAAAGATTTTCAGGGGACAGCACAGGGATAGCATCCTACAGTTTGGTGCTACTGCTCCTCTGGCAAACCCTGGTCTGACTCAACTCAAGCCCAAGAGAGCCCCACATTGGCCCACTAACAGCACAGGGACCAAAGACTATCCACAACAGGCAGAGGGAACCATTGCAGATGACTGTACTGAAGGCAAACCTGGCTCAGCCACAATAGTAGGATGCACACAACACACATAGTAGATTTCCCTGAAATGCCAGGTTCTGATGAACAGGGGACATTACATTGCAGAGGTTCTCTTCATAAGGCTACTACTTACATGCATAGGTTCTCTTCATAAGGCTACTACTCTCAAGAGCAGGAGGCAGCTGACTTTCCTCACACGGAGAAACAGACACAGAGAGACAAAATGAGGAGACAGGAATATGTCCCAAATGAAAGAATAGGGCAAAGTCCCAGCAAGTGAGCTAGCTAAATTAAACAGAGATAAGCAATATGCCTGATAGAGAATTTAAAGTAATGGTCATAAAACTACTCACTGGAATTGAGAAAAGAGTGAAAAAACTTCAGTAAGATCTTCAACAAAGATATAGAAACATTAAAAAGAAATTATCAGAAATGAAGAATTCAATAAATAAAATTAAAAATACACTAGATGGAATAAATAATAGACCAGAGGAGGCAGAAGAACAGATCAGTGACCTGGATGACAGAGTAATAGAAAATAATCAAGCTGAACAGGGGAAAAGAAAAAGAATAATTAAAAAAAAATGAAAATAGATTTAGGAAACTCAGTGACGTCATCAAGTGTAATAACATTTGCATATAGAGATCTCAGAAGGAGAAGAGAGAGAAGAGGGGACAGAAAATTTATTTGAATAAATAATAGCTGAAAACTTTCTGAATCTGTGAAGGAAAACAGAAATCCACATCCAGAAGGCACAGAGAGCCCTCAACAAAATCAATTTAATCACAACTAAACTAGCCCTATAAGAAATGTTAAAAGTGCAAAGAAAACAAAACAAAACAAAACAAAAAACATAAGTATGAGTAAGAGAAGTAGGAAGCCCAAAAAGCAGTATAATTAAGTATAGCTATAAAAATGAGTCAAGGGATTCACAAAGTGAAAGGATGTAAGGTAAGACAACATATACACTAAAATGTGGGTGGGAGAGGAATAAATATTTAGTGTTCTTAGAATGGGTTTAATTTAAAGCAACAATCAACTTAATATAGACTGTTATCTGCATGAGATGTTATATATAAACCTAATGGTAACCACAAATGAAAAACTGATAATAGATATGAAAAAAAATATAAAGAGAAAAGAATCCAAATATATTACTAAAGAAATCCAGCATACCATGAGAGAAGAGGACAAGAGAAGAAAAAAATAAAGAACTATAAAACAACCAGAAAACAAATAACAAAATGGCAATAAATGCATGTCTATCAATACTAACTTTGAATGTAATGGACTAAACACTCCAATCAAAAGACAAAGACTGATAGAATAGGTAAACAAATAAGACTCATTTATAATCTGTCTATAAGAGACACATGTCAGACCCAAAGACATATGAAGACTGAAAGTAAAGGGATGGAAAAACTTTTACCATGCAAATGTAAGTGAAAAGAAAGCCTGAGTATCAACACTTGTATCAGACAAAGTAGACTTCTTTTTTTAAGATTTTGTTTATTTATTTGACAGAGAGAGACACAGCTAGAGAGTGAACACAAGCAGAGAGAGTGGGAGAGGGAGAAGTAGAACTCCTGCTGAGCAGGGAGCCCGATATGGGGCTTGATCCCAGGACCTGATCCAAAGGCAGTCACTTAATGACTGAGCCACCCAGCCACCCCCAAAATAGACTCTAAGATAAAGACTGTAAAAATAGACAAAGAAGGACACTACATCTGATAAAGGAGACAATCTGATAAGAAAATATAACAATTGTAAATATTGATGCACCCAACATGGGAGCACACAAATGCATAGGCCAGCTAAAAACAAGCATAAAGGAAGTAATAGATAGTAATACAATAATAATAGGGGACTTTAACACCCCATTGACATCAACAAATAGATCTTTCAGACAGAAAATCAACAAGTAGTGGCTTTGAATGACACATTGGACCAGATGGACTTAATAAATATATTCAGAAAATCCTATTCTAAAACAGCAGAGTGCACATCCTTTTGGAGTGCACATTGAACATACTCCAGGATAGATCACAACTAAGACATCATACAAGCTTTAACAAATTCTTCAAGACTGAAATTATACCATGCATCATGATGTGTCAACCAAGAAATCAAAGAGGAATTAAAAAAAAAAATACAGGGAGACAAATGAAAATGAAAACACAGCAGTTTACAAGCTTTGGGAATCAGCTCAAGTTCCCTTCTAACAGAGAAGTTTATAGCAATACACGGCTACTTCAAGAAGCAAGAAAAACCTCATATAACCCAGTCTGACACCTAAAGGAACTAGAAAAAGAACAAACAAAATCCAAAACTAATGAAATAAATTAATAAGTTATAGCATAAATAAATAAAATAGAAAGAAACAAATAATAAAATAGCACAGATCAATGAAACCAGGAGCTTATTCTTTGAAAGGATCAACAAAATTGATGAACCCTTAGACAGAGTCATCAAAAACAAACAAAACAAAAACAAAAACCCTGAGAGGACTCAAATAAAATCAGATATGAAAGGGAGAAATAACACTAGCACTACAGAAACTCGAAGGATTATAAGAGAATATTATGAAAAATTATATGCCAGAAAATTGGACAACTTACAAGAAGTGGATAAATTTCTAGAAACAAATAGCCACTGAAACAGAAAGAAATAGGAAGTTTGAACAGACCGATTAAGAGCATGAACTTGAATCAGTAATCAAAGTAACCAAAAACAAGAGTCTAAGACCAGATGGTTTCAAACATAAATTCTGCCAAACTTTTTAAAGAAGAATTAATACCTATTTTTCTCAAACCTTTCCACAACAACGAAGAGGAAGAAAAGCTTCTCAATTCATTCTGTGAGGCCAATATTACCCTGACACCAAAACCATATAAAGACACCACAAAATGAGAACTATAGATGAATATCTCTGGTGAATATAGATGCAAAACTCCTCAACCAAATAATATCAAACAATACATTTTATCCAACAATACATTTTAAAAAATCATTTATCACAATCCAGTGAGATTTATTATTGGATTGCAAGGGTGGTTCAGTATTTACAAATCATTTCAACAGATGCAGAAAAAGCACTTGACAAAGTACAACATCCATTCACGATCAAAAAACTAAACAAAACTAACAAAACCCAAAACCACAACAAAGTAGGTTTAACAAGAACATATTTTAACGTAATAAAGGCCATGTATGAAAAACCCCACAGCTAACTTCAAACTCAATAGTGAAAACTGACAGCTTTCCCCCTAAGATCAGTAATAAGACAAGGATGTCTACACCCACTTTTATGCAACCTAATATTGGAAGTTAGACCCACAGCAATCAGATAAGGAAAATAAATAAAAGATATCTAAATTGGTAAAAAAGATGTAAAACTTTCACTATTTGTAGATGACATGATGCTATATATAGACTCCACCAAAAAACAATTAGAACTGATAAATGAATTTGGTAAGGTTGTGGGATACAAAATCAATATAGAGAAATCTATATGTATTTCTCTATAATAGTGCATTTATATATGCTAATAATGAAGTAGCAGGAAGGAAAATTAAGAAAACAATCTCATTTGCAATTGCACCAAAGATGATAACCTAGAAGCAAAAGATTAAAGATTAAAGAAGTAAAAGATTACGTAGTAGTAAACTTAACCAAGGAAAGATCTGTACTCTGAATATAAAACATTGATCAAAGAAATTGAAAATGACACAAACAAATGGAAAGGTATTCCATGCTCATGGATTGGAACAACAAATATTATTAAAATGCCCATACTACCCAATGTAATCTACACATTTAATGCAATCCCTATCAAAATATCAATAGCATTTTTCTCAAAATATCTTAAAATTGTATGGAACCTCCAAAAGACTCCAAATAGCTAAAGCAATCTTGAAAAAGAACAAAGATGGAGGTATCACAATCCCAGATTCCAAGCTATACTACAAAGCTGTAATAATCAAGACATTATGGTACAGGCATAAAATAGACACATAGATGAGTGTTACAGAATAAAGAGCCCAGAAATAAATCCACAATTATATGGCCAATTAATCTTTGACAAAGGAGGCAAGAACACGCAATGCAAAAAATATCTTCAACAAATGGTGTTGGGAAGCTACATGCAAAAGAATGAAAGTGGGCCACATTATACACCGTTTAGAAGGATAAACACAAAGTGGACTAAGGACCTAATTGTGAGACCTGAGTCAATAAGGAATCAATAAAGCAGAGAGCACAGGCAGTAATCTCTTTGAATTGGCCATAGACACATTTTTCTAGATATGCCTCCTGAGGCGAGGGAAACAAAACCAAAAATAAACTTTTGGGACTACGTCAAAATAAAAATCTTCTGCACAGCAAAGGAAACACCAATAAGACTAAAAGGGAACCTACACAGGATGCCTGGGTGGCTCAGTCAGGTAAGCATCTGCCTTCCAGTCTGGTCATAATCTCATCCTGCTGGGATCAAGTCCTACACTGAGCTCCTTGTCGGCAGGGAGCCTGCTTCTCCCTCTGCCTGCTGTTCCTCCTGCTTGTGCTTTCTCTCTCTTTCTCTGGCAAATAAATAAATAAAATCTTTAAAAAAGGGAATCTACT
The DNA here is from genome assembly GCF_009829155.1 of Mustela erminea. Lineage (NCBI taxonomy): Eukaryota > Metazoa > Chordata > Mammalia > Carnivora > Mustelidae > Mustela > Mustela erminea. The sequence continues at coordinate 58,333,169 of NC_045625.1, forward strand.
TAATGAGAGATGTTATTTTCAAATGACATGTTCAATAAAGGTTTAGTGTCCAAAATGTATAAAGAACCTATACAACTAAACATCTAGAAAACAAATAAACCAGTTAAAAATAGGCAAGAGACATGAACAGACATTTTCCCCTAGAGGACCTCCAGATGGCCAATAGACAGACACATGATAAGATACTCAGTGTCGCTAATCATCAGGGAAATGCAAGTCAAAATCACAATGAGATATCACCCCACACTGTCAGAATGGTTAAATTAAAGAACACAAGAAATAATAAGTATTGGTGAGGATGTGGATAAAAAGGAACCTCTGTGCACTGCTGGTGGAATGCAAACTGGTACAGCCACTTGGAAAATAGGATGGCGGTTCCTCAGAAAATTAAAGATAGAATTCCCATATTATCCAGAAATTTCACTACCTGGTATTTACCCAAAATATATGAAAACACTAATTTGAAAAGATATATGCACCATTATGTTTATTGCAGCATTGTTTACAATAGCCAAATTATGGAAACAACCCAAGCGTCCATCAATAGATGAATAGATAGAGAAGAGGTGATATGTACACCCATGGGCATACTACTCAGCCATAAAAAAGCATGTAGTCATGCCGTTTGCCCTTACGGCAAAATCTAATCTTGCCCTGAGTAGATTAGAGAGTACAATGCTAAGCAAAAGAAGTCGGTCAGGGAAAGACCAATATCATATGGTTTCATTCACATGTGGATTTTTTTTAAAGATGTATTTATTTGTTTGACAGAGAGAGAGATCACAAGTAGGCAGAGTGCCAGACAGAGGGTGGGGGGTGGGGGAGCAGGCTCCCTGGTGAGCAGAGAGCCTAACGTAGGGCTCAATCCCAGGACCCTGAGCTGAAGGCAGAGGCTTAACCCACTGGGCCTCCCAGGTGTCCCTCACATGTGGAGTTTAATAAAACAAATAAACAAAGGGGAAAAAAATAAACAAACCAAGAAACACTCTTAACTATAGAGAATAAATAGATGGTTACCAGAGGGGAGGTGGGTGGGGGGATGGGTAAAAGAGGTGCTACAGATTAAGAGCACACTTACAGTGATGAGGACTGGTAATGTATAGAATTGTTGCATCCATATATTGTACATCTGAAACTAATATAACTGAATTGTAATTTACTGAAGTTAAAACTTAAACAATAATTCAAGAATGTAAACACACAAGAGAATTTGGGAGAAGTTAGATTTTCAATGAATCAGTTTATTTTGATATGTGAATCATAAATAACCACTTTAAATGAATCATCATAACAGTTCGGTGATGCTATTTGCCCAGCCACCACTAAATCAATAGAAGGATTTTTGTCAAAGCATGAGAATGTTTTTTCTATATATATAGATTTGTGACTGAGTGTGTGTGTGTGTGTGTGTGTGTGTGTGTGTGTACACACTAAAAAGCAATTCCTTTTTTCACAGGATATAATTCAAATTAATTAAGGCTTATGTTTCAATGTACCTTTATATTACAAGTAGTGCTTTATTTTCTAAACTTTAAATCCTCATAATTGTGAAGATTTGGTCTTTTGCTGTTTTTAGAAGCTTCTTGTTACAGAAAATCCAAAATACAAAAGTAAAAAAGTTTACACAGTGTAAAGCAAAGCTACTCACCCCATTATGATAGACCCCTTACTGCTTGTTCCAAACCTGATATAACTGATATAATTCTATGTGACTTTAGGAATGTCTTTTAAGCTTTGTGAAACTCAAGTTCCTCATCTGAATAATAATGACTTTTATGAGCACTGTGGATTCAATTATGTAACATGTAGAATTACCAGGCATTCTTTCTTTTTTTTTTAAAGATTTTATTAACTTATTTGACAGATAAAGATTGTATTTATTTATTTGACAGGCAAAGAGTCAGGCAGAGAGTGAGGAGGAAGCAGCCTCCCTGCTGAGTAGAGAGCCTGATGCAGGGCTCCATTCCAGGACCCTGGGATCATGACCTGAGCCAAAGGCAGAGGCTTAACCCACTGAGTCACCCAGGCACCCCACCAGGTGTACTTTCTAATACATAATTTTATCTCACATGTTACCTTTCCCTCCCAACCTCTGCTCCCTGCACTAGCTTTAATACAGTGGTTGTTTATGTTTAGTGGGCATACAGGGTAGGAAGAGGCTTACAGATCTAGAGAACGGCCTACTTTATTTTCCTTTAAATGACTTAAACTTGGCTTATATTCTAATGTTTAAGGGTGTCTATCTACATTGATTTGTTGCCATAATGCTATAAGAGTAATGAAAGTGGCTAACAAAGTAGTGTAGTGCATGCAATTCTCAAAGTAACTCAGGGTCACCATTAATATCTACAACTTAGAAATAATAAAAATAAGGCAAAGGGTGGTTGAGACATTGTCCAAGAGTGTCCGGATAATCCACAGGCCCCAGGTTGTCTGATTATGGAAACTGACTCAAAGATTAAACTTCCCAGGCTCTCCACACTACACTCTCTGCAGAGAGTACCACACAGGGAAGATTTCCACCTTTGGAATCATGTGTAGGGTCAAATCCTCAGACTGCTGTCTCTTATCTTTGATCTTGAGTCTCTAAATTTCTCTAGGACTCTCCAATCTATGTAAAATGAGAGTAGCTTTTATAAGAATGTATTGAAGCAGTATACTTAAGTGTTTTGCTCATTACTTGGTACAGTGTAAGTGAGGAGTGTTAGCCATTTCTGTTAATGGTTAGAAGCACCTATTGTCCTTTCTGCTTCTAAGTTCTCTCTATAACATTCATAGTTGTGTGTGTGTGTGTGTGTGTGTGTGTGTGTGTGTATGAATCTTTTCCTCTCCTCTGTCATTCTCAGGAATGATTAATACTAACCGAAGAAGCCTGCAACCAAAATAGAACATTATTCAGATACTGGACTTATCCTAAAAGCCCATGGGAAGCCAGTGTTAGGTGAAGGAAGGAGAGCACACAGTGGAACAATATAGTGTTGCTTCTCCTTATGCCAGTAGGATCCCAAAGGGTCTCTGCATCTCTTTAGCATAACATATGGGGTCCTTCTCAACTGGTTGGTTTACAAATTTGATGGCATCCACTAACATTTCCTGCAATCTCAACCCATACTGAGCTGCCCCTCTTCTGCTAATCTAGGACTACCTATCTAATTTTTATTCCTATCTTTCAGTTTCTTCCTCTGTTCTCATGTAGTCTCCGATGCAAATACCATTTCTTCTTAAAAGACTTTCCTATTCCCCTTTTTAAATCTACTTGTTCCAACCATCTTAAAACAGAACCGACACCTCTCCTTCCTCAACTGAGATTTCACAGCACTTATTCTTAACTCTTTGGCTCTATATTTCCAGAAAAAATTGTTTCTATTTTTAAGGCCAGTTTCCCAGGGTCTACCCAGATCTGAGAGAATTTGCTAATTTAGACCCCATCTGTGTGAGCATATACACACGTGTGCCTATTTGAGGATATTTTGCAAATCACAAAATTTGTCTAAATTTACATAATGTTGAAATAAGTCTTTAAGACCATTACTGAATTAGATGTTCCAAAACCAAAATAGGACATGGATTTTTGTTAACATCGCACGTGTTCATTGACATATTTTTACTTAAATAACCAAATAAAGGGGGGGGACCAAAATAAAAGTTTACTATTTACTTGCTCACATTTCAAATGAAATGTAGATTTGGTTAACTCAGATCTCAGAGTATACCTTTTCATTATACCTTCTGGTTTAAATACACATCATACAAATTCCATTGTTACACTACACAAACTAAGCTTTCATTGTTCTTCATTATGTTCTTAGAATGGATCACTTTGATCATATTCACTTACAAGCAAGAGATGAGAACTGACTTTCTCCTGAAGAAATGTAAATATAATCTAGCTTGCTATGCGATTTGATTAGATTTAAGAACTAAAACTATACATTTTAAAACTAAAATAAGGCTGTTTAAGGTTCTATCAGAAAACAAGTTTTACCCCACTCCTAACCTTCATCACGAGGATTTTCTCAAAACCATTATGAATTGTGTTTAAGGTATAATTTTCTCCTTTATTCCCATTTCCTTGTGGGCCTCTTCTAAATTTTACCCTGCGTCTTCAATACTATGTTGAATTATCCAGAAAGAAGATTTTCTCACTTCTTTTCATTTGAGCTTCTATTTCTAAATCATGAAAAACATTGACCCCATGACCCATATCTGTCTCAAACATATCACATTTTAAAGTAGAGACATTAATGTTTCCCTAATGTTACCCTAACCCTTTCCTTTCTGTCTTGGTAGTGATTAAATATTGGATAGCTGAACTCCTTCACTTCCAAATTAAATTCCATGTTAGCTTGTTCACTGCTGTAGTTCTCAGTTTGAGAAACTGAATTTGAGTCCCCAGTTGAAGAGACTAGATATCTCTCAGATTCTGTTTCCAACACTGCACAGGCACCTGGTGTGCCTGCAACCAAACCCAAGTTTGTATGCCCAATGTGCCAGTTGATGTGCCACTCTCAGTGGAAGCCAGTCACTGAGACCTGAGTATCCAGCAAGGAAAGGGCTTGAGACAAAGACAGACAAGAGATCAGAGGGTGAGCCTCAATTCCTCTTCACCCAATTTAGATTAGAGCAAGTTTTTATAATCCTAAGGGTTAGAGTTGTATACATATTGATGAAAATGGTGGGAAAACTCATGACTATTCATGAGAAAAAGTGGAACATATGCTTTGAGCAAGTCTGTAGCACATTCCATGTTTAGTTTGGGGTGGAGACAACATTAAAATGAGGCAAAATTCAGCCTCTTGCATCAGGAGGTCAGGAGAGGCACTATGGACTCTGAGAGCAAATATATACTGGATGGGGTTTTGAGTTCCTTATCTCAGGAAAGGATGCAGGGCGTTGCTTGTTCATAGCCTGTGACCACATCAGTGACCTTCATTTGTGTCAGTCCGGCCACTGCGGAGACAGCTAGCGCATTTGTGAGTGGGGTCTGAAAAGAAACAATAGTTGAATGGGGAGAAATAGGTCTCTGAAAAACAAGTTTTAAATTTGTTAGTCGTAACTTTATTAACCTCATGGCGCACAGTTTCACACATTTGAGCAAATGTAGTTTAAATAAGCTCTGATAAGCCATTAATGTCTTACTAATGCCCATATAAGTGGAAACATAGGAACACCACTTGCTTGTCCTCATGGTAAGCAGAATCCTTTTGAGATTAAGAACTTCACTCTAACCTAAAATGTTTATGAACCCACATGTGTAGTCTTTAATGTTGATGAATGCTTTGGCAGGTTTCTAATTGACACTGGTCAAATTTTGCAGAGTACCCTCCAAGAACTAGTTGAAACCACAGGGTTATTTCTTTATACATAAACTCTAAATCCTTTACATGATAACAGCTTTGTCTTTCTTGATCTGGACTTCAGGTTTTCATTACCAAAAAATAATTTCTTTCCTTACTTTCTCCTGAAAATATTTAAATATCAACCAGCTTGATTTAATCAAAATTCAATTTCTTGATTGCATAATTTATGCTGCCTTTTTGCATGGCAGTGAGCTCCATACTGACAAATATGCCAATTTCTGAGATGCAGCTACTCTATCTATTCCCCTGATTTATTTAATGATACTATAGTCTAGTTTTTTATCACAATCCAATTATTTTCATTGAAGGAATTAAAATGTCAAACATAAAAAAATGGATAGAAGGCAGAGGTTAATTATAAAAGAGACAACTATGTAAACATACAGGTATTTCTTTTTTCTCAGAGCCCATAGTACCCCCATTATTGTTAATGGGACTTACAGGCACCCACTGAGTGGCAAATAGACTTAGAATATTAAATCTTGGTAATCAGCAGTAATGGAAAATTAGGTGTACACAATTCAGTTTAATGGAGTCAAGAGAGTTCTTTTTAAATTTATCTGAATTTGACAGAGCATGTTAATTTTGTTGTATTAAATGTTTATGAAAGTATTAAAAAAGACATTAAATATGTCTGACTTGTTTTCTTGCTAACTTATAAATTTGATTTGTCTGATTGCAATAGAGAATAAGAGATCTATTCTGTAGGATTTTGAGGTACCATTTAAATGTTGCACACCATTTTATTGCCCTGATATATTCTTATCTTTCTGTTCTGATGCATAAGTCTATACATCCTCATTCAGTTGGTTTACTCAAGTTATGAGTTATTACATTTCAAAAAATTACATTGACCTTTTTTTCTCCTGTGGTGAACAATTTTTATTAACCTCTTAGGTTTCAACCACAACTTTCATAAGTAAGATTAAGTGGAAATCAGAAACAGTTTGCATGTATAATATTAGCCAGTGAGAGCTTGAACTTTGTGGAATTAGATGGGAATATATATAACACCTAGAGCTTAGAATACCCAAGGCATGCAGAGTAAAGGGACATATAATGCTGGGTGGGGGAGGAGAGGAAAGATGGGATGAGGCAGAGAGAAGGGAGAGACGGACGATTAAGAATAGAAGTTAGAACCGTTGAGATTTCTTTAAAATTTAGCATTTAATTAGAAATATATTAGTGTTCTTCTTTTCTAATAACATTTGTCAGCAAGCTGACCAAGGTCAGATGCACTAACTCTCTGCATCACATCTATTCACGTGTTAGTCACTAGACTTATTACCTCCGTAAGACATACCATATGAGATTAAACTTGAATGGCTCAAAATTATACAACCAATTACCTTCATCTTCAATTACAGTGACCAATAACACATTTGTTAGCCTGACCCCTGGTGGCAAGAGTAGCAGCAGGCATGACCACAAGCTCTATGAGCTAGCTAATTGTGGAGAGTGTGTTTTGGTTAAAAATATCAGACTGTAGGGTCTCCTGGGTGGCTCAGTCAGTTAAGCATCTGGCTCTTGATCTCAGCTTGGGTCTTGATCTCAGTGTTGTGAGTTCAATTCCAGCAATGGGCTCCCCCTGGGTGTGGAAACTACTTAAATAATAAATAAATATTCATATATGACTATATATTCATATATGTATATATGCACACATATGTGCGCATATATACACATATATGTATATGCGTATGTATACATACATATATACGTGTATATGTGTGTGTGTGTGTGTGTGTGTGTGTGTGTGTGTATTCAGACTATTTGGTAGGCGGTGAAATATACAGGGCCTCTTGTTGGACAGTTGAGACTGACAGAAGATGAAGGACTTAGATTAGTGGTTCTTATACATTTCTTTTCCTGGCTTCATATAATACACCTGTGAAGAATAGCATATTACATTATGTCATACCATATGCACATGCCAAGAGAGATACTAATTAGATACTAATTACATAAATTAGTATCAAGACTGACATCTCTGGAAGTGGGCATATTAGAATTACAGGGGATATATCACTTCCACTTCTTATTGCCAAATACCAGCTATTTTTTCCACCCAACTCTAGGGCAAGAAGGCACTTTACTTTGAGCCTAGGAGGTTAAGTGTCAGAAATGTTCCAAGAAGAACATGGGTGACAACCGTCATCTCTGAGAAAGCAGGCTTACAATGAGGAGTCTAGAGGACCCAGACAAGATGAAAAGGGCAAAGGTTCTGCCTCTATCTGCATATGTATATCTGCATTTGAATGATAACTTTTAGATGAAACTGAAAAGTGTAGGAATACAGGCAATAGTTTGTAAAGACCATTTTCTGAATATTTTTGCTTAATATTTGAAAGAATTGTGCTCCACAAACAAACTGGAGCACAAAAAGAGAGCAAGTGTGTGCACAATCTAATATGCTGAGCCCCCTTTCACTTTTATAATAGAGTACTTATCTACTATGTATCATAAGTTAAGCTGAATAGATAGAAGAAAAATATTCACTTTAGAAATATTACTTCCCTTATTCTTAATTATTCTTTAATTATTCTCTTATTCTCAGTTATCTCATTTGAGATATTTATTCTCATTTATTCTCAATTAGCGTATCTTCTAATCACCTTACCTACATTTTTTGGGTGTCTTAAAATGAACCTTAGTAATAGAGCCCTTTTCTTCCACAGGATTAATTGACCGATTACAAATTTGAGATATATTTTACATCCCCAGTCCCTCTTTGCTTTGTTTATGGTTTTAGAAAACTAAATGTTCCACTTTTTTGAAAAGCTACTACTGCTACTAGCAGCAGATGGGCTGAAGTTTACTTCTACCTACTTCTAAGGTACTCTTCTTAATTCTAAAACATTTTCTTTTTTTAAATTTTTATTTAAATTTTAGTTAATTAACATACAGAGCAATATTGGTTTCAGGAGTAGAATTCGGTGATTCCATCAGTAACATACAACACCGAGTGCTCTTCACAAGTGCCCTCTTTCATACCTATCACCCATCTAGCTCATCTCCCACCCCACCCCCTTCATCCATCAACCCTCAGTTTGTTCTCTATCATGAAGAGTCCCTTATGGTTTGTTTCCTCTCCCTTCCTCCCCAACTTCCCATATGTTCCTCTGCTTTCTTAAATTCCACATATGAGTGAAATCATGCGGTAATTGTCCTTGTTTAATTTTGCTTAGCATAATACATTCTAGCTCCACCCATGTCATTGCAAATGATAAGATTTCATTCTTTTTGATGGCTGAGTGATATTCCATTGTGTGTGAGTATGTATACACTGTGTGTGTGTGTATATACACTCACACACACAACACAGCTTCATTATCCATTTACCAATTAATGGACATTTGGGCTCTCTCCATAGTCTGGATATTGTTGATAATGTTACTATAAACATTGGGGTGTATGTACCCCTTTGAATCTGTATTTTTGTATACTTTGGGTAAATACCTACTAGTGCAAGTGCTGAATTGTACGGTAGTTCTATTTTTAGTTTCTTGAGGAACCTCCATACTGTTCTCCAGAGTGATTGTTCCAGTTGGCATTCCTGCCAACAGTGTAAGAGGATTCCCCTTTCTCTACAACCTCACCAACACCTGTTGTTTCCTATGGTGTTACTTGTAGTCACTCTGAGAGTTGTGAGGTATTATCTCATTGTGGTTTTGATTTGTAATTCCGTGATGATGAGTGAGGTTCAGTATCTTTTCATGTCTCTGTTAGCCATCTGGATGCCCTCTTTGGAAATGTATCTATTTGTGTCTTCTGCCTATTTCTTAACTGGGTTCCTTGTTTTTTGGGGTGTTGAATTTGATAACATCTTTATATATTTTGGATACTAATCCTTTATCAGATATGTCATTTGCAAATATCTTCTCCCATTCCATAAGATGTTTTTTAGTTTTGTTGTTGTCTAAAACATTTTCTCTGGAATTCTTTGAAAGTACTGGTAGAAGCACTGCCAGGTATTATTACTATATATCTTCCACTAGTAATTGCTTTTGGATTTGGTACAAGCTGTGACTTCTGAATTTCATTATGATTATTTTTTGGTAACTGGTCATCAGATTTGTACTATACACAGTTTACTTTATCACTTCACTTGATTCTCATATTAATAGAACATTCCTTTATGCTCAGGTTTGCATTCCTGCTATTTGCTGCGCTCTCTATCATAATATTTATCATACAAGTGAATTAAGCAATCATCATTGGGGTAAAACAATATTTTGTTCAGGCTTTAACCCACAACATAGAGTACAGTGCCTATTACATGGTAGGTTTCATTTAATGTTTGTTAAATGAACCCTTACTAATGCTTTTAGAAATTTTAAACCTTTTGTGAGAGTGGGTTAAGTTTGTCATATTTTCCCTGAGTGAATTTTTTTTTTTGTAAAAAGTACATTGGAAATCATATTTACTCCCAATTTCAGTTATTTAAGATCACAGTTTCAGCAAGTATAATGTCTACTGTTTGCCAAATGAAGAATAGATGAAGGCATGTCTGCTGTGTCTCAGGTTTCTTTGGTTTTGAAATTTCTAATTCTAGATTTTGGTATGGAATAGAAGATAAATATGGTAATAGTTATAGTTGGGAAGAGAGTGTTACTGCCTGTGAGATGTTTACATACACAAAGTATAAATATATATGAATATATGAGTGATACCAGACAGTCATTGAACCCAACTTTTGACTGCATTAGTGGAAGGCAATATTGGTGTTATATATTACTATTTTTAAAAAATATTTTATTTATTTATTTGACGGAGAGAGATCACAAGTAGGCAGAGAGGCAGGCAGAGAGAATGGGGGAAGCAGGCTCCCCACTGAGCAAAGAGCCTAACGTAAGGCTCAATCCCAGGACCCTGAGACCATGACCTGAGCTGAAGGCAGAGGCTTAACCCACTGAGCCATACAGGTGCCCCAATGGGGGGTTTCTGAGATAAAATAAGACTAAGTTCTCAAGAATATTAATCTTAGGCAATAACAAGTAAATGCATGCATACTTTAATCCATAACAATTATATAAGTTAATGTCAAAATAGTTAACATAGTTCCTATCTTGACATTTTTGCTCCCATCTCTGCATTAAGATATATGCTCCATAAACATCTATGTGTTTGCTGTTCCTAGAACACACCATAATGCTTCTAATCTTCCTACTATTGAGCATGCTGTCTTTTCTACCCAGAATGTCCTCTCTGCTTTTACCATCTCCCTGCTTAGTATGTTAAAAACTCCCATCAGGTTAGGGTGTCACATGTTCTTGTGTTACCATGTATATATATCTCTCTTATCACATTATACTATTCTACATGTCTCTGCATTGCCCTTCTCCTATTATGCTATATTATATTTACTTTTCTACTTAATGTGAGTTTTAAGAGAAATGATCATGTCTTACTCATCTTACTGTCCTAGACCTGTAAGTCAGTAATGCTGAATAAATGAAAAGATAGATTTAAAAATGCCTCCATATTTATTGTAGTGAAATTCTCACTGTAGGGGGAACACTGGGATTATCCTGACTCTTCATGTTAGGCAAATGAGGCTCAGTGATAGTTGCAGGAATGCATCAGGATTTTAAAAAATCTGGATTAATATGACTCTATATAATATGGTAGAATAAGGTATAAGCGGACACACAACTCAAGCAGTAAATCATTGACACTCTAAAGCATTATATATTTCCCTATTTTAGTGTCTGCAGAAAAATGATAGTGTGGACATACTTTTGGTTTCAGGTATATATCTGCATCCAATGGGATTTTCAAAATAATCTCTTGACTTTTATTCAGAATTGTGTTAATTTTACTCTGTTTTTGTTTTAGTATTTAAGATGGACTGTAAAGATAAAAGGATAAAGTCCTTATCAGACATGAAGAGAAGAGTAATGTTATACCAGAGTGCCTCATGGCCATAATTGACCAATCTTCTTCTTTTCCCACACGGGAATATAAATTCACTTCTGCAGAAAAAAAAATTCTTTTTAATATACATCAGATCTTTTTAATATACATCAGATCTTAAAGTTTAAGAAGAATGGGAAAACACAGGGTGACGATTTCAATTTCAATACAAGTGTTAGAAGTGTGGCAACAATGGTATTTTGTAAAAGGAACATAAGTATAGGCTAGATGAGCTTACTATTCATTTCCCCAACCCAGAGGTTCTGTTAATCAAATACATCATTTCCATATAGAAGTATCATAGAAATTATAGGTTGAATTTAGGAGAATTAGTTTCAAGCAGAAAACCTGGATTTTTAACTTTTCACATAGGACCCCTCTGTTTTTCCTTGCAACTAAATGTAAATTAGAGTTTAAAATGTAAATAAAATACTTGTTCATGGAACTAACCAATACATTTTATATAAACTGCCCTTCTCCGAATGCCTTCCATTGTGATTGTTTTCACCTCAAAACATAAACTGATTCAAGTTAACATGGGGCTTCTGATGAGCCTTTTATGCTGTTAAGCTCTTTGATTTTTACATTTTACTTCCAATCTTTTTTGCAAATTCCACATTTTTATGTAAATGACCTTCCATTTGCTTACATTATCATAGCTCCCTAACTGAATTGTGGAAACAAACCAAAGAGGCAATACTTTTCCTTATAATTCAGAATATTGGACATTTTTGCTAAAAGTGAACTCAGGAAGAAATTATTCTTATAAAGAGGGGATTAGATTGTCCTTTACAGACCACAAATACTGATGAAACAACTAGAGAAAAATAATCTGTGTTTACACTACCAGAAACTTCTACCAGGCAGATAGAAATGCTGGACTAAAGAACAACCTCTGCAGAAAAACCACACTCCACAATGTGTTCTAATGAGTGCGTGGGTTTCTCTTTAAGGCAGATCTACTAAAGATGTACAATCATCTGCTCTCACTTTTCTCTTGTTTTTAACCCATCTGCTCAACTCTGGTCCTTACATCCAGCTACCTGATAACTATTCAGCCTGGATAATTTGCATTTCTTATTCCAAGACCCAAGCTAAGCTCATTAACTTCCAAGTCTGCTCTTCCTGCTATCTTTCTAATTTATTTAATACCACCCATCTCTAGTCACCAGTCTCAAATGTCTTTGATCCGACCTTGTTTTCCCTGCTCCTTGTTCTCCGTACCTATCCAACCACCCGTGCTGCCCTCCCTCACCCATGTTGTCACTAGATTCCATTGTCTTGCTTGCTTTCTTCCAATTGACCTTCTCTGATTTCTTTAACTCAATGTACTTCATGTCATATAATTCAGAAAATTGAACTTCATTATTGTTACCCCTGTACTCTATGAACTTTGTGTTCAAGACCATCTAATCGTATTTTTGATGTATCTTTATAATGTCCTCTCCTGGGTGCCTGTGTGGCTTAGTCATTAAGTGTCTGCCTTTGGCCCAGGTCATGATCCCAGGACCCTGGGATCCAGCTGCTCAAAGCCTGCTTCTCCCTTTCCCACTCCCTCTGTGTGTATTCCCTCTCTCAGTATCTCTCTGTCCAAAATAAATAAATAAATAAATAAATAACTCTTAAAAAATAATGTTCTCCCCCAATATTTCACATCCCTATACTTTATACTTTGGTTAAATTGGGCTGTTTATTGGTCCCTGTGCAATTATTCTATTTTATATCTTTATCTATTATAAATCTTTGTTAGGAGCCTAATATGCCTTTCTTTGCCTAATCCTATTTCCAGATGATATTTCACCGGTAACATTTTTTCTTGCTCAAACACAATTGTCTTCAAAAATTGTGCCTGCAATTTTGAAATTTACATCATTGAACATTAACAAACAAAACATGATTTTTTTTTTCACTTAGGCTTGCATTTGCTGATATTATCTTTGCCATAGCAGTTTAGTTTGGGTTAGTAACACTATTCTGAATGAACTTAAAAAACATTTTTTGGAGAATAATTATACATTTTGGAGTTATGAGACATTGTAGACTTTTGTTGCTCTCATTTTTTCTTGTGTTACTAGTCATTTTTTGAGGTTGGTTTGTTACACAATTATTCTATAGTTAATACTTGTTTTAATGTCCCCATATATGTCTATCAGTATTTCCCACCCATCCCTCCTTGCATTGCTCGCTTTCTCTGCCTCTTTAATGTCCTTGCTACATGCTCTTTCTCCAGTGAGATTTCCTTCATAATAAATTTCCAGGGTGTGTGTGTGTGTGTGTGTGTGTATTTTGTGAAACACCTTTTATTTTACTCTTGTACAACAGATACCTGGGTACAAAATTTGAGATGATCTTATCTTTTCTCAAGCACATTAAAAATATTTCTGTTCCTATATTCTTCACATAGTTGAAAAATATGTTAGTTTTGTTATATCTTTGTATGTCAAGGATATTTACAAATATTCATAACTAATATCGTCATCACAGTAGTCTAAGTTGACATTGCAGTGCACCTCCATATGGACACCATTCTGCTTTATCCTCCTTGTCCTTCCCAAATTTGAAGAGCTATGTCTTTTGACCATTCTAGAAAACATAGAGGCCATTATATTCTTAAAATTTCTTTCACTTTTGTCCTAGTAAAACTCCTGTGAAACATCAAAGCACCTTTTTTTTTTTAATCCAGCTGTTAATATCCCTTTACTTTCATATTTTATCTCTTTCTGAAATACTTAGAATTAGGTTTACCTTCTATTTCACTATACTTGGGAATTATCTAAGTGGCTTTTCACTTTTTAAAAAATTTTTTTAAAAAAGTTCTATATCCACAGAATATTCATGAAGATTGTATGAGAATTCCCATATACCCTACATTGAGTTCTCCATTAACATCTACATTAGTATGGCACATTGTTATGATTAATAAACCAATATTGACACATTAGTAATTGAAGTCCATATTTTAAAAATTATTTATTTGAGAAAGAGAGAGAGAATGAGTTGGGATGGGGCAGAGGGAAAGAATCTCAAACAGACTCCCCCACCCCATCTTCCTGCTGCCAATGAGTGCAGAGCCTGATGCTGGAGCTGATCCCACAACCCTGAGATCATGACCTGAGCCAAAATCAAGAGTAAGAACCCAACCCAGTGAGCCACTTGAACTCACAACCCAGAACTCAAGACCTGAGCTGAAATCAAGAGTCAGACAATTCACCTACTGAGCCACTCAGGGGCCCCTCTTATTTGTTCTTATTATCATACAACTACATTTTTATTGTTTTTTATTACTGAAATATAGTTGACATGTCAGTTTCAGGTGTACAATACAGTGATTTGGCAATCCTATAATTACTAAATGCTCATCATGACAAGTGTAGTTATTATCTGTCACCATACAACATTATTAGAGTATTATAGACTATATTCTCCATGCTGTACTTTTTATCCCAGTTATTTTACAACGTTTAATCCTTGAGTATTCATAGTCTTTCTATAAACTCTCCCTTGTGAAAGTTTATATCAACATGTGTTGTGTAATCTTGGATTATGCACTAATGTTGGTGGAGATTTATTTTTGAAAATATTTTATGGTTTTCACTTATGAGGCATCTTAAAGAGAAGAATGCTCTTTGTCTCTGCTAAGATTCACATGAGTATTAACTGCTTTGTAACATTTTGTTTGTTATTTTCTATTTGTAAGGTCCTTCTGGCTAATAAAAACAAGTTTTGTACTTTCCTCTGGTTAATGGGAGCAATCCCTCTTAAACGTTTCTGTAGTTGATGAGAGTAATACCTCTTAAACATCTATTTTTTTAACTAAATGTATAGCTGCTCATGAACTTCAGCCTTCTATCAAGTTCCAAAACCAGCTTCCCACCTAATCTGAGCCTAGGGCTTTATCTTTTGTCCTGTTTTGACTCTTAACTGGCTGGAAACATGGACTTTTCATCATCTGTGGGTAGTTATACCTACTTTTCTTTACATTTTCATCTAACTTGCATTTTACGTTGATATTCTAATTAATAAATTTGTGTTTTCTCTTGTTGTATGGAAGAGGTTTGGCTGCTTAGTTGCTGGAAAGTAAAAATCTCTCTTTGCTTTCTGACTTTTGACCTACTAACATATTGATATGTCTTTGTTACTCTTTAACTAGCTACTTGGGTAATTCTCATGTGTGATTCACCTCTCTGAATCCCACTTTATTTACCTGAAATAATTATTCATGAAAAATAAGTACTTCAAGAATACAAGATTAAATGCATGACAAAATTCTAAATTCTGTTCAAAACTTACCTTTAAAAATTTTGATCCTTTTATATAGTACTCATTTATTCCTACATAAAACAATAAACTGATTTGAAAAATCCCAAGCATAGATTTTTTAAAAATCCTATTCCTAAATCCAGGTAGTGCCTATTCGAATGTTTTATGTTTTCTCATCCATGTAGAAATCCTGATTATCTGACCCAAATTCCCAAACCTCAATCTCTACAATATTTCTTAGATATTTTCAGAAATTTGTCTTATTTCAGTTTGGCTTTCGTCAGTATTGAAGTAAACTTCCTCTGAGACTCCCTTGCATTCTTTCCTTCTCCAGAACAGACAAAGAACAAGGTTACAAACAAGTTAATGGAAAGAGAAATACATCTCTGAAAGAATGAGTGTTAGATTTATAATGAACAAAAGACTATATTATACCAGGTACCTGTAGAATGTAAGCAGAGGCTGGGAATATTTTTAAGTGATTATATTTAATACAACTCATTAAAAGCAAAAAAATGTAATAATACAATTTCAAATAAAAATCAAATTATCTAAAAATTATTTTTTTCCACCCTTGTCAACCCTATCCCCTCCACCAACAATAATGTTGTTAAAATTCAAAATATCTTAATTTTTCCCTTGTTGAAGAGTGCTTCTGGTATTGTTTCATGAACATGTAGTTACATTTAGTCCTGGGAAATCTTTGTCCTTTGAGTATAATATTGATCTATGGCCCAAAATATTAAGTCTTGTGGCTAAGGTTGCTGATAAAGATGAGAAGCAAAATCTGGGTTTACCAAATGATAAGTAGCAACAATAAGAGGACACAGTTAGTTTTTGAAGCATAAAATGAAAACTACATAAAATAAAAATTTAATCCTTATGGAATCTTAAATACACACCTATCCTTCACTGCTTTATGTTCTTTTGGGTACTTCCTGTATGGTAATCCACTTCAAATTCTTTTACCTTGTACCCATTCAGTTATTAATTCATTTGTTCTTTTTCAATTGGATGCCATCTTTTCAGTCTTAAACTCTGGATAACTCCCTCCATCCCTTGATTGGGGGCTTAATTAAGAAGACCTAAATGCTTTTCTACTAGACCTTCTAATTTATCATGGGAGGAAGTTGTGTCTCTGTCCTTTATTAGATTGTTTACTTAAAATGCAAGCTTTTCAGTATTTAGTTTGATCCAGTTTTATATACAATATATTATTAAGAGGTCTTTAACTTTTTCTTCCATGAGATGAACTGAAATAGGTAGTTTACAATTAAAATTGATTTAATATTGAAACAGATTCTTTTTCATCCTAGAATCTAATTCTAGATGAAATGTAAATTGATCTCACTCCTTAGTAATCTTTTCCAGCTGAGCAGAATAGCCCTGTGAAGGAGAATTCTACTTATAATATTACATAGTTACTTGTATCTATTACTCTAATCCAGGACTATATACACAAATACACCTGAAAGATAGACAGAAACTACTGTAGGGGAAATGATCTGTATCATGTAGAAGGATTATTATTTGATATGTATACATTTGAATGTTATATGCACATGGTTGTATTTTGTTAAAAAGAAAGCTAGTTAATATTTGTGGATTCTTTATTCAGTGGCCTCATAAATGATATTCTATTTCTGCCTATTTGATATTCTTGTTTTAAACAAGGAACAAAATTGATCCTTACCACTTATACACTTTAACAACAGTGTTCCTCTGAAAAGTATTGGTGTAAAAGACATGTTCAGAATGTCAAAACATTTTTAATTACCACCCTTTGCCAGTAGTGCCATATACCATCAGAACATTTCTGAAGTTAATATTTTTAAAATTAATAATTATCAAAGTAATAGGAAAAGAGATATGCAATCATACTATATGATCCTCTAAGTAGAAGGGTTATTAGTAGGACTGTTTATAAAGCAACGATTTTCAATTTAGAGTCATAAGTAATTAGAATCCTTTGAGGTAATAAATGATGAAAAATAAGGTTTGAAAACTACTATTAAGAAATCTTGATTTTATACACATGACAGTTCAAAGGCAATTTGCAATGTTGAATGTATGTGTGTCTATCTATCTCTCATCAATCATCTATCTATCTATCTATCTATCTATGTATCTATTTCACATATATATCCCAGATAATTTGTGCATCATATGCCACATGTCAAAACCCTTGGACAGGAAGTAAGAGGTATGTAGCACAGGTATGAGAAACAGGGTCTCCAGGTATCATCTACAAAAACTTGTTCAAGTGTATGTAAGACTGTATGTAAGACTGCAAAAAAGCAGAAATAGGGTGATTTCACTGAGTCTAAGTCAGAGATGGTGTCAGTTTGTTGCAGTTTAAATACTGCATCCTGCAAGGTAAGTTGTTGAAGTTTATGGAACTTTATCATTGTGTTCGGACTCTTTTTTTTAATTAAAAAAAATTTTTTTTATTATATTATGTTAGTCACCGTACAGTACATCATTAGTTTTTGATGTAGTGTTCCACGATTCATTGTTTACATGTAATACCCAGTGCTCTATGCAATATGTGCCCTACTTAATACCTACCACCTGGCTCATCCATCTCCCCACTCTACTCCTTGTAAAACCCTCAGTTTGTTTCTTGGAGTCCATAGCCTCTCATGGTTCATCTCCCCCTCTGATTCCTCCCCTTCACTTTTCCCTGCCTTCTCCTAATGTCCTCCGTGTTATTCCTTATGTTCCGTAAGTAAGTGAAACCATATCCTGCTTGACTTATTTCACTCAGCATAATCTCCTCCATTCCCATCCACGTTGATGGAAAAGTTGGGTATTCATCTGTTAGGGTCCGTGATCAAAGGAACGAGACTGACACAAAGCGATAGTCAAGCAAAGCTTTATTTCGCGCCAAGCATCAAAAATCAAACCAACCAGTCGGGGCCGTCTCTTACAAAGAGGCGACAAAGACCAGGACACGGCTCCCGACGATTCCCCTACCTGATGACTCCACTACCAGACAACTCCGCTACTGGCAAGGCCACTCCCTGACGATGCTTCTTCCCCATGATCCTGATGTCCTTCACGACTACGTTTCCCAGCCTCACAGACTAACTTTTATAGAAGTGGGGTTGAGCCTGGCCCACACACAGGTGGCCAATGAGATTGCAACACACAGGGAAAACTGCACAGTCATGCTTGGTGGGCAATACCGGTGACCAATTGAATTTCAATTTACCATAGTAAATATATGCATGCTCCATTGATTGGATGTCTCCATCCAGCCTGGCCCGCCCCTGTATCCGGGGTTTGCAAGTAAGTTCCTCTGGGAGGGGTGGGGTCAATCCAAGTTTACAACCAAAGGGGTGCCCCTGGCCAACCAGACCCCTACACATCCTTCCTGGTGGCTGAGTAATATTTCATTGTATATAGGGACTAGATCTTCTTTATCCATTTGTCTGTTGAAGTGCATCTCCACTCTTTTCACAGTGTGGCTACTGTGGACATTGCTGCTATGAACATGGGGTACATATGACCCTTCTTTTCACTACATCTGTATCTTTGGCGTAAATACCCAGTAGTGCAATTGCCAGGTCATAGAGTAGCTCTATTTTTAATATTTTGAGGAAGCTCCACACTGTTTTCCAAAGTGGTTGTAACAACTTGCATTTCCACCAACAATGCAAAAGTGTTCCCCTTTCTCCACATCCTCTTCAACATTCATTGTTTCTTGCGTTGTTGATTTTTGCCATTCTAATTGGTTTAAAGTGGTATCTCAGTGTGGTTTTGATTTGCATTTCCCTGATGGCTAATGGTGATGAACATTTTGTCATGTGTCCATTAGCCATTTGTATGTCTTCATTGGAGAAGTGTCTGTTCATGTCCTCTGCCCCCCCCCTTTTTTTTTTTGACTTGATTACCTCTTTTTTAGGTGTTGAGTTTGAGAAGTTCTTTTTTTTTTTTTTTAAGATTTTATTTATTTATTTGACAGAGAGAGAAATCACAAGTAGGCAGAAAGGCAGGAAGAGAGAGGGGGAAGCAGTCTCCCTGATGAGCAGAAAGCCCAATGCGGGGCTAGATCCCAGGATCCCGAGATCATGACCTGAGCTGAAGGCAGAGGCTTAACCCACTGAGCCACCCAGGCACCCTGAGAAGTTCTTTATAGATCTTAGATATCAGCCCTTTTTCTGTAGTGCCATTTGTGAATATCTTCTCCCATTCCATTGTTGCCTCTTTGTTATGTTGACTGTTTCCTTTGCTGTGCAGAACTTTTTATCTTGATGAAATACCCAAAATTCATTTTTGCTTCTGTTTTCCTTGCCTTTGGAGACATGTCTTGAAAGAAGTTGGTGGGGCTGATGTTGAAGAGGTTGCTGCCTATGTTCTCCTTTAGGATTTTGATGGATTCCTGTATCACACTGAGGTCTTGGATAGACTTCTTGAAATGTTTTGTTAAATATTTTGCATGTTAACCTTTAAAATTTTACCTTTGTAAGAAAAATGGTTATAGGAGAGTTTGGATAAGCCAGTCACAGAAGAGGAGAAGCTAACAGTACAAGGATATTTGATACAACCTGTCTTTAAATTTTACTTAGTTGTTTTTATCTTTTACATTGTTTTTGTGCTTTTGGGGGTAATTTTCTTCGCTGAGCACTGAAATGAACTTACTGTTTTCTGGACATGGGCTTGAGCACTGGAGATGGACAGGGATGAGGGCAGATTCAAGGAGAAAAGAGTGGCAGCAATAAGGAATGCATATACTTCTTGGAATACCTTGGTTGAATATGGGAATATAGTGGCTTTTTTTTTTGTTGTTTTTAAAGATTTATTTATTTATTAGAGAAAAAGAGAGCATGCCGGGTAGTGGCAGAGGGAGAGGGAGGAATAGTCTGAAGCAAACTCTGCCCTGAACGTGGAACCTGACACAGGGCTTGGTCTCACCACTCTGAGATCATGACCTGAGCTCATGCTAAGAGCAGACTAACAAACAACTGCCTCCCCAGGTGTCCAATGACTGTGTATATTTTTAAAGATTTTATTTATTTATTTGAGAAAGAGAGAGAGCATGCACAAACAGAAGGAGGGGTAGAGGGAGATGGGTGAAGCAGAGTCCCACTGAACACAGAGCCCAATGTGGGGCTCAATCCCAGGACCCTGAGATCATGACCTGAGCAGAAGTCAGATGTTTAACTGAAAGAGCTCCCCAGGCACCCCCTACCCCCTGCCATGACTATTTTTTTAAAGTTAAAATATAGTGAGAGAGTAGAATTGATACAGAATGACAGAACAATTTATAAGTAAATGGATCAACTAACTAAACTTTCTCATTTTTATAAAGAAAAGGACTTTCTATAGGGTCTTAAATGATGAGGCTGACACCAGTCAAACAGATACTAACACATTTTAGGATCATGAGCAAACATCTTAGTAACTCTTTGTGCTCTAAATTTTTCTTTTCATTTTGCCCTTTTTTTTCCATCTGTCCATTTCTTGATAAAGATGAGAAGAAAAAAAATAGTTATCTTTTACAAGCAGGTTATTCCTCCAACAAAGAAACTCATGGATTCCTTCCAGAGTAATGGGGCTCCCTAATGATTCTCTTCCTTAATATCACCTTTCTTAATGTGTTCTCTGTAAAGAGATATTCACTCTCAGACATAGCTAATTTAATAAAATAGCTTCAATAGTCACATTATACAAATATCTTTTTGTGTGAGGGTAATTTATCTGGTTTCACAAATGTTAAGGGTAGAAAAGATCTCTTGGAAGAGGAGATATTCAAAATACTGCTAACCTTAGGGATTTTAGTTTTTAGACTGAAGAGTCGGAATGAAAATCTAACTTGCCCTCTCGCTATCTACATGTCACAATATTTTTAATTTTATTGTTATCTAGAGAGCACATGTCAAATATAACTAGGGAAGGATTTGGACACCTAAATTTTACCATTATGTCCCAAGGTACCTTGTTGAAAGTTTAATGATATATTCCTATCACTGAACTGCTCATAATCCTTTTCTACATGTAGAAATATATGATAAAGGGTATTTTACTCTTTAATTTCAGCTTCCAAGTTATTTTTTAGAAAAAAAGATAATTTATTTTGTATTTTTGTTCTTGGGCTAAAAAATCTTTAATTCTGGTTTTCACAGGTAAATAGAATGCTATGCATGACTCAACAAATTCAGGGGTTTAATATATATAATCATTATTCATTTTGTCATTTACACTATAAAAATGATAATGAGTCAGCACATACTCATAGTTCTGCTTCACAGAACATTTGCTTCAATTAAAATATATTTTATGTTGCAGCGAAATTCGTATGACTTTTTACTTCTAATTTGATTGTGAAAAACCATTTCATGATATTTCAGGCATGGTTGAGGAAAGACAATACTTGTGACTTTACGGCTTAGGCGTCTATTACTGTGTTAGTGGATTTATGAATTTTATACAACTTCCCAACCTTTGGGTTGCTCAAACTACACTCCAGGAAACCAGTATTTATATGGGAAGTTTAGGGATGAGCAGCTTAGAGACCTAAAATAAGGAAAAAGTGTGTTGAGAGGTGAATACATAGGTAAGAGCCAGGCAGAAGGTCAGAATTCTCAGGAGAGAATTTGTTTTGGGGACTGATAAGCTATTCAATTCCCTGTGCTCTTTCTGCATGTTTATTTTTACAGATAGTTTAAAGATCAAATAAAAAAAAATTCTATGCAGTTTAACTGATATCTGACATGCCACTTACTAATCCAGCTTCAGACAAACAGATTTGGATATCTCAGTTATGCTTATCAATGTGTAAGACCATTAATTGTCCACAGATTCCCCTCATCCACTCATTAAATAAGCATGCATCAAGTATCACCCACTTATTAGGTATTTTGGCAAGTGTTGAAGATTTCCAAGATAAATACTTGCACATAAACTTTCCACAGTCCAGTGGGGAAGATGAGCAAATAGTCAAGTTATCTCAGAAATGGGGTATAAGATAGTGACTTTCTTTGCATGACCAATTGTTTCACATGATTTGCCAGAAAGCATACTCAGCCTGCAGTAGTGGAGCATGACAGAGAAGGCAAGGTCCTAAAGGACTTTTCAAGTTCTAATATGAAGTAGTTCTGTTACATTCAGATTTTATTATTTTAAATTTAACCTAATATCTCTTGGGTTATTAAATGAGGTTTTAAGTTTCCAGATATAGTGGTGAATTTTGTATCTTTTTGGTATTGGTTTTCAACGTATTTTCTTTGTAGTCCTATTAACTATGTTTTCTCACCATGATCTTTTGAAAATTAAGACTGCTTTTTGACATAAATCTAGTCAGTTTTAATGAACTTGTGCATGAAAATATATGTTCTCCAGTGTCTCCCCCACACATAGGTCTTGGCTCCTCTCCATTCTAGCATCCTCCCCTACCATTTCCCTGAAACAAATCTTGTCTTGGTCACTGATGATTTCTACACTGTAAATACACTGAACAGCTGTTGGTTTTTATCTCGCTTGCCTCACCAGCAGCAGCTGATGCCGCTCAACATTCTCTCATCTTCAAACCACTGCTCTCTCTTGGTGTCTGGAATCCCACTCTAATTTCCCTGCAACTTCAGTAGCTATTCCTTTTCATTCTCTGTCACTGTCTCCTCTTCCTCTGCCAGTCTTTAATAGTTGAAGTACCCAACCTGTCACTCCTTGGACCTCTTAACTTTCCAAACAGACTCATTCTTTGGGAGATCTTATCGGATCCAGGCCTTTTTAATACTGCCTATGTTCTAATGATTTCCAAATTGACATTTCCAACCACACTTTCTCCCCCGATCTTCAGTACTCTGCTTCCTATTTGATATCTTCATTTGATTGCCTAATGGGCATTGTCAAGGAGATCCATTTCCACAATGGATAATCCCCCCAAGCATTAGTAGTCTCCCTTCTCTGAGTGAAGGCCAGCTCTATTTTTCCTTTTGCTTGGATCTAAAATCATGGAGTTACGCTTTTTCTCTCTTATTAACACCCTACATGGAATCTGTTTGCAAATCCTATCTTCTCTATCTTCAAACAAAACCATATTCTAACCATTTCTTTCCACCTCCACTGTCTCTGCCCTAGTCTAAGCCATATTCATGTCTTTCCTAGATTGATGCAGTAGTCTTATATTTCTGCTTCTGACTTTAATACCCTTCACCAGGTGGTTCTATCTGTTATCTACCCCAAACCCCTCATTGACTTTCCACTTTATTAAGAATAAAAGCTGGTGTCTAATTTCTGTAGTAGCTTTTAGATGATTACTTTCAGATTCTTTATTTTCTGATCCTCTTACTCCTGTCTCTGTCTTTCAACTCACTCCAAATTAACTCTGTCTTTTGCTGTTTTTCTGAAACAATAACAGCAACAAATACACTCCTATTAGACTATGTTGTTTATGTTGTTTACGCCTGGAACATTTCCTCCCATGTACTCACAGGGCTGACTCTCTTATTCCCTTCAAGTCTTTACTCAAGTGTGTAAAGATTTACTTCACTCCCATGTCTAAAACTGAATTGGTTCCCACACATTTCTTCTACCCTTTGGCTGCATTTTCTCCTTAGCAGTTACTGTTAATAACTTCTCTGCTATAATCTGCATATGAACAAATTGCACTTTTTCCATTACTGTATTCTAAACATCAAAATCAGCGGTAGCACGTAGTAGGTAGTCAACAGAGGTTTGTGAAAAGAATGAGTTGCTGTGTCAAGTTATGAGCTACATAATGGCTACCTCGTTGCTCTAGATGAAAGCAGATGGGGGCAGAAGTTAGCATGCAGGAAGTTTATAAGGAGTGTTTTGGGATCAGGTTGTGTGAAAGGGAAGGGAAGAAAGAAGGAATAAGCAAATAGAAGATGGGCTGCAATGTAGCCTCAACAAAGGTTTCTTCCAACAGTGCAGAAAGCTATCCTGTATTGTGGCCCTAAGCCACCCCTTCATGCCCACTCAACATCTGTAACTGAGTGCAGGCTGCCTTTGAGTGAGGACTCGGTGAGGCAGCATGGCCAGCTTCAGGCAATTCCAGGTAAGATTAGAGCCTGCAGTTAACAGCACTCTCAGCAGCTGGGTGAAAAGGTCTATGAATCCTGAAAAGGCATCTTTCAGGTGTCCACTGCAGGACCATGGCCTTACGAACCCTGCCATGTTCTAGAAGGTTTCTTCTGCTGTGAACCACATGGTTTCCACAACTTCAAATCTTCACCCAAAGAGACCTACCATTTATTTTTTTTTCCTCTAGATTAAAGAGGAACATGTACTCCACCTCTCACCCCACATAGTCTCCGTATCTTGCAATATAAACATGTTATTTGTTAATTACACTCTTCCTGATTACATCGTCCCACTAGAAGATACACTCCAAGAAGACAGATTTTTTTTTGTTTATTTTGTTCTCTGAACATAATCACAAGCGCTTAGAATAGTGCTTATATATTTGAAATACTTGTGGAATGAGGGAATTTCACGCTTCTGACTGAACTTTGTGATGGTTTGATTACATGGAATTCTCAAGAGTGAGGATAGCTCTTTTGACTTCACTGATGTACAGGGAAGAGTGAAGCAGAGCCACGGAGTGGGCTGGCAAGCTGACTAGAAAAGAACTGAATCCTGCCCATTAGGATACCTACCAATTTACAGGCACAAGCTTGGTTTCTGGAGGGCTGACGTAGCTCTACTGTCTCCTTCTTTTTCGGCTGGGTACAATTCGGTATTGTCTCTAAGGTGAGGAGACTAACGCTAGGCTTAGAGGTTAAGGAAGAGATTGATAACAAGCTTTATTGACGATAGTTTGCCCCAAGAGTTAATGCAGGGAAGGTGTGATGGAGCTAGCTGCCACCAGAGCGCGCTGTGGGACCTCTTTGTGAGGTTTAGCTTTCCAGTGTAAGATTGCGAGGAGCTTGGGAGCGCAAGCTTTTGAGGATGTTAACGGAGAGGAATTGTGCTCATGTCGTTAATGACTTTGCTTCATTGAGGAAGTACGTAGAATGAGAAAGAATGCATTAAATTGTACTTGAAATTTAAAAATTGTGAAGGATTTTAATAGAAGTTTCACACAAAAAGATACGTAATATCCCTTAAGTAACATTAGGAGATATTTAACCTACATCAAAATTCTTAAAATGCTCATTAAAATGACAGAAATAAAATTTTTCACCTATCCGATTTTCAAGAATCTAGAAGTCTGTCCACCCAAGCGGAAGGTGGTGATGGTAGCATTAGTTGGCTCTACTTTCAAGGATGGAAATTTGGCAACATTTTTGAAAGTTACAAATGCATTTTACACACTCATAGGAAATTAACCTAGAGATCTACCTCTAAGACACAAATTAACAAACTTTTTTTTTAATCTCAAGAATAATAAGAGTTTTGGAAAATAAAAATCTTGGGGTGTAATAAATAATTTCAGGTCCATCAGAGCAATAGAAAGACAGGAAGCTGACTACAAAGAAGATGCTGTTGTTTATTTACTAATATAAGATTCCACTTTTGGTGGGATGGGGAGAAAGGTAGGGCCTATTAAAGTGGGCAAAGAGTGCGATCTTTTTTCTTTGTTTAAATGAAGGTGGGGTGGGGAATAATATACATACTTTCACGTATTTGTAGAAGGAAATTTTGCACGAATCCTAAGATGCCAACAAAGTTGGTCTCGTTGAAGGTGTCATAAGGAGAAGATGGATGCAAGGGTGACAGAAAGACTTAGTTCTATGTAACATTTTGTGAGGCCCAGATTCATCTAAGTGTATTATCTATTCACAAAACAAATACATATGTTTTAAATTGCAGGGGGGGAAATGTTGGATTAGTCTTGAGGAAATGTTGACAATTCCACTTATCACTTAAATGCATCAGATACTTAGAGGTGTTTGTATTCAGTTACCTAGGCGGTTTATAAGTTAGTAATTATCTGCTTGAAATCAATCAGTACTAATAGGTCTGGCAGCCTCAAAATGAATGAGGCAAAGTTTCCTGCAGAGCTGCCCCAGAGTGAACTTGCAGAGCTGTTTGAAGTTTCCCTTAGGATCTCTTTGGTTGTCTGGACTTTCCATGATAATCTTACTCCCCACTACCTCCCATGGTACAGACTGATCTGTCCTTTGGGCAAGGAGGAAAGAATTTAAGAAACTATTTCCTTACATTGTAACAGATTTTCTCTAGTAATACACATTTATTGACTTAATGTTTATTGAATATCTACTAAGAACCTGGCAATGAGCCATCTTCTGAGGCTATGAATCTGTCCCGCGTAAACTTTCCTTTAAGGGACTCATAGTCAAGTAGGAAGTGGCATAGTCTGACTGCTTTGCAGAATGACATGTGCCATGGAAAGACCAAAAAAAAAAAGGGGGGAGGGAATGATCTCCTGTTACCAAAACTGAAGAAAATCTTTAGATCATTTCATGGATTTTAAAATATGAGTAGGGATTCTCTGGCAACAGGGAGGGAGGGGGAAAGAAAACAAACTTCTTAAACAGAAAGAAGAGCAGTTGTGAACAATCTGAAAATACGCTGCCCATTACAAATGTTGAAGAGTTTAGTATGGCTGGAGTGTGTCTGACTTGGATTTCTGTCATTTTGAGAAGAATTATTGCCACTGTAGCTAATACTAACTACTTGGTAGATATGTATGTATTAGGTATGTTATGCCATTTAATTCTAACAATAAAACTCTGAGGTATGTTATCTGAATCATACAGATGATGATATCAAGAATTATAAAAATTTATCTAGTGACACACATAGGAGCCAAACCTACATTTGATTCCAAATCCCGTGCTTTGAGGTAGGAGCAAGGGTTTGCTGAACCTCTCCTATCCTCCTTTCAGAGTCACTCTTGCTTTACCTTTCTCCATCCTACTCTCTAACACTGGAAACGAGTTTGGATGGAATTCATCAAGAGACTCTGTGACCTTGGGAGCCCAGAGTGGTTTGTCCTGTAGATAGAATAGATAGGAAACCAGAGAGAAGGGAGAAGATGAGTGTGGTTTATCTTAGGGCTGCCTCTCGTCCTGTCATCTTGTGCTACCCGGGACTCCCAACCGAAGATCACTGTTTCTGCCCAGGGACCTATATACATCTGACTCTCTAGATCTGACTCCTAGATGGTAGCAACTGCTCCCTGTTCTCATCTCTCCCAGCCTCAGGGTGGCACCTTCCCTTGCAGTTTCCCAACAGATAGCCCCCAGTTTTGTAATAGGTTCTTTATTGGACTCTCCTCAATTATTCTAATTTGAAAGTGCCATCTGTTTTCAGTTGGCATTAGACCGACATTTAAGAAGTTATTGTTATTATCTGAATGAGAGCTAATGAAAGCTTCTTGTGTCAGTAGCAGCAGAAATAAAGGGGGTGAAATGGATTCCAGAGGGAGAGGAGAAAAGTCTGAATTTTAAGATGGCTACGAGGAAAGAACAATATTCACTCTGAAGATATGACTTTTATTACGGAAAGAAAATGGGTTTCTCTGGCACCTTTATGTTACACTGCATAGGAAAATCTCTTAAATTTAAAGCAAAATGAGACAAAGGGGTGGTTCAAACTTGACACCAGAAAGGTAATAGGTTTCACTGCTAGTGTTGAAGTACATGGAACCACACTATTCACTCAGAGAGGTTGGGGCCAGATATCAGGTCGTGATTTAAATAAGTGATGACTACAGATTGAGTACAAGAGGGTAGAGGTTCCCCCTGGCTGGTGGATCAAACAGTAGGGCATATCAGCCTGGTGCTGAGGATGAAGGTAAGGCAGCAAGCCTCAGAGGAAGGTCAGCAAGTAACAGGATCTCCACCATGAGATTCAATTCAGAGTCAAACTCTGAGGGCCAGAGAAGGGGGCAAGGACAAAGGCAAAACGGGAGCTGCCTGGGACAGACTGCCACAAGAAGGGCATGTTGTTGGATTTCTTGTGTTTTCTTAACCCATCCAGCTGTGCACCAGACTGGAGCAAGGCTGGGAGTGCTGAAGGCCAAGTGGTTTCCGTTGTGACAAGTAAAGGGCCTTTCATACACAGGCAGCCCAGCTAGGAGGTTTTGTTTAAGTATCTGATTCCATCATCTGATCAAAATCTGTATTTTCATGTAATGTTTCATAGTAACAACACTCTGGTGCCTTTGAGGAAACATCTGTGTTCTTCATCAGGGTCTCACAAGTTGAAGACTATAAAGTAGTACAGGCATAAAACTGTTGTGTTACTAAATTGCTTCCTACTGAGATTTCTTTTGGTGGTGTTAAAAAAATTCAGGATGCAATATTTTCAACGTACTTTCTGGGGTTTAAGGTATTTTGATTTACAATCTCCAAGGACAATATGTAGAAAATGGCTTCCTAAATTAACACACCAGTTACTTAAACCAAATGGATAGACATGCTGGCACTGAAATAATAATCCCTTATAAAGAATATCTTATAGGAGATAAAATATAGACGTCCCTTTGACTTAAACACCTGCTGTATTAATCATTGTGGTATAAATGATAGAGGTGAAGAGTTTACGCTTCTTTCCTTTGTGTTGAACATTCTGATAAATGGGTGTCTGATGTGACAAGGAAAGATAACATAATGAATATCTTACTGTGCTTGAATGAACGTTTAAAAAAAAAAAAAAAGATTGACACCGTATTTTGTTCCAGGTGGGAATAAAAACAAGCAGTTCCTGGCCGGTGATACTGCAGTTAAGGGTGTCTGACAGACAGCATGTTGGCACCAGCATTGAAGGAAGTGATGGGCTTTCGCTCCAGGTGAGTACAGTTCTCCAAGATACAATGGGTGCATCTTTCTGATTTTTACCCGTGGGACTCAGAAGAAAACTCCAGCAAGATTTTTACCCTCTTAAAATACTGGAATACTGCATTTCTTCAAAATATTATAGCTGTAAAACTCTATCGTACTTTAAAGTCAATAAATATATATTTCATTCCTCTTTAAGTGATCAAACAGGTAACTCTGAATGGCTTTCTTTCTGAACTGGGTGTCAAAATGCCTGAACTGAAAGTAGAACGAAAGATGAAATTTCATAAAGTGTTTGGGGGTTAAGAAGAAAGCCTATTTCCAGAAGTGACCAGTGGGAACAGAGTAAACATGAAGCATTTGACACTGACACACTGTTCTGTAGCCTTCGTGACAGGCACAGGAGGGATGAGTTAGCTTTGAGGACTCCAAATTTTGTCACTTCCAAAATCATGCAATTAGAGCAGGTAGATAACCCAGTAACTCAAAAGACTCCTTGACTTCTGGTTTCTGAATGACATGAGATCAGAGGTAAGGATCAGACATACACATATTCTAATTACAGTTCTCCACGTATGTACCTTCATGAATTCTTAAGCCAGAAGGTATGCATCATTCAGGGACCTCAGTATGAAGCTTTTGTGGGCTGAATAGAATAGGCTATAGATTTAAAGAATGGAAAACAAATGTTACACAACTTAATTTTTTAAATTTGCAAGACTTACATACTAGGCCAACACACATGTTAATTCACATATAATTTCTGCCTTCCACAGATTTAAATATTAACAAAGAAGGTAAGCTAATTAAGTCTAGCAATTAAGTTAATTAAGTGCTATCAGAAAGACGTAAAGAATATGCAATAAGTACTTATTCTACTTATCAAATATGTAATAATCCTTCCTTTTGTCACCATGATTCTGTACCTAGTGACAATGAAAGGGGGAAAATTAAGAATATCTGAAAAGATACGAGCAAAGGATGTTTCTCATAATCTGTTTTAGTAGCAATGAAAATGATAAACAACCCAAATACTTAACTGCACTGAACTTATAAAATAGATTTTTGTTCAAACTGTGAAATTCTATGGAACTATTAAAATGATTTAGAATACTTATGAAAGAAGGAATAAGGATATTTTTAAATTTATAAAAGCAGGTTAAAATGTCTTTAACATAACATTTGTGTATTTATGTAGAAAAGGCAGAAGAATATGATTATTTTATTTTTGCTTTTTTAACTTTTTTTTCTGATGTTTTCATACTGGATGTTTTTCACATAATCAGAAAAAATACAACTTAACCTTGAAAATGTTTTCATAAGAATATAGGATCATAGAAGAATAAGATCATGAAAAAATAAGGTCATTCCTTCAGAGATTAAAAATCAGTCAGTTAACCGTCTGCCTCTGGCTCAGGTCATGATCTCAGGGTCCTGGGATCAGGCCCTGCGTTGGGGGAATCAGCTTTTCCCTCTCCCTCTGTCTCCTCTTTCCTGCTCATGCTCTGTCTCTCTCTCTCTTAAATAAAATCTTAAAAAAAATCAGATTATGAAAGAGAATTGGAGTAAAATCCTAAATTTGTGTAAAATGTATATCTATACAGATAATGAAACAGAATTTAAGTAAAAACCTGCATTTGTATTTTTAAATGAACATATATGTATATTTTTTTAAAAGAACATATATATGTGCTATGTATTTATAAAAATATACCACTTTTTTGTTTAGATGAGAGTTTAGGAGAGTCAAGTTAATTCCTATTTAGTAGATGTTTAAAGTCCCCAAAGAAAGACTGAAATTTAACTATACAGAAATGTGCTTTCATTAGTATTAATAACAAAATTTGACCTGTTGAAATGGATAAGATTACATATTAAGCTTACTTTTCTTTCTTTCTTTCTTTCTTTTTTTAAGTTTTTATTTATTTATTTGACAGACACAGATCATAAGTAGGCAGAGAGGCAGGCAGAGAGAGAGGAGGAAGCAGGCTTCCCACCAAAGCAGAGAGCCCAATGCAGGGCTCGATCCCAGAACCCTGGAATCATGACCCGAACTGAAGGCAGAGGCTTTAGCCCACTGAGCCACCCAGGCACCCTAAGCTTACTTTTAAATAAAAGTATAAAATGAAAAGTATTGCTCTGCATTTAATTTTATAAAAAAATTATAGTATAAGTGATACACATTGAATGAATTTGAATATTGATATTTGTTTCAAGCTTAAAATAATCAATTTAATGTACTAAATGCTATCTTTTATTACACCCTGACATTTTGTAAATACTACTACATTTTTAACAAAAATTACATTAGTGTGTGATTAATTATAATATGAACATATTCATCAAATCTTTGAAAGTTAGTTATGTCTCATTACCATAGTTTTGTGCAATTCTTCTTTATCTGACTTCAGTGATGCATAAGTAGGTCATATATTTATCTTAAAAAATAATAAAAGAAAAACTCTCATTTCTCATATGAACATTTCATTTTAAAACTAAATTTTGTGTAGAATAGCTATGGTGTCCTCTTTCACAGACTTCTCTGTACCTATCTTTCACAGAGACCATGGTTTCCAAGTCCATACTTTGCTCTTTTTATTTTCCCTGTATATTCTGCTTGAATGATCACATACGCCCATGGCTTTAATATTCCCAAATTTGTTACTCTAAACCCACACTCCAATTATCCAGTAGAGCAATATTACCAAATGAACCAGAGGTATCGTTCTCATGTAGGCTATGTTTCGTGCCTTTTTACTTCAGATTCCTCTTTAATGTGGTCTCCTCTTTCTACCTTCCTCAATGTCAAATCTGAAAAAGTAAAATCCTGCTCCAAGGGATTTAGAAGGAGGTGCCCAAATTGACTAAATAGGCCTGAATTGTCCTTAAGGGGCAGGAGAAAGGACAAGTTTGTTAATGTCATTAACATATTAATAACAATAATAATTAGAAAAACTTTCCCTTTTTTTCTATTATTTGTGAATTTACTCTTAGTAATTCCTCATCATTCCCTTATCAATGCCTCTCCCCACAACATGCACATTATAAATACATGACCTGACATTAAGTTGAAATGAGAAGAATGGCAGAAAAATGTGTAAAATGGTAGTTAATCAGTATATGTGTGGGGCGACAGATTGGTACTTGTTGTCTTAGGCTCAAATATCTACTCTCCCACAAATGAGTTATGCACTCCAGAGTCTATGATTCTCTTTAAGCCTTTAAGTCATAAATTATTCATTCTAAATTGTTCCAGTTCTAAAAGTCAACTAATACAGTGTTTGTGAAAAACAGTCTATAAATGTTTAAGCATTTTGTGGGTCTAAGCATTGACTGTTATCAACAATAGAGAATAGATCCAACCTACCAAAATACTTAGATATGTTCATATGCATAAACACATTTGTATATGCACATAGAAAAATAGACTACCTCTATTGAAGTAGTAGGATTAGTTGTTTCTGCCGTGAAATCTAGATTTTTGGTAAAATATCTTCAAGTAGGTATTTGAAGAGAAAGTTTCTCCCTTTTTACTTTAATGTGTGTGACCTGCCCATCAAATCAACACAGTTCAGTAATTCAGGAGGTGTTTTCTCTGCCCTTTGATCACAAAAGAAATTCAACTAGGGATAAAATCCCAAGATAATGAAGGCAACACAAAGCACCTTCCTCTTATAAAATCCACTCAGAAAATAAAAGTGGTATGAAAATTAAAGACACAGAATATTAAGATAACATTGATTCATTGATCTAGAAATTATTTCTAACCATATATTAATAACATTCCATGACCTGAAATTTAGGCTGCAGTGAACATCAACACAGCAGCAAAAATTATTTAATATTGTCGACAACTGTAGTAATATTGACCTTTAACAGTTGAAATTACAGTTTCTGAAGTACTGAGAATATTTTGCAAACTATAACATTAAAAATTGTCAGGAGATGAGAATGGTCAGATGAATCAGTATTCATTAGACATTAAATAATATATGTCTGGACTAAATCAAAATAGATTTCACTTTTGTCGTCCTGAAAGCACTTAGAGTTCCAAATAATGTATAGTAAAATCTGGGAGAATTAGATCCTATAAACCAAAACTCAACTGGATATTGTGTGCGTGTGTCCTTTATTCACATATCTCAAGAAAATGCAATAACCTGAAAATTTACCAGAGCTAAGGAAGGAAGGAGAGAGACTCAGTCTTAAAATGATGGTACTGAATAATTAAAATTTGTTATTAGTCAAAAATGTTAAGCATCTATAATATACATTATATTCCCCTCAGGTCTAAGGAGATCGACGTGAAAGTGTTTTTACCTTCAATAATGATTCTCCGTGAGAGGAAATAAGCTACACATAGACAGGACTGAATAGTATGTCATTATGTACACATATCATACATATTTAGATAACTATTAGTGTCAGATGCCAGAAGATAAGGAGAGATCAAGAGCCAATATCTTTCTACAAGACAAAATTTGATTTGTGTTTCAGCAATTGAGAGGAATTCTTGAAGTAAGTTGATTTTGATAAGTTAAATGGATGGTGTGCAGGCTGAGAACGGTATTATAGAGGGAGGGGAAAATTTATATGCAAACAATGACTTTGAGTATAGAGAAGACAAAAGAACAGCTAACAATTTTTGTTGCAATAAAGGGTAACAGTACTGGAAAGAAAAGTACAGAGATTAATTTTGGTGGTCTTTAATGTTAGCCCAAGGAGTATGTTCTTAATTTTATATTCCCTTTCTAGCAATCTTTGAACTTTACACTGTATTGGACCCTAATACCATTGAGAGTATAAATGCTTGCAAAATCTTTTTCTAACTTAAAATGGAAATACTCAAAATCTTATACTGGTTGAGTGTATAAATAGTTGTTGCCAATCTCTTAAATTTAGAGGAGTGCAAGTCAATAAGCGAAACTTACCTCCTAAAGCATGCAAAATATAAAACCTAAAACTTTTTCTTACCACCTTTAAAACACTTACTTTCCAGAGCAAAGATTATTAGTCTCAGGGTTAGAAATCTACAGTACTTGGAACTATCAAAACTGATGTTGGTATAGTACAAAAACTTTTTACCATTTGTAATAAACAAAAACTCAAATTCATGATGACATAATGCTGAAAAGGTTTACATTGCAAACCTTATGAAGATTAAAATGCATATATTATGAAACCATACAGATAGTCAGTCATCGTTATTTTTTTTTAAATGTATTTATTCATTTTAGAGAGGGGGAGGGCAGTGGGAGAGAGAGAGTCTCAAGCAGACTTCTCCCTGAGTGTGGAGTCAGGCTTAAAAGTATGGTTAGTATTGTCACCTGCTGGATGTTTGGGGGGTGGGAAAATGAGAACTGATAAGAAGAAAATAAAATATTTCTACGTAATGAAAAAAATGAAAACATGCTTTTTAAAAAGGCTAATGTGAGATGAAGCAACTAACTTTCTGGATATTCAAAAAGATAAATCAATCTCCCTCAACGATCCTTTAGATCATATAGAACCTCCTTCTGGGTTTTATACAGAATATAAGACTTCAAATACAGAAAACATAAGCAGCTCCCCAGATCTATGACCGATGCTATAGAGAAGGTTATATTAAATTCAGACCTTAATAATAGGAGATGGTAAATATACAAAAATCCCTCTTAAGGCAATTTCTTTTATCTTAATGAGAAGAATTTCCTCACATATTTAGGTCTCACTTGAGCAGATGTTCCTTTATATGGAAGAATAAGAGATCTTTACCATTAAACTTTTTTATTGTATCTTAGATATGTGATTAAAGTACTTTTTTGGTAGTTGTTGCAATATGCTGTAACAGTTAAATACCACCATCTGTAGTACAGACCAGTATATACCAGTTGCTGAAGTCAAAGGTCTTGGTACTCAATATTGGCGACATGGAAATTAGAGTGAACATATTAGACCTATGGAAACTGACATTTTCTTGCCAGCAGTAGAGATCATTAGCATCTACTCTGGGTAGGAGTTGAACGCAAAGACAAAATGTGCTTCATCTCCAAACATATTTTTAGTATTTGGAAAAACCAATTTTACAAAGGTTAGAGGAATTTGTAATGTTCCTATCTTTGTACTGAAAGCTACGAAACTCTAGCTTTCAAATTTCTTTAAGTGAATCCCAACTTATTAAGGCAATTGTTTTAAGAGACACACACACACACACAAAAAAAAAAACCAAAAGCATCTTCTGGGCTCTTTGAAATTCATTTTTCTGGGAGATGGTTTTCCTTGCAAAAGTATGTCATATGTAACACTGGACAGATAATTCTTTTCAAAAAAAAATACACAAAAAAATTTGAGCAGGGGACCTCTCTGTAGAATGATTAGTGTACTTTATTTTTAAAATAGTTTTAAGCAGTTTTGGAGCACTACAAAGCGTTCTACTTCTCAAAATTGCTTTGTTTCTTAAAAATAGAAAATCATGATCTAGCAATCGAATAGTATTAAGAGACTTGCAAGAGCAACAGAATCACACTTTGCTCCATTCTATCTAGGCCTCATCACATCTACTAGAGAACAAAGTTCACCTCTCCTCTGTTAGTAATTACCTTATTTTTAATTAAACATGTTTCTATTAGCTTGATTAATATTAAATATTACCTATTAATTTCCTATTTTGACACTTATGTAGGATAAAGGACAGGCACCCTAATCACAGGACTTCTTTTCCACCATCTACTCAATATATTGAATCAAATTGTTTTAGGGAAATCAACATCCAATGTTTAAATCATGGTTATATAAATGTTGCTTTCTAGGTTTCTAACTTTTTAGCACAAGATGCTTTAAATCTCATCGTTTCTAAGATTATTAATGACTCTTTCCAATTTCAAACGCACAAACTGATGAAAATACTTGAGGCCCCCACGGTTTAGGTTGTGATCTCACTCCTCCACACGTTCATCCTTCTCCCATCCATGTCCTGGCTCTCGGCCTCGGCTTTTCCCTGCTGGAGTTCTTGTTCCTGCATTGTGCTTATGATTATGAAAGTATCACACCAATGCCAGCCTGACTTTATTTTGGAGATTGATATTTTTTGTGCTAAAAGTTTAATTTCTTTCGTTTCATCTTAGCTGTCATCCATTTCTCTTTTTATTGGTTGGCTATTGGACCTTCTATATTACTCTTTGCCTATCTTTAAAAAAATCTTTTTTTTTTTCCCTTTAGTTTTACTCTTTGGGAAATTTTCTTGACTTTATCTTATACTTTTCTTGGATTAAAAGCAAAATCCTTTTATTTAGAAATGAAATATGCAGAAAAGTTGGTGGTGGGGGAGAGTACAAATAATATGTCAGGATCTTTTACCTAGACTATCTATAGTTAACATTTGTGTCTTAGCTTTCTTTCTCTATATATTTACACACTCCCCTTGTATCAAGCGTTGTTTTTTATTTCCCCTTAATCATTTGAGAGTAGCATACATCATTATCCTTCACCTCTAAATAGTTCAGTCTGTGTTTCCTTAGAACAAAGATCTTCTCTTACATACTTAAAGGAGGGTAATTAGCTTCAGTAAATGTAATGTATAATCCTTTGATATAATCTATTGCTGGTATTCCAATTTTATCAACTGAGCCCATCCTTTGTAGTATGTTTTCATTCCAATATGGGATACAGTCTAGAATAATGTATTGCATTACCTTGTGTTAAACAACAAATGGAAGTATATTAAAAATTTGGAGTTTGTTTGAAGAAAAATCTGTTCAAATTAGGCAACACCAAACACGAGGTGGTTAAGAACACTGCAGCAATAAGAGCTCAAGGATAGACACTTGCAGAGAAAAGGAAACAAAATAAAGTAAGGAAATTTTTGATTGGCTATAGCTGAAAGCCTATTAGCAGCCCATTTTATCAGATGTGTTGTTGGTTTTTAAGTTTTATTTACATATTTTTAATTTTTGATAACTTTTTCGATTATCATAGCACACATTCTTATTCTATATCACTGATAACAGTTAATTTTCCACCCAGTTTTTTAACTTCCTAT
This sequence comes from Mustela erminea, assembly GCF_009829155.1. Classification (NCBI taxonomy): domain Eukaryota; kingdom Metazoa; phylum Chordata; class Mammalia; order Carnivora; family Mustelidae; genus Mustela; species Mustela erminea. Next base: position 58,370,437 of record NC_045625.1, read on the forward strand.
TTTCTGTTTATTCTCAGTACTTTTGGGTCTCAGCTATAGATCTCAGTAATGTGGCAGTTTTCTTCAAATGACTGACCTTTTGTTCTCCATTTGCATAAAGTGCGATGTTTGCATAGGAGTTCAGGTAATATAATTTGGCTGATCATGTTCTGGAAACCAAGCAAGAGAAGTGGGTTACAGGTTCCTTGATTAAGTATGTCCACTTCATATAAGAGCTCTGTCCAAAGTCAAGTGTACCAGGTTTCATTTTTCCAGATAAACGTAGAATTGGGAATTTGGGGGGTAGGAGATGACAGGAAATGGAAAAAGAATTGCCTTTCCTCCCCGGGATGAAAGGGTGACCACTTTAGAATTCTATCAATGTTCCCCTTTTTAGAATTGCATCTCACCCCGTCTTCTAAAACACTCTGTTCTTCCAAGAGTTGGGCCACTGGCAGTTTCTGTGGGTGCTTAGCTGACTTCTCACCATACTCCACACTGTGAGCACATGGGCAGCAGTTCCTAACCTCTGCTATATCAACCGTCTTTCCTCTGTTGCCTACCTTTCACGATGTACTGACGTCCAGTACAGAGATGAAGGATATGACTGAAACCAGAGTGCCTGGGTTTGCTACGTGCTGAAATATGTGATTAGCAAGTTGCCTAATGACTCCACAATTCTATTTTCTCACCTGTAAACAGGAGATGGTGATGGGATGTTATAGGTAGGAAGTGAGTTTGGCATAGGGCCTACACACACCAAGGTTAATAGCAGCCCACACTATTACTGTCCTTTCTCTTCCACTAGTATCTCCATTTTCTTTCAAGCTCCTGTTTTTTGGTCAGCCCCTAGTTGACCTTTCGTTTGTTCGTTTATTTGTTTAAAAATTTTTGCTGTCTATTGAGGTTTGGGGGTGGGACAAGAGATGAATAATTCATCAGTTTTTGGTTTTATCTTAATAAGGTTCTAATTATTATTAGTAGTAGTAGTATTTTTATTTTTACTCTGGAATAAAATTTTTTGTGTGACAACTAAGCTCTTTCAGCACAGTATTTCATTTTATCTTAGGAATTAGAATGACAACTTTTAAAAAACACCCAGATTAATTTTAGGATTTCATTTGTCTATATGAAAATTACTCATTTTCTTTTTAGAATTTATATTCTCATTTATTTTATTTTTATTTTAGAATATTTAATTTAGAATTATATGTATGAAGTGTCCTAAAATCTTATGTCATTGATTACCGTGACTTTGAGACATTGATACTATCTGTATGAGAACTCATATATAGGATGATCTAAGGACACCTTTCCAATTAATATTATAATATAAAACTTTACAAAAAGACGTTCTTATTTTACTATGTATAACCTATTAAAACAGCAATAGAATCCTTATCTTCTGTGCACTGATATTTATGTTATAGAAAATCAGTTATTTAAATATTTATAAAATGAGAGTTGAGAGCAGCACTTTTGAAAAGCAGTTAATAATGAACAGACATCAAGGGAGCTATCATTATAACAGCAAAGTGCTTTTGCAACTCCAATAACTTCAGCAGTGTAGAAACAGGCCATCAAATTTAATTAAAAGCAGTCAAAAATCAACTGAGAAATTGAACTGTAAAAAGCTGTCCTTTGCCAGGAGCTGAAGGCAGAAGGAAAGCAAGGGAGAGCCTTGAAAGTAGTAATGAATTGATAAGCCTTACTGCCTGCAACTTGTAATGCACTCTGTCAGATTTTAGTTTCAGTTAAACTAGATTAATAGAGCAATCACTGATTCTCCATCTTAAATCCTTCTTCGTCACCCCCCCATTATAGGCTCCCATGATAGATGGAAGCCTGAGTGGGTCAAAATTTCAATTCATTTCTTTGCTCAATCATTTTTTAAATAATGCTGGCATCTACATTTGCTGGACACCAGCATTCTCTGTGATATTTTAAAAGCAGAAATAAATTTAGTGACTGACAGGCTGCAGCCTTCATTTCCAAAGAGGCTTAATTCCTTTTTATTCACCAGAGCTAGAAATCCCCTGGAACGTAAGCGATTGACATCTCTTTCGACCACTAGGGGCTACCATGGTGAAGTGAATGATAAAGAGAAGATTACAAATTTATTGTTGCTTTAAACGCTCAGATTAATGTGCATCTGCAGAAACAGTACCACAAGGACAAAAACAATTTGCCCTCGATCATTTTATTTTTATAATAATGTTCTTTAATGAAGCTAAAGCTTTCCTGCTGTGACCTTATTATGTTTTTCAACATCAGTGAGAAATAGATTCCTCCGAATTGTAAGAGAGCTCATGAAACAGCAGGGATATTGAAATAGAGGATCAATTACTTTTTTGCAGTAATTTTGAACTTGAAATGGCTATAGCACAGCCTTTGTAGACAAGAAGACAAACCAGCTTATTGAAAAGCCGTGTGCAAATTATACAGATCTCCAAATGCTGAGATAGGCAAACTGTTCTTTTCTACTACCTTTCAACGTGATTACAACATGCCTTTAAGGAGCAAGCACTCAAGATTATGTTGCAAAAGAAGCAAACAAAAAACTGAAAATAGAATTTGTCACCAATTAGATGTAAAATTTTGAAATATATTTAAGAGTCCTTCAGAAAATTGATAACATCACTGTTTATGGGTTAAATCTTACTCATTTTAACCTAAAAAAAGGATCTTTGACTACAGTCAGAATTTAGACGTCCAGACGAGGACGGAAACAGACAAGTGTGTAGATCTTATAAATATAACAGATTGTTGCATTTATGAAATATTGTAATTTGTGAAGCGCTTCCAGATTCATTATGCCATTCAATCCTGGCAGTGATCCTTAGAAGCTCAAACAGGCACTGGTACCTTATGAAGGCAGCAGTAAAGAAGCCTGAGGCTGGGACGGGTTAAAAGATTCATGCCAGGTCATGGCACCTACCTGCCTTGCAGCTGGCACCTGCACCTACGTGATGAACCAGTACTCTCTCCTTTCAGTTTTTGCAAGAACTCCCAACTTTGAAAATGCAAATCGTTTAGCTATAATACAGTCAGTGTTACCAGAGTATATAATTTTCATCTCCATCTGCTGCATTCAGGCAGAAACTCCTCATTTGTGCTGATATGGGAATCTCATGGATCAATGGACCTTTAGAGAATGAAAGTGCTAAGTGTACTTTATCTGAATAACTGTCCTGCAACACATGCAGGACTTCACAGCTGTCTATGGGGTGGGAATCTGAGATGACTAGTAAGTGGGGCTAAGATCCTTCTTCAGAAAAGGGCACTTGAATTGAAAACCACATTTTTTTTTTTTTTCCTGGACAGGAACTTTCCTGCCTAAAGAGAGATCGGGGGGGGGGGGCTTGGGCAAGACCCTCATCACCTTGGTCAATGAGATTGACTTAGATTGAGGGTCAAGATGATAAAGTCTTGAAGCTACTTAGAAGGAAGATAAAATGAACTTTCAAGATTGGGATCACAAGAAAATGGAAGAAGTGGAAACACGGAAATTGGTGAAGTAAGGAAAAGGTGCTATGGTGTGAGTGTGAGGAGCAAAGTACTGAGAAATTTGGAGGAAAAAATAGAATTCAAATAAGTTTATTCATTTTTACATTTTTATAAATCAAAGTTGGGCATTTTAGCTTTCTTTAAAGCTAGTTTTAGTTGCCTCACATGAGTCAATAAAATGTTGCCAGATAATATTCTATCTCCTCGACATTGAGATTAGGATCAATAAGTATGATAATAAAAATGGCATTGACTGAGTTATGACTAATGTGCCAAACACTTTTCTAAGAACTCTACATGTATTATAGTGTAAACACTGTAAGTATATTAATTATTACTCCTATCTTAAATATCAAGGGGTACCTGGGTGGTTCAGTCAGTTAAGCATCTTACTCTTGGTTTGGGCTCAGGTTATGATCTCTTGGGTCATGAGGTCAAGGCCTCCACTGGGCTCTAAGTTCAGCAGGGAGTTGGCTTGAAGGGTCTCTCCCTCTGTCCCTCTCCCATTCTCAAATAAAGAAATAAACTTTTTAAATAAATAAATACTAAGACAATAATATGCAGCAAATTTAGCTTACCTAATTAAAAATTGTTAAACTAGGGGCACCTGGGTGGCTCAGGCAGCTGAAGGTCAGACTCTCAATCTCAGCTTGTGTCTCGATCTCAGGGTTGTGAGTTGAAACCCTATGTTGGGTTTCACACTGGGCGTGGAGCCTACTTAAAAAAAAAAAAAATCAAACTGCAAAGCTGTTAAGTGGTAAAGTCAGGACCTTTTGACTTGATAGCCCTTGCCACTTTTCAAGCCATTCCCTTAAAGGAAATAATAATGAATCTCCTTATTTGGACAGTTTTATTTGAATTTTAAAAATAACATTTGGCAAGCTTACAAATTTATTTGAATTTCCAACTAGAATGATATTAATTGAATATGCCCAGAATATTTTGGGACAAAGCCCATTTTGCTCTTTGAGATAATGTGAAGAAAACAAAATTTACATTTTTATATTATGGTTATTTCCATATGAAATGCAAAATATATCCAATAACCCTCCGTAACCTTGTATAAGAATGGTTGCCATGATGTACAGAAATATAGTACAGAAGTCTTTATTGCACAGGTTTAAGCAAGGAATTCAGTTGCAACCACTTATTAGAATGTGGTTTTGAGCATGATAGAATCTGTTATAAACTATGTTATTACTGAGAACTTCATATATGTCAACTATGTCTGTGTGTTTGCATACATACAGTTGATTTACATTCCGTATTTGTGAATTTGCCTACTTACTAAAATGTACTCGTGACCAGAAAATCAATGCTCATGGAACTTCCATGGTCATTCAAGGACATGCAAAGTGTGGTGAAAATATGAGTCACCCTGCACATTTTCCCCTAATGTAGACCAGGTGATGCTCTGTTGTTTTGCTAATATTTATAAACAAGTGTCCATTATATGCTCTACCTAGTGCTATGTTTCCTTTTTGTTGGCTTTTATAGTATGTTCACTGTTTAAAAGTACCCCCCAAGTGTAGTGCTAAAGTTCTGTCAGTGTTCCTATCTTAAGTTCCAAGATAACTGAGATTCTCTTTATGGAGAAGATACATGTGAAAAATAAGCTTCATTCAGGCATGAATTAGAGTGTTGCCAGCTACAGATTCAATGTTAGTGCATTAACAATGTATATGAAATAAGTTATCTTTAAATAGAAACACACTTGGAATATGGTTAAATCTTGAATGATTGAAAATATTGTGACTGAAGCCAGCAGAAACTTAATCCTATATTTTCCCTAGGAGCAATGCTTCAGTACTCACCAGTTTATTACTCCCTGTGACATCATAGAACCTAACTCCTGTGAATAACAATTGTATATCTTATCTCCATCTTGGCCAAAACAGAAAAGATTCCAATCCTTTCCAATTTGTGTATCTTTCCAAGTTTCTTCCAAATTATTTCTATCATCAGGTCAAAGACTGAATCTATTTACTCTATGAAATCTCTTGTAAATTTACTTGCTGGAAGAATGTATTACCTATCACTTAAAATGATAGTGTCATCTTCAAAATAGCTCCACTTAAATTATATAATAATCCTGATATCTATGCAGCAAGAACTGTGAATGGGCCAAATGAGAGTCATTTCTCACTAAACCAACTTCTTGATGTATGCTCAGTGTTCCAAAATTAAGAAGAAAGGAGGGGGTAAGGAGGGAAAATAATTCTTAGATAAGATCCAGAAGAAATGAGAGTGAATGAAATCCAAGGTGTGTGTGTAGAAGTTGACCCCAGAAAGGAAGAAGGCATCTTTTTCTGAAGATAGAAAGGTAGAGACAAAAATGAAGGAGGGGATAGCAAATGATACAGAAAACAAACAAACAAACAAACCTTGAAAGGAGGAAACCTACAGGTGGTTAGGTTTAATGATTTTTTTTTTTAAGATTTTATTTATTTATTTGACAGAGAGAAATCACAAGTAGATGGAGCGGCAGGCAGAGAGAGAGAGAGAGAGGGAAGCAGGCTCCCTGCTGAGCAGAGAGCCCGATGCGGGACTCGATCCCAGGACCCTGAGATCATGACCTGAGCCGAAGGCAGCGGCTTAACCCACTGAGCCACCCAGGCGCCCCAGGTTTAATGATTTTTAATTTTCAAAAATAAAAGATGGGCAAAGTCATCTGCAGATGTGTTACTTATTGTACACCCTACTATACAAAGCCTCGCTTGGAACTGGAAAACACAGCAAAGGTGAATGAAAGACATTGCATACATAGCCCTGTGAGACTATGATCTCATACAAGATCATAGACTTTATACAAATCCTTGCATCACATTACACATAGACTATATGCCCAAGAAAATACAAATAAAAGGCTCTACGGACTTTCCTGAGAATAAAAGGAAATGTCTTCTTATAGTTTCGAAGCTCCTAAGCGAGTTCTCCTTAAAAAGCATGTAAATGAAACTGTATGTTCAGGAAGCTAACTCCTTTGTGATGGCTTATTATATGATATCTTAGAACTTGAGAAGAGTGAAAATGCTTGTACATCTTTTGTATTATCTGTAAAGGCTCTGTAATTATAAAAAGCTGATGGATTTTGTAGACTGTAATGAGATGCAGGAAAAAGCATTGAGCTCTATGAAAATTACTTAGAAAACCGTGTGAGCTGCCAAGATCGTTTTCCCCCTTGTAGAGTCTATTCTTTGTGACTTATTCTAGTGTGTGTTTTTACCTTAACATATATATTTACAAATAAAATATAGTGACATTATTTCAAAATAATTAACTTAAAAGGAATATATTGTATTACTACTTTTATTAACTCTCTTCTTAAATATATCAGTTTGGAAAAAATGGAAGGCACAAATGGGCGACAACAAATATAAAACACTTCTGTTACTCCTTAGATAACTATGAATTACAGATTATATTTGGATATTTTCTTTATATGTATGTATGTAAATATGTATATGTTCTCATATCATCCATCATATTTGTATTTAATATTTTTGGAAGCTTACTCAGTACTTCATTACTTAATTGTTTAGTTATCCCTACTTTACAGATGATAAAGATTAGGCTTAGAAAGTCTGCATAATTTGTTTAAGGCCCTGTGATGATCACTGTGGCATAGCCGAGATTTAAACCTCATGCTACCTGAAACTCATTATCTTTTTTTTTTTAAGGTTTTATTTATTTATTTGACAGACAGAGATCACAAGCAGGCAGAGAGGCAGGCAGAGAGCTCCCGTCTCCGGGCTCGATGCTCCGCTTGATCCCAGGACCCTGAGATCATGACCTGAGCCAAAAGCAGAGGCTTAACCAACTGAGCCACCCCGGTGCCCCCTGAAACTCATTATCTTAATACAATATAGGCTGCCACACTGTATTGTAAGCTATTCTTTTCAATGATACATATTTTTGTCTTCTACAGTTTATGAAATCTAATATTCTTAACGATTTTATAAAAAAAATCTCTTGTATCAGTTCACTGAATTTTTTTCTTCTTTTTTAAAATACAAATTTCAGTATAGGTAAAATACAGTGTAATATTACTTTCAGGTGTACAATATAGTGATTCAATGCGTCCATACATTCCATCCATACAACCAGTGTTTGTCACAACAAGTGCATTCCTTAAATCTTTAAGAAATCCCCATTATTATTTCAGTTGTTTCTAATTTTTCTTTATTAGAAACAATGTTCTAATAAATATGCACAAGTGCCTTTGATAACTTGTCCCCTTATTTACTCAGAATAAATCCTAGGAAGTAGAAATGGAATTACTAAATGAAGATTTAGGTACCTTTTACCCTGTAAAATTGCCCTCCAGGCAACCATACTGGTTTATAGTACAACTAAAAGTGCCTGGGAATGTCCCTCTCCCCATACCCTTGCCAGCTCTGGGCATAGTTTTCTTTTAAATCTCCATCATTTATATGCAATTGGCTTTAAAAATCATTTTAAGAAATGTAACCCTAAAATTTCAAGTGCTTTTAGAGAAATTATATAGGCTAAGGGAAGAATTCCTGGAAATACCATTTCAAAATGAGACTTAACCATTTTTTAGAGATTGATTTTTTTTTTTTTTTTTGCCCGCATGGCAATAAATCCAAGCATTTCAGAATAAGTAATTTTTATTTCCACTTTTTTCTAGTTTACACTAACAGCACTGCATGACTCCGACTTAGTAAATGAATGTCCACTCTCTTAAAGTTAACCAAGTTAGATTGATTCAAATAAAAGACATCAATCATTGCCTATGATTTATCATTCCATAAGATTTTTCCTTTTATTTTTCACTTAAATGATGTATTTTCAGTGCCAGAATATAGAATGGAGTAGTAAAAACATTTAGAATTGACTTAGTTTCTAAAATAAATCAAATTGTTCCAGTAATTTTCTGAATCTGCAAAACAGAGCACAGAGAATTAATGAAATAGGATTACTGAATGAAACAGGGCTCGGTCAGTCTTGGCCTCCAGTGAACATGTATTTCCAAGAGGGAGAATCCAAAATGCATTGCTTCTCATGTTTGCATAGTCTTGGTAATCTTAATGTTGTTACTTGACATTATTGCAAAAGTCTGCTCTCGTCCATGTAATTTGTAATATTAGTCAAATGTTGCTTTCATTACTTGGACTGAATGATTGATATGCTGGGCACGAAGAGCACAGTTATCTTTAATTCTGTTTCCTTTTGGCAGAGAGAGATATATAGAATATAGGCTGACAACAATTTGAGCCAGACTGTCCCAGAATATATAGTATCTTAAGTTTTTCTCAAAAGTTCTATTGTGAAGGAAAATGGGAGTGAAGAAATGCTGCAAGAAATGATATCTTATTCAATTTCTCTGGATATTGTATATCGCATGTTTAATGAAGCTTAAACTATATTTGGAATCATAACATATATGGACATTTAACATCACAACTATCCTATTGACAACCTCACCCCGTTTTTCTTTATTTTAAACTATAAAAGTGTACTTGATTATTTTCTACATAACAAAACTGTACTTTTTGGGAAGCTCAATGGGATTAATTTCTCTCAAGCCTCAATGCCAGATGGCTCTGTGTTTCCTGTGAGAAACATGTTTTTAAGTTATGGATGCCATATATCACATAATGGACCCTGTTTTTGAGCAGGCTGCTAGGATGCCCAAACTTAACAAGGGTTCAGAAAGGGATCCAAGACCTTATGATACGGGTGGAAAGCATTAACCTCAAGTTGTATTTTTTCTCTCCTACTCTTTCTTTTGCTTTGGTTATTTTTATGCCTGACTTGCATTTCTTTCTAGGCAGTGTCAAGTCCCACTGAAAATTATTGGAATGTGAGAGGTCTTAAAACAAATTAAATAATTATCTTATTTGAATACTGAGCATATGAAGCTAACATTTTTATAAATGAATAGTTTGCTAGCTAGAAGAAGGGTGAGGGAAAGGAAGGATATATATTTAGACAATACTATAAAAACAGTCACCATGTAAATAGAAAAGGGCATGGAAATCGAAAACAAAAGCAAATACAAAATCAGATTTTCAGCCTGAGGCATATATGTGATCCCAAATGAGAAGGGAGGGGTAGAAGGAGAAGGAAACTTGGTTGTTTTTAAAAGTAGGAATTACAAGTCACAACTGAAATGAAAAGACCAGGGAATTCTAGTGATCAGGCTCTGAGAAGACCCAGTACAAGAGAATGTCACTAGACTAAATTATTCCAGATCTTGTCTCCTGAAGCAATGCTCTTCATTGCCAACCCATGACTGAAAAAGCCTCCAGGCATTGTTTGTCCATTTGTGGAGATGGAAACAGGGACAAGTGACACACATAATAAGGTGGGCAACAGAATTTAATGTTATAATTAGTGGGCTTATAGTAAAATATATTAGCCACTTAGAATGTCTGTTCCAGGACAGAGTAGACAGGATGGTGGAGTGAAAACTATCTTCCCTAAATCCCTCCATGGTAATGGGTATGATTATCTTTTACCTTTTTGTGCTTCTCCTGGAGCTACTCCCAATCCATCTTAGAACAGGGGCTTTTGCAGAGGCAAGAGATATGTAGACTCCTGGCTCCATGCTTGTAAAATGACACGGCATGATGCGACCAACTGAATATTCCTTCAACTGCTGAAGCTTAAAGACAGACTAAGAGATGGAACAGGAGAATTATTCAAGGCTATATTCTATGCTTGTCAATGGAAGCATGTAATCTGGAGGAATAAAAAAGACAAAACTATTTTTTTTTAGCCCGATAAAAGTTTTTTTTTTTTTATTTTTATGGTGGTTGTCATTCCTTTATAAACATTTTTAGTCAATTAACCTCTTTTAACATAATTTTCCATAACGATAGAATGGCATAAATGAAACATTTGGAAAGCATCAAGCATGATGCCTAACAAAGAGTGTCCTTAAAACAAAACAAAACAAAACAAAACAAAACACACAACTCCACTTCATAATTTCTAGCTCTTCCAGATTTGAGAGTGTGCATATGGTGTCGGGGGAGGGGCAGAGGGAGAGAGAGAGAATCCTGAGCAGACTTCACACCCAGTGAACAAGAGACTCACAGGATGCTCATTCTCTAGACCCTGAGATCCTGATTTGAGCTGAAATCAAGAGTTTGACAGTTAACTGATTGAGTCACCCAGGTCCTCCAGTGTAATCAGATTTCCTAATTGGCTTTTCTTTAAGAAAGCATTGCATTTAGGGAGATAAGCCTACAATCCCATAATCCTAGTACTTCCCCAAATTCCCCAAATGGAATTACATGGATAACACATTCACTTAGAAATTTAGAGGAATGTATTATTATTAGGACAGATTCCCAAGGCTTAACAAGTTCCCTGGTGGAAGCTAAGAATGTCATTTGGAACTGCTGATTCAGTGAACCACATTCTAGGAGTAAACAGAGCTGATGATTTCACAGTATAATTTCTTAGAACACATATATAGCAATATTTTTGTCTACTCTGTAAAAGTTGAAAATTGACCAACACCTGCTTATGTAATTGGTTTTCCTTCTTTCTTTTAATGTCTCCTTCTTAGTCTTCCTCACTCAACTTGCTCATCCTCCCCAAGTTTCTCTCCTGTCCTCTCACTTAGCATTTTCATCTATCTTCACAACTTCAAGTCAGGTCCCAAGCAGGTAGATTTTCATTTTTTTCAACTCTTTTCCTAAAATACAATCTTTATCTCTACTCCCTGTTTTGCAGTATTTTCTTCATTCCCACAACCTCTTTCAACTTAACTGAAACTCTAACCTCCTCAAGGAACTCCTTATTGTACGTCAGCAAAGCAAGAGCCTGAAACTGTTGATGGGGACAGAACTTGAAGCAATAAGTAGGTAAAGACCATCTGTAAGAGTTTTTTAATACGGATCCAGACCAGCATGTTTCCACTGCCAGGTCTGATAGCCAAGTACATTTAACTCTATAAGTTGTTGAAAATTGAAAGGAAGTTGTGAAGAAAAAATATATATATGACCCTTAAAAAAAAATCATTCTATCCATTATTTTCTTTCAATATTTAAGTAAGTTGGTGCATATTTTGAAAAAGTCCCAAGAGGAAAGAAAGATACAGAAGGAAAAGTTCATTTTCTTCCCACTTTGTTGTCCTTCCATCAATTCTACTCTCTGAGGTAAACATGTTTTCCAGGTTCCTACACATCTTTGTAAGGTATCTATGCATATAAAGCACATGTGCATGAGGGCACGCTTTTTAAAAGTTACAGCTGTTGCATTTTGAGCACATTGTTTTACATCTATAATCGTGTCTTAGAGAAAAAAAAGTATGTATTGACCCTTTATGTGATTTTAAAAGAATAGCTGCAGTTAACATTTGAAAATTGTTACTTTGTGTCAGGCACTGGCTAAGTCCTATATATTCCTTATTTCTTATAACTATTCTAAAAAAGTACCATTATTACTTCCTTCTCATAAATGGGCAGACAGAGCCTGAAGAAATGAAACAAGCTGAGGAAGCTCGCCCAGCTAGTAAGTGGCCAGACAAGTGGATTCCAGAGCCTGCTGTGGTGTCCATCATTCCCCAAGTTTGCAGGAACCCTGACCTGAGCAGGGAGTGGAAGTTTCTTGAATTAGCTAACGGTACTCTTTAGTAATAACTGTATACATTGACTTAGAACAAATAGAGAAATTTCAAAGAGGGGATATATATAATTGAGCTGAATATTTTTGACTGAAAAAGGCTTTGTAGGGGCTTTGATGCAGATCTGGAACACTTCATTTTTTAAAAATTGTTGTTTTCTGTGATATTTTAGCTTTTTTGATGGTGACATCATAACTGGATTGAGTTGGAGCAGCAGGAGGCTGTGACAGTGATGAGAGAGAAAATACATTCTCACTCACCAAAAAGGATGGGTACCAAGTGGAAAGATATAAAAAGGACTCTAGAGTTAATTAAGAGTTCCAAGAAAGCTCATTAACTTGTTCTTACTAGTGAACAGCTTTTTATCCATGGAACAGCTTGGCATCCATGGAAGGAGAAGACCCACGTGATGTTCATTTGTAAGGTCCTGCGTGTTACAAAGCAGAGAATCAGTTCAGGGAAGAGAAAATACAGTGCAGCAGAAAAGACAACAATTAGCTACTGAATATAAATTGCCAAAATACAGAAAATCAAGAATCCAGCTCTCTGTTCTCTCCCCTCCAAATGTTTATCATAGATCTTAGGAGAAATTTAGAAATCTTTGCTATATCAAAAATTTTAAAATTATTTTTAATTCCCATTCTATTAGCCAACATATATCATTAGTTTCAGATGCAGAGTTCAGTAATTCGTCACTTGCATATAACACCTAGTACTTATTATGTCACGTGCCCTCCTTCATGCCTGTCACCCAATCACCCCATGCCCCTATGTACCTCCCTTCTATAAACCCTCAGTTTGTCTTCCTATAAAGAGTCTCCTATGGTTTGCAACCCCCTCTGATTTCTCCTTATTCCATTTTCTCTCCCTTCCCCTATGATCTTCTGCACTGTTTCTTATATTCCACATGTGAGTGAAACCACATGACAGTTGTCTGTCTCTGACTGACTTATTTCACTCAACGTACTACCCTCCAGTTCCATCCACATCGATGTAAATGATAATATTTCATTCTTTCTGATGGCGGAGTAATATTCCGTTCCAAAATTCCAACATTCCAAATATGTATGTGTGTGTGTGTATCATATCTTCTCACTCTTTCCATAGTTTGGCTCTTGTGGACATTGCTGCTATAAACATTAGAGTGGAGGTGCCCCTTCTGATCACTACCTTTGTATCTCTGGGGTAAATACCTAGTAGTACAATTGCTGGGTCATAGGATAGCTCTATTTTTCACTTCCTGAGGAACCTCCATACTGTTTCCCAGAGTGGCTGCACCAGCTTGCATTCCCACCAACATGTAAGAGGGTTCTCCTTCATCCACATCCTCACCCAGCATTTGTTGTTTCCTGACTTGTTAATTTTAGCCATTCTAACTGGTGTGAAGTGGCATCTCATTGTGGTTTTGATTTGTATTTTCCTTATAACAACTGATGTCGATAATTTTTTCTGATGTCTGTTGGCCATTTGTATGTCTTCTTTGGAGGAATGTTCGTTCATGTCCTCTGCCCTTTTCTTGACTGGGTTTTGGTTTGGTTTGGTTTTTGGGTGTTGAGTTTGATTTATAGATATTAGATACTAGCCCTTTATCTGATGTCATTTGCAATTATATTCTCCCATCCCCTACGTTGCCTTTTAGTTTTGTTGACTGTTTCCTTTGCTGTACAAAAGCTTTTTTATCTTGTTGAAGTCCCCAAAGTTCATTTTTGTCTTTGTTTACCTTTCCTTTGGAGACATATCTAGCAAGAAGCTGCTGCATACGAGGTTAAGGAGGTTGTTGCCTGTGTTCCTCTCTAGGATTTTGATGGATTACTCTCTCACATTTAGGTCTTTCACCCATTTCGAGTTTCTCTTTATGTGTGGTGTAAGAAAATGGTCCAGTTTCATTCTTCCACATGTGGCTGCCCAATTTTCCCAACACCATTCTTGAAGAGACTGTCTTTTCTCCATTGGATGTTCTTTCCTAATTTGTCAAAGATTAGTCTACTGTAGATTTGAGGATCCATTTCTGGGTTCTCTATTCTGTTCCATTGATCTGTGTGCCTGTTTTTATGCCAGCACATACTGTCCTGATGATTATAGCTTTGAAATAGAACTTGAAGTATAGAATTGTAATACCACTAACTTTGGTTTTCTTTTTCAACATTCCTCTGGCTATTTGGGGTCTTTTCTGTTCCATACAAATTTTAGAATTATTTGTTCTAGCTCTGTGAAAAATGTTCATGGTATTTTTTTAAAAGATTTTTATTTATTTATTTGACAGACAGAGATCACAATTAGGCAGAGAGGAAGGAGGAAGCAGGCACCCTGCTGAGCAGAGAGCCTGATGTGGGGCTCATCCCAGGACCCTGGAATCATGATCTGAGCTGAAGGCAGAGGCTTTAACCCATTGAAACACCCAGGTGCTCCAATGTATTTTGATAGAGAATTCACTGAATGTGTAGATTGCTCTGTGTATCATAGATATTTAACACTATTTGTTCTTCCAATCCATGAGCATAGATCCCTTTCTTTGTGTCTTCCTCAAAAAAGTTCTGTAGTGTTTAGAGTACAGATCCTTTGCCTTTTGATTAGGTTTATTCCTATGTCTCTCTTAGGGTTTTTGGTCCAGTTGTAAATGGGACCAATTGCTTAATTTCTATTTCTTCTTCTCATTGTTAGTATATAGAAATGAAACTAATTTCTGTGTGTTGATTTTATATCTTACTATGTTGCTGAATTCCTGTATGAGTTCTAGCAATTTTGGGGTGGAGACATTTGGGTTTTCCATGTAAAGTATCAAGTCATCTGTGAAAAACTGAGAGTTTGACTTCTTCTTCTTTGCCAGTTTGAATGCATTTTATTTCTTTTTGTTGTCTGATTCCTGAGTCTAGGACTTCAAGTACTATGTTAAATAACAATAATGAGAGTGGACATCCTTGTCATGTTCCTGACCTTAGGGGTAAAGCTTTCAGTTTTTCCCCATTGAGAGTCAGATTCACTGTGGGCTTTTCCATGTGGTTTTCAGGGTATTGAGGTATGCTCCCCCTATCCCTATACTGTGGAGAGTTTTAATCAAGATAGCATACTGTAGGGGTACCTGGGGAGCTCAGTTGGTTAAGCATCTCCCTTTGGCTCTGGTCATGATCCTAGAGTCCTGGGACTCCATATCAGGCTCCTTGCTCATTCTGGAGAATGTTCCATGTGCACTCAAGAATGCATAATCTGTTGCTTTAGGATGGAATGTTCTGACTATATTTGTGAAGCCCATCTGCTCCAGTGTGCCATTCAAAGCCCTTGTTTCCTTGTTGATCTTCTGTTTAGATGATCTATCCATTGCTGTAAGTGAGGTGTTAAAGTCCTCTGCTATTATTGTATTATTATCAATGTGTTTCTTTAATTTTGCTATTAATTGGTTTATATCATTGGCTGCTCCCATGCGAGGAGCATAAATATTTAGAATTGATAGATCTTGTTGGATAGACCTCTTAAGTATGATATAGTGTCCATCTCTTATTATAGTCTTTGGTTTAAAATTTAATTTGTCTGGTATAAGGACTGCTATCCCAGCTTTCTTTTGATGTCCATTAGCATGATAAATGGTTCTCTGCCCTCTCTCTTTACAACTGGAGGTGTTCTTTGGTCTAAAATGAGTCTCTTGTAGACTGCATATTGATAGGTGTTTTCTTATCCATTCTGAAACCCTGTGTCCTTTGATTGGAGCATTTAGCCTATTTACACTCACAATAACTATTGAAAGATAAGGATTTAGTGCCATTGCATAACGAAAAGTTAGTGTTGTCTCTATTTCTTTCTGGTCTATGATATTTTGGGCTCTTTCTTCACTTAAAGGATCCCTTTTAATATTTCTTGCAGGGCTGGTTTAGTGATCACAAATTCTTTTAGTTTCTGTCTGTCTTGGAAGTTCTTTATATTTCCTTCTATTCTGAGTGGGAGCCTCGGTGAATAAAGTATTCTTGGCTACATATTTTTTTCATGAATATATCATGCCAGTCTTTTCTGGCCTGCCAGGTCTCTGTGGATAGGTCTGCTGCCAGCCTTAGGTTTCTACCCTTGTAGGTTATGGACCTCTTGTTCTAAGCTATTTTCAGGATTTTCTCTTTATCTCTGAAGTTTGCCAGCTTCACTATTATATGCTGGGGTGTTCTATTTTTATTGATTTTGAAGGGGGTTCTTTGTGCCTCCTGGACTTAAATGCCTGTTTCTTTCCCCAGATTAGGGTATTTCTCTGCTATAATTTGCTCAAATATACTTTTGTCCCCTCCCTTCTTCCCTTTTCCTCTCAGACCCCAATCATTCTAATATTATTTTGCTATATAATATCAATGATCTCTTGAATCCTCCGCTTATGATCCAGTTGTTATTTAACTCTCTGTTCCTCAGTTTCTTTATTCTCCATAATTTTATCTTTTATATCACTGATTCTCTCTTGTGACTCATTTTTTTTCACTAGCAGTAAGTCTCCATTTTTTATTTTATCTTACTGATAGCCTTTTTAATCTTGACTTGATTAGATTTTAGTTCTTTTACTTATCCAGAAAGGGATTCTCTAGTGTCTTCTCTGCTTTCCTCAAGCCCAGCTAGTATCTTTATAATCATTATTCTGAATTCTAGCTCCAGCATTTTACTATTAGCCATATTTACTAAGTCTCTGGCAGTTAGTGTTGCCTCTTGTTCTTTTTTCTGGGAATTTTTCTGCCTTGTCATTTTGTCCATAGAAGTCCAGATGAATGAGAGAACAACATACAAAAACATCAACCATTCTCCCAAAAAGGAACAACAACAACAACAACAAAGGAAGAAAGAATGAAAGAAAAAAAGAAAGAAAAAAAAAAGGGAAAATATAATGTAACAAATACACCAGGTCCTGTGTGTATATTGATCTGCTTTTTAGAAGACACTATATCCCAGGGCACATGGATGATTCAGTGGTTTAAGTATTTGCCTTCAGTTTAGGTCATGATCCCAAGGTCCTGGGATTGAGCCTTGCGCTGGGCTCTCTGTTCAGTGGGAAGCAAGCTTTTTCCTCACCTTCTGCTTGTCCTTCCACCTACTTTGCTTTCTCTCTGTGTCATATATATATACTATATATACATATGTATATATAGTATATATATATGACACACCAGATCCCAAAACTGTAAAGAAGAACATATCTATCTATCTATCAAATGTGTGTGTGTGTTTGTGTGTACAAAAACGAAACTTAATATAATGAAAGGAAACCAAAGATGAAAATATATATAATGTAATGTAAAATGAAAATTTTAAAGAAGTCTTTAAAAAGTTGTTAAAATAGTACACTAGTTGAAAAGGAAAAAAAGAAAAAATAAAAAGGAAATTTTAAACTGAAAGACTAAGAATCATGAGAAAAAAACCCTTGAATTCTATATGCTATTTTCCTCTAGCTCTGGAGTTTTGAAGTTCTGTGTGATCAGTCAACTTGGTATTAGCCAGATATTCCTGCTGATCTTCTGGGGGAAGGGCCTGTTGGAATGATTCTCAGGTGTCTTTGCCCTGAGCAGAATTGCACTGCCCTTGCCAGGGGGCTTGGCTCATGTGAGCTGCTTCAGGTTGTTGTATGTGACTTTTGTTGCCTGAAGACTTTCCACACTACTTTAGAGGGTGAAAATAAAAATGGTGCTGTCCCATTTTCCAGATCTTCACCTGAAAGAAGGGTCTCTCACTTTCCAGTGTGCCCTCAGGGTAAAGCAGTCAATCACTTTTGTCTCCCTGGTTTCCCTCCACACTCTGTGTTCACCCAACCTGTGACCAAACATTTTTATCTGAGGCATGTGACCCCATTATGAGTCTCAAAACTCTGCAGACTCCTGAGTTGTGCTCCCACTTAACTACCCCTGGGAGAGGAAGGAGCATCTTGCTGTGGTTCTTCCTCTTGCTGAGCCCTCCTTTGAGACCAGTCACCCAATTATGCCCCAGTTCATGGTTTCTGTCAACACGGAGCTGAAAATCCACTCCTGGACTTGGTGATTGAAGCTAGCTTCCCTGCTCCAATGCTTGGGAACTCTGCCACATGCAGACACCCCTGTTCTTTCTGTGACCCAGGGGATCCTGAGACCATACTGTCTCACCTAGGATTCTGCTCCCCGACCCCCACCACATGAGCACCTTTCTGGCAGGAACATCCCTTACTGGAGCAGACTTCTACAAGTTCCAATTTTGTGCTCATCTGCTATATCATTTTCCAGTAGCTGGTGTATGGAGGCTCCCTCCCCCTGTGGTTTATCTTCCCATATATCCCCTCAGATTCACTTGTTTGCACCTCCTACCTTACAAAAAGTGGTTGATTTTCTATTTGTAAAATTGCAGCAATTTTTTTCTTAGCTCTCAGGTTGAATTCACAGGTGTTCAGAATGATTTGATAGCAGCTATCTAGCTGAATTCAAGGGACCAGATGAAACAAGAGTCCCTTACTCTTCCGCCATCTTCCCTCTTCCTAGCCAAAATTCTTAGAACATAAAATAAGTTTCTCTCCGCCCTCTTGGGAGCAGCAACTGGGGAATTCTAACCTTTTGACCTAAGTAGCCAGTCCCATGGTGCCATCTGGTGGCCTCTACTGTAATTTCAGGCATTAACTGTCCCCAAACAATCTCTGTAAAAGGATGTGATTTTCAAAGCAAACTTACACAGTAATGGAACAATGGCAAAGACTGCAAATAAGTAGGACAGTGCAGGTGGAGATTAGTGATGGTGGGATTTCCCAATATTCTACTAGTGGCTGTTGGTACCCGTGACCTATCTGAATTCCAGCTTTTAAGAGGGATGAATTGCTCTGGACACTTTTCTTATAAGGCAAATGTTTTCATAAGCAGAAGTACTATGGGGTAAAAGGAGAGTCAAATAGAGCAAAGCCAGGTTGTATATTATTTTTCCAGTGCCTTGGGGATATGACTAACATCATCTTTTGTTTAATTTTTAATTTCCTATGTGAACTATGTAACATGAATTTTAAAGAGAAGTGATAAAAAAATCCAGGAACTTACTTATAAATATAAATATCTAGATCACGTTCTATGCCTTATAAACAGAAGAACGGATCAAAGGTGATGCAGCACCCTATCCATGTTTGGCAGGCTTGAAAACAATCATGAGTGAGGGACTTCAGAATACTATAAGATACTTGGAAGGATTGGATATGGAGTTCAGACAGGGCCAAGAAACAAGTGAAACTAGAATGGACTGATGTATTTAAACATGGACAGACTGTTATGACACTGACAATGAGGGTTCGCAGGCATGAGAAAGGCAGCAGATTTAACAGAGCTTTTCAAAGGAGAATTTGAGAGATTCAATATTTTGGAAGAGAATTTCTTAGTAATTCAGTCCCAGGCATGGTCACATTTGAGAGTTGATGAGAGAGACAAAGTAAAAAGAAAATAGCATTTAATTGCTAGTATCGTTCTAAACAGTTTTACATATCTTATTTTCTTTGATCTTTGCAGAAAGTCTTTGATATGTGTAGCAATATCCCTATTTTATAAATGGAAATACTTGGGCTCAAAGAAGTAGGCAATCCTGTCTAAGGTTATATAAAGTCCCTGTTATTTCTACCACATTTCAGGCTGAAACCACAATTTAGTGAGGTTCTCAGGATGGACGATAATGTAAATGTTCAAGTATATCTGGTAATACTAGCGCATCTTAGGTCTGCAAATGATGTTAATGAAGAAATGCTTAAGATGATAAATATAACTGCTTTCAAATTAAAGGGGCAGTCTGACATTAACAATGAGAGAATATGTTGTGAACAAGTTAAGCACTATTTTAAAATATGTCCTGAATTTAGGAACAAAGCTACTGCTTTTCTTATATAACTGTCTTTCAATATGTATGAGTCTGATAAGATAAGAGAAATATAATATTCTGGTATTTAACTCTAAACGTTGAATTTTAAAAACAACTATTTCTATGAAAGAAAAGTTGTAATAGTATTTCTCAAAATCCGTGCCACAGAATGCAAACAAATGTTAATAAGTGTCCTGTGGCGAAATGGCTGTTTGTACTTTGATTCCAGTTGATAACTTGATCTGGGGCATTTTCTGGTACCCTTTGCCCCTCTACAGTTTCACAGTGCACACTTCTGGTAAACGCTCTGAGGGGACCATGGGAGCAAATTTGTCAGAATTGTTTAATCTATCACTATCCAACTTTTTTGACTTTAAAATACTCCCCCGCCAGCCCTGTAGTGCATATAACATTAATTTATCAGCATTATTTTATTTAGGGGAATATGATGCTGAATAAGATTCATCAAGATTATCAAGATTATCAAAATTGCTCTTGAGTGAAACCAAGACTCTTTACGAATGATTATTTAAGGAAACTCGTATTCTGTTTTGCTCTACGACTAACCACACTAAGAATCAAATACTATCCACATCAAACTTTTCTTTTTTCCTAAGGAGTTTATCACAATCAGAACTTAACTTGGAGTTCTACTTCACTAGAGCTATAGTGTCACCTCTTCTGCTGATGATCCAGAAAATCTGTAACTGATCACGTGTTTGTGTGATTTTGCAAAACGAGGCAAGAAAGATATTTTGTTAAGAATATAAAGTTACAAATTTTATTTCTACAGCAAGTGTGAATGTTATCCGAGGTGCTTATCTTGACTTTATGAAGGGAAGGAGGAAAAGAAAGAGGAAGGAAAAGAGAGGAAGGACGAAAGGGGATGTCAACATTTAACCAATTATAAAAAGTTCGTTGTTTTCTTCTTTTTTTTCTTTTGTTCAGTTAGCCACTGTAGAGCACATCATCAGTATGTGATGTAGTGAT
This sequence comes from Mustela erminea, assembly GCF_009829155.1. Classification (NCBI taxonomy): domain Eukaryota; kingdom Metazoa; phylum Chordata; class Mammalia; order Carnivora; family Mustelidae; genus Mustela; species Mustela erminea. The sequence goes on from NC_045625.1 coordinate 58,391,321, forward strand.
CAGTGATCCATTAGTTCCATATGACACCCAGTGCTCATCACAACATGTAAAGCACCTTAGTTGTACTGTATTTTATGCTCTCTACCATTAAGAAGTTAGAATACTAGTGAGATTTAAATATTCTTGCCACATTTGGAGTGTTGTTGTATTAATGTTAACCTATAAAAAGGAAAAAAAATCTTTAAGTCAGGAAAGTCTTGGATCTGTGAATTTATTCTCAAACTGCTACTAATGGCTTTTTGTGTCCTTTTCTTTTGTACATTGGTGTGAGATATAGTACCCGTTGGCTCCCTTTTTCTCTCTGCCACCAGAGGGAGATAAACATTCATATGTTTGGACCCAGCATTGATTGCCAATGAAAACACGTAGTATTATTCAGCTGTCTTCAGGGACCTTCATTATCAAATTATTTCTAGCAATGATAAGGCAAAGTATATTGCTATCGGTGTGTGCTATGATCTCAAGCTTAAATTCATATGACAAGAAGACCATTATTTTATGCAATAGAGTCCATGATAACCCCAGAGAAATAGTCAAATTTATGACATAATCAAAGCTGATGCTTGGCAAAGGGGGCCTCTACCTCATAATAAATGAGTTGACTCTCTCAATTTTAGACAAATGTCTTATCTGAATGTTGTAGTTTGCATATTTTAACTCCACAAACAACCACAAGTGCCTTGTTTTTTAGTTTAAGTGGCAGGTTTTTTAGAGCGGCTGACCTGCTCAAATTTAAATTAAAAGGTAAAAATAAATTGAAGATTGAGAAGAATTAATTATCTTTTTATTTGTAAATATAGTTGATAGTAACTTACTGAATTTGAGGGATCTTTTAAGTTTTCCCCCTAACTGTAATATATATTACAGAAATATCAGCGAGGCTGTAGATTATTAACATCATTTTTCTTACTTCTCTTGCTTGACATTATTAAATTCATACAAGAGCATTAAAAACTTTTATTTTAAAGTCTAGTAAATTATGGTAGTATGTGCCAGCTCCATAAAATTGTCAAGAAGAAACTGATGATCTGTTGTATGTTAAGTAAAACAGCCTAGTTATTTCTGAAGAATAGCTTTCTAAATGGGCTTTTATTAAACAATGCCATAGGAAAATCTTAAAAAATGTATTCGCTTATTAACATTGTCTTATTTATTAACATGGTAATTTTACTTAAAAGTTGAAATGCAAAGTTCAATCATTTTCCCTCTGTACCCCACTGTGATTTAGCTTGGTTACTTGGTTATTTGGATATCATGAAAGTTTTCAACTAAATAGACATATAAAAGCAATACGTCTTGAAGTCTGGTGAAGTACAAATTATTATGAAAACAAAAGTGTTTTTTTTTTTTTTTCCCCTAGAAGGTTAGCTTCATTAAGATTATCATTAGTTTTTACCTTGCATTTTATTTTAATTAACTACTTGTTTAGTAATTTGCTTGTGGTGTGTTGGGGTATGAGAGGAAGCTCTGACTTGAGGTTTGTGTGTATGTGCATGTGCGTGTGTGTGTGTTTCTAAATATCGTTATGGGATTTCTATGTGGCTCAGTCAGTTGAGCTTCTGACTCTTGACTTATTTTTTTTTTTAAAGATTTTACTTATTTATTTGACAGAGAGAGGGAGAGATCACAAGTAGGCAGAGAGGCAGGCAGAGGGGAGGGGGAAGCAGGCTCCCCGCCAAGCAGAGAGCCTGATGTGGGGCTCGATCCCAGGACCCTGAGACCATGACCCGAGCTGAAGGCAGAGGCTTAACCCACTGAGCCACCCAGGTGCCCCCTGACGCTTGATTTTGGCTCAGGTCGTGATCTCAGGATCCTAGGATCTAGCCCTGCATCAGGCTCTAGGTACAGCAGGGAGTCTGCTTCTGGATTCAATCTCTCCTTCTCCCTCTGCCCCTCTTCTCCCTTCTCTCTCTCTCCAATAAATACTTAAATCTTTAAGAAAAATAAATGCCATAGTTTACTGTGTAGAGAATGTTCATTTTCATATGCATTCGTATTCAAGCAAGCAAGGAACAGTTCTTTTTAGTGAAATAGCAAATGTTCTAATGAGTGAGAGATCTTGCATTCAACTATAAGAAATATCTCAGTGCAATATTGATCAGACCAGTGATTCGCCCAGCCTTGAAATTCTTTTCCTGACCAAGATAACAATAGCTGTTATAGCTATCTAATTACCTTTCCATATCAAATACGTTGAGAAAGTGGGGGTGCGGTTGGAGGAACAGATGGGGTTGATCTCTATGATCCATACACAGTGAAGCAAAGACCAGTCAGGAGCAAAGACAGGATTAACAGCCAAGCAGACAGGAAAGAGAAGAACAAAATGTCAACAAAAAGGAGTTGCCACCAGGCAAATCTAGGGATGAAACTGTTGTTGACCTTGAAAGTACAGCAGCCAGTTATTTTACCAGCAAAATGGCTTTATTTGGAAATATCAGAAGAATTGCAATTCCAAACAAGCCAGCTATAGAAAAAGCCATAGGCAAGTTTGGAGCACAAAGGAGAGGAACAGAGGGCAGAGCTGGAAGGAGCTATGATAAAAAGTCCCCTGGAGTAAAGTGGGAGATGGAAGAGTAGTAGCTTTTCATCGGCTGACACATGACAGTATCTCATTGCCTGGACTGTTGCTGTTCTAGGAGATATTCCTTCCTTCCACCGGGCTACTAAAGTAGGCTCTCCTAGGTAACTTTTTTCCTGGTAGGGTCCGTAGGTTATGAGGGCGTAGTGCTCCCTCAGCCTCCTGACTGCATTTTATTTATTTATGTATTTATTTATTTATGTATTTATTTATTTATGTATTTATGTATTTTTGAAAATATTTTATTTATTTATTTGAGAGAGAGCACATGCGCAGGGGGAGGCACAGGTAAAGGAGAAGCAGGCTCCCCACTGAGCAGGGAGCCTGACTTGGGGCTCGATCCCAGGACCCTAGGATCATGACAGGGGCTGAAGGTGAACACTTAACTGACTGAGCTACCTGGGTGGTCCTCTTGACTACATTTTAAATAAAGTTTCTTTTACTCAGTTTCACACAATGAAATGGAAACCAGAGACCCCAAATCAAAGCAAGTGTGTCCCAAAGAGAAGGATTCCCACAGGAATGAGAATCTCTTAAGTTCAACCCATTATGTATTCTTTGTTGCATTAAAATGCATTGAAATCTCTACTGGAGCTTTTAAACTTATTAGAACTTTTCAACTTTCCAAGCTTTGTTCAAACCATTAAAGGTCTCATGAAGTACTTTAGTGTTTGGAAAATAGTTATCTATTTGATAATTTTAAAGAAATCATTTTCTATAAAACGATCTCCTAGAAGTCAGTGAGAAAAAGATAAAACATCTAAATAGGATGAACAAAAGATGAACAATAAACATGTAAAATGATGCCTAATTGCACAGGTTGTTAAAGAAATGTAAACTGGGGGCACCGTAATGACTCAGTTAAGTGTCTGACTCTTGATTTCTGCTCAGGTCCTGATCTCAGGGTCATGAGATCAAGCCCTGCATGGGTTCCCATTCAGCAGGGAGTTTGCTTGAGATTCTCTCTCTCCCTCTCCTTCTGCCCCTCCCACATTAGTGTTTTCTCTCTCTCTCTCTCAAATAAACAAATAAATCTTAAACAAAATTAAAAAATGTATATCGAAACAAAACATTTTTATTAAAATTGAAAAGAAGAGGGGTGCCAGGGTGGCTCAGTTGGTTGAGCATCTGACTCTTGGTTTTTGGCACAGGTCATGACCTCAGAGTCCTGAGATTAAGCCCTGTGCGGGACTCTGAACTCAGCGGGGAGTCTGTTTCAGATTCTTTCTCTCCTGTCCCTCTTCTTCTGCCCTTCCCCTGATCTCTCTCTCTCCTTCTAAAATAAATAAATACAACTTGAAAAAATAAAAATAATAAAATTGTAAAGAAGAGTTAATGGCAGTATTTTGTGCTGGTAAATGTGAAGGGAAATGGTCAAATTTCTGCACTGTTTGGAGGAGGACATCCTTCAAAACAATGTGTATCTTTCGACTTGGTTTCTTTACTTCTAGGAGTTAAACAGATGTTCAGACATACATGTATACAGATGTTCATTTTAAATCATTGTGCAGATTTCTTTCAAAAGATTACCCTGTAAATATATATCTATATAGTGAGAGTGAGAGATGAGGGATAGAAAAATACCAACACATACATGTAAAAAAAACATGTTTTGTTTTTTGTAAAAATGTGTGGGTTCATAGGAAACCATAAAATAGTGTACTTCTCATCAGCACTATGTTTATTCTGTACCAGGAACTCCTCTAAGTACTTTATACATAAGTCCTTCAAACCTGATCATTCTAGAAGAAAAATACTATCACTATCTACATTTATGGATGTGAAAGCTGAGGGGAGAACAGATTAAGTCACTTGTGAAGATGCTGAGAGCAGTAAACAGCAAAGACAGGATGTGAACTTAGGCATGCTGACTCCTTAGATATTTTTATATCTAAAAATATATATGCAAAATTATTAGAACTCTTCTCTGATAATAGGATGATTTTGTCATTTTTATGCATACTTTCTATATTCTCTAAATATATTCTACATATGTATTATTTTTCTATTAAGAACAAATTATGAGGCTAACCACATGCTAGGGGAAACAATAATGGCATTTACAGGGAAAAGACAGATGTTGAGGCAGGTCTAGTGAATAGTGAATGCCCAGGAAACAATACAGGATTGGTAGATAATAATGTCCCAAAGGCTTACATTTCTGTATGTTCAAGTCAACTTAGTCAATTTCTTAATTAGCTCATTAAGATATAAAAGGACTATAAAGACAAGGCTGACAATATCAAATTGAGAAATTATGCAAGTAATTTTATATTTGGACATCTCTCTTCCAATTAAACCACTTTGCATTTTATAAAACATTCATAATCATTTTATATGCATATCATTTATATATATATCACATATATATCATTTATAAAACATTTATAAACATTTATAATATTTAACTTAATATTACACTGCTTTTTCCAGTTGTCATTTTTAATAAACTGGCATTTATTCATATATGTAAGCAATCTAAAAACCCTTTTAATACTTCTTCCCAGCCCCCATCAACTTGGTAGTTAAATTAGTAGGAAGAGCCTTATGAATCTTTCAGATTAAAAACAATCTAAAATCTTATTCATCAGCATGTTATTCATCCATAGCAACAGTATATGAGAGGGAAAATATACATACTAAGCACACAATTGACAAATATGCTATTTCAGGTAGAAATGTGCTGCTTCATTTATTTTTTGATGAACAAAATGTCTATATCAGCAATAAAAAAAAATAATTACACCCACCCCTGCCTCCAGAACAAAAAGGAGAACTTGCACTCTGTAGTTTGGATTTGCTTTTTAATCCTAGGAAGTATGTGAAAAAAATACAACAACCTTTTATTCACTTGATACTAGTAGAATATAATGCTGTATAGTCATGTCAATCTTAAAACTTATTATACAATATTTTTAGTTAAATCAAGGGTGATGTATGTTATCTTCTCTTTATATTTTAACTCTTTATGTTAATATTTGACCTTTACACTAATGATTATTATATAGAGAGTTTTTTTCTCTTAGACCTAACTTTTGTATCAGTGCATATTTACATAAACTTCCGAAGGGTAAATGACCTAGATTAGGGTAAATTGGCGTATTTTCTTTGTCCATTGCTCCTAGATATAGCTGGTGTATCAGTTAAAAAGTCAACAGAGAGGAACACAGAATATAATTAACAGAAAACACATATGAGGTAGCCAACAGACACAAAGTATACAATTTTAAATACTGCCTGAACAACTACACCTTTAAAACCCATTTTCTGGAGGTGCCTGGGTGACTCAGTGGGTTAACCCTCTGCCGTTGGCTTGGGTCATGGTCTCAGGGTCCTGAGATCAAAACCTGCATTCTGCTCCTTGCTCAGCAGGGAGGCCTGCTTCCCCGTCTCTCTCTGCCTGCCTCTCTGCCTACTTATGATCTCCTTCTGTCAATAAATAAAATCTTTTAAAAATATTAAAAAAAATTTCCCCCAACTACGACTTTGACATTTCATTTCCTTCCTAGACTGTCCTCTGAGAGATCCTGTAGACTAATGTCCCCCTAAACAGGATGATTCCCAGCACCAGGGATACACTGCAGCTGTAAAGCATGTATCATAGGAGTGCTCTGTGTGTTAAATACAAGGAAGATGCTGAACTTATTTTTTTCCCTTGGCATTGTCCATCTTCTTTCTCTTGCCTTCTGTTGACTTTTCCTTATCTCAACTGGGCACAGCTGATTTTTATTTTTTTTCTAATTTAATTTAATTTTTCATTTCTGTGCCATCCGTTTTCTGAGAGTCTCCCTTATCCCCAGCCATGTTCCTTTTACCCTAAACTCAATGTATATATGCTTATGTTATAATTTTATTGCATACTATGTGGACCTCAAAAAAGTATGAGATGTAATATGTTAAAAACATTATACATCAGTTAATTAAACTTTAATAATCACAACTGGAAGAGTTAGAGGGGTGGTTATGACTATTGCCCATTAAACTTGATAGTATGATTATAATTCTATAACAGATGTTAAATGTTCCTGGTGTGGGGGAAGGAAATGTGTGTTGTTACATGATTTCTGGTTTTCATGACCAAATCAGAGCATTTTGATTATAAAGAACACTTATGGTTAACAGCATTTCATGGTAATTTGTGGAAGCAAATCAATAAGCTGTATTAGTAGAGATGAAAAAATTTTATGAAATTGATGACTGATCATTGATATGGACAGAATTGTGCCCTCTAAAACATGTCTGTTGAAGCTCTATCCCCCAATGTAACTGTATTTGTAGGTAAGGCCTTCAAGGAGTTTAAGTTTAGTTAAGTTTAAATGGGGGTCATAATATTGGGGGCTCATCCATTCTGACTGGTGTTCTTATAAGAGAAAGAGACACCACACCAGCCTGCAGAATGGTGAGAAATAAGTTTCTGTTGTTTAAGCCATCCAATCTGTGATACTTTGTTACGACAGCGCTGGAAGACTAATATAATCATTATGGATTATTTCAGCAATTATGATTATATGAGAACTCATAATGAGTAGTACAAGACTCCAAAACCTCCTAGTAATCATCACCTATGGGATGATTGTACTTGACCTAATTAGACTGCATTTGCCACTGCAGAAAAAAAGACAACCCCAGAGCTTTGGGTGTAGACAAGTTAGAACACAGAACTCCTGCCTGGAAAAAGCTACCTGAACCATTTCCTTTTTATAAACTGACCACATAAGTACTCGGTCTGTGGGGGGCAGGGAGGAAACAGGGGCCTAAAAACAAGAAGTTATCCTTGCATGAAAAGTCATCATACTGAATTTAAATTAGTAATTTTTCCTAAATAGCTCTTACGTTCATTTTACTCTTGACAGTGGTGCTTTTTCACGTGAGTCAGCATGGCTGAAATCTTGGAGGGCCACAAACGCAGGGAAGTCAGAACAAGCTCTGTAAGACAGGCCTTGTATTAACCTATCAAGCAAATTTTTGAATCTGAAAGTGTCCCTTATAAGATACAAGATTTCCTTTGAGATACTTGACAGAGAAGAATTTTGATGAATCTCTTTTTCAACTGAAAACTGGTAGTAGGATATAACAAAGGAAAGTTTCCCACATGTTCTTTTGAAAAGTGGATTCCAGTTTAATTAAAAGGTCTGGTTTTCTCTGCCTCTGAATTGTCTATATAAGATGCACCCTAGCCCTTGAAAGTGCTGACTCCATGAATGTGAGTTGGAACATCACAAATGAATTCTCTGTGGAATTATTCAAGTGTAAGATTTGACTTAGATGTCTCACAGAAATGTCTACCTGCTGCTTAATTTTTCACTAAGCTTTGGGTTGGCATAAACGATGTAGCCACCGTTATTATATAACAGAAAATAAGAGAAATGAAAAGCTTAACCATCAATATATTGACTACATAGGCACAAATTCAGATTAATCAGTAAAAGGTAAGATAAAAACAATGATAATTTGTGTTGCATAATCTATATAAAACCAATGATAGCAGGTACAAAGTGGAATTAGTCCTTATAGAGAACTCTAGAGCTGTATCTCAAAAGTGCATAAACACACCTTCTCACCATCTCCATGGCTGTGAACTTTGAAAGAGTTCTTCTCCTGCCTTCACATTTTGTAAGTCTGTCTTGTACTTTGAAAAGATTCTCATCCTTTCTTTTCCGTCCCCAGCACTCTCCTCCTCTTCTATGACAGGATTACTTTTATAATTTCTTTTCCTACCCATTCTGCATATTTCTCTCCTGTGTTTTTCTAATGATTTTTACATCATGTTTGTCTCCTGTACTTGGATTTATGAGGACTTCTATTGTCTCCGCTGTTTCTGCTTTAGAATTTTCTGGCAATCAAACCTGTCCTAATTTAGTTTTAGTTTATGTTTATAGCCCATTAACTCCCAACACACCGTCCATTCCAGTCAGGGCAGACTCCTCAGGAATGTGCATTTCTTCCCCAGACCTGTGTGTTTTGTTTCGTTCTCAAATTTGTCCTTCCTTATATTCTTTCCCGTGACTATAGTAACATCTGTGTTCTTTGCTTCTTTATTCATTTTTCTAGTTTTGGTTCACTTCTATCCCTTAACACCGTGAATTCTTCTAGCCTACTATTAGCCTTCTATTGTATATATTATAAGAATTATGCATTTGAAAATTTAATTACATCTTATCTTGTGTTTTGTCCCCATTATGTTATGTCACTTGTAAGATCTCTAAGAAGAGGGATCTGTCCCTTAATTTTATGAACATAGGTATATATACTAATATTTATTCTGCACCATTGAACAAATAAACATTTTAAAATAAATACTTGACTGATTTGATAATAACTAGAATATAAATACATGGTGCCATATTTTTACATGTAACTGTAAGCTTTGCTATTGCAGGTAATGATGACATTTGAGAATATAGTTGTTTGACGTGTTAGACTTAAAATATATTCTTGATTGTGTAGTATTCATTTGTTAGTTGTTTATCACTGGAGCTGATAATTTATGACTCTATCTAAAATACAATTCTGGTTAAAAAAATAGTCATGATTTTAAATTAAAAATAAACCCAAATTCATGGTGAATTAGATGTGTACAGAGTAGATCAGAGGATATTTAGGATATGTAGCTATAAACACACAATAGTTTAGTAAGTTTTTTTTTTTTTTTTTAATGTGCTGTTAAAGTACAGACTAAATTTGTTAAGTTTGGGCACAAGAAGGTGAGTTATTCAGATGATATGCTCTCATTAGAAAAGAAATCCACTGAGTAGATCACAATGAATATTAAAGAGGACACATAATATATGCCTCACTGATTTGAATCTTTAAGATGGTAATTTAAACACACTAAAAATCCATGTTTATGCATGTTCTTTAATGAACTGAATAAGAATATGTGACAGATTAAAGGCACTTTCAGCATGAGAACTTAAAAGCTCTGCTTGATTTCACCCAGGTATATCATTTCCCACCTATGATTTGTCTGAGCTTGATCTTAGGTGAAGAAAACTTTGAACTTCTTTTGCTTTATGTATTTTCCAAGTAAATTTGGATGTATCATTAAATTTTCTCAGTGAAAAAAGTGGTTGGACTTTATTATTTTTGTTTTTTTATACATATTCTATGCTTTTGTTTATTTAGTAGTTTGTTTTTTCAGAGCATTTTTATACACATTTTTGAATTTAATCCCCTTGAGATAATTAAGGAAAGAGATCATATTCATTTTGTAGATAGGGAAATTAAATGACTTATTTATGGCTATACATTGTGGTGCAGATGAGAGCAGAACCCATAGATTGTGATTTTTTGCCTTTGAGATTATTACATTCTGACTGAGGATTCAGAATAATAAATAAAAAGTGGATTACTTAACTAAAATGATAGTACAAATACTTAAGATGTAAAACAAGTGTAGAAAAGGTATTTTTTAAAAGATTTTATTTATTTATTTGACAGAGATCACAAGTAGGCAGAGAGGCAGACACAGAGAGAGGAAGGGAAGCAGGCTCCCTGCTGAGCAGAGAGCCCGATGTCGGGCTCCATCCCAGGACCCTGAGATCATGACCTGAGCCAAAGGCAGAAGCTTAACCTACTGAACCACCCAGCCACCCTAGAATAGGTATTTTTTTCCCCAACCTTCCAATTCTGTGTCTTTTCCCACTTCTCAAAATAATCAGTCATATTTTAAGTAGCCAATGAATGATAATTTTACAGCGAACTGCCTTATCTCAATGAGAATTTAACTTCTGAAAAGTGATCTTGTCTTTTGTAGCTTATCAAAGGTTTAGTCCTAAAACATATTCAAGATTTAGAAAAGAAGAAAATTTCAAACTTTAGACCCAGACACACTGCTTTACCCATCTCTGTCTGACATGGAGCTGTTCTTACTGAGCATAAAGAGTGGGATGATGAAACAGAACAGACTGGACTTTGGGAGATGGGCTTGCATTACAGGCAGTGCATCTGGAAGACCGAGCTATGCCAGGACTGATCCCATGATTTGTTGATGATCTGAAAGTGACTTGAACAAGTTACAGAAACCCCCAACTCAAATTTCTTAAGAATAGGTATAATAAGCACCTTGCAGCATTGTTATGAGAAATGATAAAGGACGGACAATGTTGTATATAAAATAAAGCCTTAATAAATAATGGCTACTATTTTTATTGCTACATTAACTTCATGATAAACTTGTGTTAAGTTTGAAGGAGTCTGTATTCAAACCCCAAATCTGGTGTGTTTTCCTCTCCATTTTGTTCAATCAATTATTAATTTGCTTTCTCTTTTTGCTTACGTGGAGCCATTAGGGTTGTGTGGTTAGTAATTTTTATATTAAATTCTCTAATCCCGACATTATATCATAAGAATTTTTTGCAATCAGCTTTCTTAAAGTTTAGCTTATAAGTTTAGTGAACATCTGCTGGTTGTTTCTTGTAATGTTACCAAATAGGTTCTTTCCCCTAATGTTCCCTAAGATCCTGTTAAACTTAAACAAAGCAAAAAGAAAAAACAAATTTTCAGCTATTTTGCCAGCAAAATGGGTTTATTAGGGGATAATAAGAATTGCAATCTAGGACATTCAAGCATAAACATAAAACCATAAGCAAGTCTTAGAAACAAAAGAGAGGAACATTATTTCAGGGAGAAGGAAAAGAAATTTGAAAGTGTTTTGAGCAAAAGTCTATTGGAAAAAAGCAAGAAGTCAGGGTGAAGATGGTTTCTCATTGGCTGAGTTACAGAGGTAGTTGATTTCTTGCAGGAGAAGCAATGCATATCTTTCCTTGTTGGGGTCTGTAATTGAAGATTCTTTACTGTTAAGGATTCTTCTGTTGGAGTTGGCAATTAACAACTCTTCCTGTAATTGACACTAAGTGGTACTTGGCTCCCTCTTCCAGCCTACCCTTACACAGCTCCCTGAGTCTACTTTAGTAAAGTTTTCTTTTATTAATTTTCACAGTACTATGATATTTATTCTGCATCAACCTTATTCTTGGTTCCCTTTTACAGCCCTAAGTGTCTCTGTGTGTGTGTGTGTGTGTGTGTGTGTTAACCCTCTCTTTCTCATCTAATTTTAATTTACAGTTATCTTATTATATTCTAATTTATGTAACTTGGTAAATTTCTTAAATCATTTTAGGAACGAGGTAGGATATAAACAATGAGAGATTTTGATTTCCTATACAATAAATGAAATTGTTTTCAATTCCTAAGCTAACTGCTTTTTCTAGGAGCAACTTAATATTAACTCAGTAATCATAGATCAGTCACTTATTAAATTCAAGGGTTTTGCATGTTAATATCATATTGCTTAGATAACACAGTGTAGAAATTTCATCTTAAGGAGACCACAGTATTGAGCTAATTAATTTTATATGTAAATAAAAAATAAACTGGTGTATTTGGAAAGATACCATTCAAGTTCAGTCACCTGACTAGAGGCATTTATCTACTTGTTTACATGTTGGCTTTTTTTTTTAAAATTTTATTTATTTATTTGACAGACAGAGATCACAAGTAGGCAGAGAGGCAGGCAGAGAGAGAGGAGGAAGCAGGCTCCCCACTGAGCAGAGAGCCCGATGCGGGGCTCGATCCCAGGACCCCGGGATCATGACCTGAGCTGAAGGCAGAGGCTTTAACCCACTGAGCCACCCAGGCTCCTCTGCATGCTGGCTTTTGAAGTTTTTCCATTTTTTTTTTTTTTAAAGATTTTGTTTATTATTTATTTGACAGAGAGATACACAGCAAGAGAGGGAACACAGGCGGTGGGAGCAGGGGAAAGAGAAGCAGGCTCCCTGCTGAGCAGAGAACCTGATGTGGGGCTTGATTCCGGGACTCTGGGATCATGACCTGAGCTGAAGGCGGATGTTTAACGACTGAGCCACCCAGGAGCCCCTGAAAGTTATTTTTGATAATATATTCAAAATAGTGAGGTAACTTGATGAGTTCAGGTGTACTTGGAAATACGATGATCAATTATAGCCATTTTTTTTTTTTTCTTACAAACTTCTTCCCAAGCACACTGTAGTGAGTGTAAAATACTTTTAGATGTCTTAGGTAATAGGGTTTTCACAACACACAGGGCAACATTTTCAAAATCCCTTAGCATGTGTACATATCTGAAGTGTGACTGACTGCTAGTGAAAATAAAACTGTAGCTCTCTCTAATTCTGGGAAAATATCCTATGTTTTGCTTTAGTTTGTTTTTTGTTTTTTGTGTTTTTTTGTGTGGGGTGTGTGTGTGTGTGTGTGTGTGTGTTTCCCAGAATTAGGACAATGTCTAATGCTGGTTTTCTTCCCCAAGGAAAGTTTATTGTGACCTCCATTTGCCACGTAAACAATATAGTTTAACGGAGTTTTGCTGGAGTGTAGAGCGTATAAGTTTCCAGTCAAAAAAGAGGTTTTTACATATGCACATATGCATTTGAGTTAAAGATGTATATACCTATTTAACCTTTTGTGACATAAAATAAGTCATCAAATGAGAAAGAAACAACCCAATTTGTTGAATCAAATCATTTCCCCCTGATTACATATCTTACATAGCACAGATTGCATGCATATGAATGACGCATATGATTCACTGTATGCTCCCTTGCAATTTAAATCTGCATGTTTTCTAATAGTGTTTTTCCTGTCTAGTGGTTTCTATTTGTTCTCCCCGCCACCCCGATATTTTACATGATAATAAATTTGACTATTTTTAAGTTCTTTAGATGTAAAGGTAAGTAAGACATTACTACTCTGGTAAAAATTGCTGTATTTGTTTGATAGACTCTGTCAGTGCATATTCTCAAACTCTAAATTGTCCTGAACAGTGTAACACTGACTGGTATTAAATGGTGTTTGAATAGTGGAGACATTATTGTTATTAAATTCAGTTAATGCGCTTTAACATTAAGTCATCATAGACTTTATACTCTTTAAGATAAGTTTTCATAACCTACTTTCAGCTCATTTGTCTTGAATTGTTTAACAACTGTGTGCCTGAAAATATTACAGGCTCAATGAATCTAAATCTGATTAAGATTGTGGTCTGGAATGCTTACAGCATTCCACACATAAGTACTTTGTGAACTTATCCTTAGAGTTTCAGACAAAGAAGTCAGATTTCTCTTGTCTCTTTTTTTTTTTTTAAACTTTTAAAAATTATTTATTTATTTGAGCAAGAGAGAGAAAGAGAAAGAATGAGAGTGTGACTGGAGGGGAAGAGCAGACGAGAGGGAGAAGCAGACTCCCACCAAGCAGAGAGCCTATAATGGGGCTCGATCCCAGGACCCTAGGATCATGACCTGAGCCAAAGGCAGATGCTTAACTGTCTGAGCCACTCAGGTGCCCCATCCCTTGTCTCTTTTATTAGGAATTCATTTAAAAAAAAATGAAAAAAAAAAGAATTAATTTGAGTAGTCTGAGGCACTTTAAGCTGTGGTTATCAATATGAAAAGTATTTAATATAATTACAAATTTTTAATTCTCAAATATTTAATGTAATTCACTAATTATTCAATGTAGCATCATCTTTTAATAAAACAATAATGGGTGAATCATCTTTGCAATGCATTTATCAAGGTTTGACTTTATCCGTGATGAAGATGATTTGTTATGTGAATTGTCCTCTAGTCTTTAAGCACCACTCAGGGAAGATGAACACTTACAGTCCTATAACTTTACAGAAAACATTAATGAAGGATCCTGAAATGGTTTTGTAATAATGCTATGTCCACAATTTAACAATATCATAAATTTCCCCAAAACATTGACCTCCAGAAGCTAGTCAGAGAAATGTGGTTAGGATAATGTCAGAAAATCCTGAATATATATCCATGAATATATAAACTCATCACTATATACAGAGATTTTAACCCAAGGTGGTTAGAATGGGGGCTGGTATGTCTCTTTAACTTTGTAGTAAAGCAGATCAGAGGAGCGCACTAGTCTAGTGGAATGCATTAAAGTACATGATTTTCTTTTAAAGATTTTATTTATTTATTTATTTGACAGAGATCACAAGTGGGCAGAGAGGCAGGCAGAGAGAGGTGGGGGAAGCAGGCACCCCGCTGAGCAGACAGCTCGATGCGAGGCTCTATCCCAGGACCCCTAGACCACGACCCAAGCGAAAGGTGGAGGCCCAACCCACCAATCCTCCCAGGTGCCCCTAAAGTACATGTTTTTCTAACATACATTTAAAGAATTTGGGTTTAAGTATATCGGTGTCAAATATCTTAATCCATTTCTGGAGTTCTTATAGAGAGTATATGACACTCTCTTATAGAGAGTATATGACATATGAACTTCAGGGCACTAAACACACACAAGATCCTTGATACAATTTGCCTTCTCTATGATCTAGGAACTCCTTAAGTTGAATTGGAACTCGAATCTAGATACCTAGAGATTCACATGAAGTCACAGAAGGTAGTCCTTGGTGTGTTCTTTCCCTGCTAAATAAAACACCAATATAGTACCTTCAAGGGCCTGATTTTTTTTTTTTTTAAAGGGATGTGTGAGTACTGCTTTTATTGGTATTCAAATAGTATTAAATAAAGATATCATCATCATCATCATCATCATCATCATATATCTAGGCAGTTAATTAAAATATGTTCCTTTCAGGTGCCTGTGTGGTTCAGCCAGTGTCTGCCTTCCACTCAGGTCATCATCCCAGGGTCCTGGGATTGAGTCCCATATCTGGCTTCCTGCTTAGTGGGGACCCTGCTTCTCCTTCTCTCTCTAACCCTCCCCCTGCTTATGCTCTCTCTCTCTCTCTCTGAAATAAATATGTAAAATCTGTTTAAAAATACGTTCTTTTCATTATGCTATAATACAATACCATTGGCTTAGGAATTTACTACCACCAGCCCCAAATTGAAATTGTTATTTTTTTCACTTACTGATTTTAAAAATTATGTTGGCATACACTTCTGTATTTGTGTGTTATTCTCTATTATTAATATAACTTAATTTATCCTTAAAAGACTTTTAAGATTGTAGAGATTTTACATTTTCTTAAAAAATACAAATCAATGCAAAAGAGTCATTCTTGACTATTCAAATAATAATAGTATAAATAGATAACAGATAAATGTTATTGAAGACAATATTATTTATGATTGACACCAGGGTTTGACAAAGTACACCTGTGTGCTAAAGTCACCTGTTATTGTAAACTCTTTTTTTTTTTTTTTAAAGATTTTATTTGTTTATTTGACAGGGAGACACACAATGAGAGTGGGTACACAAGCAGGGGGAGTGGGAGAGGGAGAAACCGGGTTCCCGCTGAGCAGGGAGCACAATGCGGGGCTCGATCCCAGATCCTTGGGCTCATGACCTGAGCCGAAGGCAGATGCTTAATGACTGAGCCACCCAGATGCCCCTGTAAATAATGTTTTATTGAAAGACAGCCATGCCCACTTGTTCATCTCTTCTCTATGGATGTTTTGCACTATCATGGCAAAACTGAATAGTGGCAATAGAGACCATTTGATCTGCAAAGCCTAGAATATATACTGTTAGGCTCTTTAGAGAAAAGAGCCTTTTACTAATGCTTAATTGAGACAACTGAGAGTTAGAACAATAGTCCAATATATGCAACTTACATTATAAAGCCATATTTAAAATAAAATATTTAAGTATTTGATTGTTTTAATATGCTGATTTATAACAGAATAAATATCATATATAACATTATAGTGATGTTTTTCAGGTTGATAAAATCTCAATAAATGGGTAAATCAACAGCTGTAATTTCAATTGTGCTTATTTCTGTTAGAAATACTATATGTAAATATTCTTAACATAAACCGAAAACACCACTTTGATATTTTTGAATAAGTTATACATATATCTTAAAATGACAAATATAAAATAATAATAAAAATGACAAATATAAAATCATCACCACATTTCAAACAGATTTTCTCGGTTTTCTTAAAGATTTGTTGTATAGGGGAGCCTGGGTGGTTTAGTCTTTAAGCATCTGCCTTCGCTTCCGTCATGATCCCAGGGTCCTGGAATTGAGCCCTGCATTGGACTCCCTGCTCTGCAGGAAGCCTGCTTCTCCCTCTCCCACTCCCTCTATTTGTGTTCCCTCTCTCACTGTGTCTTTCTCTGTCAAATAAATAAATAAAATCTTAAAAAAAAAAAGATTTATTGTAGAGTTCAACTTTCCCTAAAGCATCTTAATATATTTTACTTTTAAAATATTCTAATGATGGGGGGCTCCTGGGTGGCTCATTCGGTTAAAATATACTAATGAATGTCTTATTTCCTTTCTAAAAATTCTTATTGCATTTATGTTTATGATATGGAGTCTCTAGTCTATATATTCTCTGGTTTAAATTACGTCATTTGGATATAGCATATTTAAAAATGGCTGTGGACTTTTCGCTGGGAAGCTCATTTCTCTACATCTAGGTTTTAGCAATGATTCTGAAGGAGATAAATGTTACCATCACCAATCTCTGGACACATTTGGAAGTTGTGTGTGTGTGTGTGTGTGTGTGTGTGTAAGAGAAATTTTTGTCAAATGATTGGGTAGATTTCAGTGTCAAAAGTCTTGCAGTATTATAGCCGGTCCCAAAGAGGGAAGAATTTTTCTTAAAGTACCATAAATGTCCCCACTGAAAAACACTGTAAACCTTATTTATGAGAAATTATGGACAGATTTGAGATTGCAAATATAAATCTGCTCATGTTGACTCATCAATTTTTATTATTGTCAATTATTAAATGAGTCTCCAGTTAATGTCTTTTCTAATGTAACATTAGAGGTATTTGCCATTATTATCCAAATAAATAACATCTGATGTCAGATTTGCAAAGTATTTATATTTGAACATGTATTCAATTATGATAATTGCTAATATTTCAACTGATGCCCAAAGCAACTATATTTTCTGATGCGTCATTTAGAATATTCTTTTGTACCAAAAGTCAATTAACTCCTTAAGCTGCTCCTCTGCAAAATGAATTCCTTAGACCTAATTCTTTAATGGATATTCTTTTATATAAGAAATATAAATGATCTGATAATTTTTGTGTTGTTCTGTTGCCAATCATTGTAGATATTCCTTCTTTTTTGAAAAAAAAAATGTTTAGCAAGCTAAATGCATTGGACTGTTTCCCCATAGTAATGGTAATATAATTTGAAGCTCTATCTAAGAGTGAACCAGAGAGGACTGCTCCTAGTTCAGGTGCTTAAAACATTGCACTGGTGGAGACTTCTTCACCTGAAAATATTATTTTATGCTGAAAAAGATAATTTCCAAGGTTTCACATTCACATTCTGTCTTCTTAAATCTTTTCCCCTCCCTCAGTTATATTTTTTCTTTGTCTTTAAAACTTCTCCAAATCTTTTTTTTTTCTTAACAAAATAGTTGAGACTAGGAGATCATGAAAATTGTCACATTCTGTGTGCATGTGAGTTTTAGGGAAGACTCTAGGACCTTTCATTGCAAACTAAGGTTCCAAAGAGAAAATAAAAGATGGAAAAATTAATCTGTCTCTGTAAATAAATGGATGGGCTCTAAGCTTTGTAGCCATCTCGTTTGCACCAGACAAACTGTGACAAACGGACCCTTTAGCTACCCATCATTCATGTTATGAGTAAGTTTCACTTCTACCTATGCACCATATAACCTCAAGAAAGACAAGCTTTCCATTATAAATGAAAAATGACCTTATTCATCACCATTGTGATAGACTCAATTTTTAAGTTATTTATCATAACCATAAAAAAAAAAGGAGAGCAAGTGTATAAATCAATGGGATTTTAAGGAACTACATGTCATGAGTGCTAAATTGAAATTTAGCTGCTACCGGTCCTTCATTTTATAATTTGCAAAAATGAAAAATACCATTCATTCAACTGATATATTCAAGTAAATATAAGGTCCTGGGTGAGGTGTGCCTGCTATGCCTTCACCCATCCCTCCCATTTTAGGAGTCCTGATAGAAATCTTCTGCCTTCTCACTGGCTATTACTGGAAAAATGTTGTTGTTGTTTTTTTTCCCATTACTCCTTCCTTTTCCATACATAGTTTTTCCAACATCTGGAATTGCAACTGTTTATTGGTTATCTTTTTTATCCCTCTCAAATTTTGGACCAAATTAACCTTTTGGGACAGAAACACTCGCAAGTTGCATCTTAGGCCATATCTTTCATCTGAATGAAATGTAGAAATATGTACTTTTGGGGCGCCTGGGTGGCTCAGTGGGTTAAAGCCTCTGCCTTTGGCTCAGGTCATGATCCCAGGGTCCTGGGATTGAGCCCCTCATTACATCTGGCTCTCTGCTCAGCAGGGAGCCTGCTTCCCCACCCCACCCCCATCTCTCTCTGCCTGACTCTGCCTACTTGTGATCTCTGTCCGTCAAAAAAAAAAAAAAAGTACTTTTGTTTTCAACCCATTATGTACCTGGATACTCAACTTTGCAAGGTTTTAAAGAGAAAAATAAGTAAAAAAAATAGATTAAAGGCTGAGAAAAACTTGCAGCACCTTTGGTACTTTCTCCCCTTCCACCCCTTTGAATTGAAAGCACAGAAATATCTCAAAAAGAAACAGCAAAATTGGAGAAAAGCATGGAGACAACTTTCGTCAACAAGTATTTATTTTATGTACAGACCAGGCACTGGCAGTAGGGTTACAAGATAAGACAAAACTTAAGTCTAAGAACTTGTGGAATATTTATAGCCAAATAGAAAAGGTAGATATTCTTTAATTCATTCCCAAAATACATATGAAATGAAAACTATTGACTGTTCTTAGGAAGAGATGTATGCAGTGTGATACTGGAGAACAGAGGGAGTTTAGTGAACTCCGTGTAGAATCTCATGGGGAAAAAAATGGTGCTGGGTTGCAATGTAAAAAACAAGTGGAAATTGGTTAAACAAATATAGGAAAAGGAGAATTGTAACAGGAAAGGAAAACTGTGGCAAGAAAGAATATATTGGACTATAAGTAAAAGAAATTAGAAATAAAAAGCTTGTCTGATTGAAACTCAATTTGCTAAAGGCAGTCAGGGAGATAAGCCTGGAGAGAGAAAGAGCAAGAGAGATCTCACAGGGCCTCGCAAGGAGCTTTTAAAGAGTGTTGGTCTAAATGTACAAATGGAAAAAGAGCCATGGAAAGTTTTCAGTGTGAGGAGTTAACATAATCTGAATTGATTTCCCCAAAGATGTGTTCGGCAGAGTGAATAGGTTTGAGGGGAATCATAAGAGAAGCAGATAAACCAGCCAGGAGACTGTTACAGGAGTCGAGGAGAGAGATGATAGGTGTTAGCTGTGATGGGCTCTGCTGCGTGATAGAAAGGTAAAGGGAGCAGGCTAAAAAGGCCAGGATGGTAGCTGGAGGAGGAAGCTCTATCGCCTAATCCAGCTTGTTTGGTTGTTTTTTTTGTTTTGTTTTGGTTTTTTTTTAAGATTTTATTTATTTATTTGACAGAGAGAGGACAAGCAGGCAGAGAGGCAGGCAGAGAGAGAGGAGGAAGCAGGCTCCCTGCTGAGCAGAGAGCCCGATGTAGGACTCAATCCCAGGACCCTGAGATCATGACCTGAGCCGAAGGCAGTGGCTTAGCCCACTGAGCCGCCCAGGCGCCGCCTGTTTGGTTGTTTTTAATGTGAGAGAATTGAACAAGATTAAAAGTCATTGAGAAGGATCCAGGTAAAAGAAAAAGGGGAGTTTAAAATATCAGAAAACAGAAAGCACAAGCAGGGGAGATAAATGTAAATTCTGAGGAAGGATATTCCCCGATTCTCTCTCCCTCCTTCACTTTTTTTCTCCATATTGCTGGGTCTCCACCCCAGGATTTAGGAGGCACAAGTGTCTCTAACATGAGAGAAATAATTGAAATAGTTGTGATAGCAAGAACTTGGTGCAAGGCTATGTGTTCTTTTTTTTTTTTTTTTTTTTTTTTAGGAAAAGTACAGAATGCATTGTTGTACGAAAACATTGTTTTATACAGCTAATTACACTTGCGGTATGCTGTTATACTTTACAAATAACCTGGGTTAAGTACTTCGTGTTGGAATATGTACTTATGTGGTTCATATTCGAAACTAGTCAACTGTATCGCCCACTTTCCTCTACTAGAAGTGGTGGTCTTGGATTCAGAGAGACTATCAAACTCACAAAGAACAATAGGCTTTGCCTGACACCAAGTATACTTAGCTTTCATACAGGATATAGGGCAAAAAACAACATCACACACACAGTAACAGCATAGCACGAGTCTTACACCTTCCCTAACAGCTTCCAGTGCCCTAGCCATTTTGCACTTAACAATGTGTATTGTCACAAGAGCTAAGCTGAATGTGTGCAGGTAACTGCGGGGGACTTCTCAAGTGTATGTGACCAGCTAGCCAGGTAGCCTCCATAGGCAACATGACTGCACTCCTCTAGGGCAGCAGCATCTCATCAAATCATTACCTCATGACTTGATTAATAGCTGCATGGTTCAGTATATCTACCTTGGCCAGATTTTCATTTATTTGGGATCTGGTAAAGGTAAACTCCTTTCTATTCTTTGAGGTAATGTTGGAGTAGGATTCACCAAATTCCAAATCCTAAGGCATCTCTGAAGGTAGAAGAAAAGCCTCAGAACATGTTATTTCCCTTCTGCTGTTTATATTATTATTAACATATTGCCATATCATCTGCTAAGACAACTCATTGCAGTTTATTTACTTTTGATCAGTTTTGCATTATTTATAGGTAATCATTAAAAGTTCCCTACAATGTAATGCAGTCATATATTTTTCAACTGTCTTGAGTAATTACATAACAGCTCACATTGAGAGAAATTGCTAAGCAGTGGATTGGTTATATATAAATTAAAATTTTTCTTATATTTTAGGAATTTGACATATCTCATTACTAAGAGCAAAAATAATTCTATGTTAGAAGAATTTCAGAGTAATTTTTCTGACATTAAAATAGTTTTACTTAAAAACCTTATGTTATAACATTAACAACTATTCATTAATTTATTCATTTATCATTTTATCTCCCAAACAATTATTAAAGAGCTACTATATACTGAGACAAAGCAAAGGCATGTGTCCTCAGGGAGGTTTGATCTAGAGAATATAATCACGTTAAAATTCCCTTTGTTTAATTCTCTTGCAGAATGGAAGGAAATTATTTTCTTATGTGTACTTTATCAGCTAGAAGTATGTATATTTTAATAATAAGCCAAACTAACAGTGATCAAAACAACCCCAAAGGTTTTATTTTTCCCATCTGAAAAGTCTGGAGATAGGTAGTCTTGGGCTGATAGGGCAGATCCATAACACCATCAGGGACCAGGCTATTTTTGCCCTGTTAATTCAGTTATTCTTAGCCTGTAGCTTGTGTCCATATGCTCCTGCCTCACGGTTGCAAAATTACTGCCTTTCCTTCAGCTTGTGTCTTCATTCATTCATTCATGTTTTCTACCTTTAATAAGTCTTAAAGAAACCTCCACTCAACTCCTCTTTGCACCTCACTGGCTTAAACTGTGGCACATCTGACATCTGCAAAGAAATGTGAGAATCTGAACATACTGACATAGGTATGCTATTATCCCTTACAAAATTAGAGGTTGTTAAGGATATTAGATAAGCAACTCTAATTGACAACTATACCTCATATTATGTTATTTCACTGTGCCATTTTCTGAATCACCAGTTTTTAAAAATTATTTTTGTGTTAAAAAAAAAAAAGAACCCTGATCTCAAATAAATAAATAAAATCTTAAAAAAAAAAAAAAAAAAAGGTGGGGCCGCCTGAGTGGCTCTGTTGGTTAAGTGTCTGCTTTCAGCTCAGGTCATGATCCCAGGGTCCTCGGACTGAACCTGACGTGGGTCTCCTTGCTCAACTGGGAGCCGAGTTCTCCCTCTTCTCTCCCACTCCCCCTGCTTGTGCTCCCTCCCTCTATCTCTCAAATAAATAAATAAAATATTTTTAAAAAAAAGTAATACATAAAATTAGAACTTAAGTTATGATTATTTTTATGAAGTCAAACTTATTTTAAATTATCTTTAATGTTGACTTTGAAGCCTTAGTTATTCTATAACTTTTCCTCATTTATTCAGCTTTCCTTTAAGATGTTTGACCCTGGAGAACTTTGATTAAGAACACATTACCATGGCAAAACATAATATTAGCATGTACTAAACTACTGCAGTTTGGGAGATGTAATTACAATGGTGTATAATTTCTTTTCTTCATTGAAATAGAAAAGAACACAATGATTAGATGGCACTTTTGAAACAAGTTTGTATTTAAAATCATACTTAAAGCCAGAGATTCATTACCAATAAACATTTTCCTAATATTTCCATTTATTCTTATAAAATTAAATTTCTAAAAGCTTATGATCATTTTTATGATTTTCTATCACCAAGATAATTTTATTGTATGTACAAGGAATTGTAAGAGTCTCGAAAGCTTATAGACTTAGAGAAATGATAACATTTCAAAGTAACAATACACTTCATAAGTGCACTTATTAAGAAAGTATACATCAACATTTATATTTATATATACAACAGACACAAGTAATACATACATAGGAACAAACTTCTTTGTTGCCCCGATCTCTAATAATATGCATAAACTCTAAAAAAGTACTGACATTGTGCATTTCAATGAGCTTAAGTCTGTTTTAAATTGTTATTCACTCCAATAAATTTCCAAAAATGCTGCCTATGCATTGAGATTTATATCTAGATTACCTCAGTGAAGCAATACATAATAATTTCAAATTATCTCTCAACATGAATACTAGATTTGGAGGAAATCAGAAGGATAGGATGCTAACGTTTCCTGAAATGGAAGGAAAGTTCGGTGAGTGGAAATAGCAGAAGATAGTGTTAAAAAAAAAATTCAACTGAGTAAATTTGAAGATTTAACTGGCTTTATTCAATTATTCATGAATTGGGCAGCATCCCATCTAGCAAATGAAAAAGAGCTCTGAGGAACTGTGTAAAATGGAAGGTTTCTAAAGAGAGAAAAGGAATAGGGGAGGGACAAGGAAGTCAAAAACAAAAGATCGTTTCCACCAAGGCCACTTGCCCTTTGCAGGGAAGGCAGGAGCCGATTAGGTTGATTACCAGTCAAATGCTGGCCAGGAAATTCCAGACTGACTGGTTAAAAGTCACCTTCTTGGGCAAGACTGAAAATTGCACTGAGGTTGCTATTAATTTTTGATTTGCTGGTGTGTGGCTTAGCAGTAGTGACTCCATTTTGGATCTGTTGTTTCTTTAATAGTAGGGAAATCAACAATGACTGTTTGGTGATTTTTAGATCTAAACATTAGTGACCTTTCTACAGCCAGGTGGGAAATAACATTCAATGCATTTGGAGCAAGGAATGCAATGTGTGTACTTTCATGGAAGAATAGATTTAACTTCCACGTACACCTTGGATTGAATATCGTATCTTCTATTTTCTAGTTATGTGACCATGGGAATTTATGTAATCTCTCTCAGGCTCCATTTCATTACAAACTTGCTGTGTGCATTACATGTGGAAGGACCTAACAGAATGACACAACCCAGGCATTATCAACATTAGCTACAGGGACTCCTCTAGTCACATAGCTCTAAATAACATCTGTATACTGATATTTCCCAAATGCTTATCTCTATCTCTAATCCAAACTTCATGCTTTTACCTCCAATTGCCTACTCAAAACATACTTGGATGTCTGATGAGCACTTTAAGTTTATCATGTCCACAACTGAATTTCTGATTTAATACCCTTAATCCAATTTTTCCCAGTATAAGCAATGATGGATCTTCCTATTATTTGCTCTGACTAAAAAATTTGGAGTGATTCATCTTTGACTCCTTTTATCTCTTCTACACCCAGAATAATACCTTAGAAAATCTTATTAGAATTACCTTTAAATTATATCCAATATTATGCCCTTTCCTAATACCTTTGTTACTATTTCTATGGACAAGCTACTATTGTTTTTAACCTGGTTATAATAATGGCCTCCTAACTAGTGGACCTCATTACTTGTTCTTGCCCCCACCAAAGTCTCTGTCTGACCAGCAGACCCCGAAATGATTAGAGCTTTGCTCAGAGTGTTTCAAGATCTTTCCATGTCACTCAGAGTAAAATCCAACAACATTACAAGTGCCCACAGTGTTCTGGATGCTTTGACTTTAGAATTTTGACTTCCTCTATATCTACTTGCCCTCTGGCTCCCTGTGCTTGCTTACTCTTCCTGAGCAGAGAAAGAACACACACACACACACACACACACCCCTAGGATTTTTACATTTTCTGATCCCCAGTGTCATCTCCTCACTAGGCATGAATTGTTCTTCCAAATGCCAGTATGATCTCCTCTGCTAAGTCAAAGGCCATCTCAGGAAGGCCTTCCATCACTATTTAAATATCCATTTCTCTCATCTCCCTTTCTCAGGTCTCTTTTGCTAATTCATTTTTCTTCATAGAGCTTATCAATGACCTAAAATATATTTTACTTATTTACTTATTATTTATAGGGTGTGGCGCATGGTAGTCACTCCGTAAGTGCTCACTACATGAATAAGTGTATCAATAGAAGCAGTCAAAAGTAAATTTCAACTTAGTCCCCTCTCAACCTATTTTATCTGAGTGGAGACATCATTTCTATGTTCAATTTTAGAACATAGTGGTAATAAAACTGTGAGGTAATTTTTTTAATATTTAAATAAATTTTTAGGTTCAAATTCTAACTGGAAAAAAAGAGTGGAGTTATGTATAATATACATTGATGAAAGTTTACATATTATGAGATAAAATCTCTGAACTCTAGTCATAAGTACTTCCTGCTTAACCTTTTGTGTGAGTTTTGTTTGCCAGTATATACAACATCCTATCTTATTTCTTGAAAAATCTTATTTATTTTCTTAAATTATAAATATTAAATATTGTATATTTGATCAGTGATAAAATGGTTTAAAAATCTCAAGAGAAAATCATCTTTCTCTAAATGATCATCAGTGTCTAATTGGTTAAATGGAATAAATCTGTATCAGCCTTTAAAAACAGGTTAATCTGAAAGTGTTGTCAAGAAAATAAGTTCATATATATATATATATATATATACATATATATTCAAATAAATAAAAACATATAGAACAAATAAATAGTTCTCATATGAAAGAAGAAACAATAATTTATAAAGACTTTCTCTATGTGACAAATGACAAATTACTAATAGTCTTTACAGGATAATAAGCCTGTGCTTAAAATGTTAAATGTTTCCTGATGGCATTTATTACTTTAAACCTAAGTATTGTCTTTTTGTTGTTATTTAATTTTTAAAAATCCAGAAGTCTAACATTACAAGGAGTTTATGACCTATTTTATACAAACCTCCTATTTTTCGTATCTCCACACCACCGGGAAAGGTCAATTAGGGTTGTTTTGGAGAAGAAAGCACGATATATAAGACATAAGTGGGCACATACTGTTGGTTGACTGACTCCACTCCCTTCCACACTTTCCTTTTTCCCAGCCATTTTCCAATAGTTGTGTAAGACATGGTTGCGTGACCCAACTCTAATTGATTACATAGGAGTAAAGTCATTGGTTTCCATGGGAGTTTTTCGGAAAACCCAAAATCAGTTGGCGTTTTCATTTTATCTCTTTTTTTTCTTTCTACTTTTTACATTTCTGGAATATAGATAATGATACTCCAGTTCCAGTGTAATTTAGATTCAACTACTCTGATGGTCTCAGATAAGGTGGAAATTTGATATTAAATGGAACAAGAGAGAAGAGAAGCAGCAGTGCTTGAAGGGTGTGGTGTTTTGTATGGTAACCTAGAAGCCACAGTATGTTTTTGAACTTGTCACCTGCTTTTCCTTCCTTGAATTGAAGCTAAATAGATAGATGTGTTCCTGGAAAAGGCATCAGTAGCTTCTGGATTTCCCCCATTTTTGGCAGAAATAGTAACATTCTGTTGGCTAGTTCACAGTACTGTACTGAGAGTCATTCCTTGAGTCCCATCGTAGAGGCTGCTTTTCCAATCTGCCAGATGGTGTTGTAAATAACTTCTGGCATAATAAATAAGTCAGGGCCCCATGACGAGAGAGAAATTACAGCAGCAAAAATTTAATATAAAGAATTATTTGTTTAATGATTTATTTATTTATGTATGTATTCATTTATCCAAGAGAGTTTAAGAGAGAGACAGAATCCACGCCACAGGGGGAAGTGGCAGAATGAGAGGGAGAGAGAAACTGTAAGCAGACTCCACACTGATCCAAGACTCAATTTCAGGACCTTGATGTAACAACCTGAGCTGAAACCAAGGGTCAGCCTACACAGGTGCCCCTAATACAAAGAATTATTAATTATAACAGGGTATTATAATAATGGTGACTGTCTAATAAAGAGTTATGTGAAGAATTCGGGACTATATAAGCGTAGTCACAACCCTTAGAGCTAGTATAGAACACCCAAGAAAGGAATCTGTCTAAAAGAAGAACGTCCTTGGGATTAAGATCCAGGCCTCAAATGAAAAAAAATAAAATTAAATTAAGTTAAAGAAAGAAAAAAAGAGAAAGAGAAAAAAAAGATCCAGGTCTCACTAAAAGGGTGTGGTCATATAGTTCACTGGATGTTTTTTATTAAACTGCCATGCTAGCCAGACTTACTGGTAATGCATTCTCTTGTTTTCCCTTGAGTTGCTGGCCACTGTCACTGCAGAAGCTACACACAGTCAGGGACCTGGCCCTGCAAAGACCCTATACAATGAAGGAATGTGTTAAGAAGAGTACACTGAGGGGCCCCTGGGTGGCCCAGTCATTAAGCGTCTGCCTTGGGCTCAGGTCATGATCCCAGGATCCTAGGGTTGAGCCCTGCATTGGGCTTCCTGCTCAGTGGGGAGCTTGCTTCTCCCACTCCCCCTGCTTCTGTACCCTCTCCCATTGTGACTCTCTCTGTCAAATAAATAAATAAAATATTAAAAAAAAAAAAGAAAAAGGAAGAAAGGAAAACAGAACAAAACCAAAAAGAAGAAGAAGAAGAAGAGGAGGAGGAGCACGCTGGAATCAGGAAGAAAAGCCCTGACTCCTGCCATGTGTCTCTAGCACCCTCCACTGACAAAGCAAAATTAGCATCAGGTTAGTTGGCAAAGGAGAAATATTTAGAATCTTATCACAGAATAGGCAATGAAATGTGCATTTGGGGTTGGGAGGCAATAAACCAATCACTAGCACACACATGTATCTGAATTCTGATAAATCACAGACTCAGACCCTTGGCACATGTAGCTCTTGGCCTAACAATATTCTTCACCCAAATCTGTGTTAAAAATGTGGTCTTTTACTCACTTTTTGTTCAGGATTAGCTCCTCATTGAGAAGTTATGTATTTATTTTATGAATTGAATTGTATCTCTTCACAATTCATATGTTGAATTCCTAATTTCTAGTACCTCAGAATGTGACGTTGAAGACAGACCTTTATAGAGATAATCAAGTTAAAATGAAGTCACTAAGAGTGGCTCCTCATCCAGGTGTTCTTATAAAAAAAAGGAAGGTTTAGACACAGAGACACACATAGAAGGAAGCTGTGAAATAGCTGTCTGATATCCAAGAGAGGGCTGGAGTAGATCCTACCCTCACAGCCCTCAGAAGGAGCCAATCTTTAAGACACCTCGATTTCAGATTTCTAGCCTTCAGAATATGAGACAATATATTTACGTTTTTCAAACTACACCATTTGTGATACTTTGCCATGGAAGCCCCTGGAAAATTACACATTAGCATGTCTTGGGTTACAACTATAATTTTGGCTTCATCGTTGAGTGTTAGTTTTTCTCATACAATAGAAGTACTGAAGTAGGTGATCCAAGGTCTGGTTCTGGCTCAATGAAATCAAGGCCTTGGTTTGACTTCTCTGCAGTATCCATTGCCTTCCTCATCATATCACGAGATGACTGCAACAGCTGCGGGTCTCGTCCTCACACAGCAGTAGTCGGAGTGACATTCAATGTGAAGAAGGGACTGTCCTTTGAGACTCTCTTCTTCAAGGAGGAGGATCTTTCTTGGAGGCATCAGTCTTCACCTCTACTGCCTTATGGATTTCTCCATAACATCTCATACTCTCCACCTCTTGCTATGTAGAGGATGGAAAAGTTAGTGACAGGCAAGAGATGGGTTCTTCTCTCAGGACTGAGGAAGGGAATGCTCTTTGGGTGGCAAATACCAGGGCTTACTCCACCCTCTGAGCCATCTTAGCTAAGGTACTAGTTTCCCCTGCCCATTGTCTCTCCCTTTGTCAGGTATCATTTTCCTTCTGAACATATGTGTTTTCTGAATTTATCCTATTTTGTTAGCTTTTTGTGAGTTTGTCTCCCTCCATTAGAATTCAACCTCATGAATCCTGGGATATATCTGTTATATTTTCCCCTATATTCCCGCTTTCTCAGACAATAGGATGTTCCATAAAACTGTTGACTTAGTGATTGTACTTAGGGTCATTTCAAAAGGATTATCCCTTCTTTGTACTCTTATTACTCCTTCAAAGAGCATTTGTCATTCTCTCATTTTTTTTTCACTTCCCAGGAAATACTTTTAAGGAGGTGGATGCTGGGTCTCTCTCCAGAAACTAATTTAGTACTACCCAGCATACCACTAGTTGGGTCTCCAACTTTGGCTGAGTATTTAGTGATCAGTAATGCTCTAACTCAAAGGCCCTAACGTGAACCTACATGAAGGTGAACCTTTAAACTTGTTCTGCCCCTAGACTATAGGGTTTATCATTAGATCAGCTTCTTGCTCTTTTTAAGTGTGTGGCCATACACAAAAATTACAAATAATATTTTGCTTTCTTATATGTATTTCATCCTCTCAGGAAAGTCTTGATAAATTGGTAAGAAGGCCACCTTCTGGGATGCCTGAGTGGCTGTCAGTTAAGTGTCTGCCTTTGGCTCAGGTCATGATCCCAGGATCCTGGAATCAAGCCTTGCATCTGGCTCCCTGTTCAGTGGGAAGTCTGCTTCTCCCTCTGCCTGCTGTTCCCCCTGCTCATGCTCTATTTATCTCTCTGTATGTCAAAGTAAATAAATAAAATCTTTAAAAAGAAGAAGAAGAAGAAGAGTAGGGGCATCCGGTGGCTCAGTGGGTTAAGCCTCTGCCTTCAGCTCAGGTCATGATCTCATGGTCCTGGGATCGAGTCCCTCATTGGGTTCTCTGTTCAGTGGGGGGCTTGCTTCCTCCTCTCTCTTCCTGCCTCTCTGCCTGCTTGTGATCTCTCTCTATCAAATAAACAAATAAAATCTTAAAAAAAAGAAGACTGCCTTGTCAATTCTTCAGAACTAAAGATTACCTTAAACCTCCAATAATGTTAAACAAATCCTCTTCTATTTATGTTATAAGGGTGTGGGATCCCTTTAAGTGTAACAAAGCCTTTTACCCATAACAGCAATGAAAAGATTTTTCTGACAAATGTCATTCATTTATTCATCCATTAATTCATTCAACAAACTTACAGTCAACACCTAGTATCCCTTATGTTTTTCATTATAGGAGATATAAACTTAAATGACTTGGGGCTTTCCCTTGAGGATTTTCTATCTCAGTAGAAAAAACTGGTATGCTTTTTCTACTGAGGTATATAAATAATACTCAGTATGGTAAGCACAGTCTCAAGGAAAACTGTCATGGTTTAGCGGTGAAAATAGGTGAAATGAACAACCAGCTCTGCTGTGATATTCAGGGAATGCTTTAGTACAGGTGACACTGTGAGAAGAAGTAAGTCACCACCAATGTGTGAAATTGAAATAACTAAAACTTGTGCTTTCTTGTTTTGAGGGTACAGGAGAAGGGACTTCATTGCATAATACATTTTTCCATAATTTTATTATGTCTAATGGTTTTTGTGGGTCAGGAATTTGGGATGTGCTTCAGGATGGTGGTAGGAATGCAAGCCAGAGTAGTTTGAGCAAGGGGAAGCTGGGTGCTGGTCAGACCTGTCTCTGTTGATGTAGTCCACAGGCATTCCCAGGTCGTCTCCCCACATGAACTAATTTGGGCTTCCTCAAAACCTGGTAGCCTCAGGGCCTCTGGACAACTTATATAGTGATTCAGGTTCCAGCAAATGTTCCAGCAATCAAAGTGGAGGGTGCATCTCCTTTTCTAAGCAAGCAGAAAAATCATACTGTCTCTTTTTCTTAATTTTATTAGTAAAAGATAGTCATAAGCCTGCCCAAAAGGCAGGGAAGATAGGCCCCTCTTTTCAATAAGAGAGCTGTCAAGGTCACATTAGAAAATCATTTCTGTGACAAGAGGACATTGTTGCAACAATTTTGGAAAACAGACTATGCCCCATGGGCCCTCTGGTCACAATTTTTATCCCTCCTATGGGCAAAGTACATCACCTTCTCCAGGACTCTTTTCCCCCACCCCACTTAATTATGGCAAGAGTCTCAGGCTCAAGGTCTAAGAACTTTTATTTAAATCATGTCCATGTGCGGATAAAGCTATTTGCATGCAGTTCTTAAGATGCAGCTCCATGGAACACCTGTGAATTAAGGAGACCTAAGAAAATCGACACAGACATTCTGATTTAGAGAACACTGGTACTTGCAGGAGTCCCTGCTGTATACAGCATTCTGACATCCTGGGCACAGTTTGCCAACTCCTTGATTACTGTTCAATCTTGATCTCTGGAGTTGTCCTCTGGCATCTCTTGGCTACATCCCTTGAGCATCATTATTTTTCCCTAAGAAGTTGCTGGTGTATGTAAGTGAAGAAATTCCTCAGCCTGTTTCCTGCCTACAGGCAGTTTAGACGTTTAGAAGTCCAAAGGCCTCTTTTCACTTTGCAGTATGTCCTTTTCGTTTCAGCTTGAAATCATTCTCCTTAAAATGTGTATTTTAATAATATATCCACTGTAACCCACTACATTAGACAAAAATCACACCCATAAATATCTTTGAGGTAGGCCTTTAACTTGGGCGGTGCAATTATTTCCTTTTGCAGCTAAAACAAATTAGGTGCAAACTTAGTGGCTTAAAATAATGCAAAGATATGATCTTATAATTGTGAAGGTCAATAATATAAAATGGTTTGGCAGAGCCTTACTCCTTCTGGAGGCTCTAGGGGGATCATCCACTGCCTTGCCTCTTCAAGATGCTGCCTACAGACTTTTGCTTATGGTCCCAGATCAAGGCAACCTTTGCTTCCTTTGCTCCCTCTGACTCCCCTGCCTTCTTTTCCATTTACAAGAGCTATGATTTCCTTGGGCTCACCCAAATAATACAGGATGATCTCCCCATCTCAAGATCTATAACTTAATCAAATCTACAAAATCCCTTTCTCCTGTAGGTAACATAGCCACAAGCTCCCTGTGAGGCTGTGAGGGAACAATTCCCTTAGAAGCCCTACCATGTAATGGAGGGCATCTGTGGCAAATGCTTTTAAAATGCTCAGAGGTTGGACTTTGGTGATTATGACCTGTCAATGTAGTTTCATCAGCTGAAACAAATATGCCACCCTGGTGAGCGCGGTTGGTAATGGAGGAGGCTGTACACACGTGAGGTCTGTGGGTCTATGGGAAATCACTGTGCCTTCTCCTCAATTTTGCTGTCATCCTGAAACTTCTCTAAAAGTGTAAAGTTGTTTTTTGTTTGTTTTTAAGTAATGTGGCAACTTTTTCTAAAAATGTAATAAATTTAGGGTTAAGACTCTTCAGGGTTTTTTTTTGTCTGTACAAAGTGTTCTGTGAGGCACCGCTGTAGGAGTGCTAACAACACTGACTCCATTTTTGGTCCTCCATTTTGTTCATGCCCATGCAATGACCTCCCTTGAGGCTACCTGTTCTAGCCTCTTGGAGCTTGATATATGCCCTGACCAGAATTCGGTAAGGTCCGTTCTGATCCTCCCTAAACTGGTGCAGAGAAAGTGCAGCTTTAGATAACTAGTAGATGTAACTGCCACACAGGTGGCACCACTTTACATAACTAATAGACACAACTGGAACACAGGTGGCACTGGTTTAGTTCACTAGTCCAGGGGACTGGTGCATGGAAGCCTCCACTTTAGATAACTACCCTTTGACCTCACCACAATGATCCCCTTACTCTATAAAAGCTGTGGGTTGGGTGTCTGGGTGGCTCAGTTGGTTAAGTGTCTGTCTTTGGCTCAGGTCATGATCCCAGAGTCTAGGATGGAGTCCCACGCTGGACTTCCTGGTCAGTGGGGAGTATGCTTCCCTGTCCTTCTCCTGCTTCATCCTCTCACTCTCTCTTTCAAATAAATAAATAAAATCTTTAAAAAAAAAAAAAAAAAAGCTGTGGTTTCAGGTCCAGACTTGGAGGAAAATAGCTGTGAACTGCTGCCTGGATTGTTTGTCTTTCTGATCTCCCCCAGCCACCGGGCTCAGTCAGTAAGTTAACCTGAATAAAACTCCATAAAAGGTATGGAGAAGCTTGCTTTGTTTTTTTCGGTCTCAAAGTTCTTCTCAGTCTGGAGGACACTTCACCTTTGCTTCCCCATCTTTTAAAAACCACCTTAGATCTTTGCTAGGTGTTAACAAAGATATTTATAATCTCACTTTGGCCCTTTCGTACTAGAGAACATTTTGCTGGCGTTTTCAGACAGGTCTGAGTCCTTGCTTTACAATTCAGTGATTTGAGTTAACTAGGTAGCTTTGAGAATAAACATCAGAAAGTATCTGAAGCATTGTGGCACATTTAGTGTCCTCTGATTGTCAGACATTTTCTATACTTTCTTGTTCTTCTGGTTGACCTCGTCTTCAGATTCTTTCCTCTATTTTTGACTGTCAATTACCAGAATTCTTTCCCCTAAAGCCTGTTCTGCATATATTAAAAAAAACAAACAAACAAACAAACTCTAACTTTTCCCTTAGAATAAGGAAATGTGTCTATCAAACAGTAGAAAATAATTAAATTTTTGTTTAGGTGTTTATCAGCAAAAATGAAGCTTTAAAAATAAACCTATGGGTCTATCTCTCTTGTGTACTTCCTGTTAAAGTATAAGCACTTGAAGGACAAGGCTTTGACTCTTGGTGTGTGTGTAGAGTGGGGTGGGGCCGTGGTATGTACAAACATGGGTACAAAGTCCCCTGCTTAACAACAGGAACATAAAGGCATTTATGCACAATTTAAGCAGAGATATACTATAAGGGGCTCTATGATGATACTCAAAATCTGAAATGCCACCAACAAAATCCTCATTTTCTTCTTCATAAAAGTTACTTAGGTTAGGTATCAATAGGTATTCATAAAAGTTACTTAAGTTAGCTATCAATTCTATACCCAGAACTTCTGAATTAAAATCCTCCAGGAAGGGAAAATTATGTGTCGGAAGTTTCCTCCTTCAACCTTAAGAAGGTGGGAATATTAATTTCTCAACAGAAGAAATGAATTTTGCCCTTTGGAACACTGGCTTCACCAAGCATTGACCAAATATAAACTGAATGAAGCAAATAGACACATG
Organism: Mustela erminea; assembly: GCF_009829155.1. NCBI lineage: Eukaryota > Metazoa > Chordata > Mammalia > Carnivora > Mustelidae > Mustela > Mustela erminea. Next base: position 58,425,328 of record NC_045625.1, read on the forward strand.
CAAAAATGGTAGGGGAAAACCTTTCAAACAATTTCTTCAGGGTCAGTTCAGTCCATGCTTACCAAGATTTTAGAAAACATCCAATTCAAGCCTTTTTGAAGACTGTTGAGAGAAATGAGCGATTGGATCAAAATGAGAAGAGAAGTGAGGAGAAATGCAGCTGGTGGAGAGGCATATGGGAAGAGCGGGATCTAAGTAAGTTTCCAATATATGTGAATATCCATGTAATACAAGTGGATACAAAGTCTGTATGAATGTACTATTAAATATAGAGCTATTAGGCATTATTTACTTTCTATTAGTCTGTCGCTATTCTTCTTTCAACTCTGATATGTTAAAGGACTTGCAAATGATCTTTGTTTAAAACACCGCGAAGTCCATGGTGGAGTGGGCTGTGGGCCGATAGTTGTTGGATGGGCTCACAAGTCCAGGGGGTGTTTGGGGTGACTTGACTCTGCTCTCATGAATTTTCATTTCTCGGGCAGATTAGCCCAGACATGTTCCTACAGTGAATACAGAGGTGTAAGAGCAGGCAAACCCAGTCATTCAGGCTTATTTCAAGTTTCTGTTTTTGTTCTTTTGCCAACATGTCATTGGCTAAAATAGGCTGCATGGCCCCTATGAGAGTTCAGTAGAAGGGCTCTGTATTCTTACAGAGCGAGGTATGGAAGCAATAGTGAAAGTAATGCCCTCAATACAACCTGTCTAATCGTCGTATAAATTCCTCCAGCCAGGCTCTGTGGTCCCAAAGCTTGATGATGAATCCAAAAGATACAGGTATCATCAAGGGTCTTAAAACCATCCCATCTTATTTTCAGAATAATCTTTAGGTAGATATATTCTGTTCACAATAGATGACAATGCTGGGCTGCATGAGCTTGGACTCAAACCCAAGTCCGACCCTAACAGCAGAGAATTAGGGAAGTGGGAATTACTTCTAGTTGGGGATAGGCACAATAATGATTATAGAATTATCAATAGTTAAGGAATCAGGTTGATAATACAGGCTAGTGTTGAAATAGTTGACCCCCAAATGTTGGTTGTTTTGGTGAATTGAAAAGATGATTGAATATCCCAAAGTAACTGTTCTTGTTTGACTTTTCTTTGAATGTCTAAATTCTGTAGTAAAATGCCCAATACTTTATTCTTTCTAATAGAGAATGAATTAAAAAGGAAAATACTGTGGATTTTGTTTTTTTTTGTTTTTGTTTTTGTTTTTGTTTTAAGATCTTATTTAGAGAGAGAGAGAGTATGTGTGCATGAGCAGGAAGGAGTGGCAGAGGGAGAGGGAGAAGCAGGCTCCCAGCTGAGCCAGGAGTCCAATGCAGGACTCTATCCCAGGACCCTGGGTCATGACTTGAGCTAAAGCAGACACTTAACAGACTAAGCCACCCAGGCACCCGGAACAAAAACATTGGTGAATACAGTTTCACTTCACTGCTCAAGGATTCCCATGCTCCCCTCAAAAATGGCTAAAGAGAATTTTGCTGAACATTCTTCTACTTCAACTCGAAAAATCTTTCAATGCAGAGTCTCCAAATGTAGAAAATAGTTTTAGACTGCACAAAGGTACTAGTGTGAAGGAAGAATTGTTTTTTTTAAAGTATTTAGAGTACATAGAAACTTGATTATTTTCTAAAACAGAGCTATCTGAAGATCCATTTGGGACATCAAAAAAAGAAAAGGAAAACAAAACAAACAACACAACACAAGAACAACAATACAAAAACCAGGAAAGATTAAAGCAGTGTTAGTCTAGGAACTCAGTAAAGTTAATAGGCAGAAATACATGTGTGGTTTACCTTAATAGTCTCAGCACTAAATAGCATTTGCCTATAACAGTCTTCTGTATTTACTAAAAGACCAAAAAAAAAAAAAGTAATAAAAATAGCCGTGCCACTGTATAGTAAACACTGCTTATCTCAGTTAAGCACACAACTGTACACACACACACACACACACACACACAGGTACACACAGAGTTCCAAAGAGATGAATTAAATCCTTCTTTACGACATTGAAACAAAGTATACCTGGGACTCAACATCTATTAGAAGAAACAGGTAACTAACAGAGCTATCATATAAATGCTAACTTCAATTTGAATACCCACTCCTGCTCTGTTTAGAATTTTATTTAGTAGTACATATACTCAATGATAACTTTGATTTGTGAAATTCTGAGAAGTAAACCAATTAACATCTGAGGAGCACACAACATTTCACTTCAATGCTAGCAGTTAGCCCTATAGTCATCTTTCCAGGAATCCTAGGAAAGAAACTAAGTATTTTCTGACTTCAAGCATAAAATATATAGATGGCTTCAAGCTCCCCTTGTCAATATTGACCCAACTGTCAGTGATTATTCTTGATCTTCAGGCTGTCTGAAGCAAGATGAACTGGAAATTCAAGCTATTCTTCAATATTAACCTGATCATAGAAAACCAAGAAGAAAGGAATTTTAAGCTCTTATCTTATGAGATGATCTTATGTAAAGATATCTTATCTCTTGATCTTGAGATTTCAGTATTCTAAATCAAAAAACCTTACTTTTTTACTCAGGTGCCCACCAATTCAGTCAATATGTTCCTATTTTGGTGGATGTGGGTAGGAAATTGGTTATGTTGGCAAAATTTGTAATTGTTGTAGCATTAAATACCTTAAGTTTAATTTTGGTTCTCTTCAAACTTCAAAGTTTACCTAATCCTTGTTAATGAAAAAAAAAAAAGTTTCTTCCATGACGAAGTTCTTTTGAGTTGAATGCTCTCTATAGTATAGGTTTGTTTCTCAATAGATAAAGGGTTGGCCTCCTAGGGCACATACACACTTGGCTATATGTGGAGACATTTTTTGTTGTCATGACTAGGAATGAAGTAACACAGACATGCAGTGGATAGAAGCCAGGGGTGCCACTAAGCAACCTATAAGGCACAGGACAGACCCTCACAACACAGAATTATCCTTTAAAATTGCTAATGGTGCTTAGGCTGAGAAATTCTGATATAAACAAACAAACAAACAAATACTGCTGACCTCAATTTCTCAAATCCTTTGCCCTCTATCCCTAGATCGAATGGAGCCTAAGAATAAATCATACATTTAGAAAAAAGGATTGATAATGTCATGGAAATACAGAAGGGCATAGAAAATATCTGAATGAAAATGTTGGGATGGGTAAAATAATCTGCAATATAGAGGGAAGATAGAGTAACGTATCTATTCTTTTATTTACTACGTACCATGTATAGGGAGCACGTAATAGGGTCCAGAATGATGGGGATGGGAGGGATGGATGCAAAGAGAATCACCTAGGTGCAGTGCCTACCAATCCAGTGTCAATAGCAGTTTATTGATTGAAGGGAAAGAAAAAAAAACACCTCTTCCTTTCCTTGTTTTTTGAGTTGTGCAAATGTTAATGATAAATAAATGTGATAAAAGCCATGGAAATAGAGGAATGTGGATGGGAAAATTAAAGGCAGGAAAAAATTAACAATTTTGAGCAAACTACTGTGCTGTATTTGGTAGGTTACATTAATGTCATTGCATTTTCCTAGCAATGCTTTTTGAAAATGAGGAAATAAGCCAAAAGAAGCTCTGTCAGTCATCCAGAGAGGTAGGCAGGGCCTAGGTTGATAGATGTTGGTCTAAAAAAAAAAAGACTGCCTTTCCATTTCTAAGCTCAAACTATTCAGGTCTCTTATATTCAGGTTATTTGTCTGCAGTAACCCTTCCACCCACCTCACCTTCAATTACTTAGAATAATGTTATTCTTTCTTCATGTCTCCATCTGGATGACTTTTCCTGCAAGTCTGAACAAAGCATGTTTTCAGTGTGCTAAAACTTCTCTAAACATGGCAAATATCTCAGTGTCCTGAATGACCTGAGTCTACTCACTCTTCTAGGACATAAGCTTCTAGGCTCTCCTTCTCACTCAAACTCTTGGTAATTAGTATAGTACCTGGCATATAATATATACTACAGTATGACTAAATGTATGAGATCTTCCCAGGTATTTTGAAGAGTACACCAAAATATTTTACAAAGTTGTACATACAGGAAAAACAAAACAGCGCAAAGCAATCCTGCTCATACAGCCATCGCTCTTCTTTATCTAGATGTCCTAAGAAGGGATTGAGGTCTTCCATCTCTACCTATGAGGTATAGGTATATCCTCTACATATAGGATCCTTTATCTTATCTAACCACCATAACCACCAATGAGGTTATGCTTGAATTCTGGAGAATATTGCATGGGAACGGTAAGAAAGGCAACCACCAATTCCTTCAAAAGCTTTGTTGTTAGTCTAGATCTGTTTTCCTGTCTTGGTGATCTTGAAGGTTCCCAGTAGAACAGTCAATAACTCTAGCTTCTACTACAAAACCTGAAGCCAAGGTTTGCTTTGGGCTTCACTCTCACTTTGACCATATCAGTAAGTCATACAGAGGAAGAAAAAAGTATCTACATTAGTATAGTGGTCACAGTATATTATATAAGAGGTAAGATTGTAGAAGAGAAGAGTGTATTTATAAAGCTTATATTTTCCCCAAGGGAGTTGCTCTTGGATCTGTGTCTGTTTTGCAAAAGAAATATGAAATTACCTGAATTACCTGTCACTTAGAAGATGCATATCTTACTAGTTAACCAAGTTCTTATTGAATTGCACCACTATAACCTGAGAATTGCCACAATAAATTCCAAATAAAAGTCAGAGTGTCTCTTAAATATAATTAAACTTCTTGGGTACCTAGAACTGTGCTTGAATTCTGTAGTTTTCTGTCTGTAGTAGAATAAAGCTTAAATAAGTGGCTTGATGTATGTAGCTTTAAATTTAAACTTCTCCTAGAGAGAATTACTCCCAAAGACTAATTCTACTTATTCACACTTGTGACCTATATTTTCTGCCATCTTAAAGTTAGCATATTTAAATGTCTTTGATATAAAACAAATGAGCAAAACACCTATAATTTGGTTTTTTTTGATACAAAAACATGACTCAAAGTCATTCTTAATGGTTGGCATGTCATTTATTTTGAATTTGTAAACTTGAGTAGTTTTGTGCTACCATTATAACATTTTATGATATCTTGCAAGTCTAATATTAAATTTGTGGAAAGCAAACTTGAAAAAGCCCCCCCCCCCCCAAAGGGCAAATATATATATGAAAAGAAGATATCATCAAGGGCATATGTTTTCCAAAAATAAGGCCACTGCACTAATTCTCATCTAATGAGCCTTAAGAAATGCAATGATCTCATATTTGTCTTATTGTTAAAACTGCGGAGGTGGTTTAACAAGTGTTTTCGCATCATGTGTGCTTTGTTAGATGTTAAAACAGTTTTTTCAGGGCTTTTTTTTTTTTTTTAAGTAGCATAATTAAAATAGAATGGTAGGTGCCCTGGGGAGACATTCACAGTTCTGTTTAAATATAAGTGAAATATCACAGATGTTAGCAAAATTTCTAAATGTATGCTTGCTTCTGAAGTCCTGTTTAAAAAGAGATTTCAAAGTATTCTCCCAAGACCTTTACAGTGATTCTGTTTCATTTAATAGGTTTCTTCATTAGAAAGAAAAAAACATTCATTCATTTTAATAAAGCAAAAAAAATCAGATTTTGTAAGACTGTATTTCTTAAATGTTTACAGCTAAGGTGAATTCTAAAAGCCCCTTCACCTACCTTTGGATCTCTAGTTCCCAGAATTATATTAATCATAATCCTTGGTTCAAAAAACAATCATTATTGCTCTATGCATGGCTAATTTTCCTCCCTCCCTTCCTTCCTTCCTTTTCTTTTAATAATGGAATGAGTACCAGCAAATTTACCAAGGAAAACAAAGCTAGGATCTCCAGATTATACATTTAATAATCTGTCCTTCTTGTCCAGTCTTCCTGCCTCTTTTTACTAGAGAAAGCCACTATCTTGGGTCCTGTATTCTTCATTTCCTGGATCTTTCTTTGGTAATTTTATTTGTATTCCACTTTTATAAATTAATTTGTATCTGTCACATTTGATTAAAAGACATATGATTAGCCGATTCTGTGAATTGTTATTCTGTCTGAAACTTGGAACTTTACACCTTATAAATGACTAATATTACAAAATCCTATATCTAAATCAGCTGTCTACAGGGTGGATCCGTAGAATCTATGTTACTACTGATCACTAGATTTCAAGGCGTGTTTACTAATAATGGTTACCTGATTTCAGGGTTCTGGGTGTAGACCATGTGCAAATATAAGAAGGTGATAAAGATTAGTCAGATATTCCTAGGGTTGAATCATACTTAAATCACAAGCAAATAATCAACCTTGATGAAATTATCCAGCCTTTTTAAAAATTCATTTTTTCTCAGCAATTTAAGATATACATATTCTATCTTATTTGTGGCTCTTGATTTCCCTTCTATATAAAATAATGAAATCGCAAAAGCCATAGAATTTTAAGAAATTTTCTAGGGCCCCAAATTAATAGTATTTGAGACTAAAATTTAAAGAATATGGAAAAAAGGGCCTGAGAGTGCAGGATTTTTGATAGCAATAAAAAAACCTTATTGGTTCATAGGTTGGTATTTTACCAATTTTGTGCCCTTAACTTATGCAATGATTCTCAGAAACTTTTGTAGCAGAAAACAAATGATCTGTTCTTTATCAAATGATTTCACAGAAACTCAGAAAGTTTAAGGTCATCTGTATATTATAAAACTTGGAATCATAAAATTTTATAGCCGAAATATTTTAGATTTCTATGCGATGAAGTGTACTACAGGATAATTTTTCACTAATTACACATTTGTTGGAACAGATATTAAGGTTAAGAATTACCTTGCATATCTTTACAGATTTAAAAGAATTTCACAAGTATATGTGGCTTGAGCATCAATTCTATGGCTTAGGGAAACTGTTTGATTTTGCTCTTAATAATTAAAAAAAACCCTGATTTAATGTTTGACTGAGGGGCTGTGAACATACTGCCATCTCCCTTTTTTTTTTTCAGTTTTATGGATGCATCATTGACAAGTAAAATTATTAGATACTGAAATTGTATATCATGAAATTCGAAGTACGTATATATTGTGAAAAGATTCCCCCATGTAATTAACACATTTATCACTGCACATATTTACCTTTTCCTTTTTTGCTTTGTTGTTGTACTTTGGTGAGAACACTTAAGTTTTACTCCTTTAGAAAATTTCATTTCTACGACACAGTGTCAACTGTAGTCACCATTTTTGATGTTACAACCTTAGATCATATTCATTTTATAGTTGAAAGTTTACACCCTTTTGTCAAACTCTCCCTATTTCCCTTACTCCAGGCTCCTGGCAATTGGCAACCACTTTTCTACTCTACGCTTCTGTGAATTTGACTTCTTTTTTTCTTTTTCTTTGAAGATTCCACATATAAGAGATACCATGCAATATTTGTTTTCCTCTGGCTTCACTTAGCAAAATGTCTCTGAGGTCCATTTGTTTGTCACAGGGGGCAAGATTTCCTTCTTTCTTATAGTTGAGTGTGCGTATGTGTGTGTGTGTGTGTGTCCCCTCCTCTTTACCCATTCATCTGTTGGTGGATGCTTAGGTTAATTCCATATCTTGGCTATTGTGAATAATGATGCAATGAACATGGGCATGCAGATACCTCTTTGATATCCTTTTAAAATTAATTTCCTTTGGATCTATACCCAGAAGTAGAAACCTTAGAAAATACAAAAATTCCTTTTTTAAATTTTTTGAGGAACCTCTATACTATTTCCACAGTTGCTGCACTAATTTATATCCCCACTCAACAATATACAAGGATACTTTTTTCTCAACACACTCACCAACATTTGTTATCTCTTGTCTTTTTCATGTTAGTTGTTTTAACATGTGTGAACTGATTTCTCACGGTTTTGTTTTGCATTTCCCTGATGATTAGTGATGTTGAGTAACTTTTCATATACCTGTTGGCCATTTGTAGTCTTTTATGGAGAAATGCCTCTTCAGTTTCTCTGAACATTTTTTAAAATTATACACACACACACACACACACACACACACACACACATGCATATACATATATATTTGTTACATAGTTTTGAGCTCTTTATATATTTTGGATATTAACTCCTTATCATATATATCTGGCAAATATTTTATCCCATTCTATAGGTTCCCATTTTTATTTTGTTTATGGTTTTCTTTGCTATGTAGAAGCTTTTCAGGTTGATGTAATCCCACTTATTTTGCTTTTTTTAGCCTTTGTTCTTGGTGTCAAATCCAAAAAATCATTGCCAAGACCTTTCCCTTTGTGTTTTTTTCCCTTGGAATTTTATGGTTTCCAGACTTATGTTCAAATCTTTAATCCATTTTGAGTTGATTTTTGTATGTGATGTAAGATGTTTTGAATAGTAACTGAAAGAAGTGAAATGTAGTCAGAAGCTTATTCTTTAAATTAACCAGAATGGAGAATTTGAGGACATGGGAGGTGTCAAGGCTCTTCATCCTTCCTTGTGAATTCAAGTAAGTTTGTTTTAAGCCCAGCACTCTGTTCAATATCTTTAGGTGTTTGGTGAAGGAGATGCTCACCTTTCACTTCTGGTAGTGATTCCTGTTTTTAACAATTTTGCATTTCATCTCTTTCGGTTGGTCTTTTTTTCTGACCCAAATTTATATAATATTGATGTCTCATAAAACACCCTTCAGGCAAGGTGTTTGGCTGTTTTTAAGAGAATTTTAGTGAAGATTTGAATGTTTTGACTTGGGATTAGAAAATTGATGGGTAATAATTTTAAAATGTATAATGAATAGCTGTCCTAATAAAACCTCATCCATGCCTCCTCCCAGATAAAATATTCAACCCATCCTCTTTTCTGTATTAACTCCAGCCCCCTCCCACATCTGCAACCTCCTTTCTCACCCTCACAGTCCACTGGTAGTCCCACTTGTTAGATTCCTATTCATTCATTATGCACAGTAATTTATCTCTCTTTCTGTTTTACACTTGCTTAACCAGACTACTCCCTATGAATTCATAAGAGCAAGGTCCTTTAAGACATTTTTTTTTCCTATTTAAAAAGTCATGTTTCCTAAAAAGTCTGTATCTTGTTCATATTTTTTCTCTTATGTGTAATAATGTCATTACATCTTTAATACATCCTAGATGTTGTTTTACTTTGGTGAATAATAAACCTATTAAAATACTATGTTCAAGCATGGTTTTGTTCCCATAACTCTATTTCCCCATGGGCTTATAGACTTTGCTTCTATAAATTATTTTAACAAAGGGGTACTCAGAAAGATGAGCCTAAGGCTGCAGAGGAAATATTATAGTTAAAAAGAATTAAGAATGATTGTTTATTCACCCAGTTTTCAGTATTTACATATATTTTCTTTACAAGATTATATTATAATTTGCTTTTCTATTTTAGATTCTTATATAACCTTAGGCATGGCTTTAATGCAGATGTAGAATTCAGGAGGTGAATAGTATTTCTGTTAACTTCAATCTGTGCCCTCTTCTTTAGAATCTGTGGTAAATTACCCAGAAAGTCTTTGTTACTCTACCTCTTATTAACTTTCCTTTTGAAGAAAAAAAGAAAAGAAGATAGTAAGACCCAGGTTTTAGCTAGGGCTTATGACTTTCTGGATAATTGCTTTTTTTTTTTTTTTCTGTTTTGTAAGTGGATGGGAAATATATTGACTATACTTTTGTGCTTTAAGGATTATTTCATTTCTTAATTACTCTTTTGATAAAATAGGAAGGAAAGGTGTAGATAAGCCATTCAAAGCTGATGCTGGCAATGTAGATGGCAGAAAGCTCAGAAGAGAACTGGTGTTTTTCTTGACATGACAGGTTAGAACAGTTTATCTTTCCATGTTAGATACAATGGTGAATGCTGCCAAGATAACCATGATGAATTTTTCTTTAATAATATTTCTTCTGTTTATCTTCCTTTGGTATGGTAGGAGATTTGGGGTGATGTGCTCACTTTATGGAATGATCTTGGATTTTATTTTTTTTAATAGTGAATTCAAGTTTAAGTTTAAATACTCTGTGCTTATTTTACTTTTATTTTTTAAATGAGTAAAACATCAATCTCAATCTTTATTGTAAGGCACTTAGGTGTTCATTGTTAAACATTTGTCCAATAACTGAATTTAATAAGCTTATACTTCATACTAAGCAGGCACTTTGCTTGGGGATGTAATTAAATTCAGACTGCCTGCTACTTAATTGTTAAATATTGCTACTTTCAGTATCTTCCTGTCCCCTATTTGTGCTTCAAGCTTTTTATTTTGAAATATTGTTGCTTTTTTTCAAAATCCTCTGAAGCTGCTGCAGTAAAGAATGTCCTTCCATGTAATGATATCTAACATTTACTGGATAGAGTAGTCTCTACAGTTTCAGTTCTTTGATGTCAACTGCAGTCCAGAATCCAATGGTTCTCCTTTCCCGATAACTCATCAGAAGGTTTGTAGTAGCCTAACTCTAACTCTTGCCATGCCTATGTCGTTGACCTGTTTCATCTCATCCATAAGCATTTTATCATCTCACATGATCACAGGAAGTATGAGTACAGTAAAATAAGATACTTTGAAAAAGAAAGAGACCACATTTATATAACCTTTTTTACAGTATATTATTATAATTTTTGTATTTTATTATTTGTTAATCTCTTACTATGCCTAATTTATAAATTAAACTATAATAGGTATATATATGTAGGAAAAAAATGTATAAATAAGGTTTGGTACTACCTGCAGTTAAGGGGGTATTACTGTCCTTTCTATGTACTGGGCTCTGTACTACATTCTTTAAATGCACTTACCTCACATAATTTTCTCATCATTTTATTATAGTTGAGGAAAATGAAGAAGAATGAGAGCAAATCACTTGACCAAGGTAACACAACTAGAAAATATTGGAACAGGAATTTAATTTGTAGGCTGACTACCTCAGAGTCTACATTCTTTTTATTTTTTTAAGCTTTATTTAAATTCCAGTTAGTTAACATACAGTGTAATATTAGTTTCAGGTGTATAATATAGTGATTTCAACACTTCCATATAAAACCCAGTGCTCATCCCAAGGGCACTCCTTCATACCCATGACCTATTTCTACCTATTTCCATCACCCCCACCACCCCATCCTGCTTCCCTTCTGGTAACCATCCATTTGTTCTCTATAATTAAGAATCTGTTTCTTGGTTTGTCTCTTTCTCTCTCTCTCTTTTTCCCTTTCTCACTTGTTTTGGTTCTTAAATTTCACATATGAATAAAATAATATGGTATTTGTCTTTCTCTGACTTATTTTGCTTAGTATAATACTTTCTAGTCCATCCATGTCCTCGCAAACAGTAAGATTTCATTCTTTTTTATGGCTGAGTAATAGGCTACTTCTTCTTTATGCATTTATCAGGCAATGGATGCCTGGGCTGTTTCCATAACTTGGCCATTGTGGTTAGTGCTGCTATAAACATCAGAATGCATATATACCTTTGATTAGTATTTTTGTGGGTTTTTTTTTTTTTTTTTTTTGGTAAATACCTAGTAGTATACTGCTGGATCATAGAATAGTTCTATTTTTAACTTTTTGAGGAAACTCCATACTGTATTCCAGAGTGGCTGCACCAGTTTACATTCCCACTGACAGTGTGAGAGGGTTCCCCTTTGTCCACATCCTCACCAATACCTGCTGTTTCTTGTGTTGTTGATTTTAGCCATTCTGACAGACATGAAGTGATATCTCATTGGGGTTTTAATTTGTATTTCCCTGATGATAAGTGAGGTTGAGCATCTTTCCATGTATACTTTGGGCATCTGTATATCTTCTTTGGAAAAATGTCTGCTCATGTCATCTGATCATTTTTAATTGGATTATCTGTTTTGGAGGTATAGAGTTTTATAAATTCTTTATATATTTTGGATAGTAACCTTTTGTCAGATATGTCATTTGCAAATATATTCTCTCAACCCATAGGTTGCCATTTAGTTTTGTTGATAGTTTCTTTCCCCATGCAGAAGCTTTTTATTTTGAAGTAGTCCCAAGAGTTTATTTTTATTTCGTTTCCCTGGCCTCAGGAACATATTTAGAAAGAAGTTGCTATGGCCAATATCAAAGAGGTTACTACCCATGTCCTCTTCTAGGGTTTTTACAGTTTCAGATCTCAGATTTAGATCTTTAATAATTTTAATTTATTTTTTATACTTGTTGTATCATTATGCTGAAATAGACATTTCCTTTATGGCAGCATGGTGACTGCCAGCTCTGATGTGTCAGGGCAAGAAGAAAGTGAGTAGCAGTTATGCTGTGTGTAGTAATAAAGGGGAACAAACTCGACCCCACCACTCTCCAGTCTGTGGGACCACTGGAAATTTAGAGGATAATGGTAATTTCTCATGAGTTTGTCATGATAAAATTAAATAAGATACTATACATAGACTGTGTAGTTCATTGCCTGGCAATCATAAATGACCATTAAACATCAGCTTTTATTTTAATAATGGTTGTTTTGGGATCTTTATACTCACGTATTCTTGTTGTTATAAAAGACCTTAAAGTCAATTCCTGCTGATGATATTTGTATGAAATAGTCTCTGGACTTGTGAATGTTATTTAATGTTTTATTTATTATTTGATCCAAGAGATAAATTAATGCATTTAACTTTTAAACTTGTAAAGTTTTGTTTATTCAACTTTTCTTTTTTTTTTAATTAAATTAAGTTTATTTATTTTCAGCATAACAGTATTCATTATTTTTGCACCACACCCAGTGCTCCATGCAATCTGTGCCCTCTATAATACCCACCACCTGGTACCCCAACCTCCCACCCCCCCCCCGCCACTTCAAACCCCTCAGATTATTTTTCAGAGTCCATAGTCTCTCATGATTCACCTCCCCTTCCAATTTTCTCCCCAACCCTCTACAATGATAAGCTTCAGACCTACAAAAAAATTGAAAGAATAATATAAGACATGTACATGCTTCATCCAGACTTACCAATTTTTTAACATTTTACAAAATCTGAATTCCTCCTCACATTTCTTTCTTCATCTATGTGCGTGTATGTATATGTGTACGTATGTGTGGTGTGTTTTGGCTGAATTATTTCAAATTAAATTGTAGTGATAAATACACTTCATTCTCAAATTTTTCAGGAGGAATCTTTTAAGAACTAAAGCTTTCTTGTACATAACCTTATAACATCATCATGTCCAAGAAATTTAATATCAGTGAAATAGAAATCTCAGTGAATATGCAGTTCTTTTTCAAGTTTCTATAATTATCTCTGAAGTAATTTATGTGTTTTTTTAAATTTTTGGATAAAATACAAGTGACCAAAAATGTTGTAAAGTCTCAACTGTTTGAAAATATTAAAGATTATTAAGAACTTCATAATTTATTTTGAAGTTTTCTATATATGCAGTAAATGTTGAATGTAAACTGCCTTTGTCAATTTCACTGTTTTTCCTTCTTTGTCTAACAGATATATCTAGATTTTAAAGACAGATGATATATTGAAATATGCCACTATACTTGTTTTTATATAAAGGTTATTTGAGTAAAGATTTTTCTATTTAGAAATTTTCAAACATACCCCCAAATAGAGCATGTAGTATAATAAATCTCCATGTACCCATTCCCCCATCTTCAATGATTATCAACTGTTTATCAGTCTTTCACATCTTCTGTTCTAATTTTTTGTGTGAATAGCATTTTAAACAAATGTCATATCGCATCATTTTATCTATAGATACTTCAATATAAATGCCTCAGAAATAGGATATATGTGTGCATATATACATACACGTACATAAACACATACAATAATGCTATCACCAAACATATTATCAAGGCTCTAATCACTATTCTAATTGCCAAAGAAATGTATTTTTATAGTTTTGTTTTTTTTTTTAGTTTTCAAATCAGATCCAAACAAGGTCCATACCTTGCAAAAAGGTCTATTCACATTTGTATCTTGTCATTTACTTCTTGGAAATCATTTTTGTCATTTATTTGTAGAGTGCCCCACATTCTCTATTTGCCTGCAGACTTGCCTTTGAGGATGTTTATTTTTTTTTTTAAAGATTTTATTTATTTATTTGAGAGAGAAAGAGAGAGAATGAGCATGAGAGGAGAGAGGTCAGTGGGAGAAGCAGACTCCCCGCTGAGCAGGGAGCCCGATGTGGGACCTGATTCTGTGACTCCAGGATCATGACCTGAGCCAAAGGCAGTCGCTTAACCAACTGAGCCACCCAGGTGCCCTCCCTTGAGGATGTTTAAACCCTTCCTAATTCACCCAGATTTTCTGTTTACTGATAATTATATCTAGAGGTTTGGTTAGATCTTATTTTCCCAAGAATACTTCACTGGGAGACTATGTACCTGCTCTTGCCTCACAGCAGGAGGTTGTTCTGGTTGTTCTGCTTTCAGAGAAACTATGATTGATGTCTGTGTTCAGGTAGTGTCAGTCTGAGCCACTCTTTATAATGATTCCCATTAACTTCTCACCTAGTGTTTTAGAATTAATTAGTGATCATTGCCTACTTCCATTATTTCATTAGGAGTTGCAAAATGGTGATTTTCTAAATGTAGCATTATTTCTGCATTTGTTAGCCTGACTTCTTCTATGAAGACCTTTTACTCATCAAATGAAGACCTATTTGATTATATGAATATTTGAAGCCTATTTGTTCTGTTCAGAAAAGGCAGGATAAATGCCTGATACTCTTTATTAATTTGCAGAGTAATAGCTAATTGTCCTCATGTTACCCTCAATGATGAATTTCTTACATGTTTAACAGTTTTGGCTTTACATATTTAGTTGATTTATTGGTAGAGCAAGAAAACCATTCCCTCCAATGCTAGGATCTCCTCACAATCTGTCATACTCTAAATCTCTTTCATGGTTCCTATGCTTTCATATGGATGAGAGAGGGGAAGATCCTTGTTAACCCTTCATCTTAAACCCACTTACCTGTTAGACCCAGTAATTTTTTGGCCTAAGAGAAGAGAATGACTTTGCATTGAGAATTGAAGGCAATACATATGCTTTTCTCTACTGAGGCTTTAGAAGGTTATATTTCTTAAGGTATCAATTAGCTTTCTTCCTCATGTAAGCTGAAAGTTAATGTTCCATTTGCCTGTGAAATAGAACCTGGTCACATTTAGGTGAAAATTATTTTGAATCTCAAATCCTCTGAGATTCCTTCTTTATTATTATCACCTTATTTATAGAAGCAATAAGTTGAAGAAATATGCTTATTATGTATCATATTTAATTATGCAGAATATCTTGAATTCTTTTGGAAGTAAGTATGTAAATAAATGAGGGAAATTTTAATCCCAACTGAATGGGAAGATAATTTAAGATTATATAAAGAATTTGATCATTAATATCTGCCTCAAAATATTCCCATTTCAAAAATAGTAGAATTAAAAATATTTTGATTAAGCCAAATATATGATCAGGAAAACGAATAGTTTGATTTATTAGGAGATTTGGATTCTAACGTGATGTTAGCAGTTATCTGTGTGAACTTAGGGAGAAAATCAGCTTCTCATCTATTAAATGGAGCAATACGGTAGATGAAAACTTAGATTTTTTGTTTGTTTGTTTCTTAGTTTTCTGAGACACTATAAACATACCACTGAGTCTGAGGACTGAGGTAGAAAATTATGAAGAAAAGAATCATCATACTTGTCCTCAATGTAGTATATAAGAATGAACTTTTGGTATAAGCTGTACTTAGCCCCCAACCCAAAAACAACCAAAGTAAAAACCTTTGCTATGGAATAGAAACTGTGTTGTTTTACATAAATGTAAAACATTATTTTCTAGTTATGCTGAGCATCTATGCTAGTGTTCTATTTAGGCATTAAACTTAGAGGATACTGAAATGCTTACTCTACTTTATAGTGATATTGGACACTTGTGATGATATTATAAAAGATATTTTCCAAGAGAGCATAGTCATAAATATCTAAGAACCCTAGAAATCAACCCAGAAATCGCATATAAGTCTTTGTTAATGTAATAAAGAAAACCTAACAGCCAAGAATCCTCTAAAATATTCCCTCTTCTCATCTTTAATTTCCCCCTTTTTTTCACTATTATGCTCCACTTAATAGTGATATTTGAGGGCATAATTATTCTTACAAATACTCTCGATGCCCGTTTCTCTTTTTCTTTCTCCTTGTGTGTGAACACTATCAAAACAGGCCCTAAAATTTGTAAGCTAGATAAAAACCTTATCTAGAGCATTTGCTTGAGAGATCAAAATTTTTGGTCACAACATTGGAAGACATATTTATGCTACTAGATTATATGTCTTGATTATCTGTGTCTGCTTAATTAAAATAAAAGTCATTTTAATTTTATTAAATTATTCCTACAAATAGAATACTGTAGTAAGTGCTATAGAACATATTTGTCCCAAATATATGATGCATTTCCAGAAAATGCAATGAACAGACCTGGGCTGATCATTCTAAAGTATATGGTACAAATTGTTAACATTATAAATAATCTGAGGAGTAAAAATCAACTTAGACACATTCTAGAATCATGAGCATATTATGTGCATACATATGTACAAAGGAAGGATGTGTGATAATGACATGAGGAGGGATCAAAGATAAGGCCAAAAGAGAGTTGTGTTGGGACTACTAGCAGATTGTTCAGGTGAGGGATGTTGTCGTTAGTTTTTAGGCAGGTGGAAGCCGGTATGTGTTCTTTTTTTTTTAGATTTTTTCTTTATTTATCTGACAGAGATCACAAGTAGGCAGAGAGGCAGGCAGAGAGAGAGGAGGAAGCAGGCTCCCCGCAGAGCAGAGAGCCCGATGCAGGGCTCGATCCCAGGACCCTGGGATCATGACCTGAGCCGAAGGCAGAGGCTTAACCCACTGAGCCACCCAGGTGCCCCCTGGTATGTGTTCTTACACAAGAAATCAACATAGTAGGGGCGCCTGGGTGGCTCAGTGGGCTAAAGCTGCTGCCTTCAGCTCAGGTCATGATCCCAGGGTCCTGGGATCAAGCCTCGCATCAGGCTCTCTGCTCAGCAGGGCGCCTGTTTCCTCCTCTCTCTCTCTCTGCCTGCCTCTCTGCCTACTTGTGATCTCTGTCTGTCAAATAAATAAATAAAATCTTAAAAAAAAAAAAAAGAAATCAACATAGTAGAATCGATATGAGGCCTGCTGGGAAAACTAAGTTACCTAAAATCTGCTGATATGAAATGTTACTTTTATTATCACCTACTTACAATAAATACTCTAAATAGCTGAGATTTTATGGTAAAGAAAGTATATTCTTTTGGTAAAAGAATATCAACAGAATATAGGGACACCTGCGTGGCTCAGTCATTAGCATCTGTCTTTAGTTCAGGTCATAATCCCAGGGTCCTGGGATGGAGCCCTACATTGGGCTCCCTGCTCAGCGGGGAGCTTGTTTCTCCCTCTCCCACTCCCCCTGCTTGTTTTCCCTCTCTCACTGTATCTCTCTCTGTCAAATAAATAAAATTAAAAAAAAAATGTTGACCAAAATAACAGCTAATGGTATCACTGGTAATTGCAAAAAAAAACCTTGCTCCTTTTCTTAAATTATATAACTAACCTGAGTTTTCAAATGTAGATAAATTTATTGTCTGTAACATACAGCCTTGAAATATAAATACTTTTTGGTCATTCTGCCTGAGGCACATTTTAATTTTTTTAAATACCATGTGGAAAAGGAGATACAAAAATTAAACACCCACTTAAATAAACAAGAATTTTAGTATGTATTTTTATGTATCAGAGATAATCTTATGTATCTAATGGAATCTAATATATCTCTAATGTATCTTAATATCAGAATACATGAAAGTATTTTACAATCTTCTTTAAGATACCTTAATTTTTACAAAGCTAAATCTTATGCAAGTATAATTGATAAATTTTAATTTGAAAAATACTATGAAATGCATAGAGACTGTGTATTAGTGCTATCTGTATTTCCACTTACACATTGCAGAGCATGCTGTTTCACACATTCTTATTATTTTCTTCAGTTCTGACATCTATTCCCAACTCCTTGTTTCACAGCTATATCTGGATATCCCACAAGCACTTCAAACTCCCTAGGCCCCACAGAGAATAGATCTTTAGATTAATCAGGATGTTTTTGGCAAGTAAGATTAATCAACTCAAATGACATAAAACTCAAAATTAAGGATGGATACTACACAATGGAGGAAAGATGAGATAGCAATCGATCAGGCAAACTTAAAGCTCACTATGCCCCCCTTGTCTCTAAACATGTTTTCTTATATCCTGATTTTGTATGGAGTAACATGACTGACCAGTGAGTATATCAAGCTGGAAAACTTGAATTCACCTTTGACTACTGCCTTTACCTAAGCGAGTACTAGAGTCTCTAGAATATAACTCAGAAACTGTTATTAATCCAACCTCCCCTCATCCCAGTCTCCATCCATTCTGTCTTTGTTTTGGTCTGTGCACCATTAGTCTATTTTAGACTTTAATAGTGGCATCCTATCTCATCTCTTCTTTGTGCTGTTGTGAACTTTCCAAGGGGACAGAGTTTGCCTAATTTATCTTTCTATCTCCCCAAATTCAGCAACATTCCATGCACTAAGATTTTAGTTCAGCCCCTTATAAATGTTTTTGTTGAATGAATGAAATCCAAAAATCATTTTTTTAAAGATTTTAGTTACTTATTTGAAAGACAGAGCATGAGCAGGGGTGCGGAGGGGCAGAGGGAGAGGGAGAAGCAGACTCCCTACTGAGCAGGGAGCCTGACACTGGGCTAGGTCCCTGAGCCAAAGGCAGACACTTAACTGACTGAGCCATCCAGGTGCCACTCAAATCCAATACCATTTTATAAAATTACGATAAAATAAAATTTTCTGTTATTGTCAACTTCTTTTAAATCCCTCATATCAATGAAGAAATAATTGCTGTTGAAAAGTTTACAAATTATTTTACGGAGTTATACTGTAAGAAAATCAGATAAGTTTTAATATCATAAATATTTTTGTTTCTACTGAAAAAATAATTGAAAAGGCACTAGGACATCTGCAAAGTATGTAAAAAGACTTAGGTTGTGGCATTAAAAAATACACACTTTTCAAAAAAACAAAACAAAAACAAAACAAAACAAAAACAGATGTTGGCTAAGGGTTAGGGTTGGTATTTGTAGAAGCAAACTAGTTTTAGTGGTAGTTGTTTTTATTATTCTTAACATAGCATGTCTTCAGAGAACTTGAGAAGCTCAGCTCAGTGGACCACAACAAATATTTCCAAACACAAATGATTACATTACACCTGTGGTGGGGATTCCTTGCTTTTGACTTTCCATCCCAAGAAGGTATTGATTCCCAGTTCCTGTAGCCCCTCCCATGTGAGAGAATTAAAACGGCAATAAGAAGGCATAGTAAAGGCTTTTGAGAGATCTCTTACTGAGACCAGAGAGTGGGTTTTTTGTTTGTTTGTTTGTTTTTGTTTGTTTGCTTGTTTTTTACTTCATATTTTGAAGAAGTAGCAACACTAACCAGACTGATTTGGGTATGTGGCACTGTGCGGCAATTATAGGTAATCCTCATGTTTGCATAAACAGGGATGGATTTTGCGCTTACCTAATTTATTTTGTCCCCTTTCTAGAGAATGCAATATATATATATATATATAGTTTGTTTGTTTAAATGGACACAGCAATTTATTTTTATCTGAATGTGTCTTTTGTTTTTAGAAATGGCAGATTTAACTTTTTTTCAAGAATGGTACTCAGTAGGAACAGGTTTGTCACAAGATTCCTTCATATACTGCTAGCAAAGTTAAATTGATTGGAAAATACTTTTTTTTTTTAAAGATTTTATTTATTTATTCGATAGGCAGAGATCACAAGTAGGCAGAGAGAGAGGAGGAAGCAGGCTCCCTGCTGAGCAGAGAGCCCGATGCTGGCCTCGATCCCAGGACCCTTAGATCACGACCTGAGCCAAAGGCAGCGGCTTTAACCCACTGAGCTGCCCAGGTGCCCCGGAAAATACTTTTGAGGAAACAATTTTATAATGAATAGAAAGAGTTTACAATTGTATGGAATATTTGGCTTATAATCTTTAGGAATCTATTCTTAAGCAAGAATTAGTGAAATTATTTTTAAATTTTTATTTATTTTTATTTTATCTGTTTTAATTTTATATTATTATTTTTTTTAAGAAGGAGAGAGAGCATGTGTGAGCAGGGGAAGGGGCAGAGGGAAAGGGGGAGAGAGAGAGAGAATCTTAAGCAGGCTCTAGGCTCAAGGTGGAGCTGGATATGGGGCTTAATCTCATGACCCTGAGATTATGACCTGAGCCAAAATCAAGAGTCAGATGCATAGTCTTCTGAGGCATCCAGGCACCCCTATATTTAGTGAATTTATTTTTAAATGATCAAGACAAAGATGACATGACATTGTGATTTGTAATAATTACACATTTGATCTTCATCCCAGTGCTTCTCAAATCCTTGGAATTACCTAAGTGATGGAAGCCATAAAGGGGATAAAGGTGTATTTTGCTGTTCCTTAAAAATCCAGAAAGTACAGGATTTGAGGAGCTTCTGGGCTGGTGAGAATGAGATGGTGCTGAGAAAGTGGTGTGCCCAGAGAAGGCAAGAAAGTTGCCCATACCTTTCCTGAAGAGTCTTTTACTTCTGCCCCTTCTGTCCTTTCATAATGAACTGGTGATCTAGTGCAGAAACAGTCTGCTTGAATTCCATGAGGTATTTTGGCAAATTAATATAACACAAGGCGGGGATCAAGGGAACACATACACACATATATACTTATTTATGAAGATTCCAACTCATCGGTTATTACAGATTGTCATTATCAACTTAGTCTTTTGCAAGTAAGCTTATGAATTATTTTACTTTATTTTAACTAGGGTTTCTGTTTATAACTTCAATATGTCTCTTAATTTTTTTTACAAATATGTGAATGATATCATCACTATGAACAAAACATTATCATGTAGATGAGTAATTCAAAAACAATCTAAACTTTCCATGAGTTATAATAAAAAAAAAAAAAAATGGCTGAGTTGCCTGGCTGGTGTAGTTGGTTAAGACTCCATCTTTTGATTTTGACTCAGGTCTTGATCGCAGAGCCAGCCAACATGAGCTCGATCTGGACCTGATCTGGGTGTAGAGCCTTCTTAATGTTGTCTCTCCCTCTCATCTCTCTTTTTCTTCCTCTCTCTCTACCAAAAAAAAAAAAAAAGGATATTTTGAGAATTAATTACTCTCACACCATGGGAGTCTAATTGGAGTGAATATTAGAATCTTACTGGGAAAATAGAAAATTATTTCTCCCCATATAGTCACAATTAGATAGAATTCCCTAACAAAAATTCCTCATATTTCTCCCTCTCTATCTTTCTCTCCTTTCCTTCCTCTTCCTTTTTCCCATTCCCATCCCTTCCCTAACTGCAGACGTGTGCAATTATGTGATTTAAAAATGGTTGTAAGGATAACATTGATTCATTATGTATGTTAGCAAAGGATAGCACAAAGTCAACTGAGATTCCTTTACTTTTGAAAGAAATATGACAAATATTTAAAAAATTGTCTGATTATAAAAATAAGAACTTTAATTATAATATCTATTTTGCCTACAGTTCTGTCATATCTCAAAAATGCAATGCATAATTTTAGTTTTCCCCAACACTGCATTTTTCTTGAAGAAGAAATGCCAAATTTCAGATCCATACTACAAACTTACCTATTTTGTTATGTTAGCTCAAGAAAACTATAAGAAAGAAGAAAAAATGAAAAAAGGAAACTACAGCAAAGCTAACAACTCTATTTTCTGCTATATGGGATAAAAACATACAAACAAAAAAACTTGACCAAGAATATCACTGGAGACAAAACCATTTTGGTATGGATGAACAATATACTATAATTGCTACTAGTACTAGGGAAGCTTCACAAATATATTTCCAAAATGGGATAGCCGAAGTGCCATCAATATAGTCTGCTCCATGTTTTAATCTATGCTTCTGCCTCTCTCTCTTCAGGTTGAAAAATTTGAGTGTATTTGTCCTAATCTTAAACTAGGATTCTTCTGGGCTTAAGGAAAGAAATAAGAAAAAATAATGAAATACTATATTGTACCTTTCCTTAACCCAAATAAGGCATATATGTCCCCTTAAATACAGGTAATTAAATACTTGTCCAGGAAATAAATAGCATTCTTTCAAACTTGGCTCAATCTGTTCTTGAATTGAATTTTCAAAAATAAGTTAACAGTGAAGTCTTTCCTAGATGACTTTGTAATCCCTTTCCTGCATCTGTTTTGCCTTTAGTGATTCCACAGTGGAATAATAATCAAGACTCTTTCTAAAGTAGATCTTATGAAGTGCTATATGCATTTATTATCAATTATTTGGCTTTTTCCCCCCAGTAGATATTATTCATAGGCATGTGAATTTTATTTTATGCAGTAGATATATGTTACTGAATAGTTATTTTTTAAATAATTTGGGTGAATCAAATCTTATTTTAAATGTACCAAGGGAGTGTGTTATTATTAGGAACCTTATGATAAACACTTCTTTAAAGTGAAATATTCTAATTTATTTTCTAAGTTGTGATTTTTTTTCTATACCGTTATCTAAAATTAGGTGCAAATATACTGGATGAAACTTTGAAGGAAACGGTGTGTGGCACATGAAGAAGCAGAAGGTTGTTAAAAGTAAAGAGCCAGCTGGCTTCTCCCCAAATGGCTTCACATTATTTTTGCGTTGCTACCATATTCCAGAGCCTGACCTTGATGCTTGCAGGCTGAGAAATTTGAATTTGTCAGCATTGTAAGGCTAGATCTCAGGAGCATTGACTAAGTTAACAGAACTGTTTTATTAAATCAGGATACCAACTTAATTATAACTATTGAAAAATGTTGCTTTCATATGAACTCAAATAGTTACGCAAACATGACAAAAGCTTTCTTTCCTTGAAGGTGGAGGGCGCTGTTTGGGAATCCAAATCATTCCTTAAAGTCATTTTGGTGTGACCAGGCTCAGAATACGGAGGTTGCATAAGGGATATTATATATTGTTAGTTCACAGCCTTTTGTCTTTCCCAGGTAATCTGAAACTGGCCCTTTAGAGGCTAGGAAATGGCCTAAGAAAGAGGCCAACCACCCCAGAATTGGGAGCTGGCGGGCTTAAAAAGCAAGAGTAGTTATGGATGAGCCTCTCTGGGGCAGCTGCAAGGTGTTTAGATCCTTGCACACCCCTGTTAAATCTCACAAGTCGTCGTAGAGGCCTTAACTGGGTTCATTCACATACTCAGTCCAGAGAGTCTCCACAGTACCTTACTCTCTAAAGGTGGTTTCCTTGGAAATGGCTCCCACTGCAGAATGGTGGGAAAGATATGTTCCAAGAACAGGGGAGGGAGTGAGGAACCTCCGTTTGCTGAGGTGCAGTTCTCAGGTCAGCTGGTGGTCACGTCATCTCAAATAGCTCCTCCAAAAATAGCGTTTTGTTTCTGCCCTTTCTTATGCTCAAACCTCAGAGACATTGCTAATTGATCATTGTCAATTAGTCAACTGATCCATTAGGCTCACAGTAAGCTTTGGCATCACTTTCAACACATTGATCCAGGAAGCCACTTCAATTGATTGGATTGGCTCAAGATTTAACACCTGGTCTTGGGCAAATCTTTCTGTTCTATGCTCAGTTTCCTTATCTGTGAGATTTAAGGGTTGGACTCATTTTCTTTTCCTTCTAGGTCCTATTCTGTCCTGCAAATACCTCTGCTGGTTTGAGCAAATAATTTCACTGTGGTTGGCCTTAATTCTTGCATCTTTTAAAATGAGAAGGTTAATATATATATACATATATATATATGTATATATATATATAAATGTGTGTGTAAGTCAGAGTTTTGTCTATCCATGCTAATAACTAAAAAACTGAGACATAGATCAATTGCTAGTCATTGCCATGTATGCTTTTCTGAGTCATCTGTATCCGAATACTGAGTTGTTGGAAGAATGCCATAGTGAATTAGTCTGTCCTGAGAGCAGAATGTGGGAGTGTTGGCACACTTGCCAGGTGTTTGCCATTCTTGCATAGTTTCTAGATTATTGTTTCAGTCATTATCTGTGAAGTCTGGGAGCAGAGACAACTGAAGCAAGTTGGAAGTCACATGTACTATTTCCTGGATAAGTGTTTTTGTCTATAAAATCAGGAATATTTCCATTATATTCCCAAATACAGACAAAGCGTGTTTTGTTATCATATTTATAGTCCATATGTGTCTACTAGTAGTAAATGTCTTTTAGTTTTAGAGCCTCCAGAGTATCATGAAATAGTACATCTTTTAATGATGAAAAGATATCTCATTAGCAGAATGTGTTCTTTTTATAATTCAGGGCCTGTGGTTCTCTATTCTCTAAAACAATTGCATAGACTATAGATCACAGTTCCCGGAGTGTGTGGTTAAGGGGAAAAATACAAAGTTCTGATTGGTGTTAAAGAGTGACTCTTTTGACAGAGACAATGGTTCAGTGTAAAGTGATAATGCATTCTTCCTATTCTTCCTATCTTTGCTTTCTTTTTGTTCACTTAAAATTTCTTTCCATTTGAATTTTTTCATTTACTTTAAGGAGAGGATTCATCAGCCATGCTCATTTAAAAGATATTAACGTTCTCTTCCTTCATGCATACTTTTATTCTCAACACAAGACAGATGCTAAATGTGATTAGAATGAATGCTGCCATATTAACCTAATAATAAACGTTCCCATGGCTCATGAGGGGTGTTTGCCCTGAAATAGAACTTTCAGACAGCTCTGCTCAAAAAGCAACCAAAGTGTCTGCTGCCTGACTGAACTACAATTTACATTTTGTATAATATGGGCAGAAAGCAATTTTAATTTAATATATAAATGTAAAACTTCAGCTTCCACTTGCTGTAATATGGACTCCATGATTACATTTATTTATTTATTTTATCAGCAAAGCCTGCATCCTGCAAGCTCCTGTGATGGAAATCCACTGTGTGTGCTGAGTGACTCTATTAGGTTGTGGAAGAGGATGAAAATGGTTTGAGATAAATAAAAAAGCAATTACCTAGGCCTGGGAAGGAGATACTGCACATTTATTCAGGAAGCATTTAACTTACTCAGGGCTCCATTCCAATGACGGTTGTTCCCTTTTCTGTCTCTCTAATATAATGCAAGTCAAATGGGAAGAAACAGAATGATGTTTCACACTCTAGCAATAAGGTGTCAGAAATCCGAGGACTTGAGAAAGCTGCCATTAGGGAAAAGACAAAACTACGATGGTGTCCCTCATTCTGTATCTAGTGCTGACACGGAGGACAAAGGGCTTGAAATTGTGCCATAACCAATTGCAGTCGCCACGGCACAGATGGCTTGGAGCTAAGTCCAGTGTCAAAAAACCTGATAATTAACATGCTGATGGTTTAAAGGGTGCAACCACAGTTCTTACTTTCAAAGCTTATAACCAGTGTTGAGGGATAAAGAAGAAGAGGAATATATGGGTCTTTGCACAGTTACCACCATTTCCATTTCCCATTCCTTTGGACCCATTTCACATTTTATTATAGTTTATTTCCCTGCATTTCTCCTTCCTTCTGCTTTTCAGCCCTGGATCATTCCTTTCTCCTTCATTGTTCACTGATCAGTAGAGCTCTTTCAGTCTACTGAGCAAATGCGGTTTGCCACAGTGAGTATCTGTGGAAGAAGGGATGGGAACTATGGAACAAGGTGAATGAAGAGGAGAGTGAAGGTTTGCTGAGCTGGGTGTCTCTACAGCAGCAGGGACCATCAGGAAACTGGGACATGAATGGGACTGGAAGAGATTATACTGAGTGAAATAAGTCAAGCAGAGAGAGTCAATTATCATACGGTTTCACTTATTTGTGGAGCATAACAAATACCATGGAGGACAAGGGGTGTTAGAGAGGAGAAGGGAGTTGGGGTAAATTGGAAGGGGAGGTGAACCACGAGAGACTATGGACTCTGAAAAACAATCTGAGGGGTTTGAAGTGGCGGGGGGTGGGGGTGGGGGTTGGGGTACCAGGTGGTGGGTATTAGAGAAGGCACGGATTGCATGGAGCACTGGGTGTGGTGCAAAAATAATGAATACTGTTTTTCTGAAAATAAATAAATTGAAAAAATTTAAAAAATAAGAAAACTGGGACAGTCTAACAGATTCTATAACCATTTTCCCACTGAGTTTTGAAAATAAACTTCTCTTTTTCTTTAAAATTTCCTATTCCTATTCATTACCCCTGTGATTGCTGGGATTGTCACTGATTCTATTTCATCCTTTGAAACTCTTCCGTCTCACCATCTTATTTCCTCTCCCATCCATCTTGCTAGTCTCCATAAACGAAGATTCCATTTCTTTGCATTATACATAGGATGCATTTCTTTTTGTTACTGAACTTCTTCTTCTTCTTCTTCTTCTTCTTTTTAAGATTTTATTTATTTATTTGACAGATCACAAGGAGGCAGAGAGGCAGGTAGGGGGGGAGCAGGCTCCCCACTGAGCAGAGAGCCCAATGCAGGGCTCAATCCCAGGACCCTGAGATCATGAGTTGAGCTGAAGGCAGAGGCTTAACCCACTGAGCCACCCAGGTGACCCTGTTACTGGACTTCTTAAGTAGGTATTGTCTCCTAATATTTTTTTTTATTTTTATTTTTTTCCAGCATAACAGTATTCATTATTTTTGCACCACACCCCGTGCTCCATGCAATCCGTGCCCTCTATAATACCCACCACCTGGTACCCCAACCTCCCACCCCCCGTCCCTTCAAAACCCTCAGATTGTTTTTCAGAGTCCATAGTCTCTCATGGTTCACCTCCCCTTCCAATTTCCCCCAACTCCCTTCTCCACTCTAAGTCCCCATGTCCTCCATGCTATTTGTTATGCTCCACAAATAAGTGAAACCATATGATAATTGACTCTCTCTGCTTGACTTATTTCACTCAGCATAATCTCTTCCAGTCCCGTCCATGTTGCTACAAAAGTTGGGTATTCATCCTTTCTGATGGAGGCATAATGCTCTATCCCCAGGGGTACAGGTCTGTGAATCACCAGGTTTACACACTTCACAGCACTCACCAAAGCACATACCCTCCCCAATGTCCATAATCCCACCCCCTTCTCCCAAACCCCCTCACCCCAGCAACCCTCAGTTTGTTTTGTGAGATTAAAAGTCACTTATGGTTTGTCTCCCTCCCAAACCCATCTTGTTTCATTTATTCTTCTCCTACCCACTTAAGCCCCCATGTTGCATCACCACTTCCTCATATCAGGGAGATCATATGATAGTTGTCTTTCTCTGCTTGACTTATTTCGCTAAGCATGATACGCTCTAGTTCCATCCATGTTGTTGCAAATGGCAAGATTTCATTTCTTTTGATGGCTGCATAGTATTCCATTGTGTATATATACCACATCTTCTTGATCCATTCATCTGTTGATGGACATCTAGGTTCTTTCCATAGTTTGGCTATTGTGGACATTGCTGCTATAAACATTCGGGTGCATGTGCCCCTTTGGATCACTACGTTTGTATCCTTAGGGTAAATACCCAATAGTGCAATTGCTGGGTCATAGGGCAGTTCTATTTTCAACATTTTGAGGAACCTCCATGCTGTTTTCCAGAGTGGCTGCACCAGCTTGCATTCCCACCAACAGTGTAGGAGGGTTCCCCTTTCTCCGCATCCTCGCCAGCATCTGTCATTTCCTGACTTGTTGATTTTAGCCATTCTGACTGGTGTGAGGTGATATCTCATTGTGGTTTTGATTTGTATTTCCCTGATGCCGAGTGATATGGAGCACTTTTTCATGTGTCTGTTGGCCATCTGGATGTCTTCTTTGCAGAAATGTCTGTTCATGTTCTCTGCCCATTTCTTGATTGGATTATTTGTTCTTTGGGTGTTCAGTTTGCTAAGTTCTTTATAGATTCTGGACACTAGTCCTTTATCTGATATGTCGTTGGCAAATATCTTCTTCCATTCTGTCAGTTGTCTTTTGATTTTGTTAACTGTTTCCTTTGCTGTGCAAAAGCTTTTGATCTTGATGAAATCCCAATAGTTCATTTTTGCCCTTGCTTCCCTTGCCTTTGGCGATGTTCCTAGGAAGATGTTGCTGCGGCAGAGGTCAAAGAGGTTGCTGCCTGTGTTCTCCTCAAGGATTTTGATGGATTCCTTTCGCACATTGAGGTCCTTCATCCATTTTGAGTCTATTTTTGTGTGTGGTGTAAGGAAATGGTCCAATTTCATTTTTCTGCATGTGGCTGTCCAATTTTCCCAGCACCATTTATTGAAGAGGCTGTCTTTTTTCCATTGGACATTCTTTCCTGCTTTGTCGAAGATTAGTTGACCATAGAGTTGAGGGTCTATTTCTGGGCTCTCTATTCTGTTCCATTGATCTATGTGTCTGTTCTTGTGCCAGTACCTGTCTCCTAATATTTTAAGGAATGTTTGCCATATGCAATTCTAGCTTCTCCTTTTTGTTTTCCATGATCAGCCATGATTTGGCAAAGGTTAGTGGTCTCCCTTTTATTTGACCGGGCATTACTGGGACAATCAACTGAGAAGTATGTGAGAAATACTGACTGCTATAACAGTTTGTAAAAATGAAAGTCATAGTTTGCCTGGCTTAAAAAACAAAAACAAAAACACAAAAATGGCTTTCCTATAAAAATTCACTGTAGCTGTTCTAATGTTTATAATCAAATATTGTATAGCCTTTTCTTCTGTAAAAGAAAAAAAAAGCCTGCTTTGACTTGACCTCAAGGTCATTATGGCATGAATCAAAGTCAAAGTGAGGACATTATGATCAAGGCCACTCAAATATTGAATCAATTAAATCCCTTTAGAGAAATTATTTGCAATGGGAAAGTCTGGCAAATATTATTTTTTTTTCATTTTACTTGATATGCAGCTATTTAACAAACAAAAGGAAGAAATATACTGTTGTTTCTTTCATTAATTGTAAAGTTTAGTGCAAAAGTACCCTAACATGCTCAATTTGAGAGTACAAATTAGCAGAAAAAAAGGCTGATAACACTGGGAGCTTAGGTACTTTTTGAATATCATCCCTAGATATGTCAAGAGGTACAATTGCATGCAAGAATGCTTGTTTTGGGGCCTTGTCTGTCAAAATGGGCAATAGGTAAGAAGATATTCTGCTTAATTTTCAGTTTGTTTTGAGGTATATTAACTTTCCAGAAATCATGGAGTTAAAAAGGAATTTTGAAACTAGATTACATAGTTCCTTTTTTGTTTTTTAGAAGAGTGACCAAAACCAAGTAAAAATATTTTGGAGATATCATTTCTAAAACAAACAAAGTATAAGAAAAATATACAAATAAAAATTATTTGATAGCTAAGTTTGTAAGTACCAGTGGAATCCTTCTGAGAAAAGATACTTAACATTTTATTTCTTAGGAGTCTTGAAAACTATGTCCTTGATAAACTTTCTAAGATTTACTAAAATAAAAATTTCAGATGTTATATTTAAATTCTAATCTGGAAAATACTACTTAGTTTCAAATATCAAATAAGCTTTATACCTTGTTCTTTATAATATGACCAGGGATTATATAACTTTTGTTTTATGGGTTTAATTAATATATCACTTCAAAGACATATCATACATTAAAAATGGTAAATTAAGACTTATCTTTCATGTAAAGAGCGGGGTAGAGTTGTACCAGATTTTATGAATACTCTAGGGCCTAAACTACTACCACTGAGAACTTTAGACACTATAAGGCAGAGGGCCAGTAAACTAGCTTGTGTGCTAAATTGGGTCTACCATCTGCTTTTGTATCTTCCCAGAGCTTAGAATGTTTTTTATATTTTTAAATCACTGAGACAAAATTACAAGAAGAATATTTTATAATACCTAGTCCCTCACAATAAAATTTGCCAATTTGTGCTATAAACACTAGAGGTCTTCTTTAACAAAGATTACATTGAAATTATATGTGACTTGGTAATATGTGGTACACCCATACATATATAAAATTAGGACATATAAATAAAGTGGTGTACTTAATGCTCTAAGGATAATGCTTATTTAGTGTGCTCACTTCTTGGCACTAAAACATTGTCCGTAAGACTCAGTAGATATCCATTTGTTGTATTTAGGTAAGATTCAGTCATGACCTATGTGATGGGAAAAATAGCCAACCTACTCCAAAGTTTTTGTTATATCATCCGAAGATATGAACATTGTAGTATTAATCTCCTAGGATTATCATTAAGAATAAATAAAATCTTAGGGCACCTGGGTGGTGCACTCAGTTAAGCATCCAACTCTTGGTTTCAGTTCAGGTCATGATCTCAGGGTCATGGGATTGAGCCACATGTGGGACTCCATGCTCAGCACAGAGTCTGCTTAAGAATCTTTCTCCCTCTCACTCTCCCCTTCTCTGCCTCAGATGGATAAATAAATCTTTTCTTTTTTTAAAAGGAATAAATAAAATCTTATTTTTATTTTGTACCATGTCTGATTCATAGTAAATGCTCAAAAACTTGATAATTGCAATTTTTAAAGAAAATTATAGACAAATATAAACACATATATAGGATCTTTAACTTACAAATTTATGAAAATGAGAAAAGGATTACGTGAAAATTTTCAAATCCAGACGAAGTGATAATCATGTGTAGCTTTTATACAGTTAAAGTATATTTGTATATAGCTTTATATTACACCAAATTATACATTATACCAAATTTCTGATTTTAACTTTTAATTATTTTCACCTTGGATCTGTTACAAAGAGAAAAAAAAATCAGTTTAGTCTCAATTTTCATTTTTTTCTTAGTATCTAATAAATCTTTGCCTGCTTCTGCCATTTATCCTAGTTCTAAACGCTTTTATGCTTGTGTGGTTTCCTCATTGGTGAAAGTATTAGCTACCAAAAATTCTTTCAGCATCTTGGCCTATAGTTATTCAAAATACCAATTTTAGATATATAGTCCTTATAAACTCTTTCTTCAAGAAGATTTTTTACTTTCATTTATAAATTTAACTCATACAGGAGTGTTATGTATTCGAAAAAATTTATTCAATTTGTTTGGCTTTAGAGCTTTCTGAGAATTTGAAAATGCTTCCATCTGCCCTCATTGTGTGTTTATCTCTGATCATTGCTTTGTGAAGAAGAGTTGGTATCCTATTCCATTTATCAGTAACAGAAATTCTCAGAATGAATATGAAATTTAAGAATGTTATGGAAATTTATTTGCCAATTTATTAACATTTTAATTAGATAAGGTAACTCATAGACTTGATTATTTAACTATTTTATGACAGTGGTGTAGCCAAAATTGTCAGTAATATAATGTGTCTCTTCTTATGACAGTGATTTGCAATAAGCAACACAAATGTACATGCCCATTAAAATTGTAAATGGATGGGCACCCAGGTGGGTCAATGTGTTGGGTGACTGCCTTCAGCTCCTGTCATGATCCCGGAGTCCTGGGATCCAGTGCCCCGTCAGGCTCCCTGCTCCAGGTAGAGCCTGCTTCTCCTTCTCCCTCTACCTGCCTCTCTGCCTAATATAAAATCTTTTAAAAAATTGTAAATGGATATATATATATATAATTATATATATAATTTTAATATATATATCAGAAAAGTACTTGCACCTTTTCCTTATATTTTCATGGTGAGTTCTGTGAGTTGTATAAGACTGATGCTTCACAGATCTGTACCCCTGAAGCAAATAATACATTATAGGTTAATTAAAAAAATGAATCTAATTAAATATCATAAAATAACATCACAAAGATAATTGCTTGAAAATAGAAATCCTTAGGCTCTGCAGTACATGCTTTAACTTCAATTGAACCAAACAATGTTTAATTCTTTATTGTATACATTCTAAAGTATATGTTTGATCCTCATTGACTCTGTGGAACAGATCTAGCTCTGTTCCCAAATAGAAGCAGCCATGCTAGGGCTTGTCTGGTAAGAGAATTTCATTTTAACCTTTTATTCTCCTAGTCAGCAGTATGATTCTGCAATAATGCAAGAAAAATGAATTTTGCTCAAAGATGCCCAAAAGTGAGTGATCTGGTATACTGACCCCAATTTTGCTCATCTTATTTCTAGTAAAATAATAATGGAGACCAATACTGCGGTGATTATTACATGCTAAATTGTGTAATTACACCATTTTATTTTATCCTAAAATAAGCTTATGAGGTAGGTATTATGAGGTCAACTTACAGATGAATTCCTGAAGTTAGGCATGTTAACTAATTTTGCCTAGAATCACAAAGCTATCAAGTGCATATAAGGTCTCCTTGATTCCAAAGACACATCTTTCAAATATTGTGCCTTGTATATGTAAATTTTCTCCAAAGTATTTTGCTTAAATTAAATCTTCCCTTCCCTCACTCATTTAATTATTATTTTAGTTATGAGTTATCTGAAATGTACCAAATGTTCTGGAAAACATTGTCAAGCCCTTGCTTGACATACCGCCATTATTTAGCGGTAAACTGAGTGGCAAGCTAGGATAATAGAACTTCCAGGAATCATAGTATCAACAATGAGAACAACAACAATTTCCAGTTCCATGTGAGCTTCACTTCTTTATCTGAACTGGGAGCCAGGATTCTTTCCTGCTCCCAGCATGACTTCTATGTCTCAAGACTTATGTTGCATCTGATTTCTACAAAGAATCACTGGGAAGCCTCAAATTTGGGTATCTACAAGACAGAGTAAGAAACAGGTTTTAACATCCTTGAAGAATGAAATATATCTCAATGATATCTTTATGTTCCAGAGTTAAATTTAAGTCATTTGGGGGGTAAGAATGGGAAATGACAGGCTGGTGTTTGTTGGTTTGGATTATCTGGGTAACCAAGTGTGTTTGAGTTGACAACCTACTCTACCATGCTCTGGCTCTAGGGCTTGTTTATTGACACCATCTGTTTATGCATTTATTTTCATGTTATATTGATGGCTGATCTTTTTTTTTTTAAGATTTTATTTATTTATTTGACAGAGAGAGAGATCACAAGTAGGTAGAGAGGTAAGCAGAGAGAGGGGAAAGCAGGCTCCCCACTGAGCAGAGAGCCTGATGCAGGTCTCAATCCCAGGACCCTGAGATCATGACCCGAGCCAAAGACAGAGGCTTTAACCCACTGAGCCACCCAGGTGCCCCTTGATGGCTGATCTTGATTAGAAGCTGAGTTGGGGGGCGCCTGGGTGGCTCAGTGGGTTAAGCCACTGCTTTCGGCTCGGGTCATGATCTCAGGGTCCTGGGATCGAGCCCCGCATCAGGCTCTTTGCTCAGTGGGGAGGCTGCTTCCTCCTCTCTCTCTGCCTGCCTCTCTGCCTGCTTGTGATCTCTCTCTGTCAAATAAATAAATAAAATCTTTAAAAAAAAAAAAAAAAAGAAGAAGAAGCTGAGTTGGGTGCCGGAGAGATTTTATTCCTTGGGGAAACCATGCTCTTCTCTGACTTTACTGCATTAAGCTTGAAAAGGTAACTACCTACACTTTTAATGTATTATTGTGTTCAGAAAAAGTATCTAAAGATTTTTATTTGATTATAAGAAACTTGCTAATTTGGGGTAAAGCATCAACAGGGTACAAGAGGCAGCTCTTAAATTAGCATGAAACTAATATTTCTTTCACTGTGAGACTGATACCTGAAGATCATGAACTGAAATATCAAAATGCTCATCAAGAGCTTAGCAATCATACCTGAGTTAAATGTGCTTCTCCTTGAAATCTGGAATAATACACAGCAATTGATAATGTTAAGCCTAGGAATTTTTTTCCCTTTTTGCCTTATCTTTTTTTCTCCTCCTTCTTCTTATCCTTCTCTCTCTCCCTCTTACCTTCCTTCTCCTTCACTTCTCCCCCGCTCCTCCTCTTCTTCTTCTCCTCCCCCCCCATCTCCCCCTCCTCCTCTTGTTGTTGTTGTTGTTCTTCTTTTTCATAAATCAGAATAAACAATAGCAGTACAGCTTCACTTGCATAAATAAGCTGAAGCTAACAATATTTTGAGTTTTTGTTCTAGTTTAACCAAACCAGTGCATGTAAAGTTAATCATAAGGTTTTATGCGAAAACTTTAAAAGGGAACACTTCTGATCATAATCTTCCCAGTTTGATTTTTTTTTTTTTAATTTGGTGCCTGGGTTCATTGCTTCATTTGCTTTTCTTGCTATCTGTTTTTTTTTTTTATTACAATCCAAGTATATGTTTTGTTTTGTTCTTTTTTCTGAATCCCTCTTTATGAAAATAGCTATGGTAGATTGCACCTTTACAAGTTGATGCTTTGGGATCTGGTGGAAGTCACTGTGAGTAGTCTAGGGGGCCATTTTCTCCAATAAACACAGGTGATTCCCCATTGCAGATTTTTCCAGAAGTTCATCAATAACTCCTCTCTGTAAGTGACCACCCTCCTAATACACAAACATAGCATGTATTTTGGATATGTCCAGGCATATCTTTATCTCAACTTAGAAAATATCTTGGATTCTCTGATAAAAAAATTATTGATCAGAAATTACTAAAGCATGCATTGTTTATTGATTTTTAGAGACCTATTCAGTAGGTTATCAAGGCAATTCATTTATTTTCAGTACTTGGGAACCTTGAAGAACAATCAGTTATAACATGATTTCTTACAAGAAAAAGAAGCACACACACATGTAAGTTCTGTTTACATGAGCGCCATTTTGAAAAATATTGTTCTACTGAAATAGACAAAGATATAAAGATATACTTGGTATCTGTTTTGTGTGATTGATTTTTTCTTAATTTCTTTAATATGTATTACTGAAAAGGCACAACTATTGGTTGAGGTCATAGCTCCTGGGATCAGATTGCCAAATTTCAAAGCTTGGATCTGCCACTAGAGGCTGTGTCATCCTGGATAAGAGATTTACTTTTCTAAACATCTTCCCATGACTTACTTCCTGAGTAGTCAAAATGATTAAACAAGATAACACATAAATGCTCATAAATACAACAAACATCTTTATTGTTCTGTATACATCTGAGCATTTGCCATCATATCTTACATAATTTAGATTCTGATTTTGAAATGTATTTTTTGCCCTCAGGAAGCTTATGGTCTAGTGGTCATATGTCTTTGTATTCAATGACAACCGAAGCCAACATATGGAATTAATGGTTTCTGGCTGCTAAATGTGTTGGTATTTATGAGCATAAGAGAAAATGTATTGAAGAATTTTTGGCTCTGCAGCTTTGTTTCTGAAAAGTATACTGCAAAATCCAAAAATTAACTTTTGAGGTTAGTATAGGGATCAAACTGAAAATAGAGACAAGACTTTGAGGTAGGGTGTAGCTCATCAGAGGCCCTTTAAAAATTTCCCCCATTCCACTGCTCTCAATTTGGCATCCCAGCTCATCTGACTTGTTCACAAGTTCTTCCATATGAGAAAAGTCCTCAATGCTGATTGTGAATCACGTGGGCTGCTGCTACCCTTGTGTGATTTCGTTTTCTGGCACTTCTTGCTGGGGGCTGCTGTCACAGGATGTGGCTTCATCACGTGGAGCTGCCTCTTTTAAAAAGTGTGATGTACATCACCTACAGGCAGGTATCTCAGCTGGTTCAGTGAAAAAGCAAAGCAGTTTCATTTCCCGGCCTGAGGCCTCAGTTCCACAGAGAGAGCCCTACAAGCTTCCCTTTTAATGCTCCAAGATAACTTCACAAGCACCAGATGGTTCTGGTAAGTCCGGGATGATTAGGAGGCTTCCTGTTCAAAAGCAGCAGCCTGGCAGGAGGATCTGGCTTTGCCTAGAGAGTTCTCAGGACAACAGAAGGAAGGGAACGGTGGTGATGATAGGTATTAGCTTCTCTGTGAAGGAAAGCTCCTATTTCTCTGTTTCTGTGGTTAATGAAAAACAACCATATACTTCTGGAAGGAAACCCTATTCCTTTACCTAGATAACTTAGGGAGTTCTGTTTTTCTATGAAATGACAGGAATTTGGGGAAGTCAGAGGGCACTGGTGAAGAAGTGGGTTGCCTGCCCAAATTAAGGTCAGAGAGTGGGGATATTACTTTCAAGACTTAATGTAAGGGAAACTGGACAGACATTTCATAATCAGTCATTTGAACCATTCTGAGAAAAATGGAACATCAATTATATAAAATTCCCCGAAGCATCAAAATATTTTGCATGCTTGAAATCCTGCAGATGGTACTCACAAGTAAAAATACATTGTATTTATTTGCAAATATCATAGAGCACATTAGTAATTTGTTGTGGATGGCATATGTGTCCCATCACAGGGAAAATGATGAAGTAATCAGTTTTTGGGTGTGGAGTCAAATGGGGCTTTGTTGTTTAATTTATTTATTATTTTAAATCATGCATGGGGGCAGAAAAATAAGGTGTGCTCTTTTTAAAAGATTTTATTTATTTATGATAGAGAGAAAAAATGTGTTGAGGGGAGGGCCAGAGGGAAAGGGACAAGCAGACTCCCCTGGCAAGCAGGGAGCGCAATCATAACCTGAGCTAAAGGCAGATGAACTGACTAAGCCACCCAGGTACCCCCAATAGGGCTTACTTTCAACTATGCTGGGAGGACATTTAGGATTACATTTAGAGTATATTCTTTCTACTTAAGAGCCAAGTTAAAGGTAATTTTCTGGGACAATTTGATAACATTTTAAAACCAAAAGTCTCTAGAAGAATAATTAGTTGAGTGTCTGATTTTTTTTTTTTTTTCTGGCGTACTTGGGTAATTTTCTGTTTTATGGCGTGATGTTCTCTCTGCTAGTTTCACTCATCACTGCTCTGTCACCTCATCAGTTTTGCCCAAGATAAAAGCTCTATCATGATCTCCCACTCTCTTTAATTCTCCTGTGGGTACAACATGTGGCTTCCTTCAAAAATGATTTTGGCAGTTTTTACTCAATCAAAAGGGACTCTTCCTACCTCTGACCCTCCATATTCCAACTCTTGTGTCCAAGCCGTGTCAGCCCTAAGCACTTTCAGTGGCATTTTTCTTTCATCTCTGGTTTGTTTGGTGTTCAGCAGAGTAATGATTGAGGTGGCTTGTTTAAAAATAAGTTTCCAAGCTCTGTCTTCAAACTGCAAATCAGAACCCTTTGACATGGAGTCCAGAAATCTGTAAAACCCCTGGTAATTCAAGTACACTGTGTTGTGAGACTCGTATGTTCTATATGTTCAAGTGTTACTGCTCTCAAAAGCCACATCACCTGAAATAGTTTATTTTATAAAAACTCCCACTGAAATGTTAACAAATTATGTAGTGTAGTTTCAAGGGCTTAATTTCTGTAATGCAGTTTCAGCAGAACATAGTGTATCTTCTATAACATCATTTACTAAAGTTGTTAGAATGCGTATCTAGGGTCGAATTCCTTACCTTAAACTCTGGATCCAGTCTGTGAAAATTTAGTGTTGGAGAGGGCATTTGAGAGCAGTTTTGGTTATAAATGATTCTGGATGCCAATGCTGTGATAGATCCCTTTTTGCTGTACTTTATGTATAGGTGTAAAGACTGAAAATTTGGCGATGGCTTGGGTAAGAACAAAGTGTTGTTAAATTGAGAAACTAAGTATCTTGCCTGAGGGGTGTATTATACTCTCTGTTAACACTAATAAGGTAATTTCCAAATAGCAAATAATAAAAATAGGGAGTTAATTTCCATGCCTAGCTTCCTCAAGACACAAGTTGATTAATATTTTGCTAATCCTCTTCCCTCCATTTTCAGACTGTACCTCTGCCTCACCCTCCCCTGCCTTACCCTACCCTTACTGAGATATCCTACCCCCACAGAGGTGGAGCTGAAAGAATTCGTATAGATGGCAGTCTGGTTAGTGACTTAATTACAGCTGTCTGCTCAACATTGCCAGGTTGGCATAGCCAACCCAGGCTTTAAGATTGGCTTTATGCCTTTGTTAAGATTCTAGATTTTCTTTCCTATAATTGACTTCATGTCCTATTGCTGAGAACTTTCTACTAAGCATTGATAGCTTCTGTCTTTTTACCTCAGTGTTCATTACTGGGGCCTGAATGAATCCAACATGACAGAAAACAGGACAGGACTCTGAATATCACAACTGACTGAAGGACCCTACTGTTTGGGCCCTTCAGCTATATGAGAAGTTTTGGTGTTGAAAAGAGCCTGATTTTAACTTAAATCTACTCTTTTACCTCACACACTCATAAAATCCTGTAATTTGCCCTGAGTGGCCCAGTCTATAGGTCAGAATGTCTATCTCTTTTCTGGTTCTTGCCTCCACATCTTTGGCCCGGGTCCACCACTGAACTTTCTCATGGACAAGATTGTTCAAATAATGGCAGATAAGTGTTTTTCATTTTATAATCTTTCTCTCTCTTTTTTTTTTACTTTGAAAATAATGAAATATGGTAAATAGAATAGTCACAATTACCATTTCTCTCTATCATGGGGAAAGATAATATTTTAATGACTTAGTAAAAACTATACTAGAAGTTAATAACATGTAACTATATAAAATTATTTTTTCAGCCATAACATAATACCTGTACTATAGATTTTCTATGGTAACAAGACTGATTCCCCTTATTTTCTTTTTTTCCCCTTAAATATATAGATCAAAATCTCACAAATTCTGATTTTTTTAAAAAAAATATTGAATATTGTAGATACTTACTTCAAGGACAAATCTTGAGTATTCTAAAAATAGTAGATTTTTTTTTTAATTTCCCTACCAGGAACTTGTATTTTGAATAAATTCTAGTCACTGAGATTTATTTGTATAACATTCAAAACTAAATGATAAATATTACATAAAGCTGTCAATACAGCATAATGATTCCAGCAATTTGTAGTAATTACAAGGGATCCATTTTGTTAATTCTCATCTATTCCTTCCCATTACCATGTAATTTCAATTCTTCTTATTTTTTGTTTATCCTATAAATATGAATTTAATATTTGCTAAATACATGGCTAGATATTAGGAATATAAAAATAGAAATCCATGGTCTTCCCATGAAGAACATAGATTTTTATGGACAAAGTTCATAATATTTAAAGGATCAAAATGACATGGTTAAAATGAAGGCTAGAGCACTAGAACATTCATATTTAAAGATATCCAAAGAGGTTTAGTTTTCTTGAACCATGTAATACAGTAAAGCTCTTCCCCACTTGGATCTTAAGCCCATACTCTTGAACCTAGCTGCCATGGTCTAACAATGAGATCACTGGCCACAATCCTGTCTAAATTCTATCAATCACTTAGCACCCCTTACATATCAGCCACAGTTTGTCTACACCTTCATTTTTATTTTTGCTCTCATTTGATATTAAGCCAGTAATTGTTTATATCTTCCTTATATTTATATTTATGCTAT
Organism: Mustela erminea; assembly: GCF_009829155.1. Lineage (NCBI taxonomy): Eukaryota > Metazoa > Chordata > Mammalia > Carnivora > Mustelidae > Mustela > Mustela erminea. The sequence goes on from NC_045625.1 coordinate 58,464,708, forward strand.
TGTTTTTTAGATATATGTTTGTATAAGCATACACGTACACATGCTTATGTACGTGTGTGTGTGTGTGTGTGTGTGTGTGTGTATTTGCAAAGACCAATAAATACTTGTGTATTGGTGTTACTTTATAGAGTCAAACTTATGCAAGATATATCCTGCCACAATATGTGCGAAGAGAAGCAATTATCACTCACTGAGGGTCATTTCCCAAATATGGAACATATGCAGGCATAACACAGAACTATATAAGATATTCTAGTCTTTATTTTAGTTATTTTGGTATAAGTAAGCCAAGTCTAAGAGTGTAAGTGACTTTGCCAAGGTCATTCACCTTCTTTAGGAATGGAAAAAGGCCCAATTTGAGGAAACAGATATAAAGTGTATTTTAGCATTTATGCCTTAAAAAAAAAGTGATACAGTGGCACCTTTTTCTATCAACTGAGAAAATTCTGAAGTGTAACAACTATTTATAAGCTCTGGAAAGATGTCCTTAAGAGATATTAGGTTTCTCTTCTTGTCTACAAATAATTGTGACCTGAATTTTTGTCAGTGTTCTCCAGCAAAGAGAATGGTAAACATTTTCTGTAAATGGTTGGGGGGGGGCACAACTTTGGAAACCATAAGGTTTCTGTTCTAACAATGTAAACCTTCTGTTTTAGTGAAAAGCATTTATAGACACTATGTAGCTATGGCTGTATTCCAATAAAAGTGGACTTAAAAATATAGGTGTTAGACAACATTTGGCCCGCTAGTTAGTTTGCTAACCCTAGCTTGCATTTTTAAAAAAATTTTTTAAAACCTATTTATTTATTTTAGAGAGAGAACAAGAGCACACATGTGCATGAGTCAGGGGAGGGGCAGAGGGAGAGACTCTACAAGCAAGATTCCCCACTGAGGAGCCCCACAGCAGGCCTCATCCCCTGACCCATGAGATCATAACCTGAGCCTAAACCAACAATTGGAGGCTTAACTGAATGAGCCTCCCTGTATTTATAAGCTCTGGAAAGATGTCCCTAAGAGATACTAAGTTTCCCTTCTTGCCCACAAATAATTGTGACCTGAATTCTTGTCAGTTTTCTCTAGCAAAAAGGATGGTAAACATTTTCTGTAAATTTACTTTATTTCAATTTATTTATTATTGAATTACTGAATTATTTATTATTGAATTTATTATTTATTTATTGAATTTATATATTTATTATTGAATTTATTATTGATTTATTATTGAATTACTGAATTATTATTGACATAGTTCCATGAACATACACTGCACATACACTGAGAGGTGATTTTACTAATGTAAAGGAATTCACAAGAACTATCGTTCTAATGTATTTTGCTCAGTAAGAGACATGCATGAAAACAGAATAAAGATTAAATATGTAACTAGAAAGTCAATTTCATTTCACATCATGTGGAATGTCCTACCCACCACCTGGTGTGAGAAGCACTACACTGGATATAGCCAGTAAAACAATAATAGAGAGAAAATATAAATATAAATATAAATATAAATATAAATATAAATATAAATATAAAATCATACATGTATAGGCACACACACATATGTGGTATATATATACTTACAGTTGGTTAAGTTTAGTTAGTATTTTACTTAAGCATACGTTTCTCCTTCACAACAGGAATGTCAGATTACAGCAACCATACTACTTTTAAAATTAAACTGCTGTCTGGTCTCTTATTTTTGCTCTTGAATCCTCTTTGCTTTCTTCCTCCATCCCACCCTTCTTTGTCTCCTTCCTTCCTTTAAATCCACCTGAGTTATCAGCTTTTGTTAATAGCTGTCTTCAGGTATTTCTGTAGAACACTCTACTCAAGTCTTGCTACTTTGCAAAAACAAAAGTGCTCTACTTCAGTTGAGTTTGTGCTTCAAATTTCTGTGTTTTGAGTTACTGCCATTTAAAATTACTCCAAGCAGGGACACCTGGATGGCTCAGTTGGTTAAGCAACTGCCTTCAGCTCAGGTCATGATCCCAGGGTCCTGGGTTCGAGTCCTGAATCCGGCTCCTTGCTCGGCAGGGAGTCTGCTTCACTCTCTGCCTCTGCCTGCCATTCTGCCTTGCTTGTGCTCTCTCTCTCTGACAAATAAACAAATAAAATCTTTAAATGAAATAAAATTATTCCAAGCAGACAACCATAGGTATGTTGGTTCAAAAGAAATAGCAGATTATATAAAAGCCTTCTTACTCAAAATTCTTTTAAGCATAAATTCTCTCAATATTCTGCTTTATTTTCATTCATGATTTAAAATATACATGAGTACATAAATATGTATATATGCATCTAAAAATATTATTTTCCCTTAGCTATTTTAGAAGAAAAACAAGCAGAATTTTTCTAATATTAAAAATTTATAGTTTTTCATATTAAATATTTATTTCAATTCCTTGTCCAAGCAAATACAAAAAATGATTTTTTACATGAGTACTTACATGTATTTTCCAATATACTTAAGAAACCAAACTGTCAAAAGCAAAGTGCAACATATCTGTTTAGAGTTTATGAATATATCTGAATACTTATTAGAACCTAATCTAGACATATACATATCTTTTTGGCAAATGTGTGTTGAGTATGTATTTGTGTGTAGATCTGAGAAGCTATGAGGTATATCGGATAGAGAAAAGAATTAGTTAAGTTTCATGAAAGTTAGATTTTATTTTTAGTTTTTTCCACCAAGGTTATATGTGATCTTAATTAAGTAAATATTTACTCTCTCTCTCCCAGTCCCACCTTCTTCATGTTAAAGGGAAGGAAAAAATCTTCTCTACCCTGAATGTCTTCCAGTTGGACTAAGAGTTATATTTAATTGAAACAGATTAACAGGAGAGAAAAACAAAACAAAACACAACAAGGTCTTATAATGTAAACACAGATGTGAAATAATGAAATTGAGACCTGAAGAAATGACCGAAGCAGGCAGTTTCATTTTAGACAAAGAGCCAATAAATGTGGGAGAAAATGACAGGACAAAGGAAACTTAACTGTGGGAACTTCAGTCAGTAAGGAATTCTAAACAGAATTTGGGCTGGGGCAGTAAATTCGTAAAAACTAACAAGGATTGTTTATATAGCCTCCTGGGCTTTAAATCTCCCATCTCTGATGATAAGAAAGTCTCTACCTCCTGATACAGGGTGGGTGCCTTTCTCATGAGAGATTCATTTCCTGCCTTTAGGAAAAGAGGATCTGAATATTCTCCTTAGATAAGATGTCCCTTGTAACTTTTATTTAAAATAATCGATACCCCAAAGTGGCACATTTTAGGGCAGCCTGCTTTTGGCCCCTACAATTTATAGAGTTGGGAGTATAAAACAAATGTTCTCTGAGTCCATTCTGTCACTGAGTCCATGATAAAACATATATTTTAATAGTGGCAGCATTATATAAAAATAACATTAGCTAAAATTGATTGATCACCTACTTTGTGCCAGTAAATATATGCTCTTCATAGATTATCTACTGTTTATTTTAATTTAGAGTTATATCATTATTTTTGCTCATTTTAACAGCAGGAATTATAGATGCAGATATTAAAAAAAAAAGTCACTAAGCACAACTTTTGTAGTTAGTAAGATAAATGACTAAAAATTAAACCCCAGGCCCTGTGATTCAAAAGTCAGTAGACTTGTGAAGTCAGTTCATCTCGGAACACTCAACACAACATGCGCACACCCACACACACAATGCATCATAATCACTGCTGTTAACGCCACCACTGCCATTCCTACTTAGCTTCAAGTATGATTTCTGAGATGCAAAATAGTTCAGATGTTTTTGCTAGTAACCACTAGGCAATCCTTTAAAATACATGTAGCTGAAATTAAACAGAAAAAAAAAACAAACAAATAAAAATAGACAAAAATATTCTCTGGTGTACTGAGATACCGTTGGAAAGTTGTAGATTGAATTCACCAAAAGTTCCTGCAGAGCATGGCATTTGGATCCAGCTCTGTTCCTTCATTCACCGTTATTCATAGCTACTTGACCTTCTCTTTCTAAGAACAGGCAGTTGCCAGGTTCTGCTGAGTTTAAATTTATCTCCTTTTATTTCCCACACAACCAAACTGGAAGAAACATAATTTAAAACTCTTTTACCTTCCACTGTATGTATATCCCCTCATCTCTCTTTCCAGCTCACAGTATTTTTCCTAATACCCATAATCTCACAATTTGGTCTATTTGGCTCCCCACTGCAGTGAACTGAACTAACTTGTAATGCCAAAACAAACTCAAGGCACACTATCATCAGGTGTATCATATTTACTTTTTTCCCTCTTTGTTGTTTTATATCCTCTGAGAAAATTAAATTTGAGGATTGAAGGATAAAATTACAATTAGGAAAAAAACAAGATCTATTTTTTTTAATTTAACGTATTTTGTGTCTCCCCCCAAATATAAAAGTATTCACTTGAATCGTAGGAAAATACAGAAAATTAAAATTACAAATTAGTAAGTCAACCACAAAATTCTATATCCCTGATTAGTATTTGGGTTTATAGATTTTCACAATTTTCTAGAAATTTTATGCAAGTATTTTTCTTGTGTTGTTTTATGTGTATGTTTACAGCTACCTGTCAATATATATCTAAATTTGTAATAGGTGTCTTGACTGCTAGCAACAAAAGGAAGTCCACTGAAAGAACTGGAGATCCAGATGAGAAAAAAGGCAGTAGTGATGGGGAACAGAGAACACAGCCTAAAGCCACACCAGTCTGGTTAGGCTGTTTCTCTGATATCCCAGTTGCTCCCCTTGTGTTACTGACACTGCAGGATCTTTCCCATTTTCACAGCTGCCTTGACGGGTTTTCCAAAGAAACTGGATCTTTGCTTTATTTCCTCAAAATTAAAAAACTTGAGCTGGAGATTGATTACCTAAACCTGAAAGGTAAGACTATATCCTTAGCTGTATTATCCCTTTGCCTTGAGAATTAACGGAACATTGGACCTACCTCTCTCCAGGATTCGCACAATGGGGAGACAATTCTAAAAGGAAAAGGGAGTCTCAGAAGATGGGTATTGACTATGTCTACTGTGTTCTAGTACTTTCGCCATACAATAGCTACATTCACTGTTCTTAACAGTGCTCCTGAGTTTAAATACTTAAAACTACCTCCTGTTAAACCATTTGCCCCAGAAAGAAATAGCCCAGATTTTTGTCACTTACCCGGTATCAAGTATAATATTGCTGGTTGATGTTTATTTCTTTTTGTATTGGCTCATCTCATTATATTGTAAATTGTGGACTAAAAGTTAACCCTCACCTACATAACATTAAAAAAATAAGATAAATATGGGAGAAAGTAAAAAAAAATAGTAAGTTAGCATTTAATTTTATACACACAATGTAGTTAGGGAAAAGACCATAGTAGAAGTATTATATACTTCATTTCTGTGACTGATTATGAGGATATAATTGGTGCTTATTAATCCTTCCACCCACTAGTTATTATGTTTTATCTTCAGCTAATACCACACATTTGAGCCTTTTTAACAACTGGAATGGCCCAAATATTCAATCTAGAAACAGATTTCATAATCATTTATCGTAGTCTTCCATTAGTTTTTCTACCTCTGGATATTTTAGTATTCTATTCTATTTCACTCTTTCTTATATGGTACTTACTATGATGTCAGTTACTGTCCTGTGTCTTATATGTATTAAGTCATTTAATTTTCATAACAACCCTGGAACATAGATTGGATTTCCCCCTTATTTTGTAGTTGAAGAAATTAGGTCTACATGAGTTGCCCAAATTCACATGGCCAGTAGGTATTAAAACCGTAATTAAAAAATTATGTTAACCCAGGCAGCCCACAGAATTATCTGTGTTTTATCTGTATTACTCTCTATACTCTTGAAGAGGACCAAGAATATTTCCCTTTAATATGTTTAATCACCCCAAAACTACACCCTTTCCTTTCTACGAAGTGACAAAAAGAACTGAATCACTACTGTTGGGTTAACTAGTTTATCCCCCTGAAATGTGATCTTAATGTTGGGAACTTTACTTGACCAGTTTGGCATTCATCAGTGGCAGTAGTCATGTGAGTATTGGTGGAAGAAACCTTATACCAAGGATCTGCATACCCTCTATAACCCCTTCCCTGGCCACATGGTCAATGAGTCCCACACAGACTAAAGCATGAAGATGACTGACGTATACAAAGAAGAGCGTCTTGTCAACCTAATAATTAAGAGTTTTCTTCCATTCTGTTAGCATTCAAATGCCCTTTAAAAATCTGCATTCAGATGTAACATTTATGACCTCATATTCTGGGGGCTACTCCAGGATGTCCTTCCACATTCCGTCTTCCCCAAACTGCCCATCCTGAGTCTTGTTTTACCCATTACCCCAGACATCTGTCAAAACCAGTTGTCCATCAATTACTGTAAAATTTTTACTTCAGGCCAAAGTCCCTTTCAGAAAGATGTGGACAGTGAAATACACAGCTGAAAGTTCTTCCTACTAGAAGGACTAGCCTCCTGCACAGTCTTTCAAGAGTAACTGGAATAAGAATAATTCTCTAGCCATTAGTTCTAGCTAGTATTAGAATTTAAAACAGCCTTCCTTTCTTTCTCTTTCTTGCTTGCTTTCTCCTTCCTTCCTTCCTCTCCCTCCCTCCCTCCCCTTCCCCCCTTTCTTTCTTTCTTTTCTCCTTCCTTCCTTTCTTCCTTCCTGTTTGCCTTTTTCTTTCTTTCTCTCTCTCTCTCTCAAACTTATACCAGCATTTCCCTCATTAACTGACTACTCTCATGTGATAGTCACGGTCTACTTTCCATGACCTCAGAGTTGAGTATTGAACAAGGAATGACAGTATGGCAGGAGGGTGGCAGGGAGTATGCGCACAGATGGCTTATACAGTTGGTTCCGTTGACTCCACTTCTGCATGATAATGGACTCCTGTGTTGATTTACTCTGTATTTTTGATCAAAATAGATAATACCTAGTTCAGTAAGGTTACAGCGTCATCTGCCATCCTATGCTTAGATACTTGGACTTAATCAAATTCTAGTACAGGCCAAGAGCTGTTTATCAAAGGAGATTTAGTTGCTAATGAAAGCATAAATTTGTTTCAAAACCTCAGTGGTCTCCAGTGTAACTCTCATTCCAGGACCTGCTTCCCTCTGCATGCTCTGTCCCAAGGTGTCAAAGACACTAGTTACACTGTTACGTCTGCACAGTAGCAGAGATCCTTACACTGCCACCGTCACAGATTAGAGGGCCTACTTTTGCTCTGAGTTTTATTCAAAAGTGGCATCATTTCAGATAACAATAATGGGCACCTTAACTAAATATGCTGTTTATTGCTTCTGAAATATAAAGTTCAAGTATTGCGCCTCTTGGATAATGGTAGGAGCTACAACTGTCTTCTTAGGAAAGCATTCTTCTACCTGACCCAATATCAGTGGATTACTAGAAATTTCACTAAAATTGCAGGTACTGATATTTTATATTAATACGTGTGTTAAACTGAGTTATCAGGAATACCTTCTACTCCTTGATAACTTGGTCCTAATAATATGATGTCATTAAGTCATAGAATAGCCTAGATTCTGTCAGATGACTATGTAACTAAGGACCCTATCTATTATTATGACACAGCAATGAAAGGTTGGTATAATAATAAAGGAAGGTAGAAATATGGCATTCTTTTACTAACAGGTAAAATTATATCTTGGTCTTTTTTGAGCTGGAGAAAAACAAAATACTTAAAATATTTATTAGATTAATAACTATAGACTATAAGCCAGAAGATAGTTTTAGCTCAAGGAAGGAAACCACATCTGGAACCTTAACTGTAATTGGAATTATAAATCAATTAGATATCTGCTAATCCATTGTCCTTCTTTGAGATATACCCATTTCTTCACTGATGGAACTGGAAAAGTACATGAGGATGCAGTCATAATTCTCACCCTCTATGTGTATAGTCTTAAATGGCTATATGAATTGTGTGCTTTGCCCAGAGAAATTATATTGATTTTTATTAATTCTTTAGATAGGAAGGAATGGCCTTAAAGGCTTTTAGTTGGCTCTTTCTGCCAAAATAGTGCTTATTTCCTAAACCAATGGGGTAATGAAAGTTTTATTCTCCTTGCCGAGTTATCTTTCCCAAATGCATATGTGAGAACTGATAATAAACACAGGATGGTTTAGGGACTTCACTGAGTTGATTATGAAGCAAATTTGGGGCAAGGATACTCCTTATTACTCTACCCTAGAAGCCTTCACACTGATTGGTGAATCTGTGGTCCTTCGGGTCCTCAACAATTATTGTATGGTCATTCAGAGCCACTGTCTAATAACTCATGGTAGGTAGGCAGCTCTGGGTCTTCTCACAGCCCAGAGGCTGTGATAAATCCCTGCATGTCCTTTAGTGGAAACCTAAAAGAATGATTTGCATTACTTATCTGTATTACTACTACATGGCTTTGCCTTCTCTTCTTTGGAGAGGTTCTGTGTTTGTCGGAGATTATGTGAGGAGCCATGAATATCCTCCTGACTCCAATAAAACATGCATTGCTCTCAGACCTGGAATAATTTTTTCCAGAAGTAAAAGGCAGTATCAATTAAACTGTCTTAAACAGTAACTTTTCTCTCTCTCATATAAGAAGGAATCCAAAGATAGGAGTCTTCACAACTGGTTATTTCAGCTCTCTCTAGACCTACCAAGGATCCTTTATATTTTTTTGCTCTGCTATTTTTAGCATGCCAGCTTGATCCACAGGCTAATAGTCCAGTCAACTCAGTATGATTGTTATAATTCCAGGCACCATCCAGACATGTTACAGTGCAGTGATAGAAGAGCACCTATCTCTTCCTGTGTTTCCTTTTAAAAGCAGACTCCTTGAGACATCTGGGTGGCTTAGTTGGTTAAGTGTCTGCCTTTGGCTCAGGTCATGGATCAAGTCCTCCATGGGACTCCTTGCTCTGTGGGGAGCCTGCTTCTTCTCCATCTGCCTTCTCCTCCCCCTGCTTGTGCTTTCTCTCTCTGGCAAATAAACAAATTCTTAAAAATAAGCAGACTCCTTTCCAGGCAGTCCTTAGAAATCTTCCCTTCATGTTTTATAATTTTATTATAGTCCTCCCGGCCTAAATCAATCATTAGCAATATAAACAAAATAATCCTAATTTACTTAGATATCAGAATGTATGAACATAGAAATCATGTTTCATGATGCAAATGAACAAAATCAGGTTTTATTAACAGGGAATATATAATGACCTAGTATAGGACATATTATAATGACCTGGTATAATGTATATTATATAATTATATAATGTATAATATATGTTAGTAAAATAGTATAATGACCTAGAACATAGAATCATCTAGTATCGTATCTGCTATAATATCTACTATTTAGGTTTTAAATGTTTACATATTTATTTTCATTGTGAAGAAGACACAAAGAGCATCATATATATCCTGCAGAAGTAGTCATATCTTAGTAGACAATGTCTCCTGTCATGATAACATGTCTACTTTGTTTCTGATGGTTTGTTGTTGTTTCTTTTCTCTACTACCCCAAGTTCTACCCAGTGATATTGAAATCAAGGGTCTTTTTAAAAAAATTGTATTTATGTATTTGAGAAAGAATGAGACAGAACATGAGCAGGGGAAGAGGTAGAGGGAGAAGCAGACTCTCTGCTGAATGGAGAGCCAGACGTGGTGCTCGCTCAGGGACTCCGGGATTCTTATTTGAGCCAAAGGCAGACATCCAAATTACTGAGCCACCCAGCTTCCCCCATGGGTATTTTTTCAACCAGAGCTTTTCACTGCCATGTTAGTCTACGGAACACTACATGTCAGCGTGCCTGAGTGGCTCAGTTGATTAAACATCTGACTTTTGGTTTCAGCTCAGGTTGTGATTCCATGGGTCTTGAAATCAAGTGCAAGGCTGGCTCCGTTCTCCTTGGGGAGTCTGTCTGAAGTCTCTCTCCCTCTGCCCTGACCTCATTCATGCATGCATGAGCTCTCTCTTTTTCTTTCTAAAATAAATAAATAAATCTTAAAAACAACAACAACAAAACACAATAGCTCATGTCACGAAACTGACACTATTCACCTGTGCATGTCTCAAGATTTTTGGTTACCTGATTACCTTCACGCGAAAGAGGGTTTTTACAATGGGTAATTAGGGAAGTTTCACAATTTAAAAAAATCACTGCTAATAGTTCCATTTATTCAATGTTTTGGATTCTCACTCTGTGATATACCAAGGTATTTCTGGCATTGTAATGGCATTTGGTGAGGGTGATGACTGGGTCCACATTTTTCTAAACCAGCCTAGAGAACTATTGCAATCACCCAGAGAGGTCCAGGTTAGCATAATGAATATAGAAAATCTGACAAGTTTATTCATATTTATAATTTCAGCCTGATCTAATTTTTTTCCTCCTCATCTTGCTGAAACAAAATCAATAGCTACTGATTTACTAATTTTCTAATTACTTATTAATAAGGAAAATTCTGAAGTTTTTCTGGGAATATAATGTTTCATTCTGCAATCAGTCCTTCCAGTGGTGATAGAATTTCAGTGTATGTATAGAACACAATGAGAGGTGCTGGGTGGAAAGTGTGTTGATAATTGGCTTTTTATTGAAAGTTAACTCCTTTAGGAAAAAGAGTAAAAGAATCTTCAATCTAGGCATGAACAATCCTATCAGGCAAGTTATGAAAAGTTACTTGCCAGGCAAGAAGGATCAGCAGCTTTAGATGTTTAGGGTATTCCCATTCAGATTTCTGGGTATAACTCTTTCCAGACCAGTACTTAATTAATCTCATAGGTGTAATCCTGTGAGTTGAACTAATATTGGAAATAATCAGTCATAGAATTATTTTGCTTTTGTTATTTTGATTATCTCGGCCTGAGGCTGTTAGAGATAGGGGACACTGGGTTTCAGTCTACAGTGATTCTTTCTTACCTCAGTTTTGCTTTCTGTGGTTTTAGTTACCTCTGGTCAACCACAGTCCAGAAGTAGATGATCCTTCTTCTGACGTAGTGTCACAAGGCCAGTTGTAACCTAACTCTACATCATAATGCCTGTGTCACTCACCTTACTTCTCTCACATAGACACTTTATCATCTCACTTCATCATAGAAAGGCCTCATGGGGTGTAGTAAGATGATTTGAGAGAGAGACCACATTCACATAACTTTTACTGTAGTTAATTGTTATAATTGTTCTATTTCATTAATTGCTATTAATATCTTACTGAGCCTAATTTATAAGTTAGACTTTAACATAGTTGTGTGTGTGTGTGTGTGTGTGTGTGTGTGTGTGTGTGTGTGTGTGTTTGCGTATAAAAGACTATATGTTTAGTTTGGTACTATCTCCATTTTTAGGCATTCATAGGGATCTTAGAACTAATCCTCCATGGATAAGAGGGGACTACTTTATTCCTTTAGCTGAAAATTGAGAAATATGGGTATGAAATTCACTTTCTTTAGGCTATCCAATGCATTTTAAAGTAGGTTTCTAACTGTGCAGTCATTGAATGTCTCTTAACCTTCATACCTAGTACTTAATGACTGCATCTGGACTATACCCTGAAGCTTTGCCTCCAAAGGGTGACCACAGACTATGATGAATAAAACATTTAGGTCTCGTGCTAAAATCCATGCCATTTAGGGTTCTTTCTCAAAATGCTAATTAAATTTTCCTGTTGTCAGCCCTAATGCAGTCAGCTAAACAACCCCAGAATCCTTATATTTTCTTGAGCGACTCTGCTACAATCCATTTTCTGTTCTGATGTTTTGGTTACCAGCAACGGTACAAAAGAAAGCATTTAAAGGAAAAGGAATGCATTGGACAGATTTTCACATGAAGGGTACAACTGAAAGAGTCGGTAATAAAAACACAGCTAAAGCCATGCCTCAAAAGTTTTAGTAAGGCTGCATGGCTGATACCACACCACTGGAATTCACAAAATTTCCACTACCAGACTTTCAAAATTGCATTTTCATATGGTCCGAGTTTTTTCATGTCAGTCTGTCAACACTTTCAAAGTTTGTAGAGGAAAACCTGAATATGCTTATGTTCTAGCTGTCAGTATGCAGAAGAAGAAAGTTCGGTCCCTTTTGGCTTCCAAAGATGGAAACTAACTCTACTCTACTTCCCAATGGATTAAGAAGATTAAGAAATATAAAGGTGTTAGAATGCTAACAGCTATAAAAGGAAGTGTAGATATGTTCGTCAAAAATAGGGTTATATTTTAGAGAAAGACAACCATCATATGATTTCACCCATTGTGAAATTTAAGAAGCAAAACAAATGTGCAAAGGGAAAAAAGAGAGGGATAAACCAAGAAACAGGCTCTTAACTCTAGAGAACAAAGTGATGGTGACCAGAGGGGAGGTCAGTTGGGTTGGTCAAATGGATGATGGGGATTAAGGAGTGCACTTGAGATGAGCACCAGGACTTTTTGTGTTTATATTTATCGTATGGAAGTATTGAACTGCTTGTCGTGCACCTGAAGCCAATATTTCACTGTGTGTTAACTAACTGGAATTTAAGTAAAAATTTTAAAAAATAACAGGGTCATAACTTATCATATTTTATAAGCTTCTTCCCCTCTCTTCCACACTTAACAAATGTTAGTCACATTTTCTATACTGATAAATAATGATCTGAAATAATAAATAAACAAAGAAATAGAACAAAAAGTGAAATGTTCAAAGAATATGACAAATAAAAACTAATATATTCAAATTTACTTATAAGAGATAGTCCTTATCAGAAATATTGAAACATATTTTAAACTTTGATTCTTATTATTTACTGTGAATTCACAAAAGCCACAGAAATATTTCCAAAGTTTGGAAGTAAAGAGGTGTATGCAGGTTTTTTTTTTTTAAATTCTTTATTTTTTATAAACATATATTTTTATCCCCAGGGGTACAGGTCTGTGAATAACCAGGTTTACACACTTCACAGCACTCACCAAAGCACATACCCTCCCCAATGTCCATAACCCCAACCCCTTCTCCCAACCCCCCTTCCCCCAGCAACCCTCAGTTTGTTTTGTGAGATTAAGAGTCACTTATGGTTTATCTCCCTCCCAATCCCATCTTGTTTCATTGATTCTTCTCCTACCCACTTAAGCCCCTATGTTGCATCATCACTTCCTCATATTAAGGAGATCATATTATAGTTGTCTTTCTCTGCTTGACTTATTTCGCTAAGCATGATACGCTCTAGTTCCATCCACATTGTCGCAAATGGCAAGATTTCATTTCTTTTGATGGCTGCATAGTATTCCATTGTGTATATATACCACATCTTCTTTACCCATTCGTCTGTTGATGGACATCTAGGTTCTTTCCATAGTTTGGCAATTGTGGACATTACTGCTATAAACATTCGGGTGCACGTGCCCCTTCGGATCACTACGTTTGTATCTTTAGGGTAAATACCCAGTAGTGCAATTGCGGGGTCATAGGGCAGTTCTATTTTCAACATTTTGAAGAACCTCCATGCTGTTTTCCAGAGTGGTTGCACCAGCCTGCATTCCCACAAACACTGTAGGAGGATTCCCCTTTCTCCGCATCCTCGCCAGCATCTGTCATTTCCTGACTTGTTGATTTTAGCCATTCTGACTGGTGTGAGGTGATATCTCATTGTGGTTTTGATTTGTATTTCCCTGATGCCGAGTGATATGGAGCACTTTTTCATGTGTCTGTTGGCCATCTGGATGTCTTCTTTGCAGAAATGTCTGTTCATGTCCTCTGCCCATTTCTTGATTGGATTATTTGTTCTTTGGGTGTTCAGTTTGCTAAGTTCTTTATAGATTCTGGACACTAGTCCTTTATCTGATATGTCGTTTGCAAATATCTTCTCCCATTCTGTCAGTTGTCTTTTGATTTTGTTAACTGTTTCCTTTGCTGTGCAAAAGCTTTTGATCTTGATGAAATCCCAATAGTTCATTTTTGCCCTTGCTTCCCTTGCCTTTGGCGATGTTCCTAGGAAGATGTTGCTGCGGCTGAGGTCGAAGAGGTTGCTGCCTGTGTTCTCCTCAAGGATTTTGATGGATTCCTTTCACACATTGAGGTCCTTCATCCATTTTGAGTCTATTTTCATGTGTGGTATAAGGAAATGGTCCAATTTCATTTTTCTGCATGTGGCTGTCCAATTTTCCCAACACCATTTATTGAAGAGGCTGTCTTTTTTCCATTGGACATTCTTTCCTGCTTTGTCGAAGATTAGTTGACCATAGAGTTGAGGGTTTATTTCTGGTCTCTCTATTCTGTTCCATTGATCTATGTGTCTGTTTTTGTGCCAGTACCATGCTGTCTTGATGATGACAGCTTTGTAATAGAGCTTGAAGTCCGGAATTGTGATGCCACCAACTTGGGCTTTCTTTTTCAATATCCCTTTGGCTATTCGAGATCTTTTCTGGTACCATATAAATTTTAGAATTATTTGTTCCATTTATTTGAAAAAGAGGGATGGTACTTTGATAGGAATTGCATTAAATGTGTAGATTGCTTTAGGTAGCATAGACATTTTCACAATATTTATTCTTCCAATCCAGGAGCATGGAACATTTTTCCATTTCTTTGTGTCTTCCTCAATTTCTTTAATGAGTACTTTATAGTTTTCTGAGTATAGATTCTGTGCCTCTTTGGTTAGGTTTATTCCTAGGTATCTTATGGTTTGGGGTGCAATTATAAATGGGATTGACTCCTTAATTTCTCTTTCTTCTGTCTTGTTGTTGGTGTAGAGAAATGCAACTGATTTCTGTGCATTGATTTTATATCCTGACACTTTACTGAATTCCTGTACAAGTTCTAGCAGTTTTGGAGTGGAGTCTTTTGGGTTTTCCACATATAGTATCATATCATCTGCGAAGAGTGATAATTTGACTTCTTCTTTGCTGATTTGGATGCCTTTAATTTCCTTTTGTTGTCTCATCGCTAAGGCTAGGACTTCTAGTACTATGTTGAATAGCAATGGTGATAATGGACATCCCTGCGGTGTTCCTGACCTTAGTGGAAAAGCTTTCAGTTTTTCTTCATTGAGAATGATATTTGCGGTGGGTTTTTCATAGATGGCTTTGATGATATTGAGGTATGTGCCCTCTATCCCTACACTTTGAAGAGTTTTGATCAGGAAGGGATGCTGTACTTTGTCAAATGCTTTTTCAGCATCTATTGAGAGTATCATATGGTTCTTGTTCTTTCTTTTATTGATGTGTTGTATCACATTGACTGATTTGCGGATGTTGAACCAACCTTGCAGCCCTGGAATAAATCCCACTTGGTCGTGGTGAATAATCCTTTTGATGTACTGTTGAATCCTATTGGCTAGTATTTTGGTGAGAATTTTCGCATCTGTGTTCATCAAGCTTATTGGTCTATAGCTCTTTTTTTTGCTGGGATCCTTGTCTGGTTTTGGGATCAAGGTGATGTTGGCCTCATAAAATGACTTTGGAAGTTTTCCTTCCATTTCTATTTTTTGGAACAGTTTCAGGAGAATAGGAATTAGTTCTTCTTTAAATGTTTGGTAGAATTCCCCCGGGAAGCCGTCTGGCCCTGGGCTTTTGTTCGTTTGGAGATTTTTAATGACTGTTTCAATCTCCTTACTGGTTATGGGTCTGTTCAGGCTTTCTATTTCTTCCTGGTTCAGTTGTGGTAGTTTTTTTTTTTTTTTTTTTTTTATTTGACAGACAGAGATCACAAGTAGGCAGAGAGGCAGGCAGAGAGAGAGAGAGAGGGAAGCAGGCTCCCCGCGGAGCAGAGAGCCCGACGCGGGGCTCGATCCCAGGACCTCGAGACCACGACCCGAGCCGAAGGCAGCGGCCCAAGCCACCGAGCCACCCAGGCGTAGTTTATATGTTTCTAGGAATGCATCCATTTCTTCCAGATTGTCAAATTTGTTGGCGTAGAGTTGCTCATAGAATGTTCTTATAATAGTTTGTATTTCTTTGGTGTTAGTTGTGATCTCTCCTCTTTCGTTCATGATTTTATTTATTTGGGTCCTTTCTCTTTTCTTTTTGATAAGTCTGGCCAGGGGTTTATCAATTTTATTAATTCTTTCAAAGAACCAGCTCCTAGTTTTGTTGATTTGTTCTATTGTTTTTTTGGTTTCTATTTCATTGATTTCTGCTCTGATCTTTATGATTTATCTTCTCCTGCTGGGCTTAGGGTTTCTTCCTGGTTCTTTCTCCAGCTCCTTTAGGTGTAGGGTTAGGTTGTGTACCTGAGACCTTTCTTGTTTTTTGAGAAAGGCCTGTACCGCTGTATATTTTCCTCTCAGGACTGCCTTTGTTGTGTCCCACAGATTTTGAACCGTTGTATTTTCATTATCATTTGTTTCCATGATTTTTTTCAATTCTTCTTTAATTTTGTGGTTGACCCATTCATTCTTTAGAAGGATGCTGTTTAGTCTTTGGCTTCTTTCCAAACTTCCTCTTGTGGTTGAGTTCTAGCTTCAGAGCATTGTGGTCTAAAATATGAAGGGAATGATCCCAATCTTTTGATACCGGTTGAGTCCTGATTTAGGACTGACGATATGATCTATTCTGGAGAATGTTCCATGTGCTCTAGAGAAGAATGTGTATTCTGTTGCTTTGGGATGAAATGTTCTGAATATATCTGTGATGTCCATCTGGTCCAGTGTGTCATTTAAGGCTTTTATTTCCTTCCTGATCTTTTGCTTGGGTGATCTGTCCATTTCAGCGAGGGGAGTGTTAAAGTCCCCTACTATTATTGTATTATTGTTGATGTGTTTCTTTGATTTTGTGATTAATTGGTTTATATAGTTGGCTGCTCCCACATTGGGGGCATAGATATTTAAAATTGTTATATCTTCTTGTTGGAGAGACCCTTTGAGTATGATATAATGTCCTTCCTCATCTCTTATTACAGTCTTTGTCTTAAAATCTAATTGATCTGATATAAGGATTGCCACTCCTGCTTTCTTCTGATGTCCATTAGCATGGTAAATTCTTTTCCACCCCCTCACTTTAAATCTGGAGGTGTCTTCGGGCTTAAGATGAGTTTCTTGGAGGCAACATATAGATGTGTTTTGTGTTTTTATCCATTCTGATAACCTGTGTCTTTTGACAGGGGCATTTAGCCCATTAACATTCAGGGTAACTATTGAGAGATATGAATTTAGTGCCATTGTATTGCCTGTAAGGTGACTGTTACTGTATATTGTCTCTGTTCCTTACTGATCTACCAATTGTAGGCTCTCTCTTTGCTTAGAGGACCGCTTTCAATATTTCCTGTAGAGCTGTTTTGGTGTTTGCAAATTCTTTCAGTTTTTGTTTGTCCTGGAAGCTTTTAATCTCTCCTTCTATTTTCAATGATAGCCTAGCTGGATATAGTATTCTTGGCTGCATGTTTTTCTCATTTAGTGCTCTGAAAATATCATGCCAGCTCTTTCTGGCCTGCCAGGTCTCTGTGGATAAGTCAGCTGCCAGTCTAATATTTTTACCATTGTATGTTACAGACTTCTTTTCCCGGGCTGCTTTCAGGATTTTCTCTTTGTCACTAAGGCTTGTAAATTGTACTATTAGGTGACGGGGTGTGGGCCTATTCTTATTGATTTTGAGGGGCGTTCTCTGAACCTCCTGAATTTTGATGCTCGTTCCCTTTGCCATATTGGGGAAATTCTCCCCAATAATTCTCTCCAGTATACCTTCTGCTCCCCTCTCTCTTTCTTCTTCTTCTGGAATCCCAATTATTCTAATGTTGTTTCATCTTATGGTGTCACTTATCTCTCGAATTCTCCCCTCGTGGTCCAGTAGCTGTTTGTCCCTCTTTTGCTCAGCTTCTTTATTCTCTGTCATTTGGTCTTCTATATCACTAATTCTTTCTTCTGCCTCATTTATCCTAGCAGTGAGAGCCTCCATTTTTTATTGCACCTCATTAATAGCTTTTTTGATTTCAACTTGGTTAGATTTTAGTTCTTTTATTTCTCCAGAAAGGGCTTTTATATCTCCTGAGAGGGTTTCTCTAATATCTTCCATGCCTTTTTCGAGCCCGGCTAGAACCTTGAGAATTGTCATTCTGAACTCTAGATCTGACATATTACCAATGTCTGTATTGATTAGGTCCCTAGCCTTTGTTACTGCCTCTAGTTCTTTTTTTTGTTGTGAATTTTCCTGCCTTGTCATTTTGTCCAGATAGTATATGAAGGAGCAAGTAAAATACTAAAATGGTGGCAACAACCCCAGGAAAATATGCTTTAACCAAATCAGAAGAGATCCCAAATCGTGAGGGGGGACAAAGGGGATAAAAAGAGGTCAAAAAGAAAGAAAGAAAAAAAAGAAAAAAAAAAGAAAAGAATTAATAAAAAAGAAAATGAATAAAGAAAAATATAAAAAGGAAAAAATATATATATTAGATAAACTAGTTTAAAAAAGTTAAAAAAGAAAAGGGTAAAAGTTAAAAAAAATTAGCAGAAGAGGAGAAAAAATGAAAAAGAAAAAAATTAAATTTACTGCAAGACTAAAAAAATCACAGGAAGAATGTCATGAGTTCCATGCTTTGCTTTCTCCTCCTCTGGAATTTTGCTACTCTCCTTGCTATTGAAACCGCATTCCTTGGCAGGTGGACTTGGTCTTGGCTGGATTTCTTGTTGATCTTCTGGGGGAGGGGCTTGGTGTAGTGATTCTCAAGTGTCTTTGCTCCATGCGGAATTGCACCGCTCTTACCAGGGGCTGAGTAATTCGCTCGGGTTTGCTTTCAGAAGCTTTTGTTCCCTGAGCGCTTTCCGTAGAGTTCCGGAGGACGGGAATACAAATGGTGGCCTCCTGGTCTTTGGCCCAGAGGAGCTGAGAGCCCGGGGCCCAGTGCACCCCAGAGAACAGCGCCCAATAATTCCCGTCTTCCTGACCTCTGGCCGCGCTCCGAGCCCACCGAGCCTGTGGTAACCCCGAGCTGTGATCTTACTGTCGGCTCTGTCTCTGTAGACAGCTTTCCCGTTCCAACACCCGCAAGCTCTGTGACAATCAGACACCCCCGATCCTTCTGTGACCCTGCGGGACCTGAGGCCACGCTGACCCCGCGTGGGTTGGCCCCGGTTTAGCCTCTGGAGCCATGTCCCTCGTGGAACAGACTTTTAAAAGTCCTGATTTTGGGGGCGCCTGGGTGGCTCAGTGGATTAAGCCGCTGCCTTCAGCTCAGGTTATGATCTCAGTGTCCTGGGATCGAGCCCCGCATCGGGCTCTTTGCTCAGCGGGAGCCTGCTTCTCTCTCTCTCTCTCTGCCTGACTCTCTGCCGACTTGTGATCTCTCTCTCTGTCAAATAAATAAATAAAATCTTTAAAAAAAAAAAAAAAAAAAGTCCTGATTTTGTGCTCTGTTGCTCCGCCGCTTGCTGGGAGCCGGCCCCTCCCCCCGGGGTCTATCTTCCCGTCGCGTTGGATTCACTTCTTCGCCGGTCCTACCTTTCAGAAAGTGGTTGTTTTTCTGTTTCCAGAATTGCTGTTCTTCTTTTTGATCTGCCGATGGATTTGCAGGTGTTTGCAATCTTTAGATAAGCTATCTAGCTGATCTCCTGCTAGCTGAAGTAGTCTCAGCCTGCTACTTCTCCGCCATCTTGACTCCTCCGTCCTGTATGTGGGTTTTTAAAAACAAAAACGTAAAACTGAATTTTATTTTTATGCACAATGCTAAGAGCCATGGATTAAAGATTTAAAAAAACACATTAGAGGTTCTTAGCTCATGCTATATGAGACTATTAACTAAACACCATATTTTTTTTTAAATTTATTTGACAGGCAGAGATCACAAGTAGGCAGAGAGGCAGGCAGGCAGAAAGGGGGAAGCAGGCTCCCTGCTAAGCAGAGAGCCCAATGAGGGGCTCACTCCCAGGACCCTGAGATCATGACCTGAGCCAAAAACAGAGGCTTAACCCATTGAGCAACCCAGATGCCCCTAAGCACCATATTTTAATAGATAATTACACAAATAAAATAAAATTTACTTAATAAACTTAAGGTGCTTAATAAATTTTATTGAGTAATTATGTGTTTTATTAATTATTACTTTTAGGCACTCTTAATTTTTATAGATGTAATGGAAATAGTAACAAGTATCTGATAACAGAATAGTTTTTTAATGTTTTAAAGCAATTAGTTTCTTCAAGGTGATAATGACAATAGAAATAATTATAATGATGATAATGGAGAGTTCTAGAGTTAAAATTAATTTCTAAGCCAGGCATAATTCCTGAGTTAAAAAAATTAAAATTGCACCAGGCTCATACTTAAATACTTAATTGCTCAATCTTAGTGCCTCATTTAATGTAGTGGGTTTGTTGAATGTTATTGTCTATGTGAAGAAAGATGCCATATAAATGTGATGGCTGATTTACCATCAATCATTAGCTAACATAGCACTACACAGCCCTCTCTATATTAAAAATCATATGTTTGAGGTGTAGTTTATAAATCATTTGAGATTTTCTCTAAAAACATCACTTGGCGACATCAAAACAGAGGAAATAATACTTTAAAGGTAGAGCAAGAGGAATTCCACAGCCCTTGAATTCCACAGATTTTATTGTCAATGCTTACTATCCACTGGGAAACATAGGCTTGTTTTATTTATTTCTTATATTTAGTATATATCAGTTATTATTCATAATAGAAATAAAAGGATTGATTGTATTAGCTTTAAATATTCTGAAATTGCACATCACTATGGATATTTTTATGTAAATAAATGCCATCAGTTTATAAACATATATACAGTGTAGAAAATGTCAACTCCAATTTGAATTAACTTCTCTAATTTTTAATACAATGCTCCATATGATATTTTTTTGTGTGCCTTCTTAAAATGAAGAACAATGTCCTGGATGAATGCAAAATATTTTTAAATTTTATTTCCCACTATACCTCATCCCTTTAAACTACAGAATGCACCAGTAGTAAAATACTCCAATAAGTTTTATTGACTTATTTAAGATATATTACAAATAGTAAATGTAATAATTCTACAACATATTTTTATAACTTTATTATTATATAAACACATTATATTTTATTATTTTTTAATTTTTTAATTTTTTAAAGATTTTATTTATTTATTTGACAGAGAGAGATCACAAGTAGGCAGAGAGGCAGGCAGAGAGAGAGGAGGAAGCAAGCTCCCTGCCAAGCAGGGAGCCCGAAGCAGGACTCGATCCCAGGACCCTGAGATCATGACCTGAGCCGAAGGCAGTGGCTTAACCCACTGAGCCACCCAGGTGCCCCTAAACACATTATATTTTAGAGCAAAACTGTCAATTCCATCATATTATTTATGAAAACAGTTAAAATATTTGGAAGTGAGCATCATCAAAAAATTTGGCATTATGTGCCTTTCAGAAGCTAAACATCTTTAGTTATCAATAATTAGATAATGCTTTAAATGCTACTTTGAATAATTGGTATATTGGTTGCTAAGAAATAGGGTAAATACAAGAAAGTTTTCAAAAAAATTAAAAACCCTTGCCTAATTTCTTAAGACTTTGTTTAGTAGGTCAAATAGCAAAATATCCTTTTTTTCCCATTTTATTTTATTTTATTTCTTTTCAGTGTTCCAGCATTCATTGTTTATGCACCACTCCTAATGCTCCATGCAACACGTGCCCTCCATAATACCCACCACCAGGCTCACCCAACCCCCCACCCCCCATCCCCTCCAAAACCCTCAGTTTGTTTCTCAGAGTCCACAGTCTCTCATGGTTTGTCTCCCCGTCCAATTTCCCCCAACTCACTTCTCTCCATCTCCCAATGTCCTCCATGTTATTCCTTATACTCCACAAGTATGTAAAGCCATATGATACTTGACTCTCTCTGTTTAGCTTATTTCACTCAGCATAATCTCTTCCAGTCTTATCCATGTTGATACAAAAGTTGGGTATTCATCCTTTCTTATGGAGGCATAATACTTCATTATATATATGGACCCTATCTTCTTTATCCATTAGGCCATTGAAGGACATCTTGGTTATTTCCACATTTTGGCAACTGTGGCCATTGCTGCTATGAACATTGGGTTACAGATGGCCCTTCTTTTCACTATCAGTAATCTTTGGGGGTAAATACCCACTAGTGTAACTGCAGGGTCATAGGGAAGCTCCATTTTTAATTTCTTAAGGAATCTCCACACTGTTTTCCAAAGTGGCTTCACCAACTTGCATTCCCACCAGCAGTGGTAGAGGGTTTCCCCTTTCTCCACATCCTCTCCAACATTTGTTGTTTACTGTCTTGTTGATTTTGGCCATTCTAACGGGTGTAAGGTGATATCTCAATGTGACGATTTTTTGTTTTTTTTGTTTTTTTGTTTTAAAGATTTTATTTATTTATTTGACACAGAGAGAGAGATCACAAGTAAGCAGAGGCAGGCAGAAAGAGAGGAAGGGAAGCAGACTCCCCGCTGAGCAGAGAGCCTGATGCGGGGCTCGATCCCAAAATCCTGGGGTCATGACCCGAGCTGAAGGTAGAGGCTTTAACCCACTGAGCCACCCAGGCGCCCCTCAATGTGGTTTTGACTTGAATCTCCCTGCTGGCTAATGATGATTAACATTTTTTCATGGGTCTGTTACCCATTTGTATGTCTTCTTTGGAAAATTGTCTGTTCATGTCTTCTGCTCATTTTTTAACATGACTATCTGTTTTGTGTGTGTTGAGTTTGAGGAGTTCTTTATAGATCTTGCATATCAGCCCTTTGTCTGTAGTGTCATTTGCGAATATCTTCTCCCATTCCGTGGGTTGCCTCTTTGTTTTGTTGACTGTTTCCTTTGCTGTGCAGAAGCTTTTGATCTTGATGAAGTCCCAAAAGTTCATTTTTCGCTTTTGTTTCCTTTGCCTTTGTAGACACATTTTGAAAGAAGCTGCTGTGGCTGATGTCTAAGGGGTTACTGCCTATGTTCTCCTCTAGGATCTTGATAGATTTTTACCTCACATTGAGGTCTTTTATCTATTTCAAGTTTATCTTTGTGTATTGTGTTAGAGAATGGTCAAGTTTCATTCTTCTACATGTAGCTGTCCAATTTTACCAGAACCATATATTGAAGAGACTGTCTTTTTTCCACTGTATATTTTTTCCTGCTTTGTTGAAGATTATTTGACCATAGAGTTGAGGGTCAATATCTGGGCTCTCTACTCTGTTCCACTGGTCTATGTGTCTGTTCTTGTGCCAGTACCAGCTGTCTTGGTGATCACAGCTTTGTAATAAGGCTTGCAACCAGGCAACGTGATACCCCCAGTTTTGTTTTTCTTTTTCAACATTTCTTTAGCAATGCGGGGGTCTATTCTGATTCCATACAAATTTTAGGATTGTTTGTTTCAGCTCTTTGAAAAATGCTGGTGGAATTTTAATCAGGATGGCCTTAAAAGTAGAGATTGCTCTAGGAAGTATAGACATTTTAACAATGTTTATTCTTCTGATCCATAAGCATGAAATGATCTTCCATCTTTTTGGTTCTTCTTCAATTTCTTTCATAAGTGTTCTGTAGTTCCTTGAGTACAGATCATTTGCTTCTTTAGTAGGTTTATTCCCAGGTATCTTATGGTTCTTGGTGCTATAGTAAATGGAATTGATTCTCTAATTTCCCTTTCTATATTTTCATTGTTAGTGTATAAGAAAGCAACTGATTTCTGTACATTGATTTTGTATCCTGCCACATTACTAAATTGCTGTATGAGTTCTAGTAGTTTGTAGGTGGAGTCTTTTGGGTTTTCCATATAAAGTATCATGTCATCTGCGAAGAGAGAGAGTTGACTTCTTCATTGCCAATTTACTATCTTTTATTTATTTTTGTTACCTGATTGCTGTTGCTAGGACTTCTAGTACTATGTTGAACAAGACTGGCAAGAGTGGGCATCCTTGTCATGTTCCTGATCTCAAAGGGAAGGCTGTAAGCTTTTCTCCATTGAGGATGATACTTACTGTGGGTCTTCCATAGATAGGTTTTATGAAGTTGAGAAATGTTTCCTCTATCCCTATATTTTGAATCGTTTTAATCAAAAACACATGCTGTATCTTGTCAAATGCTTTTTCTGCATCAGTTGAGAGGACCATGTGGTTCTTCTCTTTTCTCTTACTGATTTGTTCTATCACATTGATTGATTTGCAAATGTTGAACCACTCTTGCATCCCATGGATAAATCCTACCTGGTCATAGTGGATAATTTTTTTAATGTACTGTTGGATTCTATTAACTAGAATCTTTTTGAGAATCTTAGCATCCATATTCATCAGGGATATTGGTCTGAAATTCTCCTTTTTGGTGGGGTCTTTGCCTCTTTTAGGGATCAGGGTAATACTGGCTTCATAAAAAGAGCCTGGAAGTTCTCCTATTTCTATTTTTTGAAACAGCTTCAGCACAGTAGGTATTATTTCTTATTTGAATGTTTGGTAGAATTCTCCAGGGAATCTGTGGGGTCCTGGGCTCTTGTTTTTTGGGAGGTTTTTGATCACTGCTTCAATCTCATTACTAGATATTGGTCTATTCAAGTTGCAAATTTCTTCCTGATTGAGTTTTGGAAGTTTATAGGTTTCCATGAATGCATCCATTTCTCTAGGATACTTAAATTATTAGCATATACCTGTTGGTAATAATTTCTGATGATTGTTTCTATTTCCTTGGTGTTAGTTGTGATCTCTCCCTTTTCATTCATAATTTTATTAATTTGGGTTCTTTCTCTTTTCTTTTGGATTAATTTGGCCAATGGTTTATCAGTCTTATTGACTCTCAAAAATCCACCTTCTAGTTTCATTGATGTGTTATACTGTATCTCCAGTTTCTATCCCCTTGATCTCTGTTCTACTCTTGATTATTTCCCTTTTTGTGTGTGGGGTTGGCTTAATTTGTTATTGATTCTCCTATTCTTTGGGGGTGTAAAGAGAGCTGGTGCATTTTGGATTTTTCAATTTTTTTGAGGGAGGCTTGGATGGCTATGTATTTCCCCCTTGGGACTGCCTTTGCCATATCCCATAGGTTTTTGGACTGAAGTGTCTTCATTTTCATTGGTTTCCATGAATTGTTTTAAGTTCTTCTTTGATTTCCTGGTTGATTCAAACATTCTTGAGCAGGATGGTCTTTGGTTTCCAAGTGTTTGAATTCCTTCCAACCTTTTTCTTGTGGTTGAGTTCCAGTTTCAAAGCATTGTGGTCTGAGAATATGCAGAAAATAACCTCAATCTTTCGGTATCAATTGAGCCCTGATTTGTGACCCAGTATGTGGTGTATTCTGGAGAAAGTTTCATGTGCTCTCAAGAAGAATGAGTATTCTGTTGTTTTAGGGTGGCATGTTCTGTATATATCTATGAGGTCCATCTGGTCCAATGTGTCATTCAATGCTCCTGTTTCTTTATTGATTTTCTGTTTGGATGATTCATCAGTTTCACAATGAGGTGTCTCGAAGGCTTTCTAGATTCTGTGATCTTGGGGGACAATCTTTCTGCCTCTAGGACATGAATGCTGGTCCCAGTTTGGAAAAAAATTTCATGGAGAATTTGTTAAACTATATCTTTTAGTTTTCTTTCTTTCCCCTTCCCTTCAGGGATCCCAATAATTCTGATTTTGGAATGTTTCATGGTGTCATTATTCCCTACTTCTGTTTTCATGGCTTCCAAGCTCTTTGTTCCACGCCTCCTCTTGATCCTTTTTCTCTTCCTTTTGTCCTCTAGATCACTATTTCTATCTTCTGCCTCAGTTACCCTAGCTGTTAGAAAATTTAGATTAGATTGGATCTCATTGATAGCATTTTAACTTCTTCCTGAGTAGCTTTCACTTCTGCCCTAATAGATTCCATGTTGTCATTAATGGTTTTCTCCAAATAGCTATTGCCTGGATAATTGTTACCCTGAATTCCCTTTCTGACATATTGTTTATGTCCATATCCAAAAGCTCTGATGGAGCGAGCACAGTCTCTGAATTTTTCCTCTGTTGAACATTCCTCCTCCTAGTCATTTTGGTGAGAGGTGTTTGAGGGGATGTGTAGCTGAATATATCAACCGTGATCCAGTCATGGTGCACCCTGGAACACTTCTGAGTAATCGGAAGTTACCACCAAAAAGAAAGAAAAAAAAAAAAAAAAAAGAGAGAGAGAGAGAGAAGAGAAGACCCAACCAGAATGGGCCCCCAAAATAAGGTTTTAAGGTATACAAGCAAAAATGGACAAATGAAAAGACTGACAGAAATAAACGACAAGAAAAAAAAAAAAAAGAACTCAGCCAAAATGAAGCCCAAGTATAAGACCTATATAATACCAGAACAGAAACAAATACACAGAAAAAGATGGGAGGGTGGTTATAAATCCTCAATGTAGGTAAGAAAGGTTATTTTGATTCTTCCTGGGTGTATTTTGATATCTTTGTTAAAGGATTCAACTTTCCAGAGATAAAGGGAGATTAAAACTGGTTTATATATAAGTGGTAGTATTGATTAGGGAAAGAAGATTACCTTGAATCTTATATCTATATATATATTAAAAAATAGAAAAGCAAAAGAAAAACACAGGTATGTGTATGAAAAAAGTTCAAGTTAAAAGGTTATTATAAAAAAGAGGTTATTAATGGAATTTGTTGTATTGAACCTCTCATTGTAATGGTAACTAGGTTTAAAAAATTTAAAAAGAATGAGAATAGTGAGAATGAATATAAAAATAAAGTTGCATCTGTGAAATATACAGGTTTTAGGGAAACACCAGTAGCTTAATATCTTCTTTTCCCCTGATATTGGAGTTTTACTATTTTATAGGGACCCTGTGGTGGTTGTCTTCTCGTTCTTTCAGCTGGCCTTCTCGGGGAGGGGCTTGCAGCTTTGATTTTCAGTTAGTCTTGCTTGGGTTGAGTCTTCATGCTCCCTATCAAGGGGCTGGGCTCTGTTGAAACTGGTTTTTCAGGCTTCTGTTCTCTGGAGGTTTTTGTTCTTTGGTGGCTTTTTGCAGATTTTCGGAGGTTTAGTGGAAAGCAAATTGCCCAGACCTCTGTCTCGGAGAGAAGCCTCAGTCTGCTCCCCTCTGGGTGGTCCCAAACACACAGAATCCCCCTCTGCAAAATCCATTGAGCTGTCAACCACAGGCAGCATGAGCCCCGGCCACCATCTCAGGGATCATGCAAATTACCCCCCGCTTGTCTCTGTACCCCTGTGTAACTAAACTGCAAGTGATATTGGTCCAGGGAGCCTGCTTCCGGTGGCTGCCTTTGCCAGGACTACGGTAGACCAGAGATAGTGTGCTGAGATTTTCAAGCCCAGGCTGGGAGTGTTCAGACTCAGCTGGTCCTATCGCCCACAGGCTAGCATCCACACAAGGGACTCTCAGGCATGGGCAAGAAACATGCATGGTTCAGTCCCTGGTCGTGCAGTGCACGTGCAGAATGCAAAAGGCTAGGTTCTAGAGAACTCTGGCTGGTGCACACATCAGACTCCCTCATGCTTGGAGGGCACCTGGCCCAGCGCTGGTGCAAGCCAAGAAAAGCTCAGGACCAGGGCATGGAGGCTTTGTTGCACTCTCTCTGGCACAGGTGGTCTCCAGTACTGGCCATTCTGGGTCCGTGGGCTTAGGCCCGTGCCTGTGACCACCCAATTCTACCAGTTGCCCCTTAAGACCTTTTGCTCTTTTTGAGTGTTTTTAACCAGACACCAAGTTAGTGCTGATTCCTGATCATAAGGCATTCTTGTATTGGGGTAGTACTTTCCAATGGGTTGCTTCCTGTGGCTCCCTCCCCCTACTGTTTATTCTCTGATATCAGTCTGATTTCCACTTGTTTTACCTCTAGACTGCTGTCTTCTGCCCCCATAGAGATCCAGAAGTGTTTAATCCTACATCTCAGGCTGATTTCATGGGTGTTCAGAGTGTTCTGGTAAATAATTAGCTCACTTTATGGGACCAGTTGAAACAGGGTCTCTTACTTCTCCGCCATCTTGCCCAGGCCACAAAATATCTTTTTTAAAGGGTTTACAAATTACACATTTTATCTAAACTTTTAGAATAGAATAACACTACTAAGAACACAGTGGATCCTGGAAGTACCAAGTACTAGGATATGTATACATATGTTTTGTGTTATTTTATAATCAATAAATGACTATTGGTCAATAGTCTGAACAATTGGTCTATTGATGCAATAGACCAATACTCAATAATTGACTATTGGTCAAATGACAAATTAATAATTGACTTGAATATTGACTAAACATTTTTGTCCATTAATTCTGAGAAATTACTTTGTGACTCACATTGTCCCTGGATTAGCTAATTGAATAATCAGATAACTCTAATACAAAAATTAAAATCATGACAGAAAAAAAAAATCATGACAGAAAAACTTGCCCACAAAATGCTTCAAAACTATGCTATATTATTTAAAAATATTGTACAAGAAATTAGGAACAGTAAAAAAGAGCAAAAAACAACATAAATCAGAATTAGAAAAATCTCAAAAGTGAGATAATAAAGTTCAGCGAAGTATTAAAAATAAAAGAAATAATCACTTCAGATGTGAAGACTGAACCAGGAGGAACATGGAAGCAAATATACTTAACATTAAGGGAAAAAAAATGGTTAATGGAAGGCTTATTTTAGAAAATATTAAAAAACTGAAAAAGATTTGAGTCAAATTACTAAATGTTGAAGATACATGAAGTCCCACATACAAACAACAGAAGTCCCTGAAGAAAACCGAAGGAAAAGAACAAATATTCAAAGTTATAATCAATTAAGAAATGGGCAGAAGACATGAACAGACATTTCCCCAAAGAAGACATTCATGTGGCCAACAGACACATGAAAAAATGCTCAACATCACTTGACATCAGGGAAATACAAATCAAAACCACAATGAAAAAATGCTCAACATCACTTGAAATCATGGAAATACAACTCAAAACCACAATGAGATATCACCTTACACCAGTCAGAATGGTTTAAATTAACAAGTCAGGAAATGACAGATGTTGGCGAGGATGAAGAGAAAGGGGAACTCTCTTACACTCTGGAAAACAGTACAGTGGTTCCCCAAAATGTTGAAAATAGAGTTACCCTATAACCCAGCAATTGCACTACTGGGTATTTAATCAAAAGATACAAATGTAGACCTGAACGGGCACCTACACACCCATCTTTATAGCAGTAGTGTCCACAGTAGCTAAACTACAGAAAGAGCCCAGATGAACATTGACAGATGAATGGATAAAGAAGATGTGGTATGTACATGCACCCCCCACCCCCCGACCCCCCCAACACACACACAAAATGGGATATTACATAACCATCAAAAATTGAAATCTTGCCATTTGCAATAATGTGGCTGGAACTAGAGGGTATTATACTAAGCAAAATAAGTCAATCAGAGAAAGACAATTATCTTACGATCTCACTGACTTGTGGAATTTAAGAAACAAGACAGAGGATCATAGGGGAAGAGAGGAAAAAGTAAAACAAGACAGAACCAGAGAGGGAGACAAACCATAAGAGACTCTTAATCATAGAAAACAAAATGAGGATTGCTGGAAGAGAGAGGGGTGGAGGATTGAGATAATTGGGAGAGAGCCATTAAGGAGGGCATGTGATATAATGAGTACTGGGTATTATATAAGACTGTTGAATCACAGACCCGTACCTCTGAAAACAACAATACACTATATTTTAGTTAATTGAATTAAATTAAATAAATAAAATAAATTTTAAAATAAATTATAATCAGGAAAGCTCTCCTACTGTTATTTGAAAATGCATTTTGAAAGATAATCTCAGTACCTAAGGATATTAACCTGGAATTACCAAAAGCAAGGAATGTTCTAGTAAAATGCTGGACTATAAAGAAAATGACTAATAAGGTGAAGAAAATAAGTTATCAGACAACAGAAACTTAATTCTAGAGGAAACTAATACACAAGGAAAGAAATGAGAACCATGCAAGCCAATGATATCTTTAGAAAAACTAACTTTGATTTATAAAGAGGAAAGATAACTTATTGTCATTTAGAAACTCCATTGTTTCCTTGAGTCCTTGAGAATCTTCTATAGAGTCAGTTTCTGACAGCTATGTGAGTAGATGTACATACAAAGATTGGTGTGAGTACTTAAAATACAGTTACTCATAAAACAAGTTAAAGCATATAGTGTACAGTCGCTCTATACCTTGATCATAGATGGAGAGATGATATACGCATTGATACAGGTGATTGATGTAAATTATGTAGATGGTGTAGATACACTCAAATATGTATATATGTGTGTTTGTGTAGTATAACTATAGAAATAAGAAATTGTAGGAAAGCATACTCAGATTTTAAGAATTTTTATTAGTCATATTTATGGTGGCAGTGTTATTGATATTCTGAGGCTTTCTGTAAAGTAAATAAAGAAAATGAGCAATAGTGATTGAATATTTTAATTCTCTTCTGTATGTTCAAAAATTAGGATTATTTATATGGATAAGGGGAGAATGATGCAACACAAAGGAGATTTACTAAAAACTCTGTAGTCTTGAATTTGCATTGGAAGCATCAGTATTTTGAGGCTTTGTTTTCTTGAAAAATATGCTTATATATATGAATATATGTGTACAAGTTTGTGTGTGTGTGTGTGTGTGTGTATCCTAGTTCTGCCACTATAAAGACCAAGAAGCAATGACAAACCCAGTAGCAATAAATATCTATAAGCACCCAGATTATAGTTTTGAAATGGCTTTTTGAAATGAGGCTTCTTGGAGAAATGACAGGTCTAGGACAGAATGAACCTAGAATGTCTTTTCAACTTAGGTAGCAAGCAAGCTATTAAAGACTCTAGAGATGTATGTCAAAATGATTCAGAAAACAACTTGAAGATTCCTCTACTGGGTTAATTTGTAGTTAATAAATACTAATACAGTCATTGCAATTAACTGAAATTTACCAAACATATATAAATCTGTGAGTTCAAAGTGACATTTTTAAAATTGATCTTCAGAGGATGAGAAACAATTAAAACATCTTGAAACCTAGTAAGTGAAATAAAAGAATCAACCATCTACCTTCCATTTCCTATATGGGCTCTGCCCATGACTAGTTAACAGAATAGTAGAATAGGGGGGATGTCTTGTTATAAAAGTATCCCAGCAAATAAATACAATACAAAGGGCAGGATTTGATGATTACATTTTGCAAGTATAAATTACTAATGGATTTAGGAACTGAGCAGCCATAGCTGCTAACAAATAAGGAAACTGAATTTCAGAATGTTTAATTAAACTTTACAAGATCTCAAAGCTAGTATGTAGTAAGCTAGCAGAGTAAGGATTCAAATACAGATCGTCGGGCCCCAGAGCCCACTTTCATCACTTTGCCTTATTTCAAGACTTGCATACACATGCACACATGAATCCATATATGTACCCTTTATTTTTGGAAGTAATATGAATAAAAACATGGTTGTATTTAAATTGAAATCCCTGCCTCACTGCTTCCTAACTATGTTTTCTAGTCTCTGTAATTACCTCTCACAGTCATTACAATGACAATAATGGAAATCTATTTTAAAGAATTTTGGTAAGACATAGTCAATAATGGGAGTAAAATGCTGAAAAATGCATATGTTTACTAATATCGCTAATTTTTATGCCCCCAAAGAAAACATACTACAAGCAGAGTCTCTCTACAACTATTTTATTTTGGGTAATATTTTCTCCAACTTCTCTGATTCTAAATATTAAGCATGATAATCTCTATACAGCCATACCTCTAAGAAAAATTCAGAGAAGTTCCAAATCCTCCCAAATGCAATGGTCATGCTGGTTCAGGTATACTATGAATTGACTAGAAAGAAATTCACACTTATGTATGAGCAGTTCCCTACTGTAGCCATCCATGTTGCTATCTCCATGTATACCACTCACACAATAAAATCAGATTACATTTGGGATTTAATTGATTTAAAAAAAAAAAAAGACTTGACAGAAGTTTAAGACACAACATCTGTAACAGTGGTATATACATGTAGTAGCAGTTTGTGATTATTAGGCCTAAGTCCTCTACCTAAGGGTAGAATCATATAGATTCTGCAAAATGCAATTCTTGTTGAACTTTAATCTAAGTTCACATGGCATTTCCTCACTCATCTGGAGGAATTTACACTATGTAGGCCTTTAAAAAAAATAGTTACAGAGATCTGATTCCTTCCAATCCTCTAGCCAAAATAAACATCAATAAATATATTTCTCACATTGTGGAGAACACAAGCAGAGTAGGAAGAGGCAGAGCCAGTGTCCAGGTGTCCTTTATCAATACTCTGTTTCCAGCCTCCCAAAGCCTCAGAAGGCCCTTTGATTATTATGGGGAGCTATATTATCCAAATATAGGTTACCCATCCAGGAATATTCTGGCATTATTTTAAGATTGTGATGAGAAAATTAGGTAATAAATGATGATGAAGAGTTTTGAAGTGAAATGAATACACAATAATAAACGTTTGTCAGTTACTACAAGCAAATATGCCAAAGGCACAACTGCCAGCTATTTGTGTTCTCATTTCTGGAATAATATTATTTTTTTTAATTTTTTATTTTTTATAAACATATATTTTTATCCCCAGGGGTACAGGTCTGTGAATAACCAGGTTTACACACTTCACAGCACTCACCAAAGCACATACCCTCCCCAATGTCCATAATCCCACCCCCTTTTCCCAAACCCCCTCCCCCCAGCAACCCTCAGTTTGTTTTGTGAGATTAAGAGTCACTTATGGTTTGTCTCCCTCCCAATCCCATCTTGTTTCATTGATTCTTCTCCTACCCACTTAAGCCCCCATGTTGCATCACCACTTCCTCATATCAGGGAGAAAGACAACTATCATTTCTGGAATAATATTATTTGCAATTATTGTCCTCAAAACCATCACGATTATTTTTTTTTTCTTTTAATTTAAATCCAATTTAATTAACATATAGTGTATTATTAGTTTCAAGAATAGAATTTAGTGATTTATAAGTTGCATACAACACTCATTACTTCAAGTAATAAACCTTAATACCCATCACCTAGTTAGCCCATTCCCACCACCCACTTCCCCAATAGCAAACCTCAGTTTGTTTCCTATAGTTAAGAGTTTCTACGGTTTGTCTCCTTCTCTGTTTTCATCTTATTTTTCCTTCCCTTCCTCTATGTTTATCTCTTGCTTCTTAAATTCCATGTATGAGTGAAATCATATGATATATGTCTTTCTCTGACTGACTTATTTTTGCTTAGTATAATACCTTCTAGTTCCATCCATGTCATTTCAAATGGCAAGATTTCATTCTTTTTGATGGCTAATAGTTTATATATATATCTATACATATATATAATATGTAAGTACATATAATATGTAAATTATATATAATATATAATTACATATATATTATATATAATTTCTTGACTTGATTTTTTGTTTTTTTGGGTATTGAATTTGGTAAGTGCTTTATAGATTTTGGATACTAGCCATTTATATGATAAGACATTTACAAATATCCTCTCCCATTCTGTAAGTTTTATTTTGGTTTTGTCAACTGTTTTCTTTGCTGTGCAAAAGCTTTTTTACCTTGATGAGATCCCAATAATTCATTTTTGCTTTTGTTTCCATTGTCTTTGAAGATGTGTCCAGCAAGAAGTTGTTGCTTCTGAGGTTAGAGTTTGCTGCCTGTGTTCTCTTCTAGAAGAACACAAAGTCCTCTAGGATTTTGATGGATTACTATCTCACATTTAGGTCTTTAATTCATTTGAATTTATTATAGTGTGTGGTATAAGAAAGTGGTCCAGTTTCATTCTTCTTCATGTATTTGTCCAATTTTCCCAACACCATTTGTTGAAGAGACTGTTTTTTTGTTTGTTTGTTTTTGTTTGTTTGTTTGTATGTTTGTTTGCCTCATTGGATAGTCTTTCTTGCTTTGTCAAAGATAAGCTGACTATAGTTTTGAGGGTCCATTTCTGGGTTCTGTCTTCTGTTCCATTGATCTTTGTGTTATTTTTTGCCAATATACTGTCTTGTTGATTACAGCTTTGTGAAACACCTTGAAGTCTAGAATTGCGATGCCTCTACCTTTGTTTTTTTTTTTATTTCAACATTCCTTTGGCTATTTGGCATCTTTTCTGGTTCCATAAAAATTTTAGGATTATTTATTTCAGCCCTTTGAAACATGCTGATGGTATGTTAATAGGGATTGCATTGAATGTGTAGATTGCTCTGGGTAGCATAGACATTTTAACATATTTTTTCTTCCAGTCCATGAGCGTGGAATATTGTTTTACTTTTTCCATTTCTTTGTGTATTCTTCAATTTCTTTCATAAACATCCTATAATTTTCAGAGTATAAATCCTTTACTTCTTTGGGTAGGTTTATTCCTAGGTATCATATAGTTTTGGGTACAGTTGTAAATAGGATAGATCCTTTGATTTCTCTTTCTTCTGCCTGTTAGTAAGACCATTACAATAATAATGTCATCTCCCAAAATGTTTTTTTTCCTTCCCTTCCTTGTTCATTATCAGCAAGTGTATATATATATATATTTTTTTTCCTGGATAATTTGAGAAAATAATATTCTTTAAATATCTGTATTTAAGGGGGGAAAATTGACCATTTAGGACTTGTGTTCTCTGACATGCTACACCAGTTTGATTAATAAAGAGATGAAACACGTGGCTTAAAAACTTACCTGACAAGAGGACTGAGCTCTTTTACCAAGCTTTAGAGAAAGCTGCTTTACTTGTTGATAGTTCTGCCACATTTCTGGGGGATATAGAACAGTGTACACTATCTACCACAATACTGGGCATCCCACCATTTAAAGACTCATTTTTTAGGTCTACATGACACTAAATGTTGGTGTGGTTCTCCATTAAAAAATTTATTCTTAAAAAAAATATTCTTAATTATTTGTTATTTACTACTCCCATGAGACTCAGAGGGCAGCTCAATGCAATTAACAACTAAGGGGGTAATTTGACAAGCAGAGTTCAAAGACGAGTCAATGACACATTGTGAAAAGACCAGAGTTAAATGTAAATGCTAACTTTTATCCCCAAGGTCAACTCCTATAATTAGAAGATCTCATAGGAGATCAGAATTTTAACTCTACACCAAAAGTGCCCAAAGGATTCCTGAAAATTATAGATTACTCTTCATATTGATTATGTTAACTAGCTCCACAATGGCAGACACAGATTTCCTGATTTCCCTGAGACACAGATGACTAACTTTAAATTTCTTTAACTTTTAGGTAGAACTCTTGATATATTTTTTAAAGATTTTATTTATTTATTTGACAGACAGAGATCACAAGTAGGCAGAGAGGCAGGCCGAGAGAGAGAGAGAGAGAGAGAGAGAGAGAGAGAGAGAGGAGGAAGCAGGCTCCCTGCTGAGCAGAGAGCCCAATGTGGGGCTCGATCCTAGGACCCTGGGATCATGACCTGAGCCAAAGGCAGAGGCTTTAATGCACTGAGTCACCCAGGTGCCCCGAACTCTTGATTTTTTAACTGACACAGTAAACTATGTGTTTTCAAGACACCCTTCTGTAGAGGCACTTTTCTTTTTCTTTTCTTTCATAGTCGTCACAGAAGTTCCCCTCACTCTCCAGCCCATTTGTTTTACTTTCTATCGATAATCGGTGGCTTAAATATCATCGCAATTAGATGAAAGGAAAACAAAATAAACGATTTCCAACATTTTAGTTTCAATTTTGATACGGTTGTATCTGTATAAATACCAGCCCACATAAACTTGACAGGGTGAGAAAATATGTATAACTTATATACCTGGCTTTTAAAGATAGTCTTGAATCAATTTTTTTTTTTTGAAATAGCACTAAACAGGTAGTATTAAACAGTTGACTTCTGCATCAGAGAATACTATAAATCCTATTGCTTTTATCTACCGCTTTTCATGTTTAAAAATCACTTTTTGGTCTGATCTATGGAATCACCATGGTTATTAGCTGAGTTGATTATGTAATCATATTTATGTTAATGTAAAATAAGAAATCAGAGGTCATTAGGAAATACTTAATCTGGCCTACAGTAGTCAGCCATCACTGCAGTTACTTTGTTGTTGCAAAATTTAGAAATGAGTTTTAAGGTTTATTTTTCAAGTTAGTCTACACAGGGAACTAATTTAAAATCTGTTTTATTTATATGATTTGTTTCCCTCATGATTCATTTTTGAGTTGGCCTTCAGGCAAAAGCAATGTTAGCTTGCCTGAGGGAAGCTCATTTAATTTGATAGTGATAATTTTTTTGACAGCTGGTAATTTGCTTATTTACAGCTTCCTGATTAGGTCTTCAAATGTTGCAGTTACTCATATAAACTAATAATCTGCAGTCAAAGAATCTTTATTCCCCATTAATTGTCCCACTAAGAAAACAAACTTTAACTTTTTTCCTTCATTACTCTCATTAATATCTTGTGACTTTTCTCATCTTAATGTAACCATGATTGTGATTTTATGCATAGGATAATGGAGATCCACCTTTTATTGCAGGATTCTTTTCCAGTTCAGTAGTTTTTACTACAGGTATGCACCTTAGGCATTATTGCAATAATGATGGTGTTTAAGCCAATAGTGATATCTTGGGATGGGACATCCTAGAAAACTGTAGGCAACATATTTAGCTGCTTCAGAATATGCAAAAATTATTTTATTTCTCTTCTTTTTATTTTTTTTTTATCTATAAGGCATTTTGGGCAGAAGTAGTCCTTTAAATATGTTCACAGGAATACATTATATCGTCCAAATAGTGAGATTTATATAAATGTATGAAAGCACTTTAGCAATTATGATGCATTAGGTAGCTCATTTGCGGTAAAACATAAGACAATTTATTAAATATGTAAAGTGGTTGATTTTAATGAAGATGTTTCCAATAAAAAATGAATTTTGTTTGTTTTAATGCAGCAATATCCATTAACAAGTCTTTATGAAAACCAATTTCCTAAATTTAAATGTATTGATTTAGATTTTTTAATGGAAAATTTGTTTAGCATAAAATGTGTTTGATTATTAGACATGAAATTTGTTAGCTTCTTTCATAGTAGCTGAGGAAACATATATTTTAATTCTTTTTATTAGCACTATAATGATGCTTCTACAACAAAGATGATTCTTAAAATAAATTATCTTAGTTCTAGTAGTTTTACCTCAAGAGGTAGAAATTATTTAGACAACATAAAGATGCATAAGTTAAGATCTATATGCCACCACAGCTTCTACTTATCCTTTTGGCCAATT
The DNA here is from genome assembly GCF_009829155.1 of Mustela erminea. NCBI lineage: Eukaryota > Metazoa > Chordata > Mammalia > Carnivora > Mustelidae > Mustela > Mustela erminea. Next base: position 58,501,921 of record NC_045625.1, read on the forward strand.
ATCATTGGCCATAGATAGATGATAGATAGATAGATAGATAGATATTTTCTATTATAATCCTAGAGAATAGAGGAGGGAAGCTACCATCTCTATTTTAATAACCAGGAGGTTAAAATATGTATGTAGTCTTTCTAAGGCTAAAACCTAATGAGTAGAACACCAGGATCATAAAGTTATTTGTTTTTCTTCAAAGTCTGGTCTTTCTGTATAATCCCATGCTCACTTCCATGTCAGTGTTATAAACTACTCCAGCCCAAAGAGAACAGACAAGTTGGGGAGGGAGGTGGTGGTAATTCCAAAGTTATGATCTTCCTTAATCAGAACAATTTCATTCAAACCATTCCTTCCAGGAATACAATAATGAGCAAGACCCACATGTTTCATTAAGGAGTCCATATATCCATTGGGTAAACAGATAAGTAAACATATACTAATGTACTATAAATACTGATAAGTATAATCATGTGTTGGGAAGGGATAGATTATGAGTAAACTTTCTAAGCTAATATCTGAAGAATGAGTTGAGGCATTAGTAGCTGGGGTTCCAAGTGAAAGTGAAAATAAAAGAGAATGGAGGATGTTTTAGATGTGGACATCATGACTTTCCTAGGGCTCTAGAAATGCTTTTGACATCAATCCTTAGCATCATTACTTTTTTCCACTGGTTTCTTAAAGATTGAATGGTACATCTGTTGCAAATGACTTCTGATGATTTGGTCTCCACAAAATATGACTGCACTTGTTAATGTGGCAGCCATGGTCCATTGTTAAATCTATTTTTCTACTTGTGTAGCTAATTTCTCCATTCAGCCTCCAAATGGTGAATTCTCCCTTCCATCCTCTTTCGCCTCTCTATTCTATCCATTTGCACAGTTGATATTTCAAATCTACTGATGAATTCTATATAAATAACCTCATTATTTATCTGCCTCTAGTTACATATATTTTATAATTTCCAATTTTATGAAGATTCCATTACAACCTCAAAAGTGTATTCTACATCAGAATCACCATATTTCCTGCTGATTTTTTTTTTTTTTTTTTCCTGAGGATGGAATGGCAGATTTCTTGGTCAGACACATCAGGGTAAACTTCATATCCATTTTTTCAATCAAACTTTAATCTCTATACCCTCTAGTCCATAATAGTTATGGAGTATGGGATAGTTGTGAACAATTTTAAACATAAAAAATAAGGAATCTGATTCAGAGTAGCTTAACCAAGAACCTATATGTGATCATGAAAAATAAAGCTAGATGGTTGCCAGTATTGGTTTAGCTGGGTGTGAAATGGGGGCAGAGGTCAGAGCAAGGATTCTCCTCACCCTACTCTTGGCTTTTCTCTCAGATCTTCACATAAGTTTCTCAGTGGACTTCTCATTGTGTTTGATTGTCCACCTGTTTTTTGAAGTCAGAGGATTTTCAGTCCTTATCTGAACAAAAGTGGGGATGTGTAGTAACAAAAGGATAGGGAATAAGGATTGCATATTTTGTGAGGATGTGTATAAGATGTTCGCCACGATGCCACTGAGATGTGTTTATTCCTGCCAAAAGCCTTTTAAATATCATACATTCCATCATTCTTGCTGCTGTTATGAATTTATCCCCATCTACTTTTAGTCTGTTCCCCAGTGATTTTTAAAGTCTAATGGCTGTTGCATTATGAACCATTTTTAGAGTAAGGATCACAGTCTCCCCTAAGAGCTACTTCTGTCCAATTTACTACACTATTTGTTGAGTGAATATATTAATTTGGGTCACTTTAAGGTTTGTCTTTTTCTTTCTTTCTTTCTTTCTTTTTTTTTCCTATTTTGGCTTTCCTTTTTCCTTTTTTCCTCTACAGAAGTCCGTTTATGATCATGCTCCTAAACTCTATTTTCCATTGAATAAAATAGTATTTTTTTTAGTTCAAAAGAAACATTAATGTTCAGAAGAAAGAGACTGACAAATACATATATGAAAGGCCATTCTTCCTTTGTGAATAGAGTAATTAGGTATCATTTTACCAAATATCTTTTCTAAGCTGAAAAAGTTAGTATCTTGTTTTCACTGATGAATAGCTTTTCTAGCACAAATAATGCATAAGAGTACACTTTAAGAAATCTCAATATGCATAAACCCTGAGTTATAATAGATGAAAAGGATTTTAAATATTCAAATTACATGTTTTTACTTTGTGAAAGTTAATCCAAAAGTGTTCCTTCAGGTAGCAAATTTTTACTTTTCATTTTTCACTTAAATGTGCTACTGCAATATTGGTTTGAAGAACAAAATTTGTGAAGTCAGACTGCCTTGAACTCAAACTTTTCACCACTATTGTTTCCTAAGCTGTCACTTTACTATCAGTCTAATCTCTTATTAATAGCAATTCCACTTTAAGACTACTGCTATTAATTAAATCATTATTGTATATTTGCTGAATGCAGAGCATTTAGGCTGAGTACTTTCTGCATTATCCCTTCCAATAGTAAATGGAAATCATAAGATTGTTGACATCACTCACTTGGGGCTTGGAGATGTTGAGACATTTGCTCAAAGTCACAGAGTAAATGGCAGAATTACGATGCTGACCCAGGTAAGCTTGGCCCCAGAACCTGCGCTCTTAACCACTATGGTATTTATTGTTCTTGGTTCAAATGGGGGGTGATCATACTCAACTCCAAAATCTTTGTTGGAGTCAATTTAGATATTACATTATGGCACTATTTAAACTACACAATATATTACAAATGTGTTACCATTACTAATTTAGAAATTTCTGCATAATCATTATTTAAACTTTAGGACAGAAATATAAAATTATGATAATTATCACAGAATTTCTTCTATGTGGTAAATAAATACATCATGTGTATATATAAAATGTAGATAAAATAAAAGATTAAAATTTTATTGTAGGTCACCAAATTATTTTTTTTAAAGATTTTATTTATTTATTTGATAGAGAGATCACAAGTAGGCAGAGAGAAAGGCAGAGAGAGGGGGGAAGCAGGCATCCCGCTGAGCAGAAAGACCGATGTGGAGCTTGATCCCAAGACCCTGTGACCTGAGTTGAAGGCAGAGGCTTAACCCACTTAGCCACCAGGCACTCCAACGATCACCAAATTGTTATAAAAAATTCATATATAAGTAATTTACCTCACTTACCTCTTTCAAGTGTATGACATGCTAAAGAAGAAAGCTTCTTTTTTTAAGAAGAAAGCTTCTTGTTATCTTAAATTTTGTTAAGATTATATATTATTTTATTCACAAATTTCTTGATGTAATCACCCCAAATAATTTAAAATTTTATGTATTTATCAAATATTTATTGAATGCCTATATTGTGCCAAGCACTGATTGGAATAAAAACTGAAAGACTCTTCCTCAAAAGAGAGTCAAGACAGGGTGGTTATACTTTTATGATTGAAAATTTGTGATGTCATTTAAAAGCCACATGAGAGGCACCTGAGTGACATAGTTGGTTAAGAGTCTGCCTCTTGGTTTCTACTTAGGTCATGATCTATGGTCATGAGATTAAGCCCTAAGTCATGCTCTGCACTCATTGTGGAGTCTGCTTCAGATTCTCTCTCCTTCTCCCTCTGCCCCTCCAATTCATGCTTGCTCTCTTTCTATCTCTCTATCTCTCAAATAAATAAATAAATCTTAAAAAAATAAAGTAAAAGCCATATGAGTAGTATACTAATTTTAGAATCTTCATGAATCCACAATATCAGTTAACATGCAATTTACTATTTTAAAAAGCATTTTATAAAATCAAATACTTGTGCTGTATATACATACATATATGTATGTATGTATGTATGTATGTATGTATGTATGTATACACCCACACACACAGAGACACACTAATGGGTTTTGGGATGTTGATCCTCATTCCCACAGGTGGGTTTTGGAGGCAGGTGAGGCAGTGCAGTGCATTGCCATATTATGAAGTATTGCTTCATTATATTGCTATCTCACTGTGTCCCAGAGATGAAGTGTCTTTCAGCTAAAATGGCTTTATGAGAGTGAGAGAAAAGACTGTAGAGGGGCGGGAGGGAACATAGAGTGTGAAACTGAATTCTAAGGGAAAACAGTTCTCCCAGGTCTCAAAAGCTGATTAGAAGCAACTTCCAGATAAGATAACTTTTATACACTAAAACAAACAAACAAACTCATCAGTGTGTTTCTGATGTAAATTTTAACCTTGGAGTGGGTCTTGTGGCACTTGTGGGTGTCCTTCCCATGCTTAGATAAAAGAACTTCGTGAAGATAGGTGCCTGAAAACCTCTTCTGAGATGGTGCAAAACTAAATAAACCCCAAATCTCCTGTATTCATTAGTTTTTTGTAAAATTACTCTCAGGCTGTTTCTCATATCACATTAGAATACTTCAAGCCTGCTATCAGAATATCCATGAGCTTCCCTTTAAATAATAAGTTCTTTTTTTTCTGACTTGCTATATGATTTCATCTTTAATAATAGCAGGTATTGGGGTGCCTGGGTGTCTCTGTGGGTTAAAGCCTCTGCCTTCAGCTCAGGTCATGATCCTAGGACCCTGGGATCGAGTCCCATATCAGGCTCTCTGCTCAGCAGGGAGCCTCCTTCCCCGTCTTTCTCTCCGCCTGTCTCTGCCTACTTGTGATCTCTGTCAAATAAAAATAAATAAATAAATAAAGTCTTAAAAAAAATAGCAAGTATTAATAAAAGGGGAAAAAATTCCCTTCCCTGACAGCCAAACAACAACAACAATAAAAAAACTGCAGAGAGTTAAATATTCTCTTCCTACTCACCCCCCAACCTGCTCCTACCTGGAGTCATCATTGGTGTACTGGGCAGAGATCCTAGAAATTATGAAGGCACCAGTTATGTTTAAATGTAAAGTGCCTAATTAAACCTTGCTATTTAAGTGTTTTCTTCTATTCCAAAAGGTCATTACAATGAGTGAAAATTTCACCACTGTAACTGAAATAAAAAGATCTTGGAAAAAGGTGATAGATTTTGTTTCAGGTAATGTTCTATTAAAGAAAAAAAAACACAGGTTTTTCTGTCTGCAATTATACTGAGAATGATGAAAAAATTTGTGTTTCTTATATGAGCTTGATTTTTTTTTTTTACAACCAGCGTGGATTATCACTGAACATTTTACTTACTTACCTTGTTTATCATAGACCCCATTTAAGTGAGGACTACAGTAACATTAGTATTTTCCCCAAATCATTCCTTTAATATTCTTAATATTCTTTCTGTCATTTCAAGTAACTTGGCATATCTTTTCCACTTGCATAATCCTTAGATGTCTGGCAACATATTTACTTAGTGATAGATTCTGGAATTTATAATAATCAAACAAATGGATATGAAGAAAGTCATGTTTTAGAAATATTTTGCATGATTGTATTAAAATACTGTATGGAGCTAGTTTTCTAAGTAAATCCATGTTGTATAACTAATAGTATATTTGATAATTTAACCATGTTTATAATGATTGATGCAATCACTGTAAAATTTGATATACTCTTAAAAGTGTTCTAAATTATGTAACATAATACAAAATAAATTTTGATTGACTACCAAATATAAGCTAGACCCTGTTGTAGATGTTGGGGATGCACAGTTAAATAAAGGAATCAATTCCTAATCTCCAAGGCTGTGTCTTTCAGTAAGGTGAATTAATATATGACTAGGCTTACCCACAAAAATAGTCCCTAAACATACACATGAAGGCTTTAGAACTGTGGTCTACATAAGTAGAACTGGATGAAATATTAGAACAATAAGCTATTGGCTGCTGGACACCAGACATTAAGTTTAGATTATATGACAAACTGAGGAGCAGATTATTGCCTTATAAGAGGTAGTCTTGAAAGAAGCAGTTGTACTATTGGGTTTTTACCCTGAACATACAGATGTAGTGAAAAGAAGGCCCAATGTTCATAGCAGCAATGTCCATAATAGCCAAACTGTGGAAAGAGTTGATATGTCCTTCAACAGATGAATGGATAAAGAAGATGTGGTCCATATATACAATGAAACATTAACTCAGCCATCAGAAAGGATGAATACCCAACTTTTGCATCAACATTAATGGGACTGGAGTAGATTATGCTGAGTGAGATAAGTCAAGCAGACAGTCAGTTATCATATGGTTTCACTTATTTGTGGAACATAAGGAATAACATGAAGGACATTGGGTGAAGGAAGGGAAAAATGAAGCCGGGGGCGGGGGAGAATCAAAGGACTAAATGAACCATGAGAGACTGTGGACTCCAAGAAACAAACCGAGAGTTTTAAAGGGGGGGATGGGTTGACCTGGGGATGGGTATTAAGGAGGGCATGTATTGCATGGATAACTTGGTGTTATACATAAACAATGACTCTTGGAACACTACATCAGAAACTATGATGGGGCACCTGGGTGGCTCAGTGGATTAAGCCGCTGCCTTCGGCTCGGGTCATGATCTCAGTGTCCTGGGATCGAGCCCCGCATCAGGCTCTTTGCTCAGCGGGGAGTCTGCTTCTCTCTCTCTCTCTGCCTGACTCTCTGCCTACTTGTGATCTCTCTCTGTGTCAAATATATAAATAAAATCTTTAAAAAAAAAAGAAAGAAACTATGATGTACTCTTTATGGTGACTATCCTAACAAAATAAAAAATTTTTAAAAAGAGGTATTCTTTAGATTCTAAAGTGGAAACAGTGCCCCCCCATAACCAACTTACTGTTCTGTGTCTTTATGTTTTGAAAATTACCCCAGCTGACTCAATTTTTATGTAAATAGAATGATAACCTCTCTTGTCATCATGCGCTTTTGATGAGCATACTATGTGCTTGAGATTTGTACCAAAAAGTATTCTGATGAAATTGCATAAAGAGCATCCTTCTGATTTATAGGAAATTCTATGACAAGTCATGCAATGGCCTGGCTAATTCCATGAGAGGCAATTAGTTTTTCTCTGTTTTGTGAGTTTAACCTTTAAACATTGTAAACTTAAAATGATTTTTTGACAAATCGGTCGATAAAATGGAACTGAATTTTCAAAATCCCAGATGAAACTACTTTTCTTAATCCAACAAGTTTCGTTGACTTGACGTCCTCTCCAAAGGCCACAAAGATGCTTCCTTTATTTAGAGAAACTCTCCTTTCCACAAATTATTTAAAATTAACAACCAAAAGAATGTAATAACAACTTCAGTGAGATTAGCGTGATTTTTAAACAGCATAGATTATACAAGGCAGCCTTTGACAAAAAAAAAAAATCCCTTTGGAGTTTAGGTACAGTACATTTTCACTCTTCTTTTGTATTAGAAGATTTTTTTTTCATCCTTTCACCTTTAGCTTGCTTAGACTTGATGCAGCATAGAGAAAAGAATGCTGGTAGCTTTACTTCCTCAGAGAGGACTTACTATATATGAAAGCGTTTTCTTTTCTATGAATGTGTTCTGGGAACTCACCACTTAAAAAAATTTCCATTTATATTTCTCACTAAAAGACCTATAAAATTCAAAACTGTTAGATGATGGAAGTGCCTAATATTTACTCTTGATAGAAAAGGTCTTTTAAATAAGTGTCTGATTCTTTCTTCCTTCTCAAATGTAAAAAAAAAAAAAAAAAAAAAAAGAATCAGTCAAGTGGTTCTTTCATTTATAAGTCTTTCTTATTTAAATGCATTCTAAACTCTTAGTATAGAACCAAGAGATTACGCCTGAGCAGTTGTCAAAAAGCTCTACTTATCATTTATCTTCTTGCATTAGATATATAAATGCTGTGTTGCACATCTCTTAAGAAATGTTCATTAAATTTTTGAGTGACTATCATTTTGCAAGCTTTAAATTGATTGGCGTATGTATCAGCATCATCCAGAAATGTGAATGAGTATATTTATTGACAATCAGTGATCATGGTCTTTAAGATCTATCCATGGCCCTTTGACTTTACATAAACTGGGCAAAGTATAATTAAGCACTTAATACCAACGGCTAACCACTCAGTCAGCCAAAATACATTTATTATCTGCTCTGTGCTGCACTGAGCTACAAAGATTAAACAAGTGGTTTCTTAAAAATATTTTATTTAGGGCACCTGGGTGGCTCAGTGGGTTAAGGCCTCTGCCTTCAGGTCAGGTTGTGATCCCAGGGTCCTGGGATCAAGCCCCACTTCGGGCTCTCTGTTCAGCAGGGAGCCTGCTTCCCTTCGTCTCTTCTGCCTGCCTTTCTGCCTACTTGTGATCTCTGTCAAATAAATAAAATCTTTAAAAAAGAAAAAAAAATATTTTATTTATTTGACAGAGAGAGAGATCATAAGTAGGCAGAGAGGCAGGCAAAGAGAGAGGGGAAAGCAGGCTCCCTGCTGAGCAGAAAGCCTGATGTGGGGCTTGATTCCAGGACCCTGAGATCATGACCTGGGCCAAAGGCAGAGGCTTAACCCACTGAGCCACCCAGGCCTCCCTAAACAAGCGGTTTCTATGTTTCAGAAACTTACCCTGTCTAGACAGTGGTCCTCCATTCAGCCATCTAGTTTCAGACCATCTGTTTCTTCATAGGTCGGTATTTCATAGTAACAAAGCATTTCAAGGTGCTTGCAATCATTTATTCAAGGGACCCTTTGCTGTTGGTATTTTCACTCAAGGAATCTACAATTCAAGGTCACTCTAGTTTCTTTTTTTCCAAATGGCTCTGACTTCATATAAGTTTCAGGAATGTTAAATAAAACTAACAAGTTAATTCTCTTTTCTTAAACTGGAGGATATTGTAACGTTTAGCAGACGAGGCAAACATGACACCAGGCGAGGTAGGCGCAGGGCAAGATTTATTAAAGGCACTCTCCAGTGAAGTTTTAGGGCTCAGGGGAAGGGGAGCCATGAAAGTCGACTGGGAGGAGGTGGGCACCCTCAGGGGAGGTTCCACGACTCACAGAAAGAGAGAGGGAGAGTGAGTGAGTCCGGGAAGTTGCGCTGGGAGGGAGTTGGCGAGGTCCTTTTATCGGTTTGAGGTAGAGCATAGCCTTGCATCCCTATAAGGCAAGGTATGGGGTGATTAGAGGGTATGGGGTGGGGGAAGTCTGTGATGGACAGCTCCGAATTGGGAAGTTCCTGGGTGGAGTTTCAGTTTCCTGGAGGTGATGTGGAGGCTGCAGTGAAGGTGGCGGGAAAGTTCGCCATCTTGGAGAGGGTAGGCGGGAAGATCCGCCATTTTGGAGCCCCGGTTTCCCAGCCGGCCCTTCAGATATCTTGGATATTTTATGACACAAATGGGCATTGAGATCATCTAAAAGAGATATAATATGTTCAATTTCCCAAATGTATTTTTTTTTTAGTTTCAGTTTATTTTTTTTAATTTTTATTTATTTTTTTATTAACATAAATGTATTATTTGCCCCAGGGGTACAGATCTGCAAATCATCAGGCTTACACATTTCACGGCACTCACCACAGCACATAAAATTTTTATTCTACTTATTTTGACCAAAATCTATGGAATTGTTTTTTCTTGATATGTATAAGTGGTGAATTTCAAATGGTTCATACCTTTTAGGACCAGTCAAGAAAGGGAATTTGCAGACTATAAGAGGTTTCTATTTGTGCTGGAAAGTAGGTTTAATCTGTGTCAGTTCTCTCTGTGTTTTGATCTGTTTTTCTTTTGTTTTTGTGAATATGACAGTTCAAAATGAAAGCCTCCCAGCCAAACAATTGCTTTTATGGGTTCAACTCCCTTTATAGTAGTTCCTTATTCTTCCTTGGTTTATCCTCTTGTTAAAACCCCAAATTTTCTTCTTATGTTTAACTTTTTGTGTTTATTAAAATCTCATTTTTTCCTCAATTACTAAAACTTGTTTTACTTAAGCCTAGACTTCCTCTAATAACCCTGTTTTCTCTTTTGTGTTTTTTGTTTTTTGGGTTTTTTTTTTTTGACTAGAACTTTTTGTTTTCTTATGAATATGACCCGAGCAATTGTTGTCTTTTTCTTGATCTTCTTAATGTTTATAGAACATTGATTGACAATGTTTATCCTACAACTCTTTCTTTTTGCAGCATAAAGAATCTAGTGTTCATTCTTTCAGAACTTACTGATTTTCGTGTGGTTGTTTTTATTTTTGGAGGTCTTTGGTACTGGACTTTCACTGTATCATGTAGAACCTCATGCCTTCAGAAGACTGTGGGCAACTTCAGTATCCTCTGTGTGGTATTCTGTGTTTAGGACTCTCAAATTCCAGTGGTCTTTATATCTAGTCTTTGATTAATTCACATAGAGAACCACATTCTATAATGGTTTTCTATATAATATATTTAATTTCTAAGTTTAACTTTTGTCCAGAACTCATTTGAATTCTCAGTATAATCTATAGGTATTTAACAAGCACTTCAACTTGGCCACAATCCTTCCTCATGTGTTTTTTAAATGAATATTAGTTGTTTTTATTATAAAGATACATACAGTGAAAGGAAGTTTGTGGTCAACGGCTTTGAAAAATTGTAAATAAGATACATAAATTTCATTTCTGTAGTAATTCATGGTGTCTTTATTATGCTCTTACACTATGTAAATTCCAGTGATGTGGATCTAAAAGAATTTTTGTCTATTTTTTGTTGTTGCTATATACTTAGAATTTTGTCAATTTTTTGTTGTTGCATACTTATCAATACTTCTTCATGACAATAGTCATGTAATATCAGTTTTTTTTTAAGAAAATGAAAATATAATCATCTTTAATATGGTTTGATCATTTTGCTGTGTCAATGGCAGTTTTACTTGCTGTTTTGGCTAGAATCATCAGACATTGTCAGAAGAGGTATCAGTTGTATTAGGACATCTGATATAATGAGAAATATAAAGCATGCAACTTCACCCACACACGGATTTGTTATTTGAAGTACTGCTGTAGGTTTATTCCTCACAACACAGAAATACTGATCAACCAATTTCATTTGATTCTCACCAAAAATTTTTTTAAAGATTTATTTATTTTAGGGGAGGATGCAGAGAGAGAGAAAATCTCAAGCAGACTCTGCACAAGGAGCCTGACTCAGGGCTTGATCCCAAGAACCTGAGATCATGACCTGAGCTGAAACCAACAGCCCAATGCTCAACTGACTGTGCCACCCACACACCCCCCACCAAAAATCTTTTAAAGAGGTGATGGTATGTTTATAATTGTATATGATCCATTCTACCTAGTATTGTATATTCTTCTTCAGTATCCTGTTTTAAGTACCAATGAGAATGTGATACTTGCTTGCTTGTCTGACTCGGAATTTTCCTCAGGTTTCTTTCCGGCTCCACTTGTTTCTTCTCCACTATCCACATACTTCCTGTGCTGAGTGCCAATGGACCTTCATATTGCGATCAGACCTCTGGCCCTACAACTGTATATATTTCTGATAATGTTTCCTACAATGGGACAGTTTTCCATAACTTACTTATAGAAGGACATTATTGAAAACTGCTCAACTAGATCCCACTATTTCCAAGATAAATAAATGTCCAACATATTTTTTAAGCCAAATAGTCAAATACATGGGGGTTTTCCAACACTATAAGGATAAAAGCAAAAATGTGACAGACTGAAAGGCAGGGCTCAGAGACAGCAGCCTTAACTGTTTGTGGGTAATGCATTTCAAATATTACAAAGGTATAAAACCATGAGAAGCCTTTTCCCCAGGGTCTTGGCAGCAACAATTGTACCAGTGAGAACCCTGAAGTTCAAGGTTTTTGGCTTCAAGGCAAAGCTGCCTCCCCTGCAGGCACTCCCTGCCTTTGCTTAGACACATGATATTTCTGTTTTAGATTATTGTAACATCCTCTTAACTGTTTTCTTTGGCTTTAAGAGTCTCTTCTGTCTAATTTATTGTCACTTAAAACAGCCAATAAAGTTCTCTCTGAAAGATACCAGTCTGGTCAAATTGACAGTTAAGCAGAGTCTGTGAGTATGACCTCTAGAGAGAAATCCAGGTTAAGTCACTTATTAGCTATTGGATTTCAGACAAAATATTTATCTTCTGTAAGCCTTGGCTTTATTCTCTGAAAAAGGAAGAATGTAGTACTTCTTAGACACATCCTCTCCTTAAAGTTTTAATTTTCTGTGTTGTTTGATTAGCATAGCACCCAAGGTCCTTCACTACCCTTCCTGTTTCTGTTTTTCTACATTGTCCCACAGGTCTTCGCTGCAATAGCTTCCTCGTCAAGCTCACTGTCCCTATTGCCTGCCCACCAGATACATCGACTCTAAAGACTCCACACTTAACCATGTCATTCTTGTTTTTTCAGATATGCGCTCCCTTATCTAGCCAATATTTAAGTATCCTTTAAAGCCCAGTCCATACATCATTTCTTGATCATCACAGGCATAGTTAATGGTCCCTAATATGTACTTTTAAGAACACAGCACTCAAATATTTATCACATTATTTTAATAGTTTGATGTTTCCCTCACTCCTGTGATGAACTCTGAACACTTCAAGGACAGGAAATATGACAGGCACAGTTGTGTCTTTGAACCTAGAATAGTTGTCTGGCTAGAACTGGAGATCAATACATGCTGATGGAGTGAACCTAAATTCCTGATTTCTAAAAAAACCAAAAAAATCAAAAAAAAATTGCTGTATTTCTTACCCTTTTTGACTATTCTCTAGCTCTCTTGATTCTTCTTCTTCTTTAAGAAAGTGGTAGGTTGTATTTTATAAAACATTTCCAGTATTATATAACTAAAAAGACAATTTTATTCTTAAATTTTGTAGTGATGAAAGTTTTTAGCTTAATATTTATTTTGTTCTTTATATTTATTTTATGAATATGGAATTAACTGGAATTTGGAACTTAATCTAATGGGATTCCAGTAGGCACTACTAACAAGGAAAAATGAGGTATTTTACTGTTACACAGTGTTATTTTAAAACTATTTGTCCATGCAGTGCCTGGTGGCTCAGTGGGTTAAGCTTCGGCCTTCAGTGCAGGTCATGATCTCAGGGTCCTGAGAGCCCCACATTGGGCTCTAAAACAAAACAAAACAAAACAAAGCTACTTGCCCAGAGTAAAATTTGAAAGTTTTTAAACATTGAATAAAAACATGTTACTTTCCCTCCTCTAGATTTAGCTTTAGAATGTGTGTCAGAGGAATGGATTTTTGAGTATAATAATTTATTTTATTTTTCTAATAAGGATACTCTTAAAAGCATATAAGAGATTTAGTAGAGGCATATTTGACAATCATATCTATCTGATTATATTTATACTGTATACATATTGCAGGTGTTTTACTATATTTATTTAGTTCAGTTAGATTGCTGCTAGTAAATGCAAACCATGGGTTTGAGTCAGGCAAGTGTGTTAGTTTTCATTGTGGGTATTAAGAAATACTCTATTTTCACTATTAGGGAAAAAGAAAAACTATATAAAAATGTCAGATGGATCAAACAGCACATTTTATAAATAGAGATGCCTGTGTCACAGATAGTAAACCTATGGAGTGACGAGAACATCCATTCAATTGATACCTGTCTATTAATGCATGATAAAAGCAACTTTTATGAATATAAGAGACTAAAAAATAGTTTTGTCATGCCAAAGTAATAACAGGAATTTCAGACCCTTACAGTTTAGTAGACAGAATAGTCACCAACCATCTGGGTATGGCTCAATCCTCATACACACATATTGTATCCAGCAGTTAAAAGGTCATCTCTGTGCCCACTATTGCTGATGAATGGGCCAATTTTGCCATTTAAACTTGGCACGTGCTCTCAGAGGTGTTGATTATTCAAAATACCTATTTGCTCAAGTCTATTAAGCTTAAAAACTACATTTTAATGGCCTCTTATATTTAAACTCTGTTTAATATGGCAAATGCTTGAAAGCTACTTACAAACACCATTAAATTTCATCACTAATTACTAATAACAGGAATGAAATTAGCACCTGTCTCAGCTGCTTTAGATTTTGGATTGCACTTAATAAACAGTTGAAAAAAAATTCTCTGTTGCTAAACATTTATTGGGGCCATTTGCATTCTGATTTTCAATGAGCTATTATGATTTACACTCTTATATACTGGGCTGAAAAAGCACAGGACTTGAAGTTACTGTTCCTTATTTGAATTAGAAGTGATGCATGTACTATCTTACATTTTAAAATTATTGTTCAGTGTGAAATATCAATTTGTCTCATATATAAGTGATTCTGCCTTTATTTCAAAGACTACTTAAAATGAAAATGTCGGTGGAGTGAATTTCATAGAAAACATTGAAAATGATTAGGTTAACACATAAGAAAGAGAATACTATAGATTTCAGTGACACCTTAAAACACAAAAGCCCTTGGGTGCCTGGGTGGCTCAGTCAGTTAAGAGGCTGCCTTCAGTTCAGGTCATGATCCCAGGGTTCTGGGATCAAGTCCTACATCGGCCAAAAGAGCCTGTTTCTCCCTCCCTCTCCGCCTGCCGCTCTGCCTACTTGTGCTCTCTATCTCTCTGTCAAATAAATAAACAAAATATTTAAAAACAAAACAAAACAAAACAAAACACAAAAGCCCTAAAAATATGAAACTCTGACTTGTTCCTCACACTCTTTTGTGGGCATTTGGCCGGTGCTACTATTATAGGTGCTGGCAGATTTTTAAAGTTAAAATAAGGCAGTTAAGTTGCCAAAATGGTTCAGTGCTACCTTCAGCACTATTCAAATAGCATCACTAATTAAAAATAACAAAAATTATATATTTGGGAAAGTTTCACAGACATTGAAAGAACGATGGTCATTTTGCTGCCACACTGAAAAACTGTGAGAAAAATTACTAAAAAGTAATATAATAGAAAAATGTTAAAAAGCATTTTCAGTCTCCCAGGAGTTTCATAAAAAGTTTCATAGCATAAAACATTTCCTGTCGTTGGTGACTCATCAGATTTCATACTTAAATGTATAAGATGATATAGTTATTTTGTTGGATTTAATCATTTACACTGTTTTCTTTGATTTAATGCAGATATTTTGGTAATATTTCAAAGTGTAAGAAGAATTTTTTTTTTTAAATAAAGCTTATAAGCAAGCATTAAATAAAACTCTTACAAGATAACCAGAAGATGGCAGCATGGCAGTTATTTAGATATTTGATAGCTTCTAACTTGTATCAAGTGAGAAACAGATTCCAGATTTTTGAAATAGTATCTGATCTACAAACACAAAATCTTATCAATATAGGAAACATAATTTTAAAAAAAAGATTGTTAGGAAGATCTAAATGATAGCTTGACCAAAGTGGAATTACAAAGGAACAAAAATGGGTTCTTCTTCATGGCAAATAATGCAGAAGGAAGATGAAAGATGGTACAGGGTGAATGTCAAGGCTCTTAAAGATATGCTTTCAGAACATTACAAATTAGCTTGATAGAGCTCATTAATGGGAAAGAAGAGACTCTTAAAATTCTAAACAAGATTAGGCCTGTTATTGAAATAACCAATTGATTCCATCTAGGCCATTAGGAAGGAATTAAAGTTCATTATTATAATTGCACAAGTTCAAAACAAAATCCATAAATTTATCATCTTTCAAGTCCATTTCAGTTTTAAAAAATACACCTATGATTCTATGATCTTACAAATCTTTCATAGACCAAATAGGTACACAGTTTTCAGCCAGTATATTTTCTTTTTTTTTTTAAGGTACAATCCCATTTTAATTTTTACAATAAACTGAAGACTTTAGTATAACAACAGCAATAAAACTTTTACACGTCATTGGAGAATCCACATATCTATAGTAATGTGGAATATAACAAAATGATAGTTCAAGAAAACATTTTCTATCATCCCTGAAAATATATTTTTTAAATATTTTATTTATTTATTTATTTGACAGACAGAGATCACAAGTAGTCAGAGAGACAGGCAGAAAGAGAGAGGGGGAAGCAGGCTCCCCACTGAGCAGAGAGCCCAATGCAGGGCTTGATCCCAGGATCCTGAGATCATGACCTGAGCAGAAGGTAGAGGCTTAACTCACTGAGCCACCAAGGCACTCCCCCTGAAAATATTTTAATAAGATTTTACTACAGCACAAAATTTTTGGAAAGCTTCCCAATGCATTCTACTATGAACTGTTAAAAATAAAGCTTAACACATTCATCTATTACATTTTCCTGTTCACCTTATAAATTTATTATAGGTACTAAATCTCATTCTTCCTCCCAAACAGCTAAGATCTGCTTAAACTGAACTAGATATTGCACTTGTTAAGAAACTTATGTATTATAATACTTGGTATGATTCTAGACAGTGACTGGGAGATATTACAAATTTTGAACTGATCTAGAAAACAAATATAGCAGGAAAATAGCAGAAAATACAATAACTGAATTAGAAGGCCAAACATTTTGAGCGAATGTCTAAATAGAAATTATAATTAACAACAAAGATAACTTAATATCCAATGTTTAAGCCATTGTAGTTTTCCTTAGTTTGGTGTTATGGATATAATAGTTAATCAAACTTACCTTTATAGGTATTAAACTAGTATTATGTTCAGAAAATGAGAATATTTGTAAGCGATGTCCTTCAGGTAATAAATTACAGAATTACCAACGGAACACTAGAGATAAAGTCACTGAAAAATCCAGGAAGGAGGAAGAAAATTTATCCTCATTTCTCCTGCAGTGGGCAGCAAAGCCTTAGTAAGATTTTACGATTTAAAAGAAACAGGAACAATGGAGAACAGAGCAAAAAACAACTGCTGAAACAGATGTCATCTTCAGTTAGGGATTATAGGAAGGAGATTTGGGGGGGTAAGAAAACAAATTAAAGGTTGATAGTGATGATTATAGTAGGTATTTGAAAAAAATGCTTTATATGTTTTCCTCATTCTAAAAAAATAAATTCATGGTAAAACCATGAAATCAGTCACTTTTTACATTGAGCAACCTGAGACTCAGTTAAGTTAAATCTAAGGACAGAGTCAGGATTCCAACTAGAGACCCCTGTTCTGCATTAGAATTGGAGGAAAATTGGGGATAGATCAGATGGAGATTTGGGCCTGAGAAGAACTTCTTTGGTCCTTTGGAACTGAGAAATTATCTGTGTTCTTTTAGTTATTCCACAAATATAAACAAAATATCTACTCAAGTGCTTAAACTCCATGTTTGAAGGCAAAAATAGCCCTGAAGTTCATCCAGGGAATTAATGCTGAAAGAAAGATTTCAGTGTTCACGATGGATTGTTCACCTTCAATTTTTTTTTTTATAAATTAATTTTTTATTTTTTATAAACATATATTTTTATCCCCAGGGGTACAGTTCTGTGAATCGCCAGGTTTACACACTTCATAGCACTCACCATAGCACATACCATCCCCAATGTCCATAACCCCACCCCCCTTCTCCCAACCCCCTCTCTCCCTATGTTTTGTGACATTAAGAGTCACTTATGGTTTGTCTCCCTTCCAATCCCATCTTGTTCCACTTATTCTTCTCCTACCCCCTTAACCCCCCCACGTTGCATCTCCACTTCCTAATATCAGGGAGATCATATGATAGTTGTCTTTCTCCACTTGACTTATTTTGCTAAGCATGATACGCTCT
This sequence comes from Mustela erminea, assembly GCF_009829155.1. NCBI lineage: Eukaryota > Metazoa > Chordata > Mammalia > Carnivora > Mustelidae > Mustela > Mustela erminea. The sequence goes on from NC_045625.1 coordinate 58,519,452, forward strand.
AGTTCCATCCACGTCGTCACAAATGGCAAGATTTCATTTCTTTTGATGGCTGCATAGTATTCCATTGTGTATATATACCACATCTTCTTTACCCATTCATCTGTTGATGGACATCTAGGTTCTTTCCATAGTTTGGCTATTGTGGACATTGCTGCTATAAACATTCGGGTGCACGTGCCCCTTTGGATCTCTACGTTTGTATCTTTAGGGTAAATACCCAGTAGTGCAATTTCTGGGTCATAGGGTAGTTCTATTTTCAACATTTTGAGGAACCTCTATGCTGTTTTCCAGAGTGATTGCACCAGCTTGCATTCCCACCAGCAGTGTAGGGGGGTCCCCTTTCTCTGCACCCTCACCAGCATCTGTCATTTCCTGACTTGTTGATTTTAGCCATTCTGACTGACATGAGGTGATATCTCATTCTGGTTTTGATTTGTATTTCCCTGATGCTGAGTGATGTGGAGCACTTTTTCATGTGTCTGTTGGCCATCTGGATGTCTTTTCTTCACAAAATTTTTGTGTTCAGGAGAGAAAATGAAAGGTAAATTAACAGAGTAAACTAAATATATCAATTAAATTTTAGTAAACGTTTTGACTCTTTTTTACTAAGTTGAAATAATTCTTAGATATGTGTATTTATTTATAAATGCTCATTTGCCATCATCTTTAGTTGTTTACCCATGATACAGAAAAGGCAAAATGCACTAGGTTCAAATTGAGAGCAGCCTAACATGTCAGTCATTATACAACAACAGCATAATTCCAAATTTCATAAGCAAATTTGGACTTTAACCTGGAACCTTACAAACATTTTAAGCTTGGGTAAGTGGTAGTCTCTACCACCCGATCATTTACTACTGATAGTGTCATCATTATACAGCAAGTGTTTGTGCTTCTTTTTCAAATGAAATATTTTTATTGCATTTATTTTAGTAAAATATGGAGAAAATAGAAAATTTGTGATTAAAAATACAAAGTTAATAAAATTATTTTTAGATAGGAACAAGAATTACTGTTCAAATGGTACTGCTACCCCCAGCCAGGGATATTGCTCTGCTTTTGTGCCTTCAACATTCTATTGTGCCTCTCACATTCTCTTCCAGAAATTTCAAATTTTACAAATTGTCATTACATAGCAACTTATTTTATCCCTGCTGCCTATATAACCTCACACCGTTATATATAAATCTAATGAGTCAAAACTCCTTAAGTTCTTTTTTAAAATTTTAAATGCAGTGTAGTTAATGTACAGTGCTATATTCATTTCAGATGTACAATATAGTGATTCAACAATTCCATTTATTACTCAATGCTCATCAAGATTAGTATGCTTTTAATCCCCTTCATCTAGTTCACCCATACCCCTCCCCCATCTCCCCACTAGTAACCATCTGTTTGTTCTTTACAGTTAAGAGTCTTGCTTCTGGTTTCTCTCTCTCTCTCTCTCTCTCTAAACTCCTGAGATTCCTGATCTTTTATCAATGATGGTAATCCTTTTTAAACCAAGAATGTAATCATTAAATGCATGGAAATGTATCAATTCATTTCAAGTAATTTTAATTTACATATTAGATTATAGTGGCTATGTAAGATATAAATTACATAAACTTTTTCTATATTTGTTAACTATGCAGGGAGATACTTTGTAATCATCTATCTTCTTGAGTACAAGGCACACTATAGCAATCAATAAATATTTGCTTGAATTTGATGAAATAATACACTGAAAAGATAATTTGGAGGATAGATAAATGTTGATTTTAGAAAACATAGGCTTAAGCAATTAATTTCATTCATATTATTGATAATGAAATAAGGAGGAGTAATATATGCTCAATTTATTTGAGTGAAAAAGATCTAAGGCAGTGAGTAATTGTATAATTCAGTAAAATGGTTACACTGGAATAATTTAGCAGCTATAAAGAAAGTTTTAGAGTGTATTGGCTTCATCTATGTCATTGCCTACCTGAAGCTCTGTTAAAACAGCTTTAACTTTTTTTGAAATAATTTTATATCAATAAAAATATTGCAAAAAATGATGTAAAGAGTTTATGGATACCCATCATTCAGTTTCCCCTCATGTTAATAGTCATAAAAATAGTCATGGTCATTCTTATGACTATCATACATTTTTTTATATAATTGTATGATTAACATTAGTACAGTAATATTGACTATTCAGTTTTTCCAAATATATTTTTCCTGTTCCAGAATCCAGCCTGGGATCCCAAGTTGCATTTAGTGGCTGTTTTCTTAGTTTCTGCTAATCAATGACAGTTGGTTAAGTCTTTCCCTATCTTTCATGATCTTGAAACATTTAATGAGTACTGGTCAGTTACTCTCAAGAATGCCTGTCATCCTGGGTTTATGTAGTCTTTTTTCACATGATTAGATCGAAGTTTTGCAATTTTTTCAACATCACAGAAGTGATGTTGTGCGCTTGTCAGTCTATCATATCAGGGGTACAAGGTAAATTTTATCTCATAGGATGTATTTGATTAAGATAATGTGTGTTGTATCTTTGCACTGTAAATTTACTATTCTTCCGTTTGTAATTTATAACTCTTTTTGGAGAGATTATGTGAATATCCTACTTTACCCAATTATTTAATTATTTAATATTTTAAAAAATGAAATAATTTTATTTTAAAATTAAATAATAATCATTTAGGGGCACCTAAGTGGCTCAGTGAGTTAAAGTCTTTGCCTTCGGCTCAAGTCATGATCCCAGAGTCCTGGAATAGAGCCCCGCATCGGGCTTTCTGCTCAGTGGGGAGCCTACTTCCTCCTCTCTCTCTACCTGCCTTTCTGCCTACTTGTGATCTCTCTCTTCAAATAAATAAATAAATAAAATCTTTAAAAAAATATATTTTCAGGGATGATAGAAAATGTTTTCTTGAACTATCATTTTGTTATATTTCATATTACTATAGATATGTGATAGATAGGTATTTTAAAACTAAATAAATAAATAAATATTTAATAATTTAATTATTTTAAACATCCTTTGTTGAATTTTGCCTGAAGAAATTATTATTGTGGTGTTTGCCTAATGGTATTTTTGTATTGTCTTATTATTTCTCCATTGTTATATAATAAGTTTTTCTTACTTAATTATTACTTGTTATTAGTGGTAAGGAGAGACAACAAAAGCATGCTCTTTCTTATTTTTGTTCTGACTTATTAATTTGGATTTTTTTGCATTACTTCCAAAGACCCTAACTAGATTAGAGTTCCCTATCCAAAACATGTTTTTAGCTAAATTTTGCTGACACAAAGAGGTATATTCACCCAAACCCTGCCCATACCATTATATATATAATATAGATACACACATTTTATACACACACACACACACATATAACTTTTATGTGTGTATTTATGTATATATACATATATGTGTGTGTATATTCATATATGCATATATACACATAAATGTGTGTATATATAATGTCAGTAATGTATGTGGGCATAAAGGATGGCACTGAGATTTTCTTCAGATTTTATAAGCTAGCACAACTCCCTTAGAGAACCAGTGCTTTGTAATTGTTTTGAATGAATCTGTAGGGTTCTTGTTTAGTCACTGATCTGCTCATAAAAACTTCTTACATTAAGGGACGTCTGAGTGGCTAGTCAAATTAAGCCCCTGACTCTTGATTTTTGCTCAGGTCATGATCTCACGGTCATGAGATTGAGCCCTGAGATTGAGGTGTGGAGCCTGCTTAAGATTTTCTTTCTCCCTCTCCTTATGCCCACCACCCTGCTCTCTCTCATTCTCTCTTAAAAAAAAAAAAATCTTAAAATAAGAAATGTTATCACAGAAAGATGCCCAACATCAATAATCATAAGGGAAATTCAAATAAAAACCACCATGAGAATTATCTCCTCACACATGAGAATGACTAAAATCAAAAACACAAGGAACAAGAAACATTGGCAAGGATGCAGAGAAGAAGGAACCCTCCTGTACTGTTGATGGGAATGAAAAGTGGTGCAGTCACCATTGAAAACATTATGGAGGAGTCTCAAAAACTTAAAAATAGAACCACCATATGATCCAGTAATTCCAATACCGGGATTGACTCAAAGAATACGAAAACACCACTTCAAAAAGATATATGGGCCTTATGTTTATTGCAGCAATATTTATAATAGCCAAATTATGGAAGCAATCCTAGTGCTCATAATAGATGAATGAATAAAGAAAACGTTATATAATCTATCTATATATCTATTATATAAACTTACCTAATTTTATAAAATAGATCTATGAAATTATATATAAAATGATACATAGTAGAAATTATATATATACATAATAATATTCCATTATCTATGTATATTATATATAAACATCTTTTTGTGGTGTCACTTCATATATATATATATATATATATATATATATATGCCACAAAAAAGTAAAAAAAGCCACAAAAAAGTAAAATCTTGCCATCTGCAGCATGATGAATCTAGAGAGTATAATGCTAAGAGAAATAAGTCAGAGAAAGACAAATGACATTTGATTTCACTCATATGTGGAAATTAACAAACAAAAGCAACGAACAAAGAAAAAAGGAGACAAACCAAGAAATGAACTCTTAATGATAGAGAATAGACTGGTAGTTACCAGAAGGAAGGTGGATGGGTGGATGGGTGAAGTAAGTGATGGGGATTAAGATACACTTACAATGATGAGCACTGAGTAGTGTATAGAATTGTTGAATCACTGTATTGTACACCTGAAACTAATGTAACACTGTATGTTAACTATACTGGAATTGTTTTTAAAAATCCCACGTAAGGTCATAAAAATAAAAGAGGTGTCATGATGACTTGAGAGTCCCCTTAGGAAAGTTCACTATACGTTCAGAAGGAAATTTGTAAAAGAGGAACAAACAGTACAATGATTTGTAATTCTAGAATGTGAGATTAGATGTTAAATTTTTTTCCTTAAATATAAATTGTGAGTACTATGGTTGAAAATTTATTAACACCAAAAAAATCACACAAAGTTTGTGAGCTCACATGAAAATTATGCCCCTAAATTTTCTGACAGTATACACTTTAACATTTTCCTACAATAAATTCTTTAATTTCTAAAAATCTTTTTGATATAAGAGTGCTTCAAAGTCGGCAAGACTATTTTTAAAATATGTTAGTTTCTTGCTCTGCACAGCTATTTTTAGAATATGACCCTTAAATTACATGCATTATGTGTCAAAGTGTAAGAAATTTTACTTTTAGACATATGAACAGCAAATATGGCTTTGATTACCTTATACGGAACCTTTTGCACTCTTCAAACCTTTCTGTGAATCTGTGTGATGACATATTAATTCAAATTACATTGTCTTATTTTGTGCCTTCTGTAGTTATTCAGCTTTATCACAAACTCACCAAGAGTCTCCCCTCCTCCCCCACACTCCGCTTAAAATCACTAATGGATTTGCAGCTAACCTCTGGCTTCCGTTGCTGTCAGTTGCCTTTGGTATCAACTGTGTATGCATTGAGCTGATAAGTACTGTGGCTCATTTTACTCTTGAGCAAACCAAGTTTAAGGAAAAAAAAAAAAAACAGGAAGCAGGGATGGAAAAAAATACATGAATAATTACCTTAGTTTGAGATGAACATGGTGAAAAATAACTTAATTGCTTCCTAACTCTTGGCAAGATATAATGAAATGAGACTTTGTAGGTATGGAAGGTGAGAGGAGTGTCCTAGAGCAGAAGGTAGGGTATAAACAAGGGGTAGGGCATGGCTTTCCTGTGTTCTCAATTATAGTTTCCTTCGACTCTTTCAAACCCTATTTTATTCTATATTATCAGTTTGATAAAACTATAATTAAAAGGTACATCTTGGTTTAATTATGGATTCCTTCCCATATCAGTGGCTATTCCTCAATATTCCCAGTGTCATCGTTTCACATTACATTTTAATTTGTTAGTTCACCAGGAAGAACAGTGTACTCTAGCATATAAAGCATTACTTATAATGACTCAGTAGACTAACAAAGCTTTTGTTGAAAGGAGAAGTTTAATGAAAAGATTTTGCTTTTCTAGGTCAAATTATTAGCTCAGATATTATGCAAGAGAGGAATTGACAATTTCTAATTACATTGTATAATATGCTTACTTAAGAAACCGAAATATGTATAAAATGTATACCTCCTGTAATGGGCAAGAAAATAGCATTTAATGATATGACATATGAAGAGAATCTGAAACAAACAATCCCGCTATTAGAAATAACTTTTAAGAATTGCTATTGAGGGCGCCTGGGTGGCTCAGAAGCCTCTGCCTTCGGCTCGGGTCATGATCTCAGGGTCCTGGGATCGAGCCCCGTGTCGTGCTTTCTGCTCAGCGGGGAGCCTGCTTCCTTTCCTCTCTCTCTGCCTGCTCTCTGCCTTCATGTGATTCTGTCTGTCAAAATAAATAAAATCTTTAAATTAAAAAAAAAAAAGAATTGCTATTGAATGGACGAATGCTTTCAGTATTGTTCCTTTTATTTTAAAATAATGATAATCATCTATGATAACCTAGGAAGAACTGAAACAAAATAGTTGAATATAAATTTAAAGGTGTAATCATAAATTTCATGGTAATTTGGTTGCTTATCTTCAGGTATTTAAATTACATGATGTCATATTTTGTGCTTGTCTATTCAGATATCTTGAACCAAATACTATTTAAGTCTGTCAACAGATATTTATAGATTACTTACCAGAAGAATAGCATTAAACTAGGCAAGTTCAGAGGAAGCAGGCGCACTACCCGCAAAAGAATAAAATGACCTTTAATTCTGAGGATTTCTGAGTACTCAAAATAGCATTTAGATTTCAAATTGAGAATTATTTATTAAACAATGCATTCTTATGATAATAGCTCAGAAGTCCTGATAGGATAGTGCAATTAAGGAAGTAAGACTCCTGCAGCAATCTTTCCTCTCCTTCTTTCATCCTACACATGAAACCTCAGAGCTATTTATGTTTACTACAATTATTCCTCAAAAACAGGATGTACTGGGCAAGTAGTTCTGAGCAGAGGGATCTAGTTTTAGTTTTGCTACTAATTACCTGTCTAAGCCTGAACAAGTTCCTCAACTTCTCAAAGCCCCTCAAATTCTCTCAGCCCAGGTTCTATTCTCTCTTAAATGAAAGGTTTAAAAAATTGTTTCCATTTGCTACAATTAATAAATTTGTAACTTACCTCAGTGTTGAAAGGTCCATGTTTTTCAATAATCTATGAAAGATGCAAATGTGGTCCTTCAGTCAATGGGCTATCAATCTGAGCACTCCCAGCAGTGACTTGAAGGGGTTAGGAATTTTTAGAAGATGTTATCTGCCTTTTCAATTATACCCTCAGTGATGGCTTTAAGATATATATATGACAGTACATCTTATGACATCCAGCATGTGTTTATTCTTTACTGTTCACACACACACATACATACAGGCACTGTGATGGGAAAGTGCAGGTTATTAGGAAACTTTCTAGAGAAAGAATCCAAGCAACTATTGTGGTCAGGAAATACTTGAGGAGAAGGATATCTGAGTCAAGATCTGACAAAGATTAGAAGTTAGCTGAGAGATAATAAGGGAAGTTGTGTTTTGGTAAAAAGGAATCATAAAATATTATTGGTCAGAGGGAATAGTCCTTTTGAAAATTCTAGAATTTCAGTAAGCTTGAAGTTCAACTTTGTAAGTTTTAACCTAATTCAGTGGAAGGAAACTAACACCTGTTGAAAATATACTGTGCCTAAAGCAGTATGTTTGGTGTTTTAGACTTGTGTTAACAGGGTATGTTGTTTGTCCCTGGATTGCCAAGGGAACCTCATGTAACACTTCAACTATGCAACTACTTGGTAATGGTCATTTCTGATCTACTTGCTTTGATCTTCTAATCTCACCATTGCCTTTTACTGATGAATCACATCTAGCCTGTACTTCTGCCTTTGGAATACCTTCTTTATCCAATCTTTTCTAACCTCTTCCTTCTATTATGCAGATGGGATTTTAGACAATGTCTCCTGTACAAACCCCTTTCACTAATTGTGTTGAACACTATTTTGTTGTTTTTTTCCCTTTTTGTCCTCCAATAGTACTCTAATTCTCTTTGTAGATAGGTACAATTTATGAATTTCATTTATTACAAAACATTCTACAAAAAATAGTAAAACTTTTCTTTAAAGTTACTGTAAAATATTGACATGTTTCCAAAATTATGTATTTATCTTTGGGAGATATATTTATTCTTTGAAAACTATGCAACTAGCTGTGTGTGTGTAAAGACAAATGTGTGTGTTTGTGTGTTGAGGATATATTAGACAAAAGTGGTATCAGAAGTTCATGTTTTTATTTTTTTTTCTCCTCCCAAATAAGAATTCTAAACTTAAAATTTGAAAAAAAATCAATTTTGGTCATCTCATTTTATAGACAATCTGAAACTCAGAGATAAGGATGTGTCTCGTTTTCCTCCATTCAGTTCCAAGGCTCTTAATATAATATAGGATAGCCATGAGTGCATGTCTGTTTCACAATGTGAGCTTGTATATGGCAAGGTGTGTATTTATAAAACTACTTGGTAGTGCCTGGACTATACTCACATGGATGCTCAATTTAAAAAGTATTTTTAGAGGATGACGGGAAAATTGATTCTCTGAATTTCTGCCTTTCAACCCAGAGGATAGGGAAAGTATGTACTGACTATTTGGAAAATGTGTGCGTAAAATTAGCTGGCTATTATCTAGTTAAGAAATAAACTCAGCTGTCTGGTGTGCTATGAAGTGGAAGTGACTGGTTGTTGGAAAGAGGATATAAATGGTGCTTTATGAAGCTATATTGGTTTTTTTTTTTTTTGTTTTCAAATTAAGGTTTTGAAAAGAAGTAATTTTAAAGATAAGGAAAAGTTTAGTGAAAGTCACCATCTTTAACATGTTATGGCTGATTAGGTTATTTAACTAGCATCTTTGGTTTTCTGTTGTGAGATAACAAGGAGTAGACTATATTTTTGATTTTTTTTTTTGCATGTACATATTTTCTATCCATTCATTCAATAAATCTTTACTAAGTGACCATTATGTGTCAGGCATCATGGTAAGTGCTAGAATAGAGAGGGGGGAAGAAAAGTCCCTTCTCTTTGGGAACTGGCCAGTGTTTTGAAACAAATATGCCTTGAAAGCAATAATTACAGTCCAGGGATATAAGACATATGCAAGACATATGAGCTTTTAGGGGCATATAACTACGCCCAAGAGAAGAAAGGAAAGGCAGATGGGGTAAACCGCACTCTGAAGGACTTATCCTGAGTTAGGTTCTTACTTAGGAGGAGAAATAAGAAAAGAGTATTCAAAGAACAAGGAACAGAACATGAAAAACATAGACGTGAAAGTGCACATGGTATACTCAGGGAGCAGCAAGTGGTTTTTTGTTGTTATGTTGTTTGTTTGTTTGATTTCTAGGAGTGGAAGTGTGATATAGGTTAATGGTGGGAGAGGAGACTGCTAAGCAAGACAGGAACTATTTACTTCCTGAAATACCAAAACAAGAAGTTTACTTATTGTCTGGAGTGATGGGGAATCTCTTTTAGGGTGTTAGTGGCAAAAGGACCCAACAGAATTTTCTCTTGAATAATAATTCACAATTGAATGGAAGATGACTTGGATGAAGATAAAATCTTTTAAACAGGGAGATTAATAAATTGTAGCTTCTGGATGCTACATAAAATTTCCACTTACCGTTCTTCTTCCTAGAAGAAAGTTTAGGTATAGAACTATAAATACTCAAAAATGAGTGAATCCGAGATTACAATTCTAATTATTGCATTCTACAATGAAGAAAGTGAGGTTAGATGGGTTAAATGACTTGCCCAAAGCCAGAGAGTTTCTGACAAAACTGGAATTTAGGACCCTGATCTCCTCTTTCTTAAAAAGCATGGATTAAAATTCACAAGGAACCAGCCCTTTAGCTCCACAGAAATATTTTAGCTGAAGTATTAATGATGATGTGTCTCTGTTAGCAGTACCATAAAACAAGTGACCTTCATGGACAAAACTCTGTGGTTAAAATTAAAAAGACAAAGGAAAATGAGATCTGATTATTAATGTAATTAGTTGATGATCCAGTGGGGTGACAGATCCATAAATGCCAGCCATAGACTGATGATAATGGAGCATTCAAATCTCCAAACTGGTGCTCAAGTCCTGCTCTCAGAAATAATGAGGGACCTGCTTCCTCTCTTCTGTCTCCTTGCAAGGTGCTAATGCTATGTTCCGAATAATGATGTGCCAAGCCAGCATAATGACAGTGCTGCTCTTGCTGCACATTAATTCCACTATTTGTTTTCTGTTGCTACAAAGTCTGAGGTTTTGAAAATTGGGCGTTTACGAAGTGCTATCATGAATAGGACAGGGAAAGAATATTATGATTAACCCTTCTTGAGGATTGTCAGATTCACATGTTCCTACAACTCAAAAGTATGTTAAGGGTATAACACCCTAGAATCTTTTTATTTATTTATTTTAAAATAATTCCCCTCAAGGGGCGCCTGGGTGGCTCAGTGGGTTAAGCCGCTGCCTTCGGCTCAGGTCATAATCTCGGGGTCCCGGGATCAAGTCCCGCATCGGGCTCTCTGCTCAGCAGGGAGCCTGCTTCCTCCTCTCTCTCTCTCTCTGCCTGCCTCTCTGCCTACTTGTGATCTCTGTCTGTCAAATAAATAAATAAAACCTTTAAAAAAAAAATTCCCCTCAAGACCTCTATCAGAGTGCTTAAATCACATTTGAAAGTATAATTTGGCACCTTACTTGTTACTGGCTGCTTCCAACCAAATATTTCAGTGCCCAAACAGAATTAGTTATGCATGTAAAGAACAGAACACCTTACAGGTCCATATGCTCATTCAGGTGGGTAGCCGTAGTTGGCTGTTAAACTTGAGAGTATCCACGGAGATTGCTCAGTCATCAACCACAGTAAGGATATGATTTGCCCAAGAATACAGGTTGATAAATGATGGAACTATTGCCTGAATTCTACAACCCTCACCCAAGATATCCCATATCCACGGTGTCAAAAGGAACTTGCCCTATGGCTAATTTACTATTGTTTAAGAACTGAAATAATTCTTGGGGCGCCTGGATGGCTCAGAGGGTTAAAGCCTTTGGGCTTGGGTCATGATCCCAAGGTCCTGGGATCGAGCCCCACTTCAGGCTCTCTGCTCAGCTGGGAGCCTGCTTCCCTTCCTCTCTCTCTGCCTGCCTCTCTGCCTACTTGTGATCTCTGTCTGTCAAATAAATAAATAAAATCTTATAAAAAGAACTGAAATAATTCTTAAAGGGGTCTAATTTCCTGAAAGGAATGCAAGTATCAATATTGTACCAGTTCCAAAGAGTCTAAATTTCAGAAATAAAATTTTATAAAGAAGTTCTCTGCGAAGGTGGAATGAAAGTCAACCTTCAAGTGTTTCAGTGATTATTTGAGGGCTAAGCAGTACATGGTGATTTAAGGTACCTAGCTTAGGGAATGTCCCTAAGGGGTCCAACCCATTTCACCTGTCTGCAGAATTAGTAGGATAAGAGATTAACACGGTGTGTCTCTGGAATAAAACATTGATTTTGTTTGTTAGGGAGATATATGGCAATTGTAGAAAAAAATAGAAAATATAGAAAAATATAGAGAAGAAAATCACCACTTAAAGATAACCACCAATAATATTTTCACATATATTTCCCATGTTTTTCTATGTACATACTACACCAAAAAGATGCCATATGTGTCTGCTCATGGTTCATAGAAATCACTAAGTGATGGAATGTTCCAGGCACCCTGGTGACAATGTTGCCTCAACAAGGTGAATTGGTAGGGCGCCTGGGTGGCTCAGTGCATTAAAGCCCCTGCCTTCAGCTCAGGTCATGATCTTAAGGTCCTGGTATCGAGCCCTTCATCGGGCTCTCTGCTCAGCGGGGAGCCTGCTTCCTTCTCTCCCTCTCTGCCTGCCTCTCTGCCTACTTGTGATCTCTGTCTGTCAATTAATTAAAAATGTCTTTAAAAAAATAAGGTGAATTGGCATTTATAACCATGGGGCATTTACAATGTTTCTTCATTTCTTAAAATATGAATTTGCTAAACTCTTTGGTAATAATTGTACAACAAGGTTCAGACGGTTTCAATAAAATGACATAGATACATTGTAACAAGTGGACATAACAAAGTATAGAACTTTTTTTTTTTTAATTTATTTATTTGACAGAGAGAGATCACAAGTAGGCAGAGAGACAGGCAGAGAGAGAGGGAAGCAGGCTCCCTGCTAAAGCAGAGAGCCTGATGCGGTGCTCGATCCCAGGACCCTGGGATCATGACCTGAGCTGAAGGCAGAGGATGAACCCACTGAGCCACCCAGGTGTCCCCAATAAATATTAAAAAAAATATTTATGTCATGTCATGAGATACTTTGTGATACCTCTGTTAAGGAACAAAAAGAGACTACCTCTTGATCCTCCAAATGAGAAAGGAAAGTTTGAATTGAATTTAATCAGTTCTAATTATTTTGGATATAATAGAGGAGGCAGGTCACTTGAATACTGAAGTAGTTACCAGGTTGTACTAACAGATTATAACTGTGGAAACCTCTTTCTCCCTGATCTTCCTGAGATGATGAAGGACTCCACTAAGATACTGTCATGAGTCATGTCTGCTTCTTGGAATTCAGAGTGCTTTATTAATTTATAAAGTCTACTCTCCATGTGTAGGGTGGGAGAGAGAAAGGAGGTTGGTAGTAAAGAGTAAAGAGAAATTCCTGAGTAAAGAGTAAAGAGAATTCCTGTTTGTGGGGAGTTTTACACGATAGTAAAGAGAATTCCTGTTTGTGGGGAGTTTTACACGATAGAATCCTATTGTATCCTCATCTGGTCACTTAAAACTATAAAATTCATTTTATATTCTCATGCCACTGAAAACATGGTTGCAAATAAAAGCACAAAAGTTCCTTATCTAGGGGAGAAACTCAGTTGCTCTAATCTGTTAGAAGATATATAACGTGCTTCCTTTTTCAAAGGAGAAGAGTTAATATAAATAGTGGTAAAGTGGATTATCAATTCATAAATGTTTGCCAGGATCTGTTGATATGTCCTTTTGAGAGATTCCTGGGAGAGAAATAACTGGGTGAAAATGAGCAACTATTTTTAAGTCTTTGATACCTGCTGGCAAATTGCTTTCCGAATTCATGCTACCACTAACAATGAATGAAGATGACAATTTCATCATACATGCTCAATACTAACAAAACAAATAACACAAAAATCTTGCTTTATTAAAAAAATATTATTTGCTTTTTGCAGAGAAATACCCTCAAATACAGATATAGGTCAAGCTGTTCTCAGCAATTAGAGTCATTGTGATAGACTGTTCCTTAGGTCAGAAATGGATCACTTTGAGAATACATTTAAAGAACAAGAAGTTGTGTCCATGGATAGACACGCCCTTATATCCTGGGAACATCCTTGCAAATTTTTTATGCAAGAAGCCCATGAAAGAGAAAGATAATTATTACATGGGAAATGGGACATCACTGAGGATAAAATTTGCCTCTTGTCACATGTTGAAGTAGAGGCATACTCTAACTCTAGAAAGTAAAATTCTATCAGTTTTTTTAGGGTTATCATAACAGAAAACAACAGACTGGGATTACACAACAGATTTTTTTTTTCCTTATGATTTTGGAGGCCAGATGTCCAAAATCAAGGTGTTACTTGTAGGTGAGGTGTTACTTTATGTGAGGGCTATTCCCCTCAGCTTGTAGATGGCCATTTTTCTCTGAGTCTGCTCATAATCTTTCCTCTGAGGATCTCTGTGCCCTAATCTATTCTTATAAGGACACCATTTACAATGGATTAGGGCTCATCCTAATGGATTCATTTTAATCTAATTACCTTTTTAAAGACATTCTCTCCAAATATCATCACTTTCAGACTTAATGAAAGCTGGCTTGCCTGCCTGCCTTCCTTCCTTCCTTCCTTCTTTTAAATTTATTTACTTATTTGAAAGAGAGAGAGAGAGAGTGCGAGCAGAGTGTGGGGAGCACTGCAGGGAGAGAATTTCAAACAAACTCCCTGCTGAGCACGGAGCCAGGTGCAGGGCTTGAACATGACCCATGATCATGACCTGAGTGGAAACCAAGAGTCAGATGCTTAATAGACTAAGCCAATATAATATAGGATAGCCATGAGTGCATGCCTGGACTAAGCCATCCAGGCACCCCCAGGTGCCATAAGAATTTTGAGGGCACACAATTCAGCCCATAATATAAATATATTAAAATTTCTGGTTTGCCCTTATAAAATATTCACAATGCACTATTCTTGATGGTAATCCCCTTATTCACTAATTATTATTATCTTTTTAAAAAATATATATATATTTTTAGATTCTATTTATTTATTTAACTGAGAGAGATCACAAGCAGACAGAGAGGCAGGCAAAGAGAGAGAGGGGGAAGAAGGCTTCCTGCTGAGCGGAGAGCCTGATACAGGGCTCTATCTTAGACCCTGGGATCATGACCTGAGCCAAAGGCAGAGGCTTTAACCCACTGAGCCACCCAGGTGCCCCTAATTATTATGACAGAATTTCCGTCTTTTATGACAAAAAAATATGTTACACACTGCGATCATTCTGAATTTGAATTATGTCCACAAGCACACTGGGTCAGCTACTCAAGTAGATACAAAAAAAGTAGATTTAGTAATAACTCTATTTGGTCTCATAAGTTCAGTTTGCATACTATATAGAGCATCTTTCATTGAAATAAAGCATATCTACTGGACTCGTTCTTGAAATTGGATCATACATCAGTAAGGACATAAAATTTCAAGATAGGTTTAGAAGGTAAGTCATTTTAATGACTTCTTATATATCTGGAAATTATATAAACTATACGAACAAATTGATTGGCTACTAATAAATGCTTAATAAAAGGAAAATAACAGAAACAACCAATTCTAAAGCATTCATATTGGGCATAAGGAGCATTAGTCATTGTGCTCATGATTTATTTTGGAGTAAAATAGTGATTCTCTTTTAGTGAAGTGGTTGTTGACTTACATGTTTTGCAAGAACAACTCTTACTGTCCTTAAAACATAAGAAGAATGTGTAGGTCTGTGGTCCTGCATTACTATGTACATATGGACCTTTTTTTTTTTTTTTTTTGGTTTTGACATCTTAAAAATTGTATTTATTTTCATTATGATAAGTGTACTTTTTAATTGCCATTAACTATTTCACCCACCCCCCTTCACCTCTGGTAACTGTCAGTTTGTTCTCTATAGTTGATTCTATTTCTTCATTTATCTCTCTCTTTTCCCTTTGCTCATTTGTTTATTAAATTCCATATATGAGTCAGATCATATGGTATTTGTCTTTTCTGATTGACTTATTTTACTTGGCATTATACTTTCCATTTTATGTTGTAGCAAATGGCAAGATTTCATTTTTATGGCTGAATAATATTCCATTTCTCACACACACACACACACACACACACACACACACACACTTCTTTATCCATTCATCTATTGATGGACAGTTGGGCTGCTTTCATAGTTTGGCTATTGTAAATGATGCTGCAGTAAACATAGGGGTGCATGTATCTCTTTAAATTAGTATTTTTATATTCTTTGGTTAAATAACCAGTAGTGTGATTACTGGATGATAGAGTAGTTCTATTTTTAATTTTTTGTGGAACCCTTATACTGTGTTCCAGAGTGGCTTCACTAGTTAGCATTCCCACCAGCAGTGCAAGAGGGTTCCATTTCTCCACATTCTCTCCAACACCTGCTATTTCTTGTGTTGCTAATTTTAACCATTCTTACACGTGTGAGGTGATAGCTCATTGTAGGTTTGATTTGCATTTCCTTGATGATGGCTGATGTTGAACATCTTTTCATGTGTCTGTTGGTCATCTGGTTGTCTTCTTCAGAGAAATGTCTGTTCATGTCTTCTACCTATTTTAATAAGATTATTTGTTTTCAGGGCGTTGAGTTGTATCAGGTTGGTTTTTTTTAATGTATTTTGAATACTAAACCCTTATCAGATATGTCATTTGCAAATATCTTCTCCCCTTTAGAAGGTTGCTTTTAAGTTTGATGTATTGTTTCCTTTGCTGTGCAGAAACTTCTTATTTTGATGTAGTCCCAATAGTTTATTTTTCCTTTCACTTTCCTTGCCTTAGGAGACATAACTAGAAAAATGTTGCTTTGGCTTATGTCAGAGAAATTATTGCCTGTGCTCTCTTCAAGGATGTTCACAGCTTCAGGTCTCACATTTAGGTCTTTAATCCATTTTGAATTTATTTTTGTGTATGGTGTAAGAAAGTGGTCCACTTTCATTCTTTTGTATGTAGCTCTCTCGTTTCCCTAACACCGTTGGTTGAAAAGACCGTTTTTCTCCTATTGTATATTCATTCTGCTTTTGTCTAAGATCAATTGACCATTTAATTAAGTGTTTATTTCTGGGTTTTCTATTCTATTCTACTAATCCATGTATCTGTTTTTATGTCAATACCATACTGCTTTCATTACTAATGTTTTGTAATATAACTTGAAGTCTGGAATTGTGATACTTCCAGTTTTGTTTTTCTTTTTCAAGATTGTTTTGGTTATTCAATCCTTGAAAGAAATCAACAAAGTGAGACATGACCTGTGTTTTAGATTGGGAGTCCCACTAAATTAATATCAAAGAAACATTATACTTTGCAGGTTAAATACTCTGAGCAACATGATAGTAATGAAGTATCCTCAAATGAGCAAAATCAGAATAGTGTAAAATTATACATTAGTTTATATTAAACAGTAGTAATTATTATGTTTCAAACATTAGTTTTTATTCAAGTTGCCATGTATATTATATCTTTATGTTAATAATCAATAGAAATGTACCTTAGTTTTGCTTAAAGTAGTTGTTCTTTTGGGGTAAAGTAAAAATAAAATAAAAATATTAAATCACCTTATTTTCCTTTAGAATGATTTTGGGTAACTATTGAATTGTGAATTCAAATTTCTAATAATAATAAGGTAAATAATCGCTCTCTTAAACTAAATTATTTCAAGTGGCATAATGTCTGAATGTTTGAAATTAGTGTTTTTGTATAAAAGTAAAATCAAATAATAACATTTGAGAAGAGGAGTGGAAATACCGTGACATACAGGGCTCAGACTGGTATAGTAAAAAACTTGATGACAAGTATCTCATCAATCTGGGTTTCATACATGGCTACATTAAGTGCTAGGTCAGCAGTGTTTAAATAGATTACTTGCAACTAAAATATTCTCTGTCAAGAACCTTGGCCAAAGTTAGCTCTCTTTTTCCTGGAAGATTCACTCTATGTAAATGATGTGATGTCATGATTTGGGAGGGTTTGTGATGCGCTGAGGTAGGGGGAGGCTTGACCTCCTCTGCTAAGACAGTATTTCTCAACTTCCTCACCTGACTGATCTTTTGGGCTGCATGAATCTTTTTTGTGGGGGGCAGCTCTGTGAACTACTGAATGTTTTACAGCATCTGTGGCCTCTACCCACTAGATGCTAGTAGCGTCTGGTAGTGTCCCACCCCCAGCTGTGACCACCAAAATGTCTCCAGAAATTCTTATATAGGGATGGGAGGGGGAAATCAGCCTTGGTTGAAAAAAACCTGAGTTAAAAAAATAAAATGATGTAAATAGGTCACTACCTCTTCTTCAGGTCCACCACCAGATCTATAAAGATAACTTCTCATCAAAACATACTTTACCAAATATATTGCCTACCTTTCAGGTTTGGCATCTACCACTTTGCTTATTAAGGCTGTAGTTCTTTTCTTCTCCCTTTGCTATTATGTTCATTTTCTCTTATCAAGTCTTTTCTCTCCCCTCTCTAAATTTACCCTATACTCAGTTAAACCAAACTTCAAAAATTATGTTCCTACACTTTCCTTCTGCAATTGATTCCTATTTATAGGAGAGCAGGTCCTGATCTGAAAAATCATAGCAAACAAACTTAATCCTATCTTTTAAAGCCCTGACTATCCCTAATGGCCAGGGAAATAAAGATTTTAGTAGCTGAAGATTGTCTGCTCTGTGAGTCCAACTCCGACTTTGTTCCTACCATGTCTTCCTGTGATAAATTTCTTATAGCCTGGCAGTAACAATGGGTCTCCAGTTTTGTACTTTCTCTTTGCCACATACGTCTGCTTCCATGGATATTAGATAATTGGATTTTTGCTTGACCTGTGGAAAACTTTAAGTACCTCCCTGTCATTTAAGAAGATTTTCTGTTCCTCTAGTCATGCCAGACCACAAGTAAAGTACAGAACATAGAATTACAGCTATTTACTAACTGCTTAAAATCCCTTATTAAAAAAAAAAAATGCCACTTTTACTTTGGTTTCTTTTATGACTCCTTCATGAATAAAATTTGCATTCCATAGTTATGTTTCTCAATGGTTTCTTATAATTATAATTGGGCAAATATAATTATACTAAAATGTAAGAAATACAAATGTAGATTTTCACACTTGAGAGATGATTAGTAGACTAGAAATACCAACTGACATAATTTTTAAATATCCAAATTACTTCATATTTTTGAAGATTTTTGAAGAATTTTTACTTTCAAATATTTTGTAGTTTTCAATAGTGAACATTTATTGGCTATTTATTATGTCCTAGGAAAAGTTTCTAAGCAATTTATTTGTATTTACCCATTTAGTCTTTATAACAACTTTACTGTAAGTAAAAAACAAAAACAAAAACAAAAACTGAGGGTCAGAGAGGGTTATGTAAATTGTCTAAAGTCCAGTGTGGCTAGTAATCCAGGGGCCAAGTTTCAAATCCAAGAAAAGTGAGGTTCTAGGTTTGGCCATACAATAAAGAAGATGGCCTAAAATTGTGGGGGGTGGGGGTCACATGCAGACATCATGCATATGTATGCTTGAATTTATGCACATGTCTAGTGTGCTTGAAGAATGGCTGAGGGTATATTTTGGCTTACCCAAAGGAATGGTTCCCTTACATTATCCAGGGACTCTTGAGTTATTTCCACATAACAATGAGAATCCTTTAACTGATAGTGGATTTGGTTTACTTGGTTATCCACTCAGGTGCCTTCTAGAGCTAAAGTTGTTTGGGTCTATGAACTTTAAAAACATGAAAGAAAAACATACTTTTATGTTTACTTTATGGATGCTATTTTTTTTTTAATTTTTAAGATTTATTCATGTAGAACTTTTATTCCAATATACTGGTAGAAATCAAAAATAAAATTAATTTCTTCTGATTTTTCCTCCCATATCTGGAAATTTTAAGTAGATAGAATGCAAAAAATATGAACAAAACCAGTGGTCCTTTGATTTTACATTTAATTGAAGTTCTTATAATTAACATTATCACAGTTGCAATGGGAGTTCTAAGATTAAAATCTGTGCTTTTATGTCAGTTGGGTGTCCATGTATTTGGAAATGTGACACTGTGTCTAATACAATAAGAAATAGAAGGAAATGATAGAAATATTGGTTTTAATGCAGCAATGCATGATTCAGTTTCCTCCTCTGATTTTAAAGTACGCAAGTTCATTTGAACATATTTAAATCTATTATCTGGGGTCGCCTGGGTGGCTCAGTGGGTTAATCCTCTGCCTTTGGCTCAGGTCATGATCCCAGGGTCCTGGAATAGAGCCCCGCATTGGGCTTTCTGCTTGGCGGGGAGTCTGTTTCCCTTCCTCTCTCTCTGCCTGCCTCTCTGCCTACTTGTGATCTCTGTCTGTTAAATAAATAAATAAAAATCTAAAAAAAAATTAAATCTATTATCTGCACATACATTCTAGCTTCACTGCCTGAAAATTTGAAATATTACTACAGTGAAATGATTCTCTTAACTTTAACTGTTGTTCTGTTGCCATTTTTTGATGAACAAATATTATAGGACTTTTGTTATCATAAAACCTGCTTAACCTGCTTCCTCCTTCTTATTTGGAACATAATAATTTGCTTAGCATTTTTAAAAAATGTTTTCTGAATTTTTCCCTGAAATTGACTTTTATGTATCAGGAACTTAATCTGCCTTTATGTTTCTTTCTAGGAAAGAAAAATGTTTATTTTAAGATACAAAAAATTAAAGTTCCTTTAGAGAACTTTATTGAGAAGTATATCAGAATATTTACACTTTGTCCTGTTCTTCTTAATAGACTAAAGCAAAATAAAAAAGACGAAAACAGAATATTTTTGAAGTTACTGGACAGATAATAGTATTAAGCGATGGTTAAGGTTTAAACCATTTTTTAAAAATTTTATGTGTTGGTATTTTTCAATCTGTTTGTTATACTAAGTATATTAATGAGAATATATATATATTTTTTACAATAGGTTCCTGTCCTGAGACCACAGCAGGATGTGCCTTGGACAAAGGTATGCACATTTAAAATATATTTCCATTGTTCTCCATTAGTAAAGTATATAAATATAAATGTTATAGTAATAAAAATATTATAAAAATTATTAGTGTAATATGCTTATATATATGGAAGTATAGTACATGTTCATGTTTATGATACACTCTTCCATCTGATAGAACATGATACTAGTGAGAAAACATTAGAATCAAAATTCTGATAATTAAATACTTATCATTTCCTTATCAGAGAGACCCCTAATTCATACAGCATATATTCAAAGAATAGTTATCACTAATGCCCTTGACAGTAAAACAATGGAACTGTTTGAGGGAAGTTGTTTAACACAGGTTTTAGTGACTCTGATGATTAAATTATTGAAGGTAGGATATAAGCAAGTTAACTATTAGTTAAGAACTATCTAAGAATATCTAAGTTTTGGGAGACCAGAGAATGAAATTATTTTAAAATTCCAAGTTGATTGCGGAAGAAGATGCAAACAGCAAAATAAATAGAGCTTGGTAAAAAGTAAATAAATGCACTGCGGGAAACATAATGGTGAGTGCAAGGCCAGTACAGGATGCTTTTGATTCCAAAATGGAATGTTATTTTAAAAGTGTGGACAAAGAACATTTTAAATATCATGAATCATAATAACCTTGAATCCTGAGAGGGAGCTGAAAAGAAAAGGTATACATTGAATTAAAAGTACGTAGTGGGAACTCCAGGAGAAAGACAAAAGGAATTAAGATTCTCAGGGACTGTAAGGGAGAAAGATGAAGGAAGGAACTGGAAACTGATCCCACATACAGAAGCTATGAAAACCAGTCCTCTACAGAGGAAGTAGCAAGAAAAAATCGCTTAAAGTAGCACATAAGGAATGTGAGTTCTGGGCTAAGGTATTAAAAGAAGGATTGTCATTTCTTTGGAGGTACTTAAATAATGGATGGGTTCACAAATGTTTGCTTATAGTTTCTCTAAAACTTCTTAGATCATTTACCCTATTTTGAGTCTTTCCACCACACAATGAATTGGGTGAGGCAGTTCTTTGATTTTTTTGTGTGATAAAGTAATTTCATATTTCAAGAAAAGTTGAAAGTTGGTTTGCGCTTAGAAAAAATGTGGATATGTAAATATATGATATCATTAATAATTGATAATCTATTTTATGCAAACATAATACTTGGGGAAATACACATATACTCATCTTTGTATTTTAAATTTGGCTTAAAACATACTGTATGTGTTCTGCCATGTTAAGTCTCTGAAAAAATAAACTTCTATAAGCAAAACATATACATATATGAATAATTGAGATTTAAAAACTGAAACATACTTCTAGTTCTTTTTTTTAGTATGACTCGAGTCTATTTTTCATATACATACATATACATATATATACATATATATGTGTATACATATGTATATACACACTTTTTTTTTTTAAATCTTAGTTACTTTCAGGCTCTATTCAGAGACTAGTGTGACTTTTGAATATCTATGTAAAATATGCCAGCCAATGTGCTCTGCCAGACAGAGAATGAATGGCTTCAGGCACAAATCTCTGTTGTGTCAAGGCTTTGGCGTGACATTTGACAGGGAACTAAATCAAACATAGCACAATGCAAATAATCATGGTTTCCCATAGATATGCAGCCCCAACTTCAAGCCTGCTGTTAGTCATTACTACTCTTTCCCTTGGTATTTTAGGGAACATTTCCGTAATAAACTGAAAACTATGGTATTTCCTGGTGCTTTCACAATGCAAAGAAATAGGAAGATCATGACTTTGAAATTGGACCTTCCTATCTTTGAAGTGTGGCTCTGTCACTGACTAGTTGTGAAATCTTGGGTAGGCTGTTTCTGATAAAAAATGAATTTACTAATGCTTGTCACAGGGGTTGCAAGGATATTAAAATGATAAAATTGTCCTAAAGCACCTCTTCTACCTATTACATAATTAAATGCTATTTTACTTCTTCTGATGGGGTTTTGTGTTAGACTTTTTAATGATCATCTCGATCATTTTGTGAATGCAAGAGGATGACTCTAATATATATCTTTAAGTTTCAGGGTGTTTAAGCATGTGCAATAATATTTGTCTCCGTCTTTGGGTAGACATTCTTTCTGGTGAAGGAAGAGTCATTGCAAATTTCTTGATCTTCTTTTACATTTGCTTCCTTTTTTAAAGAGTTGCATGTGATACAAAGGGCCTTTATGTTGCATAAGAGTGTCTGAATCTCCTTCATTTAATTTTAGGCTTTGTTAGTGTGCTCAAGGATAGAAAAACACACTGTAAAATGTAGATAGTTTAGCAAAACTATATCTCCAGAGCATACCCACACTGTCTTAGTTTAGTTCAGTAGCTCAGTTCAACTTCCTCCTAGGAAGTTAGTATGTGTTATATGCACTGTGCTAGGTGCTAAAGATGTGAAGAAGAAAGAGATGTGTTCTCTGCCTGATAAGGACATTACAATCCTGGAAGAGAGAAGACACATAAACACATCACTTAATCAATCAATCAATCGATTAATTTTTCAAAGGATTTTTATTTATTTGAGAGAGAGCATGTGAGCTGAAGAGAGGGGCAGATGGACAGGAAGAGGCAGACTTCCCACTGAGCAGGAAGACCAATGACACAGGGCTCCACCCCAGGACCCTGAGATCATGACCTGAACTGAAAGATGCTTAACATACTGTGCCCTCAGGTGCCCCCCCATGTCATTGAAAGGGGAACACTCTTACACTGTTGGTGGGAATACAAACTGGTACAACCACTCTGGAAAACAGTTGGGAAGTTCCTAAAGATGTTAAAAATAGAGCTAGGCTATGACCCAGCGATCGCATTACTAAGTATTTACCCTAACAATAGAGATGTAGCAAAAAGAAGGGGTACATGCCCCGTAATGTTCATAGGAGCAATGTCCACAATAGCCAAACTGTGAAAGGAACTGAGATGTCTTTCAACAGATGAATGGATAAAGAAGATGTGATTCATTTATATAGTGGAATACTACTCAGCCATCAGAAAGGATGATTATCTATCATTTACATTGACATGGATGGAACTGAAGGGTATTATGCTAAGTGAAATAAATAAATGGAAAGAAAGGCAATTATCCTTGGTTTCACTCATATGTGGAATATAAGAAACAGCATAGAGGATCAAAGGGGAAGGGAAGAGAAACTGAATGGGAAGAAATCAGAGAGGGAGACAAACCATGAGAGACACTTGACTCGAGGAAACAAACTGAGGGTTGTGGAAAGGAAAGTGGGTGGGGGGATGGGGTAACTGGGTGATGAGATGCGCACTGTGTGTTATGTACAACTAATGAATCATTGAACACTACATCAAAAACTAATGATGTACTATATGTTGGCAAGTTGAACATCATTAAAAAAAAAAATGATGTAACAGTACAAAAGAGAGATGCCAATGGAGTGCCATTAGAAAAGTCATTTCAATCAATCTAGCTTCCTGGAGGAGTGGACACTTCAACTATCTTGAAAGATGCTGAGGAACTGCTCAGGTATCAGTCAAATACAGCAATGGGAGCACAGAAGTGGTCAAGAATAGGACTGTAACAGTGATGACAGTAATAAAAGTTTAGACTTGAAACTGGGAAGCGAAATTCTCCCACTTAGTTCTTCAAAGTATATATTTAAGATATATTTAGGAGGCTTTTTTTTAATGAAACTAAGATTTATCATAGTGATATTTATAACATGGCATTAGGAAGCAAATTAACTATTAAATAATAGGGAAACTGAAATAAATTATAAACTTTAGGAGAAGATACTTTACAGTTTCTGAAATTTATAATTTTGAAGACTATTTAAGGAGGATGTATTCTTAAAAAGTAAGACAAATTGTAAAATAGTGCTATAAGTACCATACCTCTTTTATACATATTCTGTAGTACATATTTATTTAAAAAGACAGAATATTCAAATTATTATATATACGATGTCCTTTTGTTAGGGCAAAGGTTTCAAGAACACATAGATGACTATGAGGAAAGCATTCAGCATTCATTAATAGTGATTATCTCTATGAAGTATACCTAGCTATATGTGTGATTTTTGCTTCCTTTTGAAACTTTGAAATATGTCTTACATTTTATATGACAAACACACTCTAATGTGGCTCCCATGAGTCCTGCCTCCTGAAGTTCAGACCTTGAGTGTGGACAGAACCTTTGACTTGCTTCCAACCAACAGCATGTGATGAAGATGATAGCATTTCAGTTCTTTGATTCTGTTACACTGATAGGTGCGTACAATTCAGATAGGTGCATAATGATATCTCACTGTAGTTTTAATTTTAATTTTTCTAATGACTAATGATTTTGAATATATTTTTATGTGCTTATGTGGCATCCGTGTATCTTCACTGATGAAACATCTCTTCATGTAGTTTATCTATTTTATAACTGGATAGTTTTTAAACTGTTAATTTTGAGAGCTCTTATGAGTAATGTATTGAATGTATATACATATTGGATGATGGAGAAGTTGAAGAGATATTGGCTGGAAATCTAAGCAGTCAGGTTTTCATATTAGTCTGAAGCCCTGAGGGAAAGTAATGAAGATTATAAGGCTGTGATAATCAATATGGTGTAGGAGCACATCTTGAGGAGGACAATAACTTCAAGCCCTTGTTTCCCTGAAGCACAGAATGGTCCCTTACCCTCAAAAATTTTATTGTATGTTAATAAATAAAATGTTTCTCCATTACCTGGATTTGAAATTTTATGTGTGTTCTCATTTATCATAGACCTTTTATACTACCAGTATTTGAGTATTTTCAATAAGATATAAAATTTTCCAGTGGGAAACTAAATTAAAGTTTTGGTGTGTGGCAAAGACACAGGAAGAGAAGAAATGTTTGATTTGGTCAAACAGATCTGGAACTCATATTATCTACAGAAATAGGGTAGATATCTTGTAGAGTTCCTTCTCTAGATTGGTAAGAAAGTTTAGTTCAGAAGGCAAATCCATTATCTGAGATGTGTGGTGATACATCCATGGCAGTCCGGCAGAGCAGGGAAGGTTGGGAGTTTATCATGAGGAAATGTGCAATACCAGCTGAGAGAAGAAAAAAAAGGAAGCAATATCTGAAAGTCTAGAAAGACTAGTGAATGTTGGTTAATTGAGGGCATCCAGTGGCAAAGTAACCATTCATCATTCAAGAGAGACAGTAAGTATTTGAAGACATCTGTTTCATTTGCTTGTATTTATAATAGACAGGGTTTATACTCAAAATTGAAAATTAATATATACTGGTGTAAACTGAAATAAGTCCACTCAGTTGAACAGGGACCAAGACGTCCCCTGGTCCCTTTAGTTGCTGGATTAAGCATTAAGCCTTTAGTTGCTGGATTGTGGGGGCTTCTGGAGGAGAGCCCAAGCCTGCAAAGTGAGAAAGCGGGAGCTTGAGTCATTGCCAGTCCAAGTTCTTTATTATTTTAATAATTAGTTCATTCAATACCAGAACAGACTGGCCAAATACAGCCTTGACTACATGTCTATTAGTAGAGGGTTTCAGATCAGGCTAAGAATAAAATGACTAAAGAAAAGGAGCAAGAAACTTGCTTGCTCAAAGATAAAAACTGGTAGAAGGGTTATTTTTGAAAACACTTTACTATGGAGATCATCAAAATTGACTTGATGGAAGAGTCTGAAATACCGAAGGTATAAAACATGATCCTTTTTTCATTAAACACTATCTGCCATGCTTTGAGAAGCCTACTTCCTACTGGGTAGTGTGCTTGCTACCTTCATGACATTTGGGGATCCCATAGCTTTTCAGCCACTTTTTGCTGTGACAAGGTCTTATATTTCTTGTTAAGAATTTTGATTATTTTAATGTTTCAGCCTCATATTTAATTCATAGATTCTCGCCTTGCCTGGGTGCAGCCTAGACTTGATGTTCAAGCTGCTCTAAAGATGTTCGGGGTAGTAAGTGATGGGGATGAGTGGGAGTGAAGGAAGAGGAGGAGGGTACCAAATGCCCTGATTCCTCACATTTCTTCATCCTTTTCTGTTATTTGTTTGGGTTGGAATAGGGGAAGTAGAAGGACCACAACATTCTTACATGTAACTGTCCTCAGGCAAGTGGCTATCCATTTTCCATTGTTGTCACTGCTGCTTTATCTTCGGCTTTGAGTGTTTCCTATGAATCCGGAGCCCACTTCCTCCACAAATATGCTTTTGGTGTACTTCAGAACACTTTATATAGTTCTATATAGTTAGCTTCTATATAGTTGCCTAGTGTGCCAGGCCTGACTGAGATTCAGCCTCTTTCCACCTCTCCTCACCTACCTCCTGTCAGGTCCCATATTATGGCCACATCACAGACTTCACATATGGAAAGATATGTGGTTCCCTGCTGCTCTTGATGACACAAGAATTGCCTTAAGCTAAAACTAAACATTAATTGAAACACACAGAAATCAATTGAACAGGAGAGAGTCTACATTGAATGATTTTTTTTTTTTTAATAAGGAAAGGAAAGGTGGTATTTCTTTAAGTAGGAAAAATTAAGTCTAGTGTGGAAAACTGTGAAATAGACATAAACACGTGAGTGTATGTGTGGTGTGCGTGTAAAAATTATTTTTTGAATTTTCCACTTTGCTCTTGAAATGAGAGCTGAGTAGTTCAAATACAGCCTAAATGCATTTGCAATGCACCCAACCAGGGTTATTTGAGGAATTTTTCCTCAGCAGAAATGGCAATGGGGATTATCCAATGTAAGCCGTACCTAGCTGATAATCATTATAACTCAAAGAGAACAGCAATGGTACGGTACTATTAAGAACATCCAGGAAATGGTTTTACATGTGTTCTAGACTGTGTAAGGAGATGAGTGAAGCCAAAATAATGATGGCAGGCTTGCTGAAAACAGGAGAGTCAGAATTCTTGGCTATGATGAGCAGCATAGTCAGGAACATAGACATGTTCAAAAGGATAGGTATATAGATATACCTTATGTTCTCCTTCTGAAAATTCTGCAAGGTAGGAAGATCCATGTTTATTTGGGAAACTGAGTCATAAAACACATAAGTAAATATATGACAGGCAAAATGCATTTGCACTGATTCCAAATCGCCCATTCTTTCTATGAAGTAGAAATAGTTAATACATATAGTAGAATAGTTAATACAGACTATTGGAATATAAGAATTGGGTTATAAACTGGGTTTGATTAAAGAATAAATCATTATTTTGTAATAAATCCTTGTTCTCAATTTCTGTTTTAGAAATTGTTTTGTTTTCTCTACTGAGAAAGATAACTGAAAAAAAAAAACCCTCATAAGATTTATAAAAACATCCTTCTTTTTTCAAATTCAGGAAGTTAGTGTTCTCAGTTGCTTTTGAAAGACTTATTTAAGCCCAGAAGCTGCTGTGCTAAAAATTGCAGAATGTCAAATCTACACTCCCCTATACATTTTGTGTTTTATCATAAAATTTAAATAGTTATATGTGCACATAGCAGAGCTATCATTTGCATGAAACTTAACTAAAAAGTAAATAGTAAATGTTTCAAATAGAATATAAAAGGTGTAATTGCTTAGCTCCTTTGCACTTCTACTCTTTCTATTATGAACAAGTGCTAAGGAAATGATTGCAAGGGGAATTCCAGGCAACTGTTCCATCTTTATTATATTGCCTGAATTCCTGTGAAGTTTTGCTGATATACTAAGTAGACCATCCAAGTGAAAATAATTCTATAATAAACATTATCTTCGGATCTTTGAAGAAAACAGTTATTCCATAAAGGTGTTTTATGAAACATGTCCTTGTAAAAACAAACACTCCAGGTAAAATGGGTTCCATGAAAAAAGTAATTTGGGAAACACTACATCCCTATATACCCAATCATCCTATGAGAGATTTAGCATGTTTATCAGCACAAGACCATGAATATTTCTGCAGCAAAAGCTATTAATTTTGTTTGCTTTAGCAAAACTTGAACTCAATATAGCCGTGTGGGAGGCAGTATTTTGTAGCAGTCAAGAGAGTGTGGTCTCTGGGGTCAAAAACTGGGTTTAATTTCATTGTCCATTTTTTAAAATCGAGGTAAAATTTACACAATATAAAACTAACTATGTAAGGTTGATTGTTATTTAGTACATTAGCAATACATTCACAATCTCTATGTAATTTCAAAACATTTTTATCACTCCAAAAGGAACCCTGCACTCATTAAGTAGTTGCTCCCTATTCCTCCAACCCACCTTGCTCCACTATGAGAAATCCTCTGAACATCTACTTACACTCCTTGAGACTCAGTTTTTCTCAGCATTCCTAAAAAGACAGGAATGGCTTTCACCGCACATGGTAGGTGTAAGGATTCAGTAAAATAATCTATACAGAGCACCTAGAATACTGTTAAGTATTAAATACATGTTTGATAAAAAGTTCAACTTATTTGGCCTTCTTTAGCATCCATGGAGTAATTGAGAAAATACTTTAGAAAAAATGCTAATAGAAGTCTATAGAACAGGGAAAGACCTCTAAGAAGTATTAGAGCACAGATTCCTTAGGTGCTAATGAATCTCATATGATTAGAATTAGAATTAGAATGAGCACTCACATTTATCTCTGTCTTTGCATATAATGTTTATGGCAAAAGTGGTTTAGAGGTAGAAGTTAGAGCAGAGAGGTGTTGAGGGAGGGACAGAAGTCCCCAGGAATTAAGACATGAATGAAGGAGATGAAACAGCTGACACCAACAATAACCAAAGTTTAATTATTTTCCTGTTGATTCCATGGATATTCATGATTATGAGATTTCTAAAAAGTGCCCTTGACATGGAAAAGCAACATGTAAAAATATAAAATTATCTATAAGCATATATTTATATTTATGTAAATGCATGCAAATTTAATTATAGGTATAATTTTATATAAATGGAATCATATTCTACAATAGGTGTATAGCTCTAGAAGAATTTTCACTGAAATGAGAGCAGTAATTGCCATACTATATCAGAAATTCAGGTGTTTTTCATTTGCCTCTGTAATCTTTTCCATAATTTGAAATTTTCTACATGACTATATGCTATCTTACCAACAGAAACAAAGCAAAATGCTATATCCACTTAATAATAGAGACACTTTGCAATCAGATCTTGTTTGATATTTTTACCTGACTTGTCTTGATAATTGCTGGAAGACAAACCCTTAAGTGTCAAAATGATTCTGTGCCTGATGCACTTCCGCTCAGTTCTTCTGTCTCCACAGAAGAAAGAATAAAGGAGTTTGTGGAGTCTTCCTTTCCCCCATCAATACAAATTAAACTCTTAAACCCTGGTAATCTACAGCAAACTGGAGCTCTCAATCTCTTTTTTCCTTCTTTCTAGTTCAGTCTGTCCACATTAAAACAAAACAAAACAAAAAACGAAACTCCTTTCTCCCCCAAAACATAATTATATCATTGATTTATAATTCCTTTACAAATTCTACAAAATGTAATATACTCAGTGGTTTTTAAAGGAAGAGAATAATTTGTCACTCTTCACTACACAGGCAAGATTTATTTTCTATTCCTAATCTTCAGTCTGTACTTTCTTCATTTGCTTCCTGAACAGGAGGTAACACAGGATGTAAGCTCCTGAAGTGGTTCTTAAACTTGAGTGTCTTCATAGGAATCCTCTGAGATTAAAATGCAAATTAATGGGCCCCACCCCAGAGTTGCTTATTCTTGAGAATGGGGTCTGAGACTAGTTTACAGTAATCAAAATGATACTGAGGCGGGGCACCTGGGTGGTTCAGTGGGTTAAGCCTCTGCCTTCGGCTCAGGTCATGATCTCAGGGTCCTGGGATCGAGCCCCGCATCGAGCTTTCTGCTCAGTGGGGAGCCTACTTCCCTGACCCCCCATCTCTCTCTGTCTGCCTCTCTGCCTACTTGCGATCTCTCTCTCTCTCTCTGTCAATAAATAAATAGAATCTTAAAAAAAAAATGATACTGAGGCATGGATTACACTCTGAGAAACATTGGAAGCTTTATAGCCCTCAGTGGCTAAACAGCTTGCAAAACTGTGATTTAAAAAAAAATAATTTCTTCGGGTAATGTTTCTTCTAAAAGCATTGGTAATTTTTTTTAGCTCCTCTCCTTGAAAATGTGTTTGGTTCAGGTAGAGCATGACAGCTTATCCATCATAATAATCATGTGGACTGTCCCCAAATGCCAAATGCAGAAACGATCAAACAATCTACTTTTAATTTCATTTCTTTATAGAATAAATATAATCCAATTGCTTATGACAAGTGAAAGAATCAAATCTTCAATTATATTGTTATTAGATTGATGTGATTTCACCAAAATAGTTTTGTTTGCAATAAATTATTTAGTACATAGTATGAAATAGCAATATAATATTTAATTTATATACTATCTATAGTTTAGGATTTTTCTTTAAACTGTCTCAGATGTGCTAACACATTTTCCCCTAAACACCCCTGAGAAGCAGATAAGAACTGCTATTACCACCAATTGCAGAGAGATTGAATCACTGAGTTAAGTAACTGGAAGAGAGTCATGGAGTCAGTGACTAAGTTAGAACAAACACTTCATCTCCTAACTCCTTGATCAGTAATTTTCTCAACAAATCCTGTTGTGTATATCTCTACCTGTAAGAGTTTACAAGTCATTCAATTTCCTGAGAAATTCTTCATTATGGACATATGAGAATTTGTACCCTCTAGAAGGTTGAGACCTGAAAGTGGAAAATCATATTGAAGACAAGTCCTTACTTTTCAAAGATAACTTAAAAAAAAAAATTCCTCGAATGTCCTTGCCACTGTTCCTAGTTCACAGAGTACTTCATTCATTCATTCATTCATTCACTCACTCATTCAGTCAAGGAACTGATATTTACGGAGCACATGTAATGTGTCTAACACTGCAAGTAAACAGGACGCTGTCTTGAGTTTGTGCAGTCTACTAAAGAAACAGACACACATACAAATGGTATGATTTAACAGTTGCTCTCTTGGAACTAGGTATTATGTGCAAAGTGACTTAGGGGAAGAATCTCTGAATCCTTTTCTTCTCAGAAATTTGGAAATTTGAGCTAGGATTTGAAGGAAGGGTAAGAATTTACATGGATTCAATGTGAGAATAGGGGCATGGTCAGAGGGAAAACTTGAAACATAATGTAGCTGTATCCCATCTAAGATATAAGAGCAGACTCCTGGATTCAAAATTCAGAGGGAAAATAAATACATTTATAATTTTTGGAGGTCATTTACACCACATTGGAATCCTCATTTTTGGAACCTGGCATTTTCCAAGGAGAACAATGTGGATCATACTCAGAGAAATGACCCTTAACACCATGAGCTTTCCCCATTAAAAACATTATCTCTCTGGCAGCCATACTGACTTAGAAAACTAGATTTCTCTTTGTTACACAATGTATACAAGCAAACACAAAAGAAAGCTAGTGTTTTTAAAAGGTAAAACTAAACTTCCTAGGCTGGTTTTGTATGCTTCAGCCTGAAGGGTATTTTTGCAACCAAGTAAGAAGCCCTCAAAATGTAATGGAAACACTGACAGACACTTAACTATACCAGCTCTGGTGGGTACAGCCATAATTCACTTCATAATACAAATTGATATGTTGTCCAGAGGGTTCCCTGCATTGGTGTTATTGAGTGTCTTTTGAAAAGTTCTGGTTCTGGGCAATGAAGCTGTAAAATGAAACTGAATGATTCTCTCTGAAATAGTTTCTGAACGGGGCCCCTCAATTACGGTAGTGGTATCCTTAGGGCAGGCAACATGGAAATGTCCTATGAGGACGGGAAATATAAAAATAATAAACCAAAGTGAAAACAAACGATGAAACAAAGTTTGTTGTATTAAGTCTAATGTTTCTTCCCACAAGGTCTACTTAAAAGCTGAGTACACCAGAGATGAAAAAGGGCAGCTTGTTTTAAGTGGGGTTGGTTGTTAAGCAGGTTAGGAGTACACTCTGTATTTGCAAAATTATGTGGCGGACCAAAGTTTAGCCATCCCTGTGATCTTGATGGCCTAAGTGTCCTATGTGTTTTATAATATAATGCAAATGACTTCAATCTGAGTTAGCCACATTTCCAAATACCATTTAGGGCTTTAAAGTCTTGTCCTAGAAAGGTCTTGCCAGGCCACGTTTAATGGATCTTCTAAACAATGTAAAAAGATTTCTCTAAATGTATTACACAGCTTATAATTTTAGTGTAAAAATAATTGTCTACTGTCCCCAGTACTGTTCTCTTCCCATATGCAATTTTTGAGGCTTTTTATTGAAAACGTTATAATGTCACTTTCTTCTCTTTCAGTGAATTCTTCCAACCTTGGTCTTAAGATTCCAAGTGCAGAGTTAGGGTTCTGACAAGGGGTAAAACTCCACAGAATTCAGAACATAACACATAATCCTGAAAGACACACTCAATTTTCACCAGGAAATTAGGAGACAAGGATTCTAGTGTCAGCTTTTCCAATGTGAACTGTATAGCCTTGAGTTCACTATAACCCTGATGGGCCTTAATTTGCTCATCTCTGAAATGAAGGTCACAGACTACCTCTTTGCATCCTTTAATGCTGTTCCATAATACCATTTAAGCATGCTAATGAATTGCTTTAAATATTGAAGTCCACATTATACCTTATGGAAAAGCAAAACTGGCAAGATTTTCCTCTCAATTACTTGTGCTAATAGGGGCCAAAATGGCATGGATACTTTAAATTCACAGATAATCCCCAAACTTCAATTTAGCTAAATGTTCCAACCTCTTCTCCTGCCAAACCATTTACAGGGGATTCAAATAATTAGCACACACTAGCATGAGATTTGTCTCCTTTAAAATTCCCTGCCTTCCCTATTGCCTTACCACTAGGAAATTTTGATACCTAAATCCCCCCACCGCCCCACCAAAAATATATGAGGAGTAAATCAAGTATAGCTTGTTGCATGACTACTTATCGGTTATGGTTCAAAATATTCTAACACTGTTACTATTAATAACAGTTTAGAAAGGGCTTATCCTATGTCAGGTGTATTACAAATCATAGTGCCCGATCACTTTGTCAGGTAGCCCGTTAGTTTCCTAGGGCTGCCATTACCAAGTTCTACAAGCTGAGTGGCTTAAACACCAATGAATTTATTGTCTCACAGTTCTGGAGACTAGAAGTCTGAAATTAAGGTGTCAGGAGAACTGGTCTCTTCCAAGGGTTGTGATGGAGCATCAATTTCAGGCCTCTTTCCCAGCTTCTGGTGTTTGTTTGTTTGTTGGCAATTTTCTGGCACCTTTGACTTGTAGATGTGTCTCTCTGGTCTCTGCTTTCATCTTCACATAGAGGTCTCTCTGTGTCTCTGTCTTTCACATGGTGTTATTTTCATAAGGACACCATTCATATTGGATTAGGGGCTCATCCTACTCCAATGTGACTTTGTTTTAACTGTATTACTTCTGTAAAAGACCCTATTTCTAAATAAGGTTACATTTGGATATACTGGGAGTTAGAAGTACATATATGTACTTTTATGGTGGGACACAGCTCAATCTGTAAGAGGAAAGTATTATGCTTACTTTGTAGATAAAGTGGCTAAGGTTGCAGTGTTGAATTAATTTTCCCAAGGCCACAAAACCAGTCAATGGTGGAGCTTGGGTTCACAGCCAGATTTTATGGCTTCATTCATTGTTTAGCAAATTATCTTGGTACTTGTAAAGTTCTGTCAGTCTCCCAGGGCTAAGAATATTAAACATATTCTTTTGGATAATTTCGGTATTACAGAGGATTCATCAACAATGAACAACATCCAAGATTCACTCATGGCACCAAGGCTCACTATGCACTTGTCAGTGTTGATACTGGACCCCAAGTAATCTTGAATTGCATGTATATAATAACCTTGAGAAATCTAATAATTGAGGGCCCTTGTAAAAAAGATTTTCTAGTGAAATATAATTAACATAGAACAATTGTTTCTGGTGTACAACATAATTGACATTTGTATACATTACAAAATGATCACCATAGTAAGCCTAGTATCATCTGTCTCCATTCAAAGTTACAACTATTTTTTTTGTGATGAAAACTTAAGATTTACTTTCTTAGCAACTTTCAAATTTACAATATAATGTTACTGACTGTAGTTACCATGCTATACATTATAGTATGGTAACTATACATATATATGTGTGTGTGTGTGTCTATATATAGTTACCATACTATACATACTATACATTAATTCTTATGACCTGTTTTCTTTTCAAAATTGGTACTTCTTAATCATCTTAACCCATTTGCCCACTTCCTTATCGCCTCTCCCTTGGCAGCTGTCAATGTATTCTCTGTATCTATGTGAATTTTGTTTTGTTTGTTCATTTGTTTTGTTTTTTAAATTCCACATATAAATAAAATTATACAGCATTTATTTTCCTGTCTGACTTACTTCATTTAGCATAATACCTTAAAGATTCCATGTTGTTGCAAATGGAAAGACTTCATTCTTATTTTGACTGAATAGTCAAATAGTATATAAAATGGAATAGTATTCCATTTTATTTATTTATATATATGTGTATGTGTGGGTATATGTGTGTGTGTGTGTATGTGTGTGTGTATATATATATAGACATATATATATCTTTCACATCATCTTTATCTTTTCATGCATCAATGGACACTTAGGTCATTTCTGAATCTTAGTATCTTAAATTATGATCTATCTATCTATCTATCTATATATATATCTCTCTCACATCATCTTTATCCATTCATACATCAATGGACACTTAGGTTTTTTCTGAATCTTGGTATTGTAAATAATGCTGCAGTGAATATAGGGAAACATATATCTTTTTGATTTAGTGTTTTTGTTTTCTTTGGGTAAATATCCAGAGGTAAAATTGCTGCCTCATAGGGTAGTTCTATTTTTAATTTTTTGAGGAACTTCCACACTATTTTTCCTAGTGACTGCACTAATTTTTATTCTTAACAGTAGTGCACAATTGTTTCTTATACTCCACATCTTCACCAACACTTGGTATTTCTTGTCCTTTTGTTAGTAGTCATTGGGGCAGGTGTGACATGGTATCTGATTGTTTTGATTTGCAATTCCTGGTGATTAGTGATGTTTAGCATCTTTTCTTTTGTCTTTTGTCTTTTCTTTTCTCATGTATGTCTTCTTTGGAAAAATATCTATTTAAATCTTGTGCCCACTTTTTAATTGGATTGTTTTTGTTGCTATTGAATTTCTTTCTTCAATGCCTTATGTTTTTCAGTTACATTACAAGTTTTTACCATCTTGATTAAATTTATTCCTAAGTATTTTTTTTTGAACAATTATAAAGGGGATTGTTTTCTTTCTTTTTCTTTTTTAAAAGATTTTATTTATTTGACAGACAGTGATCACAAGTAGGCAGAGAGGCAGGCAGAGAGAGATGGAAATAAGCTCCCTGCTGAGCAGAGAGCCTGATGTGGGGCTTGATCCCAGGACTCTGGGACCATGACCCGAGCCAAAAGCAGAGGCTTTAACCCACTGAGCCACCCAGGCACCCCAAGTGGATTGTTTTCTAATTTCTCATTTGGATAATTTGTTCTTAGTGTATAAAATACAATAGATTCTTGTATATTCATTTTGTATCCTGCAAATTTATTGAATTTGCTTCTCCTAAAAGTTTTTTGATGGTGTCTTTAGGGTTTTCTATATATAAAATTATGTCATCTGAAGATACTGATAGTTTTACATCTGCCTTTTCAGTTTAGAGACCTTTTCCTTCCTAATTGCTCTGGTTGAAATTTCCAATAACCTGTTGAATAAAAGTGGTGAGAGTGAGAAAAATATTTTTAGATATTCAGTAATTACTTAGTAAGTAATTGGTAAATGGTACCTAGTAGGATTATTTTGTTTTATTGTGTGCTTTTGTGTGTGTGTATATTGTGAGCGTGTGTGTGTATGTGTGTATTTCATTTAAGATCCACTCTCTTATGGCAGGAAAAG
The DNA here is from genome assembly GCF_009829155.1 of Mustela erminea. NCBI lineage: Eukaryota > Metazoa > Chordata > Mammalia > Carnivora > Mustelidae > Mustela > Mustela erminea. Next base: position 58,555,848 of record NC_045625.1, read on the forward strand.
GATAATTAACATTCTGCATTTATATAAGAAGTTTCATTTGTAGGTCAGTTAGCTGTTATCACATTTTTTATCTTTTCCCCCCATTTTGCTTTATGGCTCTTAAGAGATTGGCCCTTGTGAAACTGGCTGGCTGCCCATTAACCTTGGTTCTTGTGAAACTTGGCTCTACCCTGAGTGCCTTTAGTTACTATCCTGTACATAAGTGGATAAGATAGAAACTTGGGAATTGAAGGGAGCAGAGGGCTTCAGGAAAGGGAAAGGAATACACAAGTGTAATGATTAGGATGAATAGGAAAGATTCCATTAGTTCCTTGAGTCTCTGGGAGTCCTCAGGTTCGTCCAACAAATAACCCTTATTTTTTAATAGTTTACCAAAATAATCTCTCACTTTAAAATATCTTCACAGTGTTTGGATAGTATAACTGATATTTTGCTATATGGGGAATTACTTACATTATTTTTTTTAAGTGAAAAACTGGGAAGTTAAAGAGACAATTAGTTATTAAAAATTTAATATGAATTATTATGTTTAGCCTTTGCTTTACAGAACACTCACCGAGATTAGTTACAGTGAAATAAGTTGAGGTTTTGATGCGTGAGTTGGGAAAAGGAAGAGATAAGTAGATAGGGAATGTGTTTACTCAATGAATAGAGTTTATGGTGGAGGCATTTTGGTTTGTGTATGGCTATCTCTTCACATTGACAACTTTATATAAACTAGACTTATAATCTATTTTTGGTTTGTTTTATAACTGAAGAAAAGCAAAAATTTTTTGTGAGAGTTATTAGCATTATTTTATTTGTGAAATTTCAATATTAGATACATGGAATTCATAATTGTTAGAATAAATTTAAATGTCTAAATAATTATCATCTTTGATTGCACTTAGAATATGCATTGGGAAGATGAATGAGGGAGTTGACATAATGGCAAATTCTTTGCAATTTGTGTTAGTAATGGTTGGTAAACTAGGAGTAACGTTAAGGAAAACAGATTTACATTAATCATACAAAGGGTGATTTTTCACAGTTGTTATCAATTAAAATACTAATTTCCAAAATCCCATAGCTGCTTCTTATGAAGTGCTGCACATGTGATTTCATACACAGTAGTCAACCTATCAACACCCTTTATTATTTCACATAGGTCATAAAAATTGTTGCTGGTTATCTGAAGTGACTTTAGCTGAATCCAACTTTAAGTGATTCCTCCTCCACGTCCCCCTCCTCTTCCTCCTCTTCTAGTTCTCCTCCTACTCGTAATCTTCCTCTTCTCCTCCTCTTAATGGATAAGAAATAGAAGGAGGAAGAAGTACTAAATTAAGAGCAGTTCTAATAACTTTACTCCCCACTTTTGTCATAGGACTTTTCCAAATGAGCTGTCAGACTCAATATAAATCCAGTCCTGAGGCCTTTCTTCCTCCAAAAATATTAGAACACACAAATGATATATTATTTAAAAGATCATACCTCATCCACTGATTGTGAGGTGTATACACTCTGTAGATTCTATATAGAATATTGTCTTGTTATGGAGTCTTAAAAGGAATTAAGACTGTTAAACAATGGCTGATCTGATAGTAATAAATATTTGGTAATGTCATCCGGTGTTTTGTTATACTCACTGCTGCTAGGGTTTAGGGGATCAATAAATAATGCCCTGTTATTCCCTTCCTGAGTTTAAAATCAGTTCAGAATTAAGGCCCAGGAGACAGACAAATGGAGGTCAAGTAGCCAGTTTTCTTATAAACGGGATTAGAAAATGTGGTTTTAAATGTGTAGGCAAATTGACTGAATACTCCACCACTAAGTTAAGCCTACTTTCCAATTTAGTCATTGGCACGTAGGAACAACCAAATGCCTCCTCAGCAAGGCCAAGTTGACCTCTTTTGGTTTGTTGCATCAGAGAAATTGACTGACTTGGGAGGACTAAGAAGCAATGGAAGAGGCAAGACACCAGAAGGTACTCAACTAGATGTCCTCTGCGCCTTCTGCTGAACTTTGGAAACAGTGGAGATGGGAGAAGGCCATGTGGGTTTCTCTAATGCAGACCCTCATGAAAACAAGAGACAAAGGAGAGAGGGAAGAGTCTATCTGACATCCTCTATCTAGTGGTTCTCTTAACCTATTGAGTTTTCCCACACTACTCTTTTCTTCCTTCACAAATTATTACTGTTCATGTTGTCATTACAGATTAAAATATTATGAGGAAAATATTATTATTAAAAATAATAATAGAATGTCTCTGATATAAAAAACATCAGGGGCACCTGGGTGGGTCAGTGGGTTAAAGCCTCTGCTTTCGGTTTAGATCATGATCCCAGGGTCCTGGAATTGAGCCCCGCACTGGGTTCTCTGCTCAGTGGGGAGCCCGTTTCCTCATCTCTCTCTCTCTCTCTCTCTCTGCCTGCCTCTCACCCTACTTGAGATTTCTGTCTGTCAAATAAATAAATAAAATCTTAAAAAAAAAGAAACCTCAAATATGGAGAGTATAATGTTTCCTTTATTGAATTTCTAGAATTTGATTAAAATTTCCCTAATTGAATCATCATGCTCTGTGAAAATCCAAATAAAAAACCAAAATTGCTTAGTTAAGTCCAGAGAATTAAAGTCCAAAATCAAAATTTTTGCTCAGTCAGCCACCAGTAACTCTTGTGATACCATTTGATAAAATTAGGTGTAGTTCCTTCAGTATTTCAGAAGCACTCCTGATTTTTCCCTGTAGTTTTTATTAAGTATATATCCCTTCTAATTAATTACTTAGTTTGGTCGGTTTTTGAACATTAAGGAAATTGAATAATGCTTGACATAATCTTCTGTCTTGTATTTTTGCTAGCCTTGGTTCTATACATCTTTTAATATGTGTAGCTGTAGTTCACTGACAACAGATGCCACATTTTATTTTTCTCTTCCTTGGATCATTGCTTCTTTTTATTGTTCTTGTTATTAACAATTAGTTAATAACAATATTGTTGCTAACAATATTCATGCAAGTATTCAAGAATTCCTTTAGTATGGGACCTTACTTTTTAAAAATACAGTGAATTAATAGGACACACAGTATTATTACAGCACATGTTTTATTTATTTATTTATTAAAAAAGATTTTATTTATTATTTATTGGACAGATAGAGATCACAAGTAGGCAGAGAGGCAAGCAGAGAGAGAGGAGGAAGCAGGCTCCCTGCTGAGCAGAGAGCCTAATGCAGGGCTCCATCCCAGGACCCTGGGATCATGACCTGAGCTGAAGACAGAGGCTTTAACCCACTGAGCCACCCAGGCACCCCACAGCACATGTTTTATATGTACCAATGCAATATCCTACAGGATTGACTGGTCAATCATGGAGGAGGGATGAAATGTCTAGTAATGTCTTGATGGGATCATAGCCTTGCTATGATGGCAGTCAGTCAATGCAGTTATCTATTTTCCAAGACCTGTGAACTCATGCAGTATTTTTTCTTTCGTAAGCTGAACCGTGAATACCATACTGACCACATTTTAGGGAACTCCAGCTGTTGATACATTCATTTCTCACAGAGTGTCATTTGAAACTTTCTAGACATTTTTCTGAATTTAGAAACTTGTAAAGTTTAGTCAGTTACCAGGTATAAGCTGAGGTGATGTCTTTCCCAAGTGGCATATTCAAAACCTTTTAATTTGGATTTTTCATTTGAGTCCTGGATTTCTGGAGTCCCAATGCTGTAATGAATGTGAATTCCATCTTGTGACATGGTTCATACACTCTCTGTGTGTGCACTCATGTTATGTGAGCACTCGTATTAAGTTCTGAGCGGCAGCAAAAGCTAACAAGAACACTAGATATGGAAATGCTTCAACCTGTGAAACATGCCTTCTGGGAAGGGTTCATCTTCTAACTCCCATGTGTTCCATCTGGAAAATCAACTCGATCTGAAACTGTTGGTAGTCCTGAGACTCGATCCCAAGACCCTGAGATCATGACCTGAGCTGAAGGCAGCGGCTTAACCCACTGAGCCACCCAGGCGCCCCCTCCTGGGGATTCTTATTTGCTATTCTTCATCCTTTCTGTGCCTTCTCTTATTCCACTTCTCATCTAACTTTTCAAACAAAACCCTAATGACTAAGGAGCACATATCTCAATCTATTATAAATTATGCCAACTTAGTAAATACCAATTTATGAAACTAACTTTAAGAAGTTTGAAGAATTCTATGCCTATGCCAAGCTTCCTGGTGTTTTCCTCTCAATCCTACCCAAATTTTCACATGAGAATTGGTCTAATAAACTACATCTTGAAGAGGTAGTTTTCCAACAGTGCTACTCTACCTTTGGATCTCCTCGCAGCTTTCAATGAGATGCATATTTATTTTTTCCCAAGAAGATAGTTTGATCTCTTTATGCAACCTTGCCTTTCAAAAAAGAAAGGCAAATTTTTTGGGGTATAAGGAACTTTCTCATTTAATTACAATTAAACATTTTTCCCCCTAAAACTCTTTTACAGAAAAGTTTGTGTTTCACTTTCACTTACATATATTTATTTTACTCTTTAAGATCACAACCTATCTCTTAAGAACAATCTTTCTCTTCTTCTAGGTCAGGCTATTTTTTTTTAAATTTTTTTCTTTCATAATCCCATGTTAAAATTGACTGATGTACATTTTTAAAAGTGCTGCAGAGTTTCGTTTAGATTTTTCTGAGTAAATTGTTTCTTGGAGTATTCTTACAAAAACTTAATTTTTTTTTCCAAAGTCCATTGAGTTCGTTCTTTCTTTCTTTCTTTCTTTCTTTCTTTCCTTTCTTCCTTTCTGAGACAGAGTGTGAGCAGAAGGCTGAGGGTGGGGAGGGGCAGAGAGAGAGGAAGAATGAGAATCTTAAGCAGGCTCTGGTCTTGATATGAGGACCCTGAGATCATGACCTAAGCTGAAATCAAGAGTCAGATGTTTAACCAACTTAGCCACTCAGGTGCCCCTTTTTTTTCTGTCTCAACCAAAAATGATGGTCTATTTTCTTTATAATAAAGTTCTTCCATTTTTTATTTGCTTGTTATTAAAGTCAATTATTGTGCTGGAAGTTACCTCTCAGTCTCTAGTTAGCAAATCTAAAGTCATTTTATGGCTGTGTATAAGTGATATGGAATGATTTGAGCTTACATATAATTCACATAAATTTTTTTTAAAAATTGCCTTTCTATAGTTCCTTTCCATGCATGCATTTTGGAGGAACAAAACCTGGAGAATTGTTGTAACATTCAGCTACTTCACCACACCAAATGCAAAGGCACTTTGAAGGGGATGGAACAGTGAAATTTAGGAATTGAAAAAAAAAAAAAGTCCATTATGGCTAGAGCATAAAGTTGGAGAAGAAATTAAGGCCAAAAAAGCAGGCAAAGGGCTAGGTCATACCAGCTCATAAAGACTCTGGTAAGGACCATGAGCAAATTTGAGTTGAGAATCTTCAGAAAATTCGTGTAGGAGAATGAAACAGCTAAAATCTTAGGAGAAGAATTATGGTATGTAAACAAATAAAAATCAGGGATATATTGCTGAAGGAAACATCAGTTTGTCCTGCCATGATGGGGATATTGAAGGAATGAAACCTTGCTAATGGATACTTATTTTCATTAGAGTCTTTTACTTCATCTTGGTGTCTGTGTGCATTCTCCAGGACCACATAGCCTTTTATTCAGATATTGTGCAGGAACTGAGATCCCACCAATATGATTTGAATAGTGATAGTGATTTAAGAAAGTGAAATTGAATAAGATGAGGTTTTACAAACTCTGATTTCATTTTATGGGCATTATGGTAGAAAATATATATGGAAGAAAAATATATACTTTTTCTACTTCTGTCTCCAAGTAGGACTAATGCCTTCATTCTAATACCAGGAAATAGTTTACCAGTAAAAGTAATCAGAATTACTAGATTTGTCCTCAAAAATAAATTCATATTTAGCATAGCATGAGTTGTAAAGCTGTCTTTTTTCCCCCCACATTGGATCTAAGGCATAGCCATGCAATCTGTTTGCAGTAAAATAATTGTCCAAGCAAAAGACAAGACATGATGAACTTCGGTGCTTTCAAAATATTTGAATTTTAGTCTGAGTCTGTGTTATTTTGGTTAACTTATTTCTGTATCCAGATGATGTCTGGATAAAAGGCTATGTGGTCCTGGAGAATTAAGTATATTTGGGGAGCCTGGCTGGCTTAGTAGGGAGGACATGCAGCTCTCCATCCTGGGGTCCTGAATTCAGGCCCTGTGTTGGCATAAATATCACTTAAAAATTATAAAATAAGCAAATTAAATAAGTATTTTTCATTTTAAAAATGCACTTTACCAATCCTCTTTACTTTGAACATTAAAAAAGTTTTAATCAAAAAATTACTTTATTCTATATAGCTGTTAGTTGGTTCGTTATTATGGAAATCAGTTCCAAGGAAATTTGGTTTTATTTCTGATATCAACATATAGTATTTTGGTATTGCAATATAACTGCATGCAAATGAAATTTCCATGCATATTTTTATTATTGTCAAATTTTTAGTATTATTAAATTTACTGACGTTCTCACATAAAAGCTACATGATGAATTAAATTATATTGTAGTTTACAATATTAACTGCCATTTATTGAGCACATACTAATTATTAATTACATTAAGCTTTCATTCATTAATTTCTTTACCCCTTTATTCAACATGCTGAATGACCAACTATTTGTTAGTAATTACCTATAGTTGCTGGATAAATCAAAATAATAATGTCTCTGTTTTAACATTTTATTCTTTTATTTTTAAAATATTTTGTTCATTTATTTATTAGAGAGAAGAGAGAAAGAACAGTAGGATGGGCAGAGTGAGAGAATCTGAAGTCCACCACAGGGCTCGATCGTGACCAGAGCTAAAACAAAGAGTCAGTTGCTCAACTGACTGAGCCAACCCAGGTGCCCCATTTGAGCATTTTAGATCATCTTGGAAGATCAAAAGTTTATCACATCTCTTTACAACTAAATAAAACATTGCATAAACGTTAAAAGTGCTCAGAGGGACAGCTACAGACATTTCTAAAAACAAAACAAAGCAGGGATATCAGAATAGGCATTCCTCATTTAATTCTCAGAATGACTCAGTGAGCCTTATGTAGTTGACAAGTAATGAGCAAATATGTACTCCATTCTGATGGAAGTTCCTTTTGTAGATGCAATTATTATCAAATCTATTTCCTTAAGCCGCTTCTCAAAAACACTAGTGATAGCCATTTGAAGCTTGAGAATCAGAATTACATTGCCTTCCTTTAAGCTTATTATTTTCCAAAACAACTTAACTCCCAGAGTTAGCCACAGGGAAAGCAAGTACACTAAGACAAAAAATACTTCCCCCCCAAAAAATGCATCTGAAATCTTTTCACATTATCTTTTTAAATCTACCATGAATAAGGAAAACACAACAAATGGAACTGATTCTGTTTACCATGCTATCCCCTTGTTAAAAACAGGAACTAGAAGAATTATCTCCTTAGGAATCACTCAAGAAAACAGTAGGTTAATGTTGCAAATGTACAGTGTTCTTTGAAGAAATTTCCATGCTTCATCACCTGCTATCTGAGACACCATGAACACCAACTAACTGAAAATTGTTTGTATCTCATTTAGGTACTTATAAATCAGTTTGTATAACACTGTCTACTAGGCTAGCTGTGAACTCTAAGAGCTTCAGCGATTTTTCCTCCGTGCAGCTAGTTTCTCTAAACACCTGCCTCTGTACTTTATTCGGTTGAAATAAAAGGCATTTTGTTTTTAAGAAACTTCTTCATGGAATGGTAAAAAATGGATTTTTATCCCCCCAAATGTATTTTCAAATATATAAAACAAATGAACACACAGTTTTTTCCCCCATAACATTTTTCATATAGTATGGTTTCATGTATACAGTATTATTTCATATTGTAAGGTTTTCATATAGTATGATTTCTGATAATGAGACTCAGTCATGGCGAAAATCCACTCTAGACATCCAAATATAAGGTTTGAACACATCTCAAGGGGCAATGTTAGGTATGGGAAAGCATGGCCAGCTGAAAGCTTGCAGCAGGTGGAATCACCTAGTGAAACGTGGCATACAGTTAAATTTTTGAGGGATTTACTATGGCAGCTTTACCAAATGGAACTAAATGCAGGGTAGAGGTGGGCAGGCAGGATAAATCACAAGTAGTTGGTAGCAGTGAAACAAACTGGTAAGATGATGATGTGGCCAATTTAACTAAAAATGTCAGAGTCAAATTTAGGTCCTCGAAGATGGTATTCCAGGCTTAGTGCTTTGACAGAGCTTAAACAACCAAAAATCAGGGTTTTGGGGACAAGATTATTGAATTTAGGGACTGACTTTTTCTGAGTGCATTGGAGAAGGATCTTGTGAGACATTTCTAGTGGGTTCTACCCACCTTCCTAGGTTAAACTAAAAGTGATCTGGTTTTTATAGTTGTTAACTCTAGTAGCCACATTTGGGGAACTTTAACTTTCTTCCATGGTGCTGTAAATAAATCTGGAAGTTTTTGAAACAGAGTGCCTGAAGTTTATGTGTGATGGGTTCACACTGGTAGACATCAGTGGCACCATCAGTACTAAAAACTGAAAGTGACTGATTCAAGAAATATTTATTTAGTACCTTCAAAGTGCTAAATTCTAGGCACCAAAATTTTAGGTATGAAGTAGTAATAATGATAGACAAAGTGAATTCAGTTGACTTTCTAGTGGTAGACAGAAACTGACTCTTAGAAAAAGTACACAGTATCCTTGTGAAATATACCCACAGAAAACACCTTCACTTTTTCCTCTCAGTTACTTAGGTTTTAGGATCATTCAGAGTCAGGAAGGGGGGCAGATTAAGATGCTGCCATCACTGATCTCACCAAGTAAAAAGAGTAAGCAAGTGGGATCCATTTGAGCCCAGAAAAAGGCAATGATGTTGACAACTTGGAAAATTGTATCTATAGCACTAACATCTCAGAGCATGTTCATTAATTAGTTCATGTAATTAGTTCATGGCTCTATGTACAAACCCTTATTATAGCATTTGCCATGCCTGGTAATTATTTATTTACTTCAGTTTTCACTAGCTAACATGAACCTTTTGAAAGCAAAATTGAGTATCAGTCACATTTGTTTCTGATTCACAATTTCTTACTGAATGGATGAGTGGCTATATAGAGATTATTGTAACATGAGATAAGACAGGAAAAAACTAGAAGGCATACTGAAATATGTTGTGGCCAGTTATTCCTACATCAAACTACATTTACTAGCACAGGCATTCACATTCACTTTCAACATGGGCAGCTCTGATTCACAGGGTTGTAAATGGAAGACTTACGTGAAAGTCTTTCCATGGTTAAAATAAATTTGATGAACTTTGGTTTAAAACATCTTAACACAAATCATCTCTCTCTACCTGTTATGTGCCATCTAATACACATAATACACTACATACACACTAATAGTTCTTTGTTAATGTGCATATTGGATACTAAGAGAGATGCACAGTAATAGTTTTTTTTCCCACAAAATATCTGTGAAAGTGGCACTCATTTCAAAGAAAAATTTAAGAAGTGCCAACTTCTATGTTGAGGTCATTGTTATAATAGCAAAGATTTTGTGTATACCAATAGCTAATATATATTTAATGAATTAAAGCAATTTAAACTAAAATGAGATAATATTGTAGAAAATGTGTGAACCACCAGCAATTCTTCAAATTCAGTCATGTAGAGTTTTAAATAATAAAATTTATTTTATATCTACAAATATATATTAGAATATATATAGCATAATAGAATATCTATAGAATATCTATAGAATAGATATAGAATAATTAACATAATACACATATTACATAGAATTTATATATATATATTCTATATATACATATATTCTTCAACATCTACATTAAAGATCTATTGAATATGCTTATTTTTACTTGAATCTTTTGCAATCAATCCTGCTACTCTGCTTTGCACTTCTAAGAACAAATCTGGTTTCCCTAAAACAAAACAAAACAAAACAAAAAAATACAAACAAAATGTAAAAATGTTCCTCCAATCAGGAGTCATGTAGATAATTGCATGAATCATCTTTACAATTCATCATAAGTTATCACTCATTTGATGAGCCCAGTAATCTGGAAGGTTGAATTAAATAACTTACCCCAACTGAGTTAAAATTCAAATTGAGAATGGTAGAAGTCAGTAGTTGTGCAAGAGAATTCTTAAGCTTAAAAAAAATCTATTAAGTCAAAGAAATGTGCGTAAGAGTTTAAAAGAGCAGGACCTAATTGACATATGGCTGAAGCAGATAAATTACATGGAGCACACAGACATTAGAAATCTGGGGGATGTTGATCGTTAATGTGGCTATTAATGTGAAGAGGAGAGTAGTTAGTTGCATTATATAGACTTCTATAATCAATTATCCTATGTTTTATCTTCTCAGAAAAAAAGTCAAGGTGTAACTAAAACCTAAAAAGAACTAATCAAACCTACTCTTAATTTTTATGAGGGCAATTTACCAAGTCAAAGGAATCCCAAAATATACATTTATTCTATAGGAGTGAAGTTTTGAGTGATAAGGAGTAAGACTTGAGGAGTAGAATAACACGTGTGTTGTTTGAATCTCTTCTTTCAGTTCAGGGTCATAACTCTGGAAAGGGAAGAGGATGGGGACTGTGAGCAGCTGACTACATGAATGGTGTCAAGGAATAGATTATTGTTTATGGCACCAAAGAAATGGACTCTTAGGAAGGTCATACCCTATCTCAGATCATGGTTTCTCTAAACTTATGAGCCCTCAGTAAGGTACACTGTCCTAAGTATCTTTTTAGGAATAACTTGATTAATTCTTTTAACAATCCTGTAAAAAACTGTGTCTAAAGATCTCCTGTTTATTGATAAGTTAACTGAAGTTTATACAAATTATCTAAATTAATAAAACTCAAGAACAACGGGGTCAGAAAACAAACTCTGGCCTGTAACATAACTGCTTTCCTCCGAAGGATCAGAAGTATGCATTTGGCAGGTGACTTTCCACTTACATAAAATGGTTTTATTCATTCATGCATTCACTTTTTAAATTCATATTTATTTATTCATTTAACAAACACCCTGTGAGGTTCTCTGAACATGAGACTTTGCAGAAGATGGAGAGAGAAACATCAGTGGGAACGGTGTCCTGAAAGGCTTAGCTGAAAGGAAAAGATAAATTATTTAAATAAAAGGATAAACATGGACATCAATTTGGAATAATTGGATGACATAGACAGAGGTACAATTATGCTCAGTAATTATCAGGAAGAAACTAAAGAAAGAATAACAATGGAATTGATTTTGTGTCTCTGTATACCAGTATAATGAGTATATGTAACATAAAAAAAGGAACTTGAAATTCTAACAAATGTAGTTGAATATAATCCCACAGGCACCAATAAACATTATTTGAAGTACCTATTTTGATCCAGAGAAGTGAGTTGAAGGGGTGAAAAGACTTGACACTCTTCTTCTTTTTTTTTTTTTTTTAAATTTTATTTGACAGAGAGAGATCACAAGCAGACAGAGAGGCAGGCAGGGAGAGAGAGAGAGAGAGAGAGAGAGGGAGAGAGAAGCAGGCTTCTCGCTGAGCAGAGAGCCCGATGCGGGGCTCAATCCCAGGACCCTGAGATCATGACCTGAGCCGAAGGCAGTGGCTTAACCCACTGAGCCACCCAGGTGCCCCCAAGACTTGACACTCTTAAGGGACATACCCAAGTGGAAACTTAAGGGTCTAAATGGAAAAGCTTCCTGGTACATATTTATGTGAGAAAAAAAAGGAGGGACAGGTACAATGTTCTTGTATGTCTGCCATATGTTCTTAAGGCTGACTAATGTTATGGGTGAGGTTCTTTGATCTAAACTGTTTAAGAAAACACTGTTTAAGAAAACTCATGCATAAATAAAAGTTACATGTCTCTAACTCCATCACTAAATACACACTTTGTTTCTACCCTTTCCTTTCCTTTTTTTATAACCAAAACTCAAAGAAGAAAAATATGTATTCAATTAACTGTATATGTTTAGGTTACCATTCACCACCTAAAGTGTTAAACTTCTAATCTAAACATTCTTCTTAAATGACTCTTACTAAAGCAATAACGAAGGCCAAATTTCTGTTTCATCATCTTGGAACACTCTGAAGAACATTTCACATTTCTGACCCTTTGTTCCTTTGTTCTCAGCACCTTGCTCCATCTCTTAAGTTTCTCAGCCAATTTTTCTTATTGCATTTTTTGTGCCTCTTGCAGAACTGTTGGGGTTCTTCTAAGTATCCATTATTGGTCATTCTTTTGTGTCCCTCTTTTCTCCCATGTTTCATCTATCACTAAAACATTGATAAATTCCAAATGTGCATCTCCAGTTTATTACTTTCTTTTGAACTCCAAATCTATATATCTAGTTGGTTACTAAAACTGCCACTTAGAGAAGCTACAGGATTCAAAACTCAATACATTAAAATTTTACTATTACTATTCCTTTACTACCTCTTCAGATTTCTTCATTTTAGTTAAGGGCATCATCACCCTACTACAAAATCTTCACTGCCTTATCTTCAAAGTTTTAGTTAACTACCAACGTCTTGCTGTTAACAAACCCCTCAGTTTTGGTTCAAAATTGTATCTTCTAATATTGGTCATATGTCTTTCCATCACATATCTCAGGGCCCAGCTACATATAATTTATTGCTTATTGCCACCCATGTTGTTATAGACACAATGTTTTATGTTCACCCCAGTTAAAACCTTCTTTGACTCTCTCTGGAAGAGTTGGCAACTTTCACTAACATCCACTTTTTTTTTTTTTTTAAACTAATGTTTGTTGCTTTTATTTTGAAAGAAGTCAATGTAAATGCTGTTAGATTTCTATTGATTTCCAACAAAATCAATTTAGAAACAAAAGCAATACTAGAGATAAAATGGAACAACTTAAGTTTCTATTGGGCAAAAGGATATAAAATTTTTAAATTTGTATGTATTTCTTAAATTAACCTAACAAAGACAAAAATAATTACGGATCTAAAAGGAAAGAAAAAAAAACCCTCAAAATTATAGTGGGAGATTATAGCATTCATCTTCCAGCATGATTAACACATGTAATATAATTTATGTCTACAGAGCTGTGCACACAATTACAGAATATATATTGCTTTCAGACTCACACAGAACATTTGCAAAAGTTGACCAGTTGCTGGATTATAAAGCAAGTTTCAATACTTTGTAGGATTTATATTATGTAGCTTAAGTGCGTTGTGTACAAATTAATTTGAACTAGAAAATCTTCATATATTAGGAAAATCAAAATGCATGTTTTTGGAATACCTCTTGAGAAAAAAATTCGACTTGAAGACATTCACAAATGAATGAAAGTTAAAATGCTATGTAACAAAAGTAAAGCCAATGTTAGATGAAAGTGTATTTTAAGTACATGTATAAGAAAAGAATAAGGCAGAAAATCAGTTATAAACATCTGTCTCCAGGAGTTGGGAGAACATAATACATTTAACCCAAATACAGATGAAGAGGAGAAATAATGAAAATCAAGAGGTAATATAATGAAAAATATTACTATGTACATTGTACCAAACATACAATGGAGAGGATCAACAAACCAAAATTAGTTCTTTGAATAAACTGATAAAAGTGAGAGATATTGACGTAACTGACCAAGTTAAAAAAAATGAGAGGGGTCAAAAATAACTGTGAGTTGGAATAAAATGTCAAATCTTTATAAGTACTGAAGATATTAAAAAGACACTGAGAAGCTGTTCAAAAAAATTGGAATTTTGAATGCAGTAAATTTTTAGTAAAACACAATTTAAAACTGACAAGAGAAAGAAGACAATCTAAATAATCTTATGCTTATTAAGGAAATGTAAAGAATAATAAAAAACCTGTAAACTAAAACTCTTAGTATAGAAAGAATCTTTCTTAATATGATAAAGTGTATCTTCCTAACACCCATAACAAATACTGGACTTAGTAGTAAAATTTTCCCCTTGAGATCAAGAAATGGATGCCCAGGGCGCCTGGGTGGCTCAGTGGGTTAAAGCCTCTGCCTGCAGCTCAGGTCATGATCTCAGGGTCCTGGGATCGAGTCCCGCATCGGGCTCTCTGCTCTGCAGAGCAGGGAGCCTGCTTCCTCCTTCTCTCTCTCTCTCTCTCTCTCTGCCTGCCTCTCTGCCTACTTGTGATCTCTGTCTGTCAAATAAATAAATAAAATCTTAAAAAAAAAAAAAAAAGAAATGGATGCCCAGTATCACCTCTTCTAGTCCTGGTAGTCCTAGGAAGTGCAAAAATGCAAAATATAGACAGATGTGCATGTCTACATGTCTGTGTGCCTACATGCAAACATGCATGCATACATATAAACACATTTTTAAAGTTCAAGGATTTCAAAAAAACATATGAAACATATTATTTGTATTTGATGTGAGAGTACAGCTAGGGAATTAGAAATAAGATACAGATAAATTGTCAATTTTAATGTATAATTCTACCAAGGTTACTCAATATCAGGTCAACTAAAATCAATTGCATTTCTATATACAAATGATAAATAACAAATAAAAGTGCTACATCTAATAAAATAAAAATATCAAATAGATAAAACCAGTAAAGTGAAATTGTAATGAATTCTGATTTTTGACACATTTAAAATATTGAAACTTAAAGTGTTTAATGTATCTCTTCATTTTAAATACTTTTCAATTACTTTAATGTTATAGGCAATATTAACTAAAATTTAGCAAAAGTAAAAAAACAAAGAAATAAAAGTAAAGACCCTTGGTCGGTGGGAATGCAAACTGGTGGAGTAACTCCTGAAAACAGTATGGAGTTTCCTTAAAAAGTTAAAAATAAAACTACCCTATGATCCAGCGATTGCACTACTAGATATGTACCCAAAAAACACAAAAAGACTAATTTAGAGGGAGACATGCACCCTGATGTTTATAGCAGCATTATCTACAATAGCCAAATTATGGAAACAGCCCAAGTGTCCAGTGACAGAAGAATGGATAAAGAAGATGTGATACAAAGATACAGATGTAGTGAAAAGAAGGGCCATCTGTACCCCAATGTTCATAACAGTGATGGCCACAGTCGCCAAAATGAAAAGAACCAAGATGCCCTTCAACGGACTAATGGGTAGGGAAGATACAGTCCATATATACAATGGAGTATTATGCCTCCATCAGAAAGGTTGAATACCCAAATTTTGTATCATCATGGATGAGACTGGAGGAGATTATGCTGAGTGAAATATGTCAAGCAGAGAGAGTCAAGTATCATATGGTTTCACTTACTTGTGGAGCATAAGGAATAACACAGAGAATACGGGAAGATGGAGAGGAAACCGAGGAGGGGGAGATGAGCCATGAGAGACTATGGACTCTGAGAAACAAACTGAAAGGTTTTGGAAGGGAGAACGGTCGGGGTTGGGTGAGTCTGGTCGTGGGTACTATGGAGGGCATGTATTGCACGGAGCACTGGGTGTGGTGCATAAACAATGAATTTTGAAACACTGAAAAAATAAATAAATAAATAAATAAAAATCTTAAAGAATGAAATCTTGCCATTTGCAATGATGTGATTGGAGCTAGAGAGTATTACGCTAAACAAAATAAATCAGAGAAGGACAAATACCATATGATTTTACTCATAAAAGTAAAAATAAAGAATTAATGTCCATGGGGCACCTGGGTTGCTCAGTTGGTAAAGCTTCTGTCTTCAGCTCAGGTCATTATTTCGGGGCCTTGGGAAGGAGTCCTACAGCAGGCTCTCTGCTCTGCAGGGGAGTCTTCTCCCTCTCACTCAGCCCCTGCTTGTGTGCTCTCTCTCTCATTCACTCTTTCTCACTCAAATAAATAAATAAATAAAAATTTCTTTTAAAAAAAGAATTAATGACCAGAATTTAAAGAGTAGTGAGAATGTAACAATAAAAAGACAAGCAGTCCAATTGAAAAGTGAACAAAGGATTTGAATAGTCCTTTCTCCAAAGTTCTACAAATAGTGACCACATAAAAAAAGTACTCAACATCAACATCATTAGTCATTAGGGAAAAGCAAATCATAACTGCAGTGAGATAGCACCACTGTCTATAATTATAATGTCTATAATGTCACTGTCTATAATGGCCATAATTTGTTTTTTAGTGGAAAATAAATAGTGTTGAAAAGTATATGGAGAAATCATAATCCTCATATATTGCTGGTAAGAATGTAAAATGGTGTACTCACTGTGGAAAGTAATTTGACAGTTTCTCAAACAGTTAATCATAAAATTACCATATGGCCCAAAAATTCCACTCCTAAATAGGAGTCCCAAGAGGACTGAAAACATTTTTACACAATAACTTGTACATAAATGTTTATAATAGCATTGCTCATAACAGCCAGAAAGTGAAAACAGCCAAACTATCCCTCTGTTAATGAATGAATAATAAAATATGCCATAGTCCTTCCATGGAATATTACTAAGCGATAAAAAGGTAAGGAATGCTGTATGTGCCACAACATAGCTGGTCTTTGAAAACATTATGCTAATTGAAATAAGCTACACAAAAATGTCTGCATAATTCCATTTCTATGAAATATTCAAAATAGTCATATCCCTGGATATAGATTAGAAGCTGCCTGGAAAGGAGGATAAAGGAGAACTAGGATTGGTTATTGATAGGGTTTCCTTTTGAGATGCTGGAAATGTTCTAGATTTAGTGGTGATGCTTTTATAACACTGTGAACGTACCATAAACCACTAAATTGTACAATTTAAAATGGTGAATTTCATGTAATGTTAATTATATTTAAAAAGCTTAATAAACTCTTAACGAATGGTAGAAGACACTTCCTATCAGATGCCGAGGTATATTACAAAGTTACATTATGTGAGATGGTGTGATGTAGACAAATAGTCAAATGCAATACATTGACATCTAGAACAAAGCCAACCATCTATGGGCACTTAACTTATGCAAAACTAGCATTGTAGAGCAGTAAGAAAAGTTAAGATATTTTCAATAAATTTTGTTGAATCAATTTGTAAAATGATGAAATTGTTCCCCAACTCACAAAAAACCCATTAATTTCAAATATATTTTTTTAATTATATATGAGACACGGAAGGATGATAACATAACAAAACTTTTAGGAGAATGTAGAGAATAAACAGGACACAAAATAAATAAAAATAGATTATTAAATTTGACTGTAGTAAAATTAAGAATTAATGTTCAACAAAAGTCACAACTAGTAAATAGAAGTTTGAGCCATGAGAGGGAAATGTATTTTCACCACATGTAACCAGCAAAGGGCTCATAAGTAGAAGACAAAAAACACTTCTACAAATTAATATGGAGAAGACAACCCACAGAAAATGGAGAGAAAATTGAAAATATTTGCTTAGTATATATAAACAAACACATATGTACATACATGACTAATACATGAAAATACACTAAAACTCAATAATCAAGGAAATGTAAAATTATATTCTACACAGTAAACTAATGACTAAAATCAAGCAGAATACCCATTTTCGGGTGAATGTGTGAAACAATAGCAACTCTCATACATTATTTGGCAAAATTTTCTAAAGTAGAACATATGCACATTTTATGACATAGTAATTTACTCCTATGAAATATCCAACATATACACATGTTTTAAAAGGATGCTCATAGAATTACTGTAATTACTAAATAATTTGTAATTACTAAAGAATTCATAATTACTAAAGAATAAAAAGAAACAATCTTTTTATCTGCCAAAGGAGGATTGAGCATATAGATGGTGTAATATCTGTCCAATGGAATATTACAGAGTAATGCAAATTAATGACAGCTACAAGGTGCAAGAATTTCACAAGTGTGGTGCTAAGGGAAAGAAACTAGACATAGAAGAAAATGTAGTGTTTAATTCCAATTATATAAAATTCAAAGCTAAGGCAAAATAAAACTACAGAATGATCAAAAACTCTGGAAACATTAAGTAGCAATATGTATTATATATATACATATTATATATATATAATATATATAATATGTATATATAATACATAATTTATTGATACATAATACATAATTTATTGTATATATATGTATATATATAATACATAATTTATTGAGATGACAATACACAATGCATTCAAGGACATGACATGATCTGTTCAAAGAGCCAGCCCTCTCTGGCAATGCAGAATCCATATATCCTGCAAACGAAGGCTGAACACGTGGTGTCCATGCTGCACTTCCACAAATCCCCACATATACATCTGTGTTGTCTCAGATGGTTTGTATTTTCACTTGAACCTGTGCTTTAACATAACCCACAGGAAATAATCAAGTGGGTTCAAACCGTGTGTGTGTGTGTATGCTGTGTACATACACAATGTGTATGTATTTGTGTGTATGCTGTATGTATAAGTATGTGATTATATATTAGGCATATATGCTGTGTGTATGTCTGCGTATATATGTGTGTAAAGATATTCACACTGTAACCAAAGGCTGGGGACAACTGGTGTCAGCCATGTTCTTGTTCTTTGTGTGGTGATTACAAAAGTGTTTACTTTCTGATAATCTATTGAGCTTTATACATTAGTACTTTTGCAAATTTCTTGTGTGGTTTTCAAATGACAACAAATAAGTGGCTTAAAATATGGAAAGGAATGAAAATTGGCTTTTAGGCTTGGGAATAAGATCCTAGAACAGAGGCTTCTAGAATACAGTATCCACTTTACACCGGTGAAGACATGCTAAGGAATTCAAGGAACTCTGTCATGAGACAACAGAGTGGAATTATTTGCTCCTCCTAAGTGAAGTGTTAGTCCTCTCAACTGATTCTAGGTGCTAGAGAAGGAATTTTTAATAAATTCATTCTGGGTCATTTGTTACCAGTTAGTGATCCAGCATTATAGATATAATTCTGACCGGAGAACCTAATATAAATGCTCTGAGAATAAGGGGGAAGTCACTTACCCATATGCACACAAAACCCTAGACATAGTGTCAATTCTTTTTCTCCATATATTATATTTTCCATTCTTTTTCAAAGGAAGATATGTGTTTCAACACTTGTACAAAACGTAATTTCAAACTTGATTCCCAAGTCAGAAAGAAAAGGCGATCATCAAATGTTTTAAAAAAACTTTATTTTATAATAAAATGGTTAGAAGTTCAATATTTCTGCTCAAACACAGAGAACGGCAGGCATATTTACAAAAGGCCTCACAATGTTTGCCATTGCCTTTACACAAGACAACATTTATAAAACCTCTGCATCCCATGGCAGGTGCTGGGTCTTCTCTTGGGGATTTCTGGTGTTCAGATATTGTCTTTCATTTGAACTTCAAAAACCTTTAAAAAATAGAAGCTGCGTTTCAATATAATTTGAAAATTAAAACTCTTTTATTTTTATCATTGTAATATCTTCCATGGATTTACTTTTCAAAAATGAATCAAAGCCCAAACTAATTGCTGTCTGATAGCTAGCAAAGGCAGAAAAATTGGAAAAGCTTTTAAAAATGAAGCTTTGGTTTGCCTCACCCACAGGAAAATTGAATGCAAGTAATAAATAGAGAATTTCAAGTATGTTTAATAATGATATTCCCCTCTTCCTTTGAGAACTTAAAGAATAAAACTGAATAACTGCTATGGTCAACTGGATAATTGGAAATCTGATTTTAGGAGCAAGACTGCTTTTTTTCTTTTCTTTTCTTTGTTTTAATGGCATAATAAGATTTCAAAGAAACACATTAATTTAAGTGAAAACATTTTTTCACCTATGAAACTGGTTTTCTAAAGTATTCTCATCAGTCTGTAATACTTGTGATGATTTTGTAGAATTATAAAATTTTATTGCATGTATTTTTTAAAGAAAACTAAAATATCCCCCCTTATTATTTTTATTAGGCTTGGATTCCTAGGATCATCTGGTGACTTCAAGAATCTGGTAAGGCACTTTTTTAAATGTAGCATTATCAATATTTTTGTTTTATTTGCCACAAATCTTTAGAGAATTTTTGTTTTTGTTTTGCTTTTTTTCCCCCCCTCTCTTAGTCTTAATCCATTTTCTTAATTCCCCCTCATTTCCATCATCTGTAGCTGAATCTCAGAAGGCCAATTGAAGTTCAGTTACATCTTAGTGCATTTAGAATGATTGGATAAATCCAGATACTACTTCCAGATTCAACTTCATGGGTCAGGAAATCATTCCAAGGAGTGGTAGCATTTGTTCCTTAAGGAAATAAAACTCACCGTAGAATCTGAGATAATAGGATCGTTCAGGTAAAAGGTAGAAAGTATTAATTAGAAAATTTTTCTTTTAATATCAAATGCAACAGTTGCATCTTGGATAAAAACCATGGGGTCTGAATATGATGACTGGATTATAATTTTTGTTGTTGTTGCTACAATGTTGGTATTAAGGTTTAAAGAGTATAAAACTAGAAACATACTGAAGGCACTGCTCTTTTCACATGGAAACTTTTAAATTTCTTATGGCATTTGCTTGGTACATAGACATGGGAAAGAGAAATTGTTTAATTAAAAAGCTGAGATGTTAAGGTAGGAGTTTTTCTATTGCAACCTAATCCTAACCCTAAAATGAATAAATCTTAAAATCTACCCAGTCTTTTTATTTTTCTCCAGATATTATTGAAAGTTTGACAACATTCAAATTAATATGTTGGGATCCTATTATGTTCTGAATCTCTGCAAGATTATAAAACATTTTCTCTCCTATTCTCTTATTTAATTTTCTAAAAAAAATAATCTAGCTTGGATTTTTATTTTTGTGCAGACTGGGAGTCCCACATTTTTTTTTTAATTTCTAGAGTCACTTTTCTATAATACCCAGCTGAGTATAATATGAAATTCCATCTTGACAGATTGCAAGAGTACTGCCTTAAACACCATTCTATATTAATAACTGGTTGTTGCTTGGATAGAATGGGAGGGTGGTTAGAGTTGAGCACATCTTTTTGTTGTGCATTACCTCTTGCTCCCAAATGTTTTCCATGGTTTCTCAATTAGTACCTTCAGGCCATCTTCTCATGACTTTTCTATGCAACTTCAAACTATCCCAGTCTATACCTTCTGCCAAACAGTAACAGAGTAAACTGTCATATTTAAAAACTATTACTGAAGACTTAGTTTAAGCTAACAGAATTACAGCACAAAAAAGGGAAACTTAAACTTGTATCAGGTCCTACTGCTGCTGAAACCACTGGGTATGCATTCCCAAAGGGGATGGCATTCTTACTTTTTTCCTCAGCACCAACATCAAATGTATTGTGCAGGTCCACATCCCTTCCAGCAGAATCCTCTTTGGTGTTCCTTATATTTGAGTCAGGCCATTTAAGTGTAGAATAGATTAATGTTATAATGGTCTGCCAGCATTTTACCCAGCCTACAAAGAAGACCAATTGCTCTTTATCATGCAGACTTTTCCTAGGTATGAGTAGGATATTGCATTACCTTCGGTTAAAGCTATATTGAACTTGCTCCCAAACAACTCTAGGTTACATATTTAGCCATAAATAGGAGTAACAGAAACTTGAAGGTCGTATTTTTCCTTAGCAGTTTGTACAACTCCTGATTACATTTTCAGCCACTAGTTATTCTCAGGATGAGAACCCTTCAGTACTTTGTGGGAATGGGAAGCTTCACTTAAGCATTTTTTGGGAAGGAAGAGAGACCTGTGGATCTTACAGACAGCAGAAATTTCATGTCCACATGTCCAGCATTATAATTTTCAGAGTTCCTGTATTTTTTTCTAACCCTAAACCTTTTCTTATTCATATTAGTGGAACTTCTTCCTGTAATTATCCTTTATCTTAATTCCACTTTCTTTCCTCATTTAAATTGTCAGTGTGTTCTTCCCAATTCTGATTATCACAGTTCATTATCTTTTGGGTTTTCTTTCATCTTGTAATTCATCTCATTTCTAATCCATGTCTCACAAAATAGAGAGATGATTCATTCTAAAAGAACACTTTCAAGACTTATATATCTCACTGTGTTTCTTGTAAGGTTTTTGTTGTTGTTGTTGGGGGTTTTTTTGTGTATTTTTTTCCCCCTAATCTGCTGTGTAAGATATAATGGAGTCCCACCACACTTATTCAAAGCAATCTTCCTTGCTGACAAACCAGGAAACTCAAAGCTGGTCACATTGCTCAGTTCCTTCCTCTCTCATCCCCCATTGTCACTATTTCTGCTTCTGTGAACAGAGTGATCTTCCGATCTACTCACATACCTGCTTTCTATTCATCCCTCAGTGTGTAGTTGAACTCCCATTTTCTCCTGGGAGTCTTCATTTTTAAAAAATATTGTAATTTGATCTTCCCTCCCTAACTCTTTATTTTCAGGATCACAAATTTCAGCACTTTACCTTATCATGTCACATGCTCTAAGGTTCTTTTGTTATGTATTTTCTACTCAGCAATTTTGCAAGCTTTTAAATGAGGTAACAATGTCGTTTTGTATTGTTTACTATGGCTTACATAACATATTTCTCTGTGTTTCATAGTTTTTGAAGAAATATTTTCAGTTGACTAACTTGTTTTGTCTCACCTATACTTATAAAGACCAAATCCAGAATTAATTTCTATAATTGTTTGCTTCTAACCAATTAGGACTTTCAAAGAAAAGTGATATGAACATGGAAGACAATAATAGTATTACCTGAAACAAATTCTGCATTATATGATTCATTCTAGGAAATTCTTTTTAGAGTAAAATTCAAAGAAAAGAAAATAAGTATAAAATTTAAATCAGAATAGTACTGAAAAATAAATGATAATAAACAAGGTGTTACAAAGTAAATAGATAAAAATATACTCTATTCAATTATGATAACTCTCAAACTAAAAAAGTAACATTTACTCTGGAACTAAGTGCCAGCAATAAAAATTCACTTTAATATAGCAGAGCTAACATTTCCTACATTGAAGATGAAAATATTTACAGGAAATCATATTGTAACATTTTTTCCACTTATATAAGATAATGTGTTTAATTCTTACAATTCACTGAATTTTGTATCTGTGTGTGCAATTGCAGCAATCTGTTCCAATTCATAAATTTTATTTCCTGCACCTGGAGTTTGGACCTTTTAAGAGGTCAGAATAATAACATATGCACAATTATGTATGGTTGAAGGGAATTCATATTTTTAAGCAGTCATTGTATATCAGGTGTTAGGCTAGTTGCTTTTTTTGTGTAGTCTCATGTCAACCTTCTAATCATACTTTGAGTCATACGTTTTGGCCAGCATTTTAGAGCTAGAATACTAAGGATTAGAGAGGTTAATTATTTCACATGTAATTACTTAGTAAATTAAGATACTGAGATTTCAGTTTATGCCTAGCACTCCAAAGACTCCAGTGAGATGCCTTCCCAAAGAAAACTTACCCCAGTAAGCTTTTAATAAAACCTAATTCTACATTGGTTTTATTGGAGTAATAACCCTGAAAGTTGATACATAAGTGGTTAAAAAGAGATTTATTCTTTGTACTTAGAAAGTTATTTGAGAAGATGAAAGCTTGCTTATTTTAATTCCAAGGCGGAAAAATCGTTAGAGTGTGCCCAAATTGTGTGTGTGTGCCTGTGTGTGTATATCTTTTATGTCATATGTATATATCTTATATATCTTTTATGTCATATATGTCTAGCTATATCTCTCATATATATGATGTACAGATATGTGATAGAAATATTCATGTATATACCTGTGTCATTAATAACAAAAGCAGAATCTATGGAAACCCACATAATCTTTCTGTGTTTGGACAATGGTGATTAATGTATACTTTATTCTCTCATTCATGTTCTCAGGTTTTAAGGCAAATTTTATGTAAATTTGTTCATCCTGAATTTTTTTTTTAACAGTATTACAGGCAACCTGCAAATTGCTTGCATTAGTCGTGGAATTTCTTTGAAGTAATATAAATTATTCAACTGGAGTACTGCATCTTCCAGGAATTGAGTGCTAGCCTTGATATAGAGGGTTTAAAAATATTTTGGGGGCTCATGCTGCAGTATCTTGATATTGTTAAGTAACCCCACCCCTTGAAAATTAAATGTCTGGTATTAACATATTGTGTGTTTTGTGAGTTTCTTAGGTTGTATGTGAACACTGAAGGGAACAAACCACACACATATGTCTACTCATAGGTTTGAATTAGTATATCAAGATAGTCTGTTAATTTTAAAGCAATATACTGTTACTGAAACTGTTTACTGTTAGTATGCTATCCTGATGTGAATTTTCATGAAGTGAGCATAAATCCTATGGTCAGAGACCAAAGGAAGGATTCATAGTCACAGAAATTCATTTCTCCATGCATCTCTTCACAGTTTGTAGATTAACTTACTTATGCAAACAGTCTGATAAAGGTTAGGTGATAGAAAAACAGTACGACATGACCCTGACTTCAGAGAATATCGTTTTATGTGTTCTATATAATTGTGCTGCTTTTACTTTTTTTTTTTTTGAAACCTGGCATTGTTTAAAATTCCGAGCTTTATTTTAGATCTTGCATTGTCTCCCTTTACCTTCCTGAGATAGCAGATTATTGGAACCATGAGGATAGTGTGAGAAATGTTGCTAGTGCACATCAGTATCTGGGTTTCCTTTCACTGTTGAGCCTGAAGGAGATTATATTCCACCTTCCAGTTTGGTGGGGTCATGGGGTTACTTCTATCTAGGGAAAAATGGGAATGTGCTTTTCTATCCTCTCTGCCTCTGCACAAGAGGTATCAACTTGAAATAATGGGACTATAAGAGTAAGTCATCCTGAATTCTTGACTCACTGATGAAAGACAGCTGCTGTGGCAAATCCTTCAATTACACAGCCAGCTGAGAAGATTAGGAAGTGTTATTTTGTCTTAAACTACTGAGGACATTTTGATGTGTTTTGGGTTTTTTGTTTTTGTTTTGTTTTTTATTTGGTTTCGTTATAGCAACAAGTCTGCCGAAACTAATCAAGTTGTTCTGGGAAAATGGGAATTGTAGTGTTTGGGAATTTGTAGTGTAGTTCTAAAATATGGAGTCCGTTTCCAAAGGTATATTTTGACAATGTTTTTTTACTTTAAAGTAGTTCTCTCCTATCACCAAGTAATCTTTGCTTGGCAAAAGGTAAAAACAGGCCCCCAAATAATTGTCTTAGGAAAATGTGTACCAAAATATTTGATGAAAATCAGCTATTATTTCCTTAACAAATATCTTTAGATGAACCAGACATGAAGTAGGGGAAAATACAGACAGAATTAGATTAACTGATCTTGAAATGGTACGTGTTCAGTTGAAGAATGATCAAATTTCTTGTAATGATACTTTTGGTTCTTTAATCTTATCTGGCATTAGGGATAGATCATATAAATTTTTTTTTTAACTTAAAAAGATTCTCCATGTCTTAGAGGG
This sequence comes from Mustela erminea, assembly GCF_009829155.1. NCBI lineage: Eukaryota > Metazoa > Chordata > Mammalia > Carnivora > Mustelidae > Mustela > Mustela erminea. The sequence goes on from NC_045625.1 coordinate 58,581,325, forward strand.
TTTCACTGAGGTGTGACACTCAGAGTAATCTATATTCAGCTCTTTAATTTTTGGAATGACCTAAAACAACACCTTCTCTTGTGTCTTATTCTTTTTTTTTTACCTTTTGTAGTTGAAGTCTCCATATGCTTTCTCATTTTTACTTTTCAAGAGATGTACTCATTTAAATGCCACCAACATGCCCTCCAGCAACATTTCTACAACAACTAATTAATTAAACATAACCCCTTTTCTTCACACACAGGACTGGAGATCAAAAATAATTGTATACAATTATCTGGAACAGAAAGAATTTAAATGCACTACTATGGAAGGGAGCACAACAAATTATGCCTCTTGAAGTATTCCATGCCAATCATTAATAGCCTCTAAAATAGTTGTAGGACATCAAAATTTACCTCTATAATATTTATTCAACTCTTAAGAATCAGAGTTACTACATCTGGAATTCAGTCTGACTGGTATTACATCCTTTCAACAATTTCTATTAACCTTGTGTCTGCTTGTTCCTCTCACTTAATTTCACCTCAGGATGGAGTTCAGGAGACCTTTGTAAGGCAGTACATTCCATTTTTTGGGAGACTATTAGTTTTTAAACATATTTCTTCAGCACTCAGCAAATTTATTTCATATTAGTAGTTAGCTCCTCAGAGTGGCATAAGACTCATAGACTTGTGAAAACACCCCTTAGTTGGACTATTCTAGAGTCAATTATCAGTTGAAAGTTAGCTTATCTACTTTCCAGCCACTCTATATGACATAGACTATTAATAAATGCTTTTATGAAAACAATTTAAACAAGGATTCTAATAAATATACTGGCATTATCTTCTCTATATTAGTACTAGTAGATTAAAAGAATATTTTGTGGCTAATGAAGCACAAGTGTACACAAGCATATGTCCCCCTGCTTGATTTTTTGCCCACTGTCCTAAGTAAGTCAGGCAGTACTTCTCCGGGCATTCACCAAAACAAAAATACTACCCTAATGCTTTTAAAAAATAGATATAGATATATATTTTAAAATTTCATGTTTATTTTTCTCTGTGTTCACATGTTATTTTCTCTATTTGGAGTACTCAAAACACTGGACTTTTGTTCATATATGACATAATAAATATGTCATACCATATGTCATACCAGGGATGGTCAATTATTTGTAGCCAATGCCCTGTCAACTTCTCATTTCCCTCCCTTTGTTTGTGAGAGAGATGCTAAGACAATCATTTCCACTTTGTTCCAGCCTGAAAACCAGTCTTGTGATATAAACTGTAGTATTAGAAAAGATACTTTGAAGAAGTTCCCATAAACATATTGAGGCATATGAAATGGTCTTTGCATGTGTCATTGCTATTTTCTAGCTGTTGTTGAATTGGTTTTATCGTTAGTGGGAGATATATGGTAGGAAATATCTTTCATAATTTTAGAAATAGAAAAGGAACAGGAAAACATGAAAAAATAATAAAAGAGATTGAAGAAAGGAAACATTATAAAATATGTTTAATTTTTCCCAAAAAATGTAAGCATAGAGTTTTATTACTGACAGTATATGCTTTTGCTTATCATGTAAATATTGACCACTGTCAAATAAATACATTTTCCCTGTTCTATTGTTACATTGACATAGAATGCACTACTTTGTCTATATTTCACTGTTTCAAATTAGACAAATTACTCCTCAAATATATATATATATATTATTTATTCATTTAAATATTCTTTCTACCAAATAATATGGCCCCATTAATAATAAATTGAAAGCAGTATCCCCTGGTGTCTGGGTGGCTTGTCAATTAAGCATCTTCCTTTGATTCATGTCATGTTCCCAGGGTTCTGGGATCAAGCCCTAAGTTGGGTTCCCTGCTCAGTGAGGAGCCTGCTTCTCCCTCTGCCTCTTCCCTCTGCTCACATTGTCTCTCTCTTTCTCTCTCAAAAAAATAAATAAAATCTTTAAAAAAAAGAAAATAAAACAGTTTCCCCAAATGACCACTAATTTTCAGTCACGTATGAGGTCATACATATGCATTTGTGTTTTTGACATGTATATTGTTTCCTTTTTGCCAAAACCAACAAAATTGATTTAAGTTGCATTTGATCTTTTTAAATATGCGTTTTATTAAGTAAAATTTTACAACAGACCATGTAGACAATTACAATTATTTTTTTTAAATGCTTAAAGACTATCAGCATTTTGCTGTAGATATTGAGCAATAGGAAGGGAGAAGCTGGGTGGACTTTAAGGGAATGGGGCTATACAAACTGGCATAAATATGGTGGCATTTACATTGTCCTGCTGATGGCTACCTACTCCAGAATTAGAATCCCACTTCAACCTCTATCCTTGCTTCTGAGATATCCATCATAACCTGGACACGTGTCGTGGTTCCTATATGTGGAATGCACTGGTTTGGTACATATGTGTGAAAATGGCAGTGTTTTCACATGGACCTCTGAGTGAGGATGTTTTTGGTTTAAGATTAAATGGATAAAACCAAGGAGATTTCTGGGAAAGATCATGTTAGAAGATTAATTCTGGAATAATGTTTTCTTGGTATTATATGACGCAACAATGTTCTGTTAAATAGATGTACAAGTGGTCCATAAACCATAGTGTAGGATTTCTTTTTCTAAAATAAAACTCTAATAAGTCAAATAAATCATGTTTCCTATTTAGGCAGCTATATTGTTGCTATTATATTTAAAACACTGGATTGGCTGGGTTCTAGCTTTAATTTTGTATGGTTCTCCTGAAGTCATCTGTTTTTTTAATCTTCTGCTAAGAAAGACTTAGCATAGTACTCCTTCCATTTTTGTTATTTTCAAAACTAAACTTAAAAGATCTTTGTTGAAATGGCCACAAAAGTAATCTAAACAAAATTAGTGAGTTTTATATATTCTTACTTTGAAAAATAAGCTCATTAAAAAGTTTATTATTTACTCATTTGACTATTAAAGTACTTAATGTTATATAGAATTACAAATTTGTGGCTGCAGCCACTCTGGAAAACAGCATGGAGGTTCCTCAAAATGTTGAAAATAGAACTGCCCTATGACCCAGCAATTGCACTATTGGGTATTTACCCTAAAGATACAAACGTAGTGATCCAAAGGGGCACGTGCACCCGAATGTTTATAGCAGCAATGTCCACAATAGCCAAACTATGGAAAGAACCTAGATGTCCATCAACAGATGAATGGATCAAGAAGATGTGGTATATATACACAATGGAATACTATGCAGCCATCAAAAGAAATGAAATCTTGCCATTTGCGACAACATGGATGGAACTAGAGCGTATCATGCTTAGCAAAATAAGTCAAGCAGAGAAAGACAACTATCATATGATCTCCCTGATATGAGGAAGTGGTGATGCAACATGGGGGCTTAAGTGGGTAGGAGAAGAATAAATGAAACAAGATGGGATTGGGAGGGAGACAAACCATAAGTGACTCTTAATCTCACAAAACAAACTGAGGGTTGCTGGGGGGAGGGGGTTTGGGAGAAGGGCGTGGGATTATAGACATTGGGGAGGGTATGTGCTTTGGTGAGTGCTGTGAAGTGTGTAAACCTGGTGATTCACAGACCTGTAACCCTGGGGATAAAAACATATGTTTATAAAAAATAAAAAATTAAAAAAAAAAAGAAACAATACACACACACACACACACACAAAAAAAAAAAAAGAATTACAAATTTGTGAAGATTACTGTCCAGAACAGTCTTCAGCCTTTCAATTCTGTTTCACATCTGTTTGGAGTACAGTTTTAAAAATATGTTTCTTTTCATACTGAGGTGAAAGAGCTCATTTTTATAAATGAAAACATTCTCTTAATATTGTGATGCATACTTCTTTCTATCTATATAGCCAGAATTTGTGTCGAGATTCTTTTTGAAGTTGGGGATTTACATGGATTTAATTATGGAATATTCTATCTTTTTAGCTTTATCAGAAACAGGTGTTTGTCTTTGATTCTACAAATGAACCAAAACTGTCCATTCATTCTTTTCTTTGTCTAGAATATATTTCTCATGTTTTACTTTACAGCTCCAACCAGACCATTAATATGAATTTTTATCATTAATGCTATGAAATTATAGAGGCAACATTAGTAATATGTCATATGTACAAGGATTTAGAAGTCAAATAATCAGCATAAATCAATTCAATAAACATATAAAGAGTTTTTACTTTGCATCAAACAGTGTCAAATTCAAGGGATTTACAGTTGAAAAATATACTGCCTTCCTTCAAACAATCCATATTGTAGTATGGAAAACAACCCATATATTATTATGCAGTAAAATGTGTGCACACCCATAGAAGAATATAATCAAAACATCCCATTTTAGCTCTAAAGAAGCTAAAGTTCAGAGACAAATAATTAGCCCAAAGTCAAACAGGTATTAGGATGAAGATTCAGAATAAACTCAAGGTGTTCTTATTTCTTTCTTCTCTGTTGATCTGTAACTAAGTATAGTAGAAAATGAATTAGCATTGCCTATACTTTCTTCTTCTTTCTCTTAGAAGTGGCACACACACACACACACACACACTCACACACAAACGTGCGCGCATCACAGCCATATTGTATACATACCAACAATAAAAATGACTACATACTAAATACTCCTAATCCTGCATTATGTTTAATTCATCCCCCATTACCACTACATCACCATTGTTTAGAAAGGATTTATTTATTTATTTGATAGAGAGAGAGAGCAGGGGGAGGGGATGAGGGAGAGAGAAAGAATCTGAGGCCAACTCCCCACAGAGTGTGGGCGATGACGAGGGGCTCGATCTCAAGATCTTGAGACCATATCCTTCACTGAAATCAAGAGTCAAAAGACTAACCCAACTGAGTGATCAAGGTGCCCCAACACACCACCATTTTTATGTGATGCTAAGGGGAGGAAATTAACATATATTGAGCATCTATCTACCCTGCTAGATGACATCTATTAAACTCAACAGTCACATTGTTGCCCGAAAGTGTGTACTTTTAGATCTCACTGTCCACCCCCATCACCCTCACCTGGAAGACTTGGAAGACTTCTTACAACTATTAGCTTCACTCATTCTTTAGGTCTTTAATCTCCTCAGATTTCTCAAATTCATCTTTAACTACATGCTTCCTCCCCAGTACCACATAAAGCACTTAGTAAACAATATTACAGTCTATCATAGTATACTTCCAAGTTTTTCTAATATTAATAATATTTACTGAAAATAATTTTATATAATCTGCATGCCCTTGAAAAAATTTTTAATTGAGGTATAATTGGTGTAACATTATATGAGTTTAAGGTGTATAATAATATTGCATTTGTATACATAATAAAGTGATCACCACAGTAAGTCTAATTAACATCTTTCACCATACATAGTTAGAAATTTTTTCCTTTGATGAGAACTTTTATGATTTATTCTCAGTGATTTTACAATATGCAATACAGTATTAACTATAGTCATCATGCTATATATAATATTTCTGTGGTTTATTTTATAACTGGAAGTTTGTATCTTTTGACTTCCTTCACCTGTTTCACTACCCGTGCCCCACCTCTAGCAACCATCAGTGTATTCTCTGTATCTATGAACGCAGGTTTTTTTTTTTTTTTGAAGATTACATATATGAATGAGATCATTGGTCTTTTTTCTCTGTCTGACTTATTTTCCTTAGCACAATACCTGCAAGATCTATCCATTTTCTTGCAAATCACAAGGTTGCCTCTTTTTTTGGCCGAATAGTATTCCATTTTATATATATACACCGCATTTTCCTCCATTCATTGATGGACACTTACGTTGTTCATATATCTTGACTTTTGTAAAAAAAAAAAAATTGCTGTTATCCACTAAGGAAGGGCACAGGTATTTCTTCAACATATGTTTTCATTTTTTAGATAAATAACCAGAAGTGGAATTGCTTGATTATATAGTATTTCACATGGTAGTTCTTGTTTTTAAATTTTTGAGGAAATTCCATAATGGCTGTGCCAATTTATATTCTCACCACCAGTGCACACATGTTCCCTTTTCTCCACAGCTTTGCCAACACCTAATATTTCTTATCTTTTTTAGTAATAGCCATTTTAACAGGTAGAGAGTGATATCTCATTGTGGTTTTGATTTGCATTTCCCTGATGATTAGTCATGTTGAGAACTTTCTCATTTACCTTTTCCATCTGTATGTCATCTTTAGAAAACTGTCGATTCAGTTTCTTGGCTAAATTTTAAATTGAGTTGTTTTGCCATTAAGTTGTATAAATTCTTTATATAATTTAGATATTAGCCATTATCAGGTATATGATTTATAATTATTTTCTCTCACTTGGTGGATTATTTCACCATGCAAAAGCTTTTTAGTTTCATAAAATGTTATCTATATACTTTTGCTTTTGGTGTCAAATCCAAAATTTGTCACCATGACTATGTCAAGGAGTTTACCACCTGTTTTCTTCCAGGGATTTTATGGTTGTACATTTGAGTCTTCAATCCATTTTGAACACATGATGCAATGTAGCAGTACAGTTTTATTTTTTTACATGTGGCTGTTGGATTTTCCCAAACCATTTAATGGTGCTTTTAAGAGACACTATTCCTCCATAGCATATACTTGGCTCCTTTGTTGTAAATTAAGTGACCATATATATGCTAGAGTTTATTTCTGGTTTATTTATACTGTTCCATTGATCTATGTGTCTTTTTTTTATGTGAATATCAAACTGTTTTCATTACTACAGATTTGTAATACAGTTTGAAATCAGGTAGTGTGATGCCTCCAGCTTTGCCCTTTGACTTAAGGTTGCTTTACTATTTTGGGTTTTTTGTGGCACCATACAAATTTTAGGATTGTTTGTTCTATTTCTATGGAAAATGTCATTAGAATTTTGATAAGGATTGCATTGAATCTGTAGATTGCTCTGGGTGGTATGGACTTTCTAACAGTGTTAACTCTTCTAGTCAATGAACACAAAATATTTTTCCGGGTACTTGTGTTGTCTTCAATTTCTTTCATCAATGTCTTACAGTTTTTAGTTTACAAGTCATTCACCTCTGTTAAATTTATTCTTAAGTATTTTATTCTCTTTAATGACATTGTAAATGATATTGTTTTCTTAATGTCTTTTCTGAGAGTTGATTATTAGTGTATACAAATGCAACTGATTTTGCATATTGATATTGTATCCTGCAACCTCACTAAATTCATTGATCAGTTTGAACAGTTTTTTGGTGGTCTTTAGGGGTTTCTATAATAGATGTCATTGGCAAATAGTGACAATTTCATTTCTTTTCTGTGCTGGATGCCTTTTATTTCTTTTTCTTGTCTAATTTCTCTGGCTAGGACTTCAATGTTGAATAACAGTGTCAAGAGTGGGCATCTTGTCTTTTCCTGATCTTAGAGGAAAAGCTTTCAGCTTTCACCCATGGGTATGAGGATAACAGCAGCCTTGTAATATATGTTTTAATATGTAGAGTACATTCTCTCTATAAGATCTCTCTTTGTTGAGAGATCTTATCATAAGTGGGTGTTGAATTTTGTAAAATGCTTTTTCTTCATCTATTGAGGGGATTATATGATTTTTATCCTTCATTTTGTATGTGCTATATCATTTTGATTGATTTACAAATGTTGAACCATCCTTGCATACCCACTTGATCAGACTATATGATCCCTTTGGTGTACTCAGTTTGTTAATATTTTCTAGAGGATTTTGCATTTATGTTCATGAGAGATACTGGACCATAATTTTCTTTTCTTGTGGCATCTTTGTCTGGTTTTGGTATCAATTTCATGCTGATCTCATAAAATGAGTTTGTATGCATTCCTTTTTCTTCTAATTTTGGAAGGGTTTACGTTGTTTTACTATTAAATCTCTTGAATATTTGGTAAAATTCACCAGTGAAGTGTTCTAGTCTTAGATTTCTGTTTGTTGGGAGTTTTTGATTACTGATTCAATCCCCTTACTTGTAATTGGTCTAGTCATATTTTCTGTTTCTTCATGACTCAGTCTTAGTAGGTTGAAGATTTGAGGGAATTTATCCATTGCTTCCAGGTTGTCAAGCAAATTGATGCTCAATTGCTCATAATAGTCTCTTTTAAACCTTTGCATTTTTGAGATATCAGTTGTAGCATCTCCTCTTTAATTTCTGATTTTATTTATTTAAATCCCCTCTCTTTCTTGGTAAGTCTAACTAAATGTTTGCTAATTTTGTTTACCTTTTCATAGAAGCAACTCTTAATTTCATTGATATTTTCCATTGATTTTTTAGTGATTATTTCATTTATTTTCCATTCTTTGTTATTTCCTTTCTTCTACTAACTTTGGGCTCTGTTTGTTTTTCTTTACCCATTTCCTTGAAATGTAAAGTTACATTTTTTATTTGAGTTATCTTGTTTCTTGAGGTAGGCACTTACTGCTATGAACTTAGAACTGCTTTTGCTGTATCCCATAGATTTGTTAAGTTGCAATCTTATTTTTATTTGTCTCAAGATATTTTTGGATTTCTCTATTGATTTCTTCTTTAAACCCCTGTTTAGTAGCCTGTTGTTTGACCTCCACATATTTGTGAATTTTCTGGTTTTCCTCTAGTAATTGATTTCTAGTTTCATACCATTATGGTAGGAAAAAACACTTGATACAATTTTCATCTTAAATTAGTGTCCTAACATATGTGTGTCCTAACATATGGCATATTTTGGAGAAGTTCTTGAGAGCAATGTATATTCTGTTAACTATATATACATATATATCTATACATATATATGTATGATATGTGTATGTGTGTGTGTGTACTCCTTCTGGTCTGATGAATCGTTTAAGGCTCGTGCTTCATTACTGATTATCTGAATGATCTATCCCTTTAGATAGGAAACAAGATATTAAATATCTTAAAGATATTGATAGAAAACAAGATATTAAAGTCCCCCATTATTATTATATTGCTGTCTATTTTACCATTTACATTTGTTAATATTTGCTTTATATGTTTAGTTGCCCTTACAAAAAAATATTTTTATAGGAATGGATCTCAAAAAGTAGGGTTGCTGGAAAGAGGTCATGTACAATTTTAGACTTTAAAAGGTATAATCTGTGTGTGTTTGTGAATTTTTCACATTTCTTGACCATTTTCAATAGAATTTTTATAAAATTCTAAATTATATAAAATTTTATAAAATTCTTACTGAGTTATAAAAGCTCTTGTATGTTAAAATATATTTAAAAATATGTGAAAATTTATGTCTTATTTTTCAATGCATTTATAATGTGTCTTGCCACTCAGAATTTTCATGTAGTTGAATTTACCAACTGTTTCCTTTTTGGTTTTTAGTTTTCATATCATGTTTAAAAGACTTTCAAAATTCTATACTAACTCATTATATTCTCTTTTGGTATTTTTAGAGTGTTTATTTATTTCAATTTTATTTTGCATTAATCTAAATTAGTTTTGCTGCAAAGCATGCCAAAAAATATAGCTTTACTTTTTTGGCAAAGAAGTAGCTAATGGTCTCAATTCCATTACTGAGCAATCAATATTTCACTCACTGATTTAAACTAATGAAGTAGTATTCTTATTGTCATTAGAATTTCCATTTTTAAAATATTCATATGCCAAAATATGTTTCATGCCTATAATAAGAACTCTTAAAGTTATCTTACATTTGCCCAGAATTGTATGGCTCTGGACAGAAGCCAAGTCAATCCTTGCAACATTTAGTCTGATTTTGCAATAACATTTAGTATTGTAATGGTTTAGCAGAGCAGTTTTTCATATTACTATGCAAAAATATATTAACTCAATAATATTCTCTGAAAAGGTTGTTATGAGACAAAATATACTGTACCCCTCTAGTAAGAGTAGCAGTCTTATCAATTAGGGTAAAAAAGGTAACTTCATCCTAACATTTGAAAGGAAGCTCCAGTGCGGTAAATCTGTAATCCTTATTTTTATATTTATCAACTTGTACTCAGTATTTTTTTGTTCAAATGGAGCACCTGTTTAAAAGATATATTTGTCATATTATGACATGATGTATCTGCAAACACTACTTCAGACACAAGACATTCTATTTTGAATGTGAAACTTAGACAAGTAAAAGTTCAACTTGACTAGTGGCTAGAAGTTGGAAGCGTAATCTACATTCTAGGAAATACTTTTTGAGTGTCCCAGCTCTTACAATGTAGAGACATAAGTTCAGAGAAGAAATCCCCTGATTAATGAGGAAGTCTATGAAACTAAGTTTCGCAAAAGCTCCAGTTTATAAAAATGGAGACAAATGACCATAATTTAGTGAAATCTTGCAACATCCTACTGAAGATGTGTTCTTCTAATATTCTTTTCCTGTATTTCTCTCTGTCCCTGTGATGAAAACAGCATGAATGTACCTTGGCAAGGTGGTAGCTTTAACAAGCCCACTGTGGCACCTCTGTTGCCTCTGCCATGGGCGGCTTTTCCTCTCATAGTTATATTACTTGTCCTGCTGTCCTTAAATTCACAGCTGCTGGCTCTGTCAGTAAAGAATCCCAGTCCAACACAAACTTTCACAGTAGCTCCCAGGGAAGCAGAAAATACCACAATACCACTTTATGGGATAGAGTGTCTTATCAATGGTTTGTGAAGCAGAATTCCTGAAGACTATATAGAATGTAAGAGAAATGTATTCTTTGTCTATGGGAAACCTGCCACTAAAAAATAATTTTAAAACAAAGAAAAAAAAAACCCCAGCATGAATAGAATAGTTTATATAGTACCCTCATCTCTCTAGAAATAGTGTTTTAGGAAACTCTGCACTTATTTTTCTAAGGTGACCAAAGGGCCAGCTCAATTTTAGTTCTTCTGTTATGCCTTAAAATGTCAAAATTTTTTTTAAAAATGTCAAAAATTAATCTCTCCTGCACTTAAATAACCATTAATATATGGTTTAGATGCTGCACTTTGCACTGGTATAATCTCCTGTTAATAATTTTTGCCTGGTTGCTTATGATACTCCTCCACTCTGTAAATAACCAAGGATAGCAGTTTGACTCACATTTCTTTATGTCTTTCATAATGGGTAGCATGAGTCTAGAGATCTAAAAGGACCAGTGACATTTTGGTTCATCTTATCTCATTATTCCTGACTAATCAGAACTATGATCTCCTTTCCTTACCCTAAATTTTCTTGGTGTTTGATTCTGTCCCATTTCAGTAACACACAGGAAGAATTTACATCTTTAAAGCTTTGTTCTTAGACAAAAAATAAATAAAAAGAATATAATAGATGCTTTATCTCTAATATTGTCTGGCAGAAATAAGCTGCACTTCTTAAGTACCAAATGTGAACATCAGTGTAATGGATCATTTATCAAGTAGAAAAATCTTGCCCATTTACAACTACTTTATTTAAAAGTTTGTGCATGGCTTAGTGAGTGATGACCATTAGGATTATTTTTCAGGGACCTGAGCAAGTCAAGTTGGACAAGAAGATTAGTAGTTAATCTAGCAAATAGATATTTCATTAACGTATTGTGTATTCCTGGTCCATCGCAGACTTCATCTTTTCAGTTCTTTGTGTCACTACAGCAATCACACAAAATTGTATGAAAAACAATAAACACTATAAAACAATGTTGTGTAGATTTTCAGAGTTAAATTAAGTAATAGACTATTTTAATGCATTTTTAATCTTCTTTTGTTACGTTACAGGGTTTCAAGTGCTCAGATGGAGTAGAACATTTACTTTATTCTGGGACCAGCTGGATAAACTAAACTAGAAAAAAAAAAAGTCAGCCTAATTCATATAATAATCCACTGCAGTGTCTGATGGATACATATATGTTTAAAAAAATGGTGATGCATCACAGAATAGGTGTGTTATCTAGCAGAGATTTGCTGTCAACCATTCCCATGGTTTGGGATGCCTTTTTTGACAAGCTGAGGAAGGAACCTTTTCTCATGGGGTAGTATTTCTCTTTCCCTGAGGGTTTAATTTGTTTTTGACTGAAAAAGAACATTGTGCTTTTGGCAGTGTGCAAATTAAAAATATTAATGAACTGAAGTAAAAAGTAAATTTTTTTATTATTATTAAATCGCAACCAAAGTTTATGTTCATATCTCAGACTTGTCAGCCTGTCACTGTTTCCCTAGGCTCAAGCAATAGGGGAGAAAATCTGATGAATTTTATTTCTTCGGGCTTACGGTTATTGCTTATTTCTTTTAGAAATAGGAAATGCTGTTATTTCCTTTTTCAGTCCAGATGGCTACTATTTTCATGCTCACTAATAAAAGAAATCAGAAGTAAGTGAGGAAAAATATTTCTTATGGTTATTTTATTATTATTATTATTTTGTATTTGGCTTCAAATGACACAGAAACTCAAAATTAAGTTCTGCAGGTTAAAATCAATGAAAAGCTTGTTTGGTTTTTGTTTTGCTAAGCTGGTGCAAGACCTCAAATCACTAATGTTGGATTGAATCCTAAAAGAAAAATCATGTACATTCATGCATCAAAATGACAGTATTTGTGCCAAGGGAAATGTTACTGGTTTATTTTCCCATTGAACAACTTTGTGTATATTTGGTTACAGCCGTTTAGCTTGGAAACCATGACATGGCTCTGAAGCAGACCTGTCTAATTATTTAGGTTATGTGAGTTCATTTCACTTGTAACTCACATTAAGAAAACTGTTTGAATAGATCAAGGTTCCTCAACCTCCACACTACTGACATTTAAGGCTGTCAAGTGGATTATGGGAAATTTAGCAGCATCCCTGGCTTCTAACTACTGCATGCAGGACTAACCCACCAGTAATGGCAAGAAAAAGACTCTCTAGACATTGTGACTGTCACATGGATCCGAAAACACACTTTGTTGAGAACTACTAGAATAAAATAGCTATAACACTGATAGAAATCCTTTATTCTCAGTATGGTATCAATTAATATCTCTTTATAGATATCAACCAATGTCTATGTATCAACTAATCTATATCTATATCTACCTATCAATATGTGTTCTGCTTGGTATCAAACTATGATAATAACTTATGGACAACTTTCTGAACATTCTCAGACTAAAAATGATGTAGTGTTGCTTAATCTAAAAGAAAGATTTCAAAATAAAACAAGATTCAGTTGAAATTTCTTCTTGGTAAATAAAACTTTTCAGTTCTCTTATAAGATTTTTAAAATTAACTATCAAAACAATAAAAAAAAGTCTTATTAGAATTGACAATACAAAATCTTTTAATGAAGTCAGAATGATCTGAAATGAAACAAACCTTTAAATTCACTCTGAGTAGCTTCCCAACACATAATTAGAAATCAAGTACTTGGAATAAAGCTGCTGAAGTTTCTGTCTTTATATTTACTAAGAATCAAAATAGATTATTTTGTAGGCCTAAATCTTTAGTAACTTTCTTAATTATACTTCCCATTATTATTATCCACTGGGGTCTGGAAACAGCTAACGACTTAAATTTTAGAATTCTATGTTTTTGCCCTCCTTCTGTTACTAATTATTTAAATGAGCTAAAGTACTTAACCTTCTTTGAGCTTTAGCTTTCATGAGGAAAAAAATGGAGTAATATGCTCTTCTACTTATTTTACACCTTTGTGTCAAAAATTAAAAAAAAAAACAAAGATTAGATAAGACATTAAGCTATAAACCCTAAAGTATATTAGCTATACTGATAAATTCAGCTCATTATGATAGATATGCTACATAGGAAAGTGGTATTCATAGTAATGACACTAGAGAACTGTTCTAGACTCTTTGACAAACAGGTAACAGAATCCAGCCTGAAAAAACTGATGTTTGTTGAATGTGATCAAAAGAATTGTTTTCTACTGAATTATAGTGCCTCTAGATTAGCAATTTCATAAATATTCACATAAGCCTATGTAAAATGCAGAAAAATAATAGTCTATTAATTGGATCTAGTAATTAGATTTTTGAAGAAAGAATATTAATACATACATTAACATGGAGAAATCAACCTATGTAGACCACATTTTTCTAAATCTCCAAAGTCTGATTACATGACTGCTGCTATATAAATTGTGATTACTTCTTAGGGCAGTAATACAAAGCAAACAGTACTTTTCTTTTTGACCCTTTAAAGTTTGTTTAAACTTTGCCTTCTGCTAAACAGAGATGATCTGCTACATTACCCAGATACTGCTTTTCCCTTTTAGAACAGGCAAACGTGAAATGTACTACTTAATAAAGCAGATGCAAGGTTTTGTAGTATGTATTAAGATAGATTGCTTATGTGAAATGGAAGTGGATACCATAAATCAAGATAGCTCATTATACATTTCTTGTTTTATAGTAATTTATCAGTTTATTTTTAGTTTTTTTTTTGTTGTTCAGATCTACGGTTCCTAGCTGAGGGGCGGCCTCCTTGTAAAATTTGTTTACACATATGCCTTTACTACAACAAAAAAGTGAAGAAATAATATCTTGCCATTGCAGATGTATGACAGCAATTATTGAGAAAGTTGGAGAAAATCATACTAAATTGATGACCTCCTAACAATGGCATTTTGATATTTTGTAAATAATGAGGGAAAATGTTTCGATATAAATAATACCACAAGAATCCAGAAAGTCGTAAGAAAATAAGATGTATTTCTGAATAAACATCTTTTCTTAATACTGTTCTGTTTTAGTATTTGAACCTCTGTGAAACCATGTGTTCTTGCCATACAACTTTTTTTTTTCCTTTTACATTCACAGCAATGTTGGCCAATTATGGTCATGTGCTATAACCAACAAGGCTTTTTTTTTTGTTTTTAATTTTTTCAGTGTTCCAGGATTCATTGTTTATACATTGCACCCAGTGCTCCATGCAATATGTGCCCTCCTTAATACCCACCACCAGGCTCACCCAACCCTTACTCCCCTCCCCTCCAAAACTCTGTTTGTTTCTAACAGTCCACAGTCTCTCATGGTTTGTCTCCCCCTCCAATTTCCCCCAAATCACTTCTTTCCATCTCCCAATGTCCTCCATGTTATTCCTTATGCTCCACAAGTAAGTGAAACCATATGATAATTGACTTTTCCTGCTTGACTTAGTTCACTCAGCATAATTTCCTCCAGTCCCGTCCATGTTGATACAAAAGTTGGATATTCATCCTTTCTGATGGAGGCATAATACTCCATTGTATATATGGACCATGTCTTCTTTATCCATTGCTGTATAACTTCTGTGCAAATTTATTCAGAATAAAAAAAATTTATAAGGTTTAAATTTTTTGACATTTATTCACTCATGAAATTGGTAAGACTACAGATGTCAAAAAAATATAATTATTGCCCTCAAGAGGCTCCTGGTATAATTGATGTTATACAATGTGGGGAGTCCAAAGAAGATCTAGGATTGGCAAAATGAAGGAAATAATTCATTTTAATGAAATCATAATTTTAAGAGTTATATTTTTTCATTAATTTACAATAAGATTTCTACTACATAGGAATCAGAAAGTTGTTTTCTCAGTAATATCCTGAATTAGTTTTTTTTTACAAATCTAGGTATTATGCAAATTTCCATCAAATTGTTAAGTGAATTTATACAAGTAATGGTTATTTGAAGGCAGCTTTTTCCCTTCCCTCAACCTAGATGACCTCTACCAGCCAAAGTAGAAGAGAAGAGAATTGTGACTAAAAGGAGACTGCCCAGGTAAACAGAAAGAGTAAATACATATCTGAATGGATCAGCCAGAGATATCCTAAAATTAATAAAATTAATAAAGAGAGAAATCCAATAATTATAGAACTTTCTAGGTGGTTTCTCCAGAAATCCAATATACTATTTTGACTATCACAAACCCAATAAATAACCTTAAAGTAGGCAGAAATTATAGCTAAAACAAACACTATAGTTCCTCTCAGTAGTGTTCCAGGTTCTTATAGAGAAACCTCTCTGGGTGTCATTTGGTTTCCTTGTTCTTACTGTTGAACACATTTTTATATGCTTAGTCATATTGTTTTCTCTCATATCACTAGTTAAAATGCATTAAAGACTGAGCAAAAGAATTCTGCAGGTAAGTATGTGTCCCGGAGAGGTAAAAACTGGCAATGAGAGTGAAAATGAGAGAGAATCTCATAAGCATAAGGAATTTTAAAGCATAGCTATGGGGAGCCTTGATTGCGTGGACATAAACTCTAGATTTCAGTAGTTCTTTCCATAGCAGATTGCACCCCAGTGGAATAGTGAAACTGCTAGCACATCATCAAAAATAAGATTAACTTAGAGTGGAGAAGGGAGTTGGGGGAAATTGGAAGGGGAGGTGAACCATGAGAGACTATGGACTCTGAAAAACAATCTGAGGGTTTTGAAGGGATGGGGGGTGGGAGGTTGGGGTACCAGGTGGTGGGTATTATAGAGGGCACGGATTGCATGGAGCACTGGGTGTGGTGCAAAAATAATGAATACTGTTATGCTGGAAATAAAAAAAATAATAATAATAATAATAAAACCGGAAACAAACTAAAAAAAAAAAATAAGATTAATTTGTACTATGTGCCTGTAAAAGAGAAAAATTAAACATTTAGCATATTTTATGAAAATTATACTTTAAAGGAAAAAACTTACTTTTTTGATAATTCATATGTGAAACTCTCTTTTTTCCAGGATGATTTCAGAAAAATGTTGGTTGTTTAGTTATTTTAGAAACAGCTTAATGGATAATTTGAACAATAATATTGCTATTTTAATTAGTATGGCAGCATTATTTAGAAATGACTTAGCTACACCAATTCGATTGCACATCAAATGCCATTTTCTATCAAAACAAGCATTCTCAACAATTTTTCCTAAATTGGTTTCTATTAGAAATGGATTGAAAATAAAGTAGATAATGTCTTATCCATGACATAATGATTTGCATCTGGGAAGAAAGTCTTTTGTTCTTTTAGTTTTAATTTTTTTTTTTTTTAAGAGTTTGAGGAAGAGGACAAAGAGAGAGGGGGAAAGAGGGAATCTTAAGCAGACTCCATGCCCAGTGCAGAGCCCAATGCGGGGCTCAATCTCACAACCCTGAGATCATGACCTGAGCCAAAATAAAGAATCCAATACTTAACCAACTGAGCCACGCAGGCTCCCCAAAAGGCTTTTTTACGTTAGATTTTTCTCTGACAGAATATTTGGATACACACTGAGTTTTTAAGTGTTAGTAAATGTATGATGATGTGAAAGGCTATTGTAGGTAATGATTTAATACAACTTTCACCTATTTTGGTATTTGATAATCCATGTTATAAAACATTATAAGAAATAAGTCAGTGTATACATGAGGCTTGATCAATTGTCAGTGAAATATTTTGGAATAATCAAAATCATTTGGAAAGTTTTTATCCAAAACATAATACATGAATATTAATTAAAAAGAGATAACAAAAGGAACAATTTGTTGTTTTTCATGCCGGGTTTGCACATTTCCCCAGATTAGTGAGTAATTCAAAACATACTGCATGGTAATCAGAGTTAACTGTAACACAAGTGGTAGTTTCATAATAACAAGTAGCTGTCATTTATGCAATCTCCATGTGCTGCTAATTGTGCTATGTGTTTTACATAGGTTATTGGAATTAATCTTCACATGGACTTCACAAGGAGATATTAGTATACTCATTTTGTAATTGAGGAAAGCATTGTTCAAAGAGATTAAGTAGTTGGCCTGAGAGCTGGGCAAACCATGGTCTATTGCGCTTTGAAGCCTAGTGCACTCTCCACGAAGTGAGGTTCCCTCTCTGTTTTATCTGACATCACTGGCAGAAAGCCCATATACTTTTAAATCATCAAGTCAATATGAGGCTCTATATCTTAGAGTCAGATTTTTGAAGAATGGACAAGCTGATAAAAATTATTTAATTGAAAAATCATTCTACAAAAGTAAAAAATAAATTTTCGTTGATCTTTTAATACATTAAAAGTACATGTACTTTAATGTATTTTATGTAGTACATACATAAATGTATGTACTACAAAACTAGTTAAAGTAGTTAACTTTTAATATTATAAGTAGGTATATTTCTCTTAAAATGTTTTAGTGTACAATACTTTTTTAACTAAGATTATTATAGTTTAATCCTCATGCACTATCATTAATATTTTATTATGAGCTTCTAAGACCATGGAGAGCAAAGACCTCAAGTGTTTGAGAAAGCAGTTTCTATTTTAGATAGTAGGAGTTATCTTATTCTTGGTAAATGTAAAATAAAATATAAAAACACTTTGCTTTATTAATACCACTTGAGAGTGTTTCAATATAAGAATTTAATTTTTTATCTTGGTACAATCATATTTCAAAATATTGGATTTCAGACTGTGATACTTTCTTAGCTTAATTCTACCTCTAATTAAACTAATCATAGTGGAAAATGTAGGTCTACATTTCAAAATTCTTCTCAAATCCTAATTCATTTATAGTAATTCAGCACAAAACCACCAGCATGAGAATGGAGAAACCATTATGAAATATTACCTGTCATATGCAATTCTGTGAATGTTTACTGAATAGTACTTGACCTAAAATGCAACCAAGTATATAAGATGAATTTCTAGCTCCACGAGAAGTGCCCTGTGTAGCATTAAAAATTGCTCACATTTATTCCATTAAATAAAGAAAAAAAAAGAAAGAGTGAAAGAGATGGCCTATATTAAACATGAAGCTTGAGGGATCCCAATTCATTTATCTATTGCTATTTAACAAAGTACCTTGAAACGTAGTGTCTGATAACAACAACAATTTTACTTTATCTTATAAATTTGGGGGTCAAGAATCTCGACAGGGCTTAGTTGGGAGATTCTTCTGTTTCATGTGGCATCAACAGATGCCACTCTGTGATATTAGGTAGACAATGACTGACCTGGGATGTACAAGATGGTTTCACTGTGTCTGGTGCTTTCATGGGTATGACTGGTGAGCTGGAATTAGCAGTGTCTGTCAACAAGAAAACCTTCATGTAGAATTTCTGTCAGAGAGTCAGGTTTCTTGCATGGTGGAACAAGGCTTCCGAAGAAAGCAATCCAAGAAATCCAAGCAGAAGCTGCAAGAATTCTTATGTACTAGCTTTGGAAGTTCTAGAATATCATTTTGACTTCCTTATTTTGTACAAATGTGTCACTGATTCTAGTCCACATTCAATATGAGAGGAATTCTACTGAACCTTTCAACTGGAAAATCATCAATAAATTTGTGGCTACCTTTCTTACATCATCCACGGGGCATCTCACACCAGATTGTCTCCCATTGTTTTCTTTTTCTCTTTTGATTTTCTTTAGCTATAGATTCAGAGCACATAACAGAATATATAAGGTAGATTCAAATGTCTTTTTTTAATCTGACTATGATTAAACAAAGACAAAGAAGTAGGATTTTTTTTCTTTTTCTTTTTCTTTTTTTGCAAACTGCAAGAAACCAGAATGCTCTTTGATGATCTGAGTCATAGCTCCTAATCTGTTAGAATGTATAACGATGCCCCACACTTGATTTGGAAAAGATCCAGCAAAGGCAGGCTTGCAGTATAATGTCCAGGTAATTGAAACTTACATTTTAAAAGTTGTCTGGTTTGGGGCACCTGGATGGTGCCATCGGTTAATTGTCTGGCTCTGGGTTTCTTTGCAGGTTGTGAGCCTCACGTCAGGCCCCACACTCAGCCTGGAGACTCCTTGAGATTCTCACTCTAACCCTTCTGCTCATGCACTCTCTCTTGCTCCCTCTCTAAAATAAATAAATAAAAATTTTAAAACCAACAAATAAAAAATTCATCTGGTTTTAGTAACCTTGCAGAACCATTTAATAAAAACTAAAATTAGGGACGCTTGGGTGGCTCAGTTGGTTGGGCGGCTGCCTTCGGCTCAGGTCATGATCCCAGGGTCCTGGGATCGAGTCCTGCATTGGGCTCCTTGCTTGGCAGGGAGCCTGCTTCTCCCTCTTCCTCTGCCTGCCTCTTTATCTGCCTGTGCTCGCTCGCTCTCGCTCCCTCTGTCTCTGACAAATAAATAAATAAAATCTTTAAAAAAAAAAAATCTAAAATTAGGGGGCGCCTGGGTGGCTCAGTGAGTTAAGGCCTCTGCCTTTGGCTCAGGTCATGATCCCAGGGTCCTGGGATCGAGCCCCGCATCGGGCTCTCTGCTCAGCAGGGGGCCTGCTTTCCCCTCTCTCTCTCTGCCTGCCTCTCTGCCTGCTTGTGATCTCTCTGTCAAATAAATAAAATTTAAAAAAAAATCTAAAAAAAAACCTAAAATTAGTCAAGTAATTATTTTTCTTTTTTCTTTCTTTTTTTTTTTAAGATTTTATTTATTTATTTGACAGAGAGAAATCACAATTAGATGGAGAGGCAGGCAGAGAGAGAGAGAGAGAGAGGGAAGCAGGCTCCCTGCTGAACAGAGAGCTTGATGCGGGACTCGATCCCAGGACCCTGAGATCATGACCTGAGCCGAAGGCAGGGGCTTAACCCACTGAGCCACCCAGGCGCTCCAAGTAATTATTTTTCAATACAAAGTCCTGCATTCTATAGTTTTGTAATATTGCTTTGAAATGTGATACCAAATTTTTTTTGTAACTTACTTTATCTCTTAAGACTATTTTACTGTGTTTTTAATCTTCCTGATTTCTAAAAAAAAAATGTGTCAGTTCTAGGCAAAAAAGATCACTTATTAACCAACACATTTTTTTTCAAACAGACCGACTATACTTTATATAATCAATAGCCACATATATGCAAATAATAATATTTGCTTGATATTTTAAGTTAATGTTTCTCATAATTTAACATGCATATTAATTGCCTGAAGGTATGTTTTAAATGCAGATTATATGTCAGTACATCTGGGGTGGAACCTAAGTTTCTGCATTTCTAACAAGCTGTTGGATGATGCTAATCCTTTTGATAAATGAACCACACTTAGCATCCCAAGGTTTTAAGTGATAAAATGATGTTGAGACAAAAAGTTGTAGGATTTATAACAATTTGAATTTGGATGATATAATACATTCTTTTTAAAAAGAGGATAGTATTAGGTTGACTTTACAGTATATATCCAAATTGAGTTGGAGACTGAGTTCCTGCCATTCTTGTCTCCTTGCCCCTCTCACTTTCTTCTTGTAAATATTACAAGAAGCTAGCAACTAAGTGTTCTAATTAATGTCACCTAGACTCTTCCCTTCTTCATACCTCCACTCCTGTAGTTAATCAGTTACTACCACTTCCAAGTAAGCTGTTTTTTCTACTTCCCCTCTATATGATGAGCATTCTGCTTCAAGAACATATTTATCTGAAAATTCTTGTTCTCTCCCCCCCTTTTTTTTTACTAGTCTTCTCCAAAAAATGGCTTGAATTTACTAACTCTACTTTCTTCTCTCCATTAAGTCTTCACCTGGAGTCTGTTCGCTGGAGCTCCACTTCAGCCTATGTACTGAAATTATTTTCTCTGATGTTGGCTAATAAAAACCTCCACCCATCAAAGGTTTGATGTTTCCTGAGGGTGCCTGGGTGACTCAGTTGATTAAGCACTGACTTTTGGTTTTGGTTCAGGACATTATCTCAGAGTCAGGAAATGCGGCCGGATATTGGGCTCCCTGATCAGCACGAGTCTGTTTTGGGATTCTCTCTCCCTCTTCCTCTGCCCACTCCCACTCGTGTTGTCACTCTCCAAAATAAAGTCTTTTTTCAATAAAAAGGTGAGAGTTTTCTTAATCTTTTTGGCATTTTTGGAACATCTGATCCAGAAACAGCCCACTGTGAAATTCCGTGCTTCTTTGGGTCCGTGGTACTGTATTTTGATGAGCTTTCTCCATCTTCAATTTATACACTCCTCTTTTGTTACCAACTCACTAAATATAGACATGACAAAAGTGCTCTTTTTTGATTACCCTCTCATTTATATACTGTCTCCCAAAATGAATTCATTTTTTTTGTTTTTTTGTTTACTGAGATATAATTGATTTATAACATTATATTAGTTTCAGGTGTTAGAACATAATGATTAAATATTTATAATGTGAAATGATCACCACAAGTCTATTTAATATTTGTCACCACACACAGTTATGTTTTTTTCTTGTGATGAGAACTTTTAAGTTCTACCTTCTTAGCAACTTTTAAATTTATAAAACTGTATCAATAACTATAATAACCATGCTGTACATCCCAGCCCCATAACAATTTTTTTTTAAATAAATGAAAGTTTGTACCTTTTGGCTACCAATTCATTTTTTTAGATTTTATTCATATGTTTGAGAGAGAGGGAGCATGTACATGCACACAGTTGGGAGGGGGTAAAGGGAGAGGGAGGAACAGACTCCCCACAGAGCAGGGAGTCTGATGTGGGGCCCTATCCTAGGATCTCAAGATTAACCTGAGCCAAAGGCAGCTGCTTAACTGGCTGAGCCACCCATGGTCCCCACCAGTTCATTCTTAATCATGGTTCAGCTCTCTTCATTCAATGACTACCAAAAATATACTCAGCCTCCACCCCCTTTTTCAACCTGTTAGGAAAAGACTTAAGTTTTGAACTAACTTTTGATCACTGTGTGTATAAAACAAAACCCATTTTCTTCTCTTCTAAAACTCTTTCTTGTGAACTCTGAAATTATTTTAAAAGCAAAATTATCCGTTTCATTTGAAAGGGAAACTGGGTAATTTTAATATTAACATACCATCTCTCATACCTAACTTAGTCCTAAATCTTGTCTACTTTTCCTCTCCAAGTTTTCTCCTCTGTCTCCTATTCTCTATCCCCATTTTTACCATTCAGAAGACCAGTGACTTACTAAATGCAAATTCATCCTCAAAGTCTTTGCAAATACCAAATACGACAGGATCTGTAGTGTAATAAATTTGACTTCTGCAGCATTTAAAACCTGATAACCTGCATTTTATGACAACTCAGTTTTCTCCTACGGTATTAGGTTGTTCACCTACATTTCCAAACTAATTGGTCTCCAGCTTCTTACTTCCCATCCACTCCAAGAATTGTTAGGGTAATTTTTCTATAATGTAATTCTATTTCACATTTGATTATTTTCGATTTTGAAATGGTTTCTTATTGTATGTAAGGTACAACTACCATCATAGTAGAAAGTGTTCTTTTTAAAAATTCTGTGTTTCAGGGCTCACCTCTTAATTTCTTCATTGCCTATCTATGCTTTGAATATATCAAACCCCTGCTCCTCTCAGAATCGGTATTAGAAGTCTTTCAATATCTGTATACAAAATCTTGTGCATTGCTTAGCCTTCCAAGCTGTTCAACCTTGGAAATACTACTAATTTTTTTTTCAAATCTCAGTACAAAATGTTTAGAAAGCTTTTCTGACTTTTCCGAGGTGAATCAAGTCCTCCTTCTGAGTTCCCTTTGCTTCTCTCCCCCACCCACATGAGCACTCTCTCTCTTTCAAATAATGAATAAAATCTTTAAAATTTTAAAACAAAATAGTACCTTGTTGATTCGTGTTATCTATAATTCTTTTTCCTTCTCAGGAATGGAGTGACTGAATTATAAACCTGGGGTCTCTATTGAGACATCCTCATTACATAGAGGATTATATGCTTATGATGGTTTAATAGTTAAAATAAATAGTTAAAATAGTTAAATAAATAAATAGTTAAAATAAACTATAACTTTTAAAGAAATCTTCTGTTAAAGTGCTTTTTCCTACTATATCAGCAACCAAAAATATCCCATTTTGGAAAATGCTAACTTAGAAGAACCTGAGTTTTCTTTTGACCAGCTAAGTGCCATGGAAAGGTCACAACAGCAGGGCTTTTATTTGCTAACAGTCTTGTTTCTTATATTTATTGAAATCAGAGGGGCAATTAAAGTTTCAGCAGGGGAAATTATCCATTAATTAGAGTTAGAAGCAAGAAGCCATGAAGTACAGGTGATAACTGTATATCAGAACAATTAGTCTGTCTAGAAAATCAACATGATCAAATCAGAGTCACTATACCAGCTTCTCATTTAATCTGAGGTTGCAATGTTTTTCTACTCCTTGTGAGATAATCCTGCAGAAGGAACTTATATCTGACATGTAGACATCCTTCAGAATTAATCATTATTTCAAGGAGGTGTTGGTATACTGATGTTTATAATTTTAAAGAAACTTTTGAATTTGAAAAGAAGAAAAGTGACATTCAAAATGTAAAATTCCCTATTTATAATGCCACAATGTAACCTAGGATAAATACAACACTTATGTTGAAAAAGATACTGATCTATATATTTATTTCTTGTGGGATTGGTATTGATCAACGCTCATTTATTATGCATATATTGTGATTTTTTTTGTAATACTGGCTTTGGGGAATACATTGAACTCCTACATATAAGTGGAATAATTTTATAATGAAAGAAATTTTTGATATTTCTCTAAATTTTACTTAAAATCATTTTTTAAATTTTCCAAGAGATTCCAACATACTTTTAAGTAAGAAAATAAGTATTTCTAGTGCATATGTAATGAATAATAACAATGTATAGGAATACCATTATATTATAATTCTGTGTTTTTCTGCAATATGGTAATTTATTACATATTATTTCTAGAGTTTAGATGTACAAGGCACTCTATAGGACTTTAGAAAGATACATATAACCTAACTCTTGCCCTCAAAAAAATTATGTTTGTAAGGGCACCTGGGTGGCTCAGTCAGTTAAGCGTCTGCCTCTTGATTTCAGCTCAGGTCATGATACCAGGACCCTGGGATGGAGTCCCACATAAGGCTCCCTCCTCAGCAAGAAGCCTGCTTCTTTCCCTCTCCCTCTGCCCCTGCCCCTGCTTATGCTCTCTTTCTCCCTTTCCTTCTCTCAGATAAATAAATACATAAATAAACAAGCAAACAAATAAATAAAATCTTTTAAAAAATTATGTTTATAGAGAAAATGAGATGTTTACATAAACAACAATAATATAAGGTTAAAAGTGATGGGTACCATTAAAGAGACAATAAAACAGCAAGTGAGAGAGGCGCCTGGGTGGCTCAGTGGGTTAAAGCCTCTGCCTTCAGTTTGGGTCATGATCTCAGGGTCCTGGGATCGAGTCCTACATCGGGCTCTCTGCTCAGCAGGAAGCCTGCTTCCTCCTCTCTCTCTGCCTTCCTCTCTGCCTACTTGTGATCTCTGTCTGTCAAATAAATAAATAAAATCTTTAAAAAAAAAACAGCAAGTGAGAGATTAGAAAATTTTAGTAATTCAATTCAATATACATACTGATTTAAAACTATGAACAATAATTTCTTATTATATGCATAAATATAACAATTAGTTTTTGTATATATGATACAACTGCCATCATTATTAAAATATGTTATTTTCTAATATTAAGTTTTAGAGCTTATCTCTTATTTTTATCTATTAAAGCTTCCAGTAGATTTTAATCAGTGTCTTAAAGCTGTTGGAATGCACAGATGAGGAAGATATGGTTTCTGCCATCAAATAAGTCACAATCTAACAAAGAGCTAAAGATGTAGACAATTACAATACTGAATATTTTTTAAAGATTTTATTTTTTAGAGAGGGAGATAGTGAGAGTGAGCAGGAGCAGGGGTGAGAGGAAAAGCAGACTCCCTGCTGAGCATGGAACCCAATGTGGGGATCCATCCATCCCAGGACCCTGCAATCCTGATATGAGCCAAAGGCAGACAATCAACTGATTGAGCCACCCAGGTGACCGAGAATCAACAAGATTTTGAAAGTATTTTATTGAAAGGTAAGTTAATGTAATCACTAATGCAGAAACAAAATGAATATAATTATTTACAACTTTATTATTAGCAAATTCTTAACAATATGTCATTGAGCTAGAAAACACAGGATTCCACAGAATCCATAAATGTGGAACAATTCATAACATTTGTTACATTTGTTTGTATTCCAGAGAAGCAGGTTGACTAGAATGCAAATTCCAGAACTAAACCATTACTGCTAGCATGATAACCACAGCCAAGATACCCAATTATAGGTTCTTTCTCAAAATACAAACTGGATTTTTTTAACAGAAGGAATTTTCTTGTAGCCCTTTTCTCAGCTAATAAAGACAAGTAGGGGCTTGTCATTAGAAAGAAATTAGAAATCAGAAAATTAGAAATGAGAAAATTTCATAGTAGCAAAGAGAAAATCATCCTAAAAATAAGTTTTTAAATAAAAAGGCAGACACACCGAGTAGTGAAGCACCAAATTTTAATTACTTCTTTGATTAATATTTTTTTCATAAATCTATAAAGCAAAGTAGTCAATAAACAGAATAAATTTAGGTTACAAATAATGATTCATAATTGG